>NW_027255896.1:21009905-22379905 GCF_043229965.1 Drosophila suzukii | reverse complement strand
TAGATTTGCTGAAAAATAGATTTGATAATCGACGTTTGGTTTTTCAGGCACACATTATTGAGATCCTGGGACTAAAGGCGGTGCAGAGTGGTTCCGTCTCGACACTTCGGGATCTGTCCGATAAATTCAATGCTCATATTCGTGCTCTCAAGGGACTGGGCACGACAGAACAAATCGCACGATGCATCATCGTCCAAGTCCTGTTCCAAAGGTTGGATCCGGCAAGTCAGGCAAAGTGGGAAGAGCGTTTAGAGGACCCTGCCTTCGTCAATTTAATTCCTACGTGGGAGTCAATGGCATCATTTCTGGAGCAGCGATGCAGGACGTTGGAGACTATGGATTTCGCCATGGCAAACTATACGCCGGGCAATCAGGTGGGAAGTAACAGAATACCCAATGCGCGTAGATCAGCATTTGTTGCCTCGAACGCTAACCCCTGGATTTGTATATTCTGTAATGATACAGGGCATTCCATTTCTTATTGTCAAAATTTTAAAATCCTGTCTCCAGCGAAGAGGTTTCAAGAAGCGAAGCGGCTCGGTCTTTGCATAAATTGTCTTAAGGTTGGTCATCAAGTTCGGCAATGCAACTCTAGTAGTTGTCGTTCATGCGGATCTAAGCACCACACCCTGCTTCACCTGGGAAACTCACCTTCTTTTCCTTCACAAGAAGGAGCACAGCTTCAAGAAGCACTTCCTTCTGCTTCACCCTCTGCACTGCCTTCCACTTCGACTGCTCTTATTGCACAGGAATTTAGTAATGATATTGTGCTCTTAGCAACGGCTAGCATTTTAGTAAAAAACCGTTCTGGGGTTTTCGTTCCCTGTCGAGCTCTACTCGATTCGGGCTCCCAACTGCATCTAATAACGTCCCGATTCGCAAATCAGCTTCAAGTAAAGAAAGTAAAATCCTCAGCATCTGTAACTGGAGTTGGAGATTCCAGTTTTGTGACGGACGGTCACTCGGTCAATATTACGATTCAGTCCCGAACTTCCGAATACTCGGCCAACATTACCGCGGTGATTGCTCCGAACATAACAGAGCGACAGCCTAGCTTCAACGTCGACATTGGCAGCTGGAACATACCCAAAAATATACAGTTAGCCGACCCAAGGTTTTATGCTCCCCAGCGGGTGGATCTTTTAATCGGAGCCAGCCTCTTTTTCGAGATGTTGTGCGTTGGCCAAATCAAGCTCCCACCTGGATTACCCCTAATTCAAAAGACGCGTCTGGGTTGGGTTGTTTCTGGAGGCTATGGCCTTTCCGATGGATCGGTTTTAATGTCGTCTCAAGATGAACTTCTCGCTAGTAGAGAGAATAGTTTCGATCGGTTAGATGATCTTCTTCGACGATTTTGGGAAGTGGAAAGCTGCGCCGAGCCAATTATACGCGCTACTAAGGAAGAATTGGACTGTGAAGCACATTTCGTAAGACCCGTCAATCGTTTGCCAGCTGGTGATTATTCTGTTCGGCTGCCTGCCAAGTTTAATCTAGATCTTTTGGGAGAGTCCTACCAGCAAGCTTATCGAAGATTTTTGTCCCTAGAGAAAAAGTTGAATCGTCAGGCATCTTTGAAGGCTCAATATGCAGCATTCATAAAAGAATATCTCGATCTAGGACATATGTCATCAGTTTCTGCCGCTGACATCGGGTTGTGCCGATATTTCTTGCCTCATCATTGCGTCATAAAGGAAGATAGCTCCACTACAAAGCTTCGCGTAGTTTTCGATGGATCGGCGGCCAGTTCCTCAGGCTATTCGCTCAACGAGTCTCCTCTCTGGACTCATGGACCAAAATTCCTCTGTGGTCCCAAAGCTGACTGGCCGACCCCAATCACTGCTGAAAAGCCAACGCTTGAGGTTCGCCGGAGGATTCTGCTAATAAAATCTCCATATGAAGACATAGTGTCCAGTTCCAAATTTGCCAATTCCTTTGCTGCCCTTCAAAGAGTTTTCGGATACGTCTATAAGTTTAGTAATCGCATCCATCGCCCTACGTTCACGGTGTCTGACCTTCAAGGCGGTACGCTGCTGTTGCTGCGTCTTGTCCAGCGCTCACATTTATGGGATGACATCAAATCATTGCAGTCAAAGGGAATGGTGCACTCCTCCAGCTCGCTCGCATCTCTTTCGCCATTCATTGACCAATTTGGGCTTCTTAGAGTGGATGGCCGGCTGAGGAATTCTTCTCTGGATTTTAATGGGCGTCATCCAATTATATTACCACGGAGTCATTCGGTCACTATTGCCATTATTACTCACTTTCAAGAACGCAATCTGCACACTGGGCCACGGGCATTACTTGGCATAATTCGATCCCAATATTGGCCTATTGGGGGGAGAAAGACGGTAATGAAGGCGGTAAACAAATGCATTAGATGCTTTCGAATGAAGCCTCGAGTAGTGGAGCATCTAATGGCGGATCTTCCAAAGGAACGACTTGATGGATCTCATGCATTCGAAGTCACTGGCATTGACTTTTGCGGGCCATTTCTCTACAAGTCAGAGGTGCGAAGCAAGCCTCCAGTAAAATGCTACGGTTGTGTCTTCATTTGCTTCGCCACAAAGGCTATTCATCTGGAGTTGGTCAAGGATCTCTCTACGGTATCGTTTCTACATGGCCTCAAACGATTTATATGCACTAGAAGAAGGCCGCGGCAGATTTGGTCTGATAATGCAACCAACTTTGTTGGAGCTCGCAATGAGCTGCTCGAACTAAGGCGTCTTTTCCTCAGCAGTGATCATCAGAGAGCTACATTGGACTTTTGCCTAGCTGAGGCTATTGATTGGTGTTTCATTCCTCCTAGGTCGCCACACTTTGGCGGTCTTTGGGAAACGGCTGTGAAGATCGCTAAGCATCATTTCTACCGCGCTGTTGGCACTGCTGTTTTAGCCTTTGAGGAGTTGCGGACCCTGGTGTGTCACATTTCGGCGGTTGTTAATTCTCGACCATTAGTCTCGATTTCAGAAAACCCAGCTGATCTGGATGTATTAACCCCAGCACATTTTTTGAATGGTGGTCCGCCTTCTTCTTTCGTCGAGCCGGATGTGACCAGTCTTAACTTCAATCGCTTGGATGGATGGCAACGAGTGGCTTACATGCAGCAGATCTTTTGGTCCCGATGGAAGGAAGAATACCTAACATTGCTACAACAGCGCACCTAGTGGCGCACCCCAAAACCTGGCCTGGTTGTCGATGACTTAGTTCTGGTTAAGGACGAAAACTTGCCTCCCATGAAGTGGCCCCTCGCCAGAGTGATCGAGCTTCTTTTCGGTAGAGATGGGGTTGCTCGAGTTGCCGTTCTGAAGACAGCATCAGGAGTGACAATGCGAGCAGTAAACAAGCTGTGTCTGCTACCCCTTAAGGATAATGTTGAAGCCCAGGCTTCCAACGGGGGGAGTATGTCGGGTCACGCAGCCGCAGCAGCCAACTAACTTCTTAATTCGATCTCTTATATTAATGGCATCGCGAAAGGTAGCTCTCTTTATCTAGCTCTCTCGTCTTTTGTGTACTTGCATTTTTTGGCCCAGCTTTCGGCTGGCTGTCCCTTTGTAAATCAGTACGAATTCTGATCTCGACATAAAACGCATTCTCGTCTCGCCTGCTGTACTCTCTCTCGCTAATAAATTGTTAACAAGCCTAAAGCAACCTGAAATTCGTATTTTAATTTAGCAACAACTAATAAAAAAGCTTATTAGTTCAACAATGCCCTCTTCTATCATTGAATAATACGCAGATTCCCCAAGTCAACGATGTAACGTATCTCGGCGTCCACCTTGACAGACGACTAACCTGGAGAAGACACATCGAACGCAAGAAAGTACATCTAAAACTAAAAGCCAGCAGCTTCCACTGGATTCTTAACGCTCGTTCGCCCCTGCGACTGGACTACAAGGTTTTGCTCTACAACTACACTCTAAAGCCCATCTGGACATATGGCTCCCAGCTATGGGGTAACGACAGCAACAGCAACATAGACATTGTGCAGCGCGTTCCATCGAAAATCCTGCGAGCTATCACTGGGGCACCATGGTATATTCGCAACCAAAACATCCACAGGGACCTAGGCATCCTTACCGTAAAAGATGAAATAGACAAACAAAAAGCGTGCTATAATGAAAAACTCTCTGTGCACCACAATCGGCTCGCAAGAGTCTTGACTTGGGTTTCCACCCGACCACGTCTACAACGCAACGACCTGCCAAGCCAGCAATAACTTTCGGGCCCCCTTTAGCATAATATCAGTTATATTACTGTTAGTTAGATTAATGAGTTTAAGATGTGATACACTTATTGTTAGTATCCAAAGGGAGAAGATTAAATAAATAAATAGCAAAGCATTAAAAAAAAAGAAAAAAAACTATACCACCCTCAATAACAATAGTTTCATCCTCACTAGATGATCTTGGAATACATGGTTCCGGACTATCATCATCATCATCATCATCATCGTCATCATACAAATCAAGAGAAGCTTTCTAACCTCTTTTTAATTAATGCTTTGGAGATCTGAAAACATAAATATTATTTGAATATATATAAATATTTTTTTATATGTATTCAACTAACCTTTTTGTGTTCCCCCCGAAATATTATTTTTAACTTTTTTTTTAATGTTTCGAAATTCTGAAAATATAAATATTATTGGTTCTTAAAAATATTATTATATATGTATTCAAATAACCTTTTGTGATCCATCCGGAATATTATTTTCAACTTTTTTCTTAATGTTTTGAGATTCTGAAAATACAAATATTTTTGTATTTAAGAATATTGTTATATATGTATTGGAGTTCTGAAAATATAAATATTATTCGTAATATAAAAATGTTATTTTGTATATATATATTAAGCTCACCTTTTTTTAATCTACTCGAACTATTATTTTCATCTTCTTTTTTTATATTCTGCAAAAACAAACATATTTCCCTACTAATTCAGGTTAGGATATAATATCACTATTAGTTATTTTGATATCGTTAATATCGTTAATTGGTATTTTATCTCTGCTAGTCTCACTTTCTTTTTTATTTAAATATTCAATCATCATTTGAGCTGCCAAATTTCTCTTCCCATTAATTCTTTCTGCTTCATCGATTTCAATTTCATGGATTTGTGGACCATCACTAAAATAACCTGGTTCTACTTCTTCTTCTTTTATCCCTTCTCGTTTACTCTCTTATTTGGAATGAAGATCAGCATCTTTCGATATTCTTTTTTAATTTGAGCAGTGTTTCTTTTTATTGAAACCCGACTTCACTTTCAAATTTTGTATCACTATCATTGATCCCCAACACTAATTCTTGTGATGTATTACTAATTATAGGTGCTCGACTTACGTTTTCAAATTCTGCCTCACTATCATTTATACCCATAACAATTTTTTACGATTTTTCATCTCCTTTGTTTTTATTTTCTTTTTGATCAACATTTGTATTTTCGCTATTAAAATCAAAAAGATTAGGTGGGCTTGTAGTTGTTGCAGATCTACATTTGCTGTTGAAGATGTTGTTGTTGTTGTTTCTTCTTCCAGAATTTCTATTTTTAATGTAGTTGTTGCAGATGTAGTTGTTGAAGATGTTGTTGTTAAGTCTTTTTCATTAACGCTCCTATTAATAGCATTAAATATTTTAGTATCGAGTTCACTTTTTAAGTTTGTTTTCTCACTTTCATCACTTGTCTTGTTTATGAAATCCATAAAAATATGGCTATCCTGTAGGATCTCAAATTTTAAGCATTTAATTTTTTTTAATTTTGGCACATTGACATATAACCCAATCCAATTCAGTCAATGGGTTTTCAATCAAAGTCATTTCATTGGGGAGTGGTATCATTTTAACAATCGGATTTAAGAGGGAAAGTATTTAAAAAAAATAATATAAAAACCGTCTTTCTTTTTGTTTTTTTTTTCACAGGCGAACAAACGAACGAACGAACGAATGAGCAAAAGATCCCGAAATTGAGTTGCGTGAACAAAAAAATGAAAACTAAATACTTTTTGAAATTCTTCCCCCATATAGCCTCCAGATTTGTATATACGTGAATTGATTTCTATGCTTCCACTTGTTGTTTTTGTGAATCCCAACATCTTTTGATTTTAAAAAGTCTATACAGTACACAACTATCCAATCATCTTTTTGTTTCAGAATCTTTTGAGTTCTCGGTTCCGACTTGTTTCAGGAAGTTCCATCCCAACACTAATGGATCCACTACTCCGGATAAAATCAACAGGCTCATGGTTACTTGCTTGTTGCCGAATTTGACCTCCACCTCGATAATAAAATCCTGTCTTCAATGTTACCAGTTCTATAGTCTACAAAAGTCCAAATGTTCAATGTGTCGCCGTCAAAGTAAAAACAGACCTTGGTGAAACAGCTATTGCGTCTTTCTATTGTCCACCAAACTTTCTATGTACTGCTGACGACTTTGAAAAACTCTTCGACGATCTGGGAACAAATTTCATAATCGCAGGAGACTGGAATGCTCACCACCGTCTCTGGGGATCTCGCAACTCAAGCACCCGCGGAAGAGCACTAGCAGACTTTATACAAAGATCAAATGTCCAGGTCCTTGCAACCGGAGGACCAATACACTATCCGTACAGTCAAAGAACGCCAACCGCCATTGACTTTGCTGTCTACAGAGAGATTCGGCCCGAGAGTCTCTCCATCTCAGAAGGTCTTGAACTAAGCTCTGATCACATCCCATTGATAGTGATACTAAGAGTCGCCGCGCAAAAAACTTCCCGTAGGCCTTGCATCCTTCCTCGGAATGCGAGACTCCCACGCTTTCAAGAAGCAGTGTGTTACGCTCTCCTGACGTTATCAACGACGCCGTCGAGCTATTTGTCCGGAACATCCTTATCGCTGCCGAGTCCTCAACCTCAAGCTAAAGCCCCTCCAGTCCACCTCAGGCTCCTTTAAAACCAGAGATTATGGACCTGGTAAGGCTGAAACGATCCCTACTTCGCAGATACATGAGATCTCAAGATCCTGTCGACAAAAGCGCATATCGACGAGCAGAGGATGATCTTAAAAAGCTTCTTTATAAAACTAAACGGAGATACTTTAATAAGATGCTCCTGAATGCTGACCCCACCAAACCTTACGGCTTTAAACTCTGGAAATGCACACGGAATATGAAACGACAGCCCCTACTAAAGATCCCCATAAAGAAATGTGATGACACATGGTGCAGGTCCGACTCCGAAATTTCATTAGCTTTTGCAGACGAACTTGAAAAACGCTTCCAGCCATTCGAACTTGCGAGCCGCGAGGATGTTGAAGAAACACTTGCCTTCCTTGATGCTCCTTCCCCGGGTGCCTTACCGATCCAACACGTAAGCCCAGAAGAAGTTTGTCTTCATATCCAAAAGCTGCATCCTAAAAAAGCGCTGGGCTTCGATGGCATTGATAGCAGAATCGCCAAGGCTTTGCCTAAAAAGGGAATCCTGTTTCTTGTTCTCCTGTTTAACTCAATGCTACGTATCCACCACTTTTCCTTAACGATGATACCAAAACCAGGAAAACCGGAGAACCTTGTCCAGTCATACCGACCGATAAGCTTGCAACCCACATTCTCTTAAATATTCGAAAGAATATTTCTTAGCAGTATCATGGGAGTAAGAAGCATGCAGGATGCCATTCCCGGCCACCAGTTTGGTTTTAGGCATCATCATGGAACCCCAGAGCAGCCACATCGAGTTGTCCAGCATATTTTAGATGCTTTTGAAAACAAGCACTACAGCTCTGCAATTATTCTCGATGTTAAGGAAGCTTTCGACCGCGTGTGGCATGATGGCTTACTTTATAAGTTGAAGTCCCTACTCCCGACTAGCCAATTCCTCCTACTTAAATCATACCTGCTTGACCGAAGTTTCATGGTCAAGGTGAGAGGGGAAAGGTCAAGCATCAGAATCGTTCGAGCTGGCGTTCCTCAGGGAAGCGTTCTTGGTCCCGTTGTGTACACCCTGTTCACTTCAGATCTGCCGTGTCCTAATAAACCGGGCACGATTCTTGCTACATACGCTGACGACACTGCCTTTCTTGCGAACTCCTCTTGCCCAATCGAAGCGTCAGGGATCACCCAGGAATTCCTCGAATCCTACCGGAAGTGGACACTGCAATTTCACCTTGAGAGAAAAGATCCTTCCTAGAGTATAGCTTCTCGATATCACCCTCCCACAATTACCCCAGGCGCAATATTTGGGTTTGATCCTGGACAAGCGGCTCACCTGGAAGCAGCATACAACCAAAATAGCAGCTACTTGTAGAGCTAAGCTGAGGAAACTCAACTGGTTGCTTAAGCCAACGAGCAAGCTCAGCCTTGGCAACCAAGTTTTGCAGCAATTGTGGTGCCCTCGATGACGTATTGCATCCAACTATGGGGCATGGCTTCAGACTCGAACGTCATGAAAGTCCAAAGGGTCAAAAACCGTGCGCTGCGTATGATTGCAGACGCAGGTACATCTGGAATGACGCCCTAACAATCGACCGTAGAGTAAAAGGGTATACTAGATTCGTCGGAAAGTATGTAACAGGCATAAGGAAGCGTTTCCGACCCCATAAAGTATATATATTCTTGATCAGGATCACTAGCCGAGTCGATCTAGCCATGTCCGTCTGTCTGTCCGTCCGGATGAACGCTGAGATCTAGGAAACTATAAGAGCTAGGATATTGAGATTTGGCATGCAGATTCCTGAGCTTCTTACGCAGCGCAAGTTTGTTTCAGCAAAGTGCCACGCCCACTCTTACGCCCACAAACTGTGGCTCCTACAGTTTTGATGCTAAAATAAAAATTTTAACTGAAATGTATTGTTCTCATCAATATTTATCGATTAACCCAAAAAAAAGTTTCACGCCCACATTAACGCCCACAAACCGCCCACAAACTTCAAAAAATCGTTAATATGAAAGCGAATATCTCAGAAACTATAGAAGATAGAGAAATGGGATTTCAAATTTAGATTCCGTAGCCTTGAGCGCAGTGCAAGTTTGTTACGCAAAGATGCCACGCCCACTTTAACGCCCACAAACCGCCCAAATCTGTGGTGCCCACAATTTTAATGCAAGATGAAAAATTTTAACTGAAATGTAGTTGTCTTGTTAATACCTATCGATTGATCCAAAAAAAAGTTTGCCACGCCCACTCTAACGCCCAAAAACCGCCTAAGCCTGTGGCGGTTAACTGAAATGTATTAGTCTCGTCTATAACTATCGGTTGACCAGAAAAAAAGTTTGCCACGCCCACTCTAACGCCCATAACGCCTAAGTCTGTCTACCGCCCACATAACCATATATTGAGATCGCGGGTAGGTGGCGCATTCCAATCTCGCTTTACTGATTGCATATCCATTTCCCTTTGGTCCCTTTAGCTAAGTAACGGGTATCTGATAGTCGAGGTACTCGACTATAGCGTTCTCCCTTGCTTTTTCTTTGAAAATGGGAAAAGAATGCCGGAGTTTTGGCAGCTTACCGAGCGGCTCAAGCAACTTAGCAATTCACAAAATACACCTTAAAAAAACATATAACAAAAAAAGATTACTTATAATTAACAAGAAACTAAAAATTTAGCTCGACTCTATTCCGCCACTTTTCTTTTCGCTCTCTTACTCCTTTTTTCACTTTTCTTTTTCCTTCACGCCAATATTTGAGGTTAAATGGTCATTCTTTTTTTTCTGGTTTTCCGCGATGGGTTTTATATCCCTTACGTGCACAATTTAATGGGGTTTTTTTGACGATTTTCCCCCAGCTTAAAACGGAATCGGGACAGGGTAATATTAAAACCTCGTGCAAGAATTAAACACCCTTTTTTTCGTCCAGCGATTTTTCCGTGCTGCTCTGTCTTCAAGCAAACCGAGAGCCCTTAACAGCTTATAGGTCGAGCCCGACGAAACAAAATGCTGGCCAAAAGCATTGTATGGATGAACGCAACGCACAGCATATACTGCTAAGGATATTCGTCCCAATCTTTCTGGTCTTCTCGGATATATGACCGTATTGCAGCTATTACTGACCTGTTCACTCGCTCGGATGCATTTGCCTGTGGAGCATACACAGCGGTCAAGCTATGGGAAATTTTGTGTTGACTCAGAATCTTTTGGAATGGCTCGGACTAACACTGGGAGCCTTTATCTGATACGACCGATTCAGGCCCATCATCACACACATTGCATCACACTGAACAAAGAAAGGTCTAAAGAAATCAGGGCTTCGAAGCACGGGCGCCAAGCAAAGCATGTCTTTTAGCGCTTCGACGGATTCTTTGCCTTCAGGGGTCATCACAAACTTTTTCTTTGGCTTAAGAAGATCTATGAGTGGTGCAGTAACCGAAGCATAATTGTTGATAAATTTTCTGTACCACCCCACCATGCCAAGAATACTTCAAAGTGCTTTGAAGGATTTTGGCAAAGGAAAATCCTTTATAGCCGAAATCTTTTCGGGGTCCGTGTTAATGACGTTGTTCACCCTTGCCTCTTTATTTTAGTTGAAATTGTATGCTAAAATATTACCCTCTATTGTAAAGCATTATGATCCACAATGAAAACGGTAAATCATAAGCTTTCTTGTTATGCATAGCCCAACCAAATGTATTACCAAAAGCAGAATATAGTCTCACACAGAACTTCGTGAAGTAAATATCATTGACTCCGTCGTTTTAATTTTTGGGTCAAGCTCCGCCATCTGCACAGGGGCAGAGGCGGTGCAATAACAACAACCACTGGCATTTGCCAACCAAATGTATTACCAAAAGCAGAATATAGTCTCACACAGAACTTCGTGAAGTAAATATCATTGACTCCGTCGTTTTAATTTTTGGGTCAAGCTCCGCCATCTGCACAGGGGCAGAGGCGGTGCAATAACAACAACCACTGGCATTTGCACGAGGGCAAATTTCACCTATGGCTGCCTCCCATTAGGCAGGAAATTAAACATTGGCGACCGTGACAGGACACCTGTCCTGAACCTCAACAATTCGGCTGCGAGGGATCACAAAGGACTCAGTAGCAGCTACAATTCAAGCGGATCAGTTGAAAAGTTATCTCAACTTGGACTTTTACGGCACCACACCATTACGTCAACAGTGCACCTGAGACATTTACTAGAGTACGTAAGCTTTTAAATCGGCAGATTTAACCCAGTTTACTTGTTATTTGTTATATATTACAACCAGATTACAGCCAGATTTTATAGCAACAAAATCTACGCTTTTAAAACGTGCAAATGTTAACAAGCGCAATGGCCCTGAGGACTCCGTCTTGATAAATTCCACCTGCTTTGGGGCCAGTTCCCATAATCGATTACCTTCTCTAAGACTCACAAAATTTGACGGAAAATATGGCGAGTACAACCGTTTTATTGCAGCCTTCAATAAAATGGTTCATGATGATGTCTTACTTTCTGATATTGACAGTTTACGTATCTACTCGGATGTCTTTCTGGTCCTGCATTGAGTGTAGTGGCTGCATTTCAAGTATCGGAAGAAAATTACAAAAAGGCATTGGAGCGCCTTAAGGAACGATACGATAAAAAAGTGTTGCTCTTACTCAAACATTTATCTATCCTTTTTTCCATTTGTCAAATAAGAAAATGTGATTCTTCATCCCTTCGAGAAATTTTAGAGACAGTGGCAGGCTTGCGTGGTTCACTGCTCTCTCTTGGCACCGAACAAAATGCATTTAAAGTCATTTTAATTCAGCTCGTTTTGCAAAAGGTCGATTCAGATTCAAAACATGCTTATGATCGAGTTCAGAACTATGAGCAGTTTCCAACTTGGGATAAGTTCTACAACACATTATGTAGGCATTGTCACTTTCTAGAATGCAGCGCAAAGCCAGGCCAGAAGTTCAAGCAGTTTGATAAGCGTCCAGAAAAACTAAATAACCCCCACAAATAGGCATTCCTAACGGCTAGAGGCAGTTGTATAAAATGCGATTCTACAGATCACAATTTAGGACCGTGCCCTTCATTCGTTGCACTTCCACATGAGAAGCGACATGCTTGGGTCAAACAGGCATCGCTATGTGTAAACTGTCTTCATAAGGGCCACATCGCAGCTGACTGTCCTTAGAAATTTCGCTGTAGGACTTGTCGCGGGTTGCACCATTCTTCGTTACATCGCAGGAGTGAAACAAAAGAAACTTCTCAACCAAAAGTAGAACTTGTCGCATGTCTCTCTCGTAAATCAAATCGAGCTGTTATCCCAACCCCTATAGCTCTTATCTAGGATAAATACGGAATGTTCCACCCGGCAAGGGCCTTTCTTAATTCTGGCTCGGAAATTAACTTTATCACAGATACTTTGGACAACAAATTACAACTTCAGCGAAAGCGTCAACATTTTGAAGAGTCTGGTATAGGAGATGTTACAGCAAAACTTCAGTTCTCAGTCTCGACGACCATACGCTCACATTTGTCTGCTGACGAATGGTCATAGCATGGCAATGGCAATAGCATAGCAATGGCAATAGCATTGACTCAACCCGCCACTCGAATAGAATCATCAACGTGGTCAATGACGGACGGAATAGATTTGGCTGATCCATTGTTTTTTAAACCACAAAAAATTGGCATTTTACTAAGCACCCAGGAATTCTTCGAATTGCTCACTGGCGGAAAATTATCACTGGGGCCTGGGCTGCCATGCCTACTTAACACTACACTCGGATGGATTATTGGTGGACAAGTTGTTGATAATCCGCAATCTAGGGCGAGGGCTAATGTTCTTATGTGCAAAATCTCGCAGTCCCAACAGCTGAATGAAAATCTAAAATGGTTTTGGGAAATCGAATCGTTTTCAGAATCATCTCAAAACCAGTACACAACTAAGGAGGAAGAATGTGATCGCCATTTCTGTAAAATCTCTACTTTTCTCGAGAATAGGCGAGTTCAAGTTCGGCTTCCTTTTTCAAAATCGACCTAAAAATTGGGAAGTTCAGTGGATATTGCCAAGCAACGGTTTTGGCAAATAGAGCGACGTTTACAACGTTTACCTGATAAAAAAAATGTATTCCGATTTTATACAAGGATATTTCGATCTGGGGCACATGCTATCAGTAGATAGTTTTGACTCTAATCAACCTCACTATGTAATCCCGCATCACGCTGTACTGCGTCCAGACAGCTCAACAACAAAGTTGCGTGTAGTTTTTGACGCATCTGCGAAGTCGTCGACAGGAGTATCATTAAATAACATTTTAGTGGTTGGACCGACAGTTCAGCAGGACCTCATCTTAACCGTGCTTTCACTTAGGTTGTATAGGCATCCTCTAACAGCTGATATAACAAAAATGTATCGGCAATTCATTGTAGATCCCCAGGACCGCAAGTTTCAGATTTGGCACAATATTTCTGACCCGTTGAAATTATATCAGTTGAATACTGTCACATATGGGCTTGCTTGTGCACCGTTCCCGCCATCAGAAGTTTGTATTTCATAGCAGAGAAATATAGGAAAGAATTTTCTATAGGATCTGAAATTATATCTAAAGAGATTTATGCCGATGACCTCCTTAGAGGAGCTGACTGCATTGAGGATTTAAAATTGAAGATAGATCAAGTTACTGGAATCTTGTCTTCTGCCAGATTGGAGTTAGCCAAATGGAATTTTAGCACGTTGGATGATAATATAAAAGAACATCGATTCAAGTTAAACAGCAAAGATATCACAAAAACCTTAGGAATGTCGTGGAGGCCCCAATTGGATGAATTTTGCTTTCGGTTCGATTTGCCGAAAACTAACGCTATGACGAAAAGGAATATTCTCTCAATTATTGCACGCCTGTATGACATACTTGGCTTGCTGGGACCAGTGGTTATAAGATGCAAAACTTTTGTGCAGGAGCTGTGGATGACTCATTTGGATTGGGACAAAATACTGCCTCAACAATTAATAGATCGTTTGCAATCTATTTATCCTGACTTGCACAATTTAAACCAAATCGCCATACCCCGATATGTAAGATTTTCCCCGAAACATGACTGCGAAATACATGAATTCGCAGATGCTTCACAGCGTGCATACGGCTGTTGTATATATCTGCGCTCAATTCAAAATGGATCAGTAGAATCGCATTTACTCATAGCAAAGTCAAAGGTTGCTCCACTTAAAGTCCTTTCTCTTCCACGATTAGAGCAAGATCCCTGCGAGCAAAAACCTCTGCGTGTCGCAAGCGGTAGAAGTGCCAGCAACTGAGTTGCAGCACTCGTTCCGGTTTATTGTAGGACTTATTCAGCATCAAGCGTATTGGAAGGAAATAGATTGTTTAAAGAAGGGTAAAGTCCTCAGCGCAGATCTTAAAAGGCTGACACCTTTTCTGTCGGAATCAGCTATAGGAACTCGCACGGTGACACTGATTCGTGTTGGCGGGCGTCTAGAAAATGCGCAAATCCCGGTAGAAGCCAAGTACCAACTTTTACTGCCAAAAGATCATAAATTCACAACTAACGTGCACGCAGGGCCCAAGGCTCTAATCGGAATCCTACGTCTCCAAGTATGGATCGTTAATTCTCGTCGACTAGTTAGCAAAGTGGTGCGCAACTGTGTCCACTGCTATCACTACAAGCCTCATTTGCTGAACCAGATCATGGGGTCACTTCCTGCTGACCGGCTGTCACTCACAAAACCCTTTGGTGTATCTGGAGTCGACCTGTGTGGTCCATTTCTGACGTCCTATCGCATTCGCGGAGAGGCTCCATACAAAAAATATATGGCCGTCTTCGTTTGCTTTGCCACCTAAGCAGTACATGTAGAACTAGTATCTGATCTTTCAACTAATACCATTATTCTCTGTTTAAAGCGCTTCATCGGGCGGAGAAGTTTGCCAAATCGGATATTCTGCGACAACGCAACCAACTTCGTTGGAACCCGCACTCAATTAGAAGAATTTAAAATGCAACTCTTCAGCCAGCAAGCGTTGAAGGACTTACAAATGTTCACCTCATCCAATGGCGTAGAATTTAGCTTCATTCCACCCCGCGCACCACATTTTGGCGGCTTGTTGGAGGCGGCGGTAAAGTCCATGAAGCTTTTATTGGTATAAAACACTGGTCACTCACATCTGACGTACGAGGAACTCCAAACTGTCGCAGTTGATGCTGAAGCGGTTGTCAACTCACGACCCCTCGCGCCTCTTTCAGAAGATCCAAACGATGGAGAAGCCCTCACTCCATCGCATTTTTTATTCGGAACGTCTTTAAAGGCACTTCCAGAGCCAAGTTTAGAGGAATGCAACCTATCGCACTTGACACGTTGGCAACGGGTCACCCACATCAAGCAACAATTCTGGGAGCTTTGGCAATGAGATTACCTGCACACCTTGCACGCCCGCAGCAAGTGGCTTTCTCCAAAGGCGAACATAGTCCCGGGGCAGCTGGTTATGATCCATGAAGACAACGGTTCACCTCAGCAATGGCCCTTGGGACGCATTACCAATACTTGCTCTGGAGCGGACGGAAGAGTCCGAGTCGTCGATATTAAGACGGCAAAAGGAGTTATTCGTCCTCCAATTTGAAATATTGCGGCCCTGCCTATCTTGAAAGAACGACCGTCCTTCCAACGGGCAGAGTATGTTCACGCTTGCCTCTTTATTTTAGTTAAAAATTGTATGCTAAAATATTACCCTCCATTGTAAAGCATTATGATCCACAATGAAATCGGTAAATCATAAGCTTTCTTGTTATGCACAGCCCAACCAAATGTATAACCAAAAGCAGAATATAGTCTCACACAGAACTTCGTGAAGTAAATATCATTGACTCCGTCGTTTTAATTTTTGGGTCAAGCTCCGCCATCTGCACAGGGGCAGAGGCGGTGCAATAGCAACCACTGGCATTTGCACGAGGGCAAATTTCACCTTTGGCTGCCTCCCATTAGGCAGCGGATTAAACAGACGTGATGATGTACTTTACTGATTTCATGCAAAAATTGCTTTTGCCAACATTAAGCGTTAATCCCGCAGCACGTCTTTGATCCGCAACCAAGCTTAAAACCTTCATATGGCCTTTGAATGTATCCGATACCACCAACAGGTCATCCAGGTACACGAATACTTCATTTCTCAATCAGGCTGGAGTCACTTTATTCATGAGGCGGGTCATTGTTTGGGAAGCATTAGTACAAACCGAAGGGCATTACTTTGTACTGGTAAAACGGCTTCCCCGGAATGGTAAAAGCGAAAACTTGGCTCCAAAGGAATCTGCCAATAAACGTCTTTTAAATCTAGGCTTGAAATGTATATTGCTTTGGGAAATCAACCTTATATACCGTCAATCTGCGGAAGTGGATATGCATCTTTTTTCGTAGTTATGTTAACTTTTCTGCTATCGAGACAGAGTCTTACTTTATCAGGCTTCTGCACTTATACCACCGGAGACGACCAAGGACCATCCGATTCTTCGAAGACTCCGAGTTTAAGTATTCGCTCTATCTCAGCATGCAAAAATTTCTCAATAGCTGGGGATACCGGGAAATGTCGCTGTTTTACCGGCTTAGCATCTCCTGTGTCTATTCAATGAGAGATTAGCGTTGATTTTCCTAATCCTGACACGGCAAATAAGGAACACTTAGCAACTACTTTTTCCAAAACCGAATTCTGCTCGTCCGATAGCTCGTGTGAATCTGACGCAACTCAAGTCAATCCCTAAGTGGACTGGTTTAAATGAAAGTTTGCTTTGAATTATTTGCTTTGCCAAATTACTTCCTAACACACGGATGGCTGCCCCTGTATCCAAAATTCCTATGATTGTCCTATCTAAAAGTTGAACATCTGCAATGGTCGCTTATCGTTTCCTTTAAACCGAATAGTATTTATTGTTTAAACCGATTTCCAATAATATCGCATACGATTTGTGTGTCTTCATTTGGATCTGCATGTAACCTTAGAAATATTAACCAGGAATTGCTGCTTAGCAAGATGAGGCCAAAAATTCGGATGAATTCTTTCCTCGCCTGAAATATTAGTGTTGCTTTCTTTGAGAATTGACGATGACGATTCTACTGGTTCAGCTCTGTGTTCGTGGCCTTGTTTTTCTGAGCACCCAGTTGCTGACGATACTGTGTGCCCTTTTTTATGTTTTTTATTCTATTCTGGCTGTAGATCCAGATGCATACAGAGCGATAACCAAGTCTCTAACGCTTAAAAAGTGCCATTTCATTCGTGGCAGCTAAAAGAAGAGAGATCCTATCGACTAGTCATCCGTGGTGTTCATCATTCCATCCCGGATGAAAACATAAGAGAAAGTCTAACCCTAACTGGCCACAAGGTTCGATTTGTGAATAGACCTAGAAGCCGCTTCGACAAGACAAAGTTCGTGAATCTAGTCTTTGTAGAATTACCGGCAGCAAATAACAAGGAAATTCACGAAATTAAGACACTTTGTCGGCAACGGGTTCAAGTTGAACTCCCCTATAAAAAGGACGATATCGTCCAATGCCACCGTTGTCAAGCATTTGGACACACTAAAAATCATTGTTAAAAGCTATCCAACTGCGTCAGATGTGGCCTACAACACGGCTTGGAGGCCTGCATAAAGGATGTTCACCCAGTCAAGTGCGTAAACTGTGGCGGAAACCATACAGCAAGCTATAAAGGCTGTGTCGTCTATCAGCAAGTTGCATATCGACTAAAAAGTATCACATCCCATCGTGGCACTGTTCCTCAACAGCCAGCTAATTTGAATGTTCGGTCAAACTTTGTGGGTCAGAACTCCTACGCAAGCGCCGTCCGTGGTCAAGTTAGTCGTCCCCACCAACAAGCTCCGATGACTTTCCTACATAGTCAACAGTTTCCTCCACTGGGCAGCAACAATAGAAAGCAAAGTCAGCTACACCATCAAATAGTAGCACCTCTGCAGCAGCAGCAGCTGTCACAGCAACAACAAAGGCCTCAACAACAGCAACAACATCCAAGTCACCAGCAGGAGTCTTCCCCCTAACAACTGCGACGCAGCTCGCAGCAGTTGATCAACGACCAGCAATGGCAGCGCCAAGAGCAAATGTACTTGCAATCTAACCAAAATCTGTCGGTCCTCGTCGCTCAGATGGACAAGCTGTTCCAAATGATGGTGTCTATAATAGGACTTGTCTCAAAACTTTTGACTCAAAATTCTTCTGCAACTGCTCAAGCATTCGCTGAGTTTCACCCAGTCAATGTTGCACAACCATCAGTCAAATCGGCCTCAACATTGGTGTGTGGAACGCTGACGGACTTGCCAACAAAGCCCTTGAGCTTGAGCTCTTTGTAAAATGTCATAATATTGACATTATTTGGATAGTGAAACACACTTCTGCTCGAGGTCGTACAACAAGTTGCACGGATACGGTATACATCAAGCAACCCATCCGGCTGATCGGAAACGCGGTGGCTCTGCAATTTTAATAAAATCCTGTCTTCAATGTTACCAGTTCTATAGTCTACAAAGTCCCAATGTTCAATGTGTCGCCGTCAAAGTAAAAACAGACCTTGGTGAAACAGCTATTGCGTCTACCTATTGTCCACCAAACTTTCTATGTACTGCTGACGACTTTGAAAAACTCTTCGACGATTTGGGAACAAATTTCATAATCGCAGGAGACTGGAATGCTCACCACCGTCTCTGGGGATCTCGCATTTCAAGCACCCGCGGAAGAGCACTAGCAGACTTTATACAAAGATCAAATGTCCAGGTCCTTGCGACCGGAGGGCCAATACACTATCCGTACAGTCAAAGAACGCCAACCGCCATTGACTTTGCTGTCTACAGAGAGATTCGGCCCGAGAGTCTCTTCATCTCAGAAGGTCTTGAACTAAGCTCTGATCACATCCCATTGATAGTGATACTAAGAGTCGCTGCGCAAAAAACTTCCCGTAGGCCTTGCATCCTTCCTCGGAATGCGAGACTCCCACGCTTTCAAGAAGCAGTGTGTTACGCTCTCCTGACGTTATCAACGACGCCGTCGAGCTATTGGTCCGGAACATTCTTATCGCTGCCGAGTCCTCAACCTCAAGCTCAAGCCCCTCCAGTCCACCTCAGGCTCCTTTAAAACCTGAGATTAATTAACCTGGTAAGGCTGAAACGATCTCTACGTCGCAGATACATGAGATCTCAAGATCCTGTCGACAAAAGCGCATATCGACGAGCAGAGGATGATCTTAAAAAGCTTCTTTATAAAACTAAACGGAGATACTTTAATAAGATGCTCCTGAATGCTGACCCCACCAAACCTTACGGCTTTAAACTCTGGAAATGCACACGGAATATGAATCGACAGCCCCTACGAAAGATCCCCATAAAGAAATCTGATGACACATGGTGCAGGTCCGACTCCGAAATTTCATTAGCTTTTGCAGACGAACTTGAAAAACGCTTCCAGCCATTCGAACTTGCGAGCCGCGAGGATGTTGAAGAAACACTTGCCTTCCTTGATGCTCCTTCCCCGGGTGCCTTACCGATCCAACACGTAAGCCCAGAAGAAGTTTGTCTTCATATCCAAAAGCTGCATCCTAGAAAAGCGCTGGGCTTCGATGGCATTGATAGCAGAATCGCCAAGGCTTTGCCTAAAAAGGGAATCCTGTTTCTCGTTCTCCTGTTTAACTCAATGCTACGTATCCACCACTTTTCCTTATCGATGATACCAAAACCAGGAAAACCGGAGAACCTTGTCCAGTCATACCGACCGATAAGCTTGCTACCCACATTCTCTAAAATATTTGAAGGAATGTTTCTTAGCAGTATCATGGGAGTAAGAAGCATGCAGGATGCCATTCCCGACCACCAGTTTGGTTTTAGGCATCATCATGGAACCCCAGAGCAACCAAGTCGAGTTGTCCAGCATATTTTAGATGCTTTTGAAAACAAGCACTACAGCTCTGCAATTATTCTCGATGTTAAGGAAGCTTTCGACCGCGTGTGGCATGATGGCTTACTTTATAAGTTGAAGTCCCTACTCCCGACTAGCCAATTCCTCCTACTTAAATCATACCTGCTTGACCGAAGTTTCATGGTCAAGGTGAGAGGGGAAAGGTCAAGCATCAGAATCGTTCGAGCTGGCGTTCCTCAGGGAATCGTTCTGGGTCCCGTTTTGTACACCCTGTTCACTTCAGATCTGCCGTGTCCTAATAAACCGGGCACGATTCTTGCTACATACGCTGACGACACTGCCTTTCTTGCGAACTCCTCTTGCCCAATCGAAGCATCAGGGATCACACAGGAATTTCTCGAATCCTACGGGAAGTGGACAAATATGTGGAACATATCCATAAATTGAAGAAAGTCGCAACACTGCAATTTCACCTTGAGAGAAAAGATCCTTCCTAGAGTAGAGCTTCTCGATATCACCATCCCACAATTACCCCAGGCGCAATATTTCGGTCTGATCCTGGACAAGCGGCTCACCTGCAAGCAGCACACAACCAAAATAGCAGCTACTTGTAGAGCTAAGCTGAGGAAACTCAACTGGTTGCTTAAGCCAAAGAGGAAGCTCAGCCTTGGCAACAAAGTTTTGCTGTTCAAAGCAATTGTGGTGCCCTCGATGACGTATTGCATCCAACTATGGGGCATGGCTTCAGACTCGAACGTCATGAAATTCCAAAGGGTCCAAAACCGTGCGCTGCGTATGATTGCAGACGCAGGTACATTAGGAATGACGCCCTAACAATCGACCTCCATGTTCCCTCAGTCAGGCAGCAGATAAACCGGCAGTCCAGTCGGTACAAACGCCTCACTGCACACACAAACCACCTAGCAGCTTCCTTGGCCCACCCAAGGACTAGAAGAAGACTAAAGCGAAGGCACCCCGGTGATCTCTGGACAAGAGGACGTCATGTCTCTCGAGTCCTAAAGCAGTTAAATTGTTTTTGTTCAATTATTGTAAATATTGTTAACCACCTATCTGTTATGTATCCATGTTGATTATTTCTCTTCATATACAACGTTTTATAGCCATTTGGTTGGCTGATCAAAGTTAAATAAACAAATATGTTCAACTAAAAAAAAAAAAAAAAAGGAAATCGTGCCTTATTTCTGTTCTCAAACTCCTCCAAAGACACCTCCAATCCATCCATCATCTGCATAATTGCGTCGTAAAAGCTGTCAAAGCTCTCCTTCTGTTTTTGCTTGCGATCATGAATAACTTCCGTATATCAACATCAGTACGGGTGTCTCTAAATTGCTTCCTAAAAGCTTGACAAAGCAGATCCCATCTCAGTACTGGAGATGTTTTATGGAACCGCCAATAAAAATCTCTGGCTTTGCCTTCAAAAAGCATGCTTGCATTACTGCATACAATCGTAAAATTCCCTTCAAGTGTCTGACGAGTGAGAGCTTCAACCCTGTATATAATATTATCAACACTGAGACCATCTTCATTTCCGCTGAAACGAATCTTCCAACCATTCAAGATGTGCGCAACCATATCTGGCCTTTGCGCTAAGTCAGAGACAAAACCTCGCAGCGACCCTGGTCCAGGACCGTGGCTGCCAACAAAACCTGATCTAATTTTACATATTTTAGGGACGGAAAACCCACTGCAGTCTAATCTAGGAAACCCTCAGCAGATCCAAGTAAAATCACAAAGCACTCTGGAAGCTATGATGGTCACCATGCAGCTAAGTATGATGGAACTCATGTCATTCATGAACACTACCATGCAAACACTGGTTCAAAACCAGAACATGGTGTTACAGCTACTTGCAGGTAAGCAGTCTAAATAACAGATGGCAAATCAACGAATTACAATGTGGAACGCCAATGGCGTTTCACGGCACAACCTTGAAGTAACACAGTTCCTGAATGATAATGATAATCATATCGACAATATGCTACGCACCTCACAAACAAATACAACTTCCAAGTAAGAGGCTACACTTTCTACCTCACAGACCATCCAGATGGTAAGGCCCACGACGGAACCGGCATCCTAATCAGGGAACGCATCAAGCACCACTTTCATTAAAGATTTGCAACTAGTTACTTACAAGCCACGTCTATCAAAGTGCAGTCAAGAAAACGGAAACCTCACCATAGCCGCTGTCTACTGTCCGCCTCGTTTTACAATTTCTGAAGTACAATTCATGGACTTCTACAACATCGCTTTATAGCTGCAGGGGACTATACTGCCGAATACACGCACTGGGGATCACGCCTTGTGACTCCCAAAGGAAGGCATTTATACAATACAATCATAAGACCAAACAACAAATTAGACTATGCTTCCCCTGGCAGATCCAGGAAAGTTCGAGACCTAATAGACTTTGCGGTGACAAAAAACATTCCCCGCAATATAATAAACGCCAAAGCGCTTTTGGACCTGTCGTCAGACCATTCGCCAGTGCTAATAACTCTTCTCCAAAGCACAAAAACTACAGATCACCCCCTCAGGTTGACGTCGCACAGAACCAACTGGTTAAAATATAAAAAGTATGTAAGCTCACACAGCCAATTAACCCCTCACTTCAACATCAAAGCGGACATCGACTGGAGGCAGACACTATCTCAATACCACAAGGCAGGGACGTGCAAACCAACCACTTCAAAACAAATCTGCAAATTGAACGGCTAGACCTAGAAAAGAGGCGCCTGCGACGTGCCTGGCAAACCAACAGATGGCCGTCATCAAAACACCTTATTAAGCCACTCGCACACTAAATCGAGCTCTTAAGCAAGAAACAGAAAATGCACAGCTGCGGTACATTAAAAAACTTTCGCCAACCAGTACAAAACATCCTCTGTGGAGGGCTCTCCCAAATCTAAGCTCACCAATCGAAACAGTCACTCCGATAAGAAATTCATCTGCCAGCTGGGTCCGCAGCGACGAAGACAGAGCCGAACCTTTTGCTTTACATCTAAGAAACGTCTTCCAGTCGAACCCTGCCACGTGTTCATTTGTCCTACCATTGTTTCAGCCAAAGGAGATCGCGAAAGTCATTAAGGAACTGAAACCGAAAAAGGCCCCTGGCGGTGACCAAATAACCCCAAAAATGAAAATTGAACTTTCAAACTCTGCCATTGAGGTTATTTGTAAGCTCTTCAATGGGAAAGACCACACAATTCCGTCATCCTACAGACCAATTAGTTTATTATCGTGTCTGTCTAGTTGTTCGAAAAATGCCTTCTAACTCGCATAATACCATATCTAGGAGCACACAATGATATCCCTGCTCATCAATTTGGCTTTCGTCAAAACCATGGAACAGTCGAACAAGTAAACAGAATAACATCAGAAATACGCACAGCATTTGAGCATCGGGAATACTGCAGCGCAATATTCCTCGATGTACTCAAGCCTTCGATCGAGTATGGCTAGATGGCCTCACGCACAAAATCAAAACACACTTGCCTGATTACACTCACAAGCTTCTTAAGTCGTATCTATACAACAGAACCTTCGCAGTAAGGTGCAACACAACAACATCCGACGACTACAGTATCAAAGCTGGTGTCCCGCAAGGAAGCGCGCTAGGGCCTATTCTTTTCCTCCTATACACAGCAGATATTCCCACGAACGAGCAGCTAACAACATCTACGTTCGCTGACGACACCGCAATTTTAAGTCGCTCGAGGTGCCCAGGCCGAGCCACATCACAGCTAGCAAACCACCTCTCCGTAGTAAAAAGGTGGCTATCTAATTGACGGATTAAAATATATGAACAAAAATGTAAAAACATAACGTTTACTCTCAACAGGCAAAAATGCTCTCCACTATCATTGAATAATACGCAGATTCCCCAAGTCAACGATGTAATGTATCTCTGCGTCCACCTTGACAGACGACTAACCTGGAGAAGACACATCGAACACAAGAAAATACATATAAAACTAAAAGCCAGCAGCTTCCACTGGATTCTTAACGCTCGGTCGCCCCTGCGACTGGTACGAAATTGAGTTGCGTGAACGAAAAGATGAAAACTAAATACTTTTTGAAATTCTTCCCCCTTTATAGCCTCCAGATTTGTATATACGTGAATTGATTTCTATGCTTCCACTTGTTGTTTTTGTGAATCCCAACATCTTTTGATTTTAAAAAGTCTATACAGTACACACCTATCCAATCATCTTTTTGTTCCAGAATCTTTTGAGTTCTCGGTTCCGACTTGTTTCAGGAAGTTCCATCCCAACACTAATGGATCCACTACTCCGAGTAAAATCAACGGGCTCATGTTCACTTGTTTGTTGCCGAATTTGACCTCCACCTCGAGCTGCGCATCAATTCCGCCGCACCTTCCATCTGCCAACCTAACTTGCCGTCTCGTCTTTGTAATCTTTCCTAGAGCAGCAATATTGTCCGCCAATTCTTCGCTCACGAAGCTTGTCGTTGCTCCGGTGTCGATTGTGGCTTTGTAGCTGTTCCCACCAATCATCACAGCTGCGGACAACTGCTGCTCCTCCTCGATTAGCTTTCCCGTTAGTTTGGAGACGTGGCATTGTGCGATCCCCGCTCGCCTCTCTACGACTGAGATTGCTGGCCATTTCCCGATCGTTGGCAGTAATCGACGCTTCTGACACCCACCATGCCGCATATCCAGCAGGATAACAGCCGTTGGTTTCGACAGCCTCTAGCCCAGTGTCCGTTCCCCCCACATTTCCGATAGGCCTCCTGCGAGAGTTTGATATGGGTGGAATCTTGTGGCCTCTGGGTGTTGCTTGGGGGCCTCCACAAGGTATTGTTTGGCTGTCTCTGTTGCTGTGCGGGTGGTGTCCATTGACCTCCGCGTGGTGCGTCTGTTGCCTGCTGTCGTCTGGCTTGGTGTGGTGGTGACCATTAGTCATTTCCTCGTGTGTCCTGGTTATCTGTCTCCTCGCATCTTCTGCATGTTACCTGCGTTGGTGACGCCGACTTTGTCTTTGAGAACTTGTTTTCCTGTGCAAAAATATCCCGTTCCTTTTTAAGTTCTTCGTTCTCATCGGCTAGGATTATCAGAAAATCCGTAGGCTTGGGGTGCAGTTCTCTTTTATGACCCTTAACGTTTCTTTCCTAGAGTAGTTAAGTGGCCTCACCATCGTCTGCATGTCGATCATGTTGTCCTTGAACGACTCGCTGAAGCCTTGCTTCCGTTGCCGGACCTGGTCCGCTAGCCTGGTGAAGAAATCTCTTGGCAGTAAATAGGTGTGGAAGCAATCTCCATTGCTTGTTGTTGGCGATGAACCATTTCAAAGCCCTTCCTTTAAGCAATTCCGGCATCGCTCGAATTGTCATATCAAGGTCCAGGCCGTACATGTTGGCGGACCATTCTACCTGCTCCAGGAACTCAAATGGATTTTCCGCCCCTTCGAACTTGAACGACCATTCGCGGACCTTTTTGGCGACCTTTGCATAGTCCGACTGGCGTGGTCTCGCGGTCAGCGCTGCTGTTTTCTTATCTTGGCTTGACTCTCTCCTGTGGGCCTATTTTTGCATGTTGTCAATGCTCAGGCTTGCCACCAGGTTGTCCCCTCCAGCGTTCGTTAACGTAATGCTTGGGCCGGCTCTGTCGTGGTTTATTGCTTCCAGCTCGGCCCAGATGTCGACGAGTTGTGGGTCGTTCTCTGTTTCTAAGTAGTATTCCGACAGTGCCTTCCTCATGTCGTCTAGCCTGCCCTCCAGGGCGACATTAAGCCTCTGTGCGACATGGGCGAAGTCCTCCTTCTTAAGGCGGTAAGTCCACTTCTTTCCCATTTTTATTGTACCGTTCTCACTGTTGGGACAATCAGGTTGGGCGCTAGATGTAACGAACGTATTTTGTTGTCTGCTCGCTACGAGATTCGTGCGGCTAGCTCAGAAGATTGTGTGTTCGTCCCACCAAATTTATATGAAGTAGATCAGTGAGAAAACAAAGGGGTTCAAATAGTAACAGTGGGATTTATTCTCGTGGTATTAGTACAGCGATTGTGTGGCTGGGCTGGCTTCGGTATCTACTTGCTCTGGTTTCGCCGGCTGCTAGTGCTCCTCTTCCTGGCTTGTCGACGCGTTGACTCGACGTCCGCTGGCTCCTGTGTCTCGGGACGCTCGTAGTGGCCGCCTCTGCTCGCTTGCCGACGCGCTGCGTCGGGGTCGCTTGTCGGGCCTTAGACTCCCAGAGGCTTAAGGAAACGTCACCGTTCTCAGACTAGGGTGAACAGTACCTGTCCCTTGCTCTGTCCCGGACGGTTCCGCTAGGTTCTTGCTCAGATCGCGCTAACAGTCAAGGCTACCGCCAGGAAGCTGCCTAGCAGTTCACTTTGCTTTACGCCTAGGGCAGACGAACGTTCCACCCGGCTTGACCCTAATGCTTGACGTCCGCGACGCTCCTGCGCTCCCCAATGAGATCTGCGAGGAGATGGTAACGTGGCTGCCGGAGACGTCTGCTGGCGTCGCTGCCGATGTCCTCTGCGCTGACTCCTGACCAGTAGCTCGGTGTTCTGGCACTCGGGGAGTTGGGCGGTTGCTGTTCGGGAACTTCGCCGGTAATCGCAGGGCTCTCCAGGCGATCGCCTCTTGAATCTGCCAATCGATCCACCGCTCGTCCGTCACTCCAGGTCCTGCTTTGTCGGGCAAGGTACGCTGGGTCTCAGACAACTTTCCTCCCCAAGCTGACGGTTCTTCGTCGTAGGACTCTTTTGCTTGTCTGTGACAGAACCGCCGGGCGACTCGCCAGGGTGTGGTCGTGACAAAGTTGGAAAACAAACGCCTTGACTTAGCCGTGTGATGCCTTCCGGAACTCAGCCACTTGTGTCTCAATTCTGAGATTCCTGATGTCCCAATCCCAAACGTCTCGACGTGGCGATCTTGCTCCTCGTATGCTTCCCACGGCGCTGCTTCCGACGACTCGCTTGGTTGTGGCTCCCTCGTTGATTACTTGCTTGACTGACTGTTCACTTGGTACTTTAACTAATCTTGAAGGTTTGACTCCTCGTGATCGACTGATCCAACTGCCAGCGCACTGCTGCCTTATATAGGGCCACCGGGAACCGTTATTTCCCTTTTTCGCACGGCCCGCTGGATCTTTCCACTCCGGGTCCAAAGTCCGTGACTCCTGGTTGACCCACTTGTCCTTCACGTACCGCTTCCAACCGATGCTCTGCCCACTGCTGCCGTCCCGCTGATTCCCGTGATGCTTGTGGCACGTGCCCATCGATCGCACTATCGTCCAGTGCCAATCGATCGCCTATAGAGGCGCCCCCTTCCCTGGCTCATGGTGATTTTGCAACTTTCCATCTGCCCGCCCAGCTTCTGGCTGATCTGTCTTTTCCATTTTATTTTCTCAGCTCCTTCCAGCCTGTGCCGTTCGTTGTGCTTTACCCCAAGTACAATGGCCCAGCGGCTTTGAACAGCGTTTGGCCATCGTTTGCAGCAGGGCTTTTCTGCCCGTAGTGAGTTGCACTTTTGGCATTTATTTCTATTCGCTCGTCGGTAACCATGAATGCGCCTCTTCTGCTGCCGCAAGTAATTCATGTCTAGAACATTTCATCGGATTTGTCGCCCGATTATGGGTAAGCATATGCCGTTAGAGGCCGGAATTACTGCAAAATGTTTAAAGGCAGATATGGCGTGTTGCTTTCTTCGTCCGCTCGTCGGTTACCATGAATGCGCCTCTTCTGCTCCCACAAGTAATTCATGTCTAGACATTTCATCGGATTCGTCTCCCGAATTGCCGTTTGAGGCCGGAATTACTGCAAAATGTTTTTTTGATTTCTGATCTGTATTACTACTACTATTGCCATGAACCCATTCCTTTTTTTTCGTTAACTGTTGGTGTGATGCGTGTTTCTGCCTTTTGCAACCAGCTGGCTACGGTGTAGATCTGATTCTGCACCGTCCTCCACTTTAACAACGGCTAACAACTAGACGAGCTCGTCCGGCGCATTCCGTATAGAGTCTCCGGATGCACCGGTGTATGTCTGTGCATACTCTCTTCTACGTGGCGTAATCGGTTGAATATGGCTCGCGCCCGACGCTGAAACCTGTTGCCTTGCGGTTGAATCCCTAAACGTTACCCGTATCCTTGTTCCGTTTTGTAAGTGTCCCTTGCGCCTGTCGTAATCGCGGATGACTCTGGCAACTGCCCGACGCTGAATCCTGTTGCCTTGCGGTTGGATCTTTTTATAAGTGTCCCTTCCGCCTGGCGTAATCGCGGATGACTCTGGCAACTGCCCGGGGCTGAATCCTGTTGCCTTGCGGTCGGGATCACCATCCATCCTTATCCACGTCCTTGTGACCTATTCTTATGGTTGAACTTTCTTCTAATAACAGGTACGAGGCGACAGGATTAGGCGTTAGGCCGAAGCGAGAGTCATCCATACGCCACACGGAAAGGACAATCAGGATAGCACAAGGACATGGATGCTCGTTTTGTTGTTGATTGAGCTCACCAACGTGAACTATCCTTTCTTTCTTCGACTGTGTGTGGCGAATTTTGTAGATCACTGAAGAGACGAAATCTACAACCTGGTAAGGGCCATCGTACCTCGAACCAGCGAATCCTTCAGCCGCTTTGGACAGGTGATGTTCCTTGGCCAACAATATGTCGCCCACCGCTGGTGACCATTGCCTCCTTCTCAGATTGGTATTGGGGCACCTTTTCCATAATTCGCCGTACGATCTCGAATACCTCCCTGAGTTTGTTGGCATTTTCCTCAGGGGTCTCCGTAGCTCGTCCAGTGCCAAGGGTTTCCTGCTGGGTAGACGTGGTTCCCTGCCTTGGGTAAGAAACGCCGGTGTATGGCCGGTGGATTCCGATGTGCTCGTGTTCACTGCTAGCATAATCTCCGGCCACTTCTCGTCCCTGTTCTGTTTGCTCGTTTGGTCGGATTCTCTTGTGGTGTGTATGGTGCGGTTAATTGTTGACTGATACCCATCTCAGCCAGGAAACTTTTAAAGATGCTGCTTGCAAACTGCACTCCGTTGTCCGTTATGACCACCTTCGGGACCCCGTACCTTGCGGTTATGCGTTCCCTAAACGCCTTCTCGAGCGACTTTGCTGTCACACTGCGCAGGGACACCAGGTTCGTCCATTTCGAAAATCTGTCTGTCATGACCAGCAGCATTTGGTTCCCGTGCTTTGATCTTGGTAGGGGTCCAACGAAGTCTGCACATTCCGTGGCCCATGGTTCCTCCGTCACTTGGGTCAACATCATCCCGCCCGCCTGCATCTGATTGGGCCTAAACCGCATGCAAATCTCGCATTTTCTTACGTGGGCTCGGGCGTCTCTATGCATGCCTGGCCAGTAGTATCGGGATGCCAACCGTGCAATTGCCCTCCGGCTTCCATAACATAGTCCGGGTACTTCTGCGGTTGAGTCCTAATCTTTTCGCCCATGTCCTTGATACAGCTGCACCCTCCTGAAGCTATAGTTGCCGATGCCTCTTTTAATCCTCGTCTGCCACCACGTTTAGCTGACCCTTTCTGTACGCTATCTCAAAGTCGTACTGTTGTAGCTCCAGGGCCCATCTGGCGATCCATCCTGAAGGGCATTCGATGCTGTTGAGCCACTTCAGAGCCATGTGGTCGGTTACTTACTCAAAGTGGTAACCTTGCAGATATGGCCTGAGCTTCTTCTCGGTTGTTGCGTCTGTTGCCTGCTGTCGTCTGGCTTGGTGTGGTGGTGACAGTAGTAGATTAATACCGGAGCTGGCTCACTTTGGGGTGGGGGTGACCCTAATCAGTCACGCATGGTTGCACACAGGTGAGAGGTGGTCACGCGTGGTTGCACGCAGGTGTTTGAAAGGGTGTGTAGGGGTGTGAGAGAGGGGTGTTGTGATATGTCTTGTTTTGCCTTGTCATTTTCTCACCCTAAAGGTGTGTGTGTGTGATAGGGGTGTTTTGTCATGCGTAGGATTTTATGGTTGTTTAGAGTGATCTTTACCCGAATAGGGTGTGTAGGAGTGTAATGGTTGCACGAAGGTCACTATGTTGCTTCTAACTTGTATTAAGTTAAGGAGAGGGTAATCTTAAATGTTTCAATTATATAGTGGAGGTGGTGGTGGTGGTTCCTAACAGAATATAAACAAACACGTTGTTTTGTCATGCGTATGAATTTGTAAAACTATATTTTAGCGGAGGAGGAGGAGGAAGGGAAGTTGTTTTGTTATGCGTGGGCATTTTGTTGATTCAATTAGGGATAGTTTTAATAGGGTAGATTCAATTAGGGTTGTAAATGACATCTGTTAGTGTAAACTGTCTACGGTCTTGTGGTCAAAAGGTGTTGGTTTGAGGGATATTAGATCGCATACTTTTGTGGTGTGAAACAAGCGTGAGGCCTTTTGTTGATTCAATTAGGGTTGTAGCTGACATCTGTTAGTGTAACGTGTCTACGGTCTTGTGATCAAAAGGTGTTGGTTTGAGGGATATTAGATCGCAGAAACAAGCGTGAGGCGTTTTGTTGATTCAATTAGGGATAGTTTTAATAGGGTAGATTCAATTAGGGTTGTAGTTGACATCTGTTAGTGTAACCTGTCTACGGTCTTGTGGTCAAAAGGTGCTGGTTTGAGGGATATTAGATCGCTACTTTTGTGGTGTTGGTTTGAGGGATATTAAGCCGCATACTTTTGTGGTGTGAAACAAGCGTGAGGTGTTTTGTTGATTCAATTAGGTATAGTTTTAATAGGGTAGATTCAATTAGGGTTGTAGTTGACATCTGTTAGTGTAACGTGTCTGCGGTCGTGTGGTCAAAAGGTGTTGGTTTGAGGGATATTAGATCGCATACTTTTGTGGTGTGAAACAAGCGTGAATTCGGTAACCTCCCCCTCTTTAGCGAGCATTAGATGGGAAAGTGAGCGTAGGAGTGTAAGAGGGGTGTTGGTGGTGGTGGGGCTTTTGGTGGTGGTTGTAGTGGTGGTTCCTAACAGAATATACACAAAAACAAACTTACCAACACAATCGTTTGTTTAGTCAAATACGTTTTTGTTTAATCATATTTGAAAATTTTTTCTCATGCGCTTATAGAAAGAGAAAACGGTTACCTACTAAGTTTTCAAAAAATGTATGTGTTAAGGAGAAATGTGGAAAGTAGTTCAGTTTTAGAAAACTATTTGAGTTGAGCGAACCATCTAGAATCGTCGTGTGAACCCTCCGGTAATTCAAAGCTAAAGTGAAGTTGTGTTAATTTACGTTTCATCCGAATTCGATTTGTGTGAGCTTGTCAAATTGATAAAAATTAAAATACTTTACTAACTGTAAAGTAAAGTTGTGTGAATTGGGAACTACCCATATTTGTGTTGTGTAAACTTAACTTGATAGCAACATAAGAAGAATGTTGTTGAACCAGTGGATTCAAGGATTAAAAAAATCAGTTCTGGATTCCAAGGAAGGATTGTTCACTACCTATATGAAAACACCAACAATGATGTAATTTATCCAACACAATTTATGGAGGAAGCAGGAGAAGCTTTTCTACCTCACTTGTATCCATTATTGGAAAGTTATTCATCGGTGAAAATAAATTTTGAACTTTTTGGAGAGTACGGACTTTTGAAGGAAGAAAAGGAATGCATTGAAATAAAGTCATTTCAAAGTAGATGACAATAATTAGTGCCTACTCCAATATAGAAAATGAATATAAGGAGCACATGGAAAAAATTTTGGCGAGGATGGAAGAATTCCAAGAAAGGGATAGTGGATGGACTTTGCTTCATCTCACTCGATTGGAGATGAATATTAATCAATATTCACCTTTAAGAGGATCATCTTACATAAAACTACCCTCTTGTTTAGAAGTTAAAAAACCTATTATAAAAGTAAAAAACACAGATGATGAATATTGTTTTAAATGGAGCTTAATCGCAGCATTAAGTAATCTAAATAAGAATGCGAACAAATGCACAACCTATAAAGTCAATATAAATGATGAAGTCATTCAAGTCAATGGGATCACATTAAATTTCACTGGACTGCAATTTCCACTTAAGCCTGCGGATATATCGAAATTTATGGAAATAAATAAAGATATAAATATTACACTTTTCGGGTTCGACGATGGAGTTATATTCGGACCTATATTTTACTCCCCTGAAGTGAGGAGAAATTATATAAATATGTTGATACTGGAGGAAGGATGTAAAGCACACTATACTTGGATTAAAAATCTCTCAAAGTAAGTTGTTTTATCATATCATTATTATATTTTTTTTTTGTTTTTGTTTTTAAATTTCATAATATTTATTTGCTTTCATACTTAAAAAAAAAATTTTTTTTTTCTTGTGTTTATCTTTTTTTAGTTTTGTTTCCTCTCAAGTTTCGAGAGACAAATCAAAAAAATGGTTCTGTCAAATTTGCTTAAATTACTCATTGAGTGAAGATGCTGCCAACCGGCATTCAGAAGTCTGTGGGAAAAAAGTCTCACGCTTACCCAACATGAAGGATGCCACTTTACGGTACACAAATGTTCAAATGGAAGTGATGGTCCCATTCACAGTTTACGCTGACTTTGAATGCATCCTTCAACCAATTAATAAAAACGAAACATTAAATTTAAATATTATAAATATACATAGACCTGTTTCATATGCATACTATATAAAGTGTGCACATGATAACAGTTTAGATAAGTTTGTTTTAGAAACTATATTCATCTCGGGAATAAATTTCCTGTTATCTCTATTAGAAAATTTAACTTTTATATATGAAAACTATATTTCAAAACCTGTTTCTATAATAATGTCAGATGTTGAAGAAGATGATTTCCAAAAATCTAATAATTGTCATATATGCAACACTCCTCTTTTATTGGATAGAGTTAGGGATCACTGTCACTTCACAGGAAAATTTAGGGGTGCAGCACATAATGCGAGCAATTTAAAATATAAAGTTCCAAAATTTATTCCTGTTTTCTTCCACAATTTCACCAGGTATGATTGACATTTATTTATTAAAGATTTGGCAATCATACCTGGTGAAATAAAGGTAATTCCATTAAATAAGGAACAATATATATCAATTTCAAAAATTATAACTTTAAGTAATGGTGATAACTTTGAAATCCGTTTTCTAGATTCGTTTCGATTTATCCCTTCTGCATTAGATACATTAGCTTCAAATCTAGATAGTGAAAAAATGTATATGACAAGATAATTTTTCCCTAATGAAAATCATTTCAACTTAATGCGAAGAAAGGGTGTATTTCCATATGAATATTTAGATTCAGTTGAGAAATTAAATGAAAGTAAATTACCTCCTAGAGAAGCTTTCTATAGTTCCTTAACCGAAAATGAATGTTCAATTGAAAATTATACTCACGCACAATATGTATGGAATGAGTTTTCTTGCAATAATCTTAAAGATTATTTAGAACTATATTTAAAAACAGATGTTTTATTAATGTCTGATGTCTTTGAAAACTTTCGAAGACTTTGTACTAAAATTTATTCACTTGATCCAGCACATTTTTTCACTACACCAGGATTATCATGGGAAGCTATGTTAAAATGTACTAAAATTGAATTAGATTTATTAACTGATATAGATCAGTATAAATTTATTCAAAGTGGTATTCGTGGTGGCTTAGTACAATGTACATGTAGATATGCTAAAGCAAATAATAAATATGTTGAGAATTTTGATAGTACTCAAAAATCATCATATTTGATTTATTTGGATGCAAATAATTTATATGGTTGGGCTATGTCACAATCTTTACCATATGGAGGTTTTGAATGGATTTCAAGGGGGGAACTTGATAGTATAAACATTACAGAGATTGCAGATGATAGTGAATATGGATACATTTTTGAGGTAGATTTAAAATATCCTTTAAAATTGCACAATAAACACAATGATCTTCCATTTTGTTGTAATAATCAGTTACCAACAAAGTCAGACAAAATAAAAAAATTAACTGCTGATTTAAGGGATAAAGAAAAATATATAATTCATTATAAAAATCTTCAACAGTGTATAGAAAATGGATTAATTCTAACAAAAATTCATAGAGGTCTTCGCTTTTTTCAGAAGCCTTGGCTAAAAACATATATTGATTTGAATACATTCCATAGAACTAATGCAAAAAATACATTTGAAAAAGATTTTTTTAAACTTTTAAATATTGCTGTCTACGGAAAAACAATGGAAAATGTCGATAAGCGCGTTAACATTAAATTAATTACTGAATGGGAAAGTGCTTCACCATTCGATTCTTCTGGTCCAAAAAGGCATTGTGGTAGATCTCTTATTTCAAAGTCAAACTTCCATAGTGTCAAACAGTTTTCAGAAAACTTCTTTGCCTTTCAAATGAAAAGATTAAATGTGTTGTACAACAAACCTTTATATTTAGGTTTTGCTGTATTAGATTTATCGAAATGGAAAATGTATGATTTTCATTATAATTATATCAAACCTAAATACAATGAAAATGTTCAATTAAATTATATGGATACAGATTCTTTTATATATACTATTAACACTGAAGATTTTTATAAAGATATTCAGAACGATGTTGAGATGAAGTTTGATACATCAGATTATTCTGAAGAATTACTTAATCTCTATAATTTTCCTAAAGCTAATAAAAAAAGGTTGGGTTTTTTTAAAGATGAACTCAATGGAAGACCAATGACTGAATTTGTTGGTTTGAGATCAAAAATGTATGCCTTTTAAACATCTAATAGTAATGACAGCTCTGAAAAAACAGTGAAAAAATCAAAGGGTGTTAAAAGAAGTGCAATAGATCAATTAACTTTTAATAGTTTTAAAAAATGTTTGTTTTCGGAAGAGGAAGTGGTATGTTCTGTCAATGATTAGATCTAAAAATCATCTTTTATCAACAATTAAATGTAAAAAAGTAGTTCTCAGTCATAAAGACACAAAGGTTCTTATACAAGACAATAAAATTAACACACTACAATATGGACATTATAAAATAGAAGAAAAAAGATTAGAAAATAAACTTAATGAAATAGATTCAAATATTTATGTTTATGAACAAAGAATAAAAGAAATAGAGAATTTTCCTCATAGAAATAATTATCAAGAGATTGAAATAGAAAAATTTAAGAAAAATATAGATGAATGTGAATTTGAAATGTTTTATACAGAACTAGAATTAAATTTACTAGATTGTAAAAAAAATGAATAAATGTAACCTATAATTGTAAATAAGACAGAACAAACATCGCTTTTTTTATTTAAAGGTTAAAATTCGAGGTAATGTATAAACCAAATATTACAATTCACAATATTATTATTATTATAAAAATTTTTATTTAACAGAACAAACATCGCTTTTACTTACAGGTTAATGTTAAAATTTATGAAAATGAACAGAACATGAAAAAACTTGAATTTAACAGAAGAATTAAAATATTTTCTTTGAATTACATTCAATTTGCTTACTTTCTTCTATATTTAGTGGTATAGTTTGTTTATAGTTATCTATACCACCCTCTAATCTATACACTTTATTGTCATCATTACTTAAAGGAATTGATTTAATGTATTTATCATTATCTTCATCTAAATTAAACGGTATAGTTTGAATATAGTTATCTATACCACCCTCAACAAGAATAGTTTCATCCTCACTAGATGATCTTGGAATACATGGTTCCGGATTTTCATCATCATAAAGGATTGTATCATGGTCATCATCATCATCATCATCATCACCATACAAATTAAGAGAAAATTTGTCAACCTCTTTTTTATTAATGTTTTGGAGTTCTGAAAATATAAATATTTTACTACTATATATATATACAAATATTATTTTATATGTATTCAACCAACCTTTTTGAGCTCCATCCAAAATATTATTTTCAACTTTTTTATTAATGTTTTGGAGTTCTGAAAATATATATATATTATTAGTATATACCTTTTTTTAATTTACTCGAATTATTATTTTCATCTTCTATTTTTGTATTCTGCAAAAATAAACATATTTCCCTACTCAATCAGATTATGATATAATATCACTATTATTTATTTTGAAGTCGTTAATATCGTTAATTGGTATTATATCTGTGCTAATCTGACTTTCTTTTTTATTTAAATATTCGAGCATCATTTGAGCTGCCAAATTTCTCTTTCTTAAATATATTCCAGTCGATTTAGCGTCGCTTGTGAACGGTTGTGTTTACTCTTGTGCTCTGAATTTTTGTCTATTCTGTGATTTTTTGCGAGTGTTTTGTGTTTGTTTATTAACAAAGCTTAGTCTAACCGCTGGGTTAGTGTGTTTAGTGTTTTTTACTAGATCTCCCAGTGATTATAGTTATTTTAACATTTATATTAGATTTGTTTAATCTCCTAGCTTTGTTAGTGTAATTCTTATACTCACTAAACTTGCTAAAACTCTTTGATTCTCACTCTCTCTCCCGCTCTATATTACAACTGTAACTTAAACTCTCTCCGAACCTGCCAAATTTCTGGTAGACTTTTGGTGTGCTATTCTCTTGTCTCTTACTCTCTCTCTCTCTTGCTTGCTTTACATTGTAACTGTTCCTGCGTAAAGTTGTCAGTGTCCCACAAGCAACGCTCAATCGATAGAAGATTTTTCTCTTGCGCTCTCTTACATTTAAATTATTACGCGATCTCGCGCTCTTGTTGCCTTTGTGGTTTTGGAATTTGATCCCAGTGCCAAATTTACTCGAGATATTTTTCATATATTATTTTATTTTATTTAATTTCCTTAAAATGGCTCTGGTCTGCTCTAAGAAAAATTGTACTCTTTCGTCTTCAACTAAAGACCCTTTTATTTTCTGTTCGCTCTGCGAGTCGATAATGCACGTTAAATGTGCAGGATTTACTGGTAGAGGCAAAGACTTTATTATTCAGAATTCTGGACTCATGTGGTCATGTGGATCCTGCAAGGAAATGGTTGTTGAGTTGAGCGGCTTTATGAAGCAGACTCGAGACAGCCTTTTGAATCTCTCTGGTGCTTTTAAACAGCTCAATGAGGGGTTCAATTCCGTTTGTGCCCAATTTAATAATAAAAAATTACTAACTGAGTCGCCTAAACGTAAAAAAACCAGCTTAGCGGCAGTTAATACGGTCACGGTATCCACCCCAAATCCGAACTTGGTGGCTGCAGCAGTCTCTGTTGACACTGTGGTAAGTGAACCCACTGCGCCTATGGATACAGCTGTTTTAGGTGAAGTCACTGCTTCTCGAAGTCGGGTGGTAAAAAAACCTTCAGTGCCGGCTACGGTGCCGACCGTACCTATAGGTACAGAAGTTACCGTTTCTGGCTCTCAGCTTAGTGAGGTGCAATCTGCTACTGGGGAACGTAAGAAATTATCAGTTGTTCCACATAGAAAACAATTATTTGTTTCGAGATTCACCCCAGATACCACATCTGAGGATGTTTTGGAATTTATTCGAGAAAAATTCCCATCTGAGAATATTTCAGTTGAGCAATTTAGATTTTCATATGCTCGTAGTATATCGTCGTTTAAAATATTTGCTCCGCCTGATGTGTTTAAGGTACTACTTTCTGAAAGCTTTTGGCTTAATGATGATTTAGTAATAAAAGAATTTGTTCCCAATAAACCGAGAACAAATAACAGACCCTCCACTGCGCCAAAAAACTAAAAAGTTTATTTTTGGCTTATCAAAATGTTAGGGGACTAAATATGAAGCTACCCAAGATTTATGCTGACTCCTCTGCATTTACTGCTGATATTTGGGCTTTTACGGAAACTTGGCTGAAACCAGAGATATCTGACAATGAAGTTCTGTCAAACAATTTTAATGCCTATAGGACCGATCGCTCATCACGTAGGGGAGGCGGTGTGCTGATTGCCGTTAGCACTAGCCTAACATCCGAGAGAATTCACTCTGATACTCCTAATGAAATTGAATTTGTTAGTGTGAAAGTTTCCTTGCAATCATTCTCAATATTTGTTACATGTTCCTATATTCCACCTGGCTCTGATTTAATAATTTATGAGCACCACCTGTCTGCGATAAAATCTGTTCTATCCCTTCTTTCTAACAGTGACCTTTTGATTGTTTTGGGTGACTTTAATCTCCCTGATATTTCTTGGTCTCCTCCTACTGACTCACTAGTCGCGATACCTCTATCCGCCCATGATTTTGTAGATGGTCTTCTAGAATTATCATTACAGCAAGTAAGCTTTATACGGAATTCATTAAATAGACAACTAGATCTTGTGTTTGTTTCAGACCCGTCTGAAGTCACGGTATCTAGAATTGACGCTCTTGTTGTACCTGAAGAACGATATCATCCAACAATGGAATTGACAATCTGCCTCCCATGCGTTGATACCCTCTCTCCTTTAGTTTCTCAAACTAAAGTGAGATGTTTCCGAAAATGTAACTATAAAAAACTTAACGACATGATTTCTCAATATAATTGGACAGAATTGTACAATTGTATGGATATTGAAAGTGCCACTGAACACTTCTATATAGTGTTAAATACCTTTTTTAATGAATGCGTTCCTGATAGGTTTCCTTCAAAGACAAACAGGCCACCTTGGTTTACCAATGAGCTTCAAAGACTTAAAAACCTTAAGACAAACACTTATAAAAAGTATAAGAAATCGGGTAAGCCATCTGATTTTTCGAAATATGTGGTGGCTCGATCGGATTTTAATGTTCTCAATAGTCATTGCTATTCTATGTATTTAAGTCGATGTAAATTTGAATTTTCAAATGATCCGAAGCAGTTTTACAACTTTGTCAATGCCAAGCGTAAGTCGTCAGCATTGCCTTCATCGGTACGTTTTAACTCAATGGAGGCATCGACGGATTCTGAAATTGCTGATTTATTTGCCGAGTTTTTCCAAACTACTTATAGTTCGGCTGCTTGGTCAAATTCTAACTACCCTAATCCCTTAAATAAGGCAAATTGTATCTTTACCCCTGAAATTACGGAAATTTCTCTCGTAAAAGACTTAGAAAAAACAACGCCAACTTATTCTCCCGGTCCTGATGGACTCCCCGGGTGTGTGCTTAAGTTTTGTGCGTCAACCATATGTAAGCCGATTCTTAAACTTTTTAATTTGTCTATTTCATCGTCAGTTTTTCCTACTATCTGGAAGGACTCTTTTATCATTCCACTTCACAAAAAGGGTGCGAAGGCGGATGCCCAGAATTACAGAGGTATTTCTAAATTGTCGGCAATTCCTAAAGCATTTAAACGTATTATTACTTCTCATTTGCAACATTTATGTTCCTCGCTAATATCACCGTGTCAGCATGGTTTTGTTAAGCGAAGATCGACCACCACCAACCTTCTGGAATTGTCATCTATTGTAATAAATGGATTTAAGAATAAAATGCAGACTGACGTTAAATACACTGATTTTAGTAAGGCCTTTGACTCTGTCAACCACTCTCTTCTCTTATTCAAATGAAATCAGCTTGGGTTTCCATGTAATCTATTAACTTGGATTTCAAGTTATTTGAATGGTAGGACTCAGAGGGTTATATTCAAGAACGCTGCCTCAAAACTGATCTATGTGACATCTGGAGTGCCTCAGGGTAGTCATTTGGGCCCTTTGCTGTTTACTTTGTTTATTAACGATCTTCCCTCTATCATAACACACTCTCGTGTACTAATGTATGCTGATGATGTTAAGCTTTGCTTATCACATAATGATATAGCGTCGGGTTTCAACTTACAGTCAGATATTGATTGTTTTCAGGGATGGTGTGAGTATAACCTTTTAAATTTGAACTGCCTTAAATGCAACGTTATGACTTTTCATAGGGGTACTCCTACTTTTGTTAGTTACTCTCTTCAAAATACGCCACTCGATCGTATATATTCAGTTAATGACTTAGGCGTTCTTCTGGACCCAAAACTTAAATTTGACTGCCACATAATGTCCACTGTCAGCTAGGCCATGAGTGTTCTTGGGTTTATAAAGCGTTGGTCAAAAGAATTTGATGACCCTTATACAACCAAATTATTATTTACCTAACTTGTCCGTCCTATTTTGGAATATTGTTCTTCGGTTTGGAGTCCACAATATCAAGTGCATATTGACCGTATTGAGTCGGTACACAAAAAATTTCTTCTGTTTGCCCTTCGTAGTTTGAACTGGGATCAAAACATAAGGCTACCTTCCTATCAGAGTAGATTACTATTGCTTAATTTACCTACCCTTGCAAATCGTAGAACAATGCTTGGTACTATTTTTATGCAAAATCTTATAAGAGGTGATATTGATTCTGTAGAACTTGTAAACCGCCTAACTTTCAATGTTCCTGTTAGACTAACACGAAATTATTATCCCCTAAATTTGCCACGATGTACATCTAACTTTTGTCTGCACGAGCCCTTTCGCGTTCTATGTAATAATTATAACAACCTTTATCATTTAATTTGCACTTCAACTTCTATCCCGGTACTAAAAACTAATATTTTAACTCATTTGCTTCATTCTTAGATGCTTCTTTTATTTTCATTTGTGTCCCGTCTCTATTTGTTTTTTGTATCTTCCTCGCGAACTCGTATTTTTTGCCCAAATTGATAAAAGGGCCCCGCGCGTAACAAGCACGTGCTTGGTGTCGTTGGGCCACTTGTTTGTACTGCTCGTAGTGCATCAACGTCCATCATATAAATTCTTTCTGCTTCCTCTATTTCAATTTCTTGGATTTGTGGACCATCACTAAGATAACCTGTTTCTTCTTCTTCTATCTCTTCTCTTTTACTCTCTTGTTTGGAGAGAAGATCAGCATCTTTCAATATTTTGTCATAAACAATCCTATCTTTTCGTCTCTCTGCATTAATTACTGTTTGGGATAAAACTTCTGCAAATTCAAAACAATTAATTCTTAAAGTTGCTAAGGGGGTATTAGTATTGCGTTTAGATTTTTGGTGGCGGTGGCGATTAGATAAATATTTTAAATTCATACGCTTAGACTTACTTAGACTTCGCCTAGAATGTGTTCTTCTATAAATATTATTGTAACGACATTTAACTCCTACTGTAGCAGTTTTGTATTGGACGGTAAAGAATCTGTTTAGACCCCTTCTTCCTAAATCCATATGCCCTCCTATTCTCCTTTCATTTTCAACTAATTTTTGCTTAAAATTCTCTATTATACCTCTCTCATTGTGAATTCGATTTGTGAGTTGTGTATGTTTTCAGTGCTTTTTAATTTATGAGTAGTGTTCCTTTTTATTGGAACCCGACTTACACTTTCAAATTCTGTATCACTATCACTGATCCCCAACACTAATTCTTGTGACGTATTACTAAATGTTGGTGCTCGACTTACGTTTTCAAATTCTCTCTCACTATCATTTATACCCATATTAATTTTTTCTGATTTTTCATCTCCTATGTTTTTATTTTCTATGTGATCAACACTTTCATTTTCGCTATTAAAATCAAAAAACTGGGTGGAATTGTAGTTGATTCAGATGTAGTGTTTGTAGCTGTTTTTGTTGTTGTTGTATCTTCTTCCAGAAGTTCTCTTTTTAATGTAGTTGCTGCTGTTGTAGTTGTTGTTTCTTCCTCCTCCTCCTCCAGAATTCCCCTTCTCATTGTAGGTGTAGTTGTACTTGTTGTAGTTGAGGTAGATGTAGTTGTAGTAGATGTTGATCTAGTTGTTTCTTCTTCAACTGTGCTTGCTCTTGTATTTGTTGTTAAGTCTTTTTCATTAATGCTACCATTAATAGCATTAAATATTTTAGTATCGAGTTCACTTTTTAAGTTTGGTTTCTCACTTTCATCACTTGTCTTGTTTATGAGATCCATAAAAATATGACTGTCCTCTAGGATCTCAAATTTTAAGTCAATTTTAATGATTTTTTTTAGTTTTGGAACATTGCTAAAAATAACCCAATCAAATTATTGGAAGTCGATGGGTTTTCAATTAAAGTCATTTCATTGGGGAGTGGTACCATTTTCACCATGGGATTAAAGAGGGAAAGTATTACAAAAAATATTATAAAAGCCGACATTTTAATTTTTTTGATTTTGTTTTTTTTTTTTGACAATCGATCAAACGAACTATCGAATGAATAAGCAAACGATCCGAAATTGAGTTGCGTGAACGAATAGATGGAGACTGAATACTTTTCGAAATTCTTCCGCCTTTATACCCTCCAGATTTGTATATATAAATATATAACGTTCTGTTCAAATTCTTATCTGTACATGCTTTTCTTCACACTTTATAAATAGAAATTGCGTTATTCTGAAGAAACATAATTTATTTTCACGCATTGACGTGAATGTCTACATTTTAATTGTTCTTTATAGAATTTCGTTTTTATGAATCCAACTATCTTCTGATTTTGAAAAGCCTACCCAACGCACAAGCACATAATCAAGTTCCACCCAAAATTCTTAGCTGTATATACTCTTTTAGTCTAGCCAACGCACAAGCTCATAATCAAGTTCCGTTCAAATTCTTATCCGTACATGCTTTTCCTCACACTTTATAAACAGGAATTGCGTGTTTGTGAAAAAGAAACATAATTTGATTTCTCGCATTGACGTCAATGTCTACATTTTTATTGTTCTATGCTTCCACTTGTTCTTTATAGAATTTCGTTTTTATGAATCCAACTATCTTCTGATTTCGAAAAGCCCAACCAACGCACAAGCACATAATCATCTTTTTGTTTCACAATCTTTTCAACAAGATAAGTATTAGGGAATTTTGTTTTTTTAATTTCTTGTTTAAAGAAACCACCTTGAACTGGATCACCCTTCAAGTCCTCAAGTAAATATGTGGTGGGGGATGTATTTTGTACTTTCAGAATTCGAAAAATTTCCGTTGTCCAGTTTGGGGTATAGCCTTTTTCAAAGACATGTTTATATTAACTTATTCGTACATGATCCCCCTCTTTAAAGTCCCCATTTGTAAATATTTTTAGATGATTGTATGATCTCATCAAAATCTGTTTTTCATTTTTAGCATTGACGTCAATTGGCTTCATTTTAATCGTTCTATGCTTCCTGTTATTATAATTATTAATCAACTCTTTGTATATTTGAAGCCAAGTACATTTTCCATTAAAACTAAACTCACACCACATAAGTTCTTTTAATGTTCTATTAAAACATTCCACAATAGATGCTTTAAGAGTACTAAATGTTGAGTAATGATTAATTTCATATCTTTTCATCAATTCTCTAAATTGTTTATTATAGAATTCATTTCCATTATCTGTTTGTAAATTATTTGGTACTCCACGACCAGATTTTATTATTTTTTCCATTGCTTTTGTAACTTCTTCTGCATTTTTTGATTTTATTGCTTCACCCCATCCATATTTAGAAAATGTATCTATTACTGTTAACAAATACCTATAGCCTTTATTTGATAATGCATATGCCCCCATTTCAACCAAATCAGCCTGCCATAAATCATTAATACCCTTTACTACAACTCTACGTCTTGGGAAATTCTTGAATGGTGGGCGATGTAACTCATTTACAATATCTCGTTTACTCATAGCTTTAGTTTATCTGGTATAAATGGTTTCTTCTCTAAAGATTCAGTTTCACCTTTTAAAACTGAGGTTGGTGCAATTATATAATTGAAAATGTTACTTTCTATTTCATTTATATCCTCCACTACCTTATTAAAAGTTTTCATGAGAAATTCCAATTTTTTAGAAATTTCACTCATTTTTCCCTCAATATTATTGATTCGAGGTCTTAATCTAAAGTTTTGTTGTTTCTGCGGTTGCTTAGAAATTTCATTAGATGTGTTCTGTACTAGTTTACTTATTTCATCATCATTTTATTTCATCATATTTAATCTAAAGTTTTGTTGTTTCTTCGGTTGCTTAGAAATTTCATTAGATGTGTTCTGTACTAGTTTACTTATTTCATCATCAATATAAATCTTTGTTGCAATATAATTTTCATGATAGGTAGGGAATTTTTAAATCGTTTCCTCTGAACATTTAAATGTCCATCATAATCATTAAGTATACTTTGAAATTTTTCTATACCTTTTGTTATATCTCTTGAGTACTCTTTCTCATTTAAAAAACAACCAAACTTATCAACTGACATTTTAATTATAAAATAAATAATGAAAGAGTGGTATATTTATGTATGATCCACATTAATTGTTAAAACTTCTTCGTTTTCACGATGTGCAAATGGACTTTTGGTTAATGAATTTGTTAAAATTTTCCAATTTATCAACAAACTCTTTTATTGAATTATGTATATACTCCATTTGAGTTATAATTTTTATTACTTTACTTTCCAGCTCTGATACTCTTTTATTTCGTAGTTGATTTAGTTATAGTTTCCATTTGATGTGATTTCGCTTCATTAATTTTATCATTAACATAAAATGTAATAGCCAAATCATTTCCATTTATTGGTTTTGAAGAGTTTTTAATTCTTTTTTTCTGAACATTTATGTGACCATCAGTGTCTAGATATATACCTGTAAGACTCTCAACTTCCCTTTTGAAAAGCAAGGAAAAATCTCTATCATTTGAAAAGTGACCAAACTTGTCAATAGACATTTTACTATTAAACAAAATGAGAAAATGTTTTCTATTTTATTAATATATTATTTTTGCTTCCCGCAATTCTTCTATTATTGAAAGAATTTCATTAGTATGGTTATTATTACCAGCAGCTCTCGATGCCATTAAGAGTTGCAATCTTTCAACAAGTTCATTAACATTATCCCAATATACATAGTTTGGTGGTATTTTTTGTAGTCTCATATACCCAGAACCAGTATGTTCTTCATTTACTGAAGATGATATTAATGGTTTAATAATTGAAGAATATTTTTTAGAACGATTCCCCTTTACTTGACCATCTGGTTGATAGTTTCTTTTGTGAGCACTTGTTTCAATTAAAATGTTTTTATATGATTCTAAATCATTCTTAGTATAATCCTTAGGACTATTATGAAAAATTAAAGAGTATAGACCTGGTGATAGAGTCCATAAATTTCCACTTCCTAATTCCATTAAATTTTTTTTAATTTTAAGTGTTGTATTACCCAACATTAAAATATTATTTTCTTCTCTTGGTCCATAACTATTGTCTAAAATCTTTTCTTGCTTTAACTGATAAATGTTGAGATTGTACTTCACCCCGGTTTCTTCATATACACTTTCATTTAAATCATCTGTGTGAGGCTGTTGTGAAACATCGGATTCATCTATAAGAGACTGTCGTGAAAAAGCATCAACATAAGCATCACTCTCACTATCACTTTCGATTAATCTCTCGTGTACCCTTTTTTCTTTTTTACTTTTAGGTACTCTTATTTTCTCTTTCTTGAACTTAGTCTTAATATCATGTGTATCATTAATATATTCCTTTTTATTCAATTTTTTATTTTCAGTGAGTAATTCATGTAAAGGTTTTGTAATAGGTTTAAAAGTTTCCTCCAAATTTGATACGTTCTCATTTTTTATTTGTTTCAATTCATCAAATTTTCTTTTTAATGAATTTCTACTTTTCGTCAACTGTTCTAAAAGTTTACGCTTCATTGTTGTCGTTTTCTCTGATACTCATGTGCTACTGGGAAAAATGTAGTATAATTTAAATTTTTATAACAAAGGGTTTGAGTTTGAGTTTTATGAAATTTTGTTTATTTTTATTTTTATTTATCAAAATAGGTACATTAATAATATTAAAAATAAATACATTTTAAGCTTTATTTAATTCTAAATAGAGATTGTTATCATTCCTTTTAATAATACAAAAAATATTATCCTTTATATATTCAATTGCTGAATCATCTAATTTATCTGAGTATCGTTCCGGTAAGTACAGCATATACTCTTCAAGTTCAAGAGTGAGGACCATCCCAAAGGTGGTTTTCTTACGTTGAGCTCGTCGAATAGGGTAGTACACCTCCGATTCCATCCTCGTCTTTGTTAAAATAGGTTTTAGTACATTACTATTAAAATCCTTGAGTACTTTCATCATCCCCGGATTGACCATTTGTAGTTGTTTCTTCTTGTAGTTGTTTTCGTTGTTTTTGTTGCTTTTACCTGTTTTTGTTGTTGATTTTAGTTGTTTTTTAGCAGATGTAGCTGTTTTGTTGTTGTTTTCAGCTGTTTTTAGCAGTTGTATCTGTTTTAATTGTTGTTGTTGTTTTACTGTTTTAACTGTTTTTTATGTTGTTCTTCTTGTTGCTGATTTTGATGATTGCAAGATTTTTTAGGTTGAAACTTTAGGCTGAGAACGTTTTAGCTTGAAACTTTTTGGTTGAGACTGTTTGCAGGTGGTTTTTAAATGTGAGTTAGAATAACTTTTGATCGAGTTTTTATACCTTGAGGTAAACTAACCCTCCCTGTTCTTTCTCATTCTTGATTTAGAAAGGACCAATCATAGCAGTGAATAGCATGTAAATAGGGTGGGTTTCAAGAATCGTAGAGAAATTACTTGATCATAGTGTAAAAGTTAGGGTGGGATAGAGAGTAAGAATTGGAGGGAAAGGTGTCCACAGTTGGTACTATTAAAGGCTTGTTTTCTCTCATAGTTATAGTTAATGTTATTCCCCAAGTATTTCACAATTTCTTTTGGGGGTTGTAAATTTCCAAAACTATCAAAGTAATGTATACTTTTTTATTTTTGTTATAAGCTACCCAATGCGACTGACTCTTCTCTCCAAGGAGATTTGGGCAGTGAGTCTCTCATAAACACACCTCGGAAATGTGGAATGTACTTTTGAGCAAAATTCAAAATTTCGAAATTTGAAAGAGGTTTTTTAGGTAGCTTAGTGATTAGTTTTTTGGATTTCCTCTAAATGGATTAAGATATAATCCATAACCTTTTCTATAAGGTTTAAGAAACATACCTTCACCCACCTTAATACTTTCCATTTTCTTATTATGTTGTTTACTCTCTTCTAATTGTTTTTTCCCCATATTTGCATTATTGATAGTTAGCAATGGCTGCACTACCAGAGGCGAGACTTCCTAATGCACTTAGTGCAGTCAAAATGGGTACAATAGGTAAAAAACCACCAATTTTTGGTACATTAATAATACGAGGAATCTTAATATTTTTTTTATTTCTACCAATTGCTTTATTGACTGCCTTACGTGCAACCTTAATCGCACTCATTAGATCTAGTGGCTTCCGAGTTTTCAATGCCCGTATTCCTGTTTGGATAACATTTGAAAAACTCTTTACCTTTGATTTCCTTTTCTTACACTTTCTCTTTGTTCCCTTTTTCACACCCATTCCGAATTTCTTTTTTGTTTTCATAATATTTGTAATCAAGTATGCTGCTGTTTTCTCTGCAATACTACTATCTTTTGAACCAACACGTTCCCACGCTTTATTTATTAGTACTGCGTCAGCCTTATGTCGATCAGCTAGATCCTTATATTGTGAATATGCAATATCATGTACTCTACAAGCTTCATCCAATTGATTTATCCCACGATCACCGCGCTCCAACCTTTGTTTTAGCTTTGTTCCAGGTCCACAAAAATTTTAACCAGGAACATGTACTTCAAATGGAAGTGTGTTAATTATTTTGTTGATAATACCACTACCTCGTTTCAAGTTTGAACTCTGACTGCAACAATTATAAAAACCTTTACCCATTTTATATAATGTTTAATCAAGGAGCATTTCCCATCGAATGAAGTACATTACACACGTGAATATGCGTTTAATACGTCAAAAACAAGAAATCTGTGTTAGAAATATCGAGGGTGGTGATCATTCATTAACAAATTCAGTTCCACGACATAGTTCTTTATTACCCAATTCAATAAGAGCAATGGTTGTCGGTCCCTCAAACTGCGGAAAAACAAATGTTATGCTCAGCCTTATTGAAAGTCCAAACGGGCTAAAATTTGAGAATATATATTTATTCTCAAAGAGTTTATATCAACCAAAGTATGAGTATTTAGAGAAACTAATTAAACCGATAAAGGGAATGGGATATTATACGTTCTCACAAAATGATGAAGTTTTACCACCCGCTAAGGCTAAAGAAAACTCTACTATGATTTTTGATGATGTTGCTTGTGAAAAACAAAAGAACATTCGTTCATATCTCTGTATGGGGGGGGGGGGGGGCGTCATAAAAATATAGATTCTTTTTACCTATGTCAAACATATACTCATAGTCCAAAACATCTAATACGTGATAACGCGAATATGATTATAATGTTTAAACAATATGATTTAAATATGCGTCATATATATCGTGATCATGTGAATACTGATATGTCCTATGATTCATTTATGAAAATTTGTCAAAAGTGTTGGAGTGATAAATATGGATTCCTCATAATAAGTAAAGATAACGATATGGAAAAAGGAAGATACAGGAAGGGTTTTAATGAATTTATAATTATTTGAGAATATAAGTTTCATTCTTTAAGCTATATTTTCACAGTACATTATTAGATCCCAAAATGAGTAGATCATTCACTTTTACATTAAATGGTAATGAACCCATTACAAACATTTCTTATTTCCCACCCATTGAACTGACAAATGGTGAATATGAGTGTGCACTCATTGACTTTCATATGTACAACTCTATACCCAATGTTGATATAAATAATAATCTATTTCATATTGGTGATAAAGTAATTCAACTTCTATGATTTTCTAAAAAATAAACTAAAAGATTATGATCTTGAGCAAATATTTCAAATGGAGAGTAATAATGGCACACTTCAGGTGTATGACACTTGCAGGTGTATGCATGTTGAAAAGAAAGAAGAAGACGCCTTAAAATTGATGGAAAGATACATTCATTTATTTAAAAGACTCAATGTAAACTAATTTAACACGAATATGATTAAATAAAAACGTATTTGACTAAACAAACGATCTCATTTGTTTTTGTGTACATTCTGTTAGGAACCACCACTACAACCACCAACACAAGAACCACCACCACCAACACCCCTCTTACACTCCTACGCTCACTTTCCCATCTAATGCTCGCTAAAGAGGGGGAGGTTACCGAACTCACGCTTGTTTCACACCACAAAAGTATGCGATCTAATATACCTCAAACCAACACCTTATGATCACAAGACCGTAGACACGTTACACTGACAGATGTCAACTACAACCCTAATTGAATCAACAAAACGCCTCACGCTTGTTTCACACCACAAAAGTATGCGATCTAATATCTTTCAAACCAACACCTTTTGACCACAAGACCGTAGACAGTTTACACTAACAGATGTCAACTACAACCCTAATTGAATCTACCCTATTAAATCTATCCCTAATTGAATCAACAAAACGCCTCACGCTTGTTTCTGCGATCTAATATCCCTCAAACCAACACCTTTTGATCACAAGACCGTAGACACGTTACACTAACAGATGTCAACTACAACCCTAAATGAATAACAAAACGCCTTACGCTTGTTTCACACCACAAAATTATGCGATCTAATATCCCTCAAACCAACACCTTTTGACCACATGACCGTAGACAGGTTACACTAACAGATGTCAACTACAACCCTAATTGAATCTACCCTATTAAAACTATCCCTAATTGAATCAACAAAACGCCCACGCATAACAAAACAACTTCCCTTCCTCCTCCTTCTCCGCTAAAATATAGTTTTACAAATTCATACGCATGACAAAACAACGTGTTTGTGTATATTCTGTTAGGAACCACCACCTCCACTATAGAATTGAAACATTTAAGATTACCCTCCCCTTAACTTAATACAAGTTAGAAGCAACATAGTGACCTTCGTGCAACCATTACACTCCTACACACCCTATTCGGGTAAAGATCACTCTAAACAACCATAAAATCCTACGCATGACAAAACACCCCTATCACACACACACACCTTTAGGGTGAGAAAATGAGAAGACAAAACAAGACATATCAAAACACCCCTCTCTCACACCCCTACACACCCCTTAAAACACCTGCGTGCAACCATGCGTGACCACCTGTCACCTGTGTGCAACCATGCGTTACTGATTAGGGTCACCCCCACCCCAAAGTGAGCCAGCTCCCGTATTAATCTACTAGTGGTGACCATTAGTCATTTCATCGTGTGTCCCGGTTATCTGTCTCCTCGCATCTTCTGCATGTTGGTGACGCCGACTTGGTCTTTGAGAACTTGTTCTCCTGTGCAAAAATTTCCCGTTCCTTTTCAAGTTCTTTGTTCTCATCGGCTAGGATTACTAGCGTATCCAGGTCCGACACTTTGTATGCTCTTAAGAAAATCCGTAGGCTTGGGGTAAAGTTCTCTTTATGACCCTTAACGTTTCTTTCGTAGAGCATTTAAGTGGCCTCACCATCGTCTGCATGTCGATCATGTTGTCCTTGAACGACTCGCTGAAGCCTTGCTTCCGTTGCCGGACCTGGTCCGCTAGCCTGGTGAAGAAATCTCTTGGCAGAAAATTGGTGTGGAAGCATTCTCCATTGCTTGTTGTTGGCGATGAACCATTTCAAAGCCCTTCCTTTAAGCAATTCCGGCATCGCTCGAATTATCATATCAAGGTCCAGGCCGTACGTGTTGGCGGACCATTCCACCTGCTCCAGGAACTCAAATGGATTTTCCGCCCCTTCGAACTTGAACGACCATTCGTGGACCTTTTTGGCGACCTTTGCATAGTCCGACTGGCGTGGTCTCGCGGTCAGCTCTGCTGTTTTCTTATCTTGGCTTGACTCTCTCCTGTGGGCCTATTTTTGCATGTTGTCAATGCTCAGGCTTGCCACCAGGTTGTCCCCTCCAGCGTTCGTTAACGTAATGCTTGGGCCGGCTCTGTCGTGGTATATTGCTTCCAGCTCGGCCCAGATGTCGACGAGTTGTGGGTCGTTCTCTGTTTCTAAGTAGTATTCCGACAGTGCCTTCCTCATGTCGTCTAGCCTGCCCTCCAGGGCGACATTAAACCTCTGTGCGACATGGGCGAAGTCCTCCTTCTTAAGGCGGTAAGTCCACTTCTTTCCCATTTTTATTGTACCGTTCTCACTGTTGGGACAATCAGGTTGGGCGCTAGATGTAACGAACGTATTTTGTTGTCTGCTCGCTACGAGATTCGTGCGGCTAGCTCAGAAGATTGTGTGTTCGTCCCACCAAATTTATATGAAGTAGATCAGTGAGAAAACAAAGGGGTTCAAATAGTAACAGTGGGATTTATTCTCGTGGTATTAGTACAGCGATTGTGTGGCTGGGCTGGCTTCGGTATCTACTTGCTCTGGTTTTGCCGGCTGCTAGTGCTCCTCTTCCTGGCTTGTCGACGCGTTGACTCGACGTCCGCTGGCTCCTGTGTCTCGGGACGCTCGTAGTGGCCGCTTACTCGCTTACCGACGTGCTGCGTCGGGGTCGCTTGTCGCTCCTTAGACTCGCAGAGAATTCGGCCTTGTGGGCTTAGGGAAGCGTCACCGTTTTCAGACTAGGGTGAACACGCTTTGCTCTCCAGGCCAACACCTTTCGAGGCAATACCTGTCCCTTGCTCTGTCTATCTGGAATTGGAAAAAAAAACAAAAAAAATAACTGGGCATGCGTATGAGCTGCGCTTATCTACAAATGAGCAACAACAACAAAACGTCAATGCGTATCGTGGTCAGCGAGCGGTCCGCTCGGACTGCGTTCCAAACGATTTCGCCCATATGCCCTTATACACTGATCTTATCGGCTAGTCTTAGAACGTGGGCACTTAATTTCTTTTTTATAAAATTTTCTAAGTGCATCCAAAGCGTTTGACCGTGTACTGTTTTTTGTCAATATACGACGGAATGAATACCCTGTTTTTGACATCAGACGTGGCTAGGCGAACTGTTAATAATATTTGTTTTCCATCGTTTTCCAAGCGCCTGGTTGTGCTTTTGCATAGACAAAAATGAATGCGGACAAGTATAAAAATGCGTTGGAACAATATTTTAATAACTTTAAGTAAAATTGTATTTTTAAGAAAAATGTTGATGGGTGTAGTAGCCACACAGTTGGGCGCTAGAATAATTATAATAATATTACTAACAACTAATCATTTATTCTATTGGCCGTTCCATAACCCTTTTCCTTTCCTCAGAACGGCCCCTTTGCGGTTGCGGCTTTACGGGGGTCTCATGTCCGCCGAGGACAAACACTTAATTTACCACATTATAAACATTTTATTTACCAAAAAACAAATTTAAATCCTAACAAAATAAACATCGCCCAAACTACGAACTGAAACTAACATTGAGTATAAGGGGACAGTCTAGAGATAATAAAAAGATAAAATATCATAATATAATAAATAGCATAAATAATTTCTAATATTTAGGGGTAGATACGATAAATGTTGCTTATAAATATTCCAGCAGCATCCTCGAAGAAAGCGCTTTTCCGAAGTCGGCTGAAAATGCTGCGAAAAGAATAAAGTGTCTTTGGGATACAATGGCTTTTACTTTTTCAATTTTATACCCGTTACTCGTAGAGTAAAAGGGTATACTAGATTCGTCGGAAGGTATGTAACAGGCAGAAGGAAGCGTTTCCGACGCCATAAAGTATATATATATGGGATATGGATACATTGAGGGATTTACAGCAACCTATTTAATTTCACATGGGGACACACTGTTCAGAGTTCCGCAACCTCAAGCATTCTTCATCAGCCAAAATCGCAAAAGAGTTCCTATCCCTTTCCATCAAAGTAATCTATATCCATCACCCTCTTTCATTAAAAATTACGCCTTATAAATGTAAGCTAGTCAGTTGATGTGGAAATTTTGTCAGAGGAAGTCGTGTCATCCATAGAGTGCGAAAGTCGTGAAGTTTAAATAAAATACCTTTGTTTCTTTAATTTACTTACTATACCCGAAATAAACATTTAAATTTGTAATACCCTACAAATTATTGGGGGCTCTTCCAGGATAAAGTAAAAGAACAAAGAGAAAACTGTGCGTTAACACATCGAAAAACTGCCGCGACAAAGAACGAAGCAAAAGCTGAAAAGAAACAGTTTAAAGCGGGGGAAGTACCTGTTATAGAAACAATTGAAGCCGAGAAAAATCTGAACAGTTAACAAATCGACTAGCAGATTTGTGTATTAGAGGAGTTTGAACGATTACGAAGACCACGAAAAAATTTCCAAAATTTGTGCAAAACTTGATTGTGTGAGTGCCCACAAAACTAACGCGCTAAAACCCGCAACGAAGTAATGTACGCAGTATAGAAAGAAAAGCAATTCTGATGAAACACGACGAAAAAAATTTCGACGACAATTTGATGCAGTGCCTGTGATCGAATTTTGACGACACGGTCGCAGGTGAAAACGAAGGTAGCCTGTGAGAGGAGGACAACGAGAGGTGATCCTTGCAACGAAGGCGAGGGTGTTATTGGCGAGAGAAGAGAAGGACGACATACAGCAACGGAGTGGCCACTTGCTACTTTTGCTACAACAAAAGTTTCCCTGTGGCGAAAAGAGCAGCTGCAAGAACTTGCAAACGACGCAATTTGTAACAAGTGGACAAGACGATCAAGCAGTGCGGTGTGTCGACATTGTTGAAGAGTACGAGCTGGAGAAGCTGAGTGGACTGGAATTGGCAAAAATTCAAGCAGTTGTAGAAGACAGAAAAATCCAATTGGGCGTGGTGAGCGACTGAGGCGATTTCACATATTGAATCTGATTCGAACTTTTTTTGATCACACGAATTGTTTAACGTTAATTAAATTATTACTTTGTATCAAAATATTTAGATATTGAATTGTACCACTGTTTGTAAACGGCTTAAACGCATTACCATGGATGCTAAAACGATCCTCGCTATGACAGTGCCTCTTCTAAGGGCAAAGTTATCCGAACTAGGTTTGAATACAACTGGCAGAAAAGGAGCTTTGCAGGATCGGTTGTTCGATCATTATGGATTAGTTGTGGCTGACGATGAGGACGACGATGCTGATGAGGATGGTGCGAGTTCAGGACAGTGTATCATCATTTTTAGGCTCCGAACAAGAAGACGTCAATCACTGGCTTTCCGAATTCGATGACGTTGCAGTTACCTCGGGTTGGGATAATTTGCAGAAATTCATTTATGCTAAGCAACTTCTGATTGGAGCAGCCAAGCTTTATATCAAAAGTACAAGTGGAGTTAGGGGTTGGATTGAGCTAAAAAACGCGTTGAAGGAAGAATTCGGTAAAAAACTATGTTCGGCAGAGATACACAAGATTTTGCGCCAAAGGCAAAAACAACCAAAAGAGACATGCATCGAATATCTCTATAGTTTAATGGAGATCAGCAAACCGATAAATCTTGATGAGGAAAGTCTAGTATCGTACTTCGTAGATGGCATCCCAGATAGCAAGATCAACAAGGCAGGGTTGTATAGAGCGAAATCCATTAGGGAACTTAAAGAAGAAGTATTTATTTACGAAAAGATGAAGGGTAAGGGAAATTCTAAAGACAATTTTAACAGGGAATCGACAGGTAAACAGACTCAGAGCAATTTTTTAAGAAAATGCTTCAAGTGTAACAGCGAAGGCCATATCGCTAAGGATTGCAAGGGCGAAATAATATGTTACAAGTGCAACAAGAAAGGACACATTTCTAAAAATTGCGATGAGAAGAAAGCAACTATTTCCATTAAGAAAGAGCTTGCAAATGTGCTGGAAGAGAAGGCTGCGAAGGGACTCATTTACAAAAAGATGAAAGCTGAGGGAGTGACATTCATAGCAATGATTGATTCGGGATGCGACTTGTGTTTGATGAGAGAGGACATTTTCAAAAGTTTTGACGGCTTGAAGCTAAAGCCAAAAGTTAAGCACCTGAGAGGTATCGGCAAGGGCGAACTTCGACGTCGATCTTGAAGCAGATGGGGTATGCTTCTCAGTAACTTTCCATGTCGCTAAACGAAATGAACTCGAGTACGCTGCGATTGTGGGAAACGATGTTCTACAATCAGTCGACGTTATTTTCAGTTCCAACGGCGTCGAGTTCAGGGCAAAAGAGAGAGACTTTGCATCGACATTTAATGGAATGTGTGTCACGGAGATAGTCGAAGATAGTTCTGTTCTTGATAAAATTAATTTATCTCACCTAGACGATAGCCAAAAGCTAAAGGTACAGCAGCTTGTTACAGAGTACAAGCCAATAAAATCGATAGAGTCTCCAGTAAGCATGAGAATCGTTTTGGAAGACGACATTCCTGTATATCAACGCCCAAGACGCACGTCATACGAGAACAAGTGTTTCATAGAAAAGCAAGTGCAGGAGTGGTTGGCAGAGGGAATTATTGGACCCAGCTCCTCAGAGTATGCTTCGCCAGTGGTACTGGTAGCTAAAAAGGACGGATCCAGACGATTTTGTTGCGATTATCGTCGACTCAATCAAAAAATCAAGAAGGACAATTTTCCGATGAGTCTAATTGACGATGTTCTCGACAGGTTGCAGGGCTCAAAAATATTCACAATTCATGTGCCGATTGAAGAAAAATCTAGGAAGTTCACAGCGTTCGTGACGCATAACGGGCAGTACGAATTTACTCATGCACAAAAGCACAATTTCTCTAGAGCAATTTCAATTTCTTAGGCTACACTATTGAGAACGGAACTATAGCACCCACCAACGAGAAGATTAAAGCAGTCGTCAATTTTCCAATTCCTCAAAGCAGACAAGCTTTGCAGCGCTACTTGGGTCTGACGTCATACATGCGGCGCTTCATTAAAGACTACCCCCTCACAGCAAAACCTTTAAGCGACCTTCTTCGGATGAAAAGCAACAAAAAGGACAACAGAAATCTCACGTTGACAGAGCAAGGATTACTTTCGTTTAACCTCTTGAAACAGCTACTAGTGTCAGCACCAGTACTCAAACTGTTCGATCCGATAGCCACAACCGAAGTGCATACAGATGCAAGCAAGTATGGCTTTGGAGGCGTTTAAATGCAAAGAGACTCGGAGGATCAGCAGTTCCATCCTGTAGAGTTTATGAGCAGGAAGACAAACGGTTGTGAAGAAAAGTACAGTTCCTACGAGCTCGAGGTTTTAGCAATCGTAAATGCGTTGAAAAAATGGCGAGTTTACCTCCTTGGTAAACCTTTTACTGTGGTTACCGATTGCAACGCCTTCGCAATGACGATCAAGAAGGATGACCTACCACCAAGAGTTGCCAGATGGGCCATGGCTCTGCAAGAGTTTGAATTTAAGGTAGAACACAGGGCTGGAACCAAGATGAGGCACGTGGATGCATTAAGCCGATTGTCATGCTTTCTAATCGCAGATTCCACAAAGTCACGTTTAGTGGAGGCACAGGACAACGATAGCTGGATAAAAGCTGTAAAATCCATATTAACCAACAACGATGACTACGAAGACTATTTCCTAAAAAATAATATCCTGTACAAGGACGCACTTCTTGAGCTGTTAGTTGTTCCTAATTCAATGGAAGAGGAAATTATCAACGTAGCACACAAGGAGGGCCACTTCGGTATAAAGAAGACTCGCGATATTCTGGAAAAGTCGTATTATATCCCTGGAATTCAACAGAAGGTAGAACGAGTTGTCAAAGCATGCGTGGAATGCCCGATCATCGACTCCAAGCGTGGAAAAAAGGAAGGGTTACTCAGTCCCATTGACAAGGCTCAGGAACCTCTCGGAACCTATCATATCGACCACGTTGGACCCCTCACCGACACGAAGAAACGCTATAACCACATTTTGGCTGTCGTGGATGGATTTTCCAAGTTTGTTTGGCTTTATCCAACAAAGTCGACTGGAACCGAAGAAGTCTTAGAAAAACTGGAAAAGCAAGCATCAGTTTTTGGCAATCCTCGCCGAATAGTTACTGGCAGGGGCACCGCTTTTACTTCAGGACTCTTTAACGAGTACTGCAACCGTGAAGGAATCCAGCTTCTACACATCACCACAGGCGTACCCAGAGGTAACGGCCAAGTGGAAAGAGTTCACAAATTTGTCATCCCGATGCTCAGCAAAATGTGCCAGGAAAACCCTCTGAATTGGTATCGTCACGTAGATAGAGTTCAGCAGATAATTAACAACACTCCACCTCGAACAACTAAGTACAGTCCGTTCCAAGTCTTGACCGGATTGAATATGAGAAAGAGGGACGACGAATTCTCGAAACTTTTTGAAAACTTAGAAATAGAAGAACTAAATGACGAACGTGAAGAGATACGAAAGAAAGCTCAGCAAAATATAGAGAAAGTCCAGCAAGAAAACAGAAAGAGTTTTAACGAAAAAAGGAAGGTAGAAACTGAATATGCTGTAGGTGAATTGTATGTACAGTATGGAACTGGAATGAAACTCCGTCCAAAATTTTTCGGCCCATACAAAGTAACTAAAAAACTTAATCACGGACGCTATAAAGTAAAGAAAGAAGGCAATCAGGAGGGACCAAATATTACTACAACAGCAGCCGAATATATGAAAAAATGGGGTTCATTCAGGGGCGAATGAAGATTCAGGATAGTCGATTGTGGGATATGGATACATTGAGGGATTTACAGCAACCTATTTAATTTCACATGGGGACACACTGTTCAGAGTTCCGCAACCTCAAGCATTCTTCATCAGCCAAAATCGCAAAAGAGTTCCTATCCCTTTCCATCAAAGTAATCTATATCCATCACCCTCTTTCATTAAAAATTACGCCTTATAAATGTAAGCTAGTCAGTTGATGTGGAAATTTTGTCAGAGGAAGTCGTGTCATCCATAGAGTGCGAAAGTCGTGAAGTTTAAATAAAATACCTTTGTTTCTTTAATTTACTTACTATACCCGAAATAAACATTTAAATTTGTAATACCCTACAAATTATTGGGGGCTCTTCCAGGATAAAGTAAAAGAACAAAGAGAAAACTGTGCGTTAACACATCGAAAAACTGCCGCGACAAAGAACGAAGCAAAAGCTGAAAAGAAACAGTTTAAAGCGGGGGAAGTACCTGTTATAGAAACAATTGAAGCCGAGAAAAATCTGAACAGTTAACAAATCGACTAGCAGATTTGTGTATTAGAGGAGTTTGAACGATTACGAAGACCACGAAAAAATTTCCAAAATTTGTGCAAAACTTGATTGTGTGAGTGCCCACAAAACTAACGCGCTAAAACCCGCAACGAAGTAATGTACGCAGTATAGAAAGAAAAGCAATTCTGATGAAACACGACGAAAAAAATTTCGACGACAATTTGATGCAGTGCCTGTGATCGAATTTTGACGACACGGTCGCAGGTGAAAACGAAGGTAGCCTGTGAGAGGAGGACAACGAGAGGTGATCCTTGCAACGAAGGCGAGGGTGTTATTGGCGAGAGAAGAGAAGGACGACATACAGCAACGGAGTGGCCACTTGCTACTTTTGCTACAACAAAAGTTTCCCTGTGGCGAAAAGAGCAGCTGCAAGAACTTGCAAACGACGCAATTTGTAACAAGTGGACAAGACGATCAAGCAGTGCGGTGTGTCGACATTGTTGAAGAGTACGAGCTGGAGAAGCTGAGTGGACTGGAATTGGCAAAAATTCAAGCAGTTGTAGAAGACAGAAAAATCCAATTGGGCGTGGTGAGCGACTGAGGCGATTTCACATATTGAATCTGATTCGAACTTTTTTTGATCACACGAATTGTTTAACGTTAATTAAATTATTACTTTGTATCAAAATATTTAGATATTGAATTGTACCACTGTTTGTAAACGGCTTAAACGCATTACCATGGATGCTAAAACGATCCTCGCTATGACAGTGCCTCTTCTAAGGGCAAAGTTATCCGAACTAGGTTTGAATACAACTGGCAGAAAAGGAGCTTTGCAGGATCGGTTGTTCGATCATTATGGATTAGTTGTGGCTGACGATGAGGACGACGATGCTGATGAGGATGGTGCGAGTTCAGGACAGTGTATCATCATATTTAGGCTCCGAACAAGAAGACGTCAATCACTGGCTTTCCGAATTCGATGACGTTGCAGTTACCTCGGGTTGGGATAATTTGCAGAAATTCATTTATGCTAAGCAACTTCTGATTGGAGCAGCCAAGCTTTATATCAAAAGTACAAGTGGAGTTAGGGGTTGGATTGAGCTAAAAAACGCGTTGAAGGAAGAATTCGGTAAAAAACTATATTCGGCAGAGATACACAAGATTTTGCGCCAAAGGCAAAAACAACCAAAAGAGACATGCATCGAATATCTCTATAGTTTAATGGAGATCAGCAAACCGATAAATCTTGATGAGGAAAGTCTAGTATCGTACTTCGTAGATGGCATCCCAGATAGCAAGATCAACAAGGCAGGGTTGTATAGAGCGAAATCCATTAGGGAACTTAAAGAAGAAGTATTTATTTACGAAAAGATGAAGGGTAAGGGAAATTCTAAAGACAATTTTAACAGGGAATCGACAGGTAAACAGACTCAGAGCAATTTTTTAAGAAAATGCTTCAAGTGTAACAGCGAAGGCCATATCGCTAAGGATTGCAAGGGCGAAATAATATGTTACAAGTGCAACAAGAAAGGACACATTTCTAAAAATTGCGATGAGAAGAAAGCAACTATTTCCATTAAGAAAGAGCTTGCAAATGTGCTGGAAGAGAAGGCTGCGAAGGGACTCATTTACAAAAAGATGAAAGCTGAGGGAGTGACATTCATAGCAATGATTGATTCGGGATGCGACTTGTGTTTGATGAGAGAGGACATTTTCAAAAGTTTTGACGGCTTGAAGCTAAAGCCAAAAGTTAAGCACCTGAGAGGTATCGGCAAGGGCGAACTTCGACGTCGATCTTGAAGCAGATGGGGTATGCTTCTCAGTAACTTTCCATGTCGCTAAACGAAATGAACTCGAGTACGCTGCGATTGTGGGAAACGATGTTCTACAATCAGTCGACGTTATTTTCAGTTCCAACGGCGTCGAGTTCAGGGCAAAAGAGAGAGACTTTGCATCGACATTTAATGGAATGTGTGTCACGGAGATAGTCGAAGATAGTTCTGTTCTTGATAAAATTAATTTATCTCACCTAGACGATAGCCAAAAGCTAAAGGTACAGCAGCTTGTTACAGAGTACAAGCCAATAAAATCGATAGAGTCTCCAGTAAGCATGAGAATCGTTTTGGAAGACGACATTCCTGTATATCAACGCCCAAGACGCACGTCATACGAGAACAAGTGTTTCATAGAAAAGCAAGTGCAGGAGTGGTTGGCAGAGGGAATTATTGTACCCAGCTCCTCAGAGTATGCTTCGCCAGTGGTACTGGTAGCTAAAAAGGACGGATCCAGACGATTTTGTTGCGATTATCGTCGACTCAATCAAAAAATCAAGAAGGACAATTTTCCGATGAGTCTAATTGACGATGTTCTCGACAGGTTGCAGGGCTCAAAAATATTCACAATTCATGTGCCGATTGAAGAAAAATCTAGGAAGTTCACAGCGTTCGTGACGCATAACGGGCAGTACGAATTTACTCATGCACAAAAGCACAATTTCTCTAGAGCAATTTCAATTTCTTAGGCTACACTATTGAGAACGGAACTATAGCACCCACCAACGAGAAGATTAAAGCAGTCGTCAATTTTCCAATTCCTCAAAGCAGACAAGCTTTGCAGCGCTACTTGGGTCTGACGTCATACATGCGGCGCTTCATTAAAGACTACCCCCTCACAGCAAAACCTTTAAGCGACCTTCTTCGGATGAAAAGCAACAAAAAGGACAACAGAAATCTCACGTTGACAGAGCAAGGATTACTTTCGTTTAACCTCTTGAAACAGCTACTAGTGTCAGCACCAGTACTCAAACTGTTCGATCCGATAGCCACAACCGAAGTGCATACAGATGCAAGCAAGTATGGCTTTGGAGGCGTTTAAATGCAAAGAGACTCGGAGGATCAGCAGTTCCATCCTGTAGAGTTTATGAGCAGGAAGACAAACGGTTGTGAAGAAAAGTACAGTTCCTACGAGCTCGAGGTTTTAGCAATCGTAAATGCATTGAAAAAATGGCGAGTTTACCTCCTTGGTAAACCTTTTACTGTGGTTACCGATTGCAACGCCTTCGCAATGACGATCAAGAAGGATGACCTACCACCAAGAGTTGCCAGATGGGCCATGGCTCTGCAAGAGTTTGAATTTAAGGTAGAACACAGGGCTGGAACCAAGATGAGGCACGTGGATGCATTAAGCCGATTGTCATGCTTTCTAATCGCAGATTCCACAAAGTCACGTTTAGTGGAGGCACAGGACAACGATAGCTGGATAAAAGCTGTAAAATCCATATTAACCAACAACGATGACTACGAAGACTATTTCCTAAAAAATAATATCCTGTACAAGGACGCACTTCTTGAGCTGTTAGTTGTTCCTAATTCAATGGAAGACTCGCGATATTCTGGAAAAGTCGTATTATATCCCTGGAATTCAACAGAAGGTAGAACGAGTTGTCAAAGCATGCGTGGAATGCCCGATCATCGACTCCAAGCGTGGAAAAAAGGAAGGGTTACTCAGTCCCATTGACAAGGCTCAGGAACCTCTCGGAACCTATCATATCGACCACGTTGGACCCCTCACCGACACGAAGAAACGCTATAACCACATTTTGGCTGTCGTGGATGGATTTTCCAAGTTTGTTTGGCTTTATCCAACAAAGTCGACTGGAACCGAAGAAGTCTTAGAAAAACTGGAAAAGCAAGCATCAGTTTTTGGCAATCCTCGCCGAATAGTTACTGGCAGGGGCACCGCTTTTACTTCAGGACTCTTTAACGAGTACTGCAACCGTGAAGGAATCCAGCTTCTACACATCACCACAGGCGTACCCAGAGGTAACGGCCAAGTGGAAAGAGTTCACAAATTTGTCATCCCGATGCTCAGCAAAATGTGCCAGGAAAACCCTCTGAATTGGTATCGTCACGTAGATAGAGTTCAGCAGATAATTAACAACACTCCACCTCGAACAACTAAGTACAGTCCGTTCCAAGTCTTGACCGGATTGAATATGAGAAAGAGGGACGACGAATTCTCGAAACTTTTTGAAAACTTAGAAATAGAAGAACTAAATGACGAACGTGAAGAGATACGAAAGAAAGCTCAGCAAAATATAGAGAAAGTCCAGCAAGAAAACAGAAAGAGTTTTAACGAAAAAAGGAAGGTAGAAACTGAATATGCTGTAGGTGAATTGTATGTACAGTATGGAACTGGAATGAAACTCCGTCCAAAATTTTTCGGCCCATACAAAGTAACTAAAAAACTTAATCACGGACGCTATAAAGTAAAGAAAGAAGGCAATCAGGAGGGACCAAATATTACTACAACAGCAGCCGAATATATGAAAAAATGGGGTTCATTCAGGGGCGAATGAAGATTCAGGATAGTCGATTGTGGGATATGGATACATTGAGGGATTTACAGCAACCTATTTAATTTCACATGGGGACACACTGTTCAGAGTTCCGCAACCTCAAGCATTCTTCATCAGCCAAAATCGCAAAAGAGTTCCTATCCCTTTCCATCAAAGTAATCTATATCCATCACCCTCTTTCATTAAAAATTACGCCTTATAAATGTAAGCTAGTCAGTTGATGTGGAAATTTTGTCAGAGGAAGTCGTGTCATCCATAGAGTGCGAAAGTCGTGAAGTTTAAATAAAATACCTTTGTTTCTTTAATTTACTTACTATACCCGAAATAAACATTTAAATTTGTAATACCCTACATATATTCTTGATCAGGATCACTAGCCGAGTCGATCTTGCCATGTCCGTCTGTCCGTCTACCTGTCCGTCCGGATGAAAGCTGAGATCTCGGAAACTATAAGAGCTAGGCTATTAAGACTTGGCGTGCAGATTCGTGAGCTTTTTACGCAGCGCCAGTTTGTTTCAGCAATGTGCCATGCCCGCTCTAACGCCCACAACCCGCACAAAACTGTGGCTCCTACACTTTTGATGCTAGAAAAAAAATGTTAACTGAAATGTATTGTTCTCATCAATACCTATCGATTGACACAAAAAAAAGTAGGCCACGCCCCCTTTAACGCCCACAAACCGCTCAAGTCTGTGACGCCCACAATTTTCATGCTAGATAAAAAATTTTAACTAAAATGTATTGGTCTCGTCTAAAAAAAAATAGCCACACCCACTCTAACGCCCATAACGCTTAAATCTGTCTACCGCCGGTAGGTGGTGCATTTTAATCCTGCTTTGCTGCTTGCATGTCTCCATTTCCCCTTGGTCCCTTTAGCTGAGTAACGGGTATCTGATACTCGAGGTACTCGACTATAGCGTTCGTCCTTGTTTTTTTTTTATAAAATTTTCGATTCTTTTTAGATGGGGTAAGTTGCCATGCAATTATTTTTTCTTTTTTACTCACAAAATAAACCTTAAAAGAACATATAACAAAAAAAAAATTACTTATAATTACAAAAAAAAATAAAAATTTAGCTCGGCTCTATTCCGCCACTCTTCTTTTCGCTCTCTTATTCCTTTTTTCACTTTTCTTTCTGCTTCACGCCAATATTTGAGGTTAAATGGTCATTCTTTTTTTCTGGTTTTCCGCGATGGGTTTTAGATCCCTTACAGGCACAATTTAATGGGGTTTTTTGACGTTTTTCCCTCAGCCTAAAACGGAATCGGAACAGGGTAAAATTAAAACCTCGTGCAAGAAATTAACACCCTTTTCTTCGACCAGCGATTTTTCCATGTGCCGCGCCGATCGTAAGTCGCGTAATTACTGGTCGCCCTCCCCAAATCGCACTCCAATGAGAACTTCTGGTGCCCTCAGCTGGTTGAAGTCCAAAGTGTTCCCGCCGGTATCGAACATCTTAATTTTTTTTTCTTTTTGGTTTTTGGTTTTATAATCGCCGAGCCCCTATAAATCACATAAAATGCTGCTGATTGGATCCTTTCGTTCTTGTTCATTTATTTTCGACTTACCCAAATCATAGGACTCGGCCGGAATGATTAAATTCGGTGCCTTTTCCTTTTTAAAGTCTTCGCGAAGGCTTATATACCTGCTCGTCCCAAGACTATCACCACATAAATTTTGACGATGGTTTTTCTTTCACGACTTAATCGGTGGAAGGTTCAAATGGAAAAGAACTCTAATGCCGCTTGCCAATGGCGGCAAACCCCTTAACAGCAGAAATTAAAACCGCTCTCAGCAGAAAACAGCTCACATTTCGGCCTGTTAACCAATTAGGCTTTCTCTTACCCCTATTCCTAGTTCGGCAACCAACCCACTAGTAGCGGGTAGCTGAGCCTGCTTATTGTTTCAAATCCTTAGCATGATAACGTCCCAAGCCTGACCTTGAAAATCCTAAAGTTCATAGCATGAATTTCCTAGCTTTCTCTGAATTCTAGCCTTAATATATAATGGACTTAATTTCGCACTATAACCTCCCGAAAAATTGTTCTGTCTAAAGTTCTTGCGATATACTTCCTGACCTACTTAATACACTACCTCTCGAGACCTTAAGTTATACTGACGTTCGTTCTTTTCATTCTGTTTTTGCATAACCTCTCGAGCCTTAGAACGCACCAATTCCAGCGAATCCTCCTGTGTGAATCTGGCTGCTCTGTCTTCAAGCAAACCGAGAGCCCTCCACAGCTTATAGGTCGAGCCCGACGAAACAAAATGCTGGCCAAAAGCATTGTATGGATGAACGCAACGCACAGCATATACTGCTAAGGATATTCGTCCCAATCTTTCTGGTCTTCTCGGATATATGACCGTATTGCAGCTATTACTGACCTGTTCACTCGCTCGGATGCATTTGCCTGTGGAGCATACACAGCGGTCAAGCTATGGGAAATTTTGTGTTGATTCAGAATCTTTTGGAATGGCTCGGAATAACACTGGGAGCCATTATCTGATACGACCGTTTCAGGCCCACCAAAGGTGTGAAACAATTCCAGCTGTAAGTACTTAACAATTACATCAACAGTCATTTTCTTTACGGCTTTCAAAGAGGCAAACTTTGAATAGTGGTCTAAAACTATAAATATCCCCACATTTCCTGAACGCGATCGTGGATATGGGCCGTGAAAATCAATGTAGAGTCGCTGGAAAAATCTCTGCGATTCGTGAGCAATTCCTGTCGGTCGCCGCTGCACTCTATTTGGTGCTTTTGTCTTTCTATAGATGTCACAATTACCTATGTATTTTTTAACATTTGTCACCAATCCTGGCCGGAAATATTACCTGCGAATTTGCTCTAAGGTCTTGTGCACTCCACCATGAAACGCAAACGGGTCGTCATGAGCCTTTTTTAAAACCTCCGGCAACAATTCGCTTGGAATCCACAACTTCCATGCAAAAGTATCGTGCTACAAATCTCCCGTTGCATGATCAGTTCTACGATATAATAAGCCATCAGCAATCCTCAAATCTAAAAATTTATCACTGTTTGCACTAATTTTTTCCTGAAGTTCTATATATTCGCCTGAAGACTGCAAATCGACCATCAAACCGTGGCTAGCATCTATTGCTGCTAAGCCTACCACTTCGATGCTCAATTTTAAAGTTAAAACCTTGTAGCTTTAGTGACCACCGCGCTAGACGACTGTGCAGATCTGTTTGGGACATGAGCCATTTCAGGGACGCATGATCCCTGATCCGGTGAATTCATCATATAGGCCCAAAACCTTTTTATGCAAACAATGGCTGCCAAACATTCTTGTACTGTCACCGAGTAATTTTTTCGGGCCTTACTCAACTTCTTAGAAACAAATGCGATAGGAAACTCATCGCCTTCGTCTGTTTTCTGATCAAGGACACCACCGACACCAGATTTACTTGCATCACACTGAACAAAGAAAGGTCTAAAGAAATCAGGGCTTCGAAGCACGGGCGCCAAGCAAAGCATGTCTTTTAGCGCTTCGACGGATTCTTTGCTCAATAAGCATTTTTGGGGTGAGGCTGTTTTAACAGCAACCTATTCAATTAACAGATCCCCAAGTAGAGCATTGCAAAAGATAAATAAAACACCATTTGAGATGGCTAACAAAAAGCCAACGTTGAAATATCTTAAAAAATCGGTTCGACGGTATATGCTTTGTTGGATATGAACCAAATGGTTATAAGTTGTTGTCTGAGGAATCGAGGCAATTTACGATAGCAAGAGATGTTGTGGTGGATGAAATAAACATGTTAAAATCAAGAGTTTTACATGGGAATGATTCTAAGGTTCAAAGTAATATTGTTGAACAAAATAAAGAATCTTTAAGTAGAGGAAATGAAGAGTTGGTTTTTCCTTTGATGGAAAATAATATATCTGTTGATTCTGAGTTAAGTGAACAACTCAATGAAAATTCCACATATCTAGAGAATGCCGATCCAGTCGTTGAAGCTGGTGATAAATTAAAATAAAATAAAAGTGAAGAAGAAATGAGACGCAGTGAGAGAATTAAAAGTAAACCCAAATTATCATATTGATGGATGGAAGAACTCTAAAGGATGAAATCTACATGAGCGTTCCAAAAGGCCTGAATCACTCTAATGAGAATAAAGTATGTAAACTTAATAAGGCTATATATGGTCTTAAGCAAGCTGCTAGATGTTGGGTCGAAGTTTTTGAAAGTGTGTTGAAGGATGTTGGATTTAAAAACTTAGGAGTTGATCGGTGTATATATATTTTGGATAAGGGAGATATTAAAAGAAATATATATATCTTGCTAAATGTAGACGATGTAGTAATTGCTACACACAAATCTGATACAGTTTTAAATCTTACCTTCATGACAAGTTTCAAATGACCGATTTACGTGAAATTAGACACTTTATTGGCATACAAATTGATAGAACTATTGGAGAGATTTCCCTTAGTCAGTCAGCATATATTAAAAATGTATTAAGAAAATGTTATATGGAAGAGTGTAATTCAGTTAGTATTCCCCTCCCAAGTAAGTTAGACTATACAGCTCTACAATCAGAAGAATTATGTGACGCACCGTGTAGAAATTTAATTGGTTGTGTGATGTACATTATGTTATGTACAAGGCCCTACTTAAGTACTTCAATAAGTATTCTAAGCAGATATACAAACAACAACAATAAGGAACTATGGCACTGCCTTAAAAGAGTTCTTAGATATCTGAAGGGAACTGTTAATATCAAGCTTAGATTTAAGAAAGTAGCTAATTTTAATAATATTCTTACAGGATATGTAGATTCCGATTGGGCTGGAAATGGAACTGACAGAAGAAGTAGCACTGGGTATCTTTTTAAAATGTTTGAAAATTGTTTGGTTTCATGGAGTACCATGAAGCAAAAGTCGGTTGCTGCTTTATCTACTGAAGCAGAATACATGGCCTTGTTTGAAGGTGTAAGAGAAGCTCTTTGGCTAAAATCACTAACAAATGAGATTAATCTAGAATTAAATGGTCCTATAGATATTTTTGAAGACAACTAAGGTTGCATAAGTATTGCAAACAATCCTACTTGACATAAGAGAACAAAGCACATAGATTTTAAATATCACTTTACAAGAGAGCAAATTGAAAATAAAGTAATTTGTGTAAAGTATATTCCCACAGATCTGCAACTAGCCGACATATCGACGAAACCATTACCATCTACACGGTTTATTTCCCTGAGAAGCCAGCTGGGACTTTCTGAATAAACCAACTACAAACCTTGTGAACTGTTGCTGAAAATCCATCGCTTTTAGAAGCCAAACATGAAATGGATCACATTAAGTCTTTTGTGATTAATTTAAATTTCCATATTTACTAAGTCTTAAGTAATTGAATTGAATTCATATTCTTGTTTATTTTTTCCAAATGGATCTCATGAAGTACTTGTAATTAATTTCAATTTTCATATTTACTACTTATTCCTGTTTAATAGAATTTGTCAAAGCTTTAATTATGTTAATTTTTTTGTGTATGGATCTAGTTGGGTTTTACTGGGTTTCCCCAACTCTTGCAGCAAATGCTGGATCTAATGTATCCCCATAATTGAAAAAGAAAAGAAATGAAATGAAGAAACAAATTAAAACTAAAGCACAAACTCATGTCAGGAATTGAAGTGATAATCAATGTAACTTTTGAGGCGGAGTGTTGGAATTTGCATGTTCAAATATACAAAAAGTCACATGGATAATTGTGCAATTCATGTTTGCATGAATGTATGTGTACGAGAGGTAGATGCACATTCCGATGTCTTGGTTTCCTAGGAAACCGCTCAAGGAAACGGGACCATTGCGCTTCTTCTTCCTATCTTCTCGTCTTTCTTTTTCTCTCACAATATAAGTTTGCATTATTATTTGTTCATTGAGAGGTTTGTTTTATAATACTTAATTGTATTATATCTATTCATTAACAAAACCATAATCCCACAGCACGTATTTGATCCGCAACCAAACTTAAAACCTTGGGCTAAAGAGCTAGTGGGGTGGCTCTGAGGGCGCCGAGCTGAAGGCTACCGAACGGGTCGCAGCTTGCGGATAGCGAGCGCCCTGGTTCTCCAGGGTAGCTACGAATAAGCGTGGAAGTTGGACACGGCCCGGTTACCACCAAGCCCCCAACACGAAGCGCAAATAAGTAGCCCCGGACAGTCAGCGGGTATCTGCGCCGTAGCAGTACCGACGTCGCGCTTGTGCTGCCGCCTCCGACAAATAGCTCACACACACCCCTACCCACACGCTCTGAACCTACCTCTTCCCTACCCACACAACTCATCTCACCCCGGGCTGGACTAAGGTGTCACTCGTACCGTGCCGAGAGTCAATCTGGCTGGGAGCCCGAGTCATCAAATAACTCAGTCTCAAACGGTGAGCTCAGGCAAGTGGCGACCGCCTGTTCTAATTCAGCCTTACCCGGGTACGGCGGATCTCTGCCCGGGTGGACCTGTCCTTTCTCCGCAGCTATTGGGAATTAACATGGAGAACTCAACAAATATAAAACTAAAAGACTGCACAAGACAAGAGCCCGACACTCTTATAAAGTCGGAAGTCGTAACCAACGACGTAAGAAAGAGCAAAATCACGGCTCTGACTACCCCAGTCCACGTGACGTCCACCCCTGCCAAGGCCAGCGAACAACGCTAAGCCCAACCCGCCATAGCGACAAGCCCAAGCCTCCCACCAGCGTAGGTGTGGCTAACCAGCCACTCCAACCTGAGGGTAGCGCTAAGGCCGGTCTCGTGGTGAGTACCAGGGCAAAGGAGTTTAAGAGGGTACCACCTAACCAGGCAGGACCTCTTGAAAGAAGGAAGGCTTCTAGGATCCTCAAACGGCTGGCCACCAATCCGATACGGGAGGATCAGACATCGAAATTGGATTACCAAAAAATCCAAGAGGACATAGCCTGGGCAAAGGCAATTATCCCAGACTTCGACATCGCTATGACCACCAGCCACAGCAACAAGCGAGAGAGGTCGATGGAGTCAGCTCAACCAGCGAGCAAGAAGGCTAAGGTAACCAACCGCGGCACATGGTCGAGATCCTTTGCGGAAGTGGTAAAGGATCGGAAGATCATTGGTGTCATCGACCAGAGCGTTGAAGGCGGTAGGATCCCACGAAACCAATGGGGTCTGGTTAGACGGGCCCTTGCATCAGTGGCCTTGAAAACCCTTGAAAACCCAGGCCCGCCACCCGATTGCACAGATGCAGGGTGGTACCAGGGCAATGTAAAGTTGATCGCCTGCGAAGACGAGAGATAGGCAGCACTCTACAAGGCTGCAATTACCAAAGTCGGCGAGGTCTACCCCGGGGCCAAGCTGGCAGTTTGTGAGGCTGCAGACATCCCGTCTCGACCGAGAGCGAGGGTGTGGCTGCCGTCGGAACCATCGGAACCAGAGGCTATACTCAGCCTACTGACCAGGTTCAACCCAAAACTTCCAACAGACGGTTGGAAGGTGGTCAAGGTGGAGAAAACCGAGCGAGTCACCATGAGCGTGGTTATCCTCCTGAACTTGGAACCCCTCGCAGCCCAACAACACAGAGTGAACTACGGGTTCGATAAGGTGCAGCTACGCATATATGACACCGATAAGTTGGCGGCAGACAACCTGGCTGCCTGCGCGTCGTACGAACCCCCGAGCGACGACGAACCAGATCACGAAGAGGCCACCCTCACCGGCTACGTGTCAACCGACTCGGAGCTGACAGAGAGCCTGAAGCAGCTGTGCACCCAGGACACAACCCGACCAGGGCGCTCTGTTCTCCAGGACATAGCGGAGGAAGCGGAGGGTACCCAGCCCGAACCCAGTCCCAAAGATGGTGCAGTTTCTGCAAATTAATCTGCACCACAACAAGGCAGCATCCGCTGCCCTCCTCACCCGCCTTGCAACAGGCAACATAGACGTATCCTCATTCAAGAGCCATGGATTGTTGGTAACAACATCTGTGGCTTATCAACCCCCCTACACAAGCTTTTTTACACCAAGGACAAGGGTAAAACCAGAACCTGCATTCTTACAAAGTCACACTCTAACACATTTCTTATTCCACAGTTTAGCGAAGGCGACCTTACCACGGTCAGACTGGAGCTAAACGAACACACCCATCACACCATAGCATCATTCTATCTGGCTCACGACTACGAAGGGCCACTACCAAACACCACTACACAAGAACTCATACGCACTCACTCATCTAAGGAACTCATCCTGGGTGGGGACGCTAACTCACACCACACACAATGGGGAAGTACAAACACCAACGAAAGGGATGAGTTACTCTACGACTATCTCCTTCAATCAAATCTATTCATCTGCAACAAAGGTAATGACCCAACTTTCATCACTAGAAATAGGAGGGAAGTACTAGACATTACTCTAATATCTGATCCCTTACTTAACCAGCTAGACGCGTGGAAGGTGGGGATCGAACACTCATTCTCGGACCACCGATACATAGAATTTACAATAAGTCTAGAACATCCTCCCGCCGAGAACATAACTAACCCAAGATTAACCAACTGGGGATACTATAAAAATCTCCTCCGACACACATACGCAACCGTCAAGAATTAGATAGCCTAGTTAACACTTTTACTGATATCTGCGGTGAGGCCTTAAAAAGGGCTTGCCCAAGTAGAACAGTCAAAACAAAGCACAAACCCCCATGGTGGAACCCAACCCTAGCGAACCTTAAAAGAGAGTGTAGAACTTACTTCAATAAAGCTAAATACAACAATAGCGAATCCTCCTGGAATTTATATCATACAAAACTAAGCCTATACAAAAAGGAAATTAGAATATCAAAACGAAGAGCCTGGGCTAACTTCTGCAGTAGTATAGAATCTACTGCGGAGGCATCCAGACTCAGAAAAATTCTAGCTAAAGCTCCAGCGACCATTGGCTATCTTAAAACCAATGCTGACAGCTGGACGGAAAACAGACAGGAAACCCTTGAACCACTGTTAGACACCCACTTCCCTAAGCACACCCATGTAGTGGAGGACCTCCACATAGAGGAGAATTTAGACGACCAGAGTATTGACAACATTTTAAACCCTGGCCTCATTCAGTGGGCTGTCAACTCTTTCAAGCCCTTCAAATCACCTGGCCCAGATGGGTTCTTCCCGGCCCAGTTACAACGGACACTAGATATGTCCCTTCCCTGGCTGACAGCCATCTTCCACGGCTGCCTTGCTCTAAACCATATTCCAACAAGGTGGCTGGACGTTAAGGTAATTTTTATACCGAAAGCCGGCAAGCCCTCCCACACCAACCCAAAGAACTTCCGCCCGATCAATCTCTCTTCCTTCTTGTTGAAGACCCTGGAAAGGCTAATCGACACCCACATCAGACTAACCATCGACCATAGCCTACTCTCTGACGCACAGCATGCGTACCGTAAGGGTAGGTCAACCGATACCGCCCTCCACTCTCTAGTGTACAGTATAGAACGAGGCTTCCGCAATAAGGAATACTCTCTTGCAGCGTTTCTAGACATAGAAGGCGCCTTTAACAACGTCACCCCAACGGCGATTACTTGTGCTCTGACTAAACTGGGCATTGAGCGGCCCATAGTGGGACTCATACACACCATGCTAACCAGCAGGGTAGTGCACTCCACTATGGGACCGGCCCACTCGACCAGGAACGTCAGTAGAGGAACCCCACAAGGGGGCGTACTCTCACCTCTTCTATGGGTTTTAGTGGTCAACAAACTGCTTTCACTCCTAGAAGAGGCGGGCACAAAAGTGGTAGCCTACGCGGATGACGTGGTTATCCTACTGCATGGTAAATTCCCGCAAACCCTTTGCAATCTAATGGAGACAGCCCTATCCACCCTCTCCCGGTGGACAGCTGGCTGTGGACTGGGAGTTAACCCGGAAAAAACCGAACTAGTTCTCTTTACAAGGAAGTACAAGGTACCAATTCTAGTTCCCCCAAAACTACACCAAACGCACCTAACCTTTAGCAACCAAGCAAAGTACCTAGGTGTCATTCTTGACAAAAAGCTCCTCTGGACTGATAACATCCTAGATCGCACACGCGAAGCGGCCATAGCCCTCTTCGCTTGTAAAAAAGCCATAGGGAGGAAGTGGGGTTTCTCCCCCATGATAGTTCACTTTCTATATACTGCAATAGTCAGGCCCATTCTACTCTACGGAAACATCGTTTGGTGGCCTTCTCTAGATAAAAACTGTAACCTCCGGATCCTTCACAAGATCCAAAGAAGCGCAGAGCTCTGCATCAGTGGGGCGCTGCGCACTACCGCCACTGAGGCACTAAATACAATTCTCAATCTCCAACCCCTGGACCTACTTGCCAAAAGCTGGGCATCAGCCACAGCGCTGAGGCTCCGTGAAGCAGCGGCATGGACAACAGGCTCCACTGGTCACTCCAATATCCTATCAAAGCATTCACCCCTACCACGTTATACAGACTACGTCCCACCCATAGTCGACTTCGAAAGAAGATACAAAATTTATATACCCACCCGTTCAGACTGGGACAACCTCCCACATCAATTCGTAAACGCCGTCAACATATACACTGACGGCTCCAAGCCTAACTCCCAAACAGGTGGGGGAGTCTTTTCCGCCTACCAGACCACTGTAGTGTTTTCCAAGCGGAAGTGATTGCAATTCAGGAAGCCACTACCCACCTGAACACGTCTGTACATCAAGACATAGATATCTTCATCTTCTCAGATAGTCAAGCTGCCCTCAGGGCCCTCGACTCCTACACAACGAACTCAAAAACAATCTCTGAATGCCGCAAATCTCTTAACGAGATGGCCACTCATCTGAGTATCAACCTCATCTGGGTGCCTGGACACCGCAACATTGAGGGCAACTGCATAGCAGACGAGCTAGCAAGACAGGGGACAACCGCCGATATCCTTCGCGATAAGGACACGGTAGGGATGCCCATGGCTACCTGCAAGCTCCATCTCAGGCAGAGATTGTGTACTCTTTCCAACAACCGTTGGAACTCAATCTCAACATGCCACAATTCCAGACTCACATGGCCAAACTACAACACGAAAAGAACAAAAACTCTCCTACAATGTAGCAGGGAGAACATCTCCACTCTCCTAAATGCCCTCACGGGCCACTGTCTTATAGGGACTCATGCGATAAGGCTGGGTCTAAGTAACCACGACTTCTGCCGCAGCTGCAAACAGATAGACGAAGAGGAGAGCATCGAACACCTCCTATGCTTCTGACCAGCGCATAACCTAAAGCGCTTTCAAACCCTAGGTAGCTACACACTTCCGAACCTTGCGGCCATTCAGGACGTAAGCATTCAAAAACTACTATGTTTCTTGAGAAAAACAGAATACTTCGCGAAAGCAGATAACCCATGAGCTAGGGAAACGGATCTTTTCAGAGATCATGTGGTTTCACAAGGGGCCCATTGTGGCCTAAGTGAGGGGACTAATATTTAGTCTCCAACCACTCCTACCTAACCTAACCTAAACTTAAAACCTTCATATGCTCTTCGAAAGTATCCGATACCACCAACAGGTCATCCAGGTACACGAATACTTCATTTCTCAATGAGGCTGGAATCACTTTATCCATGAGGCGGGTCATTGTTTGGGAAGCATTAGTCAACCCGAAGGGCATTACTTTGTACTGGTAAAGCGGCTTCCCCGGAATGGTAAAAGCAGTCTTTTCGCGAGAACTTGGCTCCAAAAGAATCTGCCAATAAGCGTCTTTTAAATCTAAGCTTGAGTATATTGCTTTGGGAAGTCTACCTAATATACCGTCAATCTGCGGAAGTGGATATGCATCTTTTTTCGTAGTTATGTTAACTTTTCTGCTATCGAGACAGAGTCTTACTTTACCAGGCTTCTGCACTTATACCACCGGAGCCGACCAAAGAAGAAGTCTACCTAATATACCGTCAATCTGCGGAAGTGGATATGCATCTTTTTTCGTAGTTATGTTAACTTTTCTGCTATCGAGACAGAGTCTTACTTTACCAGGCTTCTGCACTTATACCACCGGAGCCGACCAAAGAATATCCGATTCTTCGATGACTCCGAGTTTAAACATTCGCTCTAGCTCAGCATACAACAATTTCTCAATAGCTGGGGATACCGGAAATTCCGCTGTTTTACCGGCTTAGCATCTCCTGTGTCTATTTAATGAGAGATTAGCGTTGATTTTCCTAATCCTGACACAGAAAATAAGGGAAACTTAGCAACTACTTTTTCCGAAAACGAATTCTGCTCGTCCGATGGCTCGTGTGAATCTGGTTTAAATGGAAGTTTGCTTTGAATTATTTGCTTTGCCAAATTTCCTCCTATCACACTGATGGCTGCCCCTGTATCCAAAATTTCATATAGTTATCCTATCTAAAAGTTGAACCTCTGCAATGGTTGCTTATCGTTTCATTTAAACCGAATAGTATTTATTGTTTTAACGGATTTCCAATAATATCGCATACGATTTGTGTGTCTTGATTTGGATCTGCATGTAACCTTAGAATTATTATCCAGCTGCTTAGCAAGTTGAGGCCAAAAATTCGGATGAATTCTTTCCTCGCCTGAAATATTAGTGTTGCTTTCTTTGAGAATTGACGATGACGATTCTACTGGTTCAGCTCTGTGTTCGTGGCTTTGCTTTTCTGAGCACCCAGTGGCTGACGATACTGTGTGTCCTGTTTTATGTTTTTTTGACAACAAGCACAGTGAGTTTTTAGGTTATTTTTGGCCCCACAGCCCCAACAGAAAATACGTTTCTTTTCGCGACAATCTTGGTGGCGATGGCCCTCTTTATGACAGTTCCAGCAAATTAAAGCTAGGGCGCCAACATCGAATCCATCATCATCTAAAAACATTACACGCCCATCGAGATCCTCTTTTTCTACCAGCTCAGTAACCTGTCTCCGAAAAGAAACTACCTTTTGGTAACCTTGATTTTTCCTAACCTAGTCTAGGAAACTCTCACGGCGAAGGCAAATTTCCCTCATACGATCCACAGAATGAATGGTTACATTTAGCAATTCGTGCTTTGTTTCTGTTCTCAAACTCCTCCAAAGGCACCTCCAATCCATCCATAATCTGCATAATTGCGTAGTGAAAGCTGTCGAAGTTCTCCTTCTCTTTTTGCTTGCGATCACGAATAGCTTTCCTAATATCAACATCAGTACGGGTGTCTCTAAAAGCTTGACAAAGCAGATCCCATCCCAGTACTGGAGATGTTTTATGGAACCGCCAATAAAAGTCTCTGGCTTGACCTTCAAAAAGCATGCTTGCATTACTGCATAGAGTGGTAAAATTCCCTTCAAGTGTCTGACGAGTGAGAGCTTCAACCCTGTATATAAAATTATCAACACTGAGACCATCTTCATTTCCGCTAAAACGAATCTTCCAACCATTCAAAATGTACGCAACCATATCTGGCCTTTGCGCTAAGTCAGAGACAAAACTTCGCAGCGACCCTGGTCCAGGACCGTGGCTGCCAACAAACCTAGATCAGTGTCTAAGTTTATTTCCAGAAATCCACTAGGCGATGGTTGGCCACTGGCAGAAGGACCACCGAGTTGAGATAGCTGTTCACTAATCGGTTGTAATTGAGCTGCTATAGCTGACAGAATTAGCTGTCCCATTTCCCTTGATAACTGGGCCATTAACTCGCTTTACATTCCTCAAACGGCCTCTGATATGGCATTTGTTAAGGATTTGGTTTGTCCTGCATTTGAATCCGACGGTTGGCGAGCCGACTGATTTAAGCCAGCTGTAGTTACTGGACTATCCAAATGTATTTTACCCTGCTACCTGGTATTGGGCGTAGCCGGCTTCTCAAAGCAGACTGTACTACAGGTTGGACAAGTTGGTTTCTTTTTGGCATAAATTGCTATACACGGTTTGTAAAATTCGTGCGCGCACTTGGTTCTGAAAATTGTTGAAGCTGTTAATGCTTTCCCATACAGCACACATTCTGGTGGTGGCGCAACACTACTGTTCTCCTCCTCAGACATCTTTTAATATAAATCTAAACGACTAAATAATAACTGAAATAAACAATAATGAGCTCTACACAAACAGATCCTAATAAGAGAAGAAAATTAATAAATAAATATGTTTAAAACTAGAATTTATTCTATGCAAATCAAATATTTTCCTTTGACTTGGATTCTTATTTCAAGAGTTCAAAACCAGCTAAAACGCAAAACCAGCTGTTTCCTTGCTTTTCGCTCAGCTTTATTATAAGTGCAAGAAGAAAAATAGTGCTCAACGAAAATCGAAAATAAAATTTCTCAAGATAAAAATCGCTTGCCTCTAGCGTGACTAATTCCCCTGCGAAAACCAAATTTAAGACGTCGACCAGGCAGGTGTTTAAAGAATTGGAAAAAAAACAAAAAAAAATACTGGGCATGCATATGAGCTGCGCTTATCTACAAATGAGCAACAACAACAAAACCTCAATGCATATCGTGGTCAGCGAGCGGTCCGCTCGGACTGCGTTCCAAACGATTTCGCCCATATGCCCTTATACACTGATTTTATCACTAGTCTTAGAACGTGGGCACTTAATTTCTTTTTAAAGAATTTTCTAAGTGCATTCAAAGCATTTGACCGTGTACTGATTTTTGTCAATATACGACGGAATGAATACCCCGCTGCGGCATTCAGCCCACCCTTCCATTGGCCGTTCCATAACCCATTTCCTTCCCTCAGAATGGCCCCTTCGCGGTTGCGGCTTTACGGGGGTCTCATGTCCGCCGAGGACAAACACTTAATTTACCACATTATAAACATTTTATTTGACAACTAACAAATTAAAATCCTAGAAAAATGAACATCGCCCAAAGTACGGACTGAAACTAACATTGAGTATAAGGGGACAGTCTAGAGATAATAAAAAGATAAAATATCATAATATAATAAATAGCATAAATAATTTCTAATATCTGGGGGTAGATACGATAAATGTTGCTTATAAATATTCCAGCGGCATCCTCGAAGAAAGCGCTTTTCCGAAGTCGGCTGAAAATGCTGCGAAAAGAATAAAGTGTCTTTGGGATACAATGGCTTTTTCACTTTTTCATTTTTATACCCGTTACTCGTAGAGTAAAAGTCGTCGGAATTCGTCGGAAGGTATGTAACAGGCAGAAGGAAGCGTTTCCGACGCCATAAAGTATATATATTCTTGATCAGGATCACTAGCCGAGTCGATCTAGCCATGTCCGTCTGTCCGTCTGTCCGTCTGTCTGTCCGGATGAACGCTGAGATCTCGGAAACTATGGGAGCTAGGCTATTGAGATTTGGCGTGCAGATTCCTGAGCTTCTTACGTAGCGCAAGTTTGTTTCAGTAGAGTGCCACGCCCACTCTAACGCCCACTCTAACTGAAATGTAATGTTCTCATCAATACCTATCGATTAACCCACGCCCACCCTAACGGGATTTCAGATTTAGGTTCCGTAGCCTTATACGCAGCGCAAGTTTGTTACGCGAATATGCCACGCCCACTCTAACGCCCACAAACCGCAAAAACCTGTGACGCCCACAATTTTTATGCTAGATAAAAAATTTTAACTGAAATGTATTGGTCTCGACAATACCTATCGATTGGTCCAAAAAATTTGCCACGCCCACTCTAACGCCCATAACGCTTAAATCTGTATACCGCCGGTAGGTGGCGCATTTTAATTTGGCTTTGCTACTTGCATACCTCTATTTAGCTGTGTAACGGGTATCTGATAGTCGAGGTACTCGACTATAGCGTTCTGCCTTGTTGGTTTTATAATCGCCGAGCCCCTATAAATCATATAAAGTGCTGCTGATCGGAACCTTTGGTTCTTGTTCATTTATTTTCGACTCACCCAAATCATAGGACTCGGCCGAAATGATTAAATTCGGTGCCTTTTCCTTTTTAAAGTCTTCGCGAAGGCTTATATGCCTGATTGTCCCAAGACTATCAACACTTAAATTTTGACGATGGTTTTTCTTTCAAATGGAAAATAACTCTAACGCCGCTTGCCAATGACGGCAATGGTCTCAATGAAGACAAGCCCCATAACACAGGATTTTATTAAAATTCCAGAGCCACCGCGTTTCCGATCAGCCGGATGGGTTGCTTGATGTATATCGTATCCGTGCAACTTGTTGTACGACCTCGAGCAGAAGTGTGTTTCACTATCCAACTTCATGTCAATATTATGACATTTTACAAAGAGCTCAAGCTCAAGGGCTTTGTTAGCAAGTCCGTCAGCGTTCCACACACCAATGTTGAGGCCGATTTGACTCTTGGTTGTGCAACATTGACTGGGAGAAACTCAGCAAATGCTTGAGCAGTTGCAGGAGAATTTTGAGGCAAAAGTTTTGAGGCAAGTCCCATCATAGACACCATCATTTGGAACAGCTTGTCCATCTGAGCGACGAGGACCGACAGATTTTGGTTAGATTGCAAGTACATTTGCTCTTGACGCTGCCATTGCTGGTCGTTGATCAACTGCTGCGAGCTGCGTCGCATTTGTTGGGGGAAGACTCCTGCTGGTGACTTGGCTGTTGTTGAGGCCTTTGTTGTTGCTGTGATAGCTGCTGCTGCTGCCGAGGTGGTACTATTTGATGGTGTAGCTGACTTTGCTTTCTATTGTTGCTGCCCAGCGGATGAAACTGTTGACTCTGTAGGAAAGTCATAGGAGCTTGTTGGTGCTGGAGACGACTAACTTGACCACGGACGGCGTTTGCGTAGGAGTTCTGACCCACAGAGTTTGACCGAACATTCAAATTAGCTGGCTGTTGAGGAACAGTGCCACGATGGGATGTGATACTTTTTAGTCGATATGCAACTTGCTGATAGACGACACAGCCTTTATAGTTTGCTGTATGGTTTCCGCCACAGTTTACGCACTTGACTGGGTGAACATCTTTTACGCAGGTCTGCAAACCGTGTTGCAGGCCACATCTGACGCAGTTGGATAGCTTTTGGCAATGATTTTTAGTGTGTCCAAATGCTTGACAACGGTGGCATTGGACGACATCGTCCTTTTTATAAGGGAGTTCAACTTGAACCCGTTGCCGACAAAGTGTCTTAATTTCGTAAATTTCTTTGTTATTTGCTGCCGGCTCTAATTCTACAAAGACTAGATTCACGAACTTGGTCTTGTCGAAGCGGCTTCTAGGTCTATTCACAAATCGAACCTTGTGGCCAGTCAGGGTAAGACTTTCCTTAATGTTTTCATCCGGGATGTAATGATGAACACCACGGATAACAACTCGATGGGATCTCTCTTCTTTTAGCTGCCACGAACGGAATGGCACTTTTTAATCGTTAGAGACTTGGTTATCGCTCTGTATGCATCTGGATATGCAGCCAGAATGAAAACAGAGTTGTAGGGGTGGCATTTCAGGGAGTATTTGGACGGGTCAACGATCCGGTCAGTGGATCTAACAAGTCCGTTCAGATTCTCGCAGTGATCAACCACAATTGGGGGTGGTTTGTGGGAGGGTAATTGTCCTTGGCTGCCAGACAGTTGGCTGTATTTCTTATTGTTGCTAGCGGTATTGTTGCCAACATTAGCGTTGACTACGATGTTGTTGCTGGTAGTCGTTGACCGTTTGAGAAACTTCGACGTCTATGTCCATGATCGACAGTTCTGAAAAACGGTTAGCAGAGACGTTCTTTTTTGGGCTATTGGTATTATTATTTTGACGGCTTATGCCGAACTTGGAGTCCACCAGTCCTCATCCTCATTTTCATTGTTTGGTAAAGATGGGTTGTTGTGAGAGGTGGCAATTAGTTGCCTCATTCATTTGCTTTTGTTGTAAAGCCACAGTATTTCGGATGTTTAGCTCATCTTCGGAGTCTGGAAGACCAGCCATTTTTGCTATTAGGCACTGGTGTGCACTACTTTACCGACTTATGGTATACAATAGCCCTTTGCCCAGCCTGCTTTGAGGCGATCGTGGCGTAGTGGCTCGAACCCACCGAGAGGCGAGCAAATTCAAATTTATTTTTTCTTTTATATGAAAGAAAATAATGAATTCAAATATATTTCGAATTCGAATTTAAGCCAACTAGCGGTTATTTGTACGTACAACAAAAGCAACTGTTAGTTTCAGCAGAGTGCCACGCCCACTCTAACGCCCAGAAACCGCCAAAATTTGTGGCTCCTACAGTTTTCATGCTAGAATAAAAATGTTAACTGAAATGTATTGTTCTCATCAGTACCTATCGTTTGACCCAAAAAAAAATATTGACACGCCCCCTTTAACGCCCACGGACCGCCCAAGCCTGTGACGCCCACAATTTTCATGCTAATTAAAAAATTTTAACTGAAATGTATTGGTCTCGTCAATACCTATCGATTGATAAAATAAAGTTTGCCACACCCACTCTAACGCCCATAACGCTTAAATCTGTCCACCACCGGTAGGTGGCGCATTTTAATCTTTATTTGCTGCTTTCATATCTCCATTTCCCTTTGGACCCTTTAGTTGAGTAACGGGTATCTGATAGTCGAGGTACTCGACTATAGCGTTCTTCCTTGTTTTGTTTACTTTTATTTTTATTTATTGAATAGAGGCCTAGAGAAAGGCCTTAAGAGAATAACAATTAGATTTCAATTCTTACGCTAATTAGGCTTTTTTATTTTAGTTAAATAGGGATGGAAAGTCGTTTTGCTCTAGACGGGAATGGTGGCTTAGCCGGATAAGTTGCATGCCTAGTACGATTGGGTGATTTGATAGTCAGGCTTCATATTCAATGTTTCTAGAAACATTGGTAGCTACTTGCTGTTTAGGGCCAATGGTGGGCATTTCGTCAAGTTTGGTGTAAATGTAATTTAAGTAGTTTTTCAAAAAGCATTGATAAAAACGGGATGAGGCTGATATGCCGATGCGAAGAAGCCTGGGATTTGTCTTTACCTGCCGTTGGAATCATTTTAATAACTTAATTTTCCGTTGGTCAGGAAAGATTCCCATTTCAATATTCAGTTAAACATAAATGCCATGCATTTAACTGCGCGATAGGACAATTCAATTGTCATTTTGATGGAAATTATATCGTGTCCATGGGCCTTTTTTTGAGTTTATATATTATTTAATGACCTTAAATAATGGCTGGATTCTAGAGAAACTGGTAAGGACAGTTTTTTTTTGTTTTTTAAGAAGCATTTTTGTAGTTCTTTAACTTTGTTAGTCGATTACATTTGCGCCAGCTTAAGTTTGAACATATTATAATTTTGAACTTTGTGTTTGACTAATTAAAAGACAAACTTTTGGACATTCCGTGGAGTACTTATACCCCTTACTCGTACAGTAAAAGGGTACATTAGATTCGTCGGAAAGTATGTAAAAAGCCTTTCCGACCACATAAGATATATATATTCTCGATCAGGATTGCTAGCCAAGTCGATCTAGCCATGTCCGTCTGTCCTTCCGTGAGTCTGTCCGTATAAACGCTGAAATCTCGAAAACTATAAGGGCTAGTATTTTGGGACTTGGCACGCAGTTTCGTGGTCTTACTGCGCAGCGCAAGTTTGTGGCAGGGTGCCACAAGGGAACATGACATAACATATTTAATCGTACTGGTTATTAAAAAGATATAACCAAATTATAATCAATTTTTTGCAGTTCAATCGAGATTGCACACCTCATGCAGCAAATAAGGTGTTTTCACTAATACGCGAAAAAGCAGCTGGGGGCGCTATAGGCCAGTTGGCGTTGAAGGACAGGTGGTGCGGGCACTTCATGTTTCTTCATAGCTCCGACATTTGGCTCAACCTCGACCTTAAAGAGTGGTTGCGGCTTTTTTCTCTGTTTACAATATTAGAGACATTTTTAGCTGGGCATCCATGATTTCCGTGAGAGGGACGTCCTGCTCTGTGCTATGCAAACAGTGACGACTTGCTTTTAATGCGTTGGTGCAAACCAACAGATTTCATATTACAGATGGATGCCAGATAAAAATAAGTCGTCTCAAAAATGACGCTGTCGATTTTTATAACTACAATGGATTTAAGGGATTTAATTCTTTTGGCTATAGTATACCATAAGTGAGTAACGAAATGATTGTTTTATAGGATGAACCGAATTTTTATTTTCATTGTATTCCCTGATACCGGCTTAGATATATAAATGTTGGTTCTCAAGGCAGGTGTTACGATTCTCAAGTGTACGAGCAACCCGATCTAAAGAAACTCATTAATGGACCGAACATCTTTGAATATAATGCAAATAAAATTGAGGGGATCATGGTGCCAAATAATATTTGGCGCGATTCGGCATTTCAGTTCTCAAAAAATTTAATGAAGCCCTATCCATTCTCGGCAACTGCTCCACCCTGGGAAAAGCAGATCAACTACAACCTATCCAAGTGCCGAAGGTGGTTGAAATTGCCTTTGGGTATCTCCCGATTTCGGAGACTTGGAAAAAATCTTGATCTTTCTCCGAGAAATGTAAGCTCGTTTTAAAATGCGCTTGGCGGATGAACATTTGGATAATGCGGAACAATTTCAATATGAACACCCGGAGGACGTCAAAGTTCAACCCATTTTGGACATGACCATAGGAGACCGCAGAAGAGAGACAGAAATTATAGGAGAAGCTCTTGTATTACATTTCCGTAAGTTCATCATTATATCCAAATATATAATCAAAATCGAGATCACAATTTTATTAGTGTCTAGAATAGTAACCGTAACAATTATGTTATTTGTTTGCTATTTCCTGGATTATACTAAGGAATCTATTTTGGAAAGATCTGTTATCTTCCAGCAGTCGATCCATCTGCTCAGTTCGACGAACTGCCTCCTCGGCAAGGAAAGCAGTGCTTTTAGCAGCGCGCATTCCTATTTCGTAGCTTTGCTTCATCTCTTCCAGGATGTCTTCCGAGTTGTTCTTTCTTTTTTTCCTTGCAGATGGCCTCTCGTAAGTGATCGAATCGGTTGAAGCAGACTCCTGCAGTAAAACGCATAATTCTGTACCTGAAAATTAATAATGTAAAACTTAACATAATAAACTAACATTAAAATAACTAACGACTTTTGCTTTGCTCCAGGAAATCCTGGAAGGTAATCGAGCGAGAAACACTAAAGATTTCGGAAAGTTTTGCATAATGCACCCACTCCGATGGAGAACCTCCAGATGGTCCAACTAATGACTTTTTAGCCCCTTACATGTACTGCCGGCTCAACGACTCTATTTTTCCGCGGCGGTCCAATGCACCTCTCCTTGCCTTCGTAGATTCTCCTTCTCCATTGATGCCTTATTAATAATACACTCAAATTGCAATTTGTTTACATTCAACAAAATTAATAAGAGCAGAATCCAGTCGAAAGTCAAAATGCAATTCCTTATCAAAAAAAATCATGAAATGCCAAGTACAAAAATCACCTAAGCCCGTAAAAAATACTGAGTAAAACACCAAAATACTGAATCGATTTGCGTGTGCGGTCCCATTTTTTGTTGCAGCGAGCTGCAGCGACTTTTTCCCGTCTCGTTCTTTATGTATTTATTATGGAGGAAAAAGTCGCTGCTGCGGAATTTGGTCGCTGAAGCGGAAACCCACTTTTTGTGAGTAGGCTTTTAGATGGTAATTTGATAATTATTTTGATATAAGGCCATATAATAATATAAACATATTTTCACAAAAACAATTGAAACTCTTGAAAAAAAACGTTACCATACCCTACAAACTATTCGTTGCGATACCTTACACGGAAATACGTTGGTGACACTTTTATAAACCGCAAAATAAATGAAAACGAAGTACCAAGAATTGTAGCTAAAGATCGTATTATTACTTGTATATATTTACCTGATTTGGTTTTCCACAAATTGGTTTTCCTGGCACTGCTGAAACACACATAAATTGAAAGGTTTCTTAATTTTTGCTCCACCAATATCTCCCGAACAAATTATGGGAATACTTAATAATATTATTGTTAAAACATTGTTGGCACAATAAGAGACACCGGCTACAATTATTTGAAGTTTTTGACGTCAAATCACAAGTGAGTTTTGACGAGTGTCTACTATTGTTTATTGCTTTTTTATTGTTTTTCAAAAGTACCTTTGGAAAATTTTACACACTTTTGCATGCGCTCAAACCAACTGTTAAAGCACTTTTTCCACCCCGATTGAGACACCTCCAAAACATGGTTTTTGAACAGCATCTTCTGGCGACGAAAATCGTTGACCACGCATTTTTTCTTGATGTGCAGGAATAAGAAGTCATTGGGTGCCAAGTCAGGGCTGTACGGCGAATGACCCACCAATTCGACGATTTGGCCGGTAAAAAAGGCGCTGGTTTAAAGTGATGTGTGACAGCTCGCATTGTCATGGTGCACAATGATCCGAATTTCTCCAAAGACTTTAGGCAAAGAAATGCTCCCCACAGTGCGAGAGCAGATAAACATGCACTAAAGCCGTTACAACGACCGTCCACACCAACCATCTAGCAGCATCCCTGGCAAACCAAATTACAACGAGAAGAAGACTGAAGCGTCAGCACCCTGCCAATCTCTGGGCACGAGGACGTCATCGTACCCGTGTCTTAGAACAATAATGTAGAACTGTCACTGTTATACATTTGTTAACTTCCTTATCTCTGTTATGTTTCATGTTAATTTTTCCTTTGTTATTTCCATGCGTTTTATAGCCATTAGGTTGGCTGATCAACGCTTAAATAAATATTAGCACAAAAAAAAAAACAAAATCAGTTTACGCACGGCACAAAGACTGTTTTTGGACGACCATAGTCTTCGTGCGAGCGTCGGCAACGATTGAATTCGTAAAACCAGTTTTCGCAGTGTTATAGGAACGTGCTTCATCGCCATACATAGACTTAAGTTCATCGATGCACTTTTGTCGGGATAATCCACGTCGAAAGTTGTGAAAAATGATTGCACGAAGATGTTCACGAGTTAGTTCCACTTTTCTGGAGATGTAGTATTTGATTAATTGTTAATCGATATCAAACGTGGTCATGAAAAATTTGTATGGAGATTTTAATGATAAAAGTTTAAACTTTTTTTAGAAAAAGGCCAATTGGTTTTAATATGGCTAGAAGTGATCTAGGCCAGAAACTTAACTGACAGCCCTCGTATCTGCTCCACTGCTTTATTTATTATCCTACGAACAGATTACACGACTACTTATTAAAGTTAAGTCTATAAATAGACTGTCGACACGATAAAAGAAATTGACTGCACATATATGAAATTTTTGCTCTCCTTACCCAATTTTCGACGGTTTTCAAGCGTAAATTGGTCGATACTGTTGCAATTTCACTTTCGATATTCGTACTATGTTCATCAATCGTCATCAACCAATTTTCGACAATTTTCAAGCGTAAATCGGCCGATACTGTTGCAATTTCACATTCGATATTCGTACCATGTTCATCAATCGTCGCGGCTTTAGTTCTTTCGTCAATTTGATCCTGTAAGGATGTAGGCCAAGATCTTTTCGCAAAATTAGCCACAACGATGTCTCAAAGATGCCCAACGCTTGACGACGAGGTGTGAGAGACTAAAGTTGAGGTTACTGGCTCCGCGTTACGGTTGTAAATTTTAATAATTTGGACTCGTTGAAAAATATCAAAATATGCGGGAAAAGATGTGGCGACGTTTGCTGTAGCTATCGATCTACGGTCTACAGCGTCCCTACTGAAGAAACCCATATATATGGAAATGGGAGATTGCCAATCTATTCTAAGTTTATATAATACACGCAAATAGTTTCTGTTCGTACCCAAGGGTGCTTAACATGACCAGCACCCAACAACTCAAGCAGTAGCAAAGTTGGGAACAGTACCAGGCGCTCAGAATATATTATATCTCATTTCACTATTCCTTACACTAAAGTTCCGTGTTCCAAGTATCAACGCAACTAATAACTCAGCGGTTCTACATCCTACCTCCGGGTATAGGGCTCGAAATACACTATCTCAACTAGCAGCTAACCTACGTTAGCTCAATCACAGCGCAGTTCCCGCATCGCCTGTGGTCCGGCATCGCAGTAATCATTGCCGCGACGCGATCGTCCAGCCATCAAAGCGTGTCCATGCCAGCGACAAGGGCTCATTACCCCTTGCCCCCCGTCGTGACCCAGAAGTGTCTACTTCAGTTAGGCACAAACATTGGTGACCCCAACGTGATTCTTTACCAACAAAGGTTTTCACTCCAGCAACCCCCTTCCAACCTCTAACTGGTGAGAAGTACCGTTAAGTTCACACTACATCCACCCGCCCTGGAAACCATAGCTTCTTCCAGCTTCACAGGATACTCAGCTTCATCCAGCTTCACAGGTTACTCAGCTTCATCCAGCTTCAGAAGATCGTCAGCTTAATCCAGCTTCACAGGATACTCAGCTTCATCCAGCTTCACAGGGATACGCAGCTTGATCCAGCTTCACATGATCGTCATCTTAATCCGGATTCGTAGGACTCACAGCTTCATCTAGCTTCACAGGACACACAGCTTTATCCGGCTTCACAGGATTCTTCGTTTCCACACATTTTGTCAACTTCATTCATAGACGAAAAAAGTAACACAAGAATCGATTTACACAATGGATTACTAGACAACCAAATTGAACTACAAGTACAGATCCAACAGCTCTTAAAGAATTATGGCAAGCATTCGGCTATTCGCGACGGCTATTATTCCGGTAAGCTATATCAGCTAAACGATCTCTGGCAGCAGTTTTCCGACCCGGATGAAGAAGTCCAGCAACAGCGGTATTACCCTCTGGAAGTGATTACGCTTCACGACTAGTAGCACTTAAGGAGCTGGTCAAAAATATCAAAAAACAAGGAAGAACGCTATAGTCGAGTACCTCGACTATCAGATACCCGTTACTCAGCTAAAGGGACCAAAGGGAAATGGAGATATGCAAGCAGCAAATCGAGATTTAAATACGCCACCTACCGGCGGTAGACAGATTTAAGCGTTATGGGCGTTAGAGTGGGCGTGGCAAAATTTTCTTTGGATCAATCGATAGGTATTGACGAGACCAATACATTTCAGTTAAATTTCAGTTTTATCTAGCATGAAAACTGTGGCCGTCACAGGTTTGGGCGGTTTGTGGACGTTAGAGTAGGCGTGGCAATTTTTTTTTCGGGTCACTCGATAGGTATTGATGAGAAGATTACATATATGTTAAAGTTTTTATTCTAGCATCAAAACTGTAGGAGCCACAGTTTTGGGCGGTTTGTGAGCGTAAGAGTGGGCGTGGCACATTGCTGAAAAAAACTTGCGCTGCGTAAGAAGCTCAGGAATCTGCACGCCAAATCTCAATAGCCTAGCTCCCATAGTTTCCGAGATCTCAGCGTTCATCCGGACGGACAGACAGACGGACAGACGGACAGACGGACAGTCGGACAGACGGACAGACGGACAGACGGACAGACGGACAGACGGACATGGCTAGATCGACTCGGCTAGTGATCCTGATCAAGAATATATATACTTTATGGGGTCGGAAACGCTTCCTTCTGCCTGTTACATACTTTCCGACGAATCTAGTATACCCTTTTACTCTACGAGTAACGGGTATAATAATGCTGGGCAACATGCCGACCGGAAGCGGGCCTCTTAAGGCCCCCAGGCGAACTGCGGCCAACATCAAGATTACAACAGATCAAGTCAATCATCATTAACATTAGCCTCTAATGCTTCAACGGTCACTCAAAGGCACCTGGACCTCCATTGGGCGGTACTGAGGAACGCCCACGACGAATTGGATAGGACACATTGGGCAGCAGCTTTTGCAGAAGCAGAGCTAACCCAATTCCACACATTATAAGAGGAATACGAAATGAGCCTGCTTCGAGAAAACGACGCTCCAATGAGCCTAAGCCTGGCACATCCGCCAATTAGCATTCCGGAGTTCAACGGCAAGTATCTAGGCTGGCCACGGTTCCATGATCTCTTGTTAGATTTGGTGCAATATAAATCATATTCGGCCAGTCAAAAACTACATATTTTACAGAGTTCGCTTCGTGGTGAAGCGAGGAACGTTTTGACAGACACAGCCTTCCCACAGGGTGGCTATGACGACACCTGGTTGCGATTGAAGGCCAGGTACCAGAACGGAAGAATACTAGTAGCCCCCATAGCAAAATTGGTTGACTATAAGTCTATAGGCGGCTCCTCGCGCCAACTACGGGCCCTACATGACACTATCAAAAACATGGACATCTGCACAAAAACCTGGGATCCAATTATAGGGTTTGTTCGTACCCAAAGGTGCTCAACATGACCACACCCAACAAATCAAGCACTAGCCAAGTTGGGAGCAGTACCAGGCGCTCAGTAGCTGATCAGCATATTACATGTCGCACTAACTCACCGTCTCACCGACTCAACGGCACACTGACCCGCCAATGCAGTCAGCACATTTTGCAGTGTCAGCCGAGCCAACTACACAAACTGCTACCATAATCAAAACTCCCTGACCTACCTACCTACTTTAAAATATAGCTTATTTCACTAAACATTACACTAACCTTCCGTGTTCCAAGTATATAAACATGTACCAAATGAAGAATAAATCAGTTATCAACGCATCTCATGGTGCCATGGATCATGGTGCCAAATAATTTTTGGCGCGATTCGGTTCTCAAAAAATTTAATGAAGCCCTATCCATTCTCGGCAACTGCTCCACCCTGGGAAAAGCAGATCAACTACAACCTATCCAAGTGCCGAGGGTGGTTGAAATTGCCTTTGGGTATCTCCCGATTTCGGAGACTTGGAAAAAGTCTTGATCTTTCTCCGAGAAATGTAAGCTCGTTTTAAAATGCGCTTGCGTTTACACAACTTTACTACTAAAATGGCGGGTGAACATTTGGATAATGCGGAACAATTTCAATATGAACACCCGGAGGACGTCAAAGTTCAACCCATTTTGGACATGACCATAGGAGACCGCAGAAGAGAGGCAGAAATTATAGGAGAAGCTCTTGTATTACATTTCCGTAAGTTCATCATTATATCCAAATATATAATCAAAATCGAGATCACAATTTTATTTGTGTCTAGAATAGTAACAGTAACAACAATGTTATTTGTTTGCTATTTCCTGGATTATACTAAGGAATCTATTTTGGAAAGATCTGTTATCTTCCAGCAGTCGATCCATCTGCTCAGTTCGACGAACTGCCTCCTCGGCAAGGAAAGCAGTGCTTTTAGCAGCGCGCATTCCTATTTCGTAGCTTTGCTTCATCTCTTCCAGGATGTCTTCCGAGTTGTTCTTTCTTTTTTTCCTTGCAGATGGCCTCTCGTAAGTGATCAAATCGGTTGAAGAAGACTCCTGCAGTGAAACGCATAATTCTGTACCTGAAAATTAATAATGTAAAACTTAACATAATAAACTAACATTAAAATAACTAACGACTTTTGCTTTGCTCCAGGAAATCCTGGAAGGTAATCGAGCGAGAAACACTAAAGATTTCGGAAAGTTTTGCATAATGCACCCACTCCGATGGAGAACCTCCAGATGGTCCAATTAATGACTTTTTAGCCCCTTACATGTACTTCCGGCTCAAGGACTCTATTTTTCCGCGGCGGTCCAATGCACCTCTCCTTGCCTTCGTAAATTCTCCTTCTCCATTGATGCCTTATTAATAATACACTCAAATTGCAATTTGTTTACATTCAACAAAATTAATAAGAGCAGAATCCAGTCGAAAGTCAAAATGCAATTCCTTATCAAAAAAAATCATGAAATGCCAAGTACAAAAATCACCTAAGCCCGTAAAAAATACTGAGTAAAACACCAAAATACTGAATCGATTTGCGTGTGCGGTCCCATTTTTTGTTGCAGCGAGCTGCAGCGACTTTTTCCCGTCTCGTTTTTTATGTATTTATTATGGAGGAAAAAGTCGCTGCTGCGGAATTTGGTCGCTGAAGCGGAAACCCACTTTTTGTGAGTAGGCTTTTAGATGGTAATTTGATAATTATTTTGATATAAGGCCATATAATAATATAAACATATTTTCACAAAAACAATTGAAACTCTTGAAAAAAAACGTTACCATACCCTACAAACTATTCGTTGCGATACCTTACACGGAAATACGTTGGTGACACTTTTATAAACCGCAAAATAAATGAAAACGAAGTACCAAGAATTGTAGCTAAAGATCGTATTATTACTTGTATATATTTACCTGATTTGGTTTTCCACAAATTGGTTTTCCTGGCACTGCTGAAACACACATAAATTGAAAGGTTTCTTAATTTTTGCTCCACCAATATCTCCCGAACAAATTATGGGAATACTTAATAATATTTTTGTTAAAACATTGTTGGCACAATAAGAGACACCGGCTACAATTATTTGAAGTTTTTGACGTCAAATCACAAGTGAGATTTGACGAGTGTCTACTATTGTTTATTGCTTTTTTATTGTTTTTCAAAAGTACCTTTGGAAAATTTTACACACTTTTGCATGCGCTCAAACCAACTGTTAAAGCACTTTTTCCACCCCGATTGAGACACCTCCAAAACATGGTTTTTGAACAGCATCTTCTGGCGACGAAAATCGTTGACCACGCATTTTTTCTTGATGTGCAGGAATAAGAAGTCATTGGGTGCCAAGTCAGGGCTGTACGGCGAATGACCCACCAATTCGACGATTTGGCCGGTAAAAAAGGCGCTGGTTTAAAGTGATGTGTGACAGCTCGCATTGTCATGGTGCACAATGATCCGAATTTCTCCAAAGACTTTAGGCAAAGAAATGCTCCCCACAGTGCGAGAGCAGATAAACATGCACTAAAGCCGTTACAACGACCGTCCACACCAACCATCTAGCAGCATCCCTGGCAAACCAAATTACAACGAGAAGAAGACTGAAGCGTCAGCACCCTGCCAATCTCTGGGCACGAGGACGTCATCGTACCCGTGTCTTAGAACAATAATGTAGAACTGTCACTGTTATACATTTGTTAACTTCCTTATCTCTGTTATGTTTCATGTTAATTTTTCCTTTGATATTTCCATGCGTTTTATAGCCATTAGGTTGGCTGATCAACGCTTAAATAAATATTAGCACAAAAAAAAAAACAAAATCAGTTTACGCACGGCACAAAGACTGTTTTTGGACGACCATAGTCTTCGTGCGAGCGTCGGCAACGATTGAATTCGTAAAACCAGTTTTCGCAGTGTTATAGGAACGTGCTTCATCGCCATACATAGACTTAAGTTCATCGATGCACTTTTGTCGGGATAATCCACGTCGAAAGTTGTGAAAAATGATTGCACGAAGATGTTCACGAGTTAGTTCCACTTTTCTGGAGATGTAGTATTTGATTAATTGTTATTCGATATCAAACGTGGTCATGAAAAATTTGTATGGAGATTTTAATGATAAAAGTTTAAACTTTTTTTAGAAAAAGGCCAATTGGTTTTAATATGGCTAGAAGTGATCTAGGCCAGAAACTTAACTGACAGCCCTCGTATCTGCTCCACTGCTTTATTTATTATCCTACGAACAGATTACACGACTACTTATTAAAGTTAAGTCTATAAATAGACTGTCGACACGATAAAAGAAATTGACTGCACATATATGAAATTTTTGCTCCCCTTACCCAATTTTCGACGGTTTTCAAGCGTAAATTGGTCGATACTGTTGCAATTTCACTTTCGATATTCGTACTATGTTCATCAATCGTCATCAACCAATTTTCGACAATTTTCAAGCGTAAATCGGCCGATACTGTTGCAATTTCACATTCGATATTCGTACCATGTTCATCAATCGTCGCGGCTTTAGTTCTTTCGTCAATTTGATCCTGTAAGGATGTAGGCCAAGATCTTTTCGCAAAATTAGCCACAACGATGTCTCAAAGATGCCCAACGCTTGACGACGAGGTGTGAGAGACTAAAGTTGAGGTTACTGGCTCCGCGTTACGGTTGTAAATTTTAATAATTTGGACTCGTTGAAATGCAAACCTTGCTAAAGAAAAATATCAAAATATGCGGGAAAAGATGTGGCGACGTTTGCTGTAGCTATCGATCTACGGTCTACAGCGTCCCTACTGAAGAAACCCATATATATGGAAATGGGAGATTGCCAATCTATACTAAGTTTATATAATACACGCAAATAGTTTCTGTTCGTACCCAAGGGTGCTTAACATGACCAGCACCCAACAACTCAAGCAGTAGCAAAGTTGGGAACAGTACCAGGCGCTCAGAATATATTATATCTCATTTCACTATTCCTTACACTAAACTTCCGTGTTCCAAGTAGTATATAGCCATGTATAAGTTTAAGAATAAATCAGGTATCAACGCAACTAATAACTCAGCGGTTCTACATCCTACCTCCGGGTATAGGGCTCGAAATACACTATCTCAACTAGCAGCTAACCTACGTTAGCTCAATCACACTGCGCTGTGGTCCGGCATCGCAGTAATCATTGCCGCGACGCGATCGTCCAGCCATCAAAGCGTGTCCATGCCAGCGACAAGGGCTCATTACCCCTTGCCCCCCGTCGTGACCCAGAAGTGTCTACTTCAGTTAGGCACAAACATTGGTGACCCCAACGTGATTCTTTACCAACAAAGGTTTTCACTCCAGCAACCCCCTTCCAACCTCTAACTGGTGAGAAGTACCGTTAAGTTCACACTACATCCACCCGCCCTGGAAACCATAGCTTCTTCCAGCTTCACAGGATACTCAGCTTCATCCAGCTTCACAGGTTACTCAGCTTCATCCAGCTTCAGAAGATCGTCAGCTTAATCCAGCTTCACAGGATACTCAGCTTCATCCAGCTTCACAGGGATACGCAGCTTGATCCAGCTTCACATGATCGTCATCTTAATCCGGATTCGTAGGACTCACAGCTTCATCTAGCTTCACAGGACACACAGCTTTATCCGGCTTCACAGGATTCTTCGTTTCCACACATTATGTCAACTTCATTCATAGACGAAAAAAGTAACACAAGAATCGATTTACACAATGGATTACTAGACAACCAAATTGAACTACAAGTACAGATCCAACAGCTCTTAAAGAATTATGGCAAGCATTCGGCTATTCGCGACGGCTATTATTCCGGTAAGCTATATCAGCTAAACGATCTCTGGCAGCAGTTTTCCGACCCGGATGAAGAAGTCCAGCAACAGCGGTATTACCCTCTGGAAGTGATTACGCTTCACGACTAGTAGCACTTAAGGAGCTGGTCAAAAATATCAAAAAATAATGCTGGGCAACATGCCGACCGGAAGCGGGCCTCTTAAGGCCCCCAGGCGAACTGCGGCCAACATCAAGATTACAACAGATCAAGTCAATCATCATTAACATTAGCCTCTAATGCTTCAACGGTCACTCAAAGGCACCTGGACCTCCATTGGGCGGTACTGAGGAACGCCCACGACGAATTGGATAGGACACATTGGGCAGCAGCTTTTGCAGAAGCAGAGCTAACCCAATTCCACACATTATAAGAGGAATACGAAATGAGCCTGCTTCGAGAAAACGACGCTCCAATGAGCCTAAGCCTGGCACTTCCGCCAATTAGCATTCCGGAGTTCAACGGCAAGTATCTAGGCTGGCCACGGTTCCATGATCTCTTGTTAAATTTGGTGCAATATAAATCATATTCGGCCAGTCAAAAACTACATATTTTACAGAGTTCGCTTCGTGGTGAAGCGAGGAACGTTTTGACAGACACAGCCTTCCCACAGGGTGGCTATGACGACACCTGGTTGCGATTGAAGGCCAGGTACCAGAACGGAAGAATACTAGTAGCCCCCATAGCAAAATTGGTTGACTATAAGTCTATAGGCGGCTCCTCGCGCCAACTACGGGCCCTACATGACACTATCAAAAACATGGACATCTGCACAAAAACCTGGGATCCAATTATAGGGTTTGTTCGTACCCAAAGGTGCTCAACATGACCACACCCAACAAATCAAGCACTAGCCAAGTTGGGAGCAGTACCAGGCGCTCAGTAGCTGATCAGCATATTACATGTCGCACTAACTCACCGTCTCACCGACTCAACGGCACACTGACCCGCCAATGCAGTCAGCACATTTTGCAGTGTCAGCCGAGCCAACTACACAAACTGCTACCATAATCAAAACTCCCTGACCTACCTACCTACTTTAAAATATAGCTTATTTCACTAAACATTACACTAACCTTCCGTGTTCCAAGTATATAAACATGTACCAAATGAAGAATAAATCAGTTATCAACGCATCTCATGGTGCCATGGATCATGGTGCCAAATAATTTTTGGCGCGATTCGGTTCTCAAAAAATTTAATGAAGCCCTATCCATTCTCGGCAACTGCTCCACCCTGGGAAAAGCAGATCAACTACAACCTATCCAAGTGCCGAGGGTGGTTGAAATTGCCTTTGGGTATCTCCCGATTTCGGAGACTTGGAAAAAGTCTTGATCTTTCTCCGAGAAATGTAAGCTCGTTTTAAAATGCGCTTGCGTTTACACAACTTTACTACTAAAATGGCGGGTGAACATTTGGATAATGCGGAACAATTTCAATATGAACACCCGGAGGACGTCAAAGTTCAACCCATTTTGGACATGACCATAGAAGACCGCAGAAGAGAGGCAGAAATTATAGGAGAAGCTCTTGTATTACATTTCCGTAAGTTCATCATTATATCCAAATATATAATCAAAATCGAGATCACAATTTTATTTGTGTCTAGAATAGTAACCGTAACAACAATGTTATTTGTTTGCTATTTCCTGGATTATACTAAGGAATCTATTTTGGAAAGATCTGTTATCTTCCAGCAGTCGATCCATCTGCTCAGTTCGACGAACTGCCTCCTCGGCAAGGAAAGCAGTGCTTTTAGCAGCGCGCATTCCTATTTCGTAGCTTTGCTTCATCTCTTCCAGGATGTCTTCCGAGTTGTTCTTTCTTTTTTTCCTTGCAGATGGCCTCTCGTAAGTGATCGAATCGGTTGAAGAAGACTCCTGCAGTGAAACGCATAATTCTGTACCTGAAAATTAATAATGTAAAACTTAACATAATAAACTAACATTAAAATAACTAACGACTTTTGCTTTGCTCCAGGAAATCCTGGAAGGTAATCGAGCGAGAAACACTAAAGATTTCGGAAAGTTTTGCATAATGCACCCACTCCGATGGAGAACCTCCAGATGGTCCAATTAATGACTTTTGAGCCCCTTACATGTACTTTCGGCTCAAGGACTCTATTTTTCCGCGGCGGTCCAATGCACCTCTCCTTGCCTTCGTAAATTCTCCTTCTCCATTGATGCCTTATTAATAATACACTCAAATTGCAATTTGTTTACATTCAACAAAATTAATAAGAGCAGAATCCAGTCGAAAGTCAAAATGCAATTCCTTATCAAAAAAAATCATGAAATGCCAAGTACAAAAATCACCTAAGCCCGTAAAAAATACTGAGTAAAACACCAAAATACTGAATCGATTTGCGTGTGCGGTCCCATTTTTTGTTGCAGCGAGCTGCAGCGACTTTTTCCCGTCTCGTTTTTTATGTATTTATTATGGAGGAAAAAGTCGCTGCTGCGGAATTTGGTCGCTGAAGCGGAAACCCACTTTTTGTGAGTAGGCTTTTAGATGGTAATTTGATAATTATTTTGATATAAGGCCATATAATAATATAAACATATTTTCACAAAAACAATTGAAACTCTTGAAAAAAAACGTTACCATACCCTACAAACTATTCGTTGCGATACCTTACACGGAAATACGTTGGTGACACTTTTATAAACCGCAAAATAAATGAAAACGAAGTACCAAGAATTGTAGCTAAAGATCGTATTAATACTTGTATATATTTACCTGATTTGGTTTTCCACAAATTGGTTTTCCTGGCACTGCTGAAACGCACATAAATTGAAAGGTTTCTTAATTTTTGATCCACCAATATCTCCCGAACAAATTATGGGAATACTTAATAATATTATTGTTAAAACATTGTTGGCACAATAAGAGACACCGGCTACAATTATTTGAAGTTTTTGACGTCAAATCACAAGTGAGATTTGACGAGTGTCTACTATTGTTTATTGCTTTTTTATTGTTTTTCAAAAGTACCTTTGGAAAATTTTACACACTTTTGCATGCGCTCAAACCAACTGTTAAAGCACTTTTTCCACCCCGATTGAGACACCTCCAAAACATGGTTTTTGAACAGCATCTTCTGGCGACGAAAATCGTTGACCACGCATTTTTTCTTGATGTGCAGGAATAAGAAGTCATTGGGTGTCAAGTCAGTGCGATTTGGCCGGTCAAAAAGGCGATGGTTTAACGTGATGTGTGACAGCTCGCATTGTCATGGTGCACAATGATCCGAATTTCTCCAAAGACTTTAGGCAAAGGAATGCTGGTGTACCACTCAGAAATGACCGTCCTACGTTCCCCAAGCGGAACAGACGCCAAATGATCAGTTTTACCAAAGAAACAGGCGTCCAATTGCTCCGCAGTGCTTCTTCCATGAACAACTTTCGTTGGGTCTGGCTCATTTTCAAAGATCCACATAGTCGATCGTTGTTTTATTTCTGGCTTATAGCCTTAGATCAATGATTCGTCACTGGTAACGATCTTATAAACGTTTTTTGAGACACCGCTGTTGTATTTTCCAAAATTTCTTTGCACCGATCCCCACGTTCCTTTTTTTGAGTTATTGCCAAATTGTGCGGGATCCAACGAAAACAAGCCTTTTTTACGGCCAAGTGCTCATGCAATATCGATTGTATGCTGGTGGAAGAATTGGCCAAGGATGCCCTTTATGTCATAATATGTCACATGACGATTTAGCATTATCAGTTTACGCTCCCCACAGTGCGAGAGCAGATAAACATGCACTCAAGCCGTTACAACGACCGTCCACAGCAACCATCTAGCAGCATCCCTGGCAAACCAAATTACAACGAGAAGAAGACTGAAGCGTCGGCACCCTGCCGATCTCTGGGCACGAGGACGTCATCGTACCCGTGTCTTAGAACAATAATGTAGAACTGTCACTGTTATACATTTGTTAACTTCCTTATCTCTGTTATGTTTCATGTTAATTTTTCCTTTGGTATTTCCATGCGTTTAATAGCCATTAGGTTGGCTGATCAACGCTTAAATAAATATTAGCACAAAAAAAAAACAAAATCAGTTTACGCACGGCGCAAAGACTGTTTTTTGACGACCTTAGTCTTCGTGCGAGCGTCGGCAACGGTTGAATTCGTAAAACCAGTTTTCGCAATGTTATAGGAACGTGCTTCATCGCCATACATAGACTTAAGTTCAGCGATGCACTTTTGTCGGGATAATCCACGTCGAAAGTTGTGAAAAATGATTGCACGAAGATGTTCACGAGTTAGTTCCACTTTTCTGGAGATGTAGTATTTGGTCACGTGGTCATGAAAAATTTGTATGGAGATTTTATTGATAAAAGTTCCAACTTTTTTTAGAAAAAGGCCAATTGGTTTTAATATGGCTAGAAGTGATCCAGGCCAGAAACTTAACTGACAGCCCTCGTATCTACTCCACTGCTTTATTTATTATCCTAAAAACAGATTACACGACTACTTATTAAAGTTAAGTCTATAAATAGACTGTCGGCACGATAAAAGAAATTGACTGCACATATATAAAATCTATGACGTGACGTCACGTAATACGCACATTACCCTAAGCTCCCCTTACCCAATTTTCGACGGTTTTCAAGCGTAAATTGGTCGATACTGTTGCAATTTCACTTTCGATATTCGTACTATGTTCATCAATCGTCATCAACCAATTTTCGACAATTTTCAAGCGTAAATCGGCCGATACTGTTGCAATTTCACATTCGATATTCGTACCATGTTCATCAATCGTCGCGGCTTTAGTTCTTTCGTCAATTTGATCCTGTAAGGATGTAGGCCAAGATCTTTTCGCAAAATTAGCCACAACGATGTCTCAAAGCTGCCCAACGCTTGACGACGAGGTGTGAGAGACTAAAGTTGAGGTTACTGGCTCCGCGTTACGGTTGTAAATTTTAATAATTTGGACTCGTTGAAATGCAAACCTTGCTAAAGAAAAATATCAAAATATGCGGGAAAAGATGTGGCGACGTTTGCTGTAGCTATCGATCTACGGTCTACAGCGTCCCTACTGAAGAAACCCATATATATGGAAATGGGAGATTGCCAATCTATACTAAGTTTATATAATACACGCAAATAGTTTCTGTTCGTACCCAAGGGTGCTTAACATGACCAGCACCCAACAACTCAAGCAGTAGCCAAGTTGGGAACAGTACCAGGAACAAACATTGGTGACCCCGACGTGATCCTTTAACAACAATGGATCACACTTAAGCAACCCCCTTCCCACCAAAGGCAACCTCTCACTGCTTCACAGGATACGCTTCTTCTTCCAGCGTCACAAGAACGTCAGCTTCATCCAGCTTCACAGGATACGCTTCTTCTTCCAGCGTCACAGGAACGTCAGGTTCATCCAGCTTCACAGGATACGCTTCTTCTTCCAGCGTCACAGGAAGGTCAGCTTCATCCAGCTTCAAAGGATACTCAGCTTCATCCAGCTTCACAGGATACTCAGTTTCAATCAGCTTCACAGGATTCGCTTCTTCTTCCAGCGTCACAGGATACGCTTCTTCTTCCAGCGTCACAGGAAGGTCAGATTCATCCAACTTCACAGGATACTCAGCTTCATCCAGCTTCACAGGATACGCTTCTTTTTTCAGCGTCACAGGAACGTCAGCTTCATTGAGCTTCACAGGATACGCTTATTCTTCCAGCGCCACAGGAACGTCAGCTTCATCCAGCTTCACAGGATACGCTTCTTCTTCCAGCATCACAGGAAGGTCAGCTTCATCCAGCTTCACAGGATACTCAGCTTCATCCAAGCTTCACAGGATACTCAGCTTCATCCAGCTTCACAGGATACGCTTCATCTTCCAGCGTCACTGGAAGGTCAGCTTCATCCAGCTTCACAGGATACTCAGCTTCATCCAGCTTCACAGAAGCTTCACTCAGCTTCATCCAGCTTCACAGGATACTCAGTTTCAACCAGCTTCACAGGATACGCTTCTTCTTCCAGCGTCACAGGAAGGTCCGATTCATCCAGCTTCACAGGATACTCAGCTTCATCCAGCTTCACAGGATACGCTTCTTTTTTCAGCGTCACAGGAACGTCAGCTTCATCCAGCTTCACAGGATACGCTTCTTCTTTCAGCGTCACAGGAACTTCAGCTTCATCCAGCTTCACAGGATACGCTTCTTCTTCCAGCATCACAGGAAGGTCAGCTTCATCCAGCTTCACAGGATACTCAGCTTCATCCAAGCTTCACAGGATACTCAGCTTCATCCAGCCTCACAGGATACGCTTCATCTTCCAGCGTCACTGGAAGGTCAGCTTCATCCAGCTTCACAGGATACTCAGCTTTATCCAGCTTCACAGGATACTCAGCTTAATCCAGCTTCACAGGACTCACAGCTTTATCCAGCTTCAAAGGATACTCAGCTTAATCCAGCTTCACAGGACTCACAGCTTTAACCAGCTTCACAGGATATGCTTCTTCTTCCAGCGTCACAGGAAGGTCAGATTCATCCAGCTTCACAGGATACTCAGCTTCATTAAGCTTCACAGTATACTCAGCTTAATCCAGCTTCATAGGACTCACAGCTTCAACCAGCTTCACAGGATACGCTTCTTCTTCCAGCGTCACAGGAAGGTCAGATTCATCCAACTTCACAGGATACTCAGCTTCATCCAGCTTCACAGGATACGCTTATTTTTTCAGCGTCACAGGAACTTCAGCTTCATCCAGCTTCACAGGATACGCTTCTTCTTCCAGCGTCACAGGAAGGTCAGATTCATCCAGCTTCACAGGATACTCAGCTTCATCCAGCTTCACAGGATACGCTTCTTTTTTTAGCGTCACAGGAACGTCAGCTTCATCCAGCTTCACAGGATACGCTTATTCTTCCAGCGCCACAGGAACGTCATCTTCATCCAGCTTCACAGGATACGCTTCTTCTTCCAGCAACACAGGAACGTCAGCTTCATCCAGCTTCACAGGATATGCTTTTTCTTCCAGCGTCACAGGAACGTCAGTTTCATCCAGCTTCACAGGATACGCTTCTTCTTCCAGCGTCACGGGAAGGTCAGCTTCATCCAGCTTCACAGGATACTCAGCTTCATCCAGCTTCACAGGATACGCTTTTTTTTCCAGCGTCACAGGAACGTCAGCTTCATCCAGCTTCACAGGATACGCTTTTTCTTCCAGCGTCACAGGAATGACAATTTCATCCAGCTTCACAGGATACTCTACTTCTTCCAGCGTCACAGGAAGGTCAGCTTCATCCAGCGTCACAGGAACGTCAGTTTCATCCAGCTTCACAGGATACGCTACTTCTTCCAGCGTCACAGGCAGATCAGCTTCATCCAGCTTCACAGGATACTCAGCTTCATCCTGCTTTACAGGATACTCAGACTGCCGTTAGGAGAGCCTGACTTTCGGCAACCTGGACCCATTGACCTAGGGGTAGGTCGTAGTGTAGTGTAGTGGTTGAGGTGTACTCTCGTGTAATAACCGGTGAACTTCTTGAACTAGGACCTAATAAACCTTTGGCACAAGGCACTAGGCTTGGTTATGTAATCACAAGTTATCTCAATAAAGAGACCTCATCTGATACGGAAATCAACCCTATTGTGGTAGAGGACAGAGATGATCTTGCAGGACCGAATGCTGCTTATGAGCCAACGAAAGATAAAAATCCAATGAATGATAATCATTTTGATATAGAAGATCGACAGAATGAGATTTCATTCGATGAAGAAAGTATGACTCGTCCGATCGAGGATCAACCGCTATACATAATAGTTCATGGCAGCTAACTGAACTTTATACTACAAAAGAAAAACCAGTTAATACAGAACCGACTTCTCATCAACTTAAAACCAATAAGAAGCCTGACTTTTGTACAACATTTCTAAATTTAACCAAGAAATACTTAAGTTGTGTTGCAGAAAGTCCACATACCATAGACGTGCCAAATGATCATGTTCTACGAGGGCACAGTTTCAGTCCCCACGGTAATGTCCATTTTATCGCAAAGGGGATTGTTAAGCAGCATCACGAAAGTATGAATGACCTGAATCACAATCATGAACCGCCGCAGTTGATGGAAAGATCCTCCTGGGCCAATGATTTCTATGGTGCTTTCTCTACAATTCGGCCAAGTGCTGACCGACATTACGACTTAATTCAGGGAACCCCCCAATGGGGGGAGAATGTTCGTACCACCCAACAACTAAAGCATTAGCAAAGTTGGGAACAGTGCCAGGCCCTCAGTAGCGCCAACTGCATATGAGAATTGCTGATCAGCATATTATATGACTCACTAACTCACCGTCTTATTGTCTCACCGACTCAATATCACACCCGCCAATGCATATTGGTTGCGCCCATAGGCCATAATTAAAAAAATCGATCCAAAAATATTTAGTCAAAATGTAAAGAATTTGTCTCTAAATTGTCCCAACTTGTCCATGGTAAACCAGTTTTTTCCGGAAATCTAACGGGACATTGTAACAATTTGCAGCTGCAGCTGCAGATCTACCAAAATCCCACAAATGCTATGTATGTTATTGGGTTTTGTTACGTGGGCATATATGTGCCCGAGTCCTGAGAGGGACTGGGACCGAGGGAGAGGCGTCCGATGTTCAGGCACCATTTTCCGGCATAAGCTATGTCGTTTCATAGTATTATAATAAGGAAACCTCATAGTACATGATTTAAGAGAATTCTGGTAAATTTGCCCATGAACAAAACAGGGAATTTCAACGGTTACAAGCATTTCAAAGTCATGCCTCTATTCTGCCACAAAGTTCTGATTGAATGGCCGCTCAACACTGACAGTCACAGAAGTTGGGAGACTTTACAGTTACTAATTTAAAGACAAAAACAAAAGAGTAGGTGCATATCTAAAATTATTTAAGTTCCCTGCTCTATAAAACAGTCAAATTACTCATGGCAAATAAAGATGGAAGCTTTGCCATACTTAGGTGCATCCACTCCGATACCGCAGGCATCGAGATCATTGACCCTAATAATATTCCTTAAGGAATATGAAAAATCCTAGCGTTGGGCGCCAATTCTGTTACGTGGGCATATTAGTGCCCGAGTCCTGACAGGGACTTGTGCCGAGGGAGAGGCGTCTGATGTTCAGGCACCATTTGCCGGCATAAACTACGTCGTATTTGGGTCGTGTGATCTTGGTAAGCCTTTCCCCTCTCTAACATAACGACAAAGTTCTGATTGAGTGGCCTCTCAACACTGACAGTCACAGAAGTTGGGGACTTAACAGTTACTAATTTAAAGACAAAAAAAAATAAATAGGTGCATATTTAAAATTATTTAAGTTTCCTGCTCTATAAAACACTCAAATTACTCATGGCACATAAAGATGAAAGCTTTACCATACTTAGGTGCATTCACTCCGATACCGCAGGCATCGAGATGGTTGACCCTAATAATATGCCTTAAGGAATATGAAAAATCCTAGCGTTGGGCGCCAATTCTGTTACGTGGTCATATTAGTGAGGGAGAGGCGTCCGATGTTCAGGCACCCTTCGCCGGCGTAAACTACGTCGTTATTGGGTCTTGGGATCATAGTAAGCCTCTCTCCTCTCCAACATAACGAATATAAATATTTAAAGTGCCTAAAAAAATAATGTTAGTTCGTCAGTCGTAAGTCCATCCTGCCCCACAAGCTTAGCTGTCGCTTGATCGCAATACGATCGGGCTGTGTTTTGGCCATATTCTCTCCCCTTCACACATTCGTGTGCCAATGGACCGTCGCGGGCCACTCAATACGTTCCCCTATTGTCAAGGTTGTCCGTCGAAAGTTATGTCATTGTTCTTGACCTACTCCACTTCTCGCGTCAGCACACCCCCTTGTCAGAGTTCTAGCACACCGTGGTTTCGAATTCTTTTTCACATTATAAATTTATTAAGATATATTTATCGGCGTCCGCCGTGGATGAGTAATGTTGGCTGATTCATGTGGAAATTAATTAACTGACAATTATTTCGTCAGCGGAGAGTATCGAATTTACCACCTGTAAAGGTGCACGTATCAGCAAAATGCTGCCTATTTATGACTACAAACGTCGCTCAGAGGGCTCTTGCAATTGTACATACAACATCAAAACTGATACTCGCCGCTGGCGGCTTCCGTCAGCAAGACACCAGAATGGATTCTCCTCTCTTCTCTAACCGACTAAGGTCTTATACAAGCTTTTATTTTTATTATTTTTTTTTTTAATATTGTTGAACGTTGATGCACTAAGAGCAGTACAAACAAGTGGTCCATACGACACCAAGCACGTGCTTGTTACGCGCGGGCCCATTTTTATTTCGGGCAAATACGGTTCGCGAGGAAGGTACATAGAACAAATAAAGACAGGACAAAACATAGATTAACAAGACTAAAGCAAATGAGCTAAGATTTTAGTTTTTAATACAGGGATAGAAGTTGAGGAACGAATTAAATGATATAGGTTGTTATAATTATTAGAAAGAACGCGAAAGGGCTCATGCTGACTAAATTTAGATGAACATCGTGGCTAGTTGATAGGATGGTAGTTTCGCATTAGTCTAACAGGAACATTGAAAGTTAGGCGGCATACCAAATCTACAGAATCAATATCGCCTCTGATAAGATTATTCATAAAAATAGTACCAAGCATAATTCTTACTAGACTAGGCAAATTAATTAATAGCAATCTACTCGAGTAAGAAGGCAACCTGACGTTTTAATTCCAGTTCAAACCACGTAAGGCAAAAAGAAGAAATTCTTTCTGTACGGACTCTATACGATCAATATGCACTTGATACTGAGGACTCCAAACGCAAGAACAGTATTCTAAATTAGGACGGACAAGTGAGCTAAATAATAATTTGGTAGTGTATGGATCATCAAATTCTTTAGACCAACGCTTTATAAACCCAAGAACACTCATAGCTTTATTTACAGTACAGGTTATGTGGGAGTCAAATTTAAGTTTAGGATCTAGGAGAACACCAAAATCGTTTACTGAGTATATTCGGTCCAGGGACATATTCTGAAGAGAGTAACTCATGAACGTTGGCGTACCCCTATAAAAAGTCATAACGTTGCATTTAAGATAGTTTAAATTCAAAAGGTTGTACTGACACCATTCATGGAATCTATTAATGTCTGACTGCAAGCAGAAACCAGATTCAATATTATTATATGAAAAACAAAGCTTAACATCATAAGCATACATTAGTACACGAGAGTGATTAACGATAGAAGGAAGATCATTTATAAACAGAGTAAACAGCAAAGGGCCTAAATGACTGCCCTGAGGCACTCCAGATGTCACGTTGATCATCTTGAAAACAGCGTTTTTGAATAAAACCCTCTGAGATCTACCATTCAAATAACTTGAAATCCAAGTTAACAGATTATTCGGAAACCCGAGCTGATCTAATTTGAATAAAAGAAGAGAGTGGTTTACAGAGTCAAAGGCTTTACTCAAATCTTTATATATAACGTCAGTCGGCAATTTTTTGTTAAATCCATCTGGTACAAAAGATGTCAATTCGAGCAGGTTAGTGGTGGTCGATCTACGCTTAACAAAACCATGTTGACATGGCGATATTAAAGATGAGCACAAATGTTGCAACTGAGAGGTAATAATGCGTCCAAATGTTATAGGAATTGCAGACAATTTGGAGATTCCACTAAAGTTCTGAACATCACCCTTCGCACCCTTTTTGTGGAGTGGAATAATAAAAGAATCTTTCCAGATAGTAGGAAATACAGATGATGAGATAGACAAATGAAGAAGTTTAAGAATGGGTTTACAAATAGTTCGGGCACAAAACTTAAGAACACACCCAGGGAGCCCATCTGGCTCCGGAGAATAGGTTGGCGTTATAGTTTCTAAATCTCTTAAGAGAGAACTTTCGGTGATTACAGGAGAAAAAATACGTTCTGCCCTGTTTAAGTGATTATGGTAGCTAGAATTAGACCAAGAAACAGAACTACAAGTAGATTGGAAGAATTCAGCAAATAAATCTGCAATTTCGGGATCCGTAGATGCCTCAATAGAGTTTAATCGTACGGATGATGGCAATGCTGAAGACTTTCGCTTAGCATTGACAAAGTTATAAAACTGCCTCGGATCCTTTGAAAATTCAAATTTACATCGGTTCAAATACATGGAATAGCAATGACTGTTAAGTACATTAAAATTAGTACGAGCCACCACATATCTTGAAATATCGGATGGCCTACCCGACTTTTTGTAATTTTTATAGAAGATTGTTTTTAGGTTTCTAAGTCTTTGCAACTGATTGGTAAACCAAGGTGGCCTGTCTAAGTTAGGAGGAAAACTATCAGGAACATATTCACAGATTAGGACTTTCACCATCCAAGCAATTATATAAATTTGTCTAGTTATATTGTGAAATCAAGTTGTTGAGTTTACTAAAGTCACATTTATGAAAGCATCTACTTTTAGTTGGAGAAAGTGAAGGAGAGAGGGTATCAACGCAGGGAAGACAAATTGTAAGTTCTAATGTGGGATGATACTGGTCTTCAGGCACAACTAGTGGGTCAATTCTAGATATAGTGACTTCAGACGGATCTAAAACAAATACAAGATCTAATTGTCTGTTTAGTGAATTACGTATAAAGCAAACTTGCTGTAATGATAATTCACACAGACCGTCATCGAAGTCATGGTCAGATAAAGGGGTAGAGACAAGTGAGTCAGTGGAAAGGGGCCATGACAGACAAATGTTGCTCATAAATTTTTAAGTCGGATCCAGGTGGAATATAAGAACAAGTTACATAAATAGAAAAAGATTTAAAAGAAACTTTAACACCAACGAATTCTATGTCATTGGGATTAAGAAAGTATATTCTCTCCGATGTTAAAGTAGAGGTAACGGCAACCAGCACCCCCCAGCTGCCGATATGGATCGGATTCAATAGGTGTTCCCTCCTTGGATTACTATTTCACAATACTCGCTGTCTCAGGAGTCAACGGCCGGCCGTTGCACTTTGTAAGCTGCCAGGGTATGGTTACCAGCAGACGCGATACGAACGTTCACCGGGATAGCTGCGAAAGGCAAACGCGGTAAGCTTTGGAAAGGCGACACGAAGAAATACAGTCTGCAACTCGTCGAGACAGCCAAGCTGACGTTTGAAGGGGTCGACATAGTCTTCCAAAGAGCTATCAAATACCTAGGCGTCATGATTGACACCATGCTGTCATATATGCCAACAAAAAGGCCGCTTGCACGGACTCTCCTGAACACGAGGGGCCCAAAGCAGGAACGGAGGAAACTCATAGCGAGCGTCGTTACGTCCCAAGTCCTCTATGCCGCCTCGGTATGGGCTAAAGCCGCCACGATGCCCTCGTACATGAGTGGCTTGACTATGTGCCAACAGGATATCCTGAGCCTTCCGGAAAATCTCCGAGGAAGCGGCGCTGGTTATCGCTGTTCTAGTTCCGGTACAAGAACTAGTAAGAGAAACAGTAGAAGTGGAGAAAAACGAGCACGGACGACCAATATAGGCGCGAGGCGCGACAGCCCGCGAGAGAGACTCATCTCTCGGTGGCAGGAGAGATGAGATTCCGCGACCTCTGTTCGCTGGACCCACGCTCTCACTTCCGTCTTGAGCCCTTGGCTGGAAAGGAGGCACGGGCAGGTGGACTTCGACCTGACCCAGATCGTGAGTGGTCACTGATGCTTCCGGTCGTACCTGAAGAAGTACGGACACGATACGAAGGACGGATGCCCATTTTGCGGCTCTGGAATCGAGGAGGACGCGCGCCACGTCCAATTCGAGTACGTGCGGTTCGTAGAGAACAGAACCGCCCTGGAAACAGCGACCGGTGCCAGCACTAGCCCCAGAACGCTAGTGCCAACCATGCAAAGAGGCCGAATGGAGTGGGACGCGACGGCCAAATTCGCACCGTCTCTAATGCGAAAACTCAGGATAGCTGAGAGAGAGAGGAGAGGTCTGGACACGTATGCTGCCACGGTTGTGCGAATCATTGCTTTGCGGCCGTACCGCACAACTTCTACAGTTTACGCCCATTTATTTATATGTATATTTGTTAGTAGATGTAACCCAATAAAGAAAAAATCTGAATACAAAAAAAACCCTTTGTCAGAGAGACATACAAACAACATAGTGCATCCTTTGTCTCACATACTTACAAACAACATAGTGCACTACTTTTTAGTTTATAACACAGTGTACCCGTTACTGAAAGTGATTCGGACAAAAACAACACATAAACAACATTTGTTCGTACCCAAAGATACGCAACATGACCACACCCAACAAATCCAGCAGTAGCCAAGTTGGGAACAGTACCAGGCGCTCAGTAGCACTCACTGCAGATGAGAATTGCTAATCAGCACATTACATGTCGCACTAACTCACCGTCTCACCGACTCAACGGCACACTGACCCGCCAATGCAGTCAGCACATTTTGCAGTGTCAGCCGAGCCAGCTACACAAACTGCTACCATAATCAAAACTCCCTGACCTACCTACCTACTTTAGAATATAGCTTATTTCACTATACATTACACTAACCTTCCGTGTTCCAAGTAGTATATAAACATGTACCAAATGAAGAATAAATCAGTTATCAACGCATCTCATAACTCCGCGGTTCTACTTCCTACCTCTGGGAATAGGGCTCGTAATACACTCTCTCCACTAGCAGCTAACGTACGTTAGCTCAACCTCAGCGCAGTTCCGTATTGCCTGTGGTACGGCATCGCAGTAACCATTGCCGCGACGCGATCGTCTTGCCAGAAAAGCGTCCCCGTGCCAGCGACAAGTACTCGTTACCCCTTGTCCCGCGGTGTGACCTAGATGTGTCTACTTAGGCAGAAACATTGGTGACCCCGACGTGATCCTTTAACAACCAAGGATCACACTTAAGCAACCCCCTTCCCACCAAAGGCTGAACCTCTGACTGCTTCACAGTATACGCTTCTTCTTCCAGCGTCACAGGAAGGTCAGCTTCATCCAGCTTCACAGGAACGTCAGCTTCATCCAGCTTCACAGGATACTCAGCTTCATCCAGCTTCACAGGATACTCTTCTTCTTCCAGCGTCACAGGAACGTCAGCTTCATCCAGCTTCACAGGATCCGCTTCTTCTTCCAGCGTCAAAGGATACGCTTCTTCTTCCAGAGTCACAGGAAGGTCAGCTTCATCCAGCTTCACAGGATACGCTTCTTCTTCCAGCGTCACAGGATGGTCAGCTTCATCCAGCTTCACAGGATACTCAGCTTCATCCAGCTTCACAAGATACGCTTCTTCTTCCAGCGTCACCGGAAAGTCAGTTCATCCAGCTTCACAGGATACTCAGCTTCATCCAGCTTCACAGGATACTCAGCTTAATACAGCTTCACAGGACTCACAGCTTCATCCAGCTTCACAGGATATTCAGCTTAATCCAGCTTCACAGGACTCACAGCTTCATCCAACTTCACAGGATACGCTTCTTCTTCCAGTGTCACAGGAACGTCGGCTTCACAGGATTCTTTGTTTCCGAGACACACAATATGTCTTCTTCATTCATAGAGGAAACATGTCACACAAGAATCGATTTACACAATCGATTACTAGACACCCAAAACGAGCTGCCAGGGAAAATCCAACAGCTCATTAAGAACTATGGCAAGGATTCTGCCGACCGACGCCACCGAGACGGCTGTTATTCCGGTAAGCTAAATCAGTTAAACGATCTGCGGCAGCAGTTTTGCGACCTAGATGAAGAAGTCCAGCAAGCGGCAATACCCACTGGAAGTGAGTACGCTTCACGAGTAGTAGCACTTAAGGAGCTGGTCGAAAAATATCAGAATATCTTTCTGGACAATATGCCGACTGGAAGCGGGCTTCCGAAGGCCCCGAGACGAACTTCGGCCAACATCAGGATCACAACAAGAGATCAAGTCAAAGGAGATTCCGCAATTGACAGGGTGGATATGACGACACCTGGTACCAGGTACCAGAACGGAAAAATACTAGTATTCGCCGCCGTAGCAAAAATTATTGGCCTATAGACGGCTCCTCGAGCCAACTAAAGGCCTTACATGACACAATAAAAAACTCAATGAGTACTCTTAAAAACCTCGATATCAGCATAAAAACCTGGGATCCAATCCTGTGTTTTCTTATCAGAAGAAAACTAGACTAGTAGTCTCTAGCTGCTCTGGAAAATTCAGCGGATGCACCAACGGAAATTCCAACGTTAAGGAGTGTACTTGAAACGATAAGCGCTCAACCTACAGCAACACTCCGCCATCAGTCAGTTCACAATGAAGAGAGCTGTAAGATTTGTCACCTAGGACAACATAATCTCAGAGCATGTAGCCGCGTCCAGCAAATGGACCCAAAAACGCGACTCCAAGCCATTATTCAAGTAGGAGCATGCACAAATTGTTTGTCTACAGCTGAAAACTGTTGAGAACTGTAGATCACCGTCCACTTGTCGAGTCTGCCAGCAACGTCATCATTCTCTGTTACACCAAGGACCGACTAGCAATCCAGTGGCCGGCGCAGTAACCAACGCAGGCTACGATGACGTAGGAGGATATACTCTGCTCGCGACCGCCAAGGTATCATTACAAGGGCCAAACGGTCAATTACAAACATGTCGCGCTGTAATACATGGTGGATCACAGGTTAATCTTATCTCAAGGAGAATGGCAAATCTGCTATCTCTTAAGAAAATGTCGTTACCGATTGAAATATCTGGAATCGGAGGAAAACTAACAACAAATAACAACAATTAAATCAACACTAAAGCTCTCATCATGTGAACTTCTTAGACTAGGACCTAATATGTAGTCACAGGTTTTCTCAATAAAAAACGTCATCTGATACGGAAATAAACCTTATTTAGGTAGAAGACCAAACGCTGCTTATGAGCCAATAAAAATCCGGTGAATGATAATCAATCTGATATAGAAGATAGCCAACAGCAGAATGTCATCTGATACGGAAATCAACACTATTTAGGTAGAAGACCGAACGCTGCTTATGAGCCAATAAAAATCCGGTGAATGATAATCAATTTGATATAGAAGATAGCAAACAGGAGAATGAGCTTTATTTCTATGAAGAATGAATTCATTTAACAAACTTAGCATTGATGGATCATAAAATAAAAGAGCTTGAAGATATATGTAGCTTATCAAGAACTAGCGATACTGACTCGTCCGATCGAGAATCAACCGCTACATATGATGGTTCCTTGAAGCTGACTGACTATATACTGCAAGAGAGAATCCAATTAATCTCATTAACTTAAACACTACAAGAAGTCTGACTTTTGTACAACATTTCTAAATTTAACCAAGAAAATTCCAAGTTTTGTTGCAAAAGGTCCACATACCATAGACGTACCAAATGATCAAGGGCACATGATCGAGGGCACAATTTCAGTACCCACGGTATTGTCAATTTTGTCGCAAAGGGGGGCGTTAAACAGCATTTAGAAGATATGAAGGACTTTAATCACAAACATGAAGGAAAGATCCTCCACGGTCATTGACTTGATCTACCATTCAAATAACTTGAAATCCAAGTTAACAGATTATTCGGAAACCCGAGCTGATCTAATTTGAATAAAAGAAGAGAGTGGTTTACAGAGTCAAAGGCTTTACTCAAATCTTTATATATAACGTCAGTCGGCAATTTTTTGTTAAATCCATCTGGTACAAAAGATGTCAATTCGAGCAGGTTAGTGGTGGTCGATCTACGCTTAACAAAACCATGTTGACATGGCGATATTAAAGATGAGCACAAATGTTGCAACTGAGAGGTAATAATGCGTCCAAATGTTATAGGAATTGCAGACAATTTGGAGATTCCACTAAAGTTCTGAACATCACCCTTCGCACCCTTTTTGTGGAGTGGAATAATAAAAGAATCTTTCCAGATAGTAGGAAATACAGATGATGAGATAGACAAATGAAGAAGTTTAAGAATGGGTTTACAAATAGTTCGGGCACAAAACTTAAGAACACACCCAGGGAGCCCATCTGGCTCCGGAGAATAGGTTGGCGTTATAGTTTCTAAATCTCTTAAGAGAGAACTTTCGGTGATTACAGGAGAAAAAATACGTTCTGCCCTGTTTAAGTGATTATGGTAGCTAGAATTAGACCAAGAAACAGAACTACAAGTAGATTGGAAGAATTCAGCAAATAAATCTGCAATTTCGGGATCCGTAGATGCCTCAATAGAGTTTAATCGTACGGATGATGGCAATGCTGAAGACTTTCGCTTAGCATTGACAAAGTTATAAAACTGCCTCGGATCCTTTGAAAATTCAAATTTACATCGGTTCAAATACATGGAATAGCAATGACTGTTAAGTACATTAAAATTAGTACGAGCCACCACATATCTTGAAATATCGGATGGCCTACCCGACTTTTTGTAATTTTTATAGAAGATTGTTTTTAGGTTTCTAAGTCTTTGCAACTGATTGGTAAACCAAGGTGGCCTGTCTAAGTTAGGAGGAAAACTATCAGGAACATATTCACAGATTAGGACTTTCACCATCCAAGCAATTATATAAATTTGTCTAGTTATATTGTGAAATCAAGTTGTTGAGTTTACTAAAGTCACATTTATGAAAGCATCTACTTTTAGTTGGAGAAAGTGAAGGAGAGAGGGTATCAACGCAGGGAAGACAAATTGTAAGTTCTAATGTGGGATGATACTGGTCTTCAGGCACAACTAGTGGGTCAATTCTAGATATAGTGACTTCAGACGGATCTAAAACAAATACAAGATCTAATTGTCTGTTTAGTGAATTACGTATAAAGCAAACTTGCTGTAATGATAATTCACACAGACCGTCATCGAAGTCATGGTCAGATAAAGGGGTAGAGACAAGTGAGTCAGTGGAAAGGGGCCATGACAGACAAATGTTGCTCATAAATTTTTAAGTCGGATCCAGGTGGAATATAAGAACAAGTTACATAAATAGAAAAAGATTTAAAAGAAACTTTAACACCAACGAATTCTATGTCATTGGGATTAAGAAAGTATATTCTCTCCGATGTTAAAGTAGAGGTAACGGCAACCAGCACCCCCCAGCTGCCGATATGGATCGGATTCAATAGGTGTTCCCTCCTTGGATTACTATTTCACAATACTCGCTGTCTCAGGAGTCAACGGCCGGCCGTTGCACTTTGTAAGCTGCCAGGGTATGGTTACCAGCAGACGCGATACGAACGTTCACCGGGATAGCTGCGAAAGGCAAACGCGGTAAGCTTTGGAAAGGCGACACGAAGAAATACAGTCTGCAACTCGTCGAGACAGCCAAGCTGACGTTTGAAGGGGTCGACATAGTCTTCCAAAGAGCTATCAAATACCTAGGCGTCATGATTGACACCATGCTGTCATATATGCCAACAAAAAGGCCGCTTGCACGGACTCTCCTGAACACGAGGGGCCCAAAGCAGGAACGGAGGAAACTCATAGCGAGCGTCGTTACGTCCCAAGTCCTCTATGCCGCCTCGGTATGGGCTAAAGCCGCCACGATGCCCTCGTACATGAGTGGCTTGACTATGTGCCAACAGGATATCCTGAGCCTTCCGGAAAATCTCCGAGGAAGCGGCGCTGGTTATCGCTGTTCTAGTTCCGGTACAAGAACTAGTAAGAGAAACAGTAGAAGTGGAGAAAAACGAGCACGGACGACCAATATAGGCGCGAGGCGCGACAGCCCGCGAGAGAGACTCATCTCTCGGTGGCAGGAGAGATGAGATTCCGCGACCTCTGTTCGCTGGACCCACGCTCTCACTTCCGTCTTGAGCCCTTGGCTGGAAAGGAGGCACGGGCAGGTGGACTTCGACCTGACCCAGATCGTGAGTGGTCACTGATGCTTCCGGTCGTACCTGAAGAAGTACGGACACGATACGAAGGACGGATGCCCATTTTGCGGCTCTGGAATCGAGGAGGACGCGCGCCACGTCCAATTCGAGTACGTGCGGTTCGTAGAGAACAGAACCGCCCTGGAAACAGCGACCGGTGCCAGCACTAGCCCCAGAACGCTAGTGCCAACCATGCAAAGAGGCCGAATGGAGTGGGACGCGACGGCCAAATTCGCACCGTCTCTAATGCGAAAACTCAGGATAGCTGAGAGAGAGAGGAGAGGTCTGGACACGTATGCTGCCACGGTTGTGCGAATCATTGCTTTGCGGCCGTACCGCACAACTTCTATAGTTTACGCCCATTTATTTATATGTATATTTGTTAGTAGATGTAACCCAATAAAGAAAAAATCTGAATACAAAAAAAACCCTTTGTCAGAGAGACATACAAACAACATAGTGCATCCTTTGTCTCACATACTTACAAACAACATAGTGCACTACTTTTTAGTTTATAACACAGTGTACCCGTTACTGAAAGTGATTCGGACAAAAACAACACATAAACAACATTTGTTCGTACCCAAAGATACGCAACATGACCACACCCAACAAATCCAGCAGTAGCCAAGTTGGGAACAGTACCAGGCGCTCAGTAGCACTCACTGCAGATGAGAATTGCTAATCAGCACATTACATGTCGCACTAACTCACCGTCTCACCGACTCAACGGCACACTGACCCGCCAATGCAGTCAGCACATTTTGCAGTGTCAGCCGAGCCAGCTACACAAACTGCTACCATAATCAAAACTCCCTGACCTACCTACCTACTTTAGAATATAGCTTATTTCACTATACATTACACTAACCTTCCGTGTTCCAAGTAGTATATAAACATGTACCAAATGAAGAATAAATCAGTTATCAACGCATCTCATAACTCCGCGGTTCTACTTCCTACCTCTGGGAATAGGGCTCGTAATACACTCTCTCCACTAGCAGCTAACGTACGTTAGCTCAACCTCAGCGCAGTTCCGTATTGCCTGTGGTACGGCATCGCAGTAACCATTGCCGCGACGCGATCGTCTTGCCAGAAAAGCGTCCCCGTGCCAGCGACAAGTACTCGTTACCCCTTGTCCCGCGGTGTGACCTAGATGTGTCTACTTAGGCAGAAACATTGGTGACCCCGACGTGATCCTTTAACAACCAAGGATCACACTTAAGCAACCCCCTTCCCACCAAAGGCTGAACCTCTGACTGCTTCACAGTATACGCTTCTTCTTCCAGCGTCACAGGAAGGTCAGCTTCATCCAGCTTCACAGGAACGTCAGCTTCATCCAGCTTCACAGGATACTCAGCTTCATCCAGCTTCACAGGATACTCTTCTTCTTCCAGCGTCACAGGAACGTCAGCTTCATCCAGCTTCACAGGATCCGCTTCTTCTTCCAGCGTCAAAGGATACGCTTCTTCTTCCAGAGTCACAGGAAGGTCAGCTTCATCCAGCTTCACAGGATACGCTTCTTCTTCCAGCGTCACAGGATGGTCAGCTTCATCCAGCTTCACAGGATACTCAGCTTCATCCAGCTTCACAAGATACGCTTCTTCTTCCAGCGTCACCGGAAAGTCAGTTCATCCAGCTTCACAGGATACTCAGCTTCATCCAGCTTCACAGGATACTCAGCTTAATACAGCTTCACAGGACTCACAGCTTCATCCAGCTTCACAGGATATTCAGCTTAATCCAGCTTCACAGGACTCACAGCTTCATCCAACTTCACAGGATACGCTTCTTCTTCCAGTGACACAGGAACGTCGGCTTCACAGGATTCTTTGTTTCCGAGACACACAATATGTCTTCTTCATTCATAGAGGAAACATGTCACACAAGAATCGATTTACACAATCGATTACTAGACACCCAAAACGAGCTGCCAGGGAAAATCCAACAGCTCATTAAGAACTATGGCAAGGATTCTGCCGACCGACGCCACCGAGACGGCTGTTATTCCGGTAAGCTAAATCAGTTAAACGATCTGCGGCAGCAGTTTTGCGACCTAGATGAAGAAGTCCAGCAAGCGGCAATACCCACTGGAAGTGAGTACGCTTCACGAGTAGTAGCACTTAAGGAGCTGGTCGAAAAATATCAGAATATCTTTCTGGACAATATGCCGACTGGAAGCGGGCTTCCGAAGGCCCCGAGACGAACTTCGGCCAACATCAGGATCACAACAAGAGATCAAGTCAAAGGAGATTCCGCAATTGACAGGGTGGATATGACGACACCTGGTACCAGGTACCAGAACGGAAAAATACTAGTATTCGCCGCCGTAGCAAAAATTATTGGCCTATAGACGGCTCCTCGAGCCAACTAAAGGCCTTACATGACACAATAAAAAACTCAATGAGTACTCTTAAAAACCTCGATATCAGCATAAAAACCTGGGATCCAATCCTGTGTTTTCTTATCAGAAGAAAACTAGACTAGTAGTCTCTAGCTGCTCTGGAAAATTCAGCGGATGCACCAACGGAAATTCCAACGTTAAGGAGTGTACTTGAAACGATAAGCGCTCAACCTACAGCAACACTCCGCCATCAGTCAGTTCACAATGAAGAGAGCTGTAAGATTTGTCACCTAGGACAACATAATCTCAGAGCATGTAGCCGCGTCCAGCAAATGGACCCAAAAACGCGACTCCAAGCCATTATTCAAGTAGGAGCATGCACAAATTGTTTGTCTACAGCTGAAAACTGTTGAGAACTGTAGATCACCGTCCACTTGTCGAGTCTGCCAGCAACGTCATCATTCTCTGTTACACCAAGGACCGACTAGCAATCCAGTGGCCGGCGCAGTAACCAACGCAGGCTACGATGACGTAGGAGGATATACTCTGCTCGCGACCGCCAAGGTATCATTACAAGGGCCAAACGGTCAATTACAAACATGTCGCGCTGTAATACATGGTGGATCACAGGTTAATCTTATCTCAAGGAGAATGGCAAATCTGCTATCTCTTAAGAAAATGTCGTTACCGATTGAAATATCTGGAATCGGAGGAAAACTAACAACAAATAACAACAATTAAATCAACACTAAAGCTCTCATCATGTGAACTTCTTAGACTAGGACCTAATATGTAGTCACAGGTTTTCTCAATAAAAAACGTCATCTGATACGGAAATAAACCTTATTTAGGTAGAAGACCAAACGCTGCTTATGAGCCAATAAAAATCCGGTGAATGATAATCAATCTGATATAGAAGATAGCCAACAGCAGAATGTCATCTGATACGGAAATCAACACTATTTAGGTAGAAGACCGAACGCTGCTTATGAGCCAATAAAAATCCGGTGAATGATAATCAATTTGATATAGAAGATAGCAAACAGGAGAATGAGCTTTATTTCTATGAAGAATGAATTCATTTAACAAACTTAGCATTGATGGATCATAAAATAAAAGAGCTTGAAGATATATGTAGCTTATCAAGAACTAGCGATACTGACTCGTCCGATCGAGAATCAACCGCTACATATGATGGTTCCTTGAAGCTGACTGACTATATACTGCAAGAGAGAATCCAATTAATCTCATTAACTTAAACACTACAAGAAGTCTGACTTTTGTACAACATTTCTAAATTTAACCAAGAAAATTCCAAGTTTTGTTGCAAAAGGTCCACATACCATAGACGTACCAAATGATCAAGGGCACATGATCGAGGGCACAATTTCAGTACCCACGGTATTGTCAATTTTGTCGCAAAGGGGGGCGTTAAACAGCATTTAGAAGATATGAAGGACTTTAATCACAAACATGAAGGAAAGATCCTCCACGGTCATTGACTTGTTAGGTGCTTTCTATACAATTCGGGCAAGGGCTGACCGACATCACACCTCAATTGAGGGTTCCCCTCAATGGGGGGAGAATGTTCGTACCCAAGGGTGCTCAACATGACCAGCACCACCCAACAACTCAAGCATTAGCAAAGTTGGGAACAGTACCAGGCGCTCAGTAGCACCAACTGCAGATGAGAATTGCTGATCAGCATATTATATTATATATATTATATTGGGTTTTGTTACGTGGGCATATATGTGCCCGAGTCCTGAGAGGGACTGGGACCGAGGGAGAGGCTTCCGATGTTCAGGCACCATTTTCCGGCATAAGCTATGTCGTTTCATAGTATTATAATAAGGAAACCTCATAGTACATGATTTAAGAGAATTCTGGTAAATTTGCCCATGAACAAAACAGGGAATTTCAACGGTTACAAGCATTTCAAAGTCATGCCTCTATTCTGCCACAAAGTTCTGATTGAATGGCCGCTCAACACTGACAGTCACAGAAGTTGGGAGACTTTACAGTTACTAATTTAAAGACAAAAACAAATAAGTAGATGCATATTTAAAATTATTAAAGTTTCCTGCTCTATAAAACACTCAAATTACTCATGGCACATAAAGATGAAAGCTTTACCATACTTATTGCATCCACTCCGATACCGCAGGCATCGAGATGGTTGACCCTAATAATATTCCTTAAGGAATATGAAAAATCCTAGCGTTGGGCGCCAATTCTGTTAGAGGCGTCCGATGTTCAGGCACCCTTTGCCGGCGAAAGCTACGTCGTATTTGGGTCGTGGGATCATAGTAAGCCTCTCTCCTCTCCAACATAACGAATATAAATATTTAAAGTGCCTGAAAAAATTATGTTAGTTCGTCAGTCGTAAGTCCACTCTGCCCCACAAGCTTAGCTGTCGCTTGATCGCAATACGATCGGGCTGTGTTTTGGCCATATTCCCTCCCCTTCACACATTCGTGTGCCAATGGTTCGTCGCGGCCCGCGCAATACGTTCCCCTATTGTCAAGGTTGTCCGTCGAAAGTTATGTCATTGTTCTTGACCTACTCCACTTCTCGCGTCAGCACACCCCCTTGTCAGAGTTCTAGCACACCGTGGTTTCGAATTCTTTTTCACATTGTAAATTTATTAAAGTATATTTATCGGCGTCCGCCGTGGACGAGTAATGTTGGCTAATTCATGTGGAAATTAATTAACTGACAATTATTTCGTCAGCGGAGAGTATCGAATTTAACACCTGTAAAGGTGCACGTATCAGCAAAATGCTGCCTATTTATGACTACAAACGTCGATCAGAGGGCTCTTGCAATTGTACATACAACAACAAAACTGATACTCGCCGCTGAAAAGTTTACAGTAACCAAGAGTTCTTGTAGGATACTGCACGAATATTTATATATGTATGTTTATAAGAAAGGAACCGTGTTCCGAAAAAAATTACCCCCTCTTCAAATCCTGGGCGATGAGATCTCGACGCTCCGGATCGTGGGCTTTGGAAAAATATTATATTGGACATATACATGTAAATATACGTGCACCAAAATACGGCTGTTCTTAGGTATACCAATTCACTTAAACGCAAAATATTTATATATAGTAAGCGAGATACTTGCGACGTCTGCATTGTTTAATTTCAATGAAAGCGGTGGTCCGGCACATAAGACTCTTTCGAGCTGCTATTGGGGTCCTCTTTAACGACAGTTGAATAAGGCAGCTGGTTCTGGTGTCGTAGACTCCGTAAGTGGATGTCCAGGCCCATGGGAAAATCGCCTTTGCTCGGAGCTGTCGGCTTCCGTCAGCAAGACACCAGAATGGATTCTCCTCTCTTTTCTAACCGACTAAGGTCTTATACAAGCTTTTACTTTTTTTTTTTTTTTTTTTTTTATTATTGTTGAACGTTGATGCACTAAGAGCAGTACAAACAAGTGGCCCATACGACACCAATCACGTGCTTGTTACGCGCGGGCCCATTTTTATTTCGGGCAAATACGGTTCGCGAGGAGGTACATAGAACAAATAAAGACAGGTCAAAACATAGATCAACAAGATTAAAGCAAATGAGCTAAGATTTTAGTTTTTAGTACAGGGATAGAAGTTGAGGAACAAATTAAATGATACAGGTTGTTATAATTATTAGAAAGAACGCGAAAGGGCTCATGCTGACTAAAATTAGATGAACATCGTGGCAAGTTAATAGGATGATAGTTTCGCATTAGTCTAACAGGAACATTGAAAGTTAGGCGGCTTACCAAATCTACAGAATCAATATCGCCTCTGATAAGATTATTCATAAAAATAGTACCAAGCATAATTCTACGGCTTACTAGACTAGGCAAATTAATTAATAGCAATCTACTCGAGTAAGAAGGCAACCTGACGTTTTGATCCCAGTTCAAACCACGTAAGGCAAAAAGAAGAAATTGTTTCTGTACGGACTCTATACGGTCAATGTGCACTTGATACTGAGGACTCCAAACGGAAGAACAGTATTCTAAATTAGGTCGGACAAGTGAGGTAAATAATAATTTGGTAGTGTATGGATCATCAAATTCTTTAGACCAACGCTTTATAAACCCAAGAACACTCATAGCTTTATTTACAGTAGAGGTTATGTGGGAGTCAAATTTAAGTTTAGGATCTAGGAGAACACCTAAATCGTTTACTGAGTATATTCGGTCCAAGGACATGTTCTGAAGAGAGTAACTCGTGAACGTTGGCGTACCCCTATAAAAAGTCATAACGTTGCATTTAAGATAGTTTAAATTCAAAAGGTTGTACTGACACCATTCCTGGAATCTATTTAAGTCTGACTGCAAGCAGAAACCAGATTCAATGTTATTATATGAAAAACAAAGCTTAACATCATCAGCATACATTAGTACACGAGAGTGATTTACGATAGAAGGAAGATCATTTATAAACAGAGTAAACAGCAAAGGGCCTAAATGACTGCCCTGAGGCACTCCAGATGTCACGTTGATCATCTTGAAAACAGCGTTTTTGAATAAAACCCTCTGAGATCTACCATTCAAATAACTTGAAATCCAAGTTAACAGATTATTCGGAAACCCGAGCTGATCTAATTTGAATAAAAGAAGAGAGTGGTTTACAGAGTCAAAGGCTTTACTCAAATCTTTATATATAACGTCAGTCGGCAATTTTTTGTTAAATCCATCTGGTACAAAAGATGTCAATTCGAGCAGGTTAGTGGTGGTCGATCTACGCTTAACAAAACCATGTTGACATGGCGATATTAAAGATGAGCACAAATGTTGCAACTGAGAGGTAATAATGCGTCCAAATGTTATAGGAATTGCAGACAATTTGGAGATTCCACTAAAGTTCTGAACATCACCCTTCGCACCCTTTTTGTGGAGTGGAATAATAAAAGAATCTTTCCAGATAGTAGGAAATACAGATGATGAGATAGACAAATGAAGAAGTTTAAGAATGGGTTTACAAATAGTTCGGGCACAAAACTTAAGAACACACCCAGGGAGCCCATCTGGCTCCGGAGAATAGGTTGGCGTTATAGTTTCTAAATCTCTTAAGAGAGAACTTTCGGTGATTACAGGAGAAAAAATACGTTCTGCCCTGTTTAAGTGATTAGGGTAGCTAGAATTAGACCAAGAAACAGAACTACAAGTAGATTGGAAGAATTCAACAAATAAATCTGCAATTTCGGGATCCGTAGATGCCTCAATAGAGTTTAATCGTACGGATGATGGCAATGCTGAAGACTTTCGCTTAGCATTGACAAAGTTATAAAACTGCCTCGGATCCTTTGAAAATTCAAATTTACATCGGTTCAAATACATGGAATAGCAATGACTGTTAAGTACATTAAAATTAGTACGAGCCACCACATATCTTGAAATATCGGATGGCCTACCCGACTTTTTGTAATTTTTATAGAAGATTGTTTTTAGGTTTCTAAGTCTTTGCAACTGATTGGTAAACCAAGGTGGCCTGTCTAAGTTAGGAGGAAAACTATCAGGAACATATTCACAGATTAGGACACCATAAAATAGTTCCGTAGCACTTTCACCATCCAAGCAATTATATAAATTTGTCTAGTTATATTGTGAAATCAAGTTGTTGAGTTTACTAAAGTCACATTTACGAAAGCATCTACTTTTAGTTGGAGAAAGTGAAGGAGAGAAGGTATCAACGCAGGGAAGACAAATTGTAAGTTCTAATGTGGGATGATACTGGTCTTCAGGCACAACTAGTGGGTCAATTCTAGATTCAGTGACTTCAGACGGATCTAAAACAAATACAAGATCTAATTGTCTGTTTAGTGAATTACGTATAAAGCTAACTTGCTGTAATGATAATTCTAACAGACCGTCATCGAAGTCATGGTCAGATAAAGGGGTAGAGAAAAGTAAGTCAGTGGAAAGGGACCAAGACAGACAAATGTTGCTCATAAATATTTAAGTCGGAACCAGGTGAAATATAAGAACAAGTTACATAAATAGAAAAAGATTTAAAAGAAACTTTAACACCAACGACTTCTATGTCATTGGGAATAAGAAAGTATATTCTCTCCGATGTTAAAGTAGAGGTAACGGCAACCAGCACCCCCCAGCTGCCGGTATGGATCGGATTCACTAGGTGTTCCCTCCTTGGATTACTATTTCACAATACTCGCTGTCTCAGGAGTCAACGGCCGGCCGTTGCACTTTGTAAGCTGCCAGGGTATGGTTACCAGCAGACGCGATACGAACGTTCACCGGGATAGCTGCGAAAGGCAAACGCGGTAAGCTTTGGAAAGACGACACGAAGAAATACAGTCTGAAACTCGTCGAGACTGCCAAGCTGACGGTTGAAGGGGTCGACATAGTCTTCCAAAGAGCTATCAAATACCTAGGCGTCATGATTGACACCATGCTGTCATATATGCCAACAAAAAGGCCGCAGCGACCGCCAGATCGCTTGCACGGATTCTCCTGAACACGAGGGGCCCAAAGCAGGAACGAAGGAAACTCATAACGAGCGTCGTTAGGTCCCAAGTCCTTTATGCCGCCCCGGTATGGGCCAAAGCCGCCACGACGCCCTCGTACATGAGTGGCTTGACTATGTGCCACCAGGATATCCTGTGCCTTCTGGAAAATCTCCAAGGAAGCGGCGCTGATTATCGCTGTTCTAGTTCCGGTACAAGAACTAGTAAGAGAAACAGTAGAAGTGGAGAAAAACGAGCACAGACGACCAATATAGGCGCGAGGCGCGACAGCCCGCGAGAGAGAGAACCCTTTGTCAGAGAGACATACAAACAACATAGTGCATCCTTTGTCTCACATACTTACAAACAACATAGTGCACTACTTTTTAGTTTATAACACAGTGTACCCGTTACTGAAAGTGCAAAAGTGGGCAGGCTCAAGCCTGCAACACGTTCTTTTTTTGTGATTCGGAAAAAAACAACACATAAACAACATTTGTTCGTACCCAAAGATACTCAACATGACCACACCCAACAAATCCAGCAGTAGCCAGGTTGGGAACAGTACCAGGCGCTCAGTAGCACTCACTGCAGATAAGAATTGCTGATCAGCACATTACATGTCGCACTAACTCACCGTCTCACCGACTCAACGGCACACTGACCCGCCAATGCAGTCAGCACATTTTGCAGTGTCAGCCGAGCCAACTACAAAAACTGCTACCATAATCAAAACTCCCTGACCTACCTACCTACTTTAGAATATAGCTTATTTCACTATACATTACACTAACCTTCCGTTTTCCAAGTAGTATATAAACATGTACCAAATGAAGAATAAATCAGTTATCAACGCATCTCATAACTCCGCGGTTCTACTTCCTACCTCTGGGAATAGGGCTCGTAATACACTCTCTCCACTAGCAGCTAACGTACGTTAGCTCAACCTCAGCGCAGTTCCGTATTGCCTGTGGTACGGCATCGCAGTAACCATTGCCGCGACGCGATCGTCGTGCCAGCAAAGCGTCCCCGTGCCAGCGACAAGTACTCATTACCCCCTTATCCCGCGGTGTGACCTAGATGTGTCTACTTAGGCACAAACATTTGTGACCCCGACGTGATCCTTTAACAACCAAGGATCACACTTAAGCACCCCATTCCCACCAAAGGCTGAACCTCTGACTGCTTCACAGGATACGCTTCTTCTTCCAGCGTCGCAGGAAGGTCAGCTTCATCCAGCTTCACAGGATACTCAGCTTCATCCAGCGTCACCGGAAAGTCAGCTTCATCCAGCTTCACAGGATACTCAGCTTCATCCAGCTACACAGGATACTCAGTTTAATACAGCTTCACAGGACTCACAGCTTCATCCAGCTTCTCAGGATATTCAGCTTAATCCAACTTCACAGGACTCACAGCTTCATCCAGCTTCACAGGATACGCTTCTTCTTCCGGCGTCACAGGAACGTCAGCTTTATCCAGCTTCACTGGACACACAGCTTTACCCGGCTTCACAGGATTCTTTGTTTCCGAGACACACAATATGTCTTCTTCATTCATAGAGGAAACAAGTCACACAAGAATCGATTTACACAATCGATTACTAGACACCCAAAACGAGCTGCAAGGGAAAATCCAACAGCTCATTAAGAATTATGGCAAGGATTCTGCCGACCGACGCCACCGAGACGGCTATTATTCCGGTAAGCTAAATCAGTTAAACGATCTGCGGCAGCAGTTTTACGACCTAGATGAAGAAGTCCAGCAAGCGGCAATACCCACTGGAAGTGAGTACGCTTCACGAGTAGTAGCACTTAAGGAGCTGGTGGAAAAATATTATAATATCTTTCTGGACAATATGCCGACTGGAAGCGGGCTTCCGAAGGCCCCGAGACGAACTTCGGCCAACATCAGGATCACAACAAGAGATCAAGTCAAAGGAGATTCCGCAATTGACAGGGTGCCAGGTACCAGAACGAAAAAAAAACTAGTATTCGCCGCCGTAACAAAAATTATTGACCTATAGACGGCTCCTCGAGCCAACTAAAGGCCTTACATGACACAATAAAAAACTCAATGAGTACTCTTAAATACCTCGATATCAGCATAAAAACCTGGGATCCAATCCTGTGTTTTCTTATCAGAAGAAAACTAGACTAGTAGTCTCTAGCTGCTCTGGAAAATTCAGCGGATGCACCAACGGAAATTCCAACGTTAAGGAGTGTACTTGAAACGATAAGCGCTCAACCTACAGCAACACTCCGCCATCAGTCAGTTCACAATGAAGAGAGCTGTAAAATTTATCACCTAGGACAACACAATCTTAGAGCATGTAGCTGTGTCCAGCAAATGGATCCCAAAACGCGACTCCAAGCCATTATTCAAGTAGGAGCATGCACAAATTTTTTGTCTACAGCTGAAAACTGTTGAAAACTGTAGATCACCGTCCACTTGTCGAGTCTGCCAGCATCATTCTCTGTTACACCAAGGACCGATTAGCAATCCAGTGGCCGGCGCAGTAACCAACGCAGGCTACGATGACGTCGGAGGATATACTCTGCTCGCGACCGCCAAGGTATCATTACAAGGGCCAAACGGTCATTTACAAACAGGTCGCGCTGTAATAGATGGTGGATCACAGGTTAATCTTATCTCAAGGAGAATGGCAAATCTGCTATCTCTTAAGAAAATGTCGTCACCGATTGAAATATCTGGAATCGGAGGAAAACTAACAACAACTAACAACAATTAAATCAATACTAAAGCTCTCATCATGTGAACTTCTTAGACTAGGACCTAATATGTAGTCACAGGTTTTCTCAATAAAAAACGTCATCTGATACGGAAATCAACCATATTTAGGTAGAAGACCAAACGCTGCTTATGAGCCAATAAAAATCCGGTGAATGATAATCAATTTGATATAGAAGATAGCCAACAGCAGAATGTCATCTGATACGGAAATCACCCTTATTTAGGTAGAAGGCCGAACGCTGCTTATGAGCCAATAAAAATCCGGTGAATGATAATCAATTTGATATAGAAGATAGCAAACAGCAGAAATATGAAGGTTCCTTGAAGCTGACTGACTATATACTGCAAGAGAGAATCCAATTAATACAGAGCCGACTTCTCATCAACTTAAACACTACAAGAAGTCTGACTTTTGTAAAACATTTCTAAATTTAACCAAGAAAATTCCAAGTTTTGTTGCAGAAGGTCCACTGTAGTATGCACTTATATCGAATATCTACTGTACCAAGAGTACTTGAAACAAACACACTGTAACACTTTGTTGCAGTGTTTATATAAACAAAAGGCTCGGTCAAAAACCCTAAGTGGCCGAAACATGAGTCGATCGGCGCGCTCAAAGAAAGTGCAAGTGTCAGCATTCTGTTGCACACGCCGGCCGCTCAGCCAAACTCAAGTACATACACATGCCCTCGCGCTCCAGCCAAAGAGAGCATAATTAAATACACTTTATATACATTAGGTATACATAGCCATCTCTCTGCCGCCCAACTGTAAGCAGCGCAGCTACGAGAATTAGGCTTACTTAGATCCTAAGGCAAATTGTAAAATCAGAAACAACTTGACGTTGGAAGCGGCATTAACGCTGCTCCTGCCAAGCAAACCAAATAAATAAAGAATATAACAAAACTACCAAAGAGATGCGTTATCAATAAAAATGGATAAAGATTATTAACATTTCCAACACAAGGAGTTTCACACAACATGGCGACCGTGACATTGGTCCTAAAGGATCTGGACCTGGATCTGGACATGGATCGGGACTTCGAAAAATAAGAAGACAGCAACCAAGGCGACAGCAGCAATCAACAGCAACAAAGACGACAGCAACAACAAAGGCAACAACAGCAAAAACGGCAACAACAACAAGAACAAGAGAAGAAACGCAGTGAGTAGAGTGTGATGTGTGCCAAAAGAAGTGGCGTGGTCAAAAGATTAAAAGCCAGAAAGGCTCATCTACTGAAGCTGCTCAACAGCGGCAAAGCAATACAGTGGATCGACTCGGTAAAAATACATGCCGAAGTCGAATACCTAAAAAATTTGCTATCAGAACGAAAAAATCAGACCACAGCTACAGCCACATCCACCTACCCTGTAATCCAAAATATTTCAAAAAATAAAAACGCATTGCCTCCTCCAGATAAAGTTGCCATACAAAAACTAAAGAAGACGTGCTCAGATGACTGCGAGGGACCACTGTGCTCCCCGTTCTGCGAGTACACCTGTGTAGCCAGCACCGGTGCCCCAACATAAAGTACACCTGTGCAGCCAGCACCGGTACCAAGGAAGTGTGAACCGACAGCGCTACCAAGAGCGCATAATTTTTTTATCTTTGCACTGCGTTGCAAAAATTTTTTTAATTGCACTGCGATGCATATTTTTTCATTTATATTATAAAAACAATTGTAAAAATTGAGCGACATAAAAGTTGCCCGATTAGAGTATGGCCTGAAAACCATACACAAAATAGGCAGGAAATTATATGTAAAATATGATAATAATTGGTCAAAAAGTAAAAGTAAAGTAAGATCAAAATTAATAATATTAAACTAGTTGTTTATGAATAACATTAACAACATTTACGAATTGATTCAAAAATCCAAAGAATTTGACAGACCAAGATATATTTTAAGAATACCAACCCCAAAGATGGGTTTAATTGATACAAAAACAGTGGATTCCACTGCAAATGTTATTAATAAGGTAGAATCAAACCCCATAGACTTAGAATTAATTCATACATTGCTTATAATAATTGTTGTAATAATGTGCGCAAACTGTTTTTATAAACTTTATAAATTGCACAATAAATGTCTTAAGAAAAAATATATGAGCCAGGCAAATGATCTGGACAAAATTTAAACATTTTGGCACAAACAACATTATTATAAAAATATTGCTGTATTTAAATTTAAAAAAAAAAAAAGTTAAAGAAAATGGAATAAACAAATAAATAAATAAAAACAAATTAATTAAAAATGGCTACGCTAAAAGCAATTGCAAACACATTTGATAGGGACATCTATTTTAGAGAAAGAATTCTGCAATTAGTTGCACCAACTTCAGTAAGCATTTACGAGTTAGAAAACTTATATATTGAAACATAGATGCCTCTCCACTTATTCATTGCACAAGCACCCAAAAGGCAATTGTCCTATCAACCATCCCAGGGGTACAGGTTAGATCAGTAGTAGACGAACACCCAATACTAGGTAAAACAATAGTAATGATGGTCTCCAAGAAATAATTCATCTCCACAATATAATGGAATGGAATGAATTATATAAGCAGCTAAATAATATAAAAGTTGACTTTGACAAATCATATAAGTCACTTACTCAAAACAGGCCAATTCAAAAGAATACCATTAAAAAACATGTGGAAATTCTAGTAAAATGCTTTAATGAAGCACGAATACTAATATATGGCCAGAAGGAAAAATTAAATCAAGATCATTGGTCCCAAGTATCAAAATTTTTGATCAGACTACGATATAATTTAATATCAATTAAACAAAAGTTTAAGTTGGACATATCGGTACCAACTATACTTAACACCTCCCTAGCAGTTGAAACTGGTGATGAATCGGAATCAACAAAACAAACTGACAGTGACCAAATAGAATCAGAAGACCTTACAGAAACAAATCCTAAAATAGAAGAGCAAGATTTAAATAATCTTACTATTCCAGCTGTTTTAATGTCAGATCTAGATAATTCTACAGATTCTGATGATAATTCCATAATAGAAAATAAAATAAGAAACAATATCACAATGGCACAATCTAATATTGATTTCATTAACACAGCATCCAAGCTTATACCAGTTTTCGATGGTAAATCTGAAAACTTAACAAGTTTTATGGATGCATTAGAAATAGTAGAATCAATAAAAGGCGAACACGAACAATTAGCAGTTTCAATTATAAAAACAAAGCTAAAAGGTGTCGCCAGAAATCTAATCGGAGATGAAACAACAATAGCTGAAGTCATTTCCAGATTAAAAAACAACGTCAAAGGCGAATCTGTAGAAGTGTTGTCAGCAAAACTGATGAGCCTACAACAACGCAATAAGACTGCCAACCAGTACACACAAGAGGTTGAGCAGATGACGAAATCCTTAGAAGGTGCATTTATAACAGATGGCTTATCCCTAGAGTTAGCCAGACGTTATTCCACTCAACATGCAGTGAAAGCAATGACTGAAAATTGCCAAATAGATAAGGTAAAAACTATAATGCAAGCCGGTACCTTCAATACAATGAATGAAGCCATATCCAAATTTGTAAGCAGTTGCACAGAAGCAACCGGACAGCCAAACACTGTCCTATATTACAAAAATTACCCGCAGCGCGGTGGAAATCGCGGACGAGGTAATAATCGAGGTAATAATCGAGGTAATTATAACAATACCAGATATTATCAGAATAACGGATATAATCAAAACAATGGTTATAACAGAAATAACCAAAATAACAATTATAACAGAAATAACAACCGTGGTGGAAACACCAGCGGCGGAAACAGCCGTGGGGGAAACAACAACCACAATAACAATGTTAGAGTGGCACAAACAAATTCGGGAAACTCCCAAACACCTTTAGATACACGACAGTAAACAACATCAAAATTCACACTTTAAATCTCAGTCAAAATACATTTGTCACTTTCACGAACGTAGCAACAGGAAAAGAATTAGTTCTCTTACTAGACACAGGTGCGGAAATATCCTTATTGAAGGAAAATTCTGATAATTTTCAAAACATTCAAGATAATTACATCATAAACATACAGGGTATAAGTCAGGAAGTTACCAAATCAAAAGGCTTAACTTCTATTGAAATTCAAACTTCTAAGTACATAATTCAACATGATTTCCATATCGTAAATATGCAATTCGCTATTCCATGTGATGGAATACTAGGAATCGATTTTATCAAAAGATACAACTGTCAATTAGACTTCAAGCCGTCTGAGGACTGGCTTATAATAAGACCAAATAACCTAAAATATCCAATTTATGTTCCAATAGCATACAGTTCTGGCAACAACTCCCTAATTCTGCCAGCAAGATCCCAAGTCGTCCGAAAAATCGAAATAAATTCAGAAGAAGACAGTGTATTAATTCCGAATCAAGAAATTCAGCATGGTATCTATATCGCAAATACCATAGCAACAGTCCAAAATGCATATATAAGATTACTAAATACTACAAACACAGATCAAGTAGTCTATATCAAAAACATTCATCATGAACCACTTTCAAACTACGACATAGTAAAAACGGACTTAGAAGACAGACAAAAAATTGTATTATCCCAACTTGCAAAAAACTTCCCGCCTCAATTCAATAAACAACTTACAGCATTATGCACCCAGTATAGTGATGTGTTCGGACTAGAAACCGAATCGATCACTACCAATAATTTTTATAAACAAAAGCTGAGATTAATTGATGATGAACCCGTATATATAAAAAATTATAGAAATCCTCATAGTCAACAAGACGAAATTCAAAAACAAGTCCAAAAACTCATCAATGATGAAATAGTGGAACCCTCTGTATCACCTTATAATAGCCCACTTCTGTTAGTACCAAAAAAGTCACTTCCAAATACGGAAAATAAAAAATGGCGATTAGTAATTGACTATCGTCAAATTAATAAAAAACTCTTGTCTGATAAATTTCCACTGCCTAGAATCGATGATATTTTAGATCAACTAGGTAGAGCAAAAGACTTCTCATGCCTTGACTTAATGTCAGGTTTCCATCAAATTGAACTGGAAAAAAGTTCACGGGATATAACATCTTTTTCAACAAACAATGGTTCGTACCGCTTCACGCGATTACCATTCGGTTTAAAAATAGCGCCAAACTCTTTTCAAAGAATGATGACTATAGCTTTCTCTGGATTAGAACCTTCGCAAGCATTTCTTTATATGGATGACTTAATAGTCATAGGTTGTTCCGAAAAACATATGCTCAAGAACTTAACTGATGTTTTCGAGAAATGTAGGAAACACAACCTGAAGTTACATCCTGAAAAATGTTCATTTTTCATGCATGAAGTCACTTTCTTAGGACATAAATGCACAGATAAAGGAATCTTGCCCGACGACAAAAAATACGACGTCATTCAAAATTATCCAGTCCCACATGATGCGGACGGCGCTAGAAGATTCGTTGCATTTTGCAATTATTACCGACGTTTTATAAAGAATTTTGCTGAATACTCCCGTCACATAACAAGATTATGTAAGAAAGATGTAAAATTCGAATGGACAACACAATGTCAAAACGCCTTCGAACATCTTAAATCAGCATTAATAAATCCTACTCTGTTGCAATATCCAGATTTTAGCAAAGAATTTTGCATAATCACAGATGCTAGCAAATACGCTTGTGGAGCAGTCCTAACTCAAAACAAAAATGGACTACAGCTTCCAGTGGCATACGCATCAAGATCCTTTACGAAAGGTGAAAGCAACAAGAGCACCACAGAACAAGAACTAGCAGCCATTCATTGGGCAATAACACACTTCAGACCATATATTTATGGTAGACACTTCACTGTCAAAACAGACCATAGAGCACTGACATACTTATTTTCAATGGTAAATCCAAGTTCCAAACTAACACGAATGAGACTTGAATTAGAGGAATATAATTTTACGGTGGAGTATCTAAAGGGTAAAGACAACTATGTAGCCGATGCGCTCTCCAGAATAACAATCACAGACCTAACAAATATACAAACAAGTAATAAAATTCTGAAAGTCACTACCAGAAACCAAAGTAGACAGAAATCCTGCGCAGGAAAATATCAAATAGAATTGCATAAGCAACCTATAGAAAAAGCTTCAAAGCCCAACGTATATGAAGTCATAAACAATGATGAAGTACGTAAAGTAGTGACCTTGCATGTAAATAATAAAATGTGTTTATTTAAGCACGGAAAGAAAATTACAGCAAGTTATGATGTAAGCGATTTGTATACTAATGGAACCATTGACTTAGGTCAATTCTTTCAAAGGCTTGAAAAGCAGGCCGGTATTCACAAAGTCAGCCAACTCAAAGTGGCACCGTGGGAAAATATCTTTGAACTTGTTTCAATTGATAATTTTAAAATTATGGGCAATAAAATATTGAAATCATTGAGAGTAGCGCTACTCAACCCGGTGACCGTAATCAAAAATAATAAAGAAAAAGAAGCTATCTTGTCTACATTCCATGATGATCCAATACAAGGTGGTCATACAGGCATTACAAAAACCTTGGCCAAGGTCCAGAGACACTATTACTGGAAAAATATGTCCAAAGACATAAAAGAGTACATAAAGAAATGTTCTAAATGCCAAAAGTCGAAAACGACTAAACATACAAAGACCCCACTAACTATAACCGAAACTCCACAACGAGCTTTTGATAGAGTAATTGTAGATACTATTGGTCCACTTCCAAAATCGAATAATGGAAACGAATACGCAGTATCACTCATCTGCGATTTAACTAAATACCTAGTAGCTATACCTATACCAAATAAAAGCGCAAATACAGTAGCAAAAGCTATATTTGAAGATTTTATTCTAAAGTACGGTCCAATGAAGACGTTCATTACGGACATGGGAACAGAATATAAAAATTCAATTATTGAAGATCTATGTAAATATTTACATATTAAAAACATAACTTCAACTGCACACCACCACCAGACAGTAGGTACCGTGGAGCGAAGCCACAGAACACTAAATGAGTTCATTCGTTCATACATCTCAGTTGACAAAACAGATTGGGATGTATGGCTACGATACTTCGTATATTCTTTTAATACAACCCCATCCATGGCACATGACTATTGTCCATATGAGCTAGTTTTCGGTAAAACTTCAAATCTACCAAAACACTTTAATAGCATAGATAAAATAAAACCCCTTTATAATATAGAAGATTATGCTAAGGAATCCAAATTTAGATTAGAACAGGCAATTAAGAGAGCTAGACTAATGCTAGAATCTCATAAGCTGAAACAGAAAATTAGTTACGACAAAACTAGTTTAGATTTCGATTTAAAAATAGGAGATCAGGTTTTATTGAAAAATGAAACAGGACATAAGTTAGATTCGAAATATACAGGTCCTTATAGGGTAGAACAAATAGGAGATAGAGATAACATAACTATAATAAATAACAAAAATAAAAAACAAATAGTACATAAAGATAGATTAAAAATGTTTATTTCATAATTGCATTTAACATAGCCATGTTTAGAAATACTTATGAGTGTAACCATGTTTAGAAATTCTTTTACACTCCATGTTAAAAAAAAAATACTTTTTCTTTTAATACATATATTATTACCAATTCCATTCTCTTTAAAAAAAAAAAAAAAGAAATTAAAAAAAAAAAAAAATTTTTTAAACAAAAATAAATATTTCTTTAAGTAAAATATATTAACAAAATAACTTCATAATATTACGTTATTTTTCAAAAGGAGGGAGATGTAGTATGCACTTATATCGAATATCTACTGTACCAAGAGTACTTGAAACAAACACACTGTAACACTTTGTTGCAGTGTTTATATAAACAAAAGGCTCGGTCAAAAACCCTAAGTGGCCGAAACATGAGTCGATCGGCGCGCTCAAAGAAAGTGCAAGTGTCAGCATTCTGTTGCACACGCCGGCCGCTCAGCCAAACTCAAGTACATACACATGCCCTCGCGCTCCAGCCAAAGAGAGCATAATTAAATACACTTTATATACATTAGGTATACATAGCCATCTCTCTGCCGCCCAACTGTAAGCAGCGCAGCTACGAGAATTAGGCTTACTTAGATCCTAAGGCAAATTGTAAAATCAGAAACAACTTGACGTTGGAAGCGGCATTAACGCTGCTCCTGCCAAGCAAACCAAATAAATAAAGAATATAACAAAACTACCAAAGAGATGCGTTATCAATAAAAATGGATAAAGATTATTAACATTTCCAACACAAGGAGTTTCACACAACACCACATACCATAGACGTACCAAATGATCAAGGGCACATGCTCGAGGGCACAATTTCAGTACCCACGGTATTGTCAATTTTGTCGCAAAGGGGAGCGTTAAACAGTATTTAGAAGATATGAAGGACTTTAATCACAAACATGAACCTACGCAGCTGAAGGAAAGGTCCTCCACGGTCATTGATTTGTTAGGCGCTTTCTATACAATTCGGCCAAGGGCTGACCGACATCACACCTCAATTGAGGGTTCCCCTCAATGGGGGGAGAATGTTCGTACCCAAGGGTGCTCAACATGACCAGCACCACCCAACAACTCAAGCATTAGCAAAGTTGGGAACAGTACCAGGCGCTCAGTAGCACCAACTGCAGTTGAGAATTGCTGATCAGCATATTATATTATATATATTATATTGGGTTTTGTTACGTGGGCATATATGTGCCCGAGTCCTGACAGGGACTTGGGCCGAGGGAGAGGCGTCCGATGTTCAGGCACCATTTGCTGGCATAAGCTACGTCGTTTCATAGTTTTATAATAAGGAAACCTCATAGTACATGATTTAAGAGAATTGTAACGAACTGATTTTTATGTTCTGCTCGCTACGAGATTCGTGCGGCTACCTCAGTATATTGTGTGTTCGTCCCACCAAATTTATATTCACGGGTTCGTATTGGGTTTTATTGCGGGTATATTATTACAAGTGTCTTAGTCGCTTGGTTGGCCTTGACTCGTTGCTTGTGACCCTCGGTGCTTCCGACGGCCCTGATTGACTCGACGAACTCTCGCCTTGACGACTCGGTGCTCCAGTCGTGAAGCTCCCTGAAGATACTCGCAGCTCCCTGAAGATCCTCGCCGCTCCCTGAAGATTCTCGCAGCTCCCTGAAGACGCTTGTCACGCGTGACTTGGTGACTGCTGGTAACGACTCGGAATCGCGAGGGGTATCGGCCGTACGGGCTTAGGGAAGCGTCACCGTTCTCAGACTAGGGTGAACAGAAGCTGCGCTCTCCAGGATCGCTCCTTTCGACACACCGCCGCCTGTCCCTTGCTCTGTCCCGGATGGTCCCACTGGGTTTCTGCTCAGCCCGCGCGGACAGTTAAGGCGGAACGCCAGGAAGCTGCCTCGCGCCTTACTTCGCTTCCACGCCTAGTGTAAACGAACGTTCCACCCTAGCCTCACCCTTTTGCCTTTTGTCCGGGACGTTTCCGTGTGGCTTTTGGTACTCGGGGTTCGGGCACGCCGCTCCGGGACCTCGCAAGTCGAATCCGTAGGGCTCTCCTGGATAATTCCACTCGAGACCGTACCGATCGACCGCTCTCCCTTCTGGCTTGTTATACTCGTGGTTCGGGCACGCCGCTCCGGGACCTCGCAAGTCGAATCCGTAGGACTCTCCTGGACAATTCCACTCGAGACCTTACCGATCGACCGCTCTCCCTTCTGGCTTGTTATACTCTTTCCAGGCGTAATGCCAGGACTTTGTGGACAGGGTTAATCGACCGCCTTGACCTAGCCGTGTGATGCCCTCTGGATCTCAGCTACCTGCGTCTCAATTCGGAGATTCCTGGTACCCCAAACCCGAACGTCTCGACGTAGCAATCTCGCTCCTTGTAGGCTCCCACGGCGCTGCTTCTCTGGCGACTCGACTTGCTGCTGCTCCCTTGTAGATTATCTGGTTGTTTGATTGTTCACTTTGGTATCTGAGTGATCTTGACGGTTTGACTCCTTGTGATCGACTGATCCAGCTGCCAGCGCTCTGCGGCCTTATATAGGGCCTCCGGGAACCGTTATTTCCCTTTTGCGCACGGCCCGCTGGATCTCTCCACTCTGGGTCCAAAGTCCGTGCCTCCTGGATGACCCACTTGTCGTTCCCGTACCGTTTCCAATCGATGCTCCGCCCACTGCTGCCATCCCGCTGATTCCCGTGATGCTTGTGGCACGCCTGTGTGCCGCTCCACCGCCGAGATGTGGCACTTCCTCTCCCGGTCCAAAGTTCACGGGAGAGTCCAAAGTCCGGTGGAGTTCCGTTACCCGCTTTTGCACACGGCACTCTTGCCTTGCCCGCGAAGTCTCCACTCTCTCTCGATCTTCATCCTTGGTCTCCAAACTCTCTCGCTCTCCTTCATTGGTCTCCAAACTCTCTCGCTCTCCTTCGTTGGTCTCCAAACTCTCTCGCTCTCCTCGCCGCGCCGTTACTACGCGAATTCGCCGCGTATCTGGCAGTTATTCAACTCCTCACATTCTCCCCTTACTTCAGGAAACATTTTAAACTTGTTCCTACTCTCCGGCGTTTTCTTGTTTATCCTAGCCTTCGAGTCCTTGTGATTCCCGCGGCGCTCCCTCGTTGCTCCCTCGATGCTCCCACGACGCTCTTAACTCCGTTGAGTTTCTACAGCGCTGGCCATCCTCCTCGGAGCAACTTGAATCTCCCGCGCCGATATCTTTCCTGACTTCACTGGGACATCGATACTCGTGTGCTATCGATCCCCACCTCGCTGCTCATCGCTGCGTTCTACTCCTTTTATTTGCTTCCTCCGCCTGGTCACACCAGTCGTGTGTGATCGATGTGCGATATCGATATCGACGGTGCAGCGTTGCCACCTGCTCGTTGCGATATTTCCACCTTTGGCCGATATTACCATTTGACGTGTACCCATCGATCGCACTTCCATCTAGTACCAATCGATCGCCTATCGAGGCGCCCCCTTCCCTGGCTCATGGTGATTTTGCAACTTTCTAGGTAAGTTTTCGCATTTCCTCACTCCTTTCTATTTCATCCTTTCTCTCTCCACACGACCTCTCACGTCTCTCGTCTCTCTCTCTCGCCCTTCAATCGTCCTCGGCCGGCTGAGCCTGGCTTTACGCTGCCAACACTCGCAAGCTGGTGCAGAGAGGACTTCGCATTTGCTTCGCTGCAGGTAAGTATTTTGGTGTCGCTTGGCTGCTTCCTGTATTAACCCAATATTGATTTCAGGACGCTGAAGCTGCCATGTATGCCCCTTACTTCTGGCCCCTGTTTCAGCCGCGTTTCCCGTTCTATGCCGGTTTTTTTTTTAAACTCTGTTTTTCGTTTCATTTAACTTTTATTTCTGCTCCTCGAACACTCTCATGCCCGCCAGCCCCAACCGGACGCGGAACGCGCGACGCTCTCTCCATACGCGCACGCTGCGCCTGCCGCCCAGGATGCGAGCCTCCTGTACCACCGGTGCCTCCGCGATCCCTTCGGGCCACTCCGTCTCCGCGATTTCTCGCCATCGCTGGCCCTCCGGCGCCGACACCGTCCGCGACAACTTCGGCCGGGCCACCACCTCGGACACTTCGGGCGCCGAGTGCTGCCGCTTGAGCGGAGGACGGCCGTTTTCCACGGGCTCAGGCCACACCCAGGGTCCTCACTCCAGAGGCTCCGCGGTTACTGCGCTCCCGGTAGGCGTTGGCGTCGATGGCCCTGTCCTTGGCGTCGTTGGTCCGGTGCTCGGCGTCGGTGGTGCCCACTGCTCCGGTCTGCCACGGGTCCTGGGGTCCAGCTGGCTCACCCGGGGACCACATTCTTCCCAGATCCGGGGTTCTTCCGTCGCTGCCGTCTCCTCCGCGGGTCCCTCCGGCCAGGTCCAGACAACCGTCTGCTGTCGCCACCTTACCCCTTCGGCCACGAACGTCCGGGTGCTGTGGCTCACGTGGGCCGCCGGTAAGTCTGTCCGGATGTGTTGCTGCTGCGGTGGTGGCTGCTGCTGCGGTGGTGGCTGCTGCTGCGGTGGTGGCTGCTGCTGTGGTGGCTGCTGCTGCTGTGGTGGCTGCTGCTGCGGTGGCTGCTGCTGCGGTGGTGGCTGCTGCTGCGGTGGCTGCTGCTGCGGTGGCTGCTGCTGCGGTGGCTGCTGCTGCGGTGGTGACTGCTGCTGCGGTGGCTGCTGCTGCTGCGGTGGCTGCTGCTCGTGCCTCGGCGTGGGCGGTCGCGCTGGCGTCCACTGTGGTGACCCCTCGTACCGCGGTGTGGGCGGGATTTCGGGCAGCCACCGCGGAGGCGAGGGCGCCCAATCGTCTGCCACTTCTTGCGGCGGGGTGCAGGGTTCGGGCGCATACCTCGGCGTAGGTGGGTACCCCGGGTTTTCCCACAGCTGCGTCTCCTCCTCCTCGGCCATCCGTAGTTGGGCCTGCCACTCCGGCGTCTCCTCCATCTCCTTCAACCGCCGCTCCTCGTCTCGCCTTCGCGCCTCGCACTTGCGCCGGAACTCCCACGTAGCCGCTGCCACAGCCTCGGCATGGCTAACGGGAGCCGGCTGGTCCTGGGGCGGTTCTTCACTGGCCCACTCCACCTGCGCCGCGCCAGTCGGGATGCGTCCGTCGGCCCGGTTGAACGCCTTGCGAAGCCGCCATCGCCGTTGCTCCACCCGCGGGTCCTCCACCAACTCGACGTCGCTGTCGGAGCTGATCACCGGATCGGGGACGCCCCGCCCGGAGATCCGCCGCGAGGTTCGGGTAGGCCGAGCTGCCGACCATCCTTGCCCCGGGCTAGATCCTCCGGACGGCTGGTGGGCAGCCATCATCCTGCGCGCTTCGCTCCTCGTCACACGTGTGCTCATTATGCTCGTTGATTTTGATTGTGCAGCTGGAGCCTGGGCTCCCTTTAACGACAACTCGGTTCCGAGCCTTCCTCTTTGCTCAATCCCGCTATTTCCATCGGCCTCTCCTTCTTACTACCCAGATCTACGGTACAGCTCTCTGCTCTGTGCCGTCTTCCCCCTTCCTTCGGCAGACTTTTGATGCGTGTTTTTTCTTTTCCTCCGATCAGTCCCAATCGAGACCTTAGACGCTCTGGTTCGCTCCCTTTGTGTTCTTAACGTTCTCCTGATGTCCTTTATGTGTTTCATCGCGCCTTTGTAGATGCCCTGTAGTATCCTTGGAGGTATCCTTGGAATTTCTTCGTAGTATCCTTTGGGAATCCTTGCAGGTATCCTTGGACTCTTTCCGTAGTACCCTTTGGAAATCCTTGGACGTATCCTTTGACTCCTTTCGTAGTATCCTTTGGGCATCCTTGGGGGTATCCTTGGACTCCTTTCGTAGTATCCTTTGGGCATCCTTGGAGGTATCCTTGGGATCCTTTCGTAGTGTCCTTTGGTCATCCTTGGAGGTATCCTTGGACTCCCTTCGTAGTATCCTTTGGCCATCCTTGGAGGTATCCGTGGGATCCTTTCGTAGTATCCTTTGGTCATCCTTGGAGGTATCCTTGGACTCCTTTCGTAGTATCCTTCGGGCATCCTTGGAGGTATCCTTGGACTCCTTTCGTAGTATCCTTTGGGCATCGTTGTAGGTATCCTTGGGATCCTTTCGTATTATCCTTTGGTCATCCTTGGAGGTATCCTTGGACTTTTAATGTTGTTTTGCATCTGTTGTGTCTGCTTGCTGTAGCCGCTCGCTTGTGTTTTCCGTTTGTTGCTGTTTCAGCTCGCTTACGTGGATGGTCCGCTCTTTCTTTGTGTTTATGTGTCGTATTTTGCAGATTACTGGTGACGCAAAACCTATGACTTGGTAAGGTCCGTCGTATCTTGGGGCCAATTTTGCTGCGAACCCCTCGGCCGCTTTTGATAAATGGTGTTCCTGGGCCCACACGACGTCACCCACCTTTGGCGTCCATTGCCTCCTCCTTAGGTTATAATGCCTAGCCTGGTCCTGGGATGCTTTCTCCAGGTTCCGCCTTACAATCTCGAAGATTTCCCTGAGTTTGTTAGCATTCTCTTCCGGGGTCTCTGTCGGTCGTCCGGTCCCTACGGTTTCTCTGTCGTATAGGGCGCTCGGTAGTCTTGGTTCTCTGCCTTGGGTAATGAACGACGGTGTGTAACCTGTGGATTCTGAAACGCTCGTGTTTACTGCCAGCATGATTTCTGGCCATTTTTCGTCCCAGTCTCTTTGGTTCTGCCCTGCGAACTGCGCAATCATTGTTTTCACCGTCCTATTGGCTCTCTCAGTCGGGTTCTCCTGTGGGGTGTATGGAGCTGTGAACTGTTGCCTGGCTCCCATTTCGGCCAGGAAACTCTTGAAGGTTTTGCTGGTAAACTGGACTCCGTTGTCCGTTATGACTTTTTTGGGGACCCCATACCTCGCGATTATGCGTTCTTTAAAAGCTTTCTTTAGGGATTCGGCCGTCGCGCTTCGCAGCGGCACCAACTCAGTCCACTTGGAGAACCTGTCTATCAATACCAGCAGCATTTGGTTGCCGTGCTTCGAACGCGGCAGGGGTCCGACGAAGTCCGCACATACCGTAGCCCATAGTTCCTCTGGCACCTGCGTAAGCATTTTCCCAGCCATTTGCATCTGATTCGGCTTGAACCTCATGCATGTCTCGCATGCTCGCACGTGGGCTCGGGCGTCTCTGTGCATTCCTGGCCAGTAGTACCGGGCTGCCAGACGTGCTATTGTCTTTCGGCTTCCTACATGGCCAGCCGCCGGTGAGTCGTGGTTCTCCTTCAGCACCGTTTCCCGTAGAGCTTTCGGGACGCACATCTTCCATGTTGCAACATCTTCGCTGCCCGCTCTATGAGGTATATTCCTGTACAGGGTGTTACCCTCCATCACGTAGTCTGGATACTTTTGTGGCTGGGTCCCTATCTTTTCGCGCATTTCCAGAATCCAGCTGCATGCTGAAGAAGCCTCCGCCGCCGACGTCTCCTTGATCCCTCGAAGCGTTTCCGACAGTGGCTGCCTTGACAAAGCGTCTGCCACCACGTTGAGTTGCCCTTTCCTGTACGCTATTTCGAAGTCGTACAGCTGCAACTCCAGGGCCCATCTGGCGATCCTCCCTGAAGGGCTCTCTATGCTGTTGAGCCACTTCAGTGCCATGTGGTCGGTTACTACTTTAAAGTGGTAACCTTCCAGATACGGCTTGAGCTTTCGGATTGCCCAGACGATTGCCAAGCACTCCTTCTCGGTTGTTGAGTAATTCTTCTCAGCGCCGTTGAGCGTTCGGCTTGAGTAAGAGATTACCTTTTCGCCTCGTTCAGTTTCCTGGGTCAAGATTGCCCCGATGCCGTAGTCGCTTGCGTCAGTTTGCAAGATGAATGGTTTGTCGAGGTCCGGGCATGCCAGTACTGGGTCTGCGACGAGTCTTGCCTTCACCTCTTCGAACGCCGTCTGATGTTTCTGTGTCCACACCCATTTATTGCCCTTGCGTAGCAGATCGTTGAGAGGTTTGACTATTTTTGCGAAGTCAGGTACAAACCGGCGGTACCATGATGCTACGCCCAGGTACTGTCGGAGCTCTCTTACTGTCGATGGTGGTTCTAGTTCGGCGATGGCTGCTACCTTTTCCGGATCCGTGCCTATTCCTTCGCTAGTCACTCGATGACCGAGATATAACAGCTCTTTTGAAAAATGGACACTTCTCCAGGATTAATCTCAGATTTGCCTCCTTTAGTCGTTGGAACACTTCCTTTAGGTTGGCCTTATGTTCTTCCAGCGGGCGCCCGATCACTATGATGTCGTCCTGGTAAGCAAATGCGTGCGGCGACATTTCTGGGCCGATCACCCGGTCCAGCACCCGTTGAAAGGTCGCAGACGCCGAATGAAGTCCGAATGGCATTACTTTCCATTGGAATAAACCTTTCCCCGGCACTGTAAGTGCCGTATACTGCCTGCTGTCCGCTTTCAGTGGGATTTGCCAGTACCCATCCTTTAGGTCCAAGCTGCTGATGTGCCGTGCTTCCCTCAGTTGATCGAGAATATAATTTATTCGGGGCATCGGGTAGGCATCCTTTACAGATTTGGCGTTTATTTGCCTAAAGTCGACGCACAGTCTCCATTTGCCCGTCTTTTTTCTAACCATCACGATGGGAGAACTGTATGGGCTTGTTGAGTGTTCTATGTATCCCATTTGGAGAAGCTCGTCCACCTTCGCATTGATCCCCCTTGAACTTTCGGATTCTTGGGATAGTATCGCTGCTTTAGTGGTTTGTCGTCTTTCATCGTGATCTGATGCTCTGCCATGTTTGATGTTCCCTTCATGCTGCTGAAAGTCGATAGCTCTGCCTCCAGGAATTTCGTCGTGTCGTCATCTTCGCTTGCCCGTTGTACGACTGCCACCGACAACTTTTCCTCGAGCCATCCCTTGTGACGATTCCTGGCCGGTATTATCACTTCGTGTCCAGCGCACTTAATTTCGGTACCGACTTGTGTTAGAAAGTTCAATCCCAACACCAATGAATCCACTACTCCTGGTAGTATCAGCAGGCTCATGCTCAGTCGCTTGTTCCCGAACGCGATTTCCACCTCCAGCTGCTCATCGATTCCGCCACATCTTCCGTCTGCCAACCTAACTTGCCGTCGTATCCTCGTAATCTTGCCGAGGGCAGCCAGGTCGTCCGCCAGCTCTTTGCTTATAAAGCTTGCTGTTGCCCCGGTGTCGATTGTGGCCTTGTATGTGCCCCCACCAATCGTCACCGCTGCGGACAACTGCTGCTCCTCCTCGATCAGCTTTCCCGTTAGTTTGGAGAGGTAGCATCTTGCGACCCCCGCTCGCCTCTCTGCGGCTAAGATCGCTGGGCATTTCCCGCCTGCTGGCAGCATTCAACGCTTCTGACGCCTACTCTCCCGCACACCCAGCAGAACAACAGGCGTTGGTGCCGACATCCCCGCGCCCAGTGTCCATGACCGCCGCACTTTCGGCAGGCCTCCTGGGGGTCTGTGATGTGTGTCGTTTCACGAGGCCTTTGTGTTGTACTTGGTGGCCTCCAAACATTGTTTGCTGGTTGCATCTGTTGCTGTTGTGGTGGTGTCCATTGGCCTCCGCGTGGTGTTCCTGTTGCCTGCTGCCGTGGTACTCGGTTAGGTGGCGACCATTGGTCGTTTCCCCGCGTCTCCTGGATTCCTGTCTCTTCGCATCTTCTGCATGTTACCTGCGCTGGCGATGCCGACTTGTTCTTCGAGAATTTGTTTTCCTGCGCGAACGCTTCCCGCTCCTTTTCGAATTCTTCTTACTCGTCTGCTAATATCATCAGCGTGTCCAGGTCCGACACTTTGTATGCCCTTAGGAAGATCCTTAGACTGGGGGTGCAGTTCTCCTTGATGATTCTTAGGGTCACTATAGTGGAGTAATTAAGTGGCCTCACCATCGTCTGCATGTCGATCATGTAGTCTTTGAACGACTCGCTGAAGCCCTGCTTCCGTTGCCTGACCTGATCCGCCAGCCTGGTGAAGAAGTCTCTCGGTAGAAAGTATGTGTGGAAACTATCTATGAACTCCGCCCAGGTTTTCCATTGTTTGTTGTTGGCGATGAACCACTTCAAAGCCCTTCCCTTCAGCAATTCAAGCATCGCTCGGGGATTCATGTCTAACTCCAAGCCGTATGTGTTGGCGGACCATTCCACCTGCTCCAGGAACTCGAACGGTTTTTCCGCCCCGTCGAACCTGAACGACCATTCGCGGACCTGTTTAGCGATCCTTGCATAGTCTGATTGATTGGGTCTCGAGATCAGCGCTGTTGTTTTCCTGTCTTGGCTTGATTCTCTCCTGTTTGCCTCCTTTTGTAGGTTGTCAACGCTCAGGCTAGCCACTAAGTTGTCCCCTTCGGCGGTTGTTAACGTGATGCTGGGGCCGGCTTTGTCGTGGTATGTGGCTTCCAAGTCGGCCCAGATGTCAACGAGTTGTGGGTCATTATCCGTTTCTGAGTAATACTCGGATAATGCTTTTCTCATGTCCTCTAATCTGCCGTCCAGAGTGACATTAAGCCTCTGTGCGACATTGGCGAAATCCTCCTTTTTAAGTCGGTAGATCCACTTCTTCCCCATTCTGTTTAAATTGCTTTCACTGCTGGGACAATCACGTTGGGCGCCAGATGTAACGAACTGATTTTTATGTTCTGCTCGCTACGAGATTCGTGCGGCTAGCTCAGTATATTGTGTGTTCGTCCCACCAAATTTATATTAACGTGACCGCCCAGTAGCTCAGTGAGAAAGCATAGAATTCACGGGTTCGTATTGGGTTTTATTGCGGGTATATTATTACAAGTGTCTTAGTCGCTTGGTTGGCCTTGACTCGTTGCTTGTGACCCTCGGTGCTTCCGACGGCGCTGATTGACTCGACGACCTCTCGCCTTGACGACTCGGTGCTCCAGTCCTGTAGCTCCCTGAAGATACTCGCAGCTCCCTGAAGATCCTCGCCGCTCCCTGAAGATCCTCGCAGCTCCCTGAAGACGCTCGCTCGCTGTTCACTTGTCACGCGTGACTTGGTGACTGCTGGTAACGACTCGGAATCGCGAGGGGTATCGGCCGTACGGGCTTAGGGAAGCGTCACCATTCTCAGACTAGGGTGAACAGAAGCTGCGCTCTCCAGGATCGCTCCTTTCGACACACCGCCGCCTGTCCCTTGCTCTGTCCCGGATGGTCCCACTGGGTTTCTGCTCAGCCCGCGCGGACAGTCAAGGCGGAACGCCAGGAAGCTGCCTCGCGCCTTACTTCGCTTCCACGCCTAGTGTAAACGAACGGTTCACCCTAGCCTCACCCTTTTGCCTTTTGTCCGGGACGTTTCCGTGTGGCTTTTGGTACTCGGGGTTCGGGCACGCCGCTCCGGGACCTCGCAAGTCGAATCCGTAAGGCTCTCCTGGATAATTCCACTCGAGACCGTACCGATCGACCGCTCTCCCTTCTGGCTTGTTATACTCGTGGTTCGGGCACGCCGCTCCGGGACCTCGCAAGTCGAATCCGTAGGACTCTCCTGGACAATTCCACTCGAGACCTTACCGATCGACCGCTCTCCCTTCTGGCTTGTTATACTCTTTCCAGGCGTAACGCCAGGACTTTGTGGACAGGGTTAATCGACCGCCTTGACCTAGCCGTGTGATGCCCTCTGGATCTCAGCTACCTGCGTCTCAATTCGGAGATTCCTGGTACCCCAATCCCGAACGTCTCGACGTAGCAATTTCGCTCCTTGTAGGCTCCCACGGCGCTGCTTCTCTGGCGACTCGACTTGCTGCTGCTCCCTTGTAGATTATCTGGTTGTTTGATTGTTCACTTTGGTATCTGAGTGATCTTGACGGTTTGACTCCTTGTGATCGACTGATCCAGCTGCCAGCGCTCTGCGGCCATATATAGGGCCTCCTGGAACCGTTATTTCCCTTTTGCGCACGGCCCGCTGGATCTCTCCACTCTGGGTCCAAAGTCCGTGCCTCCTGGATAACCCACTTGTCGTTCCCGTACCGCTTCCAATCGATGCTCCGCCCACTGCTGCCATCCCGCTGATTCCCGTGATGCTTGTGGCACGCCTGTGTGCCGCTCCACCGCCGAGATGTGGCACTTCCTCTCCCGGTCCAAAGTTCACGGGAGAGTCCAAAGTCCGGTGGAGTTCCGTTACCCGCTTTTGCACACGGCACTCTTGCCTTGCCCGCGAAGTCTCCACTCTCTCTCGATCTTCATCCTTGGTCTCCAAACTCTCTCGCTCTCCTTCATTGGTCTCCAAACTCTCTCGCTCTCCTTCGTTGGTCTCCAAACTCTCTCGCTCTCCTCGCCGCGCCGTTACTACGCGAATTCCCCGCGTATCTGGCAAGCGGCCGGCCATCTGCTGCTGTTTCTATTTGTGGGGAGTTATTCAACTCCTCACAGAATTCTGGTAAATTTGCCCATAAACAAAACAGGGAACTTCAACGGTTAAAAACATTTCAAAGTCATGCCTCTATTCTGCCACAAAGTTCTGATTGAGTAGCCGGTCAACACTGACAGTCACAGAAGTTAAGAGACTTTACAGTTACTAATTTAAAGACAAAAACAAATAAGTAGGTGCATATTTAAAATTATTTAAGTTCCCTGCTCTATAAAACAGTCAAATTGCTCATGGCAAATAAAGATGAAAGCTTTGCCATACTTCGGTGCATCCACTTCGATACCGCAGTCATCGAGATGGTTGACCCTAATAATATTCCTTAAGGAATATGAAAAGTCCCAGCGTTGGGTGCCAATTCTGTTACGTGGGCATATTAGTGCCCGAGTCCTGACAGGGACTTATGCCGAGGGAGAGGCGTCTGATGTTCAGGCACCATTTGCCGGCATAAACTACGTCGTATTTGAGTCGTGTGATCTTGGTAAGCCTCTCTCCTCTCTAACATAACGACAAAGTTCTGATTGAGTGGCCTCTCAACACTGACAGTCACAGAAGTTGGGGACTTAACAGTTACTAATTTAAAGACAAAAACAAATAAGTTGGTGCATATTTAAAATTATTTAAGTCTCCTGATCTATAAAACACTCAAATTACTCATGGCAAATAAAGATGAAAGCTTTACCATACTTAGATGCTTCCACTCCGATACCGCAGGCATCGAGATGGTTGACCCTAATAATATTCCTTAAGGAATATGAAAAATCCAAGCGCTGGGCGCCAATTTTGTTACGTGGTCATATTCGTGCTCGAGTCCTGACGGGGACTTGAGCCGAGGGAGAGGCGTCCGATGTTCAGGCACCCTTTGCCGGCATAAGCCGGATCATAGTTAGCCTCTCTCCTCTCCAACATAACGAATATAAATATTTAAAGTGCCTGAAAAAATAATGTTAGTTCGTCAGTCGTAAGTCCACACTGCTGCACAAGCTTAGCTGTCGCTTGATCGCAATACGATCGGGCTGTGTTTTGGCCATATTCCCTCCCCTTCACACATTCGTGTGGCAATGAATCGTCGCGGGCCGCGAAATACGATCCCCTAATATCAAGGTTGTCCGTCGAAAGTTATGTCATTGTTCTTCAGCACACCCCCCTTGTCAGAGTTTTAGCACACCATGGTTTCGAATTCTTTTTCACATTATAAATTTAGTAGGTAATATATATCAGCGTCCGCTTGGATGAGTAACATAATGTTGGCTAATTCATATGAAAATGAATTAACCGACAATTATTTTATCAGCGGAGAGTATCGAATCCATCATTTGGGAAGGTGCACACATCAGCAAAACGCTGACTATTCACGACTACAAACGTCGCCCAGAGGGCTCTTGCAATTGTCATATAACTACAAGAAAAGGAATCGTGTTCCGACAAACTTACCCACTCTTTAAATCCTGGTCGATGAGATCTCGACGCTCCGGATTCTGGGCTTTGGGAAATTATTATATTGGTTATATACGAGGGTGGTCCGATAAGTACTTAGCCTCCAAAAGAAAAACAAAAATTTTAGAAAAGTGGCGATTTATTTCTCAATATAATATCCTTTTAGCTCGATACACTTGAGCGAAAAGTACATCTGAAAAATACGTTTTCTCGAGGTCTGCAAAATAGGCCTCTGTGGCGGCGACGATCTCCTCATTCGACACAAATTTCTGTCCAGCGAGTGAATTTTTCAAGTTTGGAAACAAAAAGAAGTCACAAGGTGCCAAATCTGGAGAATATGGTGGATGGGGTAGCAGTTCGTAGCTTATTAACTCGACCAATATCGCCGGTGCGTTGTCATGATGGAAGAGCACTTTTTCTTCGCCAAATGGGGCCGTATTTTCTGCAATTCGGCGGCGAATCGGCCCAATAATTCGGCATAGTACAGCCCTGTGACCGTTTCGATCTTCTCTAGGCAGTCGATGTAGATCACACCTTGTGAATCCCAAAAAACGGTGGCCATTACCTTTCCGGCCGATGGGACAGTCTTCGACTTCTTCGGAGCAGGTTCGCCGGGTGAACTCTACTTTTTCGACTGTTCCTTGGGGTCTGGTGTGTACCAGTGGACCCATGTTTCGTCGACGGTCACGAAACGACGCAGAAACTCCAAGGATTGCGCTTAAATAGCGTCAAACACTGCTCTGAAGTGGTCTCACGGTTGCGTTTGTTGTCCGGAGTGAGCCGACAGCTTTTTCATGCCCAAAATTTCATGCAGGATATGACCCACGCGGTATTTTAACATGCCTACTGTCTCAGCTATCTCGCGTATCTTCAATCGGCGGTCTGCCAATTCGAGATCGTTGATTTTTGTCACGCTATCCTCCGTGGTAGCCGATTTCGGGGCACCTGGGCGTGACTCATCAAAAACCGACGTGCGACCACGTTGAAACTCGTTAAACCAATTTTTGACGGTCGCCATCGAAGGAGAAGAGTCACCGTACACAGCATCCAAGCGCTCTTTGATTTCGATGCGCGATTTCCCTTCCAAAAACAAGAATCGAATCAAAGACCGATATTGCTCTTTCTCCATTTTTCTAAAATCCGCGGACACAAGTCCGATTCGGCTGACATTTTGACAGTAGCCAGTACGAGAATGTACTACACGATAGTAAATGTCTCTTGCGATAGTGACGCCATCGGGTGGTGAAGCTAAGTATTTATCGGACTGCTTTCGTATATATGATATAAGTATACGTGCACCAAAATAGGCTGTTCTTAAGTATACCAATTCACTTAAACACCAAATATATATATATATTATGCTAGGGCATGCGACTTCTTCAACGGCTGGTGGAGAGATTCGTCCTCTCTTATTGTTCATCATGACTCGCACTTTGTCCATTGATTCGGTTGGTTTAAATGTATTTCAATGCATGTTTGAATGCTTCCAATGTTTTTTTTGATTTTCAATTGCTATCCAATTGTATTACTTGAGGATATTGGTATTTGGTTATGCATGAGTTCACTTTAGCTTTGGATGGTTCGATTAACACATTTATATTGCATTACTACTTTCTCCGACGTATGTTATTGGTCACTACGCCTTTGAACTGATGGCTCCTACAGCTGAACAAGGAGCATGGGCATCAGGGGTACTGCGGCCACAAACATCACAGCATGTCGGATGTCGTCCTTATTATTGACCCTCTCCACGTAATTACTGTTTCTTGACATCTGTTATCTTGGCCGGCTGTTGCCCTTTGCCAGCTACCGGAGTATGGTTACCAGTAGGATGATCGTGGCCTTTGTTCTGGCCACGCGACACCCGAGAATTGACGAATTACATTTTCTTCTGCCTTTACCAGTATGAGTCTGGTTAGTCACATGCAGCCCTCCCCCTGGCTTAAGATTCGTCGTTGTTTCTCTATGTAAATCTTTCTATGTGGAGGGCGTACGTAACAATTTGTCTGAGTTTTAAGATACATTTTACTTAAAATCAGCTGCAGAAATTTACAGATGTTTTTATAATCGTAAAAATACTGATGCCATCTAGCGTTTGCCAAGGGCAAGTTTTTCCTTATTGTGCTTTTGTTTTGTCCTCGCTAGTGCTTGTAATGTTTTTACTAACTCATTTGAAAGATTTTCAAATATTTCTTTCATTGAAATTTACTTTTTAAGAGCTTCTCATAAGTGAGTATTTACACGCCTATATATTTATACCCGTTACTCGTAGAGTAAAAGGGTATACTAGATTCGTCGGAAAGTATGTAACAGGCAGAAGGAAGCGTTTCCGACCCCACAAAGTATATATATTCTTGATCAGGATCACTAGCCGAGTCGATCTAGCCATGTCCGTCTGTCCGTCTGTCCGTCTGTCCGTATGAACGCTGAGATCTCGGAAACTATGAGAGTTACAATACTGGGATTAGGCACGCAGATTCCTGAGATTCCTGCGCAGCGCAAGTTTGTTTCAGCACAGTGCCACGCCCACTCTAACGCCCACAAACCGCCCAAAACTGTGGCTCCTACAGTTTTGATGCTAGAATAAAAATTTTAACTGAAATGTATTGTTCTCATCAATACCTATCGATTGACCCAAAAAAAAGTTTGCCACGCCCACTTTAACGCCCACAAACCGCGAAAACCTGTGACGCCCACAATTTTCATGCTAGATAAAAAATTTTAACTGAAATGTATTGGTCTCGTCGATACCTATCGATTGATCCAAAAAAAATTTGCCACGCCCACTCTAACGCCCATAACGCTTAAATCTGTATACCGCCGGTAGGTGGCGCATTTTAATCTCGCTTTGCTGCTTGCATATCTCCATATAGCTGAGTAACGGGTATCTGATAGTCGAGGTACTCGACTATAGCGTTCTTCCTTGTTTTAATCTTTGGTGTGCAGAAGGTGGAACCAAAGCTGAAGGATTAAAACAAATTATCGAAGTTATGCAAGAGCAGATTAAAACAACGGTTACATTCCCGACCTAAGCCAACTACCAAAACGTATTGATTGCATATGTAAAAGAATTGCTACTTTTTGGGATACCTACAACCGGAAGAAAACTGCAATTATGCAATATCAAAGAAGTTGGCTGAATGAAATCGAAACAATTGTATTGACCTGTGCTCACGAGGTGTCTCAACCAACACAAGTAAGTGCCAATCTTGTATGGTCGAAAATTGCCTTTACGGATTGTTCGAATAGAGCAAAACGTCGAAGGATTGCTGAAAAAGCGAAAACAGATCAAATTGCTTCGACCGTGCAGCTTATCTTCAGGCAATGTTTTGGGCCAAGCAAATATTGACGGTCCTATCTATTTTTGTAGAGACGAACTTATCAAAACACCAATATTTGCTTATTCGTAAGTTTATAAATACGCTAGTATCATTTGATGTATTGTCAAGTTACGAGCAGGTGTTAAAAGCAAAAAAAACTGCTACCCAGAAGATATCAGCGTTACTGAAGCAAAAGCAGAAGTTCAACTGCAAAGTTTGCTAGGCCATACAGCTTCACGGATTTTAAAACTTCAACATGAAGTTATTGAGAAAATTACAGACGATTCGGATAAAAACTTAATTTTGATAGGAAAATGGGGACTAGATGGTAGCACCGAACAGTCTGAATACAAACAGAAGGCGCTTAACAATAACTTCGTCTCTACTCTTCTTCTTACCTCATACGTACCATTGCAGCTGATTACCAATTCAAGTGATCCCAAAGGTCAAAAAATAATTTTAAAAAACCCCCGACCTTCATTTACACTCTTCTGCAGACCAATGAGGATCCAATTTCAAAAAGAAATGGCTCAATTAGCTTTAAACGAAGAAAGGCATTATAAGGAACAAATTGGTAAGTTAAATCAGACTGTATGCGATATCAACAATAAAAGAATCGAGGTTAAACACAGCTTGCAAATAATCATTGTAGATGGGAAAATTTGTAATGCCCTCAGCGATACGTCTGCAGTCAAATGTTACATTTGTAATGCAAAGCCAACGGAAATAAACGATTTAGAAAAGTGTTTGGAGAAGAATGTAAATGAAAACAGCTTCGAGTTTGGATTGTCACCATTACACTTATATATATTATTCAAATATTTTTTGCACGTTGCCTACAAATTAAACCAAAACAGTTGTCGAATTTTTACCGCGGAGGGAAAACAGTCACTTTCTTTAAGAACAAAAAGAATTCAAGAAGACCTTAGGACAAAAATGGGGCTAGTAGTGGACCAGCCGAGAAGTAAAGGTAACGGAAATTCAAATGAGGGAAATACTGCGAGAACATTTTTCAATAATTCGGAATTACCAGCTAAAATAACTGGCTTAGATTAAAGCGTTTTAATACGATGTATTACATTGCTAGAAGCCATGGCATCAGGATACAGGGTTAATGCTGATAAATTCCGTATATATGCTCTTGACACTGCCAAAAAATTTCTAGGTTTGTATGATTGTTACTACTTCCCGTCCTCAGTGCACAATGTTTTAATCCATGGCGCAGATGTGATTGGAGAATTATCGGGAGAAGCTTCAGAGTCGCGAAACAAAGATATAAAAGTATACAGAAAGCAGAACACACGGAAAGGATCTCGAATTGCCACAAACACGGACTTAAAAAGCAGACTACTTTTGTCTTGTGACCCTTTTATTACTGGACTAAGGAAATTATCATGCAAATTATAATATAATTAAATTAAATCAACCTTAGACTGGTTAGAAGAATTGGGTTAATTATATTGTTTTCTATGTTTTTTGATTTCATTGACGTTTTTTTATTTTATTTTATTTGTTATGGCTCCTATTTTATTTTACAGAAGAGTCTTATTATTAAAATAATTGAATATTATTTGAAACTGGTAATTATTTGTGTTTGCAATTTTTGTTTTGGCAGCTGTATAATATAGTTTTCCGATTTTGAACATATTTGGTAAGCATATATAAAACTGCTCCAAACACACAATCTGAGAGCTTGGTTTACATATCTTGAAAAACAAAAAAGTTTTTTATACTAAATACTTATTTCTGTCATATCTATGTGATACAGACGTGCGATATGGCCAATTTAATTATTATACATTTAAAATATTTTTTTTTAGTTTTGGTGTAAATTTCGTTACAATATATGAACTAGAAGTACTTAAGGCCGCGGCTCCATACAAGCCCAACCACTGAGCAATGCAGTCAGCACATTTTGCAGTGTCAGCCCAGCCAACTACGCAAACTGCTACCATAATCAAAATTCCCTGACCTACTCTAGAATATATCTCATTTCACTATTCATTACATTAAACTTCCGTGTTCGAATTAGTAAATAAACATGTATAAATTTAAGAATAAATCAGTTATCAACGCAACTCATAACTACGTGGTTCTACTTCGGTCCTCTGGGAATAGGGCTCGTAATACACTATCTCAACTAGCAGCTAACCTAAGTTATCTCAACCTCAGCGCAGTTCCCGCATCCCCTGTGGTTCGGCACGCAGTAACCCTCGTAACCATTGCCGCGACGCGATCGTCCTGCCATCAAAGCGTCCCCGTGCCAGCGGCAAGTGCTCATTACTCCTTGTTCCGCGGCGTGACCCAGAAGTGCCTACTTCGGTTAGGCACAAACATTGGTGACCCGGACGTGATCCTTTACCAACAAAGGATCACAATCCAGCAACCCCCTTCCAACCGTGAGAAGTACCCTTAAGTTCACACTAAATCCACCCACCCTAGAAACCATAGCTTCTTCCAGCTTCACAGGATTCTCAGCTTCATCCAGCTTCACAAGATCGTGAGCTTCAACCAGCTTCACAGGCTACTCAGCTTCATTTAGCTTCACAGGATCGTCAGCTTAATCCAGCTTCTTAGGATACTCATCTTCATCCAGCTTCACAGGATACGCAGCTTAATCCAGCTTCACATGATCGTCAGCTTAATCCAGCTTCACTGGATACTCAGCTGGTGAGAAGTACCGTTAAGTTCACACTAAATCCACCCACCCTGGAAACCATAGCGTCTTCCAGCTTCACAGGATACTCAGCTTCATCCAGCTTCACAAGTTCGTCAGCTTCAACCAGCTTCACAGGCTACTCAGCTTCATTCAGCTTCACAGGATCGTCAGCTTAATCCAGCTTCATATGATACTAATCTTCATCCAGCTTCACAGGATACGCAGCTTAATCTAGCTTCACATGATCGTCAGCTTTATCCAGCTTCACTGGATACTCAGCTTCATCCAGCTTCACACGGATACGCAGCTTGATCCAGCTTCACTGGACGCATAGCTTTATCCCCCTTCACAGGATTCTTCGTTTCCACACATTATGGAAACAAGTCACACAAGAATCGATTTACACAATGGATTACTAGACAACCAAAATGAGCTACAAGTACAGATCCTACTATTATTCCAGTAAGCTATATCAGCTAAACGATATCTGGCAGCAGTTTTGTGACCTAGATGAAGAAGTCCAGCAAGCGGCATTACCCTCTGGAAGTGATTACACTTCACGACTAGTAGCACTTAAGGAGCTGGTCAAAAAATATCAAAAAATATTGCTGGGGCTTCTGAAGGTCCCCAGACGAACTTCGGCCAACATCAAAATTACAACAGGAGATCAAGTCAAGAGAGACTCCGCGATTGACACGGTTATCCAACATTTGCAGAGAATAAGCAACGAATTGCAATCATCAGTAACATTAGCCTCTAATAGACTAGACTGGCCACGGTTCCATGATCTCTTTGTGGAATTGGTACAATATAAATCATATTCGGCCAGTCAAAAACTACATATTTTACAGAGTTCGTTTCGTGGTGAAGCGAGGAACGTTTTGACAGACACCGCCTTCCCACAGGGTGGCTATGACGACACCTGGTTGCAATTGAAGGACAGGTACCAGAACGGAAGAATAATAAGAATAATTGGTACTTTAAAAAACCTGGACATCTGCACAAAAACGTTGAATCCAATTATAGGGTTTTTAGTGCGTCGAAAACTGGACCAGTATGCTTTAGCTGCACTGGAAAATTCATCAGATTCACCATCAGAAATTCTAACTTTAAGGAGTGTACTGATGTTTATTGAGCGGTATGCTAGACACGATAAGCGCACAACCTACAGGAACACTTCGCCATCAGTTAGTTCACAACGAAGAGGGCTGTAATATTTGCCACCTAGGACCAAATCATCTTAAGCTTGTAGCCGTTTCTAGGAAATGAACCCCAAAATGCGACGCCAAGCCATTATTCAAGTAGGAGCATGCACAAATTGTTTGTCTACAGCTGAAAACTGTTGAAAACAGTGGAACTCCGGCCACTTGTCGAGTCTATCAGCAACGGCATCATTGACTGTTACACCAAGGACCGACTAGCAATCCCGTGTCTGACGCAGCAACCATTGCAGGCTACTACAACCCTAGAGGATATGTTCACATTCATTGCGCCCATAGGCCATAATTAAAAAAAATCGATCTTAAAATATTTAGTCAAAATGTAAAGAACTTTTTTCTAAATTATCTAAACTTTCCCATGGTAAACCAGTTTTTTCCGGAAATCTAACGGGACATTCTAAAAATAGAATGCAAAGTGTAATTACGTGTTCAATTTGCAGTTGCAGCTGCGTTAAACATCGATAAACCCTTTTATTGTCTATTTTGTGAACGTCCTTTTCGTGTTTAGTCCCTGACAGAGACTTGGGCCGAGGGAGAGGCGTTCGATGTTCAGGCACCATTTGCCGGCATAAGCTACGACGTATTTGGGTCGTGGGATCTTGGTAAACCTCGCTCCTCTCCAACATAGCGAGAATAAAAATTTAAAGTGCCTAGAAAAATAATATTAGTCCGTAAAGTTCGTCTGTCGTCAGCCCACACTGCCCCACAAGCTAAGCTGTCGCTTGATCGCAACACGATCGGGATGTGTTTTGGGCATATTCCCTCCCCTTTCACACTATCGTGTGCCAAATGGATAGTCGCGGGCAATGCAATAAGATCCCCTATTGTCAAGGTTGTCCGTCGAAAGTTATGTCATTGTTCTTGACCTACTCCACTTCTTGCGTCAGCACACCCCCTTAAAAAACGTTCTAGCACTTCATGGTTTTGATTTCTTTTTTACCTTGAATATTAATTGTGTAATATATATCGGCGTACGCCGTGGATGAGTAACATAACATTGGCTAATGCATACGCAATTCATTTAATTCTCAATTATTTTTGGTTGCGGAAAGTATAGAATTAACCACCTACTAAGGTGCACACATATTAAAACATTTAAAAACATTTTAAAGTCAACCCTCCATTCTGAGACAAAGTTCTGATTGAGCCGCCGCTCAGCACTGACAGTCAGAAGAAGTTGGGGACTTTAAAGTTACTAGTTTAAAGACAAAACAAATGCGTCTGATGCTTAGGCACCATTTGCCGGCATAAGCTACGTCGTATTTTGGTCGTGGGATCTTGGTAAGCCTCTCTCCTCTCAAACATAACGAATATAAATATTTAAAGTGCCTGTAAAAATAATATTAGTCTGAAAGCTAAGGTAAGCTAAGCTGTGGCTTGATCGCAACACGATCGGGCTGTGTTTCGGGCATATTCCCTCCCCTTCACTCATTAGTGTGCCAAATGGACCGTCGCGGACCGTGCAATACGATCCCCTATTGTCAAGGTTGTCCGTCAAAAATTATGTCATTGTTCTTGACCTACTCCACTTCTGGCGTCCGCACAACCCCCTTGTAAAAGTTATATGTTTTGTGTAATATATATCGGCGTGCGCCGTGAATGAGTAACATTATATTGGCTAATGCATATGCAATTAATTTAGTTTTCAAATACACCAGTTTACAAAAAAAATTTAATGAAATTCGCCTTCAAGGAAACCTTTGTTTTCCGGTAAGATACATCTCCCTGATTAAGAAAAAGGCACTTCAAATTTGTTCTATGGTACCAGTTTTTTTTAAAGTGTACAAAACGTTATTCGCACTTATTTATTTTCTCACTCGAGTTCTGATAAACCGAATTCGGTCATTAAAGACTCACTTTAAAGGTAAGTTTTCCTTGTTACAAATATATGAAAATTTATGATGAATTGCCAAGTTACAAGCAGGTGTTAAAAGCAAAAAAAAAAAACAGCTACCCAGAAGATATCAGCGTTACTTAAGCAAAAGCTGAAGTTCAACTGCAAAGCTTGCTAAGCCATACAGCTTCACGGATTTTAAAACATCAACCTGAAGTTATTGAGAAAATTACGGACGATTCGGTTAAAAACTTAATTTTGATGGTGTAGACGGCACTTTCTTGTTCGGCGGTCGCAGCAAAAGTGATCTTTATTGTGCAGATTTGTACAGGCTTAACCTATGTTACAAGCGTTGGGGGTACACAGTATGAGGGAGTGAGACAAGCATAGTGTTTCTTAAGAGTAACAGGGATGTATGTATGTGTTTAATAATAGTGTGACCTAACTTAATGTAGAACAGATGCTTAGGGATATGTATGTGTGTGTGTGTGTGTGTGTCTGCTTGCTACAATTCGGCCATCCTGACCAGAGAGCTCCTGATCTCTTAACTATTTGCATTATTAATCCATGGTCGTATATTTGCTACTGCCCAAACTCCCTTATAAGGAAGCCTCGACTGTTGAAAACCTTCAACGTCCTCCAAGACATACCTATCATTACGAAGAACCTTTGTCACTCTGTAAGGGCCTTTGAATTTTGGAATTAGTTTTTTGGATACGCCTACATGAGAATCGAAGTTTTTGATCATTACTAAATCGTCCGTCTTGTATTCTTTAGCAATCTTTCTCTTAAGGTCTGTGCGTAACTTATTGTATTCTTGCAGCTTCTCGATGCTCTGAGTAGCTTTTTCTCTAATTACTTCTAAATTCCTACTTTCTCTATCTTTATTTAACTCTTCTAATTTCTCTTTTAAGCTATCTATAACTTTTCCTTTTTGAGACACTCCGAATAAGACTTGACTTGGGTGCTGACTAACTGATCTTTGAATCGTATTATTAAGTGCGTGTTCAACTGTTTCTAAAACTGTATCCCAGAACAATCCCTTGTCTGGATCAGTCAATTTAGCGATCATGGGGCCTATGCTTCTATTAACTCTTTCGACTTGCCCATTAGCCTGCGGCGATCCAGTGGCTATCTTAATGTGTTTCACTTCGTTTTCCTCTAAGAAGTCATGAAATTCTTTAGATGTGAAGCATGTCCCACGGTCTGAAATCACGCATCGCGGCCTACTGTACGACCTGAAATAGTCCTTTAATGCTACTATTGCTTCCCTAGACTTTGTAGTTTTTGCCGGATAAAGTCTTACAAACTTTGTAAATGCGTCTATAATTACCAGTACGTGTTTGTTAGCTCTACTCTTGTCTACCGGGCCATAATGGTCTATGTGTATGACATCAAAGGGAATGCTTACTTTGGGGATGCTATGAAGGAAACCTTCGTCTTTACCAGACTTATCAGAATAGGCGATACATTTCAAACAATTATTAATGTGCCGCTTGCATTTTTCACGAACTTTGGGGAACCAGTAACTTTTTGAGACAACTTCTACCATCTTATCTATTCCAACATGTCCTAACTGATCATGGTAACTAAAAAGAACGTGGCTTTCCATTTCGCTTGGCACATAAAATAAAAGACCATTCTTATCCTTTTTTCTGTAAATTATTCCATTCCGCATCTCATAATCCTTTAATTCTGTTTCCTGAAGTTTCTCAGCTATACTTTTAATTTTCTCATCTCTACTTTGACATATAACTAAGTTTTCTTCGAATGAATTAGAATCGATTGACAGTATGTGTGTGTTCCTGCTAAGTGCATCGACATGTTGCATACGCTTGCCGGCTCTATGTTCTAAAGTGTAGTCATAATCTTGAAGAAAAAGTGCCCACCTGGCAATTCTTGGGCATAATTCCTTTTTATTTAACGCCAGGGTAAGAGCACTACAATCTGTAACTATTTTGAACTGTATTCCTTGAAGATAGATTCTAAAGCGTTGTAACGAGTAAACTACAGCGAGCGTTTCTAATTCAAAACTGTGGTACTTCGCCTCCACATCCGTCGTGCGTTTGGAAAAATAGAATACGGGGTGAAACTTACTATCTTTCTTTTTCTGCATTAAAATTGAACCAAAACCTAGGGCGCTAGCATCGCAATGTAACTCTGTTGGGTCTTTTGGATTGTATAAGGCCAGAATAGGGGCTTCCAAAAGATTTACTTTTAATATTTCAAAACACTCTAACTCTTTCGCACCAAATTCGAACTTTCTGTCCTTTCTTACAAGATCATACAACGGCTTTGCTTTTTTTGAGAAATCTTTGACAAAGCGTCTGAAATAGGAGCACAGTCCAAGAAAACTTTGAACCTCATGCGCTTTTGTCGGTACAGGGAAGTCTTTTACTGCTTGCATACCTTTCGAATCAGGTTTAATACCCTCTCCCGATATTATATATCCTAAATACTTTATTTCTCTTTGAAGGAATTCACACTTGTCTAACCTAAGCTCAAGCTTGTTATCTACCAGTCGTTTAAATACCTCCGTTAATATCTCCATATGACTCTTACTATCTTTTGTTGCTATTAAAATATCATCCATATAAATTAAAACCTTATCTTCTTTAACCAAATCGGCAAAGATTTTGTTCACAAATCTTTGAAAAACTGCTGATGCGTTTCGTAAACCAACGGCATTCTAAGCCATTCATACTGACCCATAGGTGTTGTAAAAGCGGTATACTTGATTGAATCCTCATGCATGTGCACGTGAAAGAACCCATTTTTAAGGTCTAACTTGGTAAAAATAGTTTTTTCAGACAGTTTATCAATAAGGTCATCTATTAAGGGGGTAGGGTAGTTATCTTTAAGCATGTTTTTGTTAAGGGTTCGGTAATCTACGCACATTCTTAATTCTCCAGACTTTTTCTTTACTAGAACTATAGGTGATGCATACTCAGACTCGCTTACTCGAATAATACCGTTTTTTATGTAATCGTCTAATAAATTTTGAACTTGACTTTTCTCTGCGTATGATAGACGCCTTGGAGGGTAATTGAACGGTTTAGTTGTATCAAAATTCAGTTTCATTTCCCATTTTACTAAGGGGATCTCCGGCCGTTCCGGTTTCGTATAAAACTTATCAAAAATATCTATCAGTTTTTTTCTTAACGCAAACTCACACTTATCGCTAACATTTAACAGGTTGCATTCGGCTGGATCAGGGTATTCAATTGACATAATTTCTGACTCGAAATGATCGCTCGGCTGGACACTTAAATTTTGACTTGACTCTATCATTTTACACGAATCACTTTGTGTTTCTTTGTAACCACAATAAACCTTAATACTATCATTTAGACAATCATCTTTCTCACAGCTATCAGTAGCACAATCGTTTCTAATCTGACCAACATTTGAGCAATAAATTCTAAAACTGCTATCCTTCTCACTATTACTATCATCTGAGCGATCATTTGCAAAGTAACTATCTTTTGAACAAATATCCTGTAAACGATCATCAACCCCACTGTCATTTAAACGATCATCAGCACAACTATCATTTGAACGATCATTAGCAAAACTATCATTTGAACAATCATTAGCAAAACTATCATTTGAACAATCATTAGCAAAACTATCATTTGAACAATCATTTTCCCTAACAATCTTAAAGTTACAAATGTTCATAAAATCTCTTCCCAAAACAGTGCTATATGCCATCGATTTGTTTGCCACAATTAGTAATTCGAAATTAAACTTTACTTTATTCATAATAACAAAACATGACATCTTTCCATGTATATCTAAAGGGCTGTGGTTCAAGCCAAAGTAATGCGAAAAGTTGTTTTCATTAACGTTAATGATGTTACTACTTAGAATGTTTTCAACACAGGATAACTTCGTAAAACTAATTGGACTCCCAGAATCGATTAGGCATTCTGTAAATAGGCACTGATTAGGCTGTGAATTAAAGTAAATTTTAAACGGTCTCACATATTCATTTTTGGTTGCGTTCTTCTTCTCGTTGCAATGAGATATCAGGTGCTCCAAGCTTCCACAACCGTAGCAAGCGCCGTACGCGCGCTTAGGCTTGCGGCAGTCGGCCGCGAAATGACCCACGGAGTTACAGTTGAAGCATCTTACAGCGGGTCCGGGCTGATTTCCGGAAACGTCTTTGTGGCGTCCAAATGCGAGAGATGGTTTCCGCAATGTTACTTTGGAGAATGCCTGCAACAGCTGGGCAGACGAATTAAAACAGTGCATGTGTGCCTGTTGCCGTAGAAGAGTATCCGGTATTCCTTCGATGATACTGTCGATTAATTCCTCGTCGTCTATCCGGATGTGTGCAGCCAACAGGGTCTTGTCGTTGAAGTACGTAGCAAAGTCTTCAGCTGGTTGCCACTTTCGCTCCTGGAACTTGCGTCTGGACATTATCTTGCTCTCTTTTGACTGAAAAGCCTCTGCGAGTTGAGTTAACAGGTCCTGGACTGGCAAGGACAGAAAGTTCTCAGAAGAGTGCAACCAAATTTGAGCGCGGTCTTTCAACTTTGACATAACCAGTATGCGCGTTATGTCTTCACTCAGCTTGTACATTTTTATGATCGCGTTGAGCTGTGCGATCCACGTGTTAACTGGCACTTTGCTGTTAACAGCACCGTCGAAAGGTGGAAGCATTTCCTTAACCATGGTCACCAAAGAATTGTTGTTAAAAATTGCTGTATTAGGCCTGGCAGCCTCTGCAACAATATTCTCCAAATCCGATAGGGTGACATTGGTTTGATTTGGTGTGGAAGGTGCGGTCACTCTATTCAATGGCTGACGCCGGGAAACTTCCAATTTGAGAAACTCATTTTCCAATTGGACGACTTCTAAATGGCGCTTCAGAGATTCCAATTGCATGGAAATTTCTGGAACGCACATGTTGTTGTTGGCGGTTTCGTCGTTGTTTTGGGCATCCAGCGATGTAGCCCCGACATCGTCCTGATCGGTTCCTTGAACTGCAGCACTATTTGACCTTTCCTCAGGCCCAGCTTCAATGTCGGTCATGTCCTTCGGGTCCAGTACTGGACAATCTCCTCGGGCTTCGGGGGGCACACCATTCAACCGCGCTGCTAGTGTTGCCTTGGTGCCGCTTTTCGGCAACCCAAGTTTTTCCAGCCAACATCGAAGTTCTGATGCTGTGTAGTTGTCTGCAGCGATGGTGTCCATGATTACGCACAATTTTAAATAACTCAAGTAATAGCTTTTGCTTTATTTTGCTCGTAGGCAGAGTTAGGGACGCGAGAAAAATTTTTTCGCGGTAATCCCACTTCTGAAATTGTAGACGGCACTTTCTTGTTCGGCGGTCGCAGCAAAAGTGATCTTTATTGTGCAGATTTGTACAGGCTTAACCTATGTTACAAGCGTTGGGGGTACACAGTATGAGGGAGTGAGACAAGCATAGTGTTTCTTAAGAGTAACAGGGATGTATGTATGTGTTTAATAATAGTGTGACCTAACTTAATGTAGAACAGATGCTTAGGGATATGTATGTGTGTGTGTGTGTGTGTGTCTGCTTGCTACAATGGGAAAATGGGGATTAGATGGTAGCACCGGACAGTCTAAATATAAACAGAAAGCGCTTAACAATAATTTCGACTCTACTCTTCTTGTTACCTCATACGTACCATTGCAGCTGATTACCAATTCAAGTGATCCCAAAGGTCAAGAAATGATTTTAAAAATCTACACGCTTCTGCAGACCAATGTGGATTCAATTTAAAAAAGAAACGGCTCAATTAGCTTTAAACGAAGAAAGGCATTATAAGGAACAAATTGATAAGTTAAATCATACTGTATGCGATATCAACAATAAAAGAATCGAGGTTAAACACAGCTTGCAATTAACCATTGTAGATGGGAAAATTTGTAATGCCCTCAGCGATACGTCTGCAGTCAAATGTTACATTTGTAATGCAAAGCTAACAGAAATGAACGATTTAGAAAAGTGTTTGGAGAAGAATGTTAATAAAAACAGCTTCGAGTTTGGATTGTCACCATTACACTCTTATATAAGATTCTTTAAATATTTTTTGAACGGTGCCTTCAGATTGGACCAAAAAAGTTGGCAGCGGAGGGAAAACAGTAACTTTCTTTAAGAAAAAAAAAATAAGAATTCTAGAAGACTTTAGGACAAAACTGGGGCTAGTAGTGGACCAGCCGAGAAGTAAAGGTAGCGGAATTTCAAATGAGGGAAGTACTGCGAGAACATTTTTCAATAATTCGGAATTATCAGCTAAAATAACTGGCTTAGATTAAAGCGTTTTAATAAGATGTTTAACATTGCTAGAAGCCATGGCATCAGGGTACAGGATTAATGCTGATAAATTCCGTATATATGCTCTTGACACTGCCAAAAAATTGCTAGGTTTGTATGATTGTTACTACTTCCCGCCCTCAGTGCACAATGTTTTAATCCATGGTGCAGATGTGATTAATTTTGCACTTGTTTCAATTGGAGAATTATCGGGAGAAGCTTCAGAGTCGCGAAACAAAGATATAAAAGTATACAGAAAGCAGAACACACGGAAAGGATCTCGAATTGCCACAAGCACGGACTTAAAAAGCAGACTACTTTTGTCTTCTGACCCTTTTATTACTGGACTAAGGAAATTACCATGCAAATTATAAAATAATTAAATGAAATCAACATTAGACATGTTAGAAGAATTGGATTAATTATACTGTTTTCTATGTTTTTTGATTTAATTGACGTTTTTTATATTATTTTATTTGTTATGGCTCCTATTTTATATTACAGAAGAGTCTTATTATTAAAATAATTGAATATTATTTGAAACTGGTAATTATTTGTGTTTGCAATTTTTGCTATGGCAGCTGTATGATATTGTTTTCCGATTTTGAACATATTTGGTAAGCATATATAAAACTGCTCCAAACACACAATCTGAGAGCTTGGTTTACATATCTTGAAAAACAAAAAAGTTTTTTATACTAAATACTTATTTTTGTCATATCTATGTGATACAGACGTGCGATATGGCCAATTTCTTTATTATACATTTAAAATATTTTTTTTTAATTTTGGTGTAAATTTCGTTACAATATATGAACTAGAAGTACTTATGGCCGCGGCTCCATACAAGCCCAACCACTGAGCAATGCAGTCAGCACATTTTGCAGTGTCAGCCCAGCCAACTACGCAAACTGCTACCATAATCAAAATTCCCTGACCTACTCTAAAATATATCTCATTTCACTATTCATTACATTAAACTTCCGTGTTCGAATTAGTAAATAAACATGTATAAATTTAAGAATAAATCAGTTATCAACGCAACTCATAACTACGTGGTTCTACTTCGGTCCTCTGGGAATAGGGCTCGTAATACACTATCTCAACTAGCAGCTAACCTAAGTTATCTCAACCTCAGCGCAGTTCCCGCATCCCCTGTGGTTCGGCACGCAGTAACCCTCGTTACCATTGCCGCGACGCGATCGTCCTGCCATCAAAGCGTCCCCGTGCCAGCGGCAAGTGCTCATTACTCCTTGTTCCGCGGCGTGAGCCAGAAGTGCCTACTTCGGTTAGGCACAAACATTGGTGACCCGGACGTGATCCTTTACCAACAAAGGATCACAATCCAGCCACCCCCTTCCAACCGTGAGAAGTACCGTTAAGTTCACACTAAATCCACCCACCCTAGAAACCATAGCTTCTTCCAGCTTCACAGGATTCTCAGCTTCATCCAGCTTCACAAGATCGTGAGCTTCAACCAGCTTCACAGGCTACTCAGCTTCATTCAGCTTCACAGGATCGTCAGCTTAATCCAGCTTCTTAGGATACTCATCTTCATCCAGCTTCACAGGATACGCAGCTTAATCCAGCTTCACATGATCGTCAGCTTAATCCAGCTTCACTGGATACTCAGCTGCTGAGAAGTACCGTTAAGTTCACACTAAATCCACCCACCCTGGAAACCATAGCTTCTTCCAGCTTCACAGGATTCTCAGCTTCATCCAGCTTCACAAGTTCGTCAGCTTCAACCAGCTTCACAGGCTACTCAGCTTCATTCAGCTTCACAGGATCGTCAGCTTAATCCAGCTTCATATGATACTAATCTTCATCCAGCTTCACAGGATACGCAGCTTAATCCAGCTTCACATGATCGTCAGCTTAATCCAGCTTCACTAGATACTCAGCTTCATCCAGCTTCACACGGATACGCAGCTTGATCCAGCTTCACTGGACGCATAGCTTTATCCGCCTTCACAGGATTCTTCGTTTCCACACATTATGGAAACAAGTCACACAAGAATCGATTTACACAATGGATTACTAGACAACCAAAATGAGCTACAAGTACAGATCCTACTATTATTCCAGTAAGCTATATCAGCTAAACGATATCTGGCAGCAGTTTTGTGACCTAGATGAATAGGTCCAGCAAGCGGCATTACCCTCTGGAAGTGATTACACTTCACGACTAGTAGCACTTAAGGAGCTGGTCAAAAAATATCAAAAAATATTGCTGGGGCTTCTGAAGGTCCCCAGACGAACTTCGGCCAACATCAAAATTACAACAGGAGATCAAGTCAAGAGAGACTCCGCGATTGACACGGTTATCCAACATTTGCAGAGAATAAGCAACGAATTGCAATCATCAGTAACATTAGCCTCTAATAGACTAGACTGGCCACGGTTCCATGATCTCTTTGTGGAATTGGTACAATATAAATCATATTCGGCCAGTCAAAAACTACATATTTTACAGAGTTCGTTTCGTGGTGAAGCGAGGAACGTTTTGACAGACACCGCCTTCCCACAGGGTGGCTATGACGACACCTGGTTGCGATTGAAGGCCAGGTACCAGAACGGAAGAATAATAAGAATAATTGGTACTTTAAAAAACCTGGACATCTGCACAAAAACGTTGAATCCAATTATAGGGTTTTTAGTGCGTCGAAAACTGGACCAGTATGCTTTAGCTGCACTGGAAAATTCATCAGATTCACCATCAGAAATTCTAACTTTAAGGAGTGTACTGATGTTTGTTGAGCGGTATGCTAGACACGATAAGCGCACAACCTACAGGAACACTTCGCCATCAGTTAGTTCACAACGAAGAGGGCTGTAAGATTTGCCACCTAGGACCAAATCATCTTAAGCTTGTAGCCGTTTCTAGGAAATGAACCCCAAAACGCGACGCCAGGCCATTATTCAAGTAGGAGCATGCACAAATTGTTTGTCTACAGCTGAAAACTGCTGAGAACAGTGGAACTCCGGCCACTTGTCGACTCTATCAGCAACGGCATCATTGACTGTTACACCAAGGACCGACTAGCAATCCCGTGTCTGACGCAGCAACCATTGCAGGCTACTACAACCCTAGAGGATATGTTCACATTCATTGCGCCCATAGGCCATAATTAAAAAAAATCGATCTTAAAATATTTAGTCAAAATTTAAAGAACTTTTCTCTAAATTATCTAAACTTTCCCATGGTAAACCAGTTTTTTCCGGAAATCTAACGGGACATTCTAAAAATAGAATGCAAAGTGTAATTACGTGTTCAATTTGCAGTTGCAGCTGCGTTAAGTTAGCTTTTCGTCAAATCATAAGTAAAGTTCAAGTGGTCGGAAAAAATCATTAAATTTAATTATTTACAATTCATTTTAAAGTTGAAGGTACTTACTTTAATAAATTGGTTTTGATAAATTTATCTGACCAATTAAATTTTTTGGTGTATTTTATATCGATAAACCCTTTTATTGTCTATTTTGTGAACGTCCTTTTCGTGTTTAGTCCCTGACAGAGACTTGGGCCGAGGGAGAGGCGTTCGATGTTCAGGCACCATTTGCCGGCATAAGCTACGACGTATTTGGGTCGTGGGATCTTGGTAAACCTCGCTCCTCTCCAACATAGCGAGAATAAAAATTTAAAGTGCCTAGAAAAATAATATTAGTCCGTAAAGTTCGTCTGTCGTCAGCCCACACTGCCCCACAAGCTAAGCTGTCGCTTGATCGCAACACGATCGGGATGTGTTTTGGGCATATTCCCTCCCCTTTCACACTATCGTGTGCCAAATGGATAGTCGCGGGCAATGCAATAAGATCCCCTATTGTCAAGGTTGTCCGTCGAAAGTTATGTCATTGTTCTTGACCTACTCCACTTCTTGCGTCAGCACACCCCCCTTAAAAAAGTTCTAGCACTTCATGGTTTTGATTTCTTTTTTACCTTGAATATTTATTGTGTAATATATATCGGCGTACGCCGTGGATGAGTAACATAACATTGGCTAATGCATACGCAATTAATTTAATTCTCAATTATTTTTGGTTGCGGAAAGTATAGAATTAACCACTTACTAAGGTGCACACATAAGTAAGACGCTGACTATTCACGACTACAAACATACATTAAACAAGGCTGATATTAAAACATTTTAAAGTCAACCCTCCATTCTGAGACAAAGTTCTGATTGAGCCGCCGCTCAGCACTGACAGTCAGAAGAAGTTGGGGACTTTAAAGTTACTAGTTTAAAGACAAAACAAATGCGTCTGATGTTTAGGCACCATTTGCCGGCATAAGCTACGTCGTATTTTAGCTAAGCTAAGCTAAGGTAAGCTAAGCTGTGGCTTGAACGCAACACGATCGGGCTGTGTTTCGGGCATATTCCCTCCCCTTCACTCATTAGTGTGCCAAATGGACCGTCGCGGGCCGTGCAATACGATCCCCTATTGTCAAGGTTGTCCGTCAAAAGTTACGTCATTGTTCTTGACCTACTCCACTTCTGGCGTCCGCACAACCCCCTTGTAAAAGTTATATGTTTTGTGTAATATATATCGGCGTGCGCCGTGGATGAGTAACATTATATTGGCTAATGCATATGCAATTAATTTAGTTTTCAAATACACCAGTTTACAAAAAAAATTTGATGAAATTCGCCTTCAAGGAAACCTTTGTTTTCCGGTAAGGTACATCTCCCTGATTAAGAAAAAAACTGGTACCATAGAACAAATTTGAAGTGCCAAATTTGTTCTATGGTACCAGTTTTTTTTAAAGTGTAAAAAACGTTATTCGCACTTATTTATTTTCTCACTCGAGTTCTGATAAACCGAATTCGGTCATTAAAGACTCACTTTACAGGTAAGTTTTCCTTGTTACAAATATATGAAAATTTATGATGTATTGCCAAGTTACAAGCAGGTGTTAAAAGCAAAAAAAAAACAGCTACCCAGAAGATATCAGCGTTACTTAAGCAAAAGCTGAAGTTCAACTGCAAAGCTTGCTAAGCCATACAGCTTCACGGATTTTAAAACATCAACCTGAAGTTATTGAGAAAATTACGGACGATTCGGTTAACAACTTAATTTTGATGGAAAAATGGGGATTAGATGGTAGCACCGGACAGTCTAAATATAAACAGAAAGCGCTTAACAATAATTTCGACTCTACTCTTCTTGTTACCTCATACGTACCATTGCAGCTGATTACCAATTCAAGTGATCCCAAAGGTCAAGAAATGATTTTTAAAATCTACACGCTTCTGCAGACCAATGTGGATTCAATTTCAAAAAGAAACAGCTCAATTAGCTTTAAACGAAGAAAGGCATTATAAGGAACAAATTGATAAGTTAAATCATACTGTATGCGATATCAACAATAAAAGAATCGAGGTTAAACACAGCTTGCAATTAACCATTGTAGATGGGAAAATTTGTAATGCCCTCAGCGATACGTCTGCAGTCAAATGTTACATTTGTAATGCAAAGCTAACAGAAATGAACGATTTAGAAAAGTGTTTGGAGAAGAATGTTAATAAAAACAGCTTCGAGTTTGGATTGTCACCATTACACTCTTATATAAGATTCTTTAAATATTTTTTGAACGGTGCCTTCAGATTGGACCAAAAAAGTTGGCAGCGGAGGGAAAACAGTAACTTTCTTTAAGAAAAAAAAAATAAGAATTCTAGAAGACTTTAGGACAAAACTGGGGCTAGTAGTGGACCAGCCGAGAAGTAAAGGTAGCGGAAATTCAAATGAGGGAAGTACTGCGAGAACATTTTTCAATAATTCGGAATTATCAGCTAAAATAACTGGCTTAGATTAAAGCGTTTTAATAAGATGTTTAACATTGCTAGAAGCCATGGCATCAGGGTACAGGATTAATGCTGATAAATTCCGTATATATGCTCTTGACACTGCCAAAAAATTGCTAGGTTTGTATGATTGTTACTACTTCCCGCCCTCAGTGCACAATGTTTTAATCCATGGTGCAGATGTGATTAATTTTGCACTTGTTTCAATTGGAGAATTATCGGGAGAAGCTTCAGAGTCGCGAAACAAAGATATAAAAGTATACAGAAAGCAGAACACACGGAAAGGATCTCGAATTGCCACAAACACGGACTTAAAAAGCAGACTACTTTTGTCTTCTGACCCTTTTATTACTGGACTAAGGAAATTACCATGCAAATTATAAAATAATTAAATGAAATCAACATTAGACATGTTAGAAGAATTGGATTAATTATACTGTTTTCTATGTTTTTTGATTTAATTGACGTTTTTTATATTATTTTATTTGTTATGGCTCCTATTTTATATTACAGAAGAGTCTTATTATTAAAATAATTGAATATTATTTGAAACTGGTAATTATTTGTGTTTGCAATTTTTGCTATGGCAGCTGTATGATATTGTTTTCCGATTTTGAACATATTTGGTAAGCATATATAAAACTGCTCCAAACACACAATCTGAGAGCTTGGTTTACATATCTTGAAAAACAAAAAAGTTTTTTATACTAAATACTTATTTTTGTCATATCTATGTGATACAGACGTGCGATATGGCCAATTTCTTTATTATACATTTAAAATATTTTTTTTTAATTTTGGTGTAAATTTCGTTACAATATATGAACTAGAAGTACTTATGGCCGCGGCTCCATACAAGCCCAACCACTGAGCAATGCAGTCAGCACATTTTGCAGTGTCAGCCCAGCCAACTACGCAAACTGCTACCATAATCAAAATTCCCTGACCTACTCTAGAATATATCTCATTTCACTATTCATTACATTAAACTTCCGTGTTCGAATTAGTAAATAAACATGTATAAATTTAAGAATAAATCAGTTATCAACGCAACTCATAACTACGTGGTTCTACTTCGGTCCTCTGGGAATAGGGCTCGTAATACACTATCTCAACTAGCAGCTAACCTAAGTTATCTCAACCTCAGCGCAGTTCCCGCATCCCGTGTGGTTCGGCACGCAGTAACCCTCGTTACCATTGCCGCGACGCGATCGTCCTGCCATCAAAGCGTCCCCGTGCCAGCGGCAAGTGCTCATTACTCCTTGATCCGCGGCGTGACCCAGAAGTGCCTACATCGGTTAGGCACAAACATTGGTGACACCGACGTGATCCTTTACCAACAAAGGATCACAATCCAGCAACCCCCTTCCAACCGAGAGAAGTACCGTTAAGTTCACACTAAATCCACCCACCCTAGAAACCATAGCTTCTCCCAGGTTCACAGGCTACTCAGCTTCATTCAGCTTCACAGGATCGTCAGCTTAATCCAGCTTCACTGGATACTCAGCTGGTGAGAAGTACCGTTAAGTTCACACTAAATCCACCCACCCTGGAAACCATAGCTTCTTTCAGCTTCACAGGATACTCAGCTTCATCCAGCTTCACAAGATCGTCAGCTTAATCCAGCTTCATAGGATACTCATTGTAGCGTGTAACGGTTGGATGCTGTGGATGAAATCGGGAATCTGCAGTTGCGGGGCACGCTTTTAGGGTCCGGCACTCGCTCGTTGGCTTTGGGGGTGGAGGTCTTGCGCCTACAGATTCGCGTACTGACTGCACATTATTATCACTAAGATGAGAAATAAGCGTGCTAGCGACAAGAGAGAATAGTAAACTGAAACCGGAAGAGAACGATAAATAAATTAAGGAATAAGTATTATAGGGACAGAAAAGTTTTGGAGAAAGTTAGCTATGGGAATCCACGGATGGTATTGTGGTCGCGTATGGCCCTCCCAACCTTTGATCACCACCTTAAAGCATGGCTTCGGTGACCCCTTGATACCCTACGACCGAGAAATCATCAGCTTAGTTCAGTTCAATGTTCTTTACAGATCCATGGTTTTATTTCTGTTCGAACAGCTAATTAATTTTCCGTGGATAGCGGTACAAGTCATGTTTAATGTTTATAAAAAGAACATATGGTATTTGGAAAAATAAGGCATAGAAAGATAATATTCATGTTATAACAATGTGTAATTACTAGATATAAATTTTATCTTAAAGAAATTGTTTTCGATAGTTTTAGGTTTCCTGTATTATTTTTCTCTCTAAAAACTTCTTCATGGGACTTTCTAAATTTATCAATTCATGTATTCAGGCAATTAGAGACTTTAGGATTTAACAATTTGACAATTGCGAATTAATTTATAGATATATATATATATATATATATGTGATTAGTTAGTGTAACTCACGGCATTTCCTCCAACGTTGAAGATCGATCTCCGGACGGGATGGGTTGGCTGTAATCAAAGGGTAGCGATATTTCTCGCCATGTAGAATTTAAAGGGCAAATAAACATTTCTCTCATTTCTCTTAGACGCGCGAATGATTTAAACTAATCTTATGACCCGTACCTAATTCATCGTACTTCTTTGAATGCTTTACAAAAACAAATTTCTCATTTAAACCTAAAAAAAAATCTAACTCTTAAATTAAATTAATGCTTCTCGGCGTGCACTATCTCTTTTGACCCGATCGACTTGTTAATTTCTTTTAATTTGTTAAATATAACTATTGCTTTACATGGCGTTGCCACTTGAGGCTTTACGAAAAATTATTGTTTGCTTTATGATTTCCACATCTTTGATTTCATTGATTTTCTTTTCACACTAATTCTTAAATTCGGTTTCTCAAAGCGCGTTGGATATATAACAGGGTTAGGACTGACCCAATACGAAAGAGAGTTTTATCTCCATTAAGGTTAAACTTGGTTGGCTAGTGTGCCATGCTAGGTTAAGGCCGTTCACACACGCGGCGCTTTTACAACATAGACGGGTATAAATCCTTAAATCTGCGGCAGCGATATTCCACTCGAAAATCTACCAGACGGCTACGCGCACCCCTTAAAACTCGGTTGGTGTACGGATCCGCGGCATGATGGGCATCGGAACAGGTTATATAATTGAATTAAACTGCCATCTGGTCCGCTCTAAGTAAAACTGCACTTCTTGGCCGGCACTACACGTCCCGTAGATAGGGGTACTTCAGGGCACTAGTCTCTCCAAATCATTCCTCGCGGGCCAACCTGACGATTGGACATTCAAATTAATTACAGATATGGCGACATGGGTGTCTCAAAAAACCATACCTGACGATTAAGCCCCGATATTTGATTTTGGCCTTCGTAAATTGGCCGAATCAATAAGATGCGCCTTTGGCGGCAACTTGTGGCAGCACTTGCTGGGTTCTCCAACAGGAATTTTAAAAATACCTGTAGTGAAATTTTGTTGGAGGTTAAATACGCACCAATTTCTAAACAAATGCACTTGCACTTACCTTAAGCTTTATTCTGGATGCCACTCAAAAATACTGGATGCCACTCAAAAAATATATATTTCGGACTTTTAGTCTTTTAATTGAAATTTAAATTTTGAGCTCGCAGGTTAAAATAAGAAGAACTTAACCGGAATCGGCTGGATACCAGTGAGGCTTTTGGCGGAAATATATATCATATGACGACCGACAGGTGTCAAGACTAGAACTTTCCAAGACCACCCTGGCTCAGCTGTTCAAAAATATCGAAATATCGAATAGCCGACACAGGTGGCCACACTAGGTCAAGCTTTGGTTTAAGCGGATCCTATATATAGGCGCCGTTACATATTCTTCATCCAGCTTCACAGGATACGCAGCTTAATCCAGCTTCACATGATCGTCAGCTTAATCCAGCTTCACTGGATACTCAGCTTCATCCAGCTTCACATGGATACGCAGCTTGATCCAGCTTCACTCGACGCACAGCTTTATCCGGCTTCACAGGATTCTTTGTTTCCACACATTATGTCAACTTTATTCATAGAGGAAACAAGTCACACAAGAATCGATTTACACAATGGATTACTAGACAACCAAAATGAGCTACAAGTACAGATTCTACTATTATTCCAGTAAGCTATATCAGCTAAACGATATCTGGCAGCAGTTTTGTGACCTAGATGAAGAAGTCCAGCAAGCGGCATTACCCTCTGGAAGTGATTACACTTCACGACTAGTAGCACTTAAGGAGCTGGTCAAAAAATATCAAAAAATATTGCTGGGGCTTCTGAAGGTCCCCAGACGAACTTCGGCCAACATCAAAATTACAACAGGAGATCAAGTCAAGAGAGACTCCGCGATTGAAACGGTTATCCGACATTTGCAGAGAATAAGCAACGAATTGCAATCATCATTAACATTAGCCTCTAATAGACTAGACTGGCCACGGTTCCATGATCTGTTTGTGGAATTGGCACAATATAAATGATATTCGGCCAGTCAAAAACTACATATTTTACAGAGTTCGCTTCGTGATGAAGCGAGGAACGTTTTGACAGACACAGCCTTCCCACAGGGTGGCTATGACGACACCTGGTTGTGATTGAAGGCCAGGTACCAGAACGGAAGAATAATAAGAATAATTGGTACTCTAAAAAACCTGGACATCTGCACAAAAACTTTGAATCCAATTATAGGGTTTCTAGTGCTTCGAAAACTGGACCAGTATGCTTTAGCTGCACTGAAAAATTCATCAGAAGCACCATCAGAAATTCAAACTTTAAGGAGTGTACTGATGTTTATTGAGCGGCATGCTAGACACGATAAGCGCACAACCTACAGGAACACTTCGCCATGAGTTAGTTCACAACAAAGAGAGCTGTAAGATTTGCCACCTAGGACCACATCATCTTAAAGCTTGTAGCCGTTTCTAGGAAATGAACCCCAAAACGCGACGCCAAGCCATTATTCAGGTAGGAGCATGCACAAATTGTTTCTCTACAGCTGAAAACTGTTGAAAACAGTGGAACTCCGGCCACTTGTCGAGTCTATCAGCAACGGCATCATTGACTGTTACACAAAGGACCGACTAGCAATCCCGTGTCTGGCGCAGCAACCATTGCAGGCTACGACAACCCTAGAGGATATGTTCACGTTCATTGCGCCCATAGGCCATAATTAAAAAAATCGATCTTAAAATATTTAGTCAAAATGTAAAGAACTTTTCTCTAAATTATCTAAACTTTCCCATGGTAAACCAGTTTTTTCCGGAAATCTAACGGGACATTCTAAAAATTGAATGCAAAGTGTAATCACGTGTTCAATTTGCAGTTGCAGCTGCGTTAAGTTAGCTTTTCGTCAAATCATAAGTAAAGTTCAAGTGGTCGGAAAAAATCATTAAATTTAATTATTTACAATTCATTTTAAAGTTTAAGGTACTTACTTTAATAAATTGGTTTTGATAAATTTATCTGACCAATTAAATTTGTTGGTGTATTTTATATCGATAAACCCTTTTATTGTCTATTTTGTGAACGTCCTTTTCGTGTTTAGTCCCTGACAGGGACTTGGGCCGAGGGAGAGGCGTTCGATGTTCAGGCACCATTTGCCGGCATAAGCTACGTCGTATTTGGGTCGTGGGATCTTGGTAAACCTCGCTCCTCTCCAACATAGCGAGAATAAATATTTAAAGTGCCTAGAAAAATAATATTAGTCCGTAAAGTTCGTCTGTCGTCAGCCCACACTGCCCCACAAGCTAAGCTGTCGCTTGATCGCAACACGATCGGGATGTGTTTTGGGCATATTCCCTCCCCTTTCACACTATCGTGTGCCAAATGGATAGTCGCGGGCAATGCAATAAGATCCCCTATTGTCAAGGTTGTCCGTCGAAAGTTATGTCATTGTTCTTGACCTACTCCACTTCTTGCGTCAGCACACCCCCCTTGAAAAAGTTCTAGCACTTCATGGTTTTGATTTCTTTTTTACCTTGAATATTTATTGTGTAATATATATCGGCGTACGCCGTGGATGAGTAACATAATATTGGCTAATGCATACGCAATTAATTTAATTGTCAATTATTTTTGGTTGCGGAAAGTATAGAATTAACCACCTACTAAGGTGCACACATCAGTAAGACGCTGACTATTCACGACTACAAACGTCGCTCAGAGTGCTCTTGCAATTGTACATACATTTACAAGGCTGATACTCGCCGCTGAATAGCTTACAGTAGTCTATAAAATTGTAGGATACTAAACGAATATTTATTTATGTATGTTTATAGGGAAGGAACCGTGTTCCGACAACCTTACCCCCTTTTTAAATCCTGGGCGATGAGATCTCTACGCTCCGGATCCTGGGCCTTGGAAAATATTATATATATATATATATATATATATATAAATATACGTGCACCAATATAAGGCTGTTCTTAAGTATACCAATTCACTTAAATACAAAATATATACATAATTATTCCAGAGGCTTGCGACTTCTTCAACGGCTGGTGGAGAGAATCGCCTTCTCTAATTGTTCATCATGATTCGCACTTTGTCTTTCAATTCTGTTGGCTTGAATGCATTTCAATTTTTTTTATTATACCCGTTACTCGTAGAGTAAAAGGGTATACTAGATTCGTCGGAAAGTATGTAACAGGCAGAAGGAAGCGTTTCCGACCCCATAAAGTATATATATTCTTGATCAGGATCACTAGCCGAGTCGATCTAGCCATGTCCGTCTGTCCGTCTGTCCGTCTGTCCGTCTGTCCGTCTGTCCATCTGTCCGTCTGTCCGTCTGTCCGTCTGTCTGTCCGGATGAACGCTGAGATCTCGGAAACTATGAGAGCTAGGCTATTGAGATTTGGCGTACAGATTCCTGAGCTTCTTACGCAGCGCAAGTTTGTTTCAGTAGACTGCCACGCCCACTCTAACGCCCACAAACCGCCCAAAACTGTAACTCCTACAGTTTTGATGCTAGATAGAAAATTTTAACTGAAATGTATTGTTCTCAACAATACCTATCGATTGACCTAAAAAAAAGTTTGCCACGCCCACTAAAACGCCCACAAACCGCGAAAACCTGTGACGCCCACAAATTGCATGCTAGATAAGAAATTTTAACTGAAATGTATTGGTGTCGTCAATACCTATCGATTGATCCAAAAATAAATTTTCCACGCCCACTCTAACGCCCATAACGCTTAAATCTGTCTACCGCCGGTAGGTGGCGCATTTTAATCTCGCTTTGCTGCTTGCATATCTCCATTTCCCTTTGAGTAACGGGTATCTGATAGTCGAGGTACTCGACTATAGCGTTCTTCCTTGTTTTCACTTGTATTGTAGTACTTGAGCCTATTGGTCTTTGGTGGATCATGGGGATCACGGGTACTGCGGCCACAAAACATCACAGTGTGTCGGATGTGGTCCTTATTGTTGATCCTCTCAACGTTCTTTGATGACAATGGCGGCGCTGGTCCGACACATAAGATTCTTTCAAGCTGCTATTTGTGTCCTCCTCAAGGACTGTTGGATATGGTGGCTGCTCCTGGGGCAAAAAAAAGTCTTCGTGAACGACTACCCCTAAGAAATGTCTTTTATACCAGACTAGAGCTTTTAATCTGCTCTTTCTATGAATCTTTCTATGTGGAGGGCGTACGTAACAGGCTCGAAGTGATCGATGCGGACCGCATGAAATGATTTCGCAAAAAGAATTTGTACGACCATCGTTGTCTGTTCCGTGTTTTTTTCTCCTTCTTGGGCGCCCATCCACGCTTCGACCCGTTCCTGTGAACAAGAGTCTCATGTTTTATCGGCTGAGCTACCCAGGCTGATAACTTCTCTGCTGTTGCTTTATGTTAAGGTATATTCTGTACAGTAGTCCTTTTTCTAAATCTTGGCGAATGGAATTTGGGCTTTGATGTATCATCTTTTGATCAAACTGACGATTGATTAATTCATATTTATTAGAAATGTTTGATTTATATGTTAATAGGTGTAAGAACTTTTGTACCATTATTAAAGCTTTATAGTGCTGGGCATGTTTTTTGCAACATTTTGTAACCAGCGGTCCACTCGGAGACCCTCCCTTTTGAATTCCCCTAAAGAAGTTAATGGGGATGTTAGCAGCAAGCCGACCATCTGGGAGTTCATGTTGCCTTTTAAAAGCCTAACAAATTCATCTCTAGCGATTTTATGCTTCAGTTTGAAATGCAAGTTGTGCATATCGGAGACATAATCGCTGAGGGTTTTGTGCTGTCCTTGCTTGAGATCCATTAATTCCTTGACTTTCATAAGGTCACTTCCGGTAGTTGAAAACGCTCGTTCCATCTCCTGTGTCAACGAATAGTAGTCAAAATCGTAGTCTTTTGCCTTGTCCTCCATTAGCTGCCAATACCATTTAGGGGTCGCACCTGTCAGTAGAAGATAGAATTCGATTAACTTGAAAAACTTGAGGTCATACAATTCTTGCAACCGGTCCACGCGGAACAGGAAACTTTCAACTGTCATGCCGCGTCCGCTTCCATCGAATTTTAGGTTCCATTTGTCTAATCTTACTTCTTTTGATCTCGGACCCTGAAATGATAGGTTTCGATCAATCTCTGGATGCAGCTTGTGACTCGTCTTCATCTCGTTCGTTTGGGATTGTATGTGGGACGGCTTATCTATCCGCCTGGGTGTTCTGAACCGGTGCATCTAGCTATTGAGGATGTCCTGTGTTACCGGTTGCAGAGGTGGAGTCTCTTGGTATCTCAAGAAACCGCCTGCTACTTGTGCCTTCAGAGCTTCTATCTGGGCGCTCATGGGTCGCTCCATTTCGTGGTGGTTTTATGTAGTTGGGCCCTCATTGTAGGCCTCCGTATTATCTAATAGTTGTCACTTTGTGCTGATTAATTTAGGCATTTAATTTTTTCACTTTTTTGTGCTTAGTATAATGAGTGATACTTTTCAAAATGCACGGTCAGCGTCGTAAACGCTGAGTAAGTCGACAATAAATGTTTATATATTGGGGGGGTGCTTTCCTCTGCTCACCGATATATAAGCCCAAAAAAAACGAAACGAAAATCCCTAACTAGGGGTGTTAGCCGCATTTACCAAACTGGGTTCCGCTAAGCTAACATGCACTTACTTTCCCTTTCAGCACGTAGTTCTAAGTATAGTATTATAAATAAAGGATAACTCATAGTTCTTGGGAATTCCGATAAATTTTTCCATGAAGAAAACAGGGAATTTCTACGATTGTAAAAGACAAAAATTAAAACATTTTAAAGTCAACCCTCCATTCTGAGACAAAGTTCTGATTGAGCCGCCGCTCACCACTGACAGTCAGAAGAAGTTGGGGACTTTAAAGTTACTAGTTTAAAGACAAAACAAATGCGTCTGATGTTTAGGCACCATTTGCCGGCATAAGCTACGTCGTATTTTGGTCATGGGATCTTGGTAAGCCTCTCTCCTCTCAAACATAACGAATATAAATATTTAAAGTGCCTGGAAAAATAATATTAGTCTGAAAGCTAAGGTAAGCTAAGCTGTGGCTTGAACGCAACACAATCGGGCTGTGTTTCGGGCATATTCCCTCCCCTTCACTCATTAGTGTGCCAAATGGACCGTCGCGGACCGTGCAATACGATCCCCTATTGTCAAGGTTGTCCGTCAAAAATTATGTCATTGTTCTTGACCTACTCCACTTCTGGCGTCCGCACAACCCCCTTGTAAAAGTTATATGTTTTGTGTAATATATATCGGCGTGCGCCGTGGATGAGTAACATTATATTGGCTAATGCATATGCAATTAATTTAGTTTTCAAATACACCAGTTTACAAAAAAAATTTGATGAAATTCGCCTTCAAGGAAACCTTTGTTTTCCGGTAAGGTACATCTCCCTGATTAAGAAAAAGGCACTTCAAATTTGTTCTAACTATGGTACCAGTTTTTTTTAAAGTGTAAAAAAGTTATTCGCACTTATTTATTTTCTCACTCGAGTTCTGATAAACCGAATTCGGTCATTAAAGACTCACTTTACAGGTAAGTTTTCCTTGCTACAAATATATGAAAATTTATGATGTATTGCCAAGTTACAAGCAGGTGTAAAAAGCAAAAAAAAAAAACAGCTACCCAGAAGATATCAGCGTTACTTAAGCAAAAGCTGAAGTTCAACTGCAAAGTTTGCTAAGCCATACAGCTTCACGGATTTTAAAACATTAACCTGAAGTTATTAAGAAAATTACGGACGATTCGGTTAAAAACTTAATTTTGATGGGAAAATGGGGATTAGATGGTAGCACCGGACAGTCTAAATATAAACAGAAAGCGCTTAACAATAATTTCGACTCTACTCTTCTTGTTACCTCATACGTACCATTGCAGCTGATTACCAATTCAAGTGATCCCAAAGGTCAAGAAATGATTTTAAAAATCTACACGCTTCTGCAGACCAATGTGGATTCAATTTCGAAAAGAAACGGCTCAATTAGCTTTAAACGAAGAAAGGCATTATAAGGAACAAATTGATAAGTTAAATCATACTGTATGCGATATCAACAATAAAAGAATCGAGGTTAAACACAGCTTGCAATTAACCATTGTAGATGGGAAAATTTGTAATGCCCTCAGCGATACGTCTGAAGTCAAATGTTACATTTGTAATGCAAAGCCAACGGAAATAAACGATTTAGAAAAGTGTTTGAAGAAGAATGTTAATAAAAACAGCTTCGAGTTTGGATTATCACCATTACACTCTTATATAAGATTCTTTAAATATTTTTTGAACGGTGCCTTCAGATTGGACCAAAAAAGTTGGCAGCGGAGGGAAAACAGTAACTTTCTTTAAGAAAAAAAAAAAAGAATTCTAGAAGACTTTAGGACAAAAATGGGGCTAGTAGTGGACCAGCCGAGAAGTAAAGGTAGCGGAAATTCAAATGAGGGAAATACTGCGAGAACATTTTTCAATAATTCGGAATTATCAGCTAAAATAACTGGCTTAGATTAAAGCGTTTTATTGCTAGAAGCCATGGCATCAGGGTACAGGATTAATGCTGATAAATTCCGTATATATGCTCTTGACACTGCCAAAAAATTGATAAGTTTGTATGATTGGTACTACTTCCCACCTTCAGTGCACAATGTTTTAGTCCATGGTGCGGATGTGATTAATTTTGCAGTTGTTTCAATTGAAGAATTATCGAAAGAAGTTGCAGAGTCGCGAAACAAAGACATAAAAGTATATAGAAAGCAGAATACACGGATCTCGAATTGCCACAAATACGGACTTAATAAGCAGACTACTTTTGTCGTCTGATCCTTTTATTACTGGACTAAGGAAATTACCATAGAAATTTAAAATATAATTAAATGAAATCAACCTTAGACTTGTTAAAAGAATTTGATTAATTATAATGTTTTTTGATTTAATTGACGTTTTTTTTTTTATTTTATTTGTTATGGCTTCTATTGTTATTTCAAAGCAGCTATGTGATATAGACGAACGATATGGCCAATTTCTTTATTATATATTTAAAATATTTTTTTAGAATGTTGGTGTAAATTTCGATACAATATATGAACTAGAAGTACTTTTGGCCGCGGCTCCATACGAGCCCAACCACTGTGCAATGCAGTCCGCACATCTTGAAGTGTCAGCCCAGCCAACTACGCAAACTGCTACCATAATCAAAATTCCCTGACCTACTCTAGAATATATCTCATTTCACTATTCCTTACACTAAAGTTCCGTGTTCCAAGTGTATATAAACATGTATAAATTTAAGAATAAATCAGTTATCAACGCAACTCATAAGTCCGCGGTTCTACTTCCGTCCTCTGGGAATAGGGCTCGTAATACACTATCTCAACCAGCAGATAACCTAAGTTAGCTCAACCTTAGCCCAGTTCCCGCATCGCCTGTGGTCCGGCATCGCAGTAACCATCGTTACAATTGCAGCGACGCGATCGTCCTGCCATCAAAGCGTCCCCGTCCCAGCGACAAATGCTCATTACCCCTTGTCCCGCGGCGTGACCCAGAAGTGTCTACTTCGGTTAGGCACAAACAACTGCATTCAATTTTTTTTTAAAATTAAGCCTCTTTAACCAAGTCCCCATTTTTTTCTAGTTTCACTTTGTCCCTTGTGACGACATGGCCTCCACATCTTGTTATCTCGCTCCTTGGAACATGGAAATAGCCAAGCAGTTAAGTAAGACCGCATACTAACAAAGTACCACGTGTACTATTTAAAAGCCGTTTAATTGAACAAAGATAATGTGCGAATTAATCTAATCCAGGTGGAAAACTAATGACAATAAGAATACTGAAAACAAGATGTTCGTGCGTTTGTGTGTATATATGTATGGATTCGTATGTGTTTACACATATAAGCTTTTGCAGCTCAAGCGGGAAATGATAATTGTTTAAATAGAAATTCTTTATAATTCCCACTGACAACCTTTAGTAAATAAATATTTCAGTTGCAAGTACTAAACGGCTTTAAACACATTTCCTTCAAAGGGAAAAACTAATTTCAATTACAAACTAATTTTGTTATTTTCAAATTGAAATTGCATACCTTTGTTTAAACAAATAAATATAAATGTTTAAACAAATAAATTCACGGCTTACCCTCACACCATTCTGCTACATTATTATTAATAAAATTAACAATTTTATTAATTTGCAACAGTGGGAAAATACAAAAATATGGCTTTAAAAAAAATCTTGCAGAAATTGTAAAATTTTGAATTTAAAAGATAAGAGTTCAATAAAATATATGCATTGTAGAAGAGGTCCTTTGGGAAACCACAAAAAAACCGTCAAAAATGAGGAATGTTTTAAATTTAGGACTTGGATTATATAACGATCAATTTACGAAATTGACGCTGGCAAAGCTGGGAGCGACCTTGATAGTAAACAAACAAAAATGTAAAATATGCATTGATGATTTGATCATAAAGAGAGATACATACGCTGCAAAATCATATGCGTGTGTATGCAAAAGCTTAAATATATTAAGAAACTCAATGTATAAATTATCAAACACGAGGGGTCGTGACGATCGCATCTTCAATAAATAATTATAAAATGGGAGTTCTACTTACATTAGCTATGATACCCATATGTGAACAGCGTATAGTAGTAGTATAACCTTCCGAGATTAGTGTGGAATAAGTCCCTTTTTAGTAATGTTACCAGACTCTGAAAATGAAAAGTAGTCGAGACAGAGATAGACTCTAGAGCAGAACGTATGCAGAAATCCAACACAACTATCCTGAATAAAACCTACACCACTTATTAGCTACCCTTCTCAGTTCAGAAGTGGAATCAGTGTGGTTGAATATGTGTGAAACGGAGGAGTTGTGCCAAGAACTCTAAGAAAAGCAGCAAGAATCGTTTGCAATGGGATGTGTTCCCAGGTCTATTTGACAGCTAAAATTGCAAATTACGGATGTGTTCCAGTTCTACATGGCAGACGGATTCAAGCAAAGCAGATCGGAAATCTTAGTGAATCCGTGGAGTCAAGCATATCAGTTAGTTCAGGATTCTTAGTGAGCCTGTGGACGCAGAAGTCTCAAGAGCAGCAGAAGTCTCAAGATAAGCCATAGCACATACACACAAAGCGGTTGTGAGTATTGGTGAATTTCGCAAGTCGATGCAAGCACATACATGCATACAAGGAGCTTCTGTTTATTGGTCAAGTGAGAAAGCAGATGCAGAACTTTGTGAGGTACATATAGATGTCTCGCTCGCAAAGAGAACTGCCAACCTAGTCGCTAAAACAACATTAAAATGCCGACGATAGCAGAACTGAAAGGCGACGTGTTAAGATTCCTGCTGAGATCTAGAAACGTGTCAGTTTCGGGCACCAGAGCCGAATTGGTTCAAAATTAATAGAGTTTGAACAATCGGAGGACGTAGAACTGCCAGCAGCAGTGGGTATCAACATGCAGCAAGAAGAAACGATGTCAACGCAGTCAGCGGCAATTTTACAATTTCAAAGGACATGTTAGCTCAATTAGTTATCACAGAAAATCAGCAACAGCACCAAATAATCGATTTGGATATCAACGAGATCAACAACGAGAGCATTCCTGTACAGGCTACTAACAACGTGAGGCAAGCTTCAGTCAAGGAAATTGCCAACACCTTGCCAGAATTTGATCCCAGCGACGACAACGCCATTTCAGTCAAACCAGTTCATCAATCGTGCCAACAAAGTGGTTGATGCCTACCAGTGGGACGAGAAGTTCCTGTTACTCGCCATTTATACAAAGCCAAAATGTGGCTAGATTCATCACCCATTCTACACACTACGTGGAAAAATATCGCCGAAGCTATACAGGACGCGTTCGGAGCAAATCCAGACGAAGCAGAAGTGCATTTCAACATGGCCAATGCAACCAGGCGATCAAAGGAGACGGTAAAGGAGTACTGTTTCAGGATGTCAGCCCTTGGGGTGCATTACAAGCTCAGCAAGGCAGCGATCATCAGATATTTTCGCGCAGGTTAACAGCATCGTGAATTGCAAAACAGCCACAATGAAACACCTTCGTGATGCAGTCGAATCGTATTTCGTTAATCGAGGTCGGTCAAGTACGAGCAAGAAAGAGTATTCACCGAAAGCCAGCAACTTCGAGCAGAAGCCAGACAGCGATGTTAAACCACCAAGGTCAAAGGAATCCGTAATATGTTACAACTGCGGAGGAAGGGGACACTTTGCTAATTCGTGTCAGAAGGAGAAGAAAAAGTCACGCTGTACCAAATGCAACAAGTTCCACGAGCCAAATGGAAGCCACCAATGTCATGCGTTTGGGAGCCGCAAATCAGGACAAACTTATCACGAGAAAAATCTGCGTACACTCGCACGATTACAGCGCCTTCATCGACACAGGTAGTCAAGGGAGTCTCATACGACAATCGGTTGCCGAGCAAATTAACGCCAAGAGCCACAAAAGCTCTATGAAGTTTAGAGGCATTTGCAGAGGTTCATGTATCCTCACAGAAGCGATGACTGTGGATATGGATGTCGATGGGAAGACGATTACAGCGAAAGTGTATATAGCAGACAACGATCTATTCCAGGAGGACTTTCTGTTGGGACAGGACGTCATCATCTCCGCTCATCTCGAGATCAACTTTGAGTCAGCCGATTCTAAAATCAAGCGAGCAGTCCATCAGCCGACAAACAAAATTTTCAGAGCGACAAAGAAAGTAAGCAGATGCGCAGATTACTGGAGAACTTCGCCCATGTTTTCTCGACAGGATTGGAAGGCATAGGAAAGACAAGCGTGGTCAAAGCAGATATCACCGTTCAAAGCAATCAAGTGGTAGCACAAGCCCCATACCGAGTTTCCGTGCCAAAGAACTAAATCATAAGCAGAATGGTCGACAAGCTGCTAAAGCAGGACATCATCACGTTGTCAACATCAGAGTACGCCAGCCCGGTGGTGCTCATCAAGAAGCCGAATGGTAGCGATCGAATGTGTGTCGATTACCGCCGCCTAAACAATCTGATCAAGAAGGAGAATTTTCCAGTGCCGAACATCGAAGAACGTCTACAGCAGGCGAAAAGGTCTAAGTACTTCTCATCCCTAGACCTCAACAGTGGATACTATCAGGTAGAGATAGCCACAGAGAGCCGAAAGTTTACTGCATTCATCCCACTGATGGATTATACGAATTCAAGCGACTTCCGTTTGGATTGAAGAACGCACCTGCGGTTTTCAATCGATTCATGGCAGAGTTACAAAAGAGAGTGCAGAAAGGCGACATGATACACTACATGGACGACATTCTTATTGGCAGTCAAAAATTTGATGAGATGTAGAGAAGCTTGAGAGGATCCTGAAAGTTTAAAAGGAGTGCGGATTAACGTTAAACCTGGACAAATGTGAGTTATATGAGCAGTCAATAACATTTCTTGGTCACCAGATACACGCAGATGGAATCAGTCCTGGAGAAATTAAGACGAACGCCATCAGAATGTTCCCGAAACCAGCCAATGTTACCGATGTGAGAAATTTTTTGGGTCTCACTGGTAATTTCCGCAAATTCGTTGCTGGATATGCCATCATTTCAGCGCCATTGAGAATCCTATTGCTCAAGGATCAGCCGTTTTCTTGGAAAACGCGACAAGAAGAAGCCTTCGAAGAATTAAAAAAAATGCCTAGTATCAAATCCAGTTGTCACCAGTTATCGTCTAGACGCAGAGCATGAACTACATACCGATGCCAGCGCCGTTGGTTTAGCCGGAGTTTTGCTACAACGTGAGGAGGATCAGCTGAAACGAATCGCTTATTATAGCTGAGATACTTCCAAACCGGAGAAAAATTATCCCAATGACGAACTTGAGGCTCTAGCCGTCGTGGAACCGTTGGAGCGATTCATATATTACATATATGGCAAGAAGATAAAGGTTATTACCGACTGCAATGCCCTAAAGACGTCGATGGAGAAACGAGAACTGATACCCCGGACTGCTAGATGGTGGTTACGTATTCAAGCATTCGACATAGACATCGTTCATCGAGCAGGAACACAGATGAACCACGTAGACGCACTCAGTCGAGCTCCGTTTGAAGATGCTCGAGAGATGGATCCCGCAAGTCTGAAAATAGCAAAAACGATAATCGACGAAGAGGACTGGCTATTTTCTATACAGCTGCAGGACGAGAAAATACAGAAAATTGTCGCAGACATGAAATTGAAAAAGAAATCTGAGAGCGACGAGTATGCGATCGAGCAACAATTTGTTATGGATTGTGCCGAAGCAGTTAAGATTCCACACTTTACATGAATGTCACGATAAGGCCGGACATATGAGCACGGATAAGACTATGGCACGGATTCTAAACTTATTTTGGTTTCCCCGAATGCGAAACTATGTCAAAAGCTACATCAAATCCTGAGTGAGCTGTGCGTTTTATAAAACACCAGGTGGACGTCAGGAAGGTCAGTACCACTACGATGACATCAAGCCAATTTCCTTTTCCACGATACACATGGACCACCTGGGGCCATTTCCAAAGAGTTACAAGAGAAACGAGCATATTCTGGCAATAGTCGATGCATTCACCAAATTCACCATTGTACGAGCGGTGAAAAGTACAGCCACTAAACACGTCCTGGATGTCCTGCAAGATGTAACCAGCTACCTGGGAATGCCAGATCGAATCGTAACAGATCGTGGTACATCATTTACATCAAAAGATTTCGAAAAGTACTGCAAGTCAAATAATGTAAAGCGCCTTTTAAATGCTGTAAGGATCATCATCATTTTGTCAATTTTGTTGCCTTCCAATGACATCGATAAGCGTTGGGATGACAATGTCCGACCAATCAGCTCCTGTACGGATATGAACCTCGAGATGTTCTGAAGAACGCGATAACCAACATTATTCATAGCCAAGACCAAAAGATGCTAGCCGATGCGGAATTGAATCAACTTAGAGATGCTGCGACAACTGTCAACGATCACCGAGCTGCTGCCAAGAAACGCTACGATGCCAAACATGCTAAGCCAACTGTTTACAGCTTTGGAGACCTTGTGCTGGTCAAGAATGAGCCATTCAGCACGGGCACATCACGTAAACTGGAGCCTCGCTACAAAGGGCCTTTTATAATCAACAAGGTCCTGCCGAACACAGATATCTTGTAGAAGATATTCCTCACGCACAACGAAAGCAGAGACTCTACAAGTCGTTGTATTCGTCCGACAAGATGAAACGCTGGTGTGAGCTGCCACCGGAGGAGCCAGACGAAAATGACGATTTGGAAGATGATCCCCCCATAAATCCTGCGAGGACGCGAGGATTTGTCAGGAGAGGCCGACTTTGAACAGCGCCTAGTATAGTATTTACCAAACCTTCCTAGATTAGTGTGGAATAAGTCCCTTTTTAGTAATGTTACCAGACTCTAAAAATGAAAAGTAGTCGAGACAGAGAACGTGTAATAATATATTCAACACAACTATCCTGAATAAAACCTACACCATTCAATAGCTATTCTTCTCACATATGAGGTATTATATAGCATTAAAATCAATATATATATATTTCCATTGGCAATGCCACGTCCACTTGGTTATTCTATTCATTACTTAATTATAGAAGCTTTTTATCGAAGATTTAAACACAGTAAGTGTACTTAGACATCGGAAATACAACCTAAAAAATTGTTGTGGCTTTTAATAATTTATATATTACGAAAAGTTTTAGTCGGGGAAAAACTTCTATATGTTTTTCTATCTAATACGATGTGACATATATATATTGTCCCAATAAGATTTAAGCCAACCTTTGCATTGGAGTTCTCTTTATTCAATGCATTCTTAACTCTATTACAATTATTTGTACAGCTACTGAGAGTGTAGCTGCGCCGCCAGAGACGCCGGCAGAGCACCGTTCAATGCTTAGGTATATATGTATGTATTAGTAGCCGCTGGCAAAGAGTCGCCGCGGCGGAGGGGAGGTCTTATGTTCACTTGGTGACAGAGAGGTCGCGCATGTCAAATAGCCCAGTCCCAGTGCACTTAACGGCGATCATATTACCGCGCACTTGAAGAACTGTTTGGGACTTGTATTTGTGGCTTACTTATTGTGGCCAAGTGCTACAATGTATATGCAATAATATTATTGCGAAACACTGAGTACAGTGTGCATTCAATATGTGAACATACTACATCTCCCTCCTTTAGAAAAATAACGTAATTATATGGAGTTATTTTCTTAGTATATTAATTTGTATATAAGAATATACAAATATACATAAATTTATGCATTTTAATTTTTTTGTGTAATTATGTTTTTATTGCTATGTATGGCCATACTTGAAATATTTGTATGAGTAATGAACTGATTATGAAATAAAAGTTTTTAGTCTATCTTTATGTTCTGTTTGCTTCTTATTTTTATTGTTTGAAATCATTATATTTTCGTTCTCTTCTAAACTTACTACCGTATATGGTCCAGTATATTTAGAATCTAGCTTATGTCCTGTTTCATTTTTCAATAAAACTTTATCTCCTATAGATATATCTATGTCATTAGCTGTAAGGTCATAAAATTCTTTTTTTTCCTTTTATTTTCCTCTATCATAATTCTAGCTGTTTTGTGTGCTATTTTTAATCTATATTTACTCTCTCTTGCATAATTATCTACGTTATATATAGGCTCTATGTTTTTTATGGTATTAAATTGTTTTGGCAAATTCGATGTTTTGCCAAAAGCTAACTCATATGGACAGTAATCATGTGCCATTGATGGTGTAGTGTTGGAGCAGTATACGAAATATTTTAACCATACGTCCCAATCATTTTTATCAATCGATATATATGAGCGTATATATTCGTTAAATGTTCTGTGACTTCTTTCTACTATTCCAACTGTCTGGTGGTGGTGTGCTGTAGATGTTATATTTTTAATTCTTAAATATTTGCACAAGTCTTTTATGATTGAATTTTTATATTCGGTTCCCATGTCCGAAATTAACTTCTTCATTGGACCGTACCTCAATATGAAAGATTCAAAAATAGCTTTTGCGACAGTATTTGCACTTTTATTGGCAATTGGAATGTCAACTAAATATTTTGTTAGATCACATATAAAAGTGACTGCATATTCGTTACCATTATCTGATTTTGGTAGTGGACCAATTGTGTCTACTATCACTCTGTCGAAAGCATTTATTGGAATGTCTGTGATTGGCATAGGAGTCTTTGTATGTGCTGTCACTTTTTTGGCATTTTTGACATTTTCTTATGTACTTAGTAATATATCGGGTCATACCTTTCCAATAATAATATATTTTGACCTTGGCCAAGGATTTAGTTATGCCAGTGCCTTGTACTGGATCGTTGTGAAATGTAGACAGTATAGCTTCTTTTTCTTTATCATTATATATTACAGTCACCGGGTTGAGTAGCGCTATTCTTAATGATTTCAGTGTCTTATTGCCCTTTTTTTTTAAATCATCTTTTGAAACTTATTCAAAGATATTTTCCCACGGTGCCACTTTCAGTTGGCTGATTTTATATATACCGGCTTGCATTTCAAGCCTTCGGAAGAACTGACCTAAGTCAAGAATTCCATTGGTAAATACAAGTAAACTCTAGTTGTTGACTATGCTCAGCCGTCAGTGGGGTATTAAGAACAGTGGGAATAGATATATCCAAATCGTATTTTTCATAGACAGAAATAAGATTGGATCTTATCCGTAGGAATAATTTTGAGGCACAAGACCAGTGTGACTGGTTTTGTTTTTCTCTGTTATTATGTACTAGCGTTCGTGCTTCATTAAAACATTCTACTAGTATTTTAGCGTGTTTGTTTATGGTGCCTTCTTGTATATTTCTGTTTTGATTTAGGCATTTAAAGGATTTGTCAAACGTATTTTTTACTTCTGTCAGCCTATCCTTGACTTCTTTCCATTCCATGCTGCTTTTATCACTATTACATTAGGGGCCGTCCATAAACCACGTGGACAAATTTTAATCACTTTTTTACCCCCCTCCCCCCTCGTGGACATTCGTGGATTTTTAACTAATCCGACCCCCCCCCCATTTTGTCCACGTGGACTTTTTCATTAAAGAATTTTTTTTTTCTTATTAAAAATGATATCTATAGAGATTTTTAAAAATGGTTAAATAAATATAAGTTTAATAGAGGAATAAATAACATAAAGGTTACAATTCAATTTTTACTATGTCCACGTGGACATTTACCTCGACCCCCCTCCCCCCCTCGTGGAAAATCGTGGACTTTTGACGAACCCCCCCCTCCCCCAAAACTGTCCACGTGGTTATGGACGGCCCCTTACCAAGAAACGGATCTTTGTTTACTTCCGAAAAAATTTTACACTTTGGTACTATACTCAGAATAATTCCTTTTTGTGTTGCAGTGCAATGGATCAATGGTGAAAATTGTAGGTTATATCTTTCAATGTATTCATTTTCGAGTTCATTGATTGACATTGGTGAGTTGTGCAATTGAAGAATGGCTTGCACTCGCTCAGAAAATTCGGGGTCCTTTTAAAAGGTTTCCCTTATCGCTTTATTTGTTGGCATAATTAAAATATTTTTAGCGACGTTTGGGTTTATTGTTCACCTATTTTTCCATTCCTACCTATCCATCTATTTCCATAGGAAATTACAGGGGCTCTGTTATCTATTGATTTATCAAAAAAAAACTCTATTCTTTATTCTCAAAATCTAGATCTCTTTTTTTTTGTGTCTTTTACGATCACGTTTTTTTTTAAACTTTTATTTATTATCTTTATTTTTTATTTTATTAATTTCATTATTCAGATATTATGTTTCTTAGACAATCAATTAATTTTTTATTAGTTAGACCATTATTTTGAAAAAGTTTTGTTTTCAATTTATATATATATTTACATGAGTCGTTCTTCGCCCGAATAAAAATTTTAGAAGATTTTTTTATATTCGTTGGTTATTCTTTATTATAACGTTGGAAAAAGACTAATTGTTTGTTACAGAATTGGTTAGAATGAAACCTCGGTTTGCGTCTTAGAATTTACTGTTAGTGCATTAGGTGACGCAATCGCAAAAGTACAGCCACTAAACACGTCCTGGATGTCCTGCAAGATGTAACCAGCTACCTGGGAATGCCAGATCGAATCGTAACAGATCGTGGTACATCATTTACATCAAAAGATTTCGAAAAGTACTGCAAGTCAAATAATGTAAAGCGCCTTTTAAATGCTGTAAGGATCATCATCATTTTGTCAATTTTGTTGCCTTCCAATGACATCGATAAGCGTTGGGATGACAATGTCCGACCAATCAGCTCCTGTACGGATATGAACCTCGAGATGTTCTGAAGAACGCGATAACCAACATTATTCATAGCCAAGACCAAAAGATGCTAGCCGATGCGGAATTGAATCAACTTAGAGATGCTGCGACAACTGTCAACGATCACCGAGCTGCTGCCAAGAAACGCTACGATGCCAAACATGCTAAGCCAACTGTTTACAGCTTTGGAGACCTTGTGCTGGTCAAGAATGAGCCATTCAGCACGGGCACATCACGTAAACTGGAGCCTCGCTACAAAGGGCCTTTTATAATCAACAAGGTCCTGCCGAACACAGATATCTTGTAGAAGATATTCCTCACGCACAACGAAAGCAGAGACTCTACAAGTCGTTGTATTCGTCCGACAAGATGAAACGCTGGTGTGAGCTGCCACCGGAGGAGCCAGACGAAAATGACGATTTGGAAGATGATCCCCCCATAAATCCTGCGAGGACGCGAGGATTTGTCAGGAGAGGCCGACTTTGAACAGCGCCTAGTATAGTATTTACCAAACCTTCCTAGATTAGTGTGGAATAAGTCCCTTTTTAGTAATGTTACCAGACTCTAAAAATGAAAAGTAGTCGAGACAGAGAACGTGTAATAATATATTCAACACAACTATCCTGAATAAAACCTACACCATTCAATAGCTATTCTTCTCACATATGAGGTATTATATAGCATTAAAATCAATATATATATATTTCCATTGGCAATGCCACGTCCACTTGGTTATTCTATTCATTACTTAATTATAGAAGCTTTTTATCGAAGATTTAAACACAGTAAGTGTACTTAGACATCGGAAATACAACCTAAAAAATTGTTGTGGCTTTTAATAATTTATATATTACGAAAAGTTTTAGTCGGGGAAAAACTTCTATATGTTTTTCTATCTAATACGATGTGACATATATATATTGTCCCAATAAGATTTAAGCCAACCTTTGCATTGGAGTTCTCTTTATTCAATGCATTCTTAACTCTATTACAATTATTTGTACAGCTACTGAGAGTGTAGCTGCGCCGCCAGAGACGCCGGCAGAGCACCGTTCAATGCTTAGGTATATATGTATGTATTAGTAGCCGCTGGCAAAGAGTCGCCGCGGCGGAGGGGAGGTCTTATGTTCACTTGGTGACAGAGAGGTCGCGCATGTCAAATAGCCCAGTCCCAGTGCACTTAACGGCGATCATATTACCGCGCACTTGAAGAACTGTTTGGGACTTGTATTTGTGGCTTACTTATTGTGGCCAAGTGCTACAATGTATATGCAATAATATTATTGCGAAACACTGAGTACAGTGTGCATTCAATATGTGAACATACTACATCTCCCTCCTTTAGAAAAATAACGTAATTATATGGAGTTATTTTCTTAGTATATTAATTTGTATATAAGAATATACAAATATACATAAATTTATGCATTTTAATTTTTTTGTGTAATTATGTTTTTATTGCTATGTATGGCCATACTTGAAATATTTGTATGAGTAATGAACTGATTATGAAATAAAAGTTTTTAGTCTATCTTTATGTTCTGTTTGCTTCTTATTTTTATTGTTTGAAATCATTATATTTTCGTTCTCTTCTAAACTTACTACCGTATATGGTCCAGTATATTTAGAATCTAGCTTATGTCCTGTTTCATTTTTCAATAAAACTTTATCTCCTATAGATATATCTATGTCATTAGCTGTAAGGTCATAAAATTCTTTTTTTTCCTTTTATTTTCCTCTATCATAATTCTAGCTGTTTTGTGTGCTATTTTTAATCTATATTTACTCTCTCTTGCATAATTATCTACGTTATATATAGGCTCTATGTTTTTTATGGTATTAAATTGTTTTGGCAAATTCGATGTTTTGCCAAAAGCTAACTCATAATCATGTGCCATTGATGGTGTAGTGTTGGAGCAGTATACGAAATATTTTAACCATACGTCCCAATCATTTTTATCAATCGATATATATGAGCGTATATATTCGTTAAATGTTCTGTGACTTCTTTCTACTATTCCAACTGTCTGGTGGTGGTGTGCTGTAGATGTTATATTTTTAATTCTTAAATATTTGCACAAGTCTTTTATGATTGAATTTTTATATTCGGTTCCCATGTCCGAAATTAACTTCTTCATTGGACCGTACCTCAATATGAAAGATTCAAAAATAGCTTTTGCGACAGTATTTGCACTTTTATTGGCAATTGGAATGTCAACTAAATATTTTGTTAGATCACATATAAAAGTGACTGCATATTCGTTACCATTATCTGATTTTGGTAGTGGACCAATTGTGTCTACTATCACTCTGTCGAAAGCATTTATTGGAATGTCTGTGATTGGCATAGGAGTCTTTGTATGTGCTGTCACTTTTTTGGCATTTTTGACATTTTCTTATGTACTTAGTAATATATCGGGTCATACCTTTCCAATAATAATATATTTTGACCTTGGCCAAGGATTTAGTTATGCCAGTGCCTTGTACTGGATCGTTGTGAAATGTAGACAGTATAGCTTCTTTTTCTTTATCATTATATATTACAGTCACCGGGTTGAGTAGCGCTATTCTTAATGATTTCAGTGTCTTATTGCCCTTTTTTTTTAAATCATCTTTTGAAACTTATTCAAAGATATTTTCCCACGGTGCCACTTTCAGTTGGCTGATTTTATATATACCGGCTTGCATTTCAAGCCTTCGGAAGAACTGACCTAAGTCAAGAATTCCATTGGTAAATACAAGTAAACTCTAGTTGTTGACTATGCTCAGCCGTCAGTGGGGTATTAAGAACAGTGGGAATAGATATATCCAAATCGTATTTTTCATAGACAGAAATAAGATTGGATCTTATCCGTAGGAATAATTTTGAGGCACAAGACCAGTGTGACTGGTTTTGTTTTTCTCTGTTATTATGTACTAGCGTTCGTGCTTCATTAAAACATTCTACTAGTATTTTAGCGTGTTTGTTTATGGTGCCTTCTTGTATATTTCTGTTTTGATTTAGGCATTTAAAGGATTTGTCAAACGTATTTTTTACTTCTGTCAGCCTATCCTTGACTTCTTTCCATTCCATGCTGCTTTTATCACTATTACATTAGGGGCCGTCCATAAACCACGTGGACAAATTTTAATCACTTTTTTACCCCCCTCCCCCCTCGTGGACATTCGTGGATTTTTAACTAATCCGACCCCCCCCCCCCCCCCCATTTTGTCCACGTGGACTTTTTCATTAAAGAATTTTTTTTTTCTTATTAAAAATGATATCTATAGAGATTTTTAAAAATGGTTAAATAAATATAAGTTTAATAGAGGAATAAATAACATAAAGGTTACAATTCAATTTTTACTATGTCCACGTGGACATTTACCTCGACCCCCCTCCCCCCCTCGTGGAAAATCGTGGACTTTTGACGAACCCCCCCTCCCCCAAAACTGTCCACGTGGTTATGGACGGCCCCTTACCAAGAAACGGATCTTTGTTTACTTCCGAAAAAATTTTACACTTTGGTACTGTACTCAGAATAATTCCTTTTTGTGTTGCAGTGCAATGGATCAATGGTGAAAATTGTAGGTTATATCTTTCAATGTATTCATTTTCGAGTTCATTGATTGACATTGGTGAGTTGTGCAATTGAAGTATGGCTTGCACTCGCTCAGAAAATTCGGGGTCCTTTTAAAAGGTTTCCCTTATCGCTTTATTTGTTGGCATAATTAAAATATTTTTAGCGACGTTTGGGTTTATTGTTCACCTATTTTTCCATTCCTACCTATCCATCTATTTCCATAGGAAATTACAGGGGCTCTGTTATCTATTGATTTATCAAAAAAAAACTCTATTCTTTATTCTCAAAATCTAGATCTCTTTTTTTTTGTGTCTTTTACGATCACGTTTTTTTTTAAACTTTTATTTATTATCTTTATTTTTTATTTTATTAATTTCATTATTCAGATATTATGTTTCTTAGACAATCAATTAATTTTTTATTAGTCAGACCATTATTTTGAAAAAGTTTTGTTTTCAATTTATATATATATTTACATGAGTCGTTCTTCGCCCGAATAAAAATTTTAGAAGATTTTTTTATATTCGTTGGTTATTCTTTATTAGAACGTTGGAAAAAGACTAATTGTTTGTTACAGAATTGGTTAGAATGAAACCTCGGTTTGCGTCTTAGAATTTACTGTTAGTGCATTAGGTGACGCAATCGCAGGTGGATGATGCGATCGCCACTTCTTTGTTTATGTTTACATAATTCGGTCTTATTGGATTTTGCGATCTTATTGGATTTTTACGTTTATTAAATTACGTCATTGTTGACGTTCGGACTTAATAAATTTTCTTTGTTTGTTTGCAATGCGGGATCTCGAGCTTCTGTATCGTTTTTAATCAAAGCCGAAATTGGCGATTCTGTTTATTTGTAAACGGTTTCGATCTTTCAACTGGTGGCCGTTGAGAAATCGCAGTGCAGACACGTCACTCCCCCATCACTTAGACAAAATCGTATGGTTATTTATGTGATTTTGGGGTATAGTTTTGGTATTTCTTGTAACTCTTGTGAGTCTATTGTTGGGTCGTCACCTTTTGTGTTATTGTATTTTATAAGTATTCTTTTAGGTATTTCCTTAAATTTATAAAGTAGGTAGAGTGATATACTTAATATTAAGAGACCCAGTGTTACAATTACAATTATTTTGTAAATCTGGTTTTCTTTATTTTGTTCAAAAAATATTTCTTTTGCTTGTATGTATGATATTGGGTCTAATTTGGTGACATTATTTCTTGTGTATATGCTTTGTGTGTAGTCAGAATTATAATTGCTTATGGATAAATCGTTAATTGCAATTGAGCAATTGTGTATTTTGATCATATTGTTTCCTTCAATTACAATTTCATTTTTAATACAATTTTGGTTTAGAATAGTTTTTGACAAATTCCATGTAACTATGATATTTGGTTCGACATAATTAATTTGGGTAGTTAAGAGCGTTTTTGTGTACCTGCAACTAGTATCTGTTTGATTAACGAGACCTAAAAGACATGTGTTGGTAACAGGTTTTTTTGTTTCTTTGTTATACAAACTATTTCTGTATACGTAATATTTGTTTTGGGTGATATCTTGTAATATTTTATTATTTTCATCTGGATAAGGTAATATTTCGTATACGGGAAGTTTCTTTATTTCTCTGGGTATGTGGGATATAATTAAAATTTCGTTTGAATCTGACCTAAGCCAAGTTGAGGTTTTTATGTTCAGAAGTATCTCAGAATTAATGTTTGTCAAGTAGTCGTGTTTTAATAACTTTGGGTTGAATATTCCTAATCTTGCTAACTGCATTCCCATTTCCAGGTCTTCAATGTATTCTGCGAAATGTTCTAAATTAAAAACCAATAATTCAAGAATTTTTTCGTTTTCGTGGTATTCGAGATGCTTGTTTATTATATCGATGCCTTTGTTAACTGTATCGATTATATTATTTAGTTCGTTTACCTGTACACTGTTTTGAGCTATTACATTGATTTTTTCTTCTAATTCTTCTTTATCATTATTATATAATGTTCCAAAAAGATATTTATAAGCTGTTCCTACAAAATTAGCTAATCCTCTTTTGTTTCTCCTAGCAATTTTTAACCCATTCATTTCTCTATGTAGTTTTTCTGTTAAATATTTAATCTGCATTATTTCCTTAAAGCCAAACGCTTGTGATAGCAAATTTTTGTAAGTTTCTTCCGTTTTTGTAATATTAATTGTGAGACAATGGTATTCAAAACTATCTGGGATGTTGATTGTGTCGGTCATAAATAACAAATAGCCATTGTATGATTTTATTGGGTTAATTTCTATAAATTGGTTGTTACCCATTGGCATCATTATTATTAACGTTGATGTCAGAAAGATGAAAGTCAAAGCGCTGGGTCTTGATCTGGGTCCTCCTGCAAATATTTACTTTTATTAACTTTCTTTTGTCTCTGGAAGTTTGTTTTGTAATGTTTTATTTTTTGACCTCTGTTAGTTTCCTCAAAATGATCATTATCTATTTGTTCTATATTTCCTGTCTTTTTATAAGGATTGTGTAATTTCCCGTGAATTATGGGAGCCTTTCTAAATTTGGTATTTACCTCAAAATGTTGTCGTTTTTTATTAAGCTGTTCTATTTTAGCTTCTTTTATAATTTGGCTATTATATGCAGGGGTACCTGCATAAATAAAAATATCAGCTGGGGTTCTACCTGTTGCATTGTGTTTTATTTAATGATTGTAAGTATACAGAATTACTTCCATTTTCATAAGTTTATTTTTCGGATTGTCGCCGGTCTCGATCACACGTATTTTTTCGTTAATTTTGTGTAATCTTTCTACATCTGATACTCCAATTTTACTTGTTGTTATCTGAATATTTACGTTTTCTGTGTCCAGCCAATTTTTAAGCGCTATACTCATAAAAGCACTATCCCTATCTGTTTTCAAGGTTCTGGGTTTTCCCATTGAATTGAATATTCGAAAAAGTCCTCTTTTAACTTCCATCCAGTCCTTTCCGTTTAATTCAATCGCGCTTCCAAATTTTGAGTATAAATCAATACAAGTTAGGTAATTTTTATTTTTGATCGTGTAAATATCTGCGACGTAAATTTCCCTACAAAATTCTGTTTCTGGAGTTGTTTTTAATAAAAGCGATGTTTTTCTATGTTCGGTTTTTGCTTTGTTACAAACATTACACTCATTAATTAAATTCTGAATTAAATTCCGGTAGTCGGGATAATAATAGGTTTCTTTGAAAAGCCTTACCATTTTTTCAATTCCTGGGTGCAATAGTTTTTCGTGGTTGCTAACAATAATTTCTTTAAATTCAGCGTAAGTTTTTGTCCTGTAATTTAATTACTGCTCTTACAATTTTTGTAGTAGTGTTCATAACCTGTTTACAAGCTTCTTGAATGATTTCAAAATCAGAGTCGTGTTCGATGAAAAGTGCACTTGACTTGGTACAAAAATGTTTTATTAATATTTGCTTAGCTTTTTCGATGTTTAATTCATTAAACATTATTTTAATCTTGACTTTCTTAAAATAATTTTCACTTTCTTCACCTTCTGTATTGCTTCGAATCATTTCTACCTGTCTTGCGAAGTGATTGATTGGTTTTTCAGTAGTTATTAAATTTTCATTATCTTCTTCAGCGCTATGTGCTGTTGCTTTGTTACTGCCATAGTATACTTCGTTAATTTTGATTTTTGACAATGCATCGGCTACGTGATTTTGCTTTCCTTCTAAATATTTTATTTCGAAGTCATATTCTCCTAACCTTATCTTCCATCTTTGCAGTTTCATATTAGGTTCTTTGATATTGTTTAGCCAGACTAACGGCTTATGGTCACTTAATATCTCAAATCTTCTTCCGAATAAATAGGGTCTTAAGGTTTTTGTTGCCCATACTATAGCTAATAATTCTTTTTCAATTGTACTATAGTTTTCTTCATGTGCATTTAGAGTCCTACTAATGTAACTGATTGGTTTGTTATCCTGAGAAAGAATTGCTCCTAATGCAAAGTTGCTAGCATCAGTAGTTAATTGAAACCTTTTTCCAAAGTCTGGACAAATCAGTATGGGATCGTTTATGATTAGTTGTTTTAATTTATTGAATGCTGCAATAAATGTATCATCTTTGAATGTCACTTTAGAACCAGCTTTTAAACATTTAGTTAAAGGTTTTGAAATGTCTGCGAAGTTTGGAATGAATTTTCTGTAATAACCGCAAAGACCAAGAAATGATTTTATTTCTTTTTGAGTTTTGTGAATGGGAAATTTATTGATTGCCTTAACTTTTTCTGGATTTGGCATTACACCGTTTGGTCCAACTATGTGTCCCAAAAATTCTGTTTCTTTTTTCAAAAATTCACATTTGTCTAGTTGTAATTTTAGATTAGCGTTTTTAAGTTTTTCAAAAACAATTTTTAATGAAGTAAGGTGTTCGTCAAGGGACGTAGAGAAAACAATTATATCGTCCAAGTATACAAGGCAATGCTTGTTTATTAATTCACGAAGGACATTGTTCATGCATCGCTGAAAAGTTGCAGGTGCATTTTTTAATCCAAATGGCATTCGTGTGTACTCGTAGTGTCCGTACTTTGTGGAAAACGCTGTTTTGTTTATGGAATTTTGGTCCATTTCGATCTGGTGGAAACCTTTAGCCAAATCAATGGTGGTAAGATATTGACACCGTCCTAGCTTGCCTAGTATTTCGTCCATATTGGGAATGGGAAATTTATCACTAATAGTGATCTCATTTAAGCCCCTATAGTCTACTACAAGTCTAAATTTTTGTTTACCTGAAGCATCTTTCTTTTTTGGTACTATCCACAATGGACTGCAATAAGGTGATTGGCTGTGCCTATTTATTCCTTGCTTTAACATATCCTGTATTTGAGACTCAACTTCTTTTTCAAATGAAAAAGGATACCCATACGGTTTTTTATAAATTGGATTTTCATGATGAGTTTTTATTTCATGCTTAACAACATTCGTAAAGGTCAAATTTTCAATTTTTTTTTCTTTGTACTCCTTATTTTGTTGATAATTTTCGTCTACTTGCATTCTTGATTGTCCACTATTACTTTCTCTGACTCTCTTTTGTGATTGGTTGGGTACTGAGCCCGATGGTCCACTTGGCTGTTGGCTTTGATTCATTGTATTATTTTGCTGTCCCTGAATTAAATTTCTTCGAAACTCTTGGTAACTTCCCCTATTTTGGTCAAAAGTATAATTTCTGTTATTCGATTGGAACCTATAATTTTGTGGAACCATTCTTTGGGGTTGGTTGGGGTGTGGTTGAATTGAAAGAGCTGGGCCAGGATTAAATTGTTGGGTGTTGTACAAATTAGTGTAAGGGTAGGGGTTTCGTGTATAATTTGTTTGATCATGCTTTTGAATTTTATTAGTATTGATGTTATTATGTTTTAAATTTTCATTTTCTTCGTATAGCCCTTCTTGCTGAGCCGCTTGTTTCAGTTTAAGTACTGTTGAAATATCGCTTCTTGCTAATGTCATACAAATTCTGTCAGGTAGTTTTCGTTGTATTAGGTTTTTTGTAGTCCTAAACATTGCTTCTGTGTACAATATTAATTCATTTGGATTTCCTTCAAGTTCTAATTTGTTGCTTATAACTAACTGTTAATCTCGATCTCGTTACAAAATTTTCTTAGATTACCTTGAAAATTAGTATAGTATAATCGCCTTAATAGTTCCTCCACAGGTGTTTGCGTTTTGTACTCGTCGATTAGGGCTGCTCTAAGATCTGGCCAGTTGTTGACTTGTAGAACTTGCAGAATCCTCTGGGCATCACCGGTGATTTGAAGTTCAATTGCTCCAAATATAACGCTTGTCTGTCGATCATGGGTACAGACGCAAAAGGTAGTTAACTCTTCTGACAAAGGTTCCTAGGGTAGATGGATCTCCTTCAAACGTTGGAATATTCCGGATCTGGGACAAAAGTTGATTTAAGTTTTGCTCCGTCAATGGGTTGGGTGCCACACCAATTTGTGGTTGCCCTTGAGCTGGTGGTTCTTGGTCCATTTTGTTGTGTTTAATTAAATTCCACTCAACTTTATTACTGACCAAATTGGATTTATTCAGTAGTCGATTGAAGTTTAATTTATTATAATATTTGTTCAGTGCCTTTAATTTGCACTTAGGTTCTTTTGCGGATCTCTTAGTTGCACTTCCGAGCTAGTCGAATAAATTGCTTACTTGTGGGCAATTCCACGCGCTGATCTGGATATCTTAGTAGTTAAGAAATATCCTTTTAATTGATCAGTAAGCTCCCGACTTTTTTTTTTTTTCGCAAGGATATTTTTTAAAGAGATCCTACCGACTGCGCCATTTACATGAGTCGATCTTCGCCCGAATAAAAATTTTAGAAGATTTTTTTATATTCGTTGGTTGTTCTTTATTAGAACGTTGGAAAAAGACTAATTGTATGTTACAGAATTGGTTAGAACGAAACCTCGGTTTGCGTCTTAGAATTTACTGTTAGTGCATGCTCTAGGTGACGCAATCGCACTTCTTTGTTTATGCTTACATAATTCGGTCTTATTGGATTTTGCGATCTTATTGGATTTTTACGTTTATTGAATTACGTCATTGTTGACGTTCGGACTTAATCAATTTTCTTCGTTTGTTTGCAATGCGGGATCTCGAGCTTCTGTATCGTTTTTAATCAAAGCCGAAATTGGCGATTCTGTTTATTTGTAAACGGTTTCGATCTTTCAACTGGTGGCCGTTGAGAAATCTTTGAATATATATTTTTATTATAATTATCATAATGTTGTGCGTATGCATTTAGATCTTATCTAGATCGTTTCCATGGCTTATGGCCCTTTTTGTTATACACCTATTGACAATTATCAATAACAATATATTTGTTAAATGGGGATCGATATTTGTCCATTCTATTTTATTAATCACGTTTGCAGTGGAGCTCACTGTTTTCGTATCGATCAATCCCATTGCGCTTATATAACTTATCTCTTTATTTTGATCGAATTTACCTGTACTATTACTTTTCTGGGCTCAGGCGGTACCGGTGCCGGTCATCGCACATGTGTGGTTACAGTGTATGCTTTCCAGTGGTCCAGGGCAATCGGCTGGTCGTTGAGGCACATGTTTTTGAATGTTTTAATAAAATTCGTTCTTTTATAATTTTCATTTTTGCTGAGTGAGTTGTGATATGTGGCGCTTATATTTGAGACTTAATTTTAAATGATCAAGCTCTGCATGTTATTTTTAGGGTTGTTGCCCACGCGGAAGGTGGTGTGTTTGTATAGAGTTGCCACTTTTTGTGCGCAACTCTTTTCTTAATTTTTTTGTTCGACACCTCCGCATCTACCCCATCCCTCACACTCTACTCACTCAGACTTTTTTATTTTTTTTCATCCAAGCCGTCGTGCCGATCCTGTTGATTTGGACCATTCTCGTCTTCCGCGGTAATCTTCTAATCGCGAGTTGAGCTGTAGACGGCGGATGTTTCCTGGTCCTATGTCCGTGGATGCATTCCGATCCACCAAGTCACGGTCGCCATGTGATATATATATATTGTCCCAATAAGATTTAAGCCAACATTTGCATTCAATGAATTCTTAACTCTATTACAATACCTTGTACAGCTACTGAGAGTGTAGCTGCGCCGCCAGAGACGCCGGCAGAGCAGCGTTCAATGCTTAGGTATAGATGTATGTATTAGTAATTTAAATTCATTTTAATTAGATCGAATTATTCAGATTTCAATTAAGGGACAATAGATGGCCCTCGCTTAGCACGGACTCTTTTAGCACGAACTCGGTCTTACACGGTTACAAATTTGCTCCCATCCCCCTTTTAACACGCTAAAAACCTCCTTCTTACACGAAAAAAACTGATATTTTTGATAAGGAGCCACCAAAAAAGAAAACATGTTAAAACAAACTGGCTTAAACTATCAATGCCACCAAATGCATTTCAAATTGGATATGGTTAGAAACATATGATCTCCTTACTTTTTAACATTTTAAAGTTCCTATAAAGTTTAACCTGTTAATTAATTATTTGAAGAAACTTTTTTAATTTAATACCAACTTTTAATTTTGAAACTTTGAATGTTATGCATTTATTAAAAGCATACACATAACAGCTTTTGGCTAATTTTAAACAAATGTGTGAAACTTTAATAAAAACAGACCAAGTTTGATTGATTGATTGATTCTAAAAACGAAACCCCGTATTTTGTACTGAATCCATGTTTCGCTTAACACGATTTCGCTTAACTCGAGGACTTCTCGCTTAACACGAGGATGTTAAGCGAGGGCCAAGTGTATTTTTAATTTTTTGTTTTGTTAGTTTGTTATTCACGTTCGTCATCGCCTTTCTCAAACATGAGTCCGGGTCCTCGGAGTCCTTCGACAACGCTTCTAAAAAAATGTATGGGCATATGATTAAAAAATGCGTTTTTCTTATTTATTCGTATATTTACCTTTTATTTATTGACATTTATTATTGACTTTATTATATTAACTTATATTAACTAAACAAACGATTAAAGTAACTCTGCTGCGCACATCTAAAATGAATGCTTCCTTTTCAATCACTTAAACAGAATGCACCAAGTCTTCTTCTCACCCCCTTTACTTGATTTCTTTTGTTTTCTCTTCGCTGTTGGCGCGTGCCACTGCAACTATACCCTTTCTAAAGCGAAAAATATGCGACTATATATGTTTTATTTTTTGACCTCTGTTAGTTTCCTCAAAATGATCATTATCTATTTGTTCTATATTTCCTGTCTTTTTATAAGGATTGTGTAATTTCCCGTGAATTATGGGAGCCTTTCTAAATTTGGTATTTACCTCAAAATGTTGTCGTTTTTTATTAAGCTGTTCTATTTTAGCTTCTTTTATAATTTGGCTATTATATGCAGGGGTACCTGCATAAATAAAACAAGGAAGAACGCTATAGTCGAGTACCTCGACTATCAGATACCCGTTACTCAAAGGGAAATGGAGATATGCAAGCAGCAAAGCGAGATTAAAATGCGCCACCTACCGGCGGTAGACAGATTTAAGCGTTATGGGCGTTAGAGTGGGCGTGGAAAATTTATTTTTGGATCAATCGATAGGTATTGACGACACCAATACATTTCAGTTAAAATTTCTTATCTAGCATGCAATTTGTGGGCGTCACAGGTTTTCGCGGTTTGTGGGCGTTTTAGTGGGCGTGGCAAACTTTTTTTTAGGTCAATCGATAGGTATTGTTGAGAACAATACATTTCAGTTAAAATTTTCTATCTAGCATCAAAACTGTAGGAGTTACAGTTTTGGGCGGTTTGTGGGCGTTACAGTGGGCGTGGCAGTCTACTGAAACAAACTTGCGCTGCGTAAGAAGCTCAGGAATCTGTACGCCAAATCTCAATAGCCTAGCTCTCATAGTTTCCGAGATCTCAGCGTTCATCCGGACAGACAGACGGACAGACGGACAGACGGACAGACGGTCAGACGGACAGACGGACAGACGGACAGACGGACAGACGGACAGACGGACAGACGGACATGGCTAGATCGACTCGGCTAGTGATCCTGATCAAGAATATATATACTTTATGGGGTCGGAAACGCTTCCTTCTGCCTGTTACATACTTTCCGACGAATCTAGTATACCCTTTTACTCTACGAGTAACGGGTATAAATATCAGCTGGGGTTCTACCTGTTGCATTGTGTTTTATTTTATGATTGTAAGTATACAGTATTACTTCCATTTTCATAAGTTTATTTTCCGGATTGTCGCCGGTCTCGATCACACGTATTTTTTCGTTAATTTTGTGTAATCTTTCTACATCTGATACTCCAATTTTACTTGTTGTTATCTGAATATTTACGTTTTCTGTGTCCAGCCAATTTTTAAGCGCTATACTCATAAAAGCACTATCCCTATCTGTTTTCAAGGTTCTGGGTTTTCCCATTGAATTGAATATTCGAAAAAGTCCTCTTTTAACTTCCATCCAGTCCTTTCCGTTTAATTCAATCGCGCTTCCAAATTTTGAGTATAAATCAATACAAGTTAGGTAATTTTTATTTTTGATCGTGTAAATATCTGCGACGTAAATTTCCCTACAAAATTCTGTTTCTGGAGTTGTTTTTAATAAAAGCGATGTTTTTCTATGTTCGGTTTTTGATTGGTTACAAACATTACACTCATTAATTAAATTCTGAATTAAATTCCGGTAGTCGGGATAATAATAGGTTTCTTTGAAAAGCCGTACCATTTTTTCAATTCCTGGGTGCAATAGTTTTTCGTGGTTGCTAACAATAATTTCTTTAAATTCAGCGTAAGTTTTTGTCCTGTAATTTAATTACTGCTCTTACAATTTTTGTAGTAGTGTTCATAACCTGTTTACAAGCTTCTTGAATGATTTCAAAATCAGAGTCGTGTTCGATGAGAAGTGCACTTGACTTGGTACAAAAATGTTTTATTAATATTTGCTTAGCTTTTTCGATGTTTAATTCATTAAACATTATTTTAATCTTGACTTTCTTAAAATAATTTTCACTTTCTTCATCTTCTGTATTGCTTCGAATCATTTCTACCTGTCTTGCGAAATGATTGATTGGTTGTTCAGTAATTGTTATTAAATTTTCATTATCTTCTTCAGCGCTATGTGCTGTTGCTTTGTTACTGCCATAGTATACTTCGTTAATTTTGATTTTTGACAATGCATCGGCTACGTGATTTTGCTTTCCTTCTAAATATTTTATTTCGAAGTCATATTCTCCTAACCTTATCTTCCATCTTTGCAGTTTCATATTAGGTTCTTTGATATTGTTTAGCCAGACTAACGGCTTATGGTCACTTAATATCTCAAATCTTCTTCCGAATAAATAGGGTCTTAAGGTTTTTGTTGCCCATACTATAGCTAATAATTCTTTTTCAATTGTACTATAGTTTTCTTCATGTGCATTTAGAGTCCTACTAATGTAACTGATTGGTTTGTTATCCTGAGAAAGAACTGCTCCTAATGCAAAGTTGCTAGCATCAGTAGTTAATTGAAACCTTTTTCCAAAGTCTGGACAAATCAGTATGGGATTGTTTATGATTTGTTGTTTTAATTTATTGAATGCTGCAATAAATGTATCATCTTTGAATGTCACTTTAGAACCAGCTTTTAAACATTTAGTTAAAGGTTTTGAAATGTCTGGGAAGTTTGGAATGAATTTTCTGTAATAACCGCAAAGACCAAGAAATGATTTTATTTCTTTTTGAGTTTTGTGAATGGGAAATTTATTGATTGCCTTAACTTTTTCTGGATTTGGCATTACACCGTTTGGTCCAACTATGTGTCCCAAAAATTCTGTTTCTTTTTTCAAAAATTCACATTTGTCTAGTTGTAATTTTAGATTAGCGTTTTTAAGTTTTTCAAAAACAATTTTTAATGAAGTAAGGTGTTCGTCAAGGGACGTAGAGAAAACAATAATATCGTCCAAGTATACAAGGCAATGCTTGTTTATTAATTCACGAAGGACATTGTTCATGCATCGCTGAAAAGTTGCAGGTGCATTTTTTAATCCAAATGGCATTCGTGTGTACTCGTAGTGTCCGTACTTTGTGGAAAACGCTGTTTTGTTTATGGAATTTTGGTCCATTTCGATCTGGTGGAAACCTTTAGCCAAATCAATGGTGGTAAAATATTGACACCGTCCTAGCTTGCCTAGTATTTCGTCCATATTGGGAATGGGAAATTTATCACTAATAGTGATCTCATTTAAGCCCCTATAGTCTACTACAAGTCTAAATTTTTGTTTACCTGAAGCATCTTTCTTTTTTGGTACTATCCACAATGGACTGCAATAAGGTGATTGGCTGTGCCTATTTATTCCTTGCTTTAACATATCCTGTATTTGAGACTCAACTTCTTTTTCAAATGAAAAAGGATACCCATACGGTTTTTTATAAATTGGATTTTCATGATGAGTTTTTATTTCATGCTTAACAACATTCGTAAAGGTCAAATTTTCACCATCACGATATTGAATGCATTTATATTGGTTAATTAATTTTAATAATTTAACTTTTTCTTCTTCATTTAAGTGTTCTAAGCTATAACTTTTTCCCTCTGCTAATTCATGTTGAACAGCATAATTTATTTCATCAGTATAATTTTTAGATTTTAGCAATGCCTCAAAATCATTTATATGTGTTGGATTTTTTAAACTAATGTTTTTGTGTAAAAAAATGCGCCCACTAATAGTCCTAGTAGTATGTCATAATTGGAAGAAAAGTCGTGAATATAAAATATTTGTTCTTGAGTAAATAAACTATTAGGTGCAACTTTTACAAATTCATTTAGTTCATAATGCGCTGTCATAGTCCGTATAATTGTCGGATCTTTATGTATGCTCCCGTTGAGAAAATTCTTTTTCATTAAGTTAATTGATGAACCGGTATCGACGAGGCAACGATAATTATGATTATTTATAGTTATTTCTATGTACGTAATTGGTCCGAGGCTTGCATTGGAAAATTTTCATTTTCATTATAAACATCTTCTTTGTACTGCTTATTTTGTTGATAATTTTCGTCTACTTGCATTCTTGATTGTCCACTATTACTTTCTCTGACTCTCTTTTGTGATTGGTTGGGTACTGAGCCCGATGGTCCACTTGGCTGTTGGCTTTGATTCATTGTATTATTTTGCTGTCCCTGAATTAAATTTCTTCGAAACTCTTGGTAACTTCCCCTATTTTGGTCAAAAGTATTATTTCTGTTATTCGATTGGAACCTATAATTTTGTGGAACCATTCTTTGGGGTTGGTTGTGGTGTGGTTGAATTGAAAGAGCTGGGTGTTGTACCAATTAGTGTAAGGGTAGGGGTTACGTGTATAATTTGTTTGATCATGCTTTTGAATTTTATTAGTATTGATGTTATAATGTTTTAAATTTTCATTTTATTAGCCCTTCTTGCTGAGCCGCTTGTTTCAGTTTAAGTACTGTTGAAATATCGCTTCTTGCTAATGTCATACAAATTCTGTCAGGTAATTTTCGTTGTATTAGGTTTTTTGTAGTCCTAAACATTGCTTCTGTGTACAATATTAATTCATTTGGATTTCCTTCAAGTTCTAATTTGTTGCTTATAACTAACTGCTTAATCTCGATCTCGTTACAAAATTTTCTTAGATTACCTTGAAAATTAGTATAGTATAATCGCCTTAATAGTTCCTCCATAGGTGTTTGCGTTTTGTACTCGTCGACTAGGGCTGCTCTAAGATCTGGCCAGTTGTTGACTTGTAGAACTTGCAGAATCCTCTGGGCATCACCGGTGATTTGAAGTTCAATTGCTCCAAATATAACGCTTGTCTGTCGATCATGGGTTGTAGGATACAGACGCAAAAGGTAGTTAACTCTTCTGACAAAGGTTCCTAGGGTAGATGGATCTCCTTCAAACGTTTGAATATTCCGGATCTGGGACAAAAGTTGATTTAAGTTTTGCTCCGTCAATGGGTTGGGTGCCACACCAATTTGTGGTTGCCCTTGAGCTGGTGGTTCTTGGTCCATTTTGTTGTGTTTAATTAAATTCCACTCAACTTTATTACTGACCAAATTGGATTTATTCAGTAGTCGATTGAAGTTTAATTTATTATAATATTTGTTCAGTGCCTTTAATTTGCACTTAGGTTCTTTTGCGGATCTCTTAGTTGCACTTCCGAGCTAGTCGAATAAATTGCTTACTTGTGGGCAATTCCACGCGCTGATCTGGATATCCTAGTAGTTAAGAAATATCCTTTTAATTGATCAGTAAGCTCCCGACTTTGTTTTTTTTTCGCAAGGATATTTTTTAAAGAGATCCTACCGACTGCGCCATTTACATGAGTCGTTCTTCGCCCGAATAAAAATTTTAGAAGATTTTTTTATATTCGTTGGTTGTTCTTTATTAGAACGTTGGAAAAAGACTAATTGTATGTTACAGAATTGGTTAGAACGAAACCTCGGTTTGCGTCTTAGAATTTACTGTTAGTGCATGCTCTAGGTGACGCAATCGCACTTCTTTGTTTATGCTTACATAATTCGGTCTTATTGGATTTTGCGATCTTATTGGATTTTTACGTTTATTGAATTACGTCATTGTTGACGTTCGGACTTAATCAATTTTCTTCGTTTGTTTGCAATGCGGGATCTCGAGCTTCTGTATCGTTTTTAATCAAAGCCGAAATTGGCGATTCTGTTTATTTGTAAACGGTTTCGATCTTTCAACTGGTGGCCGTTGAGAAATCTTTGAATATATATTTTTATTATAATTATCATAATGTTGTGCGTATGCATTTAGATCTTATCTAGATCGTTTCCATGGCTTAGGGCCCTTTTTGTTATACACCTATTGTGTAACAGGTATGCTTTATAAAGTATATATCCGCACAAAATTATGACAATTATCAATAACAATATATTTGTTAAATGGGGATCGATATTTGTCCATTCTATTTTATTAATCACGTTTGCAGTGGAGCTCACTGTTTTCGTATCGATCAATCCCATTGCGCTTATATAACTTATCTCTTTATTTTGATCGAATTTACCTGTACTATTACTTTTCTGGGCTCAGGCGGTACCGGTGCCGGTCATCGCACATGTGTGGTTACAGTGTATGCTTTCCAGTGGTCCAGGGCAATCGGCTGGTCGTTGAGGCACATGTTTTTGAATGTTTTAATAAAATTCGTTCTTTTATAATTTTCATTTTTGCTGAGTGAGTTGTGATATGTGGCGCTTATATTTGCGACTTAATTTTAAATGATCAAGCTCTGCATGTTATTTTTAGGGTTGTTGCCCACGCGGAAGGTGGTGTGTTTGTATAGAGTTGCCACTTTTTGTGCGCAACTCTTTTCTTAATTTTTTTGTTCGACACCTCCGCATCTACCCCATCCCTCACACTCTACTCACTCAGACTTTTTTATTTTTTTTCATCCAAGCCGTCGTGCCGATCCTGTTGATTTGGACCATTCTCGTCTTCCGCGGTAATCTTCTAATCGCGAGTTGAGCTGTAGACGGCGGATGTTTCCTGGTCCTATGTCCGTGGATGCATTCCGATCCACCAAGTCACGGTCGCCATGTGATATATATATATTGTCCCAATAAGATTTAAGCCAACATTTGCATTCAATGAATTCTTAACTCTATTACAATACCTTGTACAGCTACTGAGAGTGTAGCTGCGCCGCCAGAGACGCCGGCAGAGCAGCGTTCAATGCTTAGGTATAGATGTATGTATTAGTAATTTAAATTCATTTTAATTAGATCGAATTATTCAGATTTCAATTAAGGGACAATTGTTGGCCCTCGCTTAGCACGGACTCTTTTAGCACGAACTCGGTCTTACACGGTTACAAATTTGCTCCCATCCCCCTTTTAACACGCTAAAAACCTCCTTCTTACACGAAAAAAACTGATATTTTTGATAAGGAGCCACCAAAAAAGAAAACATGTTAAAACAAACTGGCTTAAACTATCAATGCCACCAAATGCATTTCAAATTGGATATGGTTAGAAACATATGATCTCCTTACTTTTTAACATTTTAAAGTTCCTATAAAGTTTAACCTGTTAATTAATTATTTGAAGAAACTTTTTTAATTTAATACCAACTTTTAATTTTGAAAGTTTGAATGTTATGCATTTATTAAAAGCATACACATAACAGCTTTTGGCTAATTTTAAACAAATGTGTGAAACTTTAATAAAAACAGACCAAGTTTGATTGATTGATTGATTCTAAAAACGAAACCCCGTATTTTGTACTGAATCCATGTTTCGCTTAACACGATTTCGCTTAACTCGAGGACTTCTCGCTTAACACGAGGATGTTAAGCGAGGGCCATAAATAAAAATATCAGCTGGGGTTCTACCTGTTGCATTGTGTTTTATTTTATGATTGTAAGTATACAGTATTACTTCCATTTTCATAAGTTTATTTTCCGGATTGTCGCCGGTCTCGATCACACGTATTTTTTCGTTAATTTTGTGTAATCTTTCTACATCTGATACTCCAATTTTACTTGTTGTTATCTGAATATTTACGTTTTCTGTGTCCAGCCAATTTTTAAGCGCTATACTCATAAAAGCACTATCCCTATCTGTTTTCAAGGTTCTGGGTTTTCCCATTGAATTGAATATTCGAAAAAGTCCTCTTTTAACTTCCATCCAGTCCTTTCCGTTTAATTCAATCGCGCTTCCAAATTTTGAGTATAAATCAATACAAGTTAGGTAATTTTTATTTTTGATCGTGTAAATATCTGCGACGTAAATTTCCCTACAAAATTCTGTTTCTGGAGTTGTTTTTAATAAAAGCGATGTTTTTCTATGTTCGGTTTTTGATTGGTTACAAACATTACACTCATTAATTAAATTCTGAATTAAATTCCGGTAGTCGGGATAATAATAGGTTTCTTTGAAAAGCCGTACCATTTTTTCAATTCCTGGGTGCAATAGTTTTTCGTGGTTGCTAACAATAATTTCTTTAAATTCAGCGTAAGTTTTTGTCCTGTAATTTAATTACTGCTCTTACAATTTTTGTAGTAGTGTTCATAACCTGTTTACAAGCTTCTTGAATGATTTCAAAATCAGAGTCGTGCTCGATGAAAAGTGCACTTGACTTGGTACAAAAATGTTTTATTAATATTTGCTTAGCTTTTTCGATGTTTAATTCATTAAACATTATTTTAATCTTGACTTTCTTAAAATAATTTTCACTTTCTTCACCTTCTGTATTGCTTCGAATCATTTCTACCTGTCTTGCGAAATGATTGATTGGTTGTTCAGTAATTGTTATTAAATTTTCATTATCTTCTTCAGCGCTATGTGCTGTTGCTTTGTTACTGCCATAGTATACTTCGTTAATTTTGATTTTTGACAATGCATCGGCTACGTGATTTTGCTTTCCTTCTAAATATTTTATTTCGAAGTCATATTCTCCTAACCTTATCTTCCATCTTTGCAGTTTCATATTAGGTTCTTTGATATTGTTTAGCCAGACTAACGGCTTATGGTCACTTAATATCTCAAATCTTCTTCCGAATAAATAGGGTCTTAAGGTTTTTGTTGCCCATACTATAGCTAATAATTCTTTTTCAATTGTACTATAGTTTTCTTCATGTGCATTTAGAGTCCTACTAATGTAACTGATTGAGAAAGAACTGCTCCTAATGCAAAGTTGCTAGCATCAGTAGTTAATTGAAACCTTTTTCCAAAGTCTGGACAAATCAGTATGGGATTGTTTATGATTAGTTGTTTTAATTTATTGAATGCTGCAATAAATGTATCATCTTTGAATGTCACTTTAGAACCAGCTTTTAAACATTTAGTTAAAGGTTTTGAAATGTCTGCGAAGTTTGGAATGAATTTTCTGTAATAACCGCAAAGACCAAGAAATGATTTTATTTCTTTTTGAGTTTTGTGAATGGGAAATTTATTGATTGCCTTAACTTTTTCTGGATTTGGCATTACACCGTTTGGTCCAACTATGTGTCCCAAAAATTCTGTTTCTTTTTTCAAAAATTCACATTTGTCTAGTTGTAATTTTAGATTAGCGTTTTTAAGTTTTTCAAAAACAATTTTTAATGAAGTAAGGTGTTCGTCAAGGGACGTAGAGAAAACAATTATATCGTCCAAGTATACAAGGCAATGCTTGTTTATTAATTCACGAAGGACATTGTTCATGCATCGCTGAAAAGTTGCAGGTGCATTTTTTAATCCAAATGGCATTCGTGTGTACTCGTAGTGTCCGTACTTTGTGGAAAACGCTGTTTTGTTTATGGAATTTTGGTCCATTTCGATCTGGTGGAAACCTTTAGCCAAATCAATGGTGGTAAAATATTGACACCGTCCTAGCTTGCCTAGTATTTCGTCCATATTGGGAATGGGAAATTTATCACTAATAGTGATCTCATTTAAGCCCCTATAGTCTACTACAAGTCTAAATTTTTGTTTACCTGAAGCATCTTTCTTTTTTGGTACTATCCACAATGGACTGCAATAAGGTGATTGGCTGTGCCTATTTATTCCTTGCTTTAACATATCCTGTATTTGAGACTCAACTTCTTTTTCAAATGAAAAAGGATACCCATACGGTTTTTTATAAATTGGATTTTCATGATGAGTTTTTATTTCATGCTTAACAACATTCGTAAAGGTCAAATTTTCACCATCACGATATTGAATGCATTTATATTGGTTAATTAATTTTAATAATTTAACTTTTTCTTCTTCATTTAAGTGTTCTAAGCGATAACTTTTTCCCTCTGCTAATTCATTTTGAACAGCATAATTTATTTCATCAGTATAATTTTTAGATTTTAGCAATGCCTCAAAATCATTTATATGTGTTGGATTTTTCAAACTAATGTTTTTGTGTAAAAAAATGCGCCCACTAATAGTCCTAGTAGTATGTCATAATTGGAAGAAAAGTCGTGAATATAAAATATTTGTTCTTGAGTAAATAAACTATTAGGTGCAACTTTTTCAAATTCATTTAGTTCATAATGCCCTGTCATAGTCCGTATAATTGTCGGATCTTTATGTATGCTCCCGTTGAGAAAATTCTTTTTCATTAAGTTAATTGATGAACCGGTATCGACGAGGCAACGATAATTATGATTATTTATAGTTATTTCTATGTACGTAATTGGTCCGAGGCTTGCATTGGAAAATTTTCATTTTCATTATAAACATCTTCTTTGTACTGCTTATTTTGTTGATAATTTTCGTCTACTTGCATTCTTGAGTGTCCACTATTACTTTCTCTAACTCTCTTTTGTGATTGGTTGGGTACTGAGCCCGATGGTCCACTTGGCTGTTGGCTTTGATTCATTGTATTATTTTGCTGTCCCTGAATTAAATTTCTTCGAAACTCTTGGTAACTTCCCCTATTTTGGTCAAAAGTATTATTTCTGTTATTCGATTGGAACCTATAATTTTGTGGAACCATTCTTTGGGGTTGGTTGTGGTGTGGTTGAATTGAAAGAGCTGGGTGTTGTACAAATTAGTGTAAGGGTAGGGGTTACGTGTATAATTTGTTTGATCATGCTTTTGAATTTTATTAGTATTGATGTTATAATGTTTTAAATTTTCATTTTATTAGCCCTTCTTGCTGAGCCGCTTGTTTCAGTTTAAGTACTGTTGAAATATCGCTTCTTGCTAATGTCATACAAATTCTGTCAGGTAATTTTCGTTGTATTAGGTTTTTTGTAGTCCTAAACATTGCTTCTGTGTACAATATTAATTCATTTGGATTTCCTTCAAGTTCTAATTTGTTGCTTATAACTAAGTGCTTAATCTCGATCTCGTTACAAAATTTTCTTAGATTACCTTGAAAATTAGTATAGTATAATCGCCTTAATAGTTCCTCCACAGGTGTTTGCGTTTTGTACTCGTCGATTAGGGCTGCTCTAAGATCTGGCCAGTTGTTGACTTGTAGAACTTGCAGAATCCTCTGGGCATCACCGGTGATTTGAAGTTCAATTGCTCCAAATATAACGCTTGTCTGTCGATCATGGGTTGTAGGATACAGACGCAAAAGGTAGTTAACTCTTCTGACAAAGGTTCCTAGGGTAGATGGATCTCCTTCAAACGTTGGAATATTCCGGATCTGGGACAAAAGTTGATTTAAGTTTTGCTCCGTCAATGGGTTGGGTGCCACACCAATTTGTGGTTGCCCTTGAGCTGGTGGTTCTTGGTCCATTTTGTTGTGTTTAATTAAATTCCACTCAACTTTATTACTGACCAAATTGGATTTATTCAGTAGTCGATTGAAGTTTAATTTATTATAATATTTGTTCAGTGCCTTTAATTTGCACTTAGGTTCTTTTGCGGATCTCTTAGTTGCACTTCCGAGCTAGTCGAATAAATTGCTTACTTGTGGGCAATTCCACGCGCTGATCTGGATATCCTAGTAGTTAAGAAATATCCTTTTAATTGATCAGTAAGCTCCCGACTTTGTTTTTTTTTCGCAAGGATATTTTTTAAAGAGATCCTACCGACTGCGCCATTTACATGAGTCGTTCTTCGCCCGAATAAAAATTTTAGAAGATTTTTTTATATTCGTTGGTTGTTCTTTATTAGAACGTTGGAAAAAGACTAATTGTATGTTACAGAATTGGTTAGAACGAAACCTCGGTTTGCGTCTTAGAATTTACTGTTAGTGCATGCTCTAGGTGACGCAATCGCAGGTGGATGATGCGATCGCCACTTCTTTGTTTATGTTTACATAATTCGGTCTTATTGGATTTTGCGATCTTATTGGATTTTTACGTTTATTGAATTACGTCATTGTTGACGTTCGGACTTAATCAATTTTCTTTGTTTGTTTGCAATGCGGGATCTCGAGCTTCTGTATCGTTTTTAATCAAAGCCGAAATTGGCGATTATGTTTATTTGTAAACGGTTTCGATCTTTCAACTGGTGGCCGTTGAGAAATCGCAGTGCAGACACGTCACTATATTTATGTCAAGATCTTTGAATATATATTTTTATTATAATTATCATAATGTTGTGCGTATGCATTTAGATCTTATCTAGATCGTTTCCATGGCTTAGGGCCCTTTTTGTTATACACCTATTGTGTAACAGGTATGCTTTATAAAGTATATATCCGCACAAAATTATGACAATTATCAATAACAATATATTTGTTAAATGGGGATCGATATTTGTCCATTCTATTTTATTAATCACGTTTGCAGTGGAGCTCACTGTTTTCGTATCGATCAATCCCATTGTGCTTATATAACTTATCTCATTACTTTGATCGAATTTACCTGTACTATTACTTTTCTGGGCTCAGGCGGTACCGGTGCCGGTCATCGCACATGTGTGGTTACAGTGTATGCTTTCCAGTGGTCCAGGGCAATCGGCTGGTCGTTGAGGCAGTTGTTTTTGAATGTTTTAATAAAATTCGTTCTTTTATAATTTTCATTTTTGCTGAGTGAGTTGTGATATGTGGCGCTTATATTTGAGACTTAATTTTAAATGATCAAGCTCTGCATGTTATTTTTAGGGTTGTTGCCCACGCGGAAGGTGGTGTGTTTGTATAGAGTTGCCACTTTTTGTGCGCAACTCTTTTCTTAATTTTTTTGTTCGACACCTCCGCATCTACCCCATCCCTCACACTCTACTCACTCAGACTTTTTTATTTTTTTTCATCCAAGCCGTCGTGCCGATCCTGTTGATTTGGACCATTCTCGTCTTCCGCGGTAATCTTCTAATCGCGAGTTGAGCTGTAGACGGCGGATGTTTCCTGGTCCTATGTCCGTGGATGCATTCCGATCCACCAAGTCACGGTCGCCATGTGATATATATATATTGTCCCAATAAGATTTAAGCCAACATTTGCATTCAATGAATTCTTAACTCTATTACAATACCTTGTACAGCTACTGAGAGTGTAGCTGCGCCGCCAGAGACGCCGGCAGAGCAGCGTTCAATGCTTAGGTATAGATGTATGTATTAGTAATTTAAATTCATTTTAATTAGATCGAATTATTCAGATTTCAATTAAGGGACAATTGTTGGCCCTCGCTTAGCACGGACTCTTTTAGCACGAACTCGGTCTTACACGGTTACAAATTTGCTCCCATCCCCCTTTTAACACGCTAAAAACCTCCTTCTTACACGAAAAAAACTGATATTTTTGATAAGGAGCCACCAAAAAAGAAAACATGTTAAAACAAACTGGCTTAAACTATCAATGCCACCAAATGCATTTCAAATTGGATATGGTTAGAAACATATGATCTCCTTACTTTTTAACATTTTAAAGTTCCTATAAAGTTTAACCTGTTAATTAATTATTTGAAGAAACTTTTAATTTTGAAAGTTTGAATGTTATGCATTTATTAAAAGCATACACATAACAGCTTTTGGCTAATTTTAAACAAATGTGTGAAACTTTAATAAAAACAGACCAAGTTTGATTGATTGATTGATTCTAAAAACGAAACCCCGTATTTTGTACTGAATCCATGTTTCGCTTAACACGATTTCGCTTAACTCGAGGACTTCTCGCTTAACACGAGGATGTTAAGCGAGGGCCAAGTGTATTTTTAATTTTTTGTTTTGTTAGTTTGTTTTTCACGTTCGTCATCGCCTTTCTCAAACATGAGTCCGGGTCCTCGGAGTCCTTGGCCAACGCTTCTGAAAAAATGTATGGGCATATGATTAAAAAATGCGTTTTTCTTATTTATTCGTATATTTACCTTTTATTTATTGACTTTTATTATTGACTTTATTATATTAACTTAAAGAAACGATTAAAGTAACTCTGCTGCGCACACCTAAAATGAATGCTTCCCTTTCAATCACTTAAACAGAATGCACCAAGTCTTCTTCTCACCCCCTTTTCTTGATTTCTTTTGTTTTCTCTTCGCTGTTGGCGCGTGCCACTGCAACAATACCCTTTCTAAAGCGAAAAATATGCGACTATATATGTTTTATTTTTTGACCTCTGTTAGTTTCCTCAAAATGATCATTATCTATTTGTTCTATATTCTATACTCCAATTTTACTTGTTGTTATCTGAATATTTACGTTTTCTGTGTCCAGCCAATTTTTAAGCGCTATACTCATAAAAGCACTATCCCTATCTGTTTTCAAGGTTCTGGGTTTTCCCATTGAATTGAATATTCGAAAAAGTCCTCTTTTAACTTCCATCCAGTCCATTCCGTTTAATTCAATCGCGCTTCCAAATTTTGAGTATAAATCAATACAAGTTAGGTAATTTTTATTTTTGATCGTGTAAATATCTGCGACGTAAATTTCCCTACAAAATTCTGTTTCTGGAGTTGTTTTTAATAAAAGCGATGTTTTTCTATGTTCGGTTTTTGCTTGGCTACAAACATTACACTCATTAATTAAATTCTGAATTAAATTCCGGTAGTCGGGATAATAATAGGTTTCTTTGAAAAGCCTTACCATTTTATCAATTCCTGGGTGCAATAGTTTTTCGTGGTTGCTAACAATAATTTCTTTAAATTCAGCGTAAGTTTTTGTCCTGTAATTTAATTACTGCTCTTACAATTTTTGTAGTAGTGTTCATAACCTGTTTACAAGCTTCTTGAATGATTTCAAAATCAGAGTCGTGTTCGATGAAAAGTGCACTTGACTTGGTACAAAAATGTTTTATTAATATTTGCTTAGCTTTTTCGATGTTTAATTCATTAAACATTATTTTAATCTTGACTTTCTTAAAATAATTTTCACTTTCTTCACCTTCTGTATTGCTTCGAATCATTTCTACCTGTCTTGCGAAATGATTGATTGGTTGTTCAGTAATTGTTTCATTATCTTCTTCAGCGCTATGTGCTGTTGCTTTGTTACTGCCATAGTATACTTCGTTAATTTTGATTTTTGACAATGCATCGGCTACGTGATTTTGCTTTCCTTCTAAATATTTTATTTCGAAGTCATATTCTCCTAACCTTATCTTCCATCTTTGCAGTTTCATATTAGGTTCTTTGATATTGTTTAGCCAGACTAACGGCTTATGGTCACTTAATATCTCAAATCTTCTTCCGAATAAATAGGGTCTTAAGGTTTTTGTTGCCCATACTATAGCTAATATACTCGTCGAGCTGGTGGTTCTTGGTCCATTTTGTTGTGTTTAATTAAATTCCACTCAACTTTATTACTGACCAAATTGGATTTATTCAGTAGTCGATTGAAGTTTAATTTATTATAATATTTGTTCAGTGCCTTTAATTTGCACTTAGGTTCTTTTGCGGATCTCTTAGTTGCACTTCCGAGCTAGTCGAATAAATTGCTTACTTGTGGGCAATTCCACGCGCTGATCTGGATATCCTAGTAGTTAAGAAATATCCTTTTAATTGATCAGTAAGCTCCCGACTTTGTTTTTTTTTCGCAAGGATATTTTTTAAAGAGATCCTACCGACTGCGCCATTTACATGAGTCGTTCTTCGCCCGAATAAAAATTTTAGAAGATCTTTTTATATTCGTTGGTTGTTCTTTATTAGAACGTTGGAAAAAGACTAATTGTATGTTACAGAATTGGTTAGAACGAAACCTCGGTTTGCGTCTTAGAATTTACTGTTAGTGCATGCTCTAGGTGACGCAATCGCAGGTGGATGATGCGATCGCCACTTCTTTGTTTATGTTTACATAATTCGGTCTTATTGGATTTTGCGATCTTATTGGATTTTTACGTTTATTGAATTACGTCATTGTTGACGTTCGGACTTAATCAATTTTCTTTGTTTGTTTGCAATGCGGGATCTCGAGCTTCTGTATCGTTTTTAATCAAAGCCGAAATTGGCGATTCTGTTTATTTGTAAACGGTTTCGATCTTTCAACTGGTGGCCGTTGAGAAATCGCAGTGCAGACACGTCACTATATTTATGTCAAGATCTTTGAATATATATTTTTATTATAATTATCATAATGTTGTGCGTATGCATTTAGATCTTATCTAGATCGTTTCCATGGCTTAGGGCCCTTTTTGTTATACACCTATTGTGTAACAGGTATGCTTTATAAAGTATATATCCGCACAAAATTATGACAATTATCAATAACAATATATTTGTTAAATGGGGATCGATGTTTGTCTATTCTATTTTATTAATCACGTTTGCAGTGGAGCTCACTGTTTTCGTACCGATCAATCCCATTGTGCTTATATAACTTATTTCATTACTTTGATCGAATTTACCTGTACTATTACTTTTCTGGGCTCAGGCGGTACCGGTGCCGGTCATCGCACATGTGTGGTTACAGTGTATGCTTTCCAGTGGTCCAGGGCAATCGGCTGGTCGTTGAGGCACTTGTTTTTGAATGTTTTAATAAAATTCGTTCTTTTATCATTTTCATTTTTGCTGAGTGAGTTGTGATATGTGGCGCTTATATTTGAGACTTAATTTTAAATGATCAAGCTCTGCATGTTATTTTTAGGGTTGTTGCCCACGCGGAAGGTGGTGTGTTTGTATAGAGTTGCCACTTTTTGTGCGCAACTCTTTTCTTAATTTTTTTGTTCGACACCTCCGCATCTACCCCATCCCTCACACTCTACTCACTCAGACTTTTTTATTTTTTTTCATCCAAGCCGTCGTGCCGATCCTGTTGATTTGGACCATTCTCGTCTTCCGCGGTAATCTTCTAATCGCGAGTTGAGCTGTAGACGGCGGATGTTTCCTGGTCCTATGTCCGTGGATGCATTCCGATCCACCAAGTCACGGTCGCCATGTGATATATATATATTGTCCCAATAAGATTTAAGCCAACATTTGCATTCAATGAATTCTTAACTCTATTACAATACCTTGTACAGCTACTGAGAGTGTAGCTGCGCCGCCAGAGACGCCGGCAGAGCAGCGTTCAATGCTTAGGTATAGATGTATGTATTAGTAATTTATTTGCATTTCACATTGGATATGGTTAGAAACATATGATCTCCTTACTTTTTAACATTTTAAAGTTCCTATAAAGTTTAACCTGTAAATTAATTATTTGAAGAAACTTTTTTAATTTAATACCAACTTTTAATTTTGAAAGTTTGAATGTTATGCATTTATTAAAAGCATATACATAATAGCTTTTGGCTAATTTTAAACAAATGTGTGAAACTTTAATAAAAACAGACCAAGTTTGATTGATTGATTGATTCTAAGAACGAAACCCCGTATTTTGTACTGAATCCATGTTTCGCTTAACACGATTTCGCTTAACTCGAGGATTTCTCGCTTAACACGAGGATGTTAAGCGAGAACCAAGTGTATTTTTAATTTTTTGTTTTGTTAGTTTGTTTTTTACGTTCGTCATCGCCTTTCTCAAACATGAGTCCGGGTCCTCGGAGTCCTTGGCCAACGCTTCTAAAAAAAAGGTATGGGCATATGATTAAAAAATGCGTTTTTCTTATTTATTCGTATATTTACCTTTTATTTACTGACTTTTATTATTGACTTTATTATATTAACTTAAAGAAACGATTAAAGTAACTCTGCTGCGCACATCTAAAATGAATGCTTCCCTTTCAATCACTTAAACAGAATGCACCAAGTCTTCTTCTCAGCCCCTTTACTTGATTTCTTTTGTTTTCTCTTCGCTGTTGGCGCGTGCCACTGCAACTATACCCTTTCTAAAGCGAAAAATATGCGACTATATATGTTTTATTTTTTGACCTCTGTTAGTTTCCTCAAAATGATCATTATCTATTTGTTCTATATTTCCTGTCTTTTTATAAGGATTGTGTAATTTCCCGTGAATTATGGGAGCCTTTCTAAATTTGTTATTTACCTCAAAATGTTGTCGTTTTTTATTAAGCTGTTCTATTTTAGCTTCTTTTATAATTTGGCTATTATATGCAGGGGTACCTGCATAAATAAAACAAGGAAGTACGCTATAGTCGAGTACCTCGACTATCAGATACCCGTTACTCAAAGGGAAATGGAAATGGAAATCAGATATGCAAGCAGCAAAGCGAAATTAAAATGCGCCACCTACCGGCGGTAGACAGATTTAAGCGTTATGAGCGTTAGAGTGGGCGTGGCAAATTTATTTTTGGATCAATCGATAGGTATTGACGACACCAATACATTTCAGTTAAAATTTTTCATCTAGCATCCAAATTGTGGGCGTCACAAGTTTTCGCGGTTTGTGGGCGTTTAAGTGGGCGTGGCAAACTTTTTTTTAGGTCAATCGATAGGTATTGATGAGAACAATACATTTCAGTTAAAATTTTCTATCTAGCATCAAAACTGTAGGAGTTTCAGTTTTGGGCGGTTTGTGGGCGTTAGAGTGGGCGTGGCAGTCTACTGAAACAAACATGCGCTGCGTAAGAAGCTCAGGAATCTGTACGCCAAATCTCAATAGCCTAACTCTCATAGTTTCCGAGATCTCAGCGTTCATCCGGACAGACAGACGGACAGACGGTCAGACGGACAGACGGACAGACGGACATGGCTAGATCGACTCGGCTAGTGATCCTGATCAAGAATATATATACTTTATGGGGTCGGAAACGCTTCCTTCTGCCTGTTACATACTTTCCGACGAATCTAGTATACCCTTTTACTCTACGAGTAACGGGTTTAAATATCAGCTGGGGTTCTACCTGTTGCATTGTGTTTTATTTTATGATTGTAAGTATACAGTATTACTTCCATTTTCATAAGTTTATTTTCCGGATTGTCGCCGGTCTCGATCACACGTATTTTTTCGTTAATTTTGTGAAATCTTTCTACATCTGATACTCCAATTTTACTTGTTGTTATCTGAATATTTACGTTTTCTGTGTCCAGCCAATTTTTAAGCGCTGTACTCATAAAAGCACTATCCCTATCTGTTTTCAAGGTTCTGGGTTTTCCCATTGAATTGAATATTCGAAAAAGTCCTCTTTTAACTTCCATCCAGTCCTTTCCGTTTAATTCAATCGCGCTTCCAAATTTTGAGTACAAATCAATACAAGTTAGGTAATTATACCCGTTACTCGTAGAGTAAAAGGGTATACTAGATTCGTCGGAAAGTATGTAACAGGCAGAAGGAAGCGTTTCCGACCCCATAAAGTATATATATTCTTGATCAGGATCACTAGCCGAGTCGATCTAGCCATGTCTGTCTGTCCGTCTGTCCGTCTGACCGTCTGTCCGTCTGTCCGTCTGTCTGTCCGGATGAACGCTGAGATCTCGGAAACTATGAGAGTTAGGCTATTGAGATTTGGCGTACAGATTCCTGAGCTTCTTACGCAGCGCAAGTTTGTTTCAGTAGACTGCCACGCCCACTCTAACGCCCACAAACCGCCCAAAACTGAAACTCCTACAGTTTTGATGCTAGATAGAAAATTTTAACTGAAATGTATTGTTCTCATCAATACCTATCGATTGACCTAAAAAAAAGTTTGCCACGCCCACTTAAACGCCCACAAACCGCGAAAACCTGTGACGCCCACAATTTGGATGCTAGATGAAAAATTTTAACTGAAATGTATTGGTGTCGTCACTACCTATCGATTGATCCAAAAATAAATTTGCCACGCTTACTCTAACGCTCATAACGCTTAATTCTGTCTACCGCCGGTAGGTGGCGCATTTTAATTTCGCTTTGCTGCTTGCATATCTCCATTTCCCTTTGAGTAACGGGTATCTGATAGTCGAGGTACTCGACTATAGCGTTCTTCCTTGTTTTTATTTTTGATCGTGTAAATATCTGCGACGTAAATTTCCCTACAAAATTCTGTTTCTGGAGTTGTTTTTAATAAAAGCGATGTTTTTCTATGTTCGGTTTTTGATTGGTTACAAACATTACACTCATTAATTAAATTCTGAATTAAATTCCGGTAGTCGGGATAATAATAGGTTTCTTTGAAAAGCCTTACCATTTTTTCAATTCCTGGGTGCAATAGTTTTTCGTGGTTGCTAACAATAATTTCTTTAAATTCAGCGTAAGTTTTTGTCCTGTAATTTAATTACTGCTCTTACAATTTTTGTAGTAGTGTTCATAACCTGTTTACAAGCTTCTTGAATGATTTCAAAATCAGAGTCGTGTTCGATGAAAAGTGCACTTGACTTGGTACAAAAATGTTTTATTAATATTTGCTTAGCTTTTTCGATGTTTAATTCATTAAACATTATTTTAATCTTGACTTTCTTAAAATAATTTTCACTTTCTTCACCTTCTGTATTGCTTCGAATCATTTCTACCTGTCTTGCGAAATGATTGATTGGTTGTTCAGTAATTGTTATTAAATTTTCATTATCTTCTTTAGCGCTATGTGCTGTTGCTTTGTTACTGCCATAGTATACTTCGTTAATTTTGATTTTTGACAATGCATTCTAAATATTTTATTTCGAAGTCATATTCTCCTAACCTTATCTTCCATCTTTGCAGTTTCATATTAGGTTCTTTGATATTGTTTAGCCAGACTAACGGCTTATGGTCACTTAATATCTCAAATCTTCTTCCGAATAAATAGGGTCTTAAGGTTTTTGTTGCCCATACTATAGCTAATAATTCTTTTTCAATTGTACTATAGTTTTCTTCATGTGCATTTAGAGTCCTACTAATGTAACTGATTGAGAAAGAACTGCTCCTAATGCAAAGTTGCTAGCATCAGTAGTTAATTGAAACCTTTTTCCAAAGTCTGGACAAATCAGTATGGGATTGTTTATGATTAGTTGTTTTAATTTATTGAATGCTGCAATAAATGTATCATCTTTGAATGTCACTTTAGAACCAGCTTTTAAACATTTAGTTAAAGGTTTTGAAATGTCTGCGAAGTTTGGAATGAATTTTCTGTAATAACCGCAAAGACCAAGAAATGATTTTATTTCTTTTTGAGTTTTGTGAATGGGAAATTTATTGATTGCCTTAACTTTTTCTGGATTTGGCATTACACCGTTTGGTCCAACTATGTGTCCCAAAAATTCTGTTTCTTTTTTCAAAAATTCACATTTGTCTAGTTGTAATTTTAGATTAGCGTTTTTAAGTTTTTCAAAAACAATTTTTAATGAAGTAAGGTGTTCGTCAAGGGACGTAGAGAAAACAATTATATCGTCCAAGTATACAAGGCAATGCTTGTTTATTAATTCACGAAGGACATTGTTCATGCATCGCTGAAAAGTTGCAGGTGCATTTTTTAATCCAAATGGCATTCGTGTGTACTCGTAGTGTCCGTACTTTGTGGAAAACGCTGTTTTGTTTATGGAATTTTGGTCCATTTCGATCTGGTGGAAACCTTTAGCCAAATCAATGGTGGTAAAATATTGACACCGTCCTAGCTTGCCTAGTATTTCGTCCATATTGGGAATGGGAAATTTATCACTAATAGTGATCTCATTTAAGCCCCTATAGTCTACTACAAGTCTAAATTTTTGTTTACCTGAAGCATCTTTCTTTTTTGGTACTATCCACAATGGACTGCAATAAGGTGATTGGCTGTGCCTATTTATTCCTTGCTTTAACATATCCTGTATTTGAGACTCAACTTCTTTTTCAAATGAAAAAGGATACCCATACGGTTTTTTATAAATTGGATTTTCATGATGAGTTTTTATTTCATGCTTAACAACATTCGTAAAGGTCAAATTTTCACCATCACGATATTGAATGCATTTATATTGGTTAATTAATTTTAATAATTTAACTTTTTCTTCTTCATTTAAGTGTTCTAAGCGATAACTTTTTCCCTCTGCTAATTCATTTTGAACAGCATAATTTATTTCATCAGTATAATTTTTAGATTTTAGCAATGCCTCAAAATCATTTATATGTGTTGGATTTTTCAAACTAATGTTTTTGTGTAAAAAAATGCGCCCACTAATAGTCCTAGTAGTATGTCATAATTGGAAGAAAAGTCGTGAATATAAAATATTTGTTCTTGAGTAAATAAACTATTAGGTGCAACTTTTTCAAATTCATTTAGTTCATAATGCCCTGTCATAGTCCGTATAATTGTCGGATCTTTATGTATGCTCCCGTTGAGAAAATTCTTTTTCATTAAGTTAATTGATGAACCGGTATCGACGAGGCAACGATAATTATGATTATTTATAGTTATTTCTATGTACGTAATTGGTCCGAGGCTTGCATTGGAAAATTTTCATTTTCATTATAAACATCTTCTTTGTACTGCTTATTTTGTTGATAATTTTCGTCTACTTGCATTCTTGAGTGTCCACTATTACTTTCTCTAACTCTCTTTTGTGATTGGTTGGGTACTGAGCCCGATGGTCCACTTGGCTGTTGGCTTTGATTCATTGTATTATTTTGCTGTCCCTGAATTAAATTTCTTCGAAACTCTTGGTAACTTCCCCTATTTTGGTCAAAAGTATTATTTCTGTTATTCGATTGGAACCTATAATTTTGTGGAACCATTCTTTGGGGTTGGTTGTGGTGTGGTTGAATTGAAAGAGCTGGGTGTTGTACAAATTAGTGTAAGGGTAGGGGTTACGTGTATAATTTGTTTGATCATGCTTTTGAATTTTATTAGTATTGATGTTATAATGTTTTAAATTTTCATTTTATTAGCCCTTCTTGCTGAGCCGCTTGTTTCAGTTTAAGTACTGTTGAAATATCGCTTCTTGCTAATGTCATACAAATTCTGTCAGGTAATTTTCGTTGTATTAGGTTTTTTGTAGTCCTAAACATTGCTTCTGTGTACAATATTAATTCATTTGGATTTCCTTCAAGTTCTAATTGGTTGCTTATAACTAAGTGCTTAATCTCGATCTCGTTACAAAATTTTCTTAGATTACCTTGAAAATTAGTATAGTATAATCGCCTTAATAGTTCCTCCACAGGTGTTTGCGTTTTGTACTCGTCGATTAGGGCTGCTCTAAGATCTGGCCAGTTGTTGACTTGTAGAACTTGCAGAATCCTCTGGGCATCACCGGTGATTTGAAGTTCAATTGCTCCAAATATAACGCTTGTCTGTCGATCATGGGTTGTAGGATACAGACGCAAAAGGTAGTTAACTCTTCTGACAAAGGTTCCTAGGGTAGATGGATCTCCTTCAAACGTTGGAATATTCCGGATCTGGGACAAAAGTTGATTTAAGTTTTGCTCCGTCAATGGGTTGGGTGCCACACCAATTTGTGGTTGCCCTTGAGCTGGTGGTTCTTGGTCCATTTTGTTGTGTTTAATTAAATTCCACTCAACTTTATTACTGACCAAATTGGATTTATTCAGTAGTCGATTGAAGTTTAATTTATTATAATATTTGTTCAGTGCCTTTAATTTGCACTTAGGTTCTTTTGCGGATCTCTTAGTTGCACTTCCGAGCTAGTCGAATAAATTGCTTACTTGTGGGCAATTCCACGCGCTGATCTGGATATCCTAGTAGTTAAGAAATATCCTTTTAATTGATCAGTAAGCTCCCGACTTTGTTTTTTTTTCGCAAGGATATTTTTTAAAGAGATCCTACCGACTGCGCCATTTACATGAGTCGTTCTTCGCCCGAATAAAAATTTTAGAAGATTTTTTTATATTCGTTGGTTGTTCTTTATTAGAACGTTGGAAAAAGACTAATTGTATGTTACAGAATTGGTTAGAACGAAACCTCGGTTTGCGTCTTAGAATTTACTGTTAGTGCATGCTCTAGGTGACGCAATCGCAGGTGGATGATGCGATCGCCACTTCTTTGTTTATGTTTACATAATTCGGTCTTATTGGATTTTGCGATCTTATTGGATTTTTACGTTTATTGAATTACGTCATTGTTGACGTTCGGACTTAATCAATTTTCTTTGTTTGTTTGCAATGCGGGATCTCGAGCTTCTGTATCGTTTTTAATCAAAGCCGAAATTGGCGATTATGTTTATTTGTAAACGGTTTCGATCTTTCAACTGGTGGCCGTTGAGAAATCGCAGTGCAGACACGTCACTATATTTATGTCAAGATCTTTGAATATATATTTTTATTATAATTATCATAATGTTGTGCGTATGCATTTAGATCTTATCTAGATCGTTTCCATGGCTTAGGGCCCTTTTTGTTATACACCTATTGTGTAACAGGTATGCTTTATAAAGTATATATCCGCACAAAATTATGACAATTATCAATAACAATATATTTGTTAAATGGGGATCGATATTTGTCCATTCTATTTTATTAATCACGTTTGCAGTGGAGCTCACTGTTTTCGTATCGATCAATCCCATTGTGCTTATATAACTTATCTCATTACTTTGATCGAATTTACCTGTACTATTACTTTTCTGGGCTCAGGCGGTACCGGTGCCGGTCATCGCACATGTGTGGTTACAGTGTATGCTTTCCAGTGGTCCAGGGCAATCGGCTGGTCGTTGAGGCAGTTGTTTTTGAACGTTTTAATAAAATTCGTTCTTTTATAATTTTCATTTTTGCTGAGTGAGTTGTGATATGTGGCGCTTATATTTGAGACTTAATTTTAAATGATCAAGCTCTGCATGTTATTTTTAGGGTTGTTGCCCACGCGGAAGGTGGTGTGTTTGTATAGAGTTGCCACTTTTTGTGCGCAACTCTTTTCCTAATTTTTTTGTTCGACACCTCCGCATCTACCCCATCCCTCACACTCTACTCACTCAGACTTTTTTATTTTTTTTCATCCAAGCCGTCGTGCCGATCCTGTTGATTTGGACCATTCTCGTCTTCCGCGGTAATCTTCTAATCGCGAGTTGAGCTGTAGACGGCGGATGTTTCCTGGTCCTATGTCCGTGGATGCATTCCGATCCACCAAGTCACGGTCGCCATGTGATATATATATATTGTCCCAATAAGATTTAAGCCAACATTTGCATTCAATGAATTCTTAACTCTATTACAATACCTTGTACAGCTACTGAGAGTGTAGCTGCGCCGCCAGAGACGCCGGCAGAGCAGCGTTCAATGCTTAGGTATAGATGTATGTATTAGTAATTTAAATTCATTTTAATTAGATCGAATTATTCAGATTTCAATTAAGGGACAATTGTTGGCCCTCGCTTAGCACGGACTCTTTTAGCACGAACTCGGTCTTACACGGTTACAAATTTGCTCCCATCCCCCTTTTAACACGCTAAAAACCTCCTTCTTACACGAAAAAAACTGATATTTTTGATAAGGAGCCACCAAAAAAGAAAACATGTTAAAACAAACTGGCTTAAACTATCAATGCCACCAAATGCATTTCAAATTGGATATGGTTAGAAACATATGATCTCCTTACTTTTTAACATTTTAAAGTTCCTATAAAGTTTAACCTGTTAATTAATTATTTGAAGAAACTTTTAATTTTGAAAGTTTGAATGTTATGCATTTATTAAAAGCATACACATAACAGCTTTTGGCTAATTTTAAACAAATGTGTGAAACTTTAATAAAAACAGACCAAGTTTGATTGATTGATTGATTCTAAAAACGAAACCCCGTATTTTGTACTGAATCCATGTTTCGCTTAACACGATTTCGCTTAACTCGAGGACTTCTCGCTTAACACGAGGATGTTAAGCGAGGGCCAAGTGTATTTTTAATTTTTTGTTTTGTTAGTTTGTTTTTCACGTTCGTCATCGCCTTTCTCAAACATGAGTCCGGGTCCTCGGAGTCCTTGGCCAACGCTTCTGAAAAAATGTATGGGCATATGATTAAAAAATGCGTTTTTCTTATTTATTCGTATATTTACCTTTTATTTATTGACTTTTATTATTGACTTTATTATATTAACTTAAAGAAACGATTAAAGTAACTCTGCTGCGCACACCTAAAATGAATGCTTCCCTTTCAATCACTTAAACAGAATGCACCAAGTCTTCTTCTCACCCCCTTTTCTTGATTTCTTTTGTTTTCTCTTCGCTGTTGGCGCGTGCTACTGCAACAATACCCTTTCTAAAGCGAAAAATATGCGACTATATATGTTTTATTTTTTGACCTCTGTTAGTTTCCTCAAAATGATCATTATCTATTTGTTCTATATTTCCTGTCTTTTTATAAGGATTGTGTAATTTCCCGTGAATTATGGGAGCCTTTCTAAATTTGGTATTTACCTCAAAATGTTGTCGTTTTTTATTAAGCTGTTCTATTTTAGCTTCTTTTATAATTTGGCTATTATATGCAGGGGTACCTGCATAAATAAAAATATCAGCTGGGGTTCTACCTGTTGCATTGTGTTTTATTTTATGATTGTAAGTATACAGTATTACTTCCATTTTCATAAGTTTATTTTCCGGATTGTCGCCGGTCTCGATCACACGTATTTTTTCGTTAATTTTGTGAAATCTTTCTACATCTGATACTCCAATTTTACTTGTTGTTATCTGAATATTTACGTTTTCTGTGTCCAGCCAATTTTTAAGCGCTGTACTCATAAAAGCACTATCCCTATCTGTTTTCAAGGTTCTGGGTTTTCCCATTGAATTGAATATTCGAAAAAGTCCTCTTTTAACTTCCATCCAGTCCTTTCCGTTTAATTCAATCGCGCTTCCAAATTTTGAGTACAAATCAATACAAGTTAGGTAATTATACCCGTTACTCGTAGAGTAAAAGGGTATACTAGATTCGTCGGAAAGTATGTAACAGGCAGAAGGAAGCGTTTCCGACCCCATAAAGTATATATATTCTTGATCAGGATCACTAGCCGAGTCGATCTAGCCATGTCTGTCTGTCCGTCTGTCCGTCTGACCGTCTGACCGTCTGTCCGTCTGTCCGTCTGTCTGTCCGGATGAACGCTGAGATCTCGGAAACTATGAGAGTTAGGCTATTGAGATTTGGCGTACAGATTCCTGAGCTTCTTACGCAGCGCAAGTTTGTTTCAGTAGACTGCCACGCCCACTCTAACGCCCACAAACCGCCCAAAACTGAAACTCCTACAGTTTTGATGCTAGATAGAAAATTTTAACTGAAATGTATTGTTCTCATCAATACCTATCGATTGACCTAAAAAAAAGTTTGCCACGCCCACTTAAACGCCCACAAACCGCGAAAACCTGTGACGCCCACAATTTGGATGCTAGATGAAAAATTTTAACTGAAATGTATTGGTGTCGTCACTACCTATCGATTGATCCAAAAATAAATTTGCCACGCTTACTCTAACGCTCATAACGCTTAATTCTGTCTACCGCCGGTAGGTGGCGCATTTTAATTTCGCTTTGCTGCTTGCATATCTCCATTTCCCTTTGAGTAACGGGTATCTGATAGTCGAGGTACTCGACTATAGCGTTCTTCCTTGTTTTTATTTTTGATCGTGTAAATATCTGCGACGTAAATTTCCCTACAAAATTCTGTTTCTGGAGTTGTTTTTAATAAAAGCGATGTTTTTCTATGTTCGGTTTTTGATTGGTTACAAACATTACACTCATTAATTAAATTCTGAATTAAATTCCGGTAGTCGGGATAATAATAGGTTTCTTTGAAAAGCCTTACCATTTTTTCAATTCCTGGGTGCAATAGTTTTTCGTGGTTGCTAACAATAATTTCTTTAAATTCAGCGTAAGTTTTTGTCCTGTAATTTAATTACTGCTCTTACAATTTTTGTAGTAGTGTTCATAACCTGTTTACAAGCTTCTTGAATGATTTCAAAATCAGAGTCGTGTTCGATGAAAAGTGCACTTGACTTGGTACAAAAATGTTTTATTAATATTTGCTTAGCTTTTTCGATGTTTAATTCATTAAACATTATTTTAATCTTGACTTTCTTAAAATAATTTTCACTTTCTTCACCTTCTGTATTGCTTCGAATCATTTCTACCTGTCTTGCGAAATGATTGATTGGTTGTTCAGTAATTGTTATTAAATTTTCATTATCTTCTTTAGCGCTATGTGCTGTTGCTTTGTTACTGCCATAGTATACTTCGTTAATTTTGATTTTTGACAATGCATCGGCTACGTGATTTTGCTTTCCTTCTAAATATTTTATTTCGAAGTCATATTCTCCTAACCTTATCTTCCATCTTTGCAGTTTCATATTAGGTTCTTTGATATTGTTTAGCCAGACTAACGGCTTATGGTCACTTAATATCTCAAATCTTCTTCCGAATAAATAGGGTCTTAAGGTTTTTGTTGCCCATACTATAGCTAATAATTCTTTTTCAATTGTACTATAGTTTTCTTCATGTGCATTTAGAGTCCTACTAATGTAACTGATTGAGAAAGAACTGCTCCTAATGCAAAGTTGCTAGCATCAGTAGTTAATTGAAACCTTTTTCCAAAGTCTGGACAAATCAGTATGGGATTGTTTATGATTAGTTGTTTTAATTTATTGAATGCTGCAATAAATGTATCATCTTTGAATGTCACTTTAGAACCAGCTTTTAAACATTTAGTTAAAGGTTTTGAAATGTCTGCGAAGTTTGGAATGAATTTTCTGTAATAACCGCAAAGACCAAGAAATGATTTTATTTCTTTTTGAGTTTTGTGAATGGGAAATTTATTGATTGCCTTAACTTTTTCTGGATTTGGCATTACACCGTTTGGTCCAACTATGTGTCCCAAAAATTCTGTTTCTTTTTTCAAAAATTCACATTTGTCTAGTTGTAATTTTAGATTAGCGTTTTTAAGTTTTTCAAAAACAATTTTTAATGAAGTAAGGTGTTCGTCAAGGGACGTAGAGAAAACAATTATATCGTCCAAGTATACAAGGCAATGCTTGTTTATTAATTCACGAAGGACATTGTTCATGCATCGCTGAAAAGTTGCAGGTGCATTTTTTAATCCAAATGGCATTCGTGTGTACTCGTAGTGTCCGTACTTTGTGGAAAACGCTGTTTTGTTTATGGAATTTTGGTCCATTTCGATCTGGTGGAAACCTTTAGCCAAATCAATGGTGGTAAAATATTGACACCGTCCTAGCTTGCCTAGTATTTCGTCCATATTGGGAATGGGAAATTTATCACTAATAGTGATCTCATTTAAGCCCCTATAGTCTACTACAAGTCTAAATTTTTGTTTACCTGAAGCATCTTTCTTTTTTGGTACTATCCACAATGGACTGCAATAAGGTGATTGGCTGTGCCTATTTATTCCTTGCTTTAACATATCCTGTATTTGAGACTCAACTTCTTTTTCAAATGAAAAAGGATACCCATACGGTTTTTTATAAATTGGATTTTCATGATGAGTTTTTATTTCATGCTTAACAACATTCGTAAAGGTCAAATTTTCACCATCACGATATTGAATGCATTTATATTGGTTAATTAATTTTAATAATTTAACTTTTTCTTCTTCATTTAAGTGTTCTAAGCTATAACTTTTTCCCTCTGCTAATTCATTTTGAACAGCATAATTTATTTCATCAGTATCATTTTTAGATTTTAGCAATGCCTCAAAATCATTTATATGTGTTGGATTTTTCAAACTAATGTTTTTGTGTAAAAAAATGCGCCCACTAATAGTCCTAGTAGTATGTCATAATTGGAAGAAAAGTCGTGATTATAAAATATTTGTTCTTGAGTAAATAAACTATTAGGTGCAACTTTTTCAAATTCATTTAGTTCATAATGCCCTGTCATAGTCCGTATAATTGTCGGATCTTTATGTATGCTCCCGTTGAGAAAATTCTTTTTCATTAAGTTAATTGATGAACCGGTATCGACGAGGCAACGATAATTATGATTATTTATAGTTATTTCTATGTACGTAATTGGTCCGAGGCTTGCATTGGAAAATTTTCATTTTCATTATAAACATCTTCTTTGTACTGCTTATTTTGTTGATAATTTTCGTCTACTTGCATTCTTGAGTGTCCACTATTACTTTCTCTAACTCTCTTTTGTGATTGGTTGGGTACTGAGCCCGATGGTCCACTTGGCTGTTGGCTTTGATTCATTGTATTATTTTGCTGTCCCTGAATTAAATTTCTTCGAAACTCTTGGTAACTTCCCCTATTTTGGTCAAAAGTATTATTTCTGTTATTCGATTGGAACCTATAATTTTGTGGAACCATTCTTTGGGGTTGGTTGTGGTGTGGTTGAATTGAAAGAGCTGGGTGTTGTACAAATTAGTGTAAGGGTAGGGGTTACGTGTATAATTTGTTTGATCATGCTTTTGAATTTTATTAGTATTGATGTTATAATGTTTTAAATTTTCATTTTATTAGCCCTTCTTGCTGAGCCGCTTGTTTCAGTTTAAGTACTGTTGAAATATCGCTTCTTGCTAATGTCATACAAATTCTGTCAGGTAATTTTCGTTGTATTAGGTTTTTTGTAGTCCTAAACATTGCTTCTGTGTACAATATTAATTAATTTGGATTTCCTTCAAGTTCTAATTTGTTGCTTATAAGTAACTGCTTAATCTCGATCTCGTTACAAAATTTTCTTAGATTACCTTGAAAATTAGTATAGTATAATCGCCTTAATAGTTCCTCCACAGGTGTTTGCGTTTTGTACTCGTCGACTAGGGCTGCTCTAAGATCTGGCCAGTTGTTGACTTGTAGAACTTGCAGAATCCTCTGGGCATCACCGGTGATTTGAAGTTCAATTGCTCCAAATATAACGCTTGTATGTCGATCATGGGTTGTAGGATACAGACGCAAAAGGTAGTTAACTCTTCTGACAAAGGTTCCTAGGGTAGATGGATCTCCTTCAAACGTTGGAATATTCCGGATCTGGGACAAAAGTTGATTTAAGTTTTGCTCCGTCAATGGGTTGGGTGCCACACCAATTTGTGGTTGCCCTTGAGCTGGTGGTTCTTGGTCCGTTTTGTTGTGTTTAATTAAATTCCACTCAACTTTATTACTGACCAAATTGGATTTATTCAGTAGTCGATTGAAGTTTAATTTATTATAATATTTGTTCAGTGCCTTTAATTTGCACTTAGGTTCTTTTGCGGATCTCTTAGTTGCACTTCCGAGCTAGTCGAATAAATTGCTTACTTGTGGGCAATTCCACGCGCTGATCTGGATATCCTAGTAGTTAAGAAATATCCTTTTAATTGATCAGTAAGCTCCCGACTTTGTTTTTTTTTCGCAAGGATATTTTTTAAAGAGATCCTACCGACTGCGCCATTTACATGAGTCGTTCTTCGCCCGAATAAAAATTTTAGAAGATTTTTTATATTCGTTGGTTATTTTTTATTAGAACGTTGGAAAAAGACTAATTGTATGTTAGAGAATTGGTTAGAATGAAACCTCGGCTTGCGTCTTAGAATTTACTGTTAGTGCATGCTCTAGGTGACGCAATCGCAGGTGGATGATGCGATCGTCACTTCTTTGTTTATGTTTACATAATTCGGTCTTATTGGATTTTGCGATCTTATTGGATTTTTACGTTTATTGAATTACGTCATTGTTGACGTTCGGACTTAATCAATTTTCTTTTTTTGTTTGCAATGCGGGATCTCGAGCTTCTGTATCGTTTTTAATCAAAGCCGAAATTGGCGATTCTGTTTATTTATAAACGGTTTCGATCTTTCAACTGGTGGCCGTTGAGAAATCGCAGTGCAGGCACGTCACTATATTTATGTCAAGATCTTTGAATATATATTTTTGTTATAATTATCATAATGTTGTGCGTATGCATTTAGATCTTATTTAGATCGTTTCCATGGCTTAGGGCCCTTTTTGTTATACACCTATTGTGTAACAGGTATGCTTTATAAAGTATATATCCGCACAAAATTATGACAATTATCAATAACAATATATTTGTTAAATGGGGATCGATATTTGTCCATTCTATTTTATTAATCACGTTTGCAGTGGAGCTCACTGTTTTCGTATCGATCAATCCCATTGTGCTTATATAACTTATCTCATTACTTTGATTGAATTTACCTGTACTATTACTTTTCTGGGCTCAGGCGGTACCGGTGCCGGTCATCGCACATGTGTGGTTACAGTGTATGCTTTCCAGTGGTCCAGGGCAATCGGCTGGTCGTTGAGGCACATGTTTTTGAATGTTTTAATAAAATTCGTTCTTTTATAATTTTCATTTTTGCTGAGTGAGTTGTGATATGTGGCGCTTATATTTGAGACTTAATTTTAAATGATCAAGCTCTGCATGTTATTTTTAGGGTTGTTGCCCACGCGGAAGGTGGTGTGTTTGTATAGAGTTGCCACTTTTTGTGCGCAACTCTTTTCCTAATTTTTTTGTTCGACACCTCCGCATCTACCCCATCCCTCACACTCTACTCACTCTGACTTTTTTATTTTTTTTCATCCAAGCCGTCGTGCCGATCCTGTTGATTTCCGTTAACTTTTATTCAGTTTGGACCATTCTCGTCTTCCGCGCTAATCTTCTAATCGCGAGTTGAGCTGTAGACGGCGGATGTTTCCTGGTCCTATGTCCGTGGATGCATTCCGATCCACCAAGTCACGGTCGCCATGTGATATATATATATTCATTCAATGAATTCTTAACTCTATTACAATACCTTGTACAGCTACTGAGAGTGTAGCTGCGCCGCCAGAGACGCCGGCAGAGCAGCGTTCAATGATTAGGTATAGATGTATGTATTAGTAATTTAAATTCATTTTAATTAGATCGAATTATTCAGATTTTCAATTAAGGGACAATTGTTGGCCCTCGCTTAGCACGGACTCTTTTAGCACGAACTCGGTCTTACACGGTTACAAATTTGCTCCCATCCCCCTTTTAACACGCTAAAAACCTCCTTCTTACACGAAAAAAACTGATATTTTTGATAAGGAGCCACCAAAAAAGAAAACATGTTAAAACAAACTGGCTTAAACTATCAATGCCACCAAATGCATTTCAAATTGGATATGGTTAGAAACATATGATCTCCTTACTTTTTAACATTTTAAAGTTCCTTTAAAGTTTAACCTGTTAATTAATTATTTGAAGAAACTTTTTTAATTTAATACCAACTTTTAATTTTGAAAGTTTGAATGTTATGCATTTATTAAAAGAAACTTTAATAAAAACAGACCAAGTTTGATTGATTGATTGATTCTAAGAACGAAACCCCGTATTTTGTACTGAATCCATGTTTCGCTTAACACGATTTCGCTTAACTCGAGGATTTCTCGCTTAACACGAGGATGCTAAGCGAGGGCCAAGTGTATTTTTAATTTTTTGTTTTGTTAGTTTGTTTTTCACGTTCGTCATCGCCTTTCTCAAACATGAGTCCGGGTCCTCGGAGTCCTTGGCCAACGCTTCTGATAAAATGTATGGGCATATGATTAAAAAATGCGTTTTTCTTATTTATTCGTATATTTACCTTTTATTTATTGACTTTTATTATTGACTTTATTATATTAACTTAAAGAAACGATTAAAGTAACTCTGTCATTTACGCAGTTCAGTCCTTGGTGTGCCCATTCATTTTTTGCGGTTCTGAAAAATATAAAGCAAATTGAATATAATATATTTTGAAATATGTGTATATACATTACAAATATACATTATTTTTATTTTGTATGTACAATTTACAAACAAATAGTTATTATTTTATTTGTTTAATATGTTTTTAGTTTGAATGTTCAGTGTACATGTACTGTGTTATTTTATTGTGTTCATCTACACTTTACTTACCTGTGAAAATATTGATGTAAAATTGGTGGCAGAAAGCAACACACTTTTTCAAAACACGTGGCACGAACTTCACTTTTCAGAACTAAAAATGCAACTGACGAGAAATGCAAGAGACAAGAAAAACCGCTCGCTTCCTTGCATGTTCCCTTTGTCTTTATTATTTGTTTGTCAAGAGAACAGTTCCGAAAAAAGACGATTGTAAAAAAATGCGCATCGGCAACCTTCGGGTTTGAGTTTGGTTTTTTTACATTCCCACTAAAATGCACCTGGATGCACTATATTGAAATACACCCAGATGGCACCCAAAAGACTGCCCCCAGCACGCACATTTTGCTGGGTAAATTTGCATGCGTGCTGTTTTGCGTAAAAAAGATACGACCCAGAACTATTTCTTTCGGAATACGTTCCCGAAACGGGTGTTTGGGCATGCTTCTGGATGCATTATTCTGAAACACTTCTAGAAGGCACCGCAATAGAATGCACCCAGCACGCACATTTGCCTTGGAAAATTTGCATGCGTGCTGTTTTGCGTAAAAAAGGTACGACCCAGAACTATGTTGTTTTAAAACACGATCCGCAACTTACGACTGGGTTGCTTTGATTTAAAGAAAAAAAATAATTTTGATTAAGCTTATACATTTTTATTGGGTGGATCTGCAATACAAACTGGTCTTTTTTATGATCCTTAGAAACCTTTTCAGATTCCTAAAGGACATTTTTCCTGTCTCGTCGTCATCATAGTCTCCTCCTTAGTGTCCTTTTCAGCCATCTTCATAGTCATCAGGTATAGAAAGTCATTAAACACAATCCGTCCGCTGCAGTCCTTGTCAATCTCGGCGATCATTCGCTTGATTTCATCCTTTTTGGGCTCAAGGCCCAGAGCTCTAATGGCCACCTTTAGCTCTTTGACATCAATGTAGCCAGTGCATTCATTGTCAAACAGATCAAAGGCCAGGTAGCGCTATAGGAGAAGATAGGTTGCGCTATAGGCTACGTGTGTTACTGAAAAATGCAGAGTGGCTTTAAGCATGTCTCCATCCCTCTCGCACTCCCTTACGCAGAGTGTTAAGCGGCTATTTAATAGACGATGCGATCGACTATTTTCTTTTGTAAGATCTATATTTTCGGGGGTTGAATTATGGCTTCACGATTCTCATCCTCGTTTCGTGAATTTTAGGATCCGGGGCACGGAAGAAATTTTCTTCTTAACTTAGCCGCAGAAATTTAATGAATGTAATCTAACTTGTTTTTATATCTTCTTTCAAAGGCCTCACATTGCCTGTTGTATTTTTTGTTTTGCCTTTTTTGTCTGATCTTCAACTCCTTTCCTCGGTTGAAGACTTCCTAATCCTCTCCAGATCCTCTTTGCACCGTCGGTGAGTTCTTCACCTTTGTCACCCCACTGCTGCTGCACTTCATCACCAAGAACTATGTGACGGAACTGCACTATAATCCCCAAACGGAGGAGAACACAGCCACTACAATTTAGCCTACTTCTGCAAAAAATCAAGGTGGGAACATGGGTGGTAATGGCTAACATCTCCAGCTAATATGGCATTTCTTCTCCAGACGAAGTTCCGACCCAACGATGTGGTTGTTCCAGAGGTTCCCGGCATGTTTACCTCTTTTCTGGTCAACAAGCGACGCCTTTTCGTGGATCCCGCCTTTTCTGACGATCCCGAGCACTATGTTAAAATCTTGGGATACACAAATCCATTGATTTCCAATTGAATCTGAGCTCACTCTTCCAAAAGCCGACAAAAGCAAAAGAAAATTTACTGACACTTAAGGGAACCTCTTCTACATAGAAAAGTTAAATATATATGGGTTCTGAGAGCTAGAACTGAAAGAATTCGATGATAACATTAGAACATTTGAAATATCTTCTGGTTTCTTAGAAAACAAACTAGATATGGCAATATAACAAACTTCGTCATCAGTACTGCATTCCAAAAATAAACTGCATATTATCTGGACTCTTGCGTTTCATATCCCGACACATTATGAGTCGCCTTACGATTCGGTATAGTTTTCGAACATAATCCCTTCTTTGTTCCTGGCCAAAGTACTCCAAAACGTTAGCATCCTGCACCAAGTAAAACGGAAGAAATCCCCTCCGTAGGAACTTTGTCATAAGGAGAATCGCCTGATTTAAAAGCATAAATATAAAAGTTCAACTCTAGTAGTCAAGAGCACTTACTCAAATTAGAAATAGTCCTGGCGATTGATTATATCTTATCATTCTTTTTTTCAAGAAGAGACTCTTGATTGTGTAACTGGAGATCATTGGCATATCATTGGCATCCCCTAAAGCTTTCATTAGCCGCAATCCGCCCTTGAGGTTCTGCTTCTTGCTCAGGACCATTCGCTTCCAGTGAGGAGCACAGACGATGAAAGAATGTGGATCATCCGGAACATTGGGAGTTCGGATTTTACAGGGCACGGCGTACCAGCTGCGATCCTCATTCGGGTTTTGGGGAAAAACATGGAGCCACTCTGATGCCAAAAATTTGAAAGCTGACACAAAGTCGAAGCAGATCTTTGAGTGGGATTGGATAAGCATACATCCTTAATGGTGTGGGCTACATGCCCTCCGCTTATGCTTTTCAGCTCGTAGGTTCGCCCGCCTTCGCAGTTTATGTACTTTATTACCGGAATTACTTCGCTGACGTTGTCGCGTAACCAGTCCTGAATCTTCCGACGGCTTATATAGTAATCTTCTCCTTGATGATGTGCATCTTCCTCGAAAGTTTGTCGGTCCTCGGCATCAATGGAGATCATATCGAGCACGAATTCAATGCCCGCACCGGAGGCAAGTGGCTTTTCATTGGAACTTTCCATCATTACTTACTTTTAATATAATGGTTAGTAAGTTTAAGTATGTTGTTTTGAGTTGTTGATAAAAGTTTAAATACTTTTTCAAACGCTTAACAAAAAGAACTACGTTTGTTTATTATTTTTAAACGGGCCGTTATATCAAACGACCTCAACTATCCTTATATAGTAGTCAAAAATGTAAGTTCTCAAATCGTTCTGGGAAATTTTAATAATTTTTAATTCAATAATATATTTTTTAAGGGACTATTGTCAACCTGCTGAAGTGGATGCATGCCAATATTTTAACAGAACGACCAGAACTCTTTCTTCAAGGAGACACCGTGTAAGTTTAAAATTATTACCGTTTACAATTACTTGTTCAAAATTGTTCCTTGCAGACGATCTGGAATTTTGGTCCTTATATATGACACAGACTGGGAACTCCTGGTTAGTTAAAATCAGGAAATTTAAAGAATATTTTTCTATATAAATAAATTTCCAGGGTGAACTAGACTATGAGCTGCAGCCCAATGACAATGTGTTCTTTATCTCCACTCTACACGGCGGTTGATGGAGTTTTCCAAAGTTAGTTAGTCCTTAGCGAAAAGTTATTTTTACACGATCCATTATTTGGTAACCGAAAAAAGCAAAAACAGTTTTGGGCTGAGCCAGAATTAATCAATTGTCAACATCGATTACATGGATTTTTTTTTCGGGTCGATGCATTCGATTTCTAAACATCGACGTGTTTCGCGAAGTTAGAGCTTGGAATTTTGCAGGTTTATCCATATGTACAAACATACATATGTCCAGTAAAGTATCACCAATATCGAAGCCTATAAAATATACATGTTAGTCGTGAACAAATTTTTCTTTTGCTTATGTTATTTAATTCATAGAAATGTATTTTCATATTTTTTTGTTCTCTAATATGTTGGATTCATTAATATTAAACTGAAGTTGAATTAATTTTCGCTTCGTAAACAAATTTTTTTTTTGTTATTTTTTTTATAGAAATGTATTTTCATATATTTGTTCTCCTAATATGAACAATTTATTTATTAAATTAATCAATAAATAAAAGAAAAGTAGGCTTTTTTCATTTAATCGATGTTTTTTCAAAAGATGGAAATGAATCGATGCACTGAGAATCGATTTTTTCCCAGCTCTACTGCGAGCAGATCATGATTCCTTTCTTATATCACCCATCGTTGAATTATTTAATTCAAATGAAAAGAATGTGATGGTTATTTTTCACCATTTACTTAAATTGGTTTAACTATTTTGAAATATTCTGATTTGTTCGATAATTTAACTAAAACAGATAAATACGTAAATTAATATTAAGCATAAACATAAATGAGCTGAATAATATATTTTGTAGTTTTGACTGCAGTTTCTTACATAAAGCTGTATAAGTGGTCGAGCTTATTCACGCAAGAATACCTAAATTTGCTAAGATTGCCGCCTTCAGGTAAAATTTTTGTAGTTCAAAATTACGACTTTAATTTTACACTCGGTGTCAATTTGAAAACAAGGAAAGGAAAATATAATAAAGCTTGATGAGAACATGACTATTTTCTGAATATACTGCCATTTCGATGTGTACTATCATTCAAATCGCTACAATAGCTTTTCGCTTGCGAGTTAATTTGTTAATTTTTATAAGTGAATTGTTGAAAAATTTTACAACTCAAATTTGGTTGTAAAATAAATAGATGAGAAGAGCAATGGCGACACAGCCAAGAGGTAAAACACGGTGCAGTAGCACTTGTTTTATAGGTGGAATGTGCTGCTGATCAAGGTGCAGAGCCGATATTTCTTTACGAAGCTCCAAGTTGTTACGCTCCGAATGCTCAAGTCGTTCCTTGTAAACAATAAGTTCCTCCTCCTGATCCACTTGCGAGTTATTCATGGCTGCCATGTCCTCCTTCCAGTCATTCTCTGTGTTATTTTGGCTATCGTCTTGCCTTTTTTCATTTCTGAGTTCCTCCAACTTTGTTTTTGCATCGTGCGTAACCTCTTGCTGTAGCTGCTTCCTTAGGAGATCGATCTGCTCGCGCATGGAGTGATTTTCAACAGTCAAGTGCTCCGTCTTTCTCTTGTATGTATGACATTCCTCCTGTAGCATTTCTAGGGCGTACTCTGTGGGAAAGTCAGATGGATTATAAAGATTTTCCTCAACGCGCACAAGCGTGTTCTGGCTTTCTAATTTGTGAGCCGAGGAGCTCTTTGCAGCCGATTTCTCAAACATTTCATTAATTCCATTGAGTCGTTCATCCCTTGAATAATTTCGGACAAACTCTTCTACGGTTTCTGCTGTCTCGCGCTTGATACCCGAATCGAACCCGCTTAGAACTAAATCTGTTCCAACATTTGAAGCTTGCATTTTTCCATTTCCCTCCTTAATTCCGCATTCGGAATCTTCATCGTCATCGCTAAAAATGGCTTTCAACACTGCTGAGCCGTCTTCGCTTTTGCAAAGATCAGAATTCTTTAGCAACTTTATGACGCTTGAATTGCATATGATTTTTTCCAAGTCTAATTCACTTAATTTCAGCTTATCCTGTAATGATATGGGAATTTATGAATTATAAATTATAAACAGACTTTTAAATAGTTACCTTTTGTGTTGCTGACTCTGCTGTATGCTGATCGAGGTCCATTATTAAATGATCCTGTGTTGCAGACAAACGATTCTGAATATAACTTTTTTGATTCTCTTTTCCGTCCGGCCCGTGACCTTTGTTATTATATTCGTCATCGTTGGGTAAGATTGCATCTAATTGATTCAAGACATCTTTCTCCTTCAATTGTTCACTATCATGCTCGGCAAGGAACTGTTGGAGCTGAGTAACCTGTAGACGAAGTTCCTCAACTTCGTGCTCTTGTGTAATCAGCTTCTCCTTAAGGAGCTCCAAATTGTGATCTTCCTGTTCCTTAGCCTCTTGTTGCTGCCGCAATGATTCCTGCTTGTACTCCGTGTACTCCTGCTGAAGTTGCTCTAACCGAGCATTAAAGTCCTGCATTGTCTGCTTCGATGTTAAGACTTGAGCACGCAATATGCCGCACTCGTTTTCTGAGGTGGCGTAGGCCATTTCCATCTTAGAGAGCATTTGGATAGCATCGCACCGTTCCTGGTAAACCTTTCGCAGGGCCTCTTTGGCAGTCAACTGGTATGCGGTTTTATCCTCAAGAAGCTTCACAATCTACGATTAACAAAGAAAAAGTATCAACGATCTGATCACAACAAACCTGTTTGACATACCTCGTTTCGAAGTGCATTCTCTGGAACGTTCTTTTCCATCACCTGCAGCTTCTTTTCCAATAAGTTGATCTTGTGTAATAACTGGTCTTCAGTTATCATACTCTGCCAGCACAACGCAGAGTTCTTTCGGGTGGTATCAAGAACGCTTTGTAAGCTGCTTAACTTAGCCTTCAACGTCTTCTCTCGCTGCGCAGCCTCCTGAAGGAAGGAATTTAGGCGTTGAATTTCGTCAAAGCTAATTCGGTTATGCCCGGACAACAGCATCTGACCCGCGTCTATCGAAATAGCCTCTCGGCCATCTGGTAGAAAGAGGGAGACACGGGCAATAATACAGCCGTGCACCTCCTGCCGAGAGTTCTCAATCACTTCAACTCCGAACTTGACGGTGTCCCCGGAATGAAGTTCTGCCGGATCATTACCCAGCTTGTTGTCGTTGATAAAGGTACCGTTGCTAGATTTTGTATCTTTGACCCAGAAACGACCGTCCGGAGTGTACCACAGCATTGCGTGGTTTCTTGATAAAACCTTACAGTCAAAAATCGCGTTTCCTTCACTCGCCTTGCTTTTGGCTATAAGGCGGCCTACCTTGCAATCCTTGTTCGGCTGCAAAGGTATGGATCTTGTGTCGAATTTATGCGACTTGGCCTCGCACTGTAAAACTATTTTTGCATCACCCGTGCTTGAAGTTGTGGCCGACTCCAATGTTTTGATTAAGTCGACAGGGGCCGTTGAATCAACCGAAGCGACCAGCAAAGTGCCACAATCCTTCGCCTGTTCCAATTGTAAAGCACTACTGTTTAGTGCGCCCAGGGAACTTAACAGACTGCTAACACTTGTTACTCCAACACCGACCCCGGAATTGTTTGCATTCAGCACGGACTTCATGGCCAAGTTAAGCACCTGCTGCGAGACAGCAGCTGGCATCTGCGCAGTCGCACGACGGTCGAGACTGGATACACCCTGCAATGTATTTGTATTAGAGTAACAGACTTGCATGTTGTTATTTTCCTGATTCTCAATCGCCTCCTCATTGTTTCTGCCAGTCGCAATGAGTTCGTTCATATCCATTATCTGGAAAAGTTGGTCCTGCTCAAATTTTTTTCCAGCTTCCATGCTTGCGGCGTACTGGGCCTTCTTTCGCTTGATAGTCGATAGTCCTCCCCCGGTTTCAGGTTTGGTCGTCTCAGGAAGTTCCGTGTCTATATCCGTTATGTTGCTCAATGCTATGGCTCCGACTGCTACTGGTGCTGTAGTCGGCGATGCTGGGCTTGGTTTCTGGTGATCATTATTTGTCAGCCATTCGTTGCTCACTAGGACCATCACTGTACATCCAACTTACAACGGACCGAGAACAGAATCGGATTTACAAATTATTATGAAGGGAAAGAAAATACTTATGATTGGTAATTCAAGTTTGAATAGCTACTATTCATAACCCGACTAAACATTGACAACCAAACTGAATTTTTCGTCATGGCATTGTTTTATCTCTTGCCTAATGAACTAAAGACCTTGTAGATGCTCATCGCTCTTTTTCAAGAAACAGCATTTCGAGATAAACGCATTTAGTTTTCAAGCTCCATAGCTCTTTTACCAAAGCGAACAAAAATTAAAATGTTCCACGCTATTTGTATTAAAAAAGAAATGATATAGAAGGTGAACACAGAACATTTATGAACCGTTATCTTAAGAATCGTGTCTTTTGACTTGTCACTCTCTTAGTAAATGATTATTTTGAATGTGTGTATGAATGTACATTGTCCATATGCACAGTGGGGAGACGCTTCAAAAAGTTATTATCAATGCATTGGAACCCAAATTTTGTGTTTTTGTTCTTTAAATATTTATGTATTAACAAAGCACCGCTGTAATGCCAGTTCAAACACCTCTGATGTAAGAATACAAAGCTTGCCTGTGGCCACATGCGTAAACCCTCATAGTCACACGCAGATTCCTCTTTGTGCCGCTGTTGCCTTCAAATTAGAGCGAAACAAGCGAACAACAACGTTGAATTTTTTGTCGTTTATCCAAATGTAATTTGTTTTTTTTTCCATTAGTCTGTCGTCACACGAGTACGTGTGGTTAAAGTTTAATTGTTTTTTTAAATGCACTGTCAGCCCTACGTGCAAATCTCGCTACTGACCTCCTGACTCAAAGCTCTTATACTTAATTGACATATGTATTTTACCTAAAGTCGCAGACGTCATAGAATTTAATTTTTTTCATTTTCGTAAAAACAAAAACATTTATCCCAGGTTTTGGGACAAAGTTCTGGCCACTTTTATGTTCGAGCACAATCTCTGCTTAGCATTTACCTTGGATTAAAGTAACTTAGCTTTTTTTATAGCTGCAGCATTACACTCTTTTTTTATTTGGGTTCGATTTATTTGTTTTTAGTATTCTCCGAATCGTTCTGGGGCACGTTTCGAAAGTCTGAGACATTTAACATGCAAAAGACTTTGAAAGCAGTTGCTTATACCCTTTTCCCACAGCCATAGCTGTTTAGGTCAGCTCGTATCGATGGTGGCGGTACTCTGGGAATCGGAGGGTCAGATTTTTCTAAAATCCCAACCGCCTCTAGAGAATGGAGTCTATGGGAAAAGGGTGGTTATGTTATCCCACAGAACACATTATAGCGCAATTAACGAAATATGAAACATTGTGAAACACCTCTTTATTTTCTTCCCACAGATATTAATCCATAGAGTAATTAACCATAATGAGACACCATATGCTCTGCCCAAACAAGAGCTGAGAGCCAATTCATGTTCAAGTTCGAAGCTAGCTTCGACTTCTTAACACACCCAACTAGTGCGAAGCAACGGCAATAGTGGTGAAGACTCATTTCAAAAGCAAAACAGTAAGTGCGAGCGGTGCAGATATATAATTTCGCATAAAACTCACCGTAGGAAAAAATATCAAGGTGACATCGAAAATTTAAAAACATGGGATATTTTCCTTTTTTTGCCTTGGTGGCATCATTGGCAAAGTCTTCAAGAAGAGCGGCAGAGCAAATGGTGTCTCTATACAGTTTGTTACCCCATAATTAATCTACCGGCCACCAAAGACTAGAGCTGTAAGGATCATCGATAGTGCCTCCACTCGATGTTTCCGATATTGATAGTCTGAGCCATATATATAATAGATACCCTCGAGAAAAAAAAAAAACAACTATTCCATTTTTATCCTTTAACTTTTTCTTACTATTGTTAATCACGCTACTGTAGGTACTGATGACACCCGCTGCACATCCACCTATCGTTAGTAAAGGTATTATAGTAGATGGTTTAACAGCTCCACAATAGACAACGACGCACAGTTATAGCCTCTGCACACATGCAATCCTTGAAGCAAAAACGGCTGATCGACATAAACAATAAGAAAGCGAAGGGGCCGAAAATGTAATTTTCCTGAAAATTAAATGGATTACAACGCAAGTTGAATACAATTTCAGCGCTAGCATGTGGAAAGTTTTCATGGGCCAATGATTTCTATATCTTTACGCCTAGTACTCAGATCGGCTAAGAGTTTCACTAGTCGAAAAACCTAATTCTTTGTAGTGTGACCGAAGTTTTCAAAGTTCACTGGCAATACATGTGGCATACATGTCAAGCAGCTGGGCTTGTTGCCAAACGTAAAACAAATCAATTGGAGCAACATAAAAATGAAGAGTCTGTTGGTGCACAAAGAAATATAAATAAAAACAAGGAAGAATTAAAGACCATAGAATAACAAGATGCGTAACAGCCATACAACTGAATGTACGGCAAAATTTTTGGTGTGGATTTTCGATGTGGATTTTCGATTTTGCTAGTGTGCGTTGTCCGTGTAAAGCTCTTTGGTTGTGTTGGTGAATCATTTCGTGTGGTCTGCTGCAATAAGGGCTCAATGTCGCATTTGACTAACGCAAGTTGTCAAAGGCCTGTAGGCCAGGGGTCTAGTCGCTCAACCGCGAGAATTGCAGGTCGGAGTTCAACCCCGGCAAAATATGTGAAGCGATTATTTTAAAACAGGGAGAAATGATAAATTAATTAGAGTTTTGCTGTACAAACATTGTAAGTGGCTAGACTCCCCAGACAAATGTAAAAGTAGCGATAAGCTAAATATACTGCGTCATAAATAAATAATTATCTGGGGATCTTTGAACAGTAAAACTCAAATCTATTTATCGAACATTTGCATTTATATGGAAAGCACTCACCATATTCTTAAAAATATAATGAAAAATCCTTTTCTCGAGTACACACTTTGATTCAAAGTGAATTGCTTATTGTGTTCCTGTTTTTATTGTTATTTGATATTTTATTAAAAACTTTGATATGTAATTTACCCAAAATAAAATATATCTATTCCTAAAGTCCAAGTTGGTACATCTAAAATAACATAAAAAAAACTAAAAAAAACAAGGAAGAACGCTATAGTCGAGTACCTCGACTATCAGATACCCGTTACTCAAAGGGAAATGGAGATATGCAAGCAGCAAAGCGAGATTAAAATGCGCCACCTACCGGCGGTAGACAGATTTAAGCGTTATGGGCGTTAGAGTGGGCGTGGAAAATTTATTTTTGGATCAATCGATAGGTATGAACGACACCAATACATTTCAGTTAAAATTTCTTATCCAGCATGCAAATTGTGGGCGTCACAGGTTTTCGCGGTTTGTGGGCGTTTAAGTGGGCGTGGCAAACTTTTTTTTAGGTCAATCGATAGTTATTGTTGAGAACAATACATTTCAGTTAAAATTTTCTATCTAGCATTAAAACTGTAGGAGTTACAGTTTTGGGCGGTTTGTGGGCGTTAGAGTGGGCGTGGCAGTCTACTGAAACAAACTTGCGCTGCGTAAGAAGCTCAGGAATCTGTACGCCAAATCTCAATAGCCTAGCTCTCATAGTTTCCGAGATCTCAGCGTTCATCCGGACAGACAGACGGACAGACGGACAGACGGTCAGACGGACAGACGGACAGACGGACATGGCTAGATCGACTCGGCTAGTGATCCTGATCAAGAATATATATACTTTATGGGGTCGGAAACGCTTCCTTCTGCCTGTTACATACTTTCCGACGAATCTAGTATACCCTTTTACTCTACGAGTAACGGGTATAAAAATAGGAAAAACTAAAAAAATAAAAAAAACAAAAAATAAATAAAAAAAACTAAAAAATCTATTTGTAAAAAACTAAAAAAAAATAAAAAAACAAAAAATATATTTAAAAAAACTAAAAAAAAATCTATCAGAAATATTAAAAAAAAAAAATTAAAAGTACAGCTAAAAAAATAAAAAAAAATATTAAGTTGAATCCAGCCTGAGAGTGGACTCGAACATGGAACTCAAATCCATTATCCGCGGGTCACCAACATACGCAGAGCGCCACAGCCCGCTTGTAACTCGCATGAGCAATGCGTCTTCTAGATCGATTCCTTTTCGTCAACATAATTCAAGAATCGACAATTGAGACAAGAATTGGATTTTGACTTTTTCACAGCGCGGAGTGTCGTGAGCGAGATAGCAAGAGAGAGGGAGAGAGAAGGAAGCAAAGCAACGGCATTCTAAAAATAGATTCCTATACGTGTAAGGGTTGCTTTGCAAAAATGAGCCCGCCTGTGTACATTTTTTTACTCCTAGTTACGCATCTTGTTATTCTATGGTCTTTGGAAGAACGCTATAGTCGAGTACCTCGACTATCAGATACCCGTTACTCAAAGGGAAATGTAGATATGTAAGCAGCAAAGCGAGATTAAAATGCGCCACCTACCGGCGGTAGACAGATTTAAGCGTTATGGGCGTTAGAGTGGGCGTGGCAAATTTATTTTTGGATCAATCGATAGGTATTGACGACACCAATACATTTCAGTTAAAAGTTTTTATCTAGCATGCAAATTGTGGGCATCACAGGTTTTCGCGGTTTGTGGGCGTTTAAGTGGGCGTGGCAAACTTTTTTTTAATTCAATCGATAGGTATTGATGAGAACAATACATTTCAGTTTTTTCTCTCTAGCATCAAAACTGTAGGAGTTACAGTTTTGGGCGGTTTGTGGGCGTTAGAGTGGGCGTGGCAGTCTACTGAAACAAACTTGCGCTGCGTAAGAAGCTCAGGAATCGGTACGCCAAGTCTCAATAGCCTAGCTCTCATCTTTTCCGAGATCTCAGCGTTCATCCGGACAGACAGACGGACAGACGGACATGGCTAGATCGACTCGGCTAGTGATCCTGGTCAAGAATATATATACTTTATGGGGTCGGAAACGCTTCCTTCTGCCTGTTACATACTTTCCGACGAATCTAGTATACCCTTTTACTCTACGAGTAACGGGTATAATAAATCAAATGCTCAACGAATATTTTTATCTATGTAAATTATAAGTTTAAGGCTTCCCTCTCGTCTCACGGATGCTTCGCCACCTTTCCCGCACCATCTGTAGTCCAGCTTCGAGTCCCTATGGGCATATTGGACCTTGAGGAAGTGCGAGCCGGATTGGGAACGGAGTTGTTCCGCCTGTTGCTGCAGTTAGTCGCCCAGCATCCTGGCAATGGCTCCTCCAGCTGTCCCTTAGCGGGCTCCCTTTTTTCCTCCTCCGTATAGAATCCAGCGCGTCCTCCATCTCCGCTTTAGCTGCCAAATAGCTGGTGGAGGTGAAGTCCTGTGATTCCCCAGTGGAGATCGTTCTGGTGGTTCTGTTAAAAAGATACTAGTACTAGTAGGATATTAGTGCAACGTAACCAAATTCTTTTGACCAGAACTTACTTTCTCTGCGAGGACACGCCCGGCAGGATGTCGACGTTGGGAGCGAAGTCCCACTCGGCATGTTCCTTCCGACTGGGATTCTGTAGTGGATCTCCTCGACCTATTCAACTATTCTGCGGTTTTGTCCTGTTGTGATATTGCTTTCTGTCGGTGAAGTCCCACAATAATGGGCAACAGCTTGGACTACGCGTCCTTTTTCATCTGCGTTAACCTCCTGCATGTGTTTTAAGGGTTTTCCTTCCATTTATAAATTTTAAATTCCACACCGCTTATGCACGAACCCCTCGAAATATTAAATTTCTTATTCTTTGGGCCGCGGCTAACGGCCTTCATCGAAATTCAATCGCTAAATCTGGAATTTTTTCTGATGATTTCTTTGCTAATCTGAGTACCGCGTTAAAAGACAGACCCGACAAAAAGCGCTAGCCGCGTATTTACCTCTTCTAGTGAGCACTCCTATAATTAGCTGGCGGTTTTCGTCGATGTGAGTACTAGGCTTTATTAGTAAAATGGTCAAGGATGAGAGTTCCATTCAGGGAACCGTAGTATAAATTAAATAGGAACTATTGTGGGCCAACAGTGACACCACCAGAATTTTCACAATTTAAAACCGTTTGTACCCTTTAAAGTATTTATAAGATCTTACTCACATACGATTCTTTGACATAACATTTTTTAAGCAACAATTTGTCCCATTTTTGGGAGGTGGATGCGTTTTCAAATGGCGTCTTCTTTAAATAAATCATGTATAATATTGTCGCTGAAGCGAAATTTGGTCGCTAGAGCAGAAACCCCCCTTACTTGACCTTGTAAATATGTGCTTCTGCAATTTGAAGTAGGTAAGTGCGTTGATACGTTTAAGTCAAAAAATAGCCTCAACACACAGCAGAGCTGTTGAAATTTTAAGCGGATCCTTGTTCGCATTCAGAGTCCTAGAGCTAACAGCTGGTCGGACTTGCTAACCGTATCCGAAGGGAGAGGACGTGCAAATTCGGTTGCACCGAAAAAAAGAAAAAACAACAGAGAACTTTATACAATTTTAGCGCTAGAATGTATAATGATCAGAAAGATCAAGGGTGAAATTTTATAATAAGGACTTTTAAGTATTTATAACACCTTACTGAATTTTTTGACTACATCCCTTATTTTAGGCAACAATTTCAGAATTTGGATGAGCCTTTCAGATTAACAATGAACGTTTCGGTGCAACAGGTGATAGGTCTTTCCGAGAAGGACAAAAGCTTGAGATTAGTAATTTCCTAAATAAAAATCATATTAATATTTCTTTTCAAGATGAAATAAATTACTCGGCTCCTAGCAGTTGGAATGCTCCAACGGCAGTTTGCCGTTTACATACATTTCCTTCTCAAAAAAACTTTCCCTTCTCTTTCTAGCACGTGTATATCTCTTGCTAAACACATTCGCTGAAGCGGAAACCCCTCTGTGTGAATAGGGTATTAAAATTAAATTTTAAATTCAAATAAAAATAATTGGAACGTTCAGGGTTTTTTTAGTTATATTAAATAGTAGCTAAAGCATAGTCATTGTGTTCTCTACCTCGGCACCATCTTCCCGAGGAATGGTGTTCAGCCTCGATTCCCAATATGCCAAGATGACCTTCAGGGTGTGGAAGCCGAACGGGGTTGTTCTGTTTGTGCTGAAGGAAGTAGCCGGCATCCTGACAATGGCTAGTGATGGCTTTTGGAGCTTTCCTTTAGCTGGCGACCATTTTGCCTCCTCCCTACAATGATATTAATATTAAACAAATCTTACATCAATTAAAGCATAGAACTCACATCGACGAAAACTGCGAGCTAACCATAGAAGTGAGCGAGAGGCAAACCGGCGGCTAAGGCTTTTCGTCGGGCCTGTTTTTTAGCTCGGTACTCAGATGAGCTAAGGAAATACCAGAAAAAATACCAGATATCGCGAGTAAATTTTCGATGAACGCCGTTAGCCGCGGCCCAAAGAATAAGAAACTTAATCTTTGGCGGTCTTCGTGCAGAAGCGGTGTGGAATTTGAAATTAAAAAATGGAAGAAAAACACCATAAATGGCTAAATGAGGTCAGTTCAGATGAAAAAGGACTCCTAATCCAAGCTGTTGCCCATTATTGTGGGACTTGACCGACAGGAAGCGATACCACATCGGGGCAAATCCGCAGAATAATTGAAGAGCAGGAGGAGCTCCTCTAGAGAATTTTCAATTATTTCACTCATTTATTTTTATTTTAATAACTTTGTGCACCAGCAGACTCTTCTCTTTTAAGTTGCTCTAATTGATTTGTTTTCCGTTTGGCAACAAGCCCAGCTGCTTGACAGTAAGACCATGCCGCATGCATTGCGGTTGAACTTTAAAAACATCGGTCACACTACATAGAATAAGATTTTTCGACTAGTGAAACATTTAGCCGATCTGAGTACTAGGCATAAGCAACTTACCTGGGAATAAAATATGTCGGGTACCTCTTCCCCCAGCGCGTCCTCCAGCTGCGCTTTAGCTGCCAAGTAGCTGGTGGTGGTAGAGTCCAGCGATTTCCCAATGGAGAGCTCATCGGGGACCGTAATACTGGTGGTCCTGCTAAAAACATATCTATTTTATTACAATTTAATTATATTGTGTTGGCCAGAGCCGGATTTCTTTGCAAGGACACGTCCGGCAGGAACTTTATTTAGGGAGCGAAGTTTCACTTCCCTTCTCCACTGGATCACCTCCAGCACTTCTATTCATTTGTGGATTTGTCCTGTTGTGGTATTGCATCCTGTGGGTCAAACCCCACAGTACTGGGGTTCCCTCCTCATATTGGATTAGGCGTTATTTTTCATCTGCACGTGGATTGTGGATTGTTGGGCTTTCTTCCGTTTTAAATTTTTTGTTTACACAGCACTTCAGCAGGAACCACAGCCATAGTTCAAACGGCTAACGGCTTTCAACGGAGCTCACTCACGAAATCTGATATTTTTAGCCGCCTGTTTTCCTCTCGCTCTCTCTTATGGCTAGCTGGTTCGTCACGCATCAACAAAATCGTACAGTTTTTGCCTTCACAGGCATTTTGAATTGCAGCATTTCAAATGAGCTTGTTAATAGCCTCCTCCTACAGAGATCCATTCACCATCCAAAATACGAAGATCCGCAAGTTATTTCTGCACCGGAAACTACACAGTATACCCTCTTCTTCACATAAAGAATCGGTGAAGCAAAAGCAGCTGATCGGCAAGAGTAAACCGTAACCGAAGGGAGAAATCGAGCGAATTGAGTTTTCCGAAAAAATAAACTAAATATTGTGGGCAACCAGTAACGCCACGAGAATTTCCACAAATTCTAACCGTTTGCAACAGCAATTTTAGGCGGCAGTGTGCAAATTTTAAAAATGTTAAAACTTATTGATTTTTAACTTATATCAAAATTATTTATAGTTTGATATAAGTGCCCATAAAGCATACTTTAACTTATTTGTTCTATATTTATGTAAAACTGTTGAATATGACAAAGTTAGCACAGAAATATCTTCTCATATTCTTTTAGCAGAAACATGGGAAGAACAAATTTAAGTCCACACTTTACAGATTAAATTTTTCGAGATCTGGTCTTTTGGAATTTAATCTAAAAAAATATCAACAGTACTTTTTATTTTAGAAACCAGCGTATTTATTAGGCAATGTTAAAACTTTTGTGCTTTTTCAGTCAATGCTGATGCGCATCTGTAAGTGACGCTTGTCTGAAATTTTCATGCCATTACTTGTTGTTTTTTTGTGGTTCAGGCGATCACGAGAAGTTAATCCATTAACATCAGTTAGTTATCAAAGAATCAGTCAACCTGCACCATGTGAACAAGAAGGCAACAAGAACAAGACAAGTCGTCGGAACAGCGCCGTGGAAACTGGATTTAATGCGAAGTAAAAAGTGAAGTTGCAGCCAGTAGTAACATGAAGAGCTATAGAGGACGCTTAAGTAGAAGCAGTTTGTTTGTAGCTTACAATCAAGTCGACTACTATTTTGACGTTAGGTGAGTTATTAAATTCAAAGAACTCATTACAAAACAATTCAAAACTTCCCCGAATTAAAATAGGAAAGTAGCTCAATAATTTGCAGACATGGAGACCACCTCAGACAGCGTAACCAACGCTGTCCCAGTCAAACGGGCTACGCAACAGGGCCGCAAGAAATCTGGGCCTAAGTTCGAGCTGTCAGAGGCGCAGAAGTTAGACATAAAGGAGGCCTTTGATCTGTTTGACAATGAATGCACTGGCTACATTGAGGTCAAAGAGCTAAAGGTGGCCATTAGAGCTCTGGGCTTTGAGCCGAAAAAGGAGGAAATCAAGCGAATGATCGCCGAGATTGACAAGGACTGCAGCGGACGGATTGTGTTTAATGACTTTCTGCACCTGATGACTATGAAGATGGCTGAAAAGGACACTAAGGAGGAGATATTGAAAGCTTTTCGACTATTTGATGACGACGAGACAGGGAAAATCTCCTTTAGGAATCTGAAAAGGGTGGCCCGCGAACTGGGCGAAACCCTAACGGACGAGGAATTACGCGAGATGATCGACGAAGCCGATTTAGACAACGACGGTGAGGTCAACCAGGAGGAGTTTCTGAGGATCATGAAGAAGACTAGTTTGTATTGAAGATCCACACAATAAAAATGTATAAACTTAAGTAAAAATTTTTTTTTTCTAGAAATCTTCACATCTTTATTACCGTAAATTAGCCAGCTCAAAGCAAAGAGCTAAAATTACGGAAAAAAATGCCTTTGAATCCTTTTATAGGGAAGGCTTCCAATAAGAAAAGAACTTCCAGGAAGTACGAGTTACTCCCACAGTTTTAACCAAAACAAGAGAAATTGCTATAGGCGATGACCTTGATTATTAGGTACCCCTTACTCGACTCGGCTAGGGATACTGATAAAGAATTCATATACTTTATAGGGTTGGAAACGCTTTCTTCTACCTTCTATAAACTTTCCAAAGAATTTAATATACCCTATGAGTAACGTGTATAACAAGGTCCAAACATTCTCCGCACGTTAAAAGGTGGGCAAGCTATCAAGCATATTATTGGATTGGCAGATGTGCCATCTTGAAGATTGGGAGTCGTTGAACTCTTTTGGCCGTATGAATATCGACAACACGAATATCTCTGGCCTTGCAATGGTTGCAGTGCACTACCTCACTACAGACGATGCCAGTTGATTCTCATTTGAGACCCCAAATGTGAATGTGTCCTTTAAGAAAAGCAGGGGATATTTCGCGTCAATAGGAATTGGTGCTCTAGTAACTTGACCTCCTATTCGTAGAACGCTTAGTGTCCTACTTCAACCCTTGACAAGTAAGGCGAAAATTATGAAATTATCAAATATTTTTATCCTTGATTTCTTGATTTCCGGCGAGGTGTGAGATATCCGTAGAGAGCGAAGCATTTTAAGTTGCAGTATCGATGTTTTAACTCCAAACAATGAGCTTGAATAGTTCTCCGTGTGGAGTTATGTGAGTTTTGTTTTCTATTTGAAAAAACAATTTTAACTTTTTTAGCTTTATAATATTAAGTACCTACACTTCGTTTTTCCACGAGTTTTCCTGGACTGCTTGAGCATTATATGTTTAACTGTTTCTTAATATAAGAATTTGGACAGAGATCAAAATATACTAACAGGTTCTGACTAAAAGACCTCCTCCAGTGCGTGTTGCGTCGGGATGGAACTGGCAGTACCTAAAAGGAAATGATTGTCGGTTGTCGGTATGGGATCGTCTGATGTGTCATTTAGAGCAATACGTGTGAGCAGCCGAGCGTTTATATATTCTCAGCATTGCATATTATGCTGTATAAGATATCCTACTTCAGATTTACACTCCACAGAATATGTAAGATGGCCCGTTTAACGCTCCTTACTACCTTGGTTAAGTGGGCAATTGAAAATCCGTTCATAATTTTCGGTCGCCATGTCATTGGCGATCTTACTGTTGTTGAGCTTTCGTATTCCATCACTCAGTTATCGTCCAGCGCTTACATATTTGGTTCCCTGCAATGAAGTTGTGCAGAACTCTTTTGCAAGTGTCAGTAGTCAGGTCCTTGGCGATCTGTAGATGGGCAGCCCTAATCATCAGACATGTAAAGAAGCAGATCCATCACTTCTCTGTTTCTCTTCGTCTTACTATTAGGGACGGTCCCATGCAGTCGATTCCTACATAAGAGAAAAAGCACACATATGGGGAAAGTCTATATCGAGGGAGCTACTCCATCTGAGGATTCCATGCAGAAGTTCTTTGTCGCAGCCCGACGAACTACCTGAGGGCAATGCGGTATGCAATACTTTCGGCATATCTCGGCCAAGATAGTGTTCTCGTTATGGTGGTTCCATTTCTCATGGATCCCTCCTAGACGGCAAAGGCATTATAATGCGACCGTTGCACATCACTCCCTTTGGGTCTGGCATGGGCGAAAACATTCAAAATTTACTGGTCATCTCGGCCTGACGTCCATCATGAAAATCCAGATCCTGAATATGGAAGCTCCGAAACCTTCAAGAAGGGTTTCTTTGGGGTTTTCCGGTAGGAAAACTTTTCCAACAAATTCCTTATCTTAGCAATAATAGTGTCGACGGGAACTTCCAAGTTGACAGATAGAACGCATATTATGATTGATTCTTATATTTCCATTCTCTGGAGTTGTCTTAAAGAATCCTTGGTCCTCTAAGCCAGAAAGATTCCCTCCTTGTGCTTCCAATTTTTATTCCGAAATCTGCGGGATTCTCCGCTGTCGGTATCCAGTATCATCAATTGAGGTTGCCTCCCAGATTTTGTTGATTCGGTGTCCCACGTACGGTCATGCCCTTGCAGCCGCCTGCAGCATAAGCCTGGGCGCCGTGGATAGCTTCATTAAGGAACACTTCGTTTTTCTTATTGTAAACGTATTCGGTCATTCAGATTTAGTGGGTATGCGCCAGTATCCGACGGTCGCGTAGGCAAGCTCGTCACAGAATACGTGCAGCTCGACTGAGGCATGAAATAATTCCACTTCTAATTTTGCTGACCTCGGTCAAACGGCTTAGTCATCAATTCCACGGAAACAAGTCGTCGTCACTTATTGGTTTGTCCCATTCTGTTCTCTTTTGTCATATTGAGGGCATAGTAACTAAAAGGGCATAGTAACATACTTCCTTTCCTTTGGAGTAGAGACGGACGACTGTTACCTTAAACAGAATCCTCTGACTCGCTGTGGGCTGCCGTGTCTGTGAATTTTGAGCTATTGGTGCCTGCTCCATTGTCTAGATTCCTGACTGGATACATTTGTGAAGAAGCTTTCTGCGTCCATTTAGCTCCGATGCACTGCACTCAGCCAGTTGAAATAGAGTCGCCCGTCCCTGGCCATTTGCCCTCACTGATGAAGATCCACCTGAGCGAATAAATGTTTCCATGATTCCCCTTGAAGGCAGGACACTCCCTTTCTCCGGCGAGTCCGATCTCGTTGGTGTGAAAAAAAATCTATTTTCTCTCCTTAGCTTGAATATTTCCCTGTTAAACCGGCAATTGGGACGTCTTTAGCTTGATCCTGCAGCCTAGGACTCTGGTATTTGATAGACTTATTATCTCCCAACGGCCTTGAATGGCAAGCCCACTTCCTCTTGTGGGCTCCGTTGCTTCTCCAAATTGCTATTCTCTCTGTACCACGGAGTCGCGACCCAAACGTATAGTTTAACAGGTTCCTCGTTCTAGACCAGAAGCGAAATAAAAGATGTTGATTCTGAGCAATCGAAACAAGGAACTTGAATAGTTTCCCTTGTGGAGTTATGTGGGTTTTATTTTCTGTTTGAAATAAAAATTTTAACTTCATAAGCTTAAGCTCTAAGAATTCCAGGAATACGCGTGGAAAGACGAAGCATAGGTACTTAAGATTATTAAGTACCTATGCTTCGTCTTTCCATGCTTTTTTCTGGAATTTGTAGAGCTTAATATACGAATTTGGACAGAGATCAAAATATACTAACAGGTTCTGGACTAATAAAGTTATTCTCTCAATCTCATTGGATGTCTTTGTTACGTCATTTACAGATGCCTATTTACAATCGTAGGTGATTTCCTCAGACGAATACATGTCGCCAGGAGACATTAACCGATTGCGCTTTCATTATAGATACTCTATTGGCAATTTAAATTCTGATGATTGTAGGTTTATCCAATTCATCACTACTTGCGAATTTGTGCAAAAGAATGTCGAAATGATAAAGTTTATAAGCTTGTGTTTAATTTTGTACCACACGTTGCATAGCAAACTCGCCCCACATAACACAAAAATAATATGCACACAAATTTCGGTAGCGAGAGTGCCTTAGTCGTCGCGACTTTTGTCTTTGAAATTATCAAATGTGATAAGAACTTGCCGTCGATCCTTGTGCGCAGATAAATGCAACGGTCATATGCAAATTAAGTTTCTCACTAGTGAATTAATTTAAAATATTTATTTATATTTTTTATAATCAATTATTCACTATTACAATTTTCACAATAGGTTGAACTTATTTTATTCACTGCTCTTTTACTTTCACTCAATTTATTCAACTACTCGATTCGGACCTCAAAAACGGACTGCCTGCTCTCTAGTTCAATGATCAATAATCAAACCTCGGCTTAAGAGATTTATCCCCAAAAATTGATAAAGAGAATGACTCAAGAGAGTCGGAAAATAGGATGATGCAATTTGCCAATTAAATTTGAAGTCCAATCTTGGCCGGAAATTGGTGTTTACATAAGCGGAGTTTGGGGACCGCTTTGGGAATCTTTTTGTTTACGCTAGCGGTCTCGGGGCTCGTTTTGTGGATTTTTCGTTTTCGTTAGCGGACTCAGGGCTCGCTTGGGACTCCGATTGTTTACAATATCGGTTTGGATGTTGACAGCATCCGTTTGATTCGGACTGCGTGAAATTGAACTGGGTGGGAATGATTTGGAGGCCTGGTTCACAGAAATAGCTGACCGCGGATTTATCTCGGGTCTGTCAGAGTTATTTGGAAATTAGCTCTCGGCTCAAAGTTGTTTATAAATTGGATAAGAGCCCCTAAATAATGTGTCATATACTCCCTCATTCTAAATTGAATCGTCCCGAATTATTGGAACTGCTGGGTATATTGAATGTAATTGATTGGTTAATTCGACAGTGATATTTTCGCCTAGGGTATTTCCATTTTTTCGGGGATATTATTTATTTCTTTATCGGAAATATTGTACATTGTAATGTATTAATTTTTGGATCAAGCTCCGCCATCTGCACAGGGGCAGAGGCGGTGCAATAACAACAGCCACTGCACGGGGGCAAATTTTACCTTTGGCTGCCTCCCATTAGGCAGCGTATTAAACATTGGCGACCGTGACAGGACACCTGTCCTGAACCTCAACGATTGGGCTGCGAGGGATCACAAGGGATTCAGTAGCAGCTACAATCCAAGCGGATCAGTTCGAAAGTTATCTCAACTTGGACTTTTACGGCATCACACCATTACGTCACCAGTACACCAGAGAGACTTACTGGAGCACGTAAGCTTTTAAATCGGCAGATTTAACCCAGTTCACTTGTTATTTGATATTTCGGACGCAAATAATACAAATAAAAAAGAAAAGTCTGGTTATATCTAGATATATAGGTGCACTCAGGGAAAAACCCGTTCTCAGCGTTCTCGATTTCAGTATTTTCGATCTCAAAAGTGAGCCAAGAACGACTCATACTAAAAATACTAAAATCGTCATCGAAGTCTTATCGGTTTGAGAACGGGCCTTTGAGAATGGTCGATCTTGATTTCAGTATGAATCGTTCTCGGTTTCAACATCGAATCGATTTCGATTTCGAGAATAACCGTTCTCGGTTTCAACATCGAATAGATCTCGATTTCGAGAATAACCGTTCTCGGTTTCAACATCGAATAGATCTCGATTTTGAGAATAACCGTTCTCGGTTTTATCATCGAATCGATCTTGATTTCGGTATGAATCGTTCTCAGTTTCAGCATCGCATCGATCTCGATTTCGGTATGAATCGTTCTCAGTTTCAGCATCGCATCGATCTCGATTTCGGTATGAATCGTTCTCAGTTTCAGCATCGCATCAATCTCGATTTCGAGAAGAACCGTTCTGGGAACCAGAACCCATTCTCAATAAAAATGCGAAATTTTTTATATTTGCATATATTTTAGCCTTACGGCTTTAATGTCATTATTAAGGGTATATACATGGAGGGGGGGCGTTACAAAGTCTGTCAAATTAAAAATGTAGTTTCTTAATGGAATTTTTACAATGTATGATCTTAAATGACAATTGTATTCTACCTTAATTTTTCACAATAAACATAAACTTCACTTACATTTATTTTGTGAATTAGAAATTGCTTGATTTTAAATAACATAAAATTATTCATATTTAAACCTAAAAAATAATTAATATTATAAGTAGTGGCCTTATTTCTAATTGGTTATAAAATTTAAAGGTTTTTACACTCCCCATGGTTTTTATTTATTTCTAAAGCAAGATTATTATTCAAAATACTTTGCTCTTTTGATGTAAGTCTTAAATACGGCTCAATAGATTTGGCATGGTCCGTCAGAAACTTTGCAAACTTAATTTGACATTTAATGGCTAAAGTATAGGGAGGATTAATTCTTGAATTTACATTGTGAAAATAAATCTTGGAATCCTTGTATTTCGCCTCAAACCTCATGCACCACAAATATCTTAAAGATCCATACTTTTCAATGGCTGTCGCTCAGACGATGCGTGAATAATTATAAATGGCTGTATTGTTGATCCCTCTAAATACTTTTCCCTGACTATATTGATGATACGACGTTCATAGTCATTGAAGCTTGAAAGCCGTAGTACCATCGAAAGTTGAGCATACGCCGTTGTCGGTTTTTGGTTCCTTTTCCCGTTTTGATTCAAGATCCGAGATGTCGGCGGCATTAAGCAAAATAAGGGTCAAGTAATCCTGGGCATCTGTAAAATAATAATTATGTAGTTATGACAACATTTTTTGCTTAAGTAGAAAACTTACCAACGTTGGCGTTCTACATCAAGTAGTTGTCGCTTGCAGTCTTCGTTGTGGATGTGCCGTTTGAAATATATCAGAAGTTTGTCCTTAAAGCTGTTCCACCTATCGAACAGGAGATTTGTCTTTCTTCGGTAAAGGAAATCGAAGTCAATCTCGATCTATGGAAAAATATACAGTACATAAATCACTCTTATAATTTTAAAAATAGGAACCGTAAAGCAACAATACAAACGAATGCAAGGGGACAATCACCACTAAGAAACCTAACTACACAGACAATCAAATAAACGTATGTATGTAATATTACCAAAGAAGAAACTTAAGACTGACCTAATTTTGGCCAGTCTTGCATGAATTCTAAATTGCTTAGCGACTTTACATCTTCTTAGCGAGTTTTACATATTTTTTCCAGAGTCTACAGACTTCGCTCCAATCCGATGAGTCTCTCTTTAATTGCAATTTTAATGACAGTGATAGTCCCTTGTCGTCGTCTTCAAAATCGTGTGGAATATTTTCATCATCTTTGCTATGTAGATAAAACTTTGCGACGACTGTTCTTATACTTAGAATATAATTTTCCACTGGGATTACTATGTTTTTTTTCCCCGAGGAATAAAATAATAGTCCTTAAGATAAAAGTAAAATGTTTAAAAGTAAAACTAAAATGGTTTTTGATTGTGGTTTAAGTATTACCCGGCTTTGCGCTTCGCAAGGAAAAATGCTTATAATCTCGTCCAACAACCTTGAAAAATCTGCGGTTTGAACAACAATGTTGTTGCGCAAAATCTCTTCTGTGATTATATTTATTAAAAAATTCCTGTGCGTTTCCGTCAACACTTTATTGTTGAGTAAATCGCGGCCCAGTTCTGACGATTGCATTAAGGAACGCAAGCTCTATGAAATATATAAAATTTTTTGTTAGCAAATATTACATATGTAATTTGTTTTCGGAAAAGGAGTAAGATGAGATTACCTGTTTTAGCACATTATTGGTGCTTTCATATACAAATTCAGTCGCTACTTTTTCTTTAACTGGAACTGCGTTTGGCACTTGAGACTGTAAGATTATTTTAAAAAGAAAAATGTAACTTAAAATATCTAAATTGTCAAAACAGAACAAATACGTGCGCGATTGCTCTTAAATGTATCATCACTTTTGTGGAACAAAATGCACTCAGTTTTTAATTTTTTTGTTAATATAATAGGTCACCCAAGGGAAAAAGTTGTTATATTAATTTGTAATATTGTTAAGATATCTGAAATAAACAACATGGCATCCTTACTTTTTTTTGTTTATATTTTAATTAAGGAGTTATTGTTAACTAAAGTATAAATCGTCCGCTGTATCATGAGTTTGGTCTCTCTCCTCTACTCTCCTGTCACTGTCATTTTTTCTACGTCTTCCCCTCACGTCCCTCGTCAACAACCACAGAACCGAGATTGATTTTAGTTCGGAATACTAAAATCGACATCGCTTCCGTCATGAAACCGAGAAGAAAAATGTGAGAAGACACAATACTAAAACCGAGAAGAACCGATCTCGGTTTTTTCCGTTCTCAATTTTTTTGGGTGTGTGATTTATTTAACCTATGTCGTAAAAGCTTCTCAGAACACGCAGGTTTGCTGTACCCCAGTTTTACATCAAAAAGTTTCGCAGTTACTCTAAAACTGTTGTAGGGTTTCAAAACTTGTTAAAGCCTCTCAAACGTATTTTCCTTACAGTTTGACTCATCTTTCATCTCTTTGCAAACATGACCAAACCATCTGTAGAAGAACAGCTAGCTGCATGCAACGAACTTTGAATCGAGCGGTTGCAGACACAGCAATGGACGCTGAATCGGCAGAGTGTCACCTGGCCCTTTTGGAATCGCACTTTAGGCAATTGTGTCAAGTTCAACAGCAAATTGAAAAAATAGACTTGGAAGAAGATTCTCGCGATCAGTTTGAGCCAGATTTTATAGCAACAAAATCGACGCTTTTAAAACGTGCAAATGCTAACAGGCGCAATGGCCCTGAAGACTCCGTCTTGATAAATTCCACCTGCTTAGGGGCCAGTTCCCATAATCGATTACCTTCTCTAAAACTCACAAAATTTGACGGAAAATATGGCGAGTACAACCGTTTTATTGCAGCCTTCAATCATATGGTTCATGATGATGTCTTACTTTCTGATATTGACAGTTTACGTATCTACTCGGATGTCTTTCTGGTCCTGCATTGAGTGTAGTGGCTGCATTTCAAGTATCGGAAGAAAATTACAAAAAGGCATTGGAGCGCCTTAAGGAACGATACGATAAGAAAGTGTTGATCTTACTCGAACATGTCTCTAGCCTTTTTTCCATTTCTCAAATAAGAAAATCTGATTCTTCATCCCTTCGAGAAATTTTAGAGACAGGGGCAGCGTTGCGTGGTTCCAGCTTGGGATAATTTCTACAACATATTAGGTAGGCATTGCCAGTTTCTAGAATGCAGCGCAAAGCCAGGCCAGGAGTTTAAGCAGTATGATAAGCGTCCAGAAAAACAAAATCACCCCCACAAAAAGGCATTCCTAACGGCTAGAGGCAGTTGTATAAAATGCGATTCTACAGATTACAATCTAGGACCGTGCCCTTCATTCGTTGCACTTCCACATGAGAAGCGACATGCTTGGGTCAGACAGGCAGCGCTATGTTTAAACTGCCTTCAAAAGGCCCACATCGCAGCTGACTGTCCTTCGAAATTTCACTGTAGGACTTGTCGTGGGTTGCACCATTCTTCGTTACATCGCAGGAGTGAAACAAAAGAAATTTCTCAACCAAATGTAGAACAGACAAACAGACAAACGAGCAACCTCGTTGTTCCACACAAGTAGTCGCATGTCTTTCGCGTAAATCAAATCGAGCTCTTATCCCAACCGCTATAGTTCTTATCCAGGATAAATACGGAATGTTCCACCCGGCAAGGGCCTTGCTTGATTCTGGCTCGGAAATTAACTTTATCAAAGATACTTTGGCCAACAAATTACAACTTTAGCGAAAGCGTCAACATTTTGAAGTTTCTGGTATAGGAGATGTTACAGCAAAACTTCAGTTCTCAGCCTCGACGACCATACGCTCACGTTTGTCTGCTGATGAATGGTCATTGCAATGTGCTATTACCAAGACAATAGCATTGACTCAACCCGCCACTCGAATAGAATCATCAACGTGGTCAATCCCTGACGGAATAGATTTGGCTGACTCACTGTTTTTTAAACCACAAAAAATTGACATTTTACTAAGCACCTAGGAATTCTTCGAATTGCTCACTGGCGGAAAGTTATCACTGGGGCCTGGGCTGCCATACCTACTTAACACTACACTTGGATGGATTATTGGTGGACAAGTTGTTGACAATCCGCAATCTAGGGCGAAGGCTAATGTTCATATGTGCAAAATCTCGCAGTCCCAACAGCTGAATGAAAATTTAAAAAGGTTTTGGGAAATCGAATCGTTTCCAGAATCATCTCAAAACCAGTACACAACTGAAGAGGAAGAATGTGATCGCCACTTCTGTAAAAACTCTGCTTTTCTCGAGAACAGGCGAGTTCAAGTTCGGCTTCCCTTTTCAAAATCTACCTAAAAATTGGGAAGTTCAGTGGATATTGCCAAGCAACGGTTTTGGCAAATAGAGCGACGTTTACAACGTTTACCCGATAAAAAAAATGTGTTCTGATTTCATGCAAGGATATTTTGATGTGGGGCACATGCAACCAGTAGATAGTTATACCCGTTACTCGTAGAGTAAAAGGGTATACTAGATTCGTCGGAAATTATGTAACAGGCAGAAGGAAGCGTTTCCGACCCCATAAAGTATATATATTCTTGATCAGGATCACTAGCCGAGTCGATCTAGCCATGTCCGTCTGTCCGTCTGTCCGTCTGTCTGTCCGGATGAACGCTGAGATCTCGGAAACTATGAGAGCTAGGCTATTGAGATTTGGCGTACAGATTCCTAAGCTTCTTACGCAGCGCAAGTTTGTTTCAGTAGACTGCCACGCCCACTCTAACGCCCACAAACCGCCCAAAACTGTAACTCCTACAGTTTTGATACTAGATAGAAAATTTTAACTGAAATGTATTGGTCTCGTCAATACCTATCGATTGATATCGATACAAAATTGCCACGCGCACTCTAACGCCCATAACGCTTAAATCTGTCTACCGCCGGTAGGTGGCGCATTTTAATCTCGCTTTGCTGCTTGCATATCTCCATTTCCCTTTGAGTAACGGGTATCTGATAGTCGAGGTACTCGACTATAGCGTCCTTCCTTGTTTTGACTCAAATCAACCTCGGTATGTAATCCCGCATCACGCTGTACTGCGTCCAGACAGCTCAACAACAAAGTTGCGTGTAGTTTTTGACGCATCTGCGAAGTCGTCGACAGGAGTATCATTAAATAACATTTTAGTGGTTGGACCGACAGTTCAGCAGGACCTCATCTTAACCCTGCTTTCATTTAGGTTTTATAGGCATCCTCTAACAGCTGATATAACAAAAATGTATCGGCAATTCATTGTAGATCCCCAGGACCGCAAGTTTCAGTTGATTTGGTGGAGGCACAATATTTCTGACCCGTTGAAATTATATCAGTTGAATACTGTCACATATGGGCTTGCTTGTGCACCGTTTCTCGCCATCAGAAGTTTGTATTTCATAGCAGAGAAATATAGGAAAGAATTTTCTATAGGATCTGAAATTATATCTAAAGAGATGTATGTCGATGACCTCCTTAGAGGAGCTGACTGCATTGAGGATTTAAAATTGAAGATTGATCAAGTTACTGGAATCTTGTCTTGTGCCAGATTGGAGTTAGCCAAATGAAATCTTAGCACGTTGGATGATAATATAAAAGAACATCGATTCAAGTTAAACAGCAAAGATATCACAAAAACCTTAGGAATGTCGTGGAGGCCCCAATTGGATGAATTTTGCTTTCCGTTCGATTTGCCGAAAACTAACGCTATGACGAAAAGGAATATTCTCTCAATTATTGCACGCCTATATGACATACTTGGCTTGTTAGGACTAGTGGTTATAAGATGCAAAACTTTTGTGCAGGAGCTGTGGGTGACTCATTTGGATTGGGACAAAATACTGCCTCAACAATTAATAGATCGTTGGCAATCTATTTATCCTGACTTTCAAAATTTTAACCAAATCGCCATACCCCGATATGTAAGATTTTCCCCGAAACATGACTGCGAAATACATGGATTCGCAGATGTTTCCCAGCGTGCATACGGCTGTTGTATATATCTGCGCTCAATTCAAAATGGATCAGTAGAATCGCATTTACTCATAGTCAAAGGTTGCTCCAATTAAAATCCTTTCTCTTCCACGATTAAAGCAAGATCCCTGCAAGCAAAAACCTCTGCGTGTCGAAAGCGGTAGAAGTGCCAGCAACTGAGTTGCAGCACTCGTTCCTGTTTATTGTAGGACTTATTCAGCATCAAGCGTATTGGAAGAAAATAGATTGTTTAAAGAAGGGTAAAGTCCTCAGCGCAGATCTTAAAAGGCTAACACCTTTTCTGTCGGAATCAGCTATAGGAACTCGCACGGTGACACTGATTCGTGTTGGCGGGCGTCTAGAAAATGCGCAAATCCCGGTAGAAGCCAAGTACCAACTTTTACTGCCAAAAGATCACAAATTCACAACTAACGTGCACGCAGGGCCCAAGGCTCTAATCGGAATCCTACGTCTCCAAGTATGGATAGTTAATTCTCGTCGACTAGTTAGCAAAGTGGTGCGCAACTGTGTCCACTGCTATCACTACAAGCCTCATTTGTTGAACCAGATCATGGGGTCACTTCCTGCTGACCGGCTGTCACTCACAAAACCCTTTGCTGTATCTGGAGTCGACCTGTGTGGTCCATTTCTGACGTCCTATCGCATTCGCGGAAAGGCTCCATACAAAAAATATATGGCCGTCCTCGTTTGCTTTGCCACCTAAGCAGTACATGTAGAACTAGTACCTGATCTTTCAACTAATACCTTTATTCTCTGTTTAAAGCGCTTCATCGGGCGGAGAAGTTTGCCAAATCGGATATTCTGCGACAACGCAACCAACTTCGTTGGAACCCGCACTCAATTAGAAGAATTTAAAATGCAACTCTTCAGCCAGCAAGCGTTTAAGGACTTACAAATGTTCACCTCATCCAATGGCGTAGAATTTAGCTTCATTCCACCCCGCGCACCACATTTTGGCGGCTTGTGGGAGGCGGCGGTAAAGTCCATGAAGCTTTTATTGGTAAAAAACACTGGTCACTCACATCTGACGTACGAGGAACTCCAAACTGTCGCAATTGATGCTGAAGCGGTTGTCAACTCACGACCCCTCGCGCCTCTTTCAGAAGATCCAAACGATGGAGAAGCCCTCACTCCATCGCATTTTTTATTCGGAACGTCTTTAAAGGCACTTCCAGAGCCAAGTTTAGAGGAATGCAACCTATCGCACTTGACACGTTGGCAACGAGTCACCCACATCAAGCAACAGTTCTGGGAGCTTTGGCGACGAGATTACCTGCACACCTTGCAGTCCCGGGGCATCTAGTTATGATCTATGAAGACAACGGTTCACCTCAGCAATGGCCCTTGGGACGCATTACCAATACTTGCTCTGGAGCGGACGGAAGAGTCCGAGTCGTCGATATTAAGACGGCAAAAGGAGTTCTTCGTCGTCCAATTCGTAAAGTTGCGCCCCTGCCTATCTTGAAAGAACGACCGTCCTTCGAACGGGCGGAGTATGTTCACGCTTGCCTCTTTATTTTAGTTGAAATTGTATGCTAAAATATCACCCTCTATTGTAAAGCATTATGATCCACAATGAAAACGGTAAATCATAAGCTTTCTTGTTATGCATAGCCCAACCAAATGTATAACCAAAAGCAGAATGTAGTCTCACACAGAACTTCGTGAAGTAAATATCATTGACTCCGTCGTTTTAATTTTTGGATCAAGCTCCGCCATCTGCACAGGGGCAGAGGCGGTGCAATAACAACAACCACTGCCATTTGCCCGAGGGCAAATTTTACCTTTGGCTGACTCCCATTAGGCAGCAAATTAAAGATTGGCGACCGTGACAGGACACCTGTCCTGAACCTCAACAATTCGGCTGCGAGGGATCACAAGGGACTCAGTAGCAGCTACAATTCAAGCGGATTAGTTGGAAAGTTATCTCAACTTGGACTTTTACGGCATCACACCATTACGTCACCAGTACACCTGAGACACTTACTGGAGCACGTAAGCTTTTAAATCGGCAGATTTAACCCAGTTTACTTGTTATTTGTTATATATTACAAATAAAAAAGAAAAGTCTGGTTATATCTAGATAAATAGTGTTACGTGGGCATATTAGTGCCCGAGTCCTGACAAGGACTTGGGCCTAGGGAGAGGCGTCCGATGTTCAGGCACCATTTGCCGGCATAAGCTACGTCGTATTTGGGTCGTGGGATCTTGGTAAGCCTCTCTCCTCTCCAACATAACGAGAATAAATATTAAAAGTGCCTGGAAAAATAATAATAGTCATCAAGTTCGTCAGTCATCAGTCCACACTGCCCAACAAGCTTAGCTGTCGCTTGATCGCAATACGATCGGGCTGTGTGTTGGCCATATTCCCTCCCCTTCACACATTCGTGTGCCAATGGATCGTCGCGGGCCGCGCAATACGATCCCCTATTGTCAAGGTTGTCCGTCGAAAGTTATGTCATTGTTCTTGACCTACTTCACTCCTCGCGTCAGCACACCCCCTTTGTTAGAGTTCTAGCACAACATGGTTTCGAATACTTTTTCACATTACAAATTTATTGGTTCATATTTAGGTCGGCGTGTGCCGGTGTTGAGTAACATAATTTTGGCTAATTCATATGGGGATTAAATTAATTGACAATTTTTGTATTAGCGGAGAGTATCGATTTGACCACCTGTGAAGGTGCACACATCAGCAAAATGCTGACTATTTACGACTGCAAACGTCGCTCAGAGGGCTCTTGCAATTGTCATACAATTACAAGGCTGATACTCGCCGCTGAAAAATTAACATTTAATTATTATGTATAAAAAAGGTATAAAAAGAAAAGTATATCTAATTGATTATATATATGGAACAATTATCATATGTGGCTATTATATATTATTACATGTATTCCTAACAGATTAATTCTTTGTCTTAACTAGGAAAGTATTAACATTGCCCAAAAACAAATTCTTATCCAGACGGGAAAGAACAATGACCGTTGGAACGGTAGAGATAATGATAGCCTTTTCGGTCTTATTACAGTGGGCAAGTGGAGAAAAATCTAGACGGAAGGTCTCAATATATAAGTATTCCAATTCATTCACTGTTATTGGTAGGGTCGCTTTTGTTAACAAGTATAAAATTCTTACGTTAAATTGTGGATCAGTGTCTATTGTTTTTGCTAAAGCTTCTGATGTAATCATGGTGCACGGATATATATATATATGTATGTATAAGAAAAGGAACCGTGTTCCGACAAACTTACCCTCTTTTTAATCCTGGGCGATGAGATCTCGACGCTCCGGATCCTGGGCTTTGGGAGATTTTATAATTGGTTTATATACATATATACGTGCAAGACTTGAAGGCGGTTTACAAAAACAAAACACAAAAATTATGTTACACAAAAAAAATAACACTATCGCTGTATAGATATGTATGTATGTATGCATCGTATGCGAGTTCCACTGAGGCACACGTCAGTTCCAATGCTCGGGCTGGGCTGGTCGGTGCAGCTCCAATTTCTTGTTCAGCGTATGTAATTGGGGGTTCTGTTTACACTTGCATTCAGAAATGCATGTACTCGCAAATTGTTTTTGATTGTTTTGGCGATTCACTTTTTTGTTTATAATATTGGAGTGCAATTTATTTATTATTATTTGTATTGTTTCTATTGTCTTTTTGCTGCTTTTATTGTCTTTTTGGTGGTTTCACTTCACTGTATCGGCTCGGCTTATGCTCCAATGTGGGTCACCACTTTCTCCAGGGCATGATGTTGGTCGCGGCGTCTCTGGACAGAGCGCTTGTAGATCTTTACAACCTTAAGGAGCACTATAACCAGGAGTAGTCCAACGATGAGCTTCATGGTCTTGTTGACATCCTGAATATCATCTTGGTGGTCAACGATCTCTACTGTGTTAATCACGTTGGCGGTGCTGCCGGCCACTTTAGACGTTTTGCTACCCATCTTGGGGTCCTTAGGCCATTCACTTGGTTCACTAGTTATTTTCGTCCTTCGGGATTTTGCTGGTTGACTTCCTCCAGATTGTGGTCGATCGCAGGACCGGTTATCGGGACTTTCTCCTGGGTGAAGTTGATCCTAGGGAAACGTCAAGACATCCTTCTGGACACCAGCCTTCTTCTAGTCGTGGTCTGTGTTGACGGGAGTTGCACTTCTAGACCACCGTCATGGAGAGATCAGAACAATTTTTTTTTCTTTCTCCATTTGGCTGGGGTCTTTTATACCGGACTAGAGCTTTCGCTAGCCCCCATATTGGATGAATTAACTAGGTGTTCCCACCTAGGGGTACTGTTTCTCCATTTCCCCTATTTTAGGAGTCAATGGCCGGCTGGTGCACTTTGCCACCTTACTGGATTACGGTTACGAGCAGGTCGATCGTGGTCGTTGTTCTGGCCACGCGACACCCATGAGTTGTCGAATTGTTTTTGCTGTTTTGCTTTTATCAATCGCAGTGTGGTTAGTCATTACGGCCCCTACCCTCAACTAATGGCAGTTGTTTTGCCGGGGTTAATCTTGGTATGGGGAAGGGCGTACGTAACAGGCTCGAAGTGATCGATGCGTCTTCGCATGGAATGACTTCGCAAAAGAAATCCTCGTACGGCCATCTCTTTAGATCTCCTTCTTCTCCTTTTTTCTTTTCTTAGGCGCCCATTTACGTGTGGCTTCGACCCACTACATCAACCCAGTCTCAGATGAGCTAGTCGGGCTTATTACTTTATTGTTTTAATATTGTACTTGGTTATTTTATTATTATATATGCTGAAAAAGAAAAGCTTTCCGGCCTCGCACGGAAACATACATACATACAGATTTATACCTGTAAATAAAAATATGGCTCATAATAAAATATATAATATAGTTTTAATGAAAAATAATATATAAATATATATATAAAAATCAGAAGTGAGTAACAGCTAAAAAGTTGAGAATAAAATTGCTGAGTGTGCCATAACCATGGTTTTTGACCAGGGGCTGCTCAGCTGAAAAGTGAAAAGTTGAATAAAAAGGTTTCCCATTTCCCGAAGAAAAATATATTAAAAGGTATAAGAATTGTTTTTTTTTTTTGTATTATTTTTATTTTTATATGCTTAACATTTTATATTAATTACAATGTTTTAATCTAAGTTTAGCGGCTCTTCCAGGATGGCTGCTACTTCTCGCCTCGCCTGGATACCAAGTTGAGGGCTTCGAATGTAAATTCTCCTGACCGCGCGGTTCATGCGCCGGCTCGTTCTCCATGTTTCCCGTTGTATCCGGGCGATGTGTGCTTGTTTCCTTTGTAGTTGCTCCTGGACTCGGAGCAACTGATTCTGGTCCTCTTCCTGATCTCGGCTCCGGTGCCGGATCTCTTGTTCGATTTCGGATGCCAGTTCTTCATCTTCTGACTGGTATCGGCGTATCCAGCATTGCTGGATATGATCCTCGTTCAAGTGGATGGCATGGCAAAGCCCGTTCATCCACTCGACGAGGAGCGCCAGATATGATGCCTGGTCCCCATACCTAGCCTGTAGCCGACGAAGCCGGCGGGCAGCTCGGATGGCTTGGTTATAGCTGTTGGAGGACTGCATCATGTCTGGTGACTGGTCGGTCCCTGGTTGTGGCTTTTATAGCAGAACTGGGGCAGTTCTGATGACTGTTCTACCCATCATGTGATCGGGAGCTTCTATCAAGTAGTGCAATCTCGCAGTTCTGAGTTTGTCGCCTTTTGGAGTCGTCGGATTACGTTCAGAGGTTTAGGCGACATACAGGTCTTTAGCATGGAATACCCCGACACTTTTCCCTACTGCATTGCCCAGCTCATATAGCGCTTTGCCCTTACGCTGGAGTACAACACAGCGAATTCGATTCGGGCCCAGCTTGGCATTATATCCGTCAGCTTTGTTACTCTGCTTGTAGTTTTTCCTATAGACAACTTGTCCTACGGAAAACTCTACGAGCTTGCTACGGGTGTTATATGCCTTTTCTGCGCGTGCATGAGTTCGGTTTAATCCTTGGGTCACTTTTTGTCGGATAAGTTCCATTTTGTCTGGGAGACTTATCTGTGGATCTCCTGCTTGTATTCCCCCTAGTTTCCGTAGGATCGGGTAGGCTGTTCCATGGGTAACCATCCGCGTGCCGAACATTGCGTAATATGGTTCCATGCCTATTGATTCGTGTAGGCCATTCCTAAGGGCACACTCTATTCGACTTAGTTGGGTATCCCAATTTCGCTGATCGGTGGCAATTGTCGCTCGCAAAATTTGGAGTACCGATCGGTTTACCCTCTCAGCCGCGTTCGCTTGCGGGGAGTAAAGTCCAGTCTTTACGTGTCGAATACCGTAGCGGGTCATTAGCTCGCCAAAAATTTGAGACACAAACTGTTTGCCGTTGTCTGAGTGTACAAACTCGGGGACTCCAAATTGGTGGAAAATTTTGGTCTCAAGGAATTTGATGACTTCTGCAGCTACTGCATGTCTCATCGGCTGTAGCCAGACAAATTTGGAGAAATGGTCTAGGCATACGAAAATCACCGAGTTCCCAGCTTTGGTCCTCGGGTATGGTCCCATAAAGTCGATGAACAACCTTTGGCCAGCCCGCTCCGTAACCCGCTGTTCTCCCATGGGTGGTCGGTCATTTTTGTTGGCGGTCTTGGTGATCTTACAGACCTCGCATTCCTTCACTACTTTTTGGACGTCTACAGCCATGCCTGGCCAATAGTAAAACTGTCTCAATTTGGCTAGTGATTTGTGCAACCCCCCATGCCCTGCGGTTATGGCATGATGTGCTCTCCAGACTAAATCAGGACGCAGCTCGGCGGGAACCCAGAGCTTCCATGCTCGGGCTTCATCCACAGCGTCGTTTAGGCAGAATCCCATCCGTTTATATACATAGCCTTCTGATGTTTGAAGGTCTGGACTTTTACCTAAATTTTCGTCCACCGCCTGCACTAGGTTGACATAATCCGCTGTCTGGAACGCTGTCGAATCGAGGTTGATGTGTATGTCCAGTTCTTCCGCACCGGCCTTCTGTAGCTCGTCCATATGAACTCGTGAGAGAGCATCTGGGACTACATTTAGTGATCCTTTCCTGTGTTCTATGGTGAAGTCGAACGCTTGTAGCTTCAGACTCCATCGCGCAAGTCTGCCTGATAAGTCTTTCTGAATCATCAGCCATTTTAGACTAGCGTGGTCAGTGATCACTTTGAAGGGCATCCCATCTACGTAGGCACGGAATTTGGTAATGCTGAGGATAGCGGCATAGCATTCCAACTCGGTTATGCTGTAATTCCGCTGTGCTTTGTTCAATTTGGCTGACATATAGGCGATTGGATGTTCTCCGCCCTCGTCATCTGTTTGGAACAAAACTCCCCCCACTCCAGTGGTCGAGGCATCACATTGGATGGTAAATGGTTTCTTAAAATCCGGGGTGACGAGTACCGGTGCTGTTGCCATGCTGGTTTTCAAAAGTTCAAACGCCTTGATTGCCTCTTCTGACAATTCAAATTTCTTTATGCGGTCTTTCTTCAAGCAGTCGTGAAGCGGTGCCGCTGTCTGGGCGTAATTTTGGATGAACCTCCTGTACCAGCCTGTCATTCCCAGGAACCTCCGCATTTGTTTGGCGGAGCTAGGCTGGGGAAATTCCTGTATCGATTGTATTTTCGTGTCATCCGTTCGGATGCATCCTCCCCCAACTACATATCCTAAATATCTTGCCTGGCTGTAGCAAAACTTGCTTTTGTCTACATTTATCGTTAGCTCTGCCCGCTGTAAGCAGGCACTGACCTGGCTCAACATATCCATGTGGGCTTCAAATGTAGGTGAACAGACCAGTAAGTCATCCAGATACACAAATACATTCTCGCGTAGCGCCGCTGGTATAACTTTATCCATTAGTCGGCACATTCGCTGCGCGGCATTGCACAAGCCGAACGGCATGACTGTAAACTGATACAGTGGCCTGCCGGGCACTGTAAACGCGGTTTTCTCTCTGCTTTTGGTTTCGAGAGGTATTTGCCAAAAGGCGTCTTTTAAATCAATTGCGGAAATGTAATACGTTTCCTGTAGTCGACTCAACAGACCCTCGATATGTGGTAGTGGATACGCATCTTTAATCGTCCGGGAATTTACTTTACGCGCATCGAGGCAGAGGCGATTTTTCGGCCCTTTTTGCACCAGTGTTACCGGTGAACTCCAGCTACTATTGCTTTCTTCGATCACGCCTAGACCTAACATGCGATCTAGCTCGGCGTACACCAGCTTCTGTTTGGCTGGGGATATCGGGTAATGTCGCTGCTTGATTGGTAAGTCCTCGTTGGTCACTTCAATTATATGTTGCTCTAAACTGGTCTTTCCTAATCCTTTTTCTAGACAAGACGGGTATGTGTCTATCACTTGCTGCAGCTTACAATGTTGTTCTGGGGTAAGCTGATGTGGGGTATAGGCGGTCTCGGGCTTGAGCGTATTGTTCATGTCTAGGTCGCCGGTCATAAGGTCGAAATCCGGAGTTGTTTCGACGGCGGCAACCTCGCGTCTACCTTTACCGAGGAATGTGAGGCCGAACGTATCCCAGAAATTAATTCCGAAATAAAATCGTTGTGTCAGACCTGGCACTATCAAAAACTCTAGGTCCTTGGTTTCTCCTTCCCATTCCACGGGTAACGTTATGGCTCCGGTTACTTGGGTCTCACCACCGCTTGCTGTGCGTACGCATTCTTCGCTTAGCTTCCTTATCGGCCGCGTCCGGTTTTCCAAGAAAGCGTGTGCTCCTCTGCCAATACAGTTCGCACTGGCGCCTGTGTCCAGTAATGCGAGTATCTCTTCTCCATCGACCTTCGTTTTGGCAAAGAAACGGTTGTCATTTTGCACGCTCACTACTGTGTCCACCACCTTTTGCTTGAGCCGGCGGTAGTCTGCTCGGGCATCATATAATCTTAGTATTTTTCGCGTTGTCCGTGTCTTGCTGTCTGCATCTTCCGAGTCATTGAAGATACGTTCACGAGCATGTTCGTACTCCCTCTCTCGTTGTTCTAGGCTCTTATGAGGGGAGATTTGGTTGGGCTTCCGTGTGTTTACCGGAAAGGGTTGGTCCTGGTCCGCCCGGCTGTCCCGGTCTTGCCTGACGGACTCCGCGCAAAAACCGCTGGGTTAGCATCTGCATCCGTCCCGACTTTCTCGCAGAACCTGCAGGTGGCATCGTGGAATTTGATAGGGCAGGATTCTTCCTTCGAAGGATGCTTCCTGTAGAAGTCTGCTCCTTTGCCACACTTATAACACACCAGCGCGTGTAATGGGCCTCGGCATCCTTGTCCATCCTCGTAACGCCCTCGCGCATCTTTCCGCTGCCGGTTGAATTCTTCCACCGTGACCGCGTCCGGCAAGTCCTCCAGTGTCTGGAATTCCTCTATTTCGTTAATTGCAGCTCGGCTGCGCATGTTCCTTCCTGTGTTTCTCAGCCAGCGATCAACTCTGAGACCCTCTCGTTTGAGCTCCGCTAATGAGGTGATTGGGGATGTTAGTAGTAATCCCCCCATCTGGGAGTTCATGTTATCCTTTAAGAGCTCCACGAATTCATCTTCAGCGATTTTGTGCTTGAGCTTGAAATGCAGGTTATGCATATCCGAGACATAATCGCTAAAGGTTTCGTGTGGCCCTTGCTTACGTTCCATCAATTCTTTGACTTTCATAAGGTCACTTCCGGTAGTGGAAAATGCCCGTCTCATTTCTTGGGTCAATGAGTAGTAGTCAAAGTCGTAATCCTCTGCCTTGTCTTCCATAAGCTGCCAATACCATTTCGTGGCTGCACCTGCCAGCAGAAGATGGAATTCACGAAAGACTTGTTGACGGCTGAGGTCATACAATTCTTGTAGTCGGTCCACGCGGAATAGGAAACTCTCAACTGTCATGCCGCGTCCGCTTCCATCGAACTTTAGGTTCCATCTGTCCAATCTGACATCTTTTGGTCGCGGTCCTTGGAATGATGAGTTCCGATCGATCTCTGGATGCAGTTGGTGACTCGACTCCCTCTCGTTTGTTCTGAACTGCCTGTGTGATGGGGTGTCCATCCGCCTGGGTGTTCTTAGCCGGTGCATCTGGCTATTGAGCATGTCCTGTGTTACCGGTTCCAGAGGCGGGGTCTCTTGGTATCTCAAAAAACTGTCCGTTGGATTCGGGACAGTACGGGGCGGCGAAGGCAGTCCCTTCTGTTCGGGTCTCCTGTCTGTCGGAGACTGCATTTCTGTTATCTGGGCTTTCAGCGCTTCTATCTGGGCACTCATTCCACGCTGCATTTCATTGCTTTGCCTCAAGAGCTCCATCAATCTTTGTTCACGTCGCTCGGCAGCCTCTAAGTTGTCCTCCTCGTGCCTCTGAAATTGGGGAAGCATACTTGATCTTCCTTTCGGTGGTCCTAGGGGTAGATTCTCCCCTCCGGCGGCTCCTTCCATTTCAGAATATTGGTCCAGGTTGTTTTCTTCAGACAGGGTATCTACCTGTCCTGGCTGATTCTGTGCGCGCTCCCACGGCTCTCTTTCAGGTGAATCTCCTAGCCTTGGCGCGCTTGCACTGCGGGGTTGGTGGTTTTCACGGCGCGTTGTTGCCCGGGTCACTCTTCCGGTGCTGGGTTGAAATAAGACCTTCTTCTTGGCCCCCTTCATTTATATGATTGGTATACAAGCTTTACGTGATTCTTTTCAAAATACCCGGTCAGCGACGTAAACGCTGAATAAGTCGACAATAAGAATGTTTATCAACTGGGGGTGCTTCCCTCTGCTTCTCAAGTTTCTCTTCGGTCAAGAACCGTCCGATATTTAAGCCCCAAACAAAAATAAAATAAATTTCCCTAACTAGGAGTGTTAGCCGCTTCTACACAACGCGGTTCCGCTAAGCTAACATGCCCTTACTTTCCCTTTTTCTAGACATCCCAAATGTTCCAAACGGAATGGCTGTGTCTAGATAAGGAATCTGTCCAAAAACCCCCTCCCGCCAGTCGTCGGAAAACAAGTTGTTTGACCGATCATTCTCGGGCTCCACAACCGTCTCCTATTTCTCTGGACTCGAACCAAGCAAACGACCTGACCAACTAGCCTAATACGTTGTGGGGCGTCGGCCAGAGAAACTAAAAATCGTCCACCACCCAAATATGTCAAGGGAAACAGCAAAGACTCGAACCAAGCAAACGACCGGACCAATGCCTAGTACGTTGTAGGGCGTCGGCTTTGCGTTTCCTGTCAGTTCCCCCACCCCCATTCTGTCCTGGATCGACAAACGAACAGTAGACCCGCACCGCAACTGCTAAATGCGTTACCGTAATGCTTGCGCTCCTGCTCCTTCTGGACTCGAACCAATTCAAACGACCGGGCAAATGCGTAGTACGTCGTGTGGCGTCGGCCAGAAAGCACCTATAAATTGTATTTACGTTAATTTTAACAAGTAGTCGTCGACACTTAGTTACAGGTTAGTATTATAAAAAGGATAACTCATAGTTCTTGTTTTAAGGAAACTCTGGTAAATTTGTCCATGAACAAAACAGGGAATTTCTAAGGTTACAAATCATTTCAAAGTCAGGCCTCTATTCTGCGACAAAGTTCTGATTGAGTGGCCACTCAACACTGACAGTCACAGAAGTTGGGGACTTTACGGTTATTAATTTAAAGACAAAAACAAATAAGTAGGTGCACATTTAAAATTATTTAAGTTCCCTGCTCTATAAAACAGTCAAGTTACTCATGGCAAACAAAGATGAAAGCTTTGCCATCCCTAGGTGCATCCACTCCGATACCGCAGGCATCGAGATTGTGGACCCTGGTAAAATTCCTTAAGGAATATGAAATGTCCTAGCGTTGGGCGCCAATTCTGTTACGTGGGCATATTAGTGCCCGAGTCCTGACAAGGACTTGGGCCGAGGGAGAGGCGTCCGATGTTCAGGCACCATTTGCCGGCATAAGCTACGTCGTATTTGGGTCGTGGGATCTTGGTAAGCCTCTCTCCTCTCCAACATAACGAGAATAAATATTAAAAGTGCCTGGAAAAATAATAATAGTCATCAAGTTCGTCAGTCATCAGTCCACACTGCCCAACAAGCTTAGCTGTCGCTTGATCGCAATACGATCGGGCTGTGTGTTGGCCATATTCCCTCCCCTTCACACATTCGTGTGCCAATGGATCGTCGCGGGCCGCGCAATACGATCCCCTATTGTCAAGGTTGTCCGTCGAAAGTTATGTCATTGTTCTTGACCTACTTCACTCCTCGCGTCAGCACACCCCCTTTGTTAGAGTTCTAGCACAACATGGTTTCGAATACTTTTTCACATTACAAATTTATTGGTTCATATTTAGGTCGGCGTGTGCCGGTGTTGAGTAACATAATTTTGGCTAATTCATATGGGGATTAAATTAATTGACAATTTTTGTATTAGCGGAGAGTATCGATTTGACCACCTGTGAAGGTGCACACATCAGCAAAATGCTGACTATTTACGACTGCAAACGTCGCTCAGAGGGCTCTTGCAATTGTCATACAATTACAAGGCTGATACTCGCCGCTGAAAAATTAACATTTAATTATTATGTATAAAAAAGGTATAAAAAGAAAAGTATATCTAATTGATTATATATATGGAACAATTATCATATGTGGCTATTATATATTATTACATGTATTCCTAACAGATTAATTCTTTGTCTTAACTAGGAAAGTATTAACATTGCCCAAAAACAAATTCTTATCCAGACGGGAAAGAACAATGACCGTTGGAACGGTAGAGATAATGATAGCCTTTTCGGTCTTATTACAGTGGGCAAGTGGAGAAAAATCTAGACGGAAGGTCTCAATATATAAGTATTCCAATTCATTCACTGTTATTGGTAGGGTCGCTTTTGTTAACAAGTATAAAATTCTTACGTTAAATTGTGGATCAGTGTCTATTGTTTTTGCTAAAGCTTCTGATGTAATCATGGTGCACGGATATATATATATATGTATGTATAAGAAAAGGAACCGTGTTCCGACAAACTTACCCTCTTTTTAATCCTGGGCGATGAGATCTCGACGCTCCGGATCCTGGGCTTTGGGAGATTTTATAATTGGTTTATATACATATATACGTGCAAGACTTGAAGGCGGTTTACAAAAACAAAACACAAAAATTATGTTACACAAAAAAAATAACACTATCGCTGTATAGATATGTATGTATGTATGCATCGTATGCGAGTTCCACTGAGGCACACGTCAGTTCCAATGCTCGGGCTGGGCTGGTCGGTGCAGCTCCAATTTCTTGTTCAGCGTATGTAATTGGGGGTTCTGTTTACACTTGCATTCAGAAATGCATGTACTCGCAAATTGTTTTTGATTGTTTTGGCGATTCACTTTTTTGTTTATAATATTGGAGTGCAATTTATTTATTATTATTTGTATTGTTTCTATTGTCTTTTTGCTGCTTTTATTGTCTTTTTGGTGGTTTCACTTCACTGTATCGGCTCGGCTTATGCTCCAATGTGGGTCACCACTTTCTCCAGGGCATGATGTTGGTCGCGGCGTCTCTGGACAGAGCGCTTGTAGATCTTTACAACCTTAAGGAGCACTATAACCAGGAGTAGTCCAACGATGAGCTTCATGGTCTTGTTGACATCCTGAATATCATCTTGGTGGTCAACGATCTCTACTGTGTTAATCACGTTGGCGGTGCTGCCGGCCACTTTAGACGTTTTGCTACCCATCTTGGGGTCCTTAGGCCATTCACTTGGTTCACTAGTTATTTTCGTCCTTCGGGATTTTGCTGGTTGACTTCCTCCAGATTGTGGTCGATCGCAGGACCGGTTATCGGGACTTTCTCCTGGGTGAAGTTGATCCTAGGGAAACGTCAAGACATCCTTCTGGACACCAGCCTTCTTCTAGTCGTGGTCTGTGTTGACGGGAGTTGCACTTCTAGACCACCGTCATGGAGAGATCAGAACAATTTTTTTTTCTTTCTCCATTTGGCTGGGGTCTTTTATACCGGACTAGAGCTTTCGCTAGCCCCCATATTGGATGAATTAACTAGGTGTTCCCACCTAGGGGTACTGTTTCTCCATTTCCCCTATTTTAGGAGTCAATGGCCGGCTGGTGCACTTTGCCACCTTACTGGATTACGGTTACGAGCAGGTCGATCGTGGTCGTTGTTCTGGCCACGCGACACCCATGAGTTGTCGAATTGTTTTTGCTGTTTTGCTTTTATCAATCGCAGTGTGGTTAGTCATTACGGCCCCTACCCTCAACTAATGGCAGTTGTTTTGCCGGGGTTAATCTTGGTATGGGGAAGGGCGTACGTAACAATAGGTGTGATTTTTTTAACCTATGTCGTAAATGCTTCTCAGAACACGCATGTTTGCTGTACCCCAGTTTTACATCAAAAAGTTTCGCAGTTACTCTAAAACTGTTGTAGGGCTTCAAAACTTGTTAAATCTTCTCAAACGCATTTTCCTTAGTTTGACTGATCTTTCATCTCTTTGCAAACATGACCAAACCATCTGTAGAAGAACAGCTAGCTGCACTTAGGCGCAAAAGAACTCTGCTGCAACGAAACATGCAACGAACTTTGAATCGAGCGGTTGCAGACACAGCAATGGACGCTGCATCGGCAGAGTGTCACCTGGCCCTTTTGGAATCGCACTTTAGGCAATTTTGTCAAGTTCAACAGCAAATTGAAGAAATAGACTTGGAAGAAGATTCTCGCGATCAGTTTGAGGCAGATTTTATAGCAACAAAATCTACGCTTTTAAAACGTGTGTTGGGGCGGTGCGGCTTGATCGATGAAATAGTTGAAGCCCCAAGATCGAATGGTACGCATAAAAACACGGGGGGTATTTTAGGGTTTTTACGCGACGTGCGTAGGTGTTTATTGGATCACTTTGAAATAAGAACTGCTTAAGCCTAACTTAACTTAAACGCTCCAGAGCAGAGCGGAGACTTAGGGGAGAGATGGAGAGGGAGAGCGGACCGCAGTGCGAGCGCGCGAGATGTAGAAATCTGGATAAAACTGCCGCTCGACACTGCCTCCTGAAATTAAACGCCCTTTTGGCGTGAACAACGTGCAAATGTTAACAGCGCAATGGCCCTGAAGACTCCGTCTTGATAAATTCCACCTGTTTAGGGGCCAGTTCCCATAATCGATTACCTTCTCTAAAACTCACAAAATTTGACGGAAAATATGGCGAGAACAACCGTTTTATTGCAGCCTTCAATCATATGGTTTATGATGATGTCTTACTTTCTGATATTGACAATGTTCGTACCCAAAGATACTCAACATGACCACACGCAACAAATCATCAGTAGCCAAGTTGGGAACAGGACCAGGCGCTCAGTAGCACTCACTGCAGACTAACTCACCGTCTCACCGACTCAACGGCTCACTGACCCGCCAATGCAGTCAGCACATGTTGCAGTGTCAGTACCAGGCGTTCAGTAGCACCCACTGCATATGAGAATTGCTGATCAGCATATTATATGTCTCACTAACTCACCGTCTCACCGACTCAACGGCACACTGACGCGCCAATGCAGTCAGCACATGTTGCAGCTTTAGCTGAGCCAACTGCACCATACTTTACCTACTTTAGATATAGCTTATTTCACTAATCATTACACTAAGCTTCCGTGTTCCAAGTAGTATATAAGCAGGTATCAAATGAAGAATAAATCAGTTATCAACACACTTCTTAACTCCGCGGTTCTACTTCCTACATCTAGGAATAGGGCTCGTAATACACTTTCTCAACTAGCAGCTAAGCACGTTAGCTCACCCTCAGCGCAGCTCCAGCATCGCCTGTGGTCCGGCATCGCAGTAACCATCGTTACCATTGCCGCGACGCGATCGTCCTGCTAGAAAGCGTCCCCGTGCCAGCGACAAGTGCTCGGGGTCCCGCGGTGTGACCCAGAAGTGTCTACTTCGGTTAGGCACAAACAGACAAGTTTACGTATCTAGTCGGATATCTTTCTCGTCCTGCATTGAGTGTAGTGGCTGCATTTCAAGTATCGGAAGAAAATTACAAAAAGGCATTGGAGCGCCTTAAGGAACGATACGATAAGAAAGTGTTGATCTTACTCGAACATGTCTCTAGCCTTTTTTCCATTTCTCAAATGAGAAAATCTGATTCTTCATCCCTTCGAGAAATTTTAGATACAGTGGCAGCGTTGCGTGGTTCCAGCTTGGGATAATTTCTACAACATATTAGGTAGGCATTGCCAGTTTCTAGAATGCAGCGCAAAGCCAGGCCAGGAGTTTAAGCAGTATGATAAGCGTCCAGAAAAACAAAATCACCCCCACAAAAAGGCATTCCTAACGGCTAGAGGCAGTTGTATAAAATGCGATTCTACAGATTACAATCTAGGACCGTGCCCTTCATTCGTTGCACTTCCACATGAGAAGCGACATGCTTGGGTCAGACAGGCAGCGCTATGTTTAAACTGCCTTCAAAAGGCCCACATCGCAGCTGACTGTCCTTCGAAATTTCACTGTAGGACTTGTCGTGGGTTGCACCATTCTTCGTTACATCGCAGGAGTGAAACAAAAGAAATTTCTCAACCAAATGTAGTACAGACAAACAGACAAACGAGCAACCTCGTTGTTCCACACAAGTAGTCGCATGTCTTTCGCGTAAATCAAATCGAGCTCTTATCCCAACCGCTATAGTTCTTATCCAGGATAAATACGGAATGTTCCACCCGGCAAGGGCCTTGCTTGATTCTGGCTCGGAAATTAACTTTATCAAAGATACTTTGGCCAACAAATTACAACTTTAGCGAAAGCGTCAACATTTTGAAGTTTCTGGTATAGGAGATGTTACAGCAAAACTTCAGTTCTCAGCCTCGACGACCATACGCTCACGTTTGTCTGCTGATGAATGGTCATTGCAATGTGCTATTACCAAGACAATAGCATTGACTCAACCCGCCACTCGAATAGAATCATCAACGTGGTCAATCCCTGACGGAATAGATTTGGCTGACTCACTGTTTTTTAAACCACAAAAAATTGACATTTTACTAAGCACCCAGGAATTCTTCGAATTGCTCACTGGCGGAAAGTTATCACTGGGGCCTGGGCTGCCATACCTACTTAACACTACACTTGGATGGATTATTGGTGGACAAGTTGTTGATAATCCACAATCTAGGGCGAAGGCTAATGTTCTTATGTGCAAAATCGAATCGAAATCGAATCGTTTCCAGAATCATCTCAAAACCAGTACACAACTGAAGAGGAAGAATGTGATCGCCATTTCTGAAAAATCTCTGCTTTTCTCGAGAACAGGCGAGTTCAAGTTCGGCTTCCCTTTTCAAAATCTACCTAAAAATTGGGAAGGTCAGTGGATATTGCCAAGCAACGGTTTTGGCAAATAGAGCGACGTTTACAACGTTTACCCGATAAAAAAAATGTGTTCTGATTTCATGCAAGGATATTTTGATGTGGGGCACATGCAACCAGTAGATAGTTATACCCGTTACTCGTAGAGTAAAAGGGTATACTAGATTCGTCGGAAAGTATGTAACAGGCAGAAGGAAGCGTTTCCGACCCCATAAAGTATATATATTCTTGATCAGGATCACTAGCCGAGTCGATCTAGCCATGTCCGTCTGTTCGTCTGTCCGTCTGTCTGTCCGGATGAACGCTGAGATCTCGGAAACTATGAGAGCTAGGCTATTGAGATTTGGCGTACAGATTCCTAAGCTTCTTACGCAGCGCAAGTTTGTTTCAGTAGACTGCCACGCCCACTCTAACGCCCACAAACCGCCCAAAACTGTAACTCCTACAGTTTTGATACTAGATAGAAAATTTTAACTGAAATGTATTGGTCTCGTCAATACCTATCGATTGATATCGATACAAAATTGCCACGCGCACTCTAACGCCCATAACGCTTAAATCTGTCTACCGCCGGTAGGTGGCGCATTTTAATCTCGCTTTGCTGCTTGCATATCTCCATTTCCCTTTGAGTAACGGGTATCTGATAGTCGAGGTACTCGACTATAGCGTCCTTCCTTGTTTCGACTCAAATCAACCTCGGTATGTAATCCCGCATCACGCTGTACTGCGTCCAGACAGCTCAACAACAAAGTTGCGTGTAGTTTTTGACGCATCTGCGAAGTCGTCGACAGGAGTATCATTAAATAACATTTTAGTGGTTGGACCGACAGTTCAGCAGGACCTCATCTTAACCCTGCTTTCATTTAGGTTTTATAGGCATCCTCTAACAGCTGATATAACAAAAATGTATCGGCAATTCATTGTAGATCCCCAGGACCGCAAGTTTCAGTTGATTTGGTGGAGGCACAATATTTCTGACCCGTTGAAATTATATCAGTTGAATACTGTCACATATGGGCTTGCTTGTGCACCGTTTCTCGCCATCAGAAGTTTGTATTTCATAGCAGAGAAATATAGGAAAGAATTTTCTATAGGATCTGAAATTATATCTAAAGAGATGTATGTCGATGACCTCCTTAGAGGAGCTGACTGCATTGAGGATTTAAAATTGAAGATTGATCAAGTTACTGGAATCTTGTCTTGTGCCAGATTGGAGTTAGCCAAATGAAATCTTAGCACGTTGGATGATAATATAAAAGAACATCGATTCAAGTTAAACAGCAAAGATATCACAAAAACCTTAGGAATGTCGTGGAGGCCCCAATTGGATGAATTTTGCTTTCCGTTCGATTTGCCGAAAACTAACGCTATGACGAAAAGGAATATTCTCTCAATTATTGCACGCCTATATGACATACTTGGCTTGTTAGGACTAGTGGTTATAAGATGCAAAACTTTTGTGCAGGAGCTGTGGATGACTCATTTGGATTGGGACAAAATACTGCCTCAACAATTAATAGATCGTTGGCAATCTATTTATCCTGACTTTCAAAATTTTAACCAAATCGCCATACCCCGATATGTAAGATTTTCCCCGAAACATGACTGCGAAATACATGGATTCGCAGATGTTTCCCAGCGTGCATACGGCTGTTGTATATATCTGCGCTCAATTCAAAATGGATCAGTAGAATCGCATTTACTCATAGTCAAAGGTTGCTCCAATTAAAATCCTTTCTCTTCCACGATTAGAGCAAGATCCCTGCAAGCAAAAACCTCTGCGTGTCGAAAGCGGTAGAAGTGCCAGCAACTGAGTTGCAGCACTCGTTCCTGTTTATTGTAGGACTTATTCAGCATCAAGCGTATTGGAAGAAAATAGATTGTTTAAAGAAGGGTAAAGTCCTCAGCGCAGATCTTAAAAGGCTAACACCTTTTCTGTCGGAATCAGCTATAGGAACTCGCACGGTGACACTGATTCGTGTTGGCGGGCGTCTAGAAAATGCGCAAATACCGGTAGAAGCCAAGTACCAACATTTACTGCCAAAAGATCACAAATTCACAACTAACGTGCACGCAGGGCCCAAGGCTCTAATCGGAATCCTACGTCTCCAAGTATGTTTAGTTAATTCTCGTCGACTAGTTAGCAAAGTGGTGCGCAACTGTGTCCACTGCTATCACTACAAGCCTCATTTGTTGAACCAGATCATGGGGTCACTTCCTGCTGACCGGCTGTCACTCACAAAACCCTTTGCTGTATCTGGAGTCGACCTGTGTGGTCCATTTCTGACGTCCTATCGCATTCGCGGAAAGGCTCCATACAAAAAATATATGGCCGTCCTCGTTTGCTTTGCCACCTAAGCAGTACATGTAGAACTAGTACCTGATCTTTCAACTAATACCTTTATTCTCTGTTTAAAGCGCTTCATCGGGTGGAGAAGTTTGCCAAATCGGATATTCTGCGACAACGCAACCAACTTCGTTGGAACCCGCACTCAATTAGAAGAATTTAAAATGCAACTCTTCAGCCAGCAAGCGTTGAAGGACTTACAAATGTTCACCTCATCCAATGGCGTAGAATTTAGCTTCATTCCACCCCGCGCACCACATTTTGGCGGCTTGTGGGAGGCGGCGGTAAAGTCCATGAAGCTTTTATTGGTAAAAAACACTGGTCACTCACATCTGACGTACGAGGAACTCCAAACTGTCGCAGTTGATGCTAAAGCGGTTGTCAACTCACGACCCCTCGCGCCTCTTTCAGAAGATCCAAACGATGGAGAAAACCTCACTCCGTCGCATTTTTTAGTCGGAACGTCTTTAAAGGCACATCCACAGCCAAGTTTAGAGGAATGCAACCTATCGCACTTGACACGTTGGCAACGGGTCACCCACATCAACCAACAATTCTGGGAGCTTTGGCGACGAGATTACCTGCACACCTTGCAGGCCCGCAGCAAGTGGCTTTCTCCAAAGGCGAACATAGTCCCGGGGCATCTAGTTATGATCTATGAAGACAACGGTTCACCTCAGCAATGGCCTTTGGGACGCATTACCAATACTTGCTCTGGAGCGAACGGAAGAGTCCGAGTCGTCGATATTAAGACGGCAAAAGGAGTTCTTCGTCGTCCAATTCGTAAAGTTGCGCCCCTGCCTATCTTGAAAGAACGACCGTCCTTCCAACGGGCGGAGTATGTTCACGCTTGCCTCTTTATTTTAGTTGAAATTGTATGCTAAAATATCACCCTCTATTGTAAAGCATTATGATCCACAATGAAAACGGTAAATCATAAGCTTTCTTGTTATGCATAGCCCAACCAAATGTATAACCAAAAGCAGAATGTAGTCTCACACAGAACTTCGTGAAGTAAATATCATTGACTCCGTCGTTTTAATTTTTGGATCAAGCTCCGCCATCTGCACAGGGGCAGAGGCGGTGCAATAACAACAACCACTGCCATTTGCCCGAGGGCAAATTTTACCTTTGGCTGACTCCCATTAGGCAGCAAATTAAAGATTGGCGACCGTGACAGGACACCTGTCCTGAACCTCAACAATTCGGCTGCGAGGGATCACAAGGGACTCAGTAGCAGCTACAATTCAAGCGGATTAGTTGGAAAGTTATCTCAACTTGGACTTTTACGGCATCACACCATTACGTCACCAGTACACCTGAGACACTTACTGGAGCACGTAAGCTTTTAAATCGGCAGATTTAACCCAGTTTACTTGTTATTTGTTATATATTACAAATAAAAAAGAAAAGTCTGGTTATATCTAGATAAATAGGTGTGATTTTTTTAACCTATGTCGTAAATGCTTCTCAGAACACGCATGTTTGCTGTACCCCAGTTTTACATCAAAAAGTTTCGCAGTTACTCTAAAACTGTTGTAGGGCTTCAAAACTTGTTAAATCTTCTCAAACGCATTTTCCTTAGTTTGACTGATCTTTCATCTCTTTGCAAACATGACCAAACCATCTGTAGAATAACAGCTAGCTGCACTTAGGCGCAAAAGAACTCTGCTGCAACGAAACATGCAACGAACTTTGAATCGAGCGGTTGCAGACACAGCAATGGACGCTGCATCGGCAGAGTGTCACCTGGCCCTTTTGGAATCGCACTTTAGGCAATTTTGTCAAGTTCAACAGCAAATTGAAGAAATAGACTTGGAAGAAGATTCTCGCGATCAGTTTGAGGCAGATTTTATAGCAACAAAATCTACGCTTTTAAAACGTGTGCTGGGGCGGTGCGGCTTGACCGATGAAATAGTTGAAGCCCCAAGATCGAATGGTACGCATAAAAACACGGGGGGTATTTTAGGGTTTTTACGCGACGTGCGTAGGTGTTTATTGGATCACTTTGAAATAAGAACTGCTTAAGCCTAACTTAACTTAAACGCTCCAGAGCAGAGCGGAGACTTAGGGGAGAGATGGAGAGGGAGAGCGGACCGCAGTGCGAGCGCGCGAGATGTAGAAATCTGGATAAAACTGCCGCTCGACACTGCCTCCTGAAATTAAACGCCCTTTTGGCGTGAACAACGTGCAAATGTTAACAGGCGCAATGGCCCTGAAGACTCCGTCTTGATAAATTCCACCTGTTTAGGGGCCAGTTCCCATAATCGATTACCTTCTCTAAAACTCACAAAATTTGACGGAAAATATGGCGAGAACAACCGTTTTATTGCAGCCTTCAATCATATGGTTTATGATGATGTCTTACTTTCTGATATTGACAATGTTCGTACCCAAAGATACTCAACATGACCACACGCAACAAATCATCAGTAGCCAAGTTGGGAACAGGACCAGGCGCTCAGTAGCACTCACTGCAGACTAACTCACCGTCTCACCGACTCAACGGCTCACTGACCCGCCAATGCAGTCAGCACATGTTGCAGTGTCAGTACCAGGCGTTCAGTAGCACCCACTGCATATGAGAATTGCTGATCAGCATATTATATGTCTCACTAACTCACCGTCTCACCGACTCAACGGCACACTGACGCGCCAATGCAGTCAGCACATGTTGCAGCTTTAGCTGAGCCAACTGCACCATACTTTACCTACTTTAGATATAGCTTATTTCACTAATCATTACACTAAGCTTCCGTGTTCCAAGTAGTATATAAGCAGGTATCAAATGAAGAATAAATCAGTTATCAACACACTTCTTAACTCCGCGGTTCTACTTCCTACATCTAGGCATAGGGCTCGTAATACACTTTCTCAACTAGCAGCTAAGCACGTTAGCTCACCCTCAGCGCAGCTCCAGCATCGCCTGTGGTCCGGCATCGCAGTAACCATCGTTACCATTGCCGCGACGCGATCGTCCTGCTAGAAAGCGTCCCCGTGCCAGCGACAAGTGCTCGGGGTCCCGCGGTGTGACCCAGAAGTGTCTACTTCGGTTAGGCACAAACAGACAAGTTTACGTATCTAGTCGGATATCTTTCTCGTCCTGCATTGAGTGTAGTGGCTGCATTTCAAGTATCGGAAGAAAATTACAAAAAGGCATTGGAGCGCCTTAAGGAACGATACGATAAGAAAGTGTTGATCTTACTCGAACATGTCTCTAGCCTTTTTTCCATTTCTCAAATGAGAAAATCTGATTCTTCATCCCTTCGAGAAATTTTAGATACAGTGGCAGCGTTGCGTGGTTCCAGCTTGGGATAATTTCTACAACATATTAGGTAGGCATTGCCAGTTTCTAGAATGCAGCGCAAAGCCAGGCCAGGAGTTTAAGCAGTATGATAAGCGTCCAGAAAAACAAAATCACCCCCACAAAAAGGCATTCCTAACGGCTAGAGGCAGTTGTATAAAATGCGATTCTACAGATTACAATCTAGGACCGTGCCCTTCATTCGTTGCACTTCCACATGAGAAGCGACATGCTTGGGTCAGACAGGCAGCGCTATGTTTAAACTGCCTTCAAAAGGCCCACATCGCAGCTGACTGTCCTTCGAAATTTCACTGTAGGACTTGTCGTGGGTTGCACCATTCTTCGTTACATCGCAGGAGTGAAACAAAAGAAATTTCTCAACCAAATGTAGAACAGACAAACAGACAAACGAGCAACCTCGTTGTTCCACACAAGTAGTCGCATGTCTTTCGCGTAAATCAAATCGAGCTCTTATCCCAACCGCTATAGTTCTTATCCAGGATAAATACGGAATGTTCCACCCGGCAAGGGCCTTGCTTGATTCTGGCTCGGAAATTAACTTTATCAAAGATACTTTGGCCAACAAATTACAACTTTAGCGAAAGCGTCAACATTTTGAAGTTTCTGGTATAGGAGATGTTACAGCAAAACTTCAGTTCTCAGCCTCGACGACCATACGCTCACGTTTGTCTGCTGATGAATGGTCATTGCAATGTGCTATTACCAAGACAATAGCATTGACTCAACCCGCCACTCGAATAGAATCATCAACGTGGTCAATCCCTGACGGAATAGATTTGGCTGACTCACTGTTTTTTAAACCACAAAAAATTGACATTTTACTAAGCACCCAGGAATTCTTCGAATTGCTCACTGGCGGAAAGTTATCACTGGGGCCTGGGCTGCCATACCTACTTAACACTACACTTGGATGGATTATTGGTGGACAAGTTGTTGATAATCCACAATCTAGGGCGAAGGCTAATGTTCTTATGTGCAAAATCGAATCGAAATCGAATCGTTTCCAGAATCATCTCAAAACCAGTACACAACTGAAGAGGAAGAATGTGATCGCCATTTCTGAAAAATCTCTGCTTTTCTCGAGAACAGGCGAGTTCAAGTTCGGCTTCCCTTTTCAAAATCTACCTAAAAATTGGGAAGGTCAGTGGATATTGCCAAGCAACGGTTTTGGCAAATAGAGCGACGTTTACAACGTTTACCCGATAAAAAAAATGTGTTCTGATTTCATGCAAGGATATTTTGATGTGGGGCACATGCAACCAGTAGATAGTTATACCCGTTACTCGTAGAGTAAAAGGGTATACTAGATTCGTCGGAAAGTATGTAACAGGCAGAAGGAAGCGTTTCCGACCCCATAAAGTATATATATTCTTGATCAGGATCACTAGCCGAGTCGATCTAGCCATGTCCGTCTGTTCGTCTGTCCGTCTGTCTGTCCGGATGAACGCTGAGATCTCGGAAACTATGAGAGCTAGGCTATTGAGATTTGGCGTACAGATTCCTAAGCTTCTTACGCAGCGCAAGTTTGTTTCAGTAGACTGCCACGCCCACTCTAACGCCCACAAACCGCCCAAAACTGTAACTCCTACAGTTTTGATACTAGATAGAAAATTGTAACTGAAATGTATTGGTCTCGTCAATACCTATCGATTGATATCGATACAAAATTGCCACGCGCACTCTAACGCCCATAACGCTTAAATCTGTCTACCGCCGGTAGGTGGCGCATTTTAATCTCGCTTTGCTGCTTGCATATCTCCATTTCCCTTTGAGTAACGGGTATCTGATAGTCGAGGTACTCGACTATAGCGTCCTTCCTTGTTTCGACTCAAATCAACCTCGGTATGTAATCCCGCATCACGCTGTACTGCGTCCAGACAGCTCAACAACAAAGTTGCGTGTAGTTTTTGACGCATCTGCGAAGTCGTCGACAGGAGTATCATTAAATAACATTTTAGTGGTTGGACCGACAGTTCAGCAGGACCTCATCTTAACCCTGCTTTCATTTAGGTTTTATAGGCATCCTCTAACAGCTGATATAACAAAAATGTATCGGCAATTCATTGTAGATCCCCAGGACCGCAAGTTTCAGTTGATTTGGTGGAGGCACAATATTTCTGACCCGTTGAAATTATATCAGTTGAATACTGTCACATATGGGCTTGCTTGTGCACCGTTTCTCGCCATCAGAAGTTTGTATTTCATAGCAGAGAAATATAGGAAAGAATTTTCTATAGGATCTGAAATTATATCTAAAGAGATGTATGTCGATGACCTCCTTAGAGGAGCTGACTGCATTGAGGATTTAAAATTGAAGATTGATCAAGTTACTGGAATCTTGTCTTGTGCCAGATTGGAGTTAGCCAAATGAAATCTTAGCACGTTGGATGATAATATAAAAGAACATCGATTCAAGTTAAACAGCAAAGATATCACAAAAACCTTAGGAATGTCGTGGAGGCCCCAATTGGATGAATTTTGCTTTCCGTTCGATTTGCCGAAAACTAACGCTATGACGAAAAGGAATATTCTCTCAATTATTGCACGCCTATATGACATACTTGGCTTGTTAGGACTAGTGGTTATAAGATGCAAAACTTTTGTGCAGGAGCTGTGGATGACTCATTTGGATTGGGACAAAATACTGCCTCAACAATTAATAGATCGTTGGCAATCTATTTATCCTGACTTTCAAAATTTTAACCAAATCGCCATACCCCGATATGTAAGATTTTCCCCGAAACATGACTGCGAAATACATGGATTCGCAGATGTTTCCCAGCGTGCATACGGCTGTTGTATATATCTGCGCTCAATTCAAAATGGATCAGTAGAATCGCATTTACTCATAGTCAAAGGTTGCTCCAATTAAAATCCTTTCTCTTCCACGATTAGAGCAAGATCCCTGCAAGCAAAAACCTCTGCGTGTCGAAAGCGGTAGAAGTGCCAGCAACTGAGTTGCAGCACTCGTTCCTGTTTATTGTAGGACTTATTCAGCATCAAGCGTATTGGAAGAAAATAGATTGTTTAAAGAAGGGTAAAGTCCTCAGCGCAGATCTTAAAAGGCTAACACCTTTTCTGTCGGAATCAGCTATAGGAACTCGCACGGTGACACTGATTCGTGTTGGCGGGCGTCTAGAAAATGCGCAAATACCGGTAGAAGCCAAGTACCAACATTTACTGCCAAAAGATCACAAATTCACAACTAACGTGCACGCAGGGCCCAAGGCTCTAATCGGAATCCTACGTCTCCAAGTATGTTTAGTTAATTCTCGTCGACTAGTTAGCAAAGTGGTGCGCAACTGTGTCCACTGCTATCACTACAAGCCTCATTTGTTGAACCAGATCATGGGGTCACTTCCTGCTGACCGGCTGTCACTCACAAAACCCTTTGCTGTATCTGGAGTCGACCTGTGTGGTCCATTTCTGACGTCCTATCGCATTCGCGGAAAGGCTCCATACAAAAAATATATGGCCGTCCTCGTTTGCTTTGCCACCTAAGCAGTACATGTAGAACTAGTACCTGATCTTTCAACTAATACCTTTATTCTCTGTTTAAAGCGCTTCATCGGGCGGAGAAGTTTGCCAAATCGGATATTCTGCGACAACGCAACCAACTTCGTTGGAACCCGCACTCAATTAGAAGAATTTAAAATGCAACTCTTCAGCCAGCAAGCGTTGAAGGACTTACAAATGTTCACCTCATCCAATGGCGTAGAATTTAGCTTCATTCCACCCCGCGCACCACATTTTGGCGGCTTGTGGGAGGCGGCGGTAAAGTCCATGAAGCTTTTATTGGTAAAAAACACTGGTCACTCACATCTGACGTACGAGGAACTCCAAACTGTCGCAGTTGATGCTAAAGCGGTTGTCAACTCACGACCCCTCGCGCCTCTTTCAGAAGATCCAAACGATGGAGAAAACCTCACTCCGTCGCATTTTTTAGTCGGAACGTCTTTAAAGGCACATCCACAGCCAAGTTTAGAGGAATGCAACCTATCGCACTTGACACGTTGGCAACGGGTCACCCACATCAACCAACAATTCTGGGAGCTTTGGCGACGAGATTACCTGCACACCTTGCAGGCCCGCAGCAAGTGGCTTTCTCCAAAGGCGAACATAGTCCCGGGGCATCTAGTTATGATCTATGAAGACAACGGTTCACCTCAGCAATGGCCTTTGGGACGCATTACCAATACTTGCTCTGGAGCGGACGGAAGAGTCCGAGTCGTCGATATTAAGACGGCAAAAGGAGTTCTTCGTCGTCCAATTCGTAAAGTTGCGCCCCTGCCTATCTTGAAAGAACGACCGTCCTTCCAACGGGCGGAGTATGTTCACGCTTGCCTCTTTATTTTAGTTGAAATTGTATGCTAAAATATCACCCTCTATTGTAAAGCATTATGATCCACAATGAAAACGGTAAATCATAAGCTTTCTTGTTATGCATAGCCCAACCAAATGTATAACCAAAAGCAGAATGTAGTCTCACACAGAACTTCGTGAAGTAAATATCATTGACTCCGTCGTTTTAATTTTTGGATCAAGCTCCGCCATCTGCACAGGGGCAGAGGCGGTGCAATAACAACAACCACTGCCATTTGCCCGAGGGCAAATTTTACCTTTGGCTGACTCCCATTAGGCAGCAAATTAAAGATTGGCGACCGTGACAGGACACCTGTCCTGAACCTCAACAATTCGGCTGCGAGGGATCACAAGGGACTCAGTAGCAGCTACAATTCAAGCGGATTAGTTGGAAAGTTATCTCAACTTGGACTTTTACGGCATCACACCATTACGTCACCAGTACACCTGAGACACTTACTGGAGCACGTAAGCTTTTAAATCGGCAGATTTAACCCAGTTTACTTGTTATTTGTTATATATTACAAATAAAAAAGAAAAGTCTGGTTATATCTAGATAAATAGGTGTGATTTTTTTAACCTATGTCGTAAATGCTTCTCAGAACACGCATGTTTGCTGTACCCCAGTTTTACATCAAAAAGTTTCGCAGTTACTCTAAAACTGTTGTAGGGCTTCAAAACTTGTTAAATCTTCTCAAACGCATTTTCCTTAGTTTGACTGATCTTTCATCTCTTTGCAAACATGACCAAACCATCTGTAGAAGAACAGCTAGCTGCACTTAGGCGCAAAAGAACTCTGCTGCAACGAAACATGCAACGAACTTTGAATCGATCGGTTGCAGACACAGCAATGGACGCTGCATCGGCAGAGTGTCACCTGGCCCTTTTGGAATCGCACTTTAGGCAATTTTGTCAAGTTCAACAGCAAATTGAAGAAATAGACTTGGAAGAAGATTCTCGCGATCAGTTTGAGGCAGATTTTATAGCAACAAAATCTACGCTTTTAAAACGTGTGCTGGGGCGGTGCGGCTTGACCGATGAAATAGTTGAAGCCCCAAGATCGAATGGTACGCATAAAAACACGGGGGGTATTTTAGGGTTTTTACGCGACGTGCGTAGGTGTTTATTGGATCACTTTGAAATAAGAACTGCTTAAGCCTAACTTAACTTAAACGCTCCAGAGCAGAGCGGAGACTTAGGGGAGAGATGGAGAGGGAGAGCGGACCGCAGTGCGAGCGCGCGAGATGTAGAAATCTGGATAAAACTGCCGCTCGACACTGCCTCCTGAAATTAAACGCCCTTTTGGCGTGAACAACGTGCAAATGTTAACAGGCGCAATGGCCCTGAAGACTCCGTCTTGATAAATTCCACCTGTTTAGGGGCCAGTTCCCATAATCGATTACCTTCTCTAAAACTCACAAAATTTGACGGAAAATATGGCGAGAACAACCGTTTTATTGCAGCCTTCAATCATATGGTTTATGATGATGTCTTACTTTCTGATATTGACAATGTTCGTACCCAAAGATACTCAACATGACCACACGCAACAAATCATCAGTAGCCAAGTTGGGAACAGGACCAGGCGCTCAGTAGCACTCACTGCAGACTAACTCACCGTCTCACCGACTCAACGGCTCACTGACCCGCCAATGCAGTCAGCACATGTTGCAGTGTCAGTACCAGGCGTTCAGTAGCACCCACTGCATATGAGAATTGCTGATCAGCATATTATATGTCTCACTAACTCACCGTCTCACCGACTCAACGGCACACTGACGCGCCAATGCAGTCAGCACATGTTGCAGCTTTAGCTGAGCCAACTGCACCATACTTTACCTACTTTAGATATAGCTTATTTCACTAATCATTACACTAAGCTTCCGTGTTCCAAGTAGTATATAAGCAGGTATCAAATGAAGAATAAATCAGTTATCAACACACTTCTTAACTCCGCGGTTCTACTTCCTACATCTAGGCATAGGGCTCGTAATACACTTTCTCAACTAGCAGCTAAGCACGTTAGCTCACCCTCAGCGCAGCTCCAGCATCGCCTGTGGTCCGGCATCGCAGTAACCATCGTTACCATTGCCGCGACGCGATCGTCCTGCTAGAAAGCGTCCCCGTGCCAGCGACAAGTGCTCGGGGTCCCGCGGTGTGACCCAGAAGTGTCTACTTCGGTTAGGCACAAACAGACAAGTTTACGTATCTAGTCGGATATCTTTCTCGTCCTGCATTGAGTGTAGTGGCTGCATTTCAAGTATCGGAAGAAAATTACAAAAAGGCATTGGAGCGCCTTAAGGAACGATACGATAAGAAAGTGTTGATCTTACTCGAACATGTCTCTAGCCTTTTTTCCATTTCTCAAATGAGAAAATCTGATTCTTCATCCCTTCGAGAAATTTTAGATACAGTGGCAGCGTTGCGTGGTTCCAGCTTGGGATAATTTCTACAACATATTAGGTAGGCATTGCCAGTTTCTAGAATGCAGCGCAAAGCCAGGCCAGGAGTTTAAGCAGTATGATAAGCGTCCAGAAAAACAAAATCACCCCCACAAAAAGGCATTCCTAACGGCTAGAGGCAGTTGTATAAAATGCGATTCTACAGATTACAATCTAGGACCGTGCCCTTCATTCGTTGCACTTCCACATGAGAAGCGACATGCTTGGGTCAGACAGGCAGCGCTATGTTTAAACTGCCTTCAAAAGGCCCACATCGCAGCTGACTGTCCTTCGAAATTTCACTGTAGGACTTGTCGTGGGTTGCACCATTCTTCGTTACATCGCAGGAGTGAAACAAAAGAAATTTCTCAACCAAATGTAGAACAGACAAACAGACAAACGAGCAACCTCGTTGTTCCACACAAGTAGTCGCATGTCTTTCGCGTAAATCAAATCGAGCTCTTATCCCAACCGCTATAGTTCTTATCCAGGATAAATACGGAATGTTCCACCCGGCAAGGGCCTTGCTTGATTCTGGCTCGGAAATTAACTTTATCAAAGATACTTTGGCCAACAAATTACAACTTTAGCGAAAGCGTCAACATTTTGAAGTTTCTGGTATAGGAGATGTTACAGCAAAACTTCAGTTCTCAGCCTCGACGACCATACGCTCACGTTTGTCTGCTGATGAATGGTCATTGCAATGTGCTATTACCAAGACAATAGCATTGACTCAACCCGCCACTCGAATAGAATCATCAACGTGGTCAATCCCTGACGGAATAGATTTGGCTGACTCACTGTTTTTTAAACCACAAAAAATTGACATTTTACTAAGCACCTAGGAATTCTTCGAATTGCTCACTGGCGGAAAGTTATCACTGGGGCCTGGGCTGCCATACCTACTTAACACTACACTTGGATGGATTATTGGTGGACAAGTTGTTGACAATCCGCAATCTAGGGCGAAGGCTAATGTTCATATGTGCAAAATCTCGCAGTCCCAACAGCTGAATGAAAATTTAAAAAGGTTTTGGGAAATCGAATCGTTTCCAGAATCATCTCAAAACCAGTACACAACTGAAGAGGAAGAATGTGATCGCCACTTCTGTAAAAACTCTGCTTTTCTCGAGAACAGGCGAGTTCAAGTTCGGCTTCCCTTTTCAAAATCTACCTAAAATTGGGAAGTTCAGTGGATATTGCCAAGCAACGGTTTTGGCAAATAGAGCGACGTTTACAACGTTTACCCGATCAAAAAAAAATGTATTCTGATTTCATGCAAGAATATATTGATCTGGGCCACATGCAAACTGTAGATAGTTATACCCGTTACTCGTAGAGTAAAAGGGTATACTAGATTCGTCGGAAAGTATGTAACAGGCAGAAGGAAGCGTTTCCGAATCCATAAAGTATATATATTCTTGATCAGGATCACTAGCCGAGTCGATCTAGCCATGTCCGTCTGTCCGTCTGTCTGTCTGTCCGGATGAACGCTGAGATCTCGGAAACTATAAGAGCTAGGCTATTGAGATTTGGCGTGCAGATTCCTGAGCTTCTTACGCAGCGCAAGTTTGTTTCAGCAGAGTGCCACGCACACTCTAACGCCCACAAGCCGCCCAAAACTGTGGCTCCTACAGTTTTCATACTAGAACAAACATTTTAACTGAAATGTATTGTTCTCATCACCTATCGCCCACAAACCGCCCAAACCTGTGACGCCCACAACTTTCATGCTAGATAAAAAATTTTAACTGAAATGTATTGGTCTCGTCAATACCTATCGATTGATATCGATACAAAATTGCCACGCGCACTCTAACGCCCATAACGATTAAATCTGTCTACCGCCGGTAGGTGGCGCATTTTAATCTCGCTTAGCTGCTTGCATATCTCCATTTCCCTTTGAGTAACGGGTATCTGATAGTCGAGGTACTCGACTATAGCGTCCTTCCTTGTTTTGACTCAAATCAACCTCACTATGTAATCCCGCATCACGCTGTACTGCGTCCAGACAGCTCAACAACAAAGTTGCGTGTAGTTTTTGACGCATCTGCGAAGTCGTCGACAGGAGTATCATTAAATAACATTTTAGTGGTTGGACCGACAGTTCAGCAGGACCTCATCTTAACCCTGCTTTCATTTAGGTTGTATAGGCATCCTCTAACAGCTGATATAACAAAAATGTATCGGCAATTCATTGTAGATCCCCAGGACCGCAAGTTTCAGTTGATTTGGTGGAGGCACAATATTTCTGACCCGTTGAAATTATATCAGTTGAATACTGTCATATATGGGCTTGCTTGTGCACCGTTTCTCGCCATCAGAAGTTTGAATTTCATAGCAGAGAAATATAGGAAAGAATTTTCTATAGGATCTGAAATTATATCTAAAGAGATGTATGTCGATGACCTCCTTAGAGGAGCTGACTGCATTGAGGATTTAAAATTGAAGATTGATCAAGTTACTGGAATCTTGTCTTGTGCCAGATTGGAGTTAGCCAAATGAAATCTTAGCACGTTGGATGATAATATAAAAGAACATCGATTTAAGTTAAACAGCAAAGATATCACAAAAACCTTAGGAATGTCGTGGAGGCCCCAATTGGATGAATTTTGCTTTCGGTTCGATTTGCCGAAAACTAACGCTATGACGAAATGGAATATTCTCTCAATTATTGCACGCCTATATGACATACTTGGCTTGTTAGGACTAGTGGTTATAAGATGCAAAACTTTTGTGCAGGAGCTGTGGATGACTCATTTGGATTGGGACAAAATACTGCCTCAACAATTAATAGATCGTTGGCAATCTATTTATCCTGACTTTCAAAATTTTAACCAAATCGCCATACCCCGATATGTAAGATTTTCCCCGAAACATGACTGCGAAATACATGGATTCGCAGATGCTTCCCAGCGTGCATACGGCTGTTGTATATATCTGCGCTCAATTCAAAATGGATCATTAGAATCGCATTTACTCATAGCAAAGTCAAAGGTTGCTCCAATTAAAGTCCTTTCTCTTCCACGATTAGAGCTCTGTGCTGCATCAATTCTTTGTGATACGTGGAACAAAATAAAACATAAGTTCAGCAACATACAAAAGGTTGTTTTCTGGACAGACTTTAAAATCGTATTACACAAGTTCACTATGCACTCTTCCCAATTAAATTGCTTTGTAGCCAATCGGATCTCAGGAATTAAAACTAAATCATCGAACATTTCTTGGCGTCATGTGCCAGGAAAAGAAAATCCGGCTGACATCATATCTCGTGAATGCAAGGTCAGCGAACTTCAAATTACAAGTTGGTTTACAGGGCCAACCTTTCTTAAGTTGGAAGAACATCTTCATCATCCGCAGTCGTTGGACAAAATCAAAACCATAACTGCGGATTTGGAAATAAGAAAAATTTCATCATTCAAATGCACCGAATCTAAATAAAACATCCTTGAGCAAATTCTGAATCGAATCTCTTCGTATCATCGTGTTCTTCGAGTCACAGCTTACGTTTCCCGGGCGTTTCACAAGATCCCTGCAACCAAAAACCTCTGCGTGTCGCAAGCGGTAGAGGTGCCAGCAACTGAGTTGCAGCACTCGTTCCTGTTTATTGTAGGACTTATTCAGCATCAAGCGTATTGGAAGGAAATAGATTGTTTAAAGAAGGGGAAAGTCCTCAGCGCAGATCTTCAAAGGCTGACACCTTTTCTGTCGGAATCAGCTATAGGAACTCGCACGGTGACACTGATTCGTGTTGGCGGGCGTCTAGAAAATGCGCAAATCCCGGTAGAAGCCAAGTACCAACTTTTACTGCCAAAAGATCACAAATTCACAACTAACGTGCACGCAGGGCCCAAGGCTCTAATCGGAATCCTACGTCTCCAAGTATGGATAGTTAATTCTCGTCGACTAGTTAGCAAAGTGGTGCGCAACTGTGTCCACTGCTATCACTACAAGCCTCATTTGTTGAACCAGATCATGGGGTCACTTCCTGCTGACCGGCTGTCACTTACAAAACCCTTTGCTGTATCTGGAGTCGACCTGTGTGGTCCATTTCTGACGTCCTATCGCATTCGCGGAAAGGCTCCATACAAAAAATATATGGCCGTCTTCGTTTGCTTTGCCACCTAAGCAGTACATGTAGAACTAGTACCTGATCTTTCAACTAATACCTTTATTCTCTGTTTAAAGCGCTTCATCGGGCGGAGAAGTTTGCCAAATCGGATATTCTGCGACAACGCAACCAACTTCGTTGGAACCCGCACTCAATTAGAAGAATTTAAAATGCAACTCTTCAGTCAGCAAGCGTTGAAGAACTTACAAATGTTCACCTCATCCAATGGCGTAGAATTTAGCTTCATTCCACCCCGCGCACCACATTTTGGCGGCTTGTGGGAGGCGGCGGTAAAGTCCATGAAGCTTTTATTGGTAAAAAACACTGGTCACTCACATCTGACGTACGAGGAACTCCAAACTGTCGCAATTGATGCTGAAGCGGTTGTCAACTCACGACCCCTCGCGCCTCTTTCAGAAGATCCAAACGATGGAGAAGCCCTCACTCCATCGCATTTTTTATTCGGAACGTCTTTAAAGGCACTTCCAGAGCCAAGTTTAGAGGAATGCAACCTATCGCACTTGACACGTTGGCAACGAGTCACCCACATCAAGCAACAGTTCTGGGAGCTTTGGCGACGAGATTACCTGCACACCTTGCAGGCCCGCAGCAAGTGGCTTTCTCCAAAGGCGAACATAGTCCCGGGGCATCTAGTTATGATCTATAAAGACAACGGTTCACCTCAGCAATGGCCCTTGGGACGCATTACCAATACTTGCTCTGGAGCGGACGGAAGAGTCGGAGTCATCGATATTAAGACGGCAAAAGGAGTTCTTCGTCGTCCAATTCGTAAAGTTGCGCCCCTGCCTATCTTGACAGAACGACCGTCCTTCCAACGGGCGGAGTATGTTCACGCTTGCCTCTTTATTTTAGTTGAAATTGTATGCTAAAATATCACCCTCTATTGTAAAGCATTATGATCCACAATGAAAACGGTAAATCATAAGCTTTCTTGTTATGCATAGCCCAACCAAATGTATAACCAAAAGCAGAATGTAGTCTCACACAGAACTTCGTGAAGTAAATATCATTGACTCCGTCGTTTTAATTTTTGGATCAAACTCCGCCATCTGCACAGGGGCAGAGGCGGTGCAATAACAACAACCACTGCCATTTGCCCGAGGGCAAATTTCACCTTTGGCTGGCTCCCATTAGGCAGCAAATTAAAGATTGGCGACCGAACCTCAACAATTCGGCTGCGAGGGATCACAAGGGACTCAGTAGCAGCTACAATTCAAGCGGATTAGTTGGAAAGTTATCTCAACTTGGACTTTTACGGCATCACACCATTACGTCACCAGTACACCTGAGACACTTACTGGAGCACGTAAGCTTTTAAATCGGCAGATTTAACCCAGTTTACTTGTTATTTGTTATATATTACAAATAAAAAAGAAAAGTCTGGTTATATCTAGATAAATAGGTGTGATTTTTTTAACCTATGTCGTAAATGCTTCTCAGAACACGCATGTTTGCTGTACCCCAGTTTTACATCAAAAAGTTTCGCAGTTACTCTAAAACTGTTGTAGGGCTTCAAAACTTGTTAAATCCTCTCAAACGCATTTTCCTTAGTTTGACTGATCTTTCATCTTTTTGCAAACATGACCAAACCATCTGTAGAAGAACAGCTAGCTGCACTTAGGCGCAAAAGAACTCTGCTGCAACGAAACATGCAACGAACTTTGAATCGAGCGGTTGCAGACACAGCAATGGACGCTGCATCGGCAGAGTGTCACCTGGCCCTTTTGGAATCGCACTTTAGGCAATTGTGTCAAGTTCAACAGCAAATTGAAGAAATAGACTTGGAAGAAGATTCTCGCGATCAGTTTGAGGCAAATTTTATAGCAACAAAATCTACGCTTTTAAAACGTGTGTTGGGGCGGTGCGGCTTGATCGATGAAATAGTTGAAGCCCCAAGATCGAATGGTACGCATAAAAACACGGGGGGTACTTTAGGGTTTTTACGCGACGTGCGTAGGTGTTTATTGGATCACTTTGAAATAAGAACTGCCTAAGCCTAACTTAACTTAAACGCTCCAGAGCAGAGCGGAGACTTAGGGGAGAGATGGAGAGGGAGAGCGGACGGCAGTGCGAGCGCGCGAGATGTAGAAATCTGGATAAAACTGCCGCTCGACACTGCCTCCTGAAATTAAACGCCCTTTTGGCGTGAACAACGTGCAAATGTTAACAGGCGCAATGGCCCTGAAGACTCCGTCTTGATAAATTCCACCTGTTTGGGGGCCAGTTCCCATAATCGATTACCTTCTCTAAAACTCACAAAATTTGACGGAAAATATGGCGAGTACAACCGTTTTATTGCAGCCTTCAATCATATGGTTTATGATGATGTCTTACTTTCTGATATTGACAATGTTCGTACCCAAAGATACTCAACATGACCAAACGCAACAAATCATCAGTAGCCAAGTTGGGAACAGGACCAGGCGCTCAGTAGCACTCACTGCAGACTACCTCACCGTCTCACCGACTCAACGGCTCACTGACCCGCCAATGCAGTCAGCACATGTTGCAGTGTCAGTACCAGGCGTTCAGTAGCACCCACTGCATATGAGAATTGCTGATCAGCTATTATATGTCTCACTAACTCACCGTCTCAACGACTCAACGGCACACTGACGCGCCAATGCAGTCAGCACATGTTGCAGCTTTAGCTGAGCCAACTGCACCATACTTTACCTACTTTAGATATAGCTTATTTCACTAATCATTACACTAAGCTTCCGTGTTCCAAGTAGTATATAAGCAGGTATCAAATGAAGAATAAATCAGTTATCAACACACTTCTTAACTCCGCGGTTCTACTTCCTACATCTAGGAATAGGGCTCGTAATACACTTTCTCAACTAGCAGCTAAGCACGTTAGCTCACCCTCAGCGCAGCTCCAGCATCGCCTGTGGTCCGGCATCGCAGTAACCATCGTTACCATTGCCGCGACGCGATCGTCCTGCCATCAAAGCGTCCCCGTGCCAGCGACAAGTGCTCGGGGTCCCGCGGTGTGACCCAGAAGTGTCTACTTCGGTTAGGCACAAACAGACAAGTTTACGTCTCTACTCGGATGTCTTTCTGGTCCTGCATTGAGTGTAGTGGCTGCATTTCAAGTATCGGAAGAAAATTACAAAAAGGCATTGGAGCGCCTTAAGGAACGATACGATAAGAAAGTGTTGATCTTACTCGAACATGTCTCTAGCCTTTTTTCCATTTCTCAAATGAGAAAATCTGATTCTTCATCCCTTCGAGAAATTTTAGATACAGTGGCAGCGTTGCGTGGTTCCAGCTTGGGATAATTTCTACAACATATTAGGTAGGCATTGCCAGTTTCTAGAATGCAGCGCAAAGCCAGGCCAGGAGTTTAAGCAGTATGATAAGCGTCCAGAAAAACAAAATCACCCCCACAAAAAGGCATTCCTAACGGCTAGAGGCAGTTGTATAAAATGCGATTCTACAGATTACAATCTAGGACCGTGCCCTTCATTCGTTGCACTTCCACATGAGAAGCGACATGCTTGGGTCAGACAGGCAGCGCTATGTTTAAACTGCCTTCAAAAGGCCCACATCGCAGCTGACTGTCCTTCGAAATTTCACTGTAGGACTTGTCGCGGGTTGCACCATTCTTCGTTACATCGCAGGAGTGAAACAAAAGAAATTTCTCAACCAAATGTAGAACAGACAAACAGACAAACGAGCAACCTCGTTGTTCCACACAAGTAGTCGCATGTCTTTCGCGTAAATCAAATCGAGCTCTTATCCCAACCGCTATAGTTCTTATCCAGGATAAATACGGAATGTTCCACCCGGCAAGGGCCTTGCTTGATTCTGGCTCGGAAATTAACTTTATCAAAGATACTTTGGCCAACAAATTACAACTTCAGCGAAAGCGTCAACATTTTAAAGTTTCTGGTATAGGAGATGTTACAGCAAAACTTCAGTTCTCAGCCTCGACGACCATACGCTCACGTTTGTCTGCTGATGAATGGTCATTGCAATGTGCTATTACCAAGACAATAGCATTGACTCAACCCGCCACTCGAATAGAATCATCAACGTGGTCAATCCCTGACGGAATAGATTTGGCTGACTCACTGTTTTTTAAACCACAAAAAATTGACATTTTACTAAGCACCTAGGAATTCTTCGAATTGCTCACTGGCGGAAAGTTATCACTGGGGCCTGGGCTGCCATACCTACTTAACACTACACTTGGATGGATTATTGGTGGACAAGTTGTTGACAATCCGCAATCTAGGGCGAAGGCTAATGTTCATATGTGCAAAATCTCGCAGTCCCAACAGCTGAATGAAAATTTAAAAAGGTTTTGGGAAATCGAATCGTTTCCAGAATCATCTCAAAACCAGTACACAACTGAAGAGGAAGAATGTGATCGCCACTTCTGTAAAAACTCTGCTTTTCTCGAGAACAGGCGAGTTCAAGTTCGGCTTCCCTTTTCAAAATCTACCTAAAATTGGGAAGTTCAGTGGATATTGCCAAGCAACGGTTTTGGCAAATAGAGCGACGTTTACAACGTTTACCCGATCAAAAAAAAATGTATTCTGATTTCATGCAAGAATATATTGATCTGGGCCACATGCAAACTGTAGATAGTTATACCCGTTACTCGTAGAGTAAAAGGGTATACTAGATTCGTCGGAAAGTATGTAACAGGCAGAAGGAAGCGTTTCCGAATCCATAAAGTATATATATTCTTGATCAGGATCACTAGCCGAGTCGATCTAGCCATGTCCGTCTGTCCGTCTGTCTGTCTGTCCGGATGAACGCTGAGATCTCGGAAACTATAAGAGCTAGGCTATTGAGATTTGGCGTGCAGATTCCTGAGCTTCTTACGCAGCGCAAGTTTGTTTCAGCAGAGTGCCACGCACACTCTAACGCCCACAAGCCGCCCAAAACTGTGGCTCCTACAGTTTTCATACTAGAACAAACATTTTAACTGAAATGTATTGTTCTCATCACCTATCGCCCACAAACCGCCCAAACCTGTGACGCCCACAACTTTCATGCTAGATAAAAAATTTTAACTGAAATGTATTGGTCTCGTCAATGTCTCACTAACTCACCGTCTCAACGACTCAACGGCACACTGACGCGCCAATGCAGTCAGCACATGTTGCAGCTTTAGCTGAGCCAACTGCACCATACTTTACCTACTTTAGATATAGCTTATTTCACTAATCATTACACTAAGCTTCCGTGTTCCAAGTAGTATATAAGCAGGTATCAAATGAAGAATAAATCAGTTATCAACACACTTCTTAACTCCGCGGTTCTACTTCCTACATCTAGGAATAGGGCTCGTAATACACTTTCTCAACTAGCAGCTAAGCACGTTAGCTCACCCTCAGCGCAGCTCCAGCATCGCCTGTGGTCCGGCATCGCAGTAACCATCGTTACCATTGCCGCGACGCGATCGTCCTGCCATCAAAGCGTCCCCGTGCCAGCGACAAGTGCTCGGGGTCCCGCGGTGTGACCCAGAAGTGTCTACTTCGGTTAGGCACAAACAGACAAGTTTACGTCTCTACTCGGATGTCTTTCTGGTCCTGCATTGAGTGTAGTGGCTGCATTTCAAGTATCGGAAGAAAATTACAAAAAGGCATTGGAGCGCCTTAAGGAACGATACGATAAGAAAGTGTTGATCTTACTCGAACATGTCTCTAGCCTTTTTTCCATTTCTCAAATGAGAAAATCTGATTCTTCATCCCTTCGAGAAATTTTAGATACAGTGGCAGCGTTGCGTGGTTCCAGCTTGGGATAATTTCTACAACATATTAGGTAGGCATTGCCAGTTTCTAGAATGCAGCGCAAAGCCAGGCCAGGAGTTTAAGCAGTATGATAAGCGTCCAGAAAAACAAAATCACCCCCACAAAAAGGCATTCCTAACGGCTAGAGGCAGTTGTATAAAATGCGATTCTACAGATTACAATCTAGGACCGTGCCCTTCATTCGTTGCACTTCCACATGAGAAGCGACATGCTTGGGTCAGACAGGCAGCGCTATGTTTAAACTGCCTTCAAAAGGCCCACATCGCAGCTGACTGTCCTTCGAAATTTCACTGTAGGACTTGTCGCGGGTTGCACCATTCTTCGTTACATCGCAGGAGTGAAACAAAAGAAATTTCTCAACCAAATGTAGAACAGACAAACAGACAAACGAGCAACCTCGTTGTTCCACACAAGTAGTCGCATGTCTTTCGCGTAAATCAAATCGAGCTCTTATCCCAACCGCTATAGTTCTTATCCAGGATAAATACGGAATGTTCCACCCGGCAAGGGCCTTGCTTGATTCTGGCTCGGAAATTAACTTTATCAAAGATACTTTGGCCAACAAATTACAACTTCAGCGAAAGCGTCAACATTTTAAAGTTTCTGGTATAGGAGATGTTACAGCAAAACTTCAGTTCTCAGCCTCGACGACCATACGCTCACGTTTGTCTGCTGATGAATGGTCATTGCAATGTGCTATTACCAAGACAATAGCATTGACTCAACCCGCCACTCGAATAGAATCATCAACGTGGTCAATCCCTGACGGAATAGATTTGGCTGACTCACTGTTTTTTAAACCACAAAAAATTGACATTTTACTAAGCACCTAGGAATTCTTCGAATTGCTCACTGGCGGAAAGTTATCACTGGGGCCTGGGCTGCCATACCTACTTAACACTACACTTGGATGGATTATTGGTGGACAAGTTGTTGACAATCCGCAATCTAGGGCGAAGGCTAATGTTCATATGTGCAAAATCTCGCAGTCCCAACAGCTGAATGAAAATTTAAAAAGGTTTTGGGAAATCGAATCGTTTCCAGAATCATCTCAAAACCAGTACACAACTGAAGAGGAAGAATGTGATCGCCACTTCTGTAAAAACTCTGCTTTTCTCGAGAACAGGCGAGTTCAAGTTCGGCTTCCCTTTTCAAAATCTACCTAAAATTGGGAAGTTCAGTGGATATTGCCAAGCAACGGTTTTGGCAAATAGAGCGACGTTTACAACGTTTACCCGATCAAAAAAAAATGTATTCTGATTTCATGCAAGAATATATTGATCTGGGCCACATGCAAACTGTAGATAGTTATACCCGTTACTCGTAGAGTAAAAGGGTATACTAGATTCGTCGGAAAGTATGTAACAGGCAGAAGGAAGCGTTTCCGAATCCATAAAGTATATATATTCTTGATCAGGATCACTAGCCGAGTCGATCTAGCCATGTCCGTCTGTCCGGATGAACGCTGAGATCTCGGAAACTATAAGAGCTAGGCTATTGAGATTTGGCGTGCAGATTCCTGAGCTTCTTACGCAGCGCAAGTTTGTTTCAGCAGAGTGCCACGCACACTCTAACGCCCACAAGCCGCCCAAAACTGTGGCTCCTACAGTTTTCATACTAGAACAAACATTTTAACTGAAATGTATTGTTCTCATCACCTATCGCCCACAAACCGCCCAAACCTGTGACGCCCACAACTTTCATGCTAGATAAAAAATTTTAACTGAAATGTATTGGTCTCGTCAATACCGATCGATTGATATCGATACAAAATTGCCACGCGCACTCTAACGCCCATAACGATTAAATCTGTCTACCGCCGGTAGGTGGCGCATTTTAATCTCGCTTAGCTGCTTGCATATCTCCATTTCCCTTTGAGTAACGGGTATCTGATAGTCGAGGTACTCGACTATAGCGTCCTTCCTTGTTATACCCGTTACTCGTAGAGTAAAAGGGTATACTAGATTCGTCGGAAAGTATGTAACAGGCAGAAGGAAGCGTTTCCGACCCCATAAAGTATATATATTCTTGATCAGGATCACTAGCCGAGTCGATCTAGCCATGTCCGTCTGTCCGTCTGTCCGTCTGTCCGTCTGTCCGTCTGTCCGTCTGTCCGTCTGACCGTCTGTCCGTCTGTCCGTCTGTCTGTCCGGATGAACGCTGAGATCTCGGAAACTATGAGAGCTAGGCTATTGAGATTTGGCGTACAGATTCCTGAGCTTCTTACGCAGCGCAAGTTTGTTTCAGTAGACTGCCACGCCCACTCTAACGCCCACAAACCGCCCAAAACTGTAACTCCTACAGTTTTGATGCTAGATAGAAAATTTTAACTGAAATGTATTGTTCTCAACAATACCTATCGATTGACCTAAAAAAAAGTTTGCCACGCCCACTAAAACGCCCACAAACCGCGAAAACCTGTGACGCCCACAAATTGCATGCTAGATAAGAAATTTTAACTGAAATGTATTGGTGTCGTCAATACCTATCGATTGATCCAAAAATAAATTTTCCACGCCCACTCTAACGCCCATAACGCTTAAATCTGTCTACCGCCGGTAGGTGGCGCATTTTAATCTCGCTTTGCTGCTTGCATATCTCCATTTCCCTTTGAGTAACGGGTATCTGATAGTCGAGGTACTCGACTATAGCGTTCTTCCTTGTTTTGACTCAAATCAACCTCACTATGTAATCCCGCATCACGCTGTACTGCGTCCAGACAGCTCAACAACAAAGTTGCGTGTAGTTTTTGACGCATCTGCGAAGTCGTCGACAGGAGTATCATTAAATAACATTTTAGTGGTTGGACCGACAGTACAGCAGGACCTCATCTTAACCCTGCTTTCATTTAGGTTGTATAGGCATCCTCTAACAGCTGATATAACAAAAATGTATCGGCAATTCATTGTAGATCCCCAGGACCGCAAGTTTCAGTTGATTTGGTGGAGGCACAATATTTCTGACCCGTTGAAATTATATCAGTTGAATACTGTCATATATGGGCTTGCTTGTGCACCGTTTCTCGCCATCAGAAGTTTGAATTTCATAGCAGAGAAATATAGGAAAGAATTTTCTATAGGATCTGAAATTATATCTAAAGAGATGTATGTCGATGACCTCCTTAGAGGAGCTGACTGCATTGAGGATTTAAAATTGAAGATTGATCAAGTTACTGGAATCTTGTCTTGTGCCAGATTGGAGTTAGCCAAATGAAATCTTAGCACGTTGGATGATAATATAAAAGAACATCGATTTAAGTTAAACAGCAAAGATATCACAAAAACCTTAGGAATGTCGTGGAGGCCCCAATTGGATGAATTTTGCTTTCGGTTCGATTTGCCGAAAACTAACGCTATGACGAAATGGAATATTCTCTCAATTATTGCACGCCTATATGACATACTTGGCTTGTTAGGACTAGTGGTTATAAGATGCAAAACTTTTGTGCAGGAGCTGTGGATGACTCATTTGGATTGGGACAAAATACTGCCTCAACAATTAATAGATCGTTGGCAATCTATTTATCCTGACTTTCAAAATTTTAACCAAATCGCCATACCCCGATATGTAAGATTTTCCCCGAAACATGACTGCGAAATACATGGATTCGCAGATGCTTCCCAGCGTGCATACGGCTGTTGTATATATCTGCGCTCAATTCAAAATGGATCATTAGAATCGCATTTACTCATAGCAAAGTCAAAGGTTGCTCCAATTAAAGTCCTTTCTCTTCCACGATTAGAGCTCTGTGCTGCATCAATTCTTTGTGATACGTGGAACAAAATAAAACATAAGTTCAGCAACATACAAAAGGTTGTTTTCTGGACAGACTTTAAAATCGTATTACACAAGTTCACTATGCACTCTTCCCAATTAAATTGCTTTGTAGCCAATCGGATCTCAGGAATTAAAACTAAATCATCGAACATTTCTTGGCGTCATGTGCCAGGAAAAGAAAATCCGGCTGACATCATATCTCGTGAATGCAAGGTCAGCGAACTTCAAATTACAAGTTGGTTTACAGGGCCAACCTTTCTTAAGTTGGAAGAACATCTTCATCATCCGCAGTCGTTGGACAAAATCAAAACCATAACTGCGGATTTGGAAATAAGAAAAATTTCATCATTCAAATGCACCGAATCTAAATAAAACATCCTTGAGCAAATTCTGAATCGAATCTCTTCGTATCATCGTGTTCTTCGAGTCACAGCTTACGTTTCCCGGGCGTTTCACAAGATCCCTGCAATCAAAAACCTCTGCGTGTCGCAAGCGGTAGAGGTGCCAGCAACTGAGTTGCAGCACTCGTTCCTGTTTATTGTAGGACTTATTCAGCATCAAGCGTATTGGAAGGAAATAGATTGTTTAAAGAAGGGGAAAGTCCTCAGCGCAGATCTTCAAAGGCTGACACCTTTTCTGTCGGAATCAGCTATAGGAACTCGCACGGTGACACTGATTCGTGTTGGCGGGCGTCTAGAAAATGCGCAAATCCCGGTAGAAGCCAAGTACCAACTTTTACTGCCAAAAGATCACAAATTCACAACTAACGTGCACGCAGGGCCCAAGGCTCTAATCGGAATCCTACGTCTCCAAGTATGGATAGTTAATTCTCGTCGACTAGTTAGCAAAGTGGTGCGCAACTGTGTCCACTGCTATCACTACAAGCCTCATTTGTTGAACCAGATCATGGGGTCACTTCCTGCTGACCGGCTGTCACTCACAAAACCCTTTGCTGTATCTGGAGTCGACCTGTGTGGTCCATTTCTGACGTCCTATCGCATTCGCGGAAAGGCTCCATACAAAAAATATATGGCCGTCTTCGTTTGCTTTGCCACCTAAGCAGTACATGTAGAACTAGTACCTGATCTTTCAACTAATACCTTTATTACTGTTTAAAGCGCTTCATCGGGCGGAGAAGTTTGCCAAATCGGATATTCTGCGACAACGCAACCAACTTCGTTGGAACCCGCACTCAATTAGAAGAATTTAAAATGCAACTCTTCAGTCAGCAAGCGTTGAAGAACTTACAAATGTTCACCTCATCCAATGGCGTAGAATTTAGCTTCATTCCACCCCGCGCACCACATTTTGGCGGCTTGTGGGAGGCGGCGGTAAAGTCCATGAAGCTTTTATTGGTAAAAAACACTGGTCACTCACATCTGACGTACGAGGAACTCCAAACTGTCGCAATTGATGCTGAAGCGGTTGTCAACTCACGACCCCTCGCGCCTCTTTCAGAAGATCCAAACGATGGAGAAGCCCTCACTCCATCGCATTTTTTATTCGGAACGTCTTTAAAGGCACTTCCAGAGCCAAGTTTAGAGGAATGCAACCTATCGCACTTGACACGTTGGCAACGAGTCACCCACATCAAGCAACAGTTCTGGGAGCTTTGGCGACGAGATTACCTGCACACCTTGCAGGCCCGCAGCAAGTGGCTTTCTCCAAAGGCGAACATAGTCCCGGGGCATCTAGTTATGATCTATAAAGACAACGGTTCACCTCAGCAATGGCCCTTGGGACGCATTACCAATACTTGCTCTGGAGCGGACGGAAGAGTCGGAGTCATCGATATTAAGACGGCAAAAGGAGTTCTTCGTCGTCCAATTCGTAAAGTTGCGCCCCTGCCTATCTTGAAAGAACGACCGTCCTTCCAACGGGCGGAGTATGTTCACGCTTGCCTCTTTATTTTAGTTGAAATTGTATGCTAAAATATCACCCTCTATTGTAAAGCATTATGATCCACAATGAAAACGGTAAATCATAAGCTTTCTTGTTATGCATAGCCCAACCAAATGTATAACCAAAAGCAGAATGTAGTCTCACACAGAACTTCGTGAAGTAAATATCATTGACTCCGTCGTTTTAATTTTTGGATCAAACTCCGCCATCTGCACAGGGGCAGAGGCGGTGCAATAACAACAACCACTGCCATTTGCCCGAGGGCAAATTTCACCTTTGGCTGGCTCCCATTAGGCAGCAAATTAAAGATTGGCGACCGAACCTCAACAATTCGGCTGCGAGGGATCACAAGGGACTCAGTAGCAGCTACAATTCAAGCGGATTAGTTGGAAAGTTATCTCAACTTGGACTTTTACGGCATCACACCATTACGTCACCAGTACACCTGAGACACTTACTGGAGCACGTAAGCTTTTAAATCGGCAGATTTAACCCAGTTTACTTGTTATTTGTTATATATTACAAATAAAAAAGAAAAGTCTGGTTATATCTAGATAAATAGGTGTGATTTTTTTAACCTATGTCGTAAATGCTTCTCAGAACACGCATGTTTGCTGTACCCCAGTTTTACATCAAAAAGTTTCGCAGTTACTCTAAAACTGTTGTAGGGCTTCAAAACTTGTTAAATCCTCTCAAACGCATTTTCCTTAGTTTGACTGATCTTTCATCTTTTTGCAAACATGACCAAACCATCTGTAGAAGAACAGCTAGCTGCACTTAGGCGCAAAAGAACTCTGCTGCAACGAAACATGCAACGAACTTTGAATCGAGCGGTTGCAGACACAGCAATGGACGCTGCATCGGCAGAGTGTCACCTGGCCCTTTTGGAATCGCACTTTAGGCAATTGTGTCAAGTTCAACAGCAAATTGAAGAAATAGACTTGGAAGAAGATTCTCGCGATCAGTTTGAGGCAAATTTTATAGCAACAAAATCTACGCTTTTAAAACGTGTGTTGGGGCGGTGCGGCTTGATCGATGAAATAGTTGAAGCCCCAAGATCGAATGGTACGCATAAAAACACGGGGGGTACTTTAGGGTTTTTACGCGACGTGCGTAGGTGTTTATTGGATCACTTTGAAATAAGAACTGCCTAAGCCTAACTTAACTTAAACGCTCCAGAGCAGAGCGGAGACTTAGGGGAGAGATGGAGAGGGAGAGCGGACGGCAGTGCGAGCGCGCGAGATGTAGAAATCTGGATAAAACTGCCGCTCGACACTGCCTCCTGAAATTAAACGCCCTTTTGGCGTGAACAACGTGCAAATGTTAACAGGCGCAATGGCCCTGAAGACTCCGTCTTGATAAATTCCACCTGTTTGGGGGCCAGTTCCCATAATCGATTACCTTCTCTAAAACTCACAAAATTTGACGGAAAATATGGCGAGTACAACCGTTTTATTGCAGCCTTCAATCATATGGTTTATGATGATGTCTTACTTTCTGATATTGACAATGTTCGTACCCAAAGATACTCAACATGACCACACGCAACAAATCATCAGTAGCCAAGTTGGGAACAGGACCAGGCGCACAGTAGCACTCACTGCAGACTACCTCACCGTCTCACCGACTCAACGGCTCACTGACCCGCCAATGCAGTCAGCACATGTTGCAGTGTCAGTACCAGGCGTTCAGTAGCACCCACTGCATATGAGAATTGCTGATCAGCTATTATATGTCTCACTAACTCACCGTCTCAACGACTCAACGGCACACTGACGCGCCAATGCAGTCAGCACATGTTGCAGCTTTAGCTGAGCCAACTGCACCATACTTTACCTACTTTAGATATAGCTTATCTCACTAATCATTACACTAAGCTTCCGTGTTCCAAGTAGTATATAAGCAGGTATCAAATGAAGAATAAATCAGTTATCAACACACTTCTTAACTCCGCGGTTCTACTTCCTACATCTAGGAATAGGGCTCGTAATACACTTTCTCAACTAGCAGCTAAGCACGTTAGCTCACCCTCAGCGCAGCTCCAGCATCGCCTGTGGTCCGGCATCGCAGTAACCATCGTTACCATTGCCGCGACGCGATCGTCCTGCCATCAAAGCGTCCCCGTGCCAGCGACAAGTGCTCGGGGTCCCGCGGTGTGACCCAAAAGTGTCTACTTCGGTTAGGCACAAACAGACAAGTTTACGTCTCTACTCGGATGTCTTTCTGGTCCTGCATTGAGTGTAGTGGCTGCATTTCAAGTATCGGAAGAAAATTACAAAAAGGCATTGGAGCGCCTTAAGGAACGATACGATAAGAAAGTGTTGATCTTACTCGAACATGTCTCTAGCCTTTTTTCCATTTCTCAAATGAGAAAATCTGATTCTTCATCCCTTCGAGAAATTTTAGATACAGTGGCAGCGTTGCGTGGTTCCAGCTTGGGATAATTTCTACAACATATTAGGTAGGCATTGCCAGTTTCTAGAATGCAGCGCAAAGCCAGGCCAGGAGTTTAAGCAGTATGATAAGCGTCCAGAAAAACAAAATCACCCCCACAAAAAGGCATTCCTAACGGCTAGAGGCAGTTGTATAAAATGCGATTCTACAGATTACAATCTAGGACCGTGCCCTTCATTCGTTGCACTTCCACATGAGAAGCGACATGCTTGGGTCAGACAGGCAGCGCTATGTTTAAACTGCCTTCAAAAGGCCCACATCGCAGCTGACTGTCCTTCGAAATTTCACTGTAGGACTTGTCGCGGGTTGCACCATTCTTCGTTACATCGCAGGAGTGAAACAAAAGAAATTTCTCAACCAAATGTAGAACAGACAAACAGACAAACGAGCAACCTCGTTGTTCCACACAAGTAGTCGCATGTCTTTCGCGTAAATCAAATCGAGCTCTTATCCCAACCGCTATAGTTCTTATCCAGGATAAATACGGAATGTTCCACCCGGCAAGGGCCTTGCTTGATTCTGGCTCGGAAATTAACTTTATCAAAGATACTTTGGCCAACAAATTACAACTTCAGCGAAAGCGTCAACATTTTAAAGTTTCTGGTATAGGAGATGTTACAGCAAAACTTCAGTTCTCAGCCTCGACGACCATACGCTCACGTTTGTCTGCTGATGAATGGTCATTGCAATGTGCTATTACCAAGACAATAGCATTGACTCAACCCGCCACTCGAATAGAATCATCAACGTGGTCAATCCCTGACGGAATAGATTTGGCTGACTCACTGTTTTTTAAACCACAAAAAATTGACATTTTACTAAGCACCTAGGAATTCTTCGAATTGCTCACTGGCGGAAAGTTATCACTGGGGCCTGGGCTGCCATACCTACTTAACACTACACTTGGATGGATTATTGGTGGACAAGTTGTTGACAATCCGCAATCTAGGGCGAAGGCTAATGTTCATATGTGCAAAATCTCGCAGTCCCAACAGCTGAATGAAAATTTAAAAAGGTTTTGGGAAATCGAATCGTTTCCAGAATCATCTCAAAACCAGTACACAACTGAAGAGGAAGAATGTGATCGCCACTTCTGTAAAAACTCTGCTTTTCTCGAGAACAGGCGAGTTCAAGTTCGGCTTCCCTTTTCAAAATCTACCTAAAATTGGGAAGTTCAGTGGATATTGCCAAGCAACGGTTTTGGCAAATAGAGCGACGTTTACAACGTTTACCCGATCAAAAAAAAATGTATTCTGATTTCATGCAAGAATATATTGATCTGGGCCACATGCAAACTGTAGATAGTTATACCCGTTACTCGTAGAGTAAAAGGGTATACTAGATTCGTCGGAAAGTATGTAACAGGCAGAAGGAAGCGTTTCCGAATCCATAAAGTATATATATTCTTGATCAGGATCACTAGCCGAGTCGATCTAGCCATGTCCGTCTGTCCGTCTGTCTGTCTGTCCGGATGAACGCTGAGATCTCGGAAACTATAAGAGCTAGGCTATTGAGATTTGGCGTGCAGATTCCTGAGCTTCTTACGCAGCGCAAGTTTGTTTCAGCAGAGTGCCACGCACACTCTAACGCCCACAAGCCGCCCAAAACTGTGGCTCCTACAGTTTTCATACTAGAACAAACATTTTAACTGAAATGTATTGTTCTCATCACCTATCGCCCACAAACCGCCCAAACCTGTGACGCCCACAACTTTCATGCTAGATAAAAAATTTTAACTGAAATGTATTGGTCTCGTCAATACCGATCGATTGATATCGATACAAAATTGCCACGCGCACTCTAACGCCCATAACGATTAAATCTGTCTACCGCCGGTAGGTGGCGCATTTTAATCTCGCTTAGCTGCTTGCATATCTCCATTTCCCTTTGAGTAACGGGTATCTGATAGTCGAGGTACTCGACTATAGCGTCCTTCCTTGTTATACCCGTTACTCGTAGAGTAAAAGGGTATACTAGATTCGTCGGAAAGTATGTAACAGGCAGAAGGAAGCGTTTCCGACCCCATAAAGTATATATATTCTTGATCAGGATCACTAGCCGAGTCGATCTAGCCATGTCCGTCTGTCCGTCTGTCCGTCTGTCCGTCTGTCCGTCTGTCCGTCTGTCCGTCTGACCGTCTGTCCGTCTGTCCGTCTGTCTGTCCGGATGAACGCTGAGATCTCGGAAACTATGAGAGCTAGGCTATTGAGATTTGGCGTACAGATTCCTGAGCTTCTTACGCAGCGCAAGTTTGTTTCAGTAGACTGCCACGCCCACTCTAACGCCCACAAACCGCCCAAAACTGTAACTCCTACAGTTTTGATGCTAGATAGAAAATTTTAACTGAAATGTATTGTTCTCAACAATACCTATCGATTGACCTAAAAAAAAGTTTGCCACGCCCACTAAAACGCCCACAAACCGCGAAAACCTGTGACGCCCACAAATTGCATGCTAGATAAGAAATTTTAACTGAAATGTATTGGTGTCGTCAATACCTATCGATTGATCCAAAAATAAATTTTCCACGCCCACTCTAACGCCCATAACGCTTAAATCTGTCTACCGCCGGTAGGTGGCGCATTTTAATCTCGCTTTGCTGCTTGCATATCTCCATTTCCCTTTGAGTAACGGGTATCTGATAGTCGAGGTACTCGACTATAGCGTTCTTCCTTGTTTTGACTCAAATCAACCTCACTATGTAATCCCGCATCACGCTGTACTGCGTCCAGACAGCTCAACAACAAAGTTGCGTGTAGTTTTTGACGCATCTGCGAAGTCGTCGACAGGAGTATCATTAAATAACATTTTAGTGGTTGGACCGACAGTTCAGCAGGACCTCATCTTAACCCTGCTTTCATTTAGGTTGTATAGGCATCCTCTAACAGCTGATATAACAAAAATGTATCGGCAATTCATTGTAGATCCCCAGGACCGCAAGTTTCAGTTGATTTGGTGGAGGCACAATATTTCTGACCCGTTGAAATTATATCAGTTGAATACTGTCATATATGGGCTTGCTTGTGCACCGTTTCTCGCCATCAGAAGTTTGAATTTCATAGCAGAGAAATATAGGAAAGAATTTTCTATAGGATCTGAAATTATATCTAAAGAGATGTATGTCGATGACCTCCTTAGAGGAGCTGACTGCATTGAGGATTTAAAATTGAAGATTGATCAAGTTACTGGAATCTTGTCTTGTGCCAGATTGGAGTTAGCCAAATGAAATCTTAGCACGTTGGATGATAATATAAAAGAAAATCGATTTAAGTTAAACAGCAAAGATATCACAAAAACCTTAGGAATGTCGTGGAGGCCCCAATTGGATGAATTTTGCTTTCGGTTCGATTTGCCGAAAACTAACGCTATGACGAAATGGAATATTCTCTCAATTATTGCACGCCTATATGACATACTTGGCTTGTTAGGACTAGTGGTTATAAGATGCAAAACTTTTGTGCAGGAGCTGTGGATGACTCATTTGGATTGGGACAAAATACTGCCTCAACAATTAATAGATCGTTGGCAATCTATTTATCCTGACTTTCAAAATTTTAACCAAATCGCCATACCCCGATATGTAAGATTTTCCCCGAAACATGACTGCGAAATACATGGATTCGCAGATGCTTCCCAGCGTGCATACGGCTGTTGTATATATCTGCGCTCAATTCAAAATGGATCATTAGAATCGCATTTACTCATAGCAAAGTCAAAGGTTGCTCCAATTAAAGTCCTTTCTCTTCCACGATTAGAGCTCTGTGCTGCATCAATTCTTTGTGATACGTGGAACAAAATAAAACATAAGTTCAGCAACATACAAAAGGTTGTTTTCTGGACAGACTTTAAAATCGTATTACACAAGTTCACTATGCACTCTTCCCAATTAAATTGCTTTGTAGCCAATCGGATCTCAGGAATTAAAACTAAATCATCGAACATTTCTTGGCGTCATGTGCCAGGAAAAGAAAATCCGGCTGACATCATATCTCGTGAATGCAAGGTCAGCGAACTTCAAATTACAAGTTGGTTTACAGGGCCAACCTTTCTTAAGTTGGAAGAACATCTTCATCATCCGCAGTCGTTGGACAAAATCAAAACCATAACTGCGGATTTGGAAATAAGAAAAATTTCATCATTCAAATGCACCGAATCTAAATAAAACATCCTTGAGCAAATTCTGAATCGAATCTCTTCGTATCATCGTGTTCTTCGAGTCACAGCTTACGTTTCCCGGGCGTTTCACAAGATCCCTGCAAGAAAAAACCTCTGCGTGTCGCAAGCGGTAGAGGTGCCAGCAACTGAGTTGCAGCACTCGTTCCTGTTTATTGTAGGACTTATTCAGCATCAAGCGTATTGGAAGGAAATAGATTGTTTAAAGAAGGGGAAAGTCCTCAGCGCAGATCTTCAAAGGCTGACACCTTTTCTGTCGGAATCAGCTATAGGAACTCGCACGGTGACACTGATTCGTGTTGGCGGGCGTCTAGAAAATGCGCAAATCCCGGTAGAAGCCAAGTACCAACTTTTACTGCCAAAAGATCACAAATTCACAACTAACGTGCACGCAGGGCCCAAGGCTCTAATCGGAATCCTACGTCTCCAAGTATGGATAGTTAATTCTCGTCGACTAGTTAGCAAAGTGGTGCGCAACTGTGTCCACTGCTATCACTACAAGCCTCATTTGTTGAACCAGATCATGGGGTCACTTCCTGCTGACCGGCTGTCACTCACAAAACCCTTTGCTGTATCTGGAGTCGACCTGTGTGGTCCATTTCTGACGTCCTATCGCATTCGCGGAAAGGCTCCATACAAAAAATATATGGCCGTCTTCGTTTGCTTTGCCACCTAAGCAGTACATGTAGAACTAGTACCTGATCTTTCAACTAATACCTTTATTCTCTGTTTAAAGCGCTTCATCGGGCGGAGAAGTTTGCCAAATCCGATATTCTGCGACAACGCAACCAACTTCGTTGGAACCCGCACTCAATTAGAAGAATTTAAAATGCAACTCTTCAGTCAGCAAGCGTTGAAGAACTTACAAATGTTCACCTCATCCAATGGCGTAGAATTTAGCTTCATTCCACCCCGCGCACCACATTTTGGCGGCTTGTGGGAGGCGGCGGTAAAGTCCATGAAGCTTTTATTGGTAAAAAACACTGGTCACTCACATCTGACGTACGAGGAACTCCAAACTGTCGCAATTGATGCTGAAGCGGTTGTCAACTCACGACCCCTCGCGCCTCTTTCAGAAGATCCAAACGATGGAGAAGCCCTCACTCCATCGCATTTTTTATTCGGAACGTCTTTAAAGGCACTTCCAGAGCCAAGTTTAGAGGAATGCAACCTATCGCACTTGACACGTTGGCAACGAGTCACCCACATCAAGCAACAGTTCTGGGAGCTTTGGCGACGAGATTACCTGCACACCTTGCAGGCCCGCAGCAAGTGGCTTTCTCCAAAGGCGAACATAGTCCCGGGGCATCTGGTTATGATCTATAAAGACAACGGTTCACCTCAGCAATGGCCCTTGGGACGCATTACCAATACTTGCTCTGGAGCGGACGGAAGAGTCCGAGTCATCGATATTAAGACGGCAAAAGGAGTTCTTCGTCGTCCAATTCGTAAAGTTGCGCCCCTGCCTATCTTGAAAGAACGACCGTCCTTCCAACGGGCGGAGTATGTTCACGCTTGCCTCTTTATTTTAGTTGAAATTGTATGCTAAAATATCACCCTCTATTGTAAAGCATTATGATCCACAATGAAAACGGTAAATCATAAGCTTTCTTGTTATGCATAGCCCAACCAAATGTATAACCAAAAGCAGAATGTAGTCTCACACAGAACTTCGTGAAGTAAATATCATTGACTCCGTCGTTTTAATTTTTGGATCAAACTCCGCCATCTGCACAGGGGCAGAGGCGGTGCAATAACAACAACCACTGCCATTGGCCCGAGCACACTTTTAAATCGGCAGATTTAACCCAGTTTACTTGTTATGTGTTATATATTACAAATAAAAAAGAAAAGTCTGGTTATATCTAGATAAATAGGTGTGATTTTTTTAACCTATGTCGTAAATGCTTCTCAGAACACGCATGTTTGCTGTACCCCAGTTTTACATCAAAAAGTTTCGCAGTTACTCTAAAACTGTTGTAGGGCTTCAAAACTTGTTAAATCCTCTCAAACGCATTTTCCTTAGTTTGACTGATCTTTCATCTTTTTGCAAACATGACCAAACCATCTGTAGAAGAACAGCTAGCTGCACTTAGGCGCAAAAGAACTCTGCTGCAACGAAACATGCAACGAACTTTGAATCGAGCGGTTGCAGACACAGCAATGGACGCTGCATCGGCAGAGTGTCACCTGGCCCTTTTGGAATCGCACTTTAGGCAATTGTGTCAAGTTCAACAGCAAATTGAAGAAATAGACTTGGAAGAAGATTCTCGCGATCAGTTTGAGGCAGATTTTATAGCAACAAAATCTACGCTTTTAAAACGTGTGTTGGGGCGGTGCGGCTTGATCGATGAAATAGTTGAAGCCCCAAGATCGAATGGTACGCATAAAAACACGGGGGGTACTTTAGGGTTTTTACGCGACGTGCGTAGGTGTTTATTGGATCACTTTGAAATAAGAACTGCCTAAGCCTAACTTAACTTAAACGCTCCAGAGCAGAGCGGAGACTTAGGGGAGAGATGGAGAGGGAGAGCGGACGGCAGTGCGAGCGCGCGAGATGTAGAAATCTGGATAAAACTGCCGCTCGACACTGCCTCCTGAAATTAAACGCCCTTTTGGCGTGAACAACGTGCAAATGTTAACAGGCGCAATGGCCCTGAAGACTCCGTCTTGATAAATTCCACCTGTTTGGGGGCCAGTTCCCATAATCGATTACCTTCTCTAAAACTCACAAAATTTGACGGAAAATATGGCGAGTACAACCGTTTTATTGCAGCCTTCAATCATATGGTTTATGATGATGTCTTACTTTCTGATATTGACAATGTTCGTACCCAAAGATACTCAACATGACCACACGCAACAAATCATCAGTAGCCAAGTTGGGAACAGGACCAGGCGCTCAGTAGCACTCACTGCAGACTACCTCACCGTCTCACCGACTCAACGGCTCACTGACCCGCCAATGCAGTCAGCACATGTTGCAGTGTCAGTACCAGGCGTTCAGTAGCACCCACTGCATATGAGAATTGCTGATCAGCTATTATATGTCTCACTAACTCACCGTCTCAACGACTCAACGGCACACTGACGCGCCAATGCAGTCAGCACATGTTGCAGCTTTAGCTGAGCCAACTGCACCATACTTTACCTACTTTAGATATAGCTTATTTCACTAATCATTACACTAAGCTTCCGTGTTCCAAGTAGTATATAAGCAGGTATCAAATGAAGAATAAATCAGCTATCAACACACTTCTTAACTCCGCGGTTCTACTTCCTACATCTAGGAATAGGGCTCGTAATACACTTTCTCAACTAGCAGCTAAGCACGGTAGCTCACCCTCAGCGCAGCTCCAGCATCGCCTGTGGTCCGGCATCGCAGTAACCATCGTTACCATTGCCGCGACGCGATCGTCCTGCCATCAAAGCGTCCCCGTGCCAGCGACAAGTGCTCGGGGTCCCGCGGTGTGACCCAGAAGTGTCTACTTCGGTTAGGCACAAACAGACAAGTTTACGTCTCTACTCGGATGTCTTTCTGGTCCTGCATTGAGTGTAGTGGCTGCATTTCAAGTATCGGAAGAAAATTACAAAAAGGCATTGGAGCGCCTTAAGGAACGATACGATAAGAAAGTGTTGATCTTACTCGAACATGTCTCTAGCCTTTTTTCCATTTCTCAAATGAGAAAATCTGATTCTTCATCCCTTCGAGAAATTTTAGATACAGTGGCAGCGTTGCGTGGTTCCAGCTTGGGATAATTTCTACAACATATTAGGTAGGCATTGCCAGTTTCTAGAATGCAGCGCAAAGCCAGGCCAGGAGTTTAAGCAGTATGATAAACGTCCAGAAAAACAAAATCACCCCCACAAAAAGGCATTCCTAACGGCTAGAGGCAGTTGTATAAAATGCGATTCTACAGATTACAATCTAGGACCGTGCCCTTCATTCGTTGCACTTCCACATGAGAAGCGACATGCTTGGGTCAGACAGGCAGCGCTATGTTTAAACTGCCTTCAAAAGGCCCACATCGCAGCTGACTGTCCTTCGAAATTTCACTGTAGGACTTGTCGCGGGTTGCACCATTCTTCGTTACATCGCAGGAGTGAAACAAAAGAAATTTCTCAACCAAATGTAGAACAGACAAACAGACAAACGAGCAACCTCGTTGTTCCACACAAGTAGTCGCATGTCTTTCGCGTAAATCAAATCGAGCTCTTATCCCAACCGCTATAGTTCTTATCCAGGATAAATACGGAATGTTCCACCCGGCAAGGGCCTTGCTTGATTCTGGCTCGGAAATTAACTTTATCAAAGATACTTTGGCCAACAAATTACAACTTCAGCGAAAGCGTCAACATTTTAAAGTTTCTGGTATAGGAGATGTTACAGCAAAACTTCAGTTCTCAGCCTCGACGACCATACGCTCACGTTTGTCTGCTGATGAATGGTCATTGCAATGTGCTATTACCAAGACAATAGCATTGACTCAACCCGCCACTCGAATAGAATCATCAACGTGGTCAATCCCTGACGGAATAGATTTGGCTGACTCACTGTTTTTTAAACCACAAAAAATTGACATTTTACTAAGCACCTAGGAATTCTTCGAATTGCTCACTGGCGGAAAGTTATCACTGGGGCCTGGGCTGCCATACCTACTTAACACTACACTTGGATGGATTATTGGTGGACAAGTTGTTGACAATCCGCAATCTAGGGCGAAGGCTAATGTTCATATGTGCAAAATCTCGCAGTCCCAACAGCTAAATGAAAATTTAAAAAGGTTTTGGGAAATCGAATCGTTTCCAGAATCATCTCAAGACCAGTACACAACTGAAGAGGAAGAATGTGATCGCCACTTCTGTAAAAACTCTGCTTTTCTCGAGAATGGGCGAGTTCAAGTTCGGCTTCCCTTTTCAAAATCTACCTAAAAATTGGGAAGTTCAGTGGATATTGCCAAGCAACGGTTTTGGCAAATAGAGCGACGTTTACAACGTTTACCCGATCAAAAAAAAATGTATTCTGATTTCATGCAAGAATATATTGATCTGGGCCACATGAAAACTGTAGATAGTTATACCCGTTACTCGTAGAGTAAAAGGGTATACTAGATTCGTCGGAAAGTATGTAACAGGCAGAAGGAAGCGTTTCCGAATCCATAAAGTATATATATTCTTGATCAGGATCACTAGCCGAGTCGATCTAGCCATGTCCGTCTGTCCGTCTGTCTGTCTGTCCGGATGAACGCTGAGATCTCGGAAACTATAAGTTGCAAGTTTGTTTCAGCAGAGTGCCACGCATACTCTAACGCCCACAAGCCGCCCAAAACTGTGGCTCCTACAGTTTTCATACTAGAACAAACATTTTAACTGAAATGTATTGTTCTCATCACCTATCCCAAACCTGTGACGCCCACAACTTTCATGCTAGATAAAAAATTTTAACTGAAATGTATTGGTCTCGTCAATACCTATCGATTGATATCGATACAAAATTGCCACGCGCACTCTAACGCCCATAACGATTAAATCTGTCTACCGCCGGTAGGTGGCGCATTTTCATCTCGCTTAGCTGCTTGCATATCTCCATTTCCCTTTGAGTAACGGGTATCTGATAGTCGAGGTACTCGACTATAGCGTCCTTCCTTGTTTTGACTCAAATCAACCTCACTATGTAATCCCGCATCACGCTGTACTGCGTCCAGACAGCTCAACAACAAAGTTGCGTGTAGTTTTTGACGCATCTGCGAAGTCGTCGACAGGAGTATCATTAAATAACATTTTAGTGGTTGGACCGACAGTTCAGCAGGACCTCATCTTAACCCTGCTTTCATTTAGGTTGTATAGGCATCCTCTAACAGCTGAATAACAAAAATGTATCGGCAATTCATTGTAGATCCCCAGGACCGCAAGTTTCAGTTGATTTGGTGGAGGCACAATATTTCTGACCCGTTGAAATTATATCAGTTGAATACTGTCATATATGGGCTTGCTTGTGCACCGTTTCTCGCCATCAGAAGTTTGTATTTCATAGCAGAGAAATATAGGAAAGAATTTTCTATAGGATCTGAAATTATATCTAAAGAGATGTATGTCGATGACCTCCTTAGAGGAGCTGACTGCATTGAGGATTTAAAATTGAAGATTGATCAAGTTACTGGAATCTTATCTTGTGCCAGATTGGAGTTAGCCAAATGAAATCTTAGCACGTTGGATGATAATATAAAAGAACATCGATTCAAGTTAAACAGCAAAGATATCACAAAAACCTTAGGAATGTCGTGGAGGCCCCAATTGGATGAATTTTGCTTTCCGTTCGATTTGCCGAAAACTAACGCTATGACGAAAAGGAATATTCTCTCAATTATTGCACGCCTATATGACATACTTGGCTTGTTAGGACTAGTGGTTATAAGATGCAAAACTTTTGTGCAGGAGCTGTGGATGACTCATTTGGATTGGGACAAAATACTGCCTCAACAATTAATAGATCGTTGGCAATCTATTTATCCTGACTTTCAAAATTTTAACCAATTTTCCCCGAAACATGACTGCGAAATACATGGATTCGCAGATGCTTCCCAGCGTGCATACGGCTGTTGTATATATCTGCGCTCAATTCAAAATGGATCAGTAGAATCGCATTTACTCATAGTCAAAGGTTGCTCCAATTAAAGTCCTTTCTCTTCCACGATTAGAGCAAGATCCCTGCAAGCAAAAACCTCTGCGTGTCGAAAGCGGTAGAAGTGCCAGCAACTGAGTTGCAGCACTCGTTCCTGTTTATTGTAGGACTTATTCAGCATCAAGCGTATTGGAAGGAAATAGATTGTTTAAAGAAGGGGAAAGTCCTCAGCGCAGATCTTCAAAGGCTGACACCTTTTCTGTCGGAATCAGCTATAGGAACTCGCACGGTGACACTGATTCGTGTTGGCGGGCGTCTAGAAAATGCGCAAATCCCGGTAGAAGCCAAGTACCAACTTTTACTGCCAAAAGATCACAAATTCACAACTAACGTGCACGCAGGGCCCAAGGCTCTAATCGGAATCCTACGTCTCCAAGTATGGATAGTTAATTCTCGTCGACTAGTTAGCAAAGTGGTGCGCAACTGTGTCCACTGCTATCACTACAAGCCTCATTTGTTGAACCAGATCATGGGGTCACTTCCTGCTGACCGGCTGTCACTCACAAAACCCTTTGCTGTATCTGGAGTCGACCTGTGTGGTCCATTTCTGACGTCCTATCGCATTCGCGGAAAGGCTCCATACAAAAAATATATGGCCGTCCTCGTTTGCTTTGCCACCTAAGCAGTACATGTAGAACTAGTACCTGATCTTTCAACTAATACCTTTATTCTCTGTTTAAAGCGCTTCATCGGGCGGAGAAGTTTGCCAAATCGGATATTCTGCGACAACGCAACCAACTTCGTTGGAACCCGCACTCAATTAGAAGAATTTAAAATGCAACTCTTCAGCCAGCAAGCGTTGAAGGACTTACAAATATTCACCTCATCCAATGGCGTAGAATTTAGGTTCATTCCACCCCGCGCACCACATTTTGGCGGCTTGTGGGAGGCGGCGGTAAAGTCCATGAAGCTTTTATTGGTAAAAAACACTGGTCACTCACATCTGACGTACGAGGAACTCCAAACTGTCGCAGTTGATGCTAAAGCGGTTGTCAACTCACGACCCCTCGCGCCTCTTTCAGAAGATCCAAACGATGGAGAAAACCTCACTCCGTCGCATTTTTTAGTCGGAACGTCTTTAAAGGCACATCCACAGCCAAGTTTAGAGGAATGCAACCTATCGCACTTGACACGTTGGCAACGGGTCACCCACATCAACCAACAATTCTGGGAGCTTTGGCGACGAGATTACCTGCACACCTTGCAGGCCCGCAGCAAGTGGCTTTCTCCAAAGGCGAACATAGTCCCGGGACAGCTGGTCTTGATCCATGAAGAGGCATTACAGGTCTATTTTCGTGTATATCGTCATTGTTTAGAATTTTAGTATTAAATACATCAATTTTGGCGAGTGTAATTGTGTCCGTTAAATTCATAAGATCGTAAGTAAGCAAGCGCAGACTATATTTTCTAAGTGGAATTTCTTGATCCTTAAATGCTGTTTTGAATTCTACAGATAAAAATTACATCTCTTTAAATATTTTAGAATTATTAACGAATTGATCGTTAATATTTTGTATTAAATCATCGATTTTATTTTGGATAGTTATGAAATCATCATGGTGTTCCCGCTATCCATTTCCAAATAGTGCCTATTTCATTAATGCCTCTTTTCGAACTACTGGGTATTATTTGAGAGATAAGTTTTTTGATAATTTATAAGTCGTGGGATATTTCCCAAAGAAAATTCTTGCTGTCGTGACTTTTTTCTGTTTCAAGATTAATTATATCTCTATAAAGACTTATTTTAGTTATATGAAATAAATCTGCGTATGATTCATAAATAAGAACATTTTTCGTATCTTTGTAAAGAAGGAAATCATAATAATTTCGGATTTGGTTGTAGCTACCAGCAATAATAAGTACTTTATTGAAATCCTTATCTGTAATTTGAAACAAATTACTTAATATTATCTTTATGAATCGTACGGTTTCTGTTATTTATAATAACTTTATTAGGGAGATTTTCCTTAACTACTTGTTTTTTTTATCTAGAATTAAGCTTGTTTTTTTCCCCGTGTTTCTTTTCGTTAATTACCTCTCCTACGTGATAATTCTTATTTTGTCTATCTTTATTGTGGAAATGCTAAATTTTCTCTTGAGCTTGTTGCAATAATTTAGGAATATCTTCGTGTTTGATTTTAGTAAATACCATATCAATAGGTCGTTGGTTGGTTATTGAGTGAATTGAAAATTATATTTGTGTGCTGCTTTAATTATAATTTCGGAATAATCAATAAATTAAGCTCATCTTTAATGCAGCGAGCAATTTCTGTTAAGGTAGAGTTTGCCCTTTCTATTTGTCCGTTGGAGGTACTATGTCGAGAATCTGCAAAGAACAGAGATATCCCATTTCTTTGAGCAAAAGATTTGAATTGGTATGAAGAAAAACTTGGTTTGTTATCTATCATCAAAAATTTGGCTAATAGAAATTGTTGTACAATTTCTGAAACTTTATTTTCTATATTTAGTTTATTAGGGATTTCTATTACTACCAAGTATTTTGAATAGGAATCTATACAAGTAATGAATATAAGATTTTGGGCGTAATATATGTAAAGATGCAAATTTTCACCTTCTCTTTCTGGAATAGGTGCTTGACCGATAGGAATCTGTACTGGGTGTCTGTTGAACTTGTTTTGATTGCAGATTGTGCAATTCTTTATAAATTTCTTAAGCTTTTTGTATAAATTAGGCCAATAATAAAGTCTAGTTATTTGCTTATAATTTTCATCAAGCCCTCTATGAGCTCTACAATGAGTTTCTGTGATTATCAGAGACCTGTCTTCAGCGTCTTCGACATCCTGAACAAATATCTTAGTGTATAAAAATGTATTTATAAAATTGTTTTTAAGTGGTTTTTGAATTCTATAAAAATCTTCTAGAGTACAGTGAACTCCTATTGTTTTATTGGGTGAATATATTCTCTTAAGATTGATATTAAATTTTCTGGAGTGTCATACTCTATTATATGTCTAGTATTTCCGAATACATTAATCGACTCATGTATTGTATACCTCCCCGTTGCTATTAGCAATTGTTGCTTAAACTGGTTTAAGGGCTTTCGGGTTTCTTGTATAACATTCTCAAAACTACTCTCTGCTGAATGCTGAGTATTTTGATCTGAGACCGATTCATTGCTTTTCGTTAAGTTATTAATTTGGATCCTTGGTAAGCGTCCGCAACAACATTTGTTGCTTCTGGCTTATAAATAATTTTGGGTGAATAGCTTTCAATAAAGGAATACCATCTTTTCATTTCAATATTGGGATATTTTTGAGAAATGGACAATGAAAGAGGTTGGTGATCGGTATAGATCTCGATGTTGTTAACCCCATATAAGTAATTTCGAAGGTTTTTAAAAGCCCATTGTTCTTGCCCAAAGTCAGATGGACAAGGTCGGGTCTCTCCGCGGGACGAGGAGGGGTGTAGACGCTCGTCGCGGGCACGGGGACGCTGTTTGTTGCAGATAGCTAAGGGTGTATGGTGCCGGACCACAGGCGATCGATGAGCTGTGTTAGGGTGAGTTGACAAGAGTCTTTACGATATAGAGTGAGAAGACTTGTGAGTGGTTTGATTTGTAACTGACTTTATTGAGCTGTCGATCAGAGTTTAAATACTATCATGACCCGGAACTTGGGTGCTTATATTAACTGACATGTTACGCCTCATATTGGGTTCACCTACATTTTATCGTCTATGCTGCACTGTCAGCGGTATGCTGCTCGTGGCTGCTGACCCACTGATCGTCGTGACTGGCTGTCCCATACTTGCAGCGTCGGCACTGTATTGTGCTGCCACTGTGCGCCTGGTCGCTGTTCCGTATAAGTTGCATTGGTGGTATGTTCGGCTCGCTGACCACTTGCAACTCCGTCGTGTTGGAGCTTGCGTGCGTTTGACCCGTGTTCGTAACCATGCTAGATCGATCCGAGTTACCTTGGTTACGAACATTCTCCCCCCCATTGACGGGTTCGTCAATAAAAGCGGAGGGTAGCCACTGTTTGTCAGTTGTCGACATGTTGCTCGTTCCTTGTACTGATCTCGTGGTTCAGTTCGCATCTGCGGAGGAGTGTACTCGTCTTCCACAAGGACTGCATCTCCTTTATCCAAACGGTCCCAAGATATTTCGTCGAGGAAACCAACTGTGGATACGTAGTCCGATTGGTTTCGTTTGGCGCAACCTGCGATATCCAGCTGGTCGTGTGGTCCAACTTCATCCTGAGTCCTTCCTCTTATTGCACGACGGGTCTTTCTTGGTTTTCCGGCGTGCTGTCCTGGCCTTGCATCGTAGTGACAGCCCTGTTTTGCGTGCGGACGTGCCATCCTGGTATGATGAATCGGATTCCGGTGTCGAATGCGATATTGGATCTGCCTTTGTTACTGTTTAATACTTAATAAATTGCTTATTCTACTGTTACATATGTGTCTATATATATTTTTTTGCTGAGGTCTCGTAAACCATCTATAAAACCTGCGGTGTTCTGTGTTATTGGGTCTCAGTTTGTCGCAATGGTGCTTGAAGACCATTGCGAGGTCGTTTTGGACCTTGACGGTTCGCTGCGTTGCACTCGTATTCCCACCTGTTGGTCGTTGCTGGATAATATTCCAGGATTCTATGTACGTCGTAAACGCCGTACGGTCTCGATCCGTACCTCATGTGGCCCTGTTATAGATGGTCTGCGTTATCCTCCCCATCGGAGTGTGACGGTCCACGACGGCTCCTTCATCCTTCTTCCTAACAATCGTTTTGCTGTTGTTCGATTGGCTGTGCTTGCCGTTACTTTGCGTGGTCCTCCAGTGCCGGACGCCGATCCGTCCGAGATGTATTACGACTCCGCTAGTGATTCGGGTCATGAGTGACCCCCCCCTTTTTTTTTTTTTTTGATTTACTTGATAACTAAATATATTCTTATCGTTATGAACTTTTGTCTCTCTTTTTTTTTTTTCATTCTGTGGTCGTCAGCGTTTTCACCCGACTCATAGGTATTGGGGAAGTGACGCTTTGTTCCGAGCCGTTCTCTTGCTGACATATTCTTGTATGTTTACCTCTTCTGATGAGTAGACAAATTGCTGCTAGCAACAGTAATATTACGACCCCTGCCGCAATGGAGATTGGGTTAACGTAGTTCACCTGCGTATTCGTGGTTGCCTCCGACTCCCCTCTGTCTAGCTGCTCCTGAAGTTGATGGACTTCTCCCTGAAGATGCTTTAGACTGCTCGTTGTATTGCTACGTATGGTCGTGTATTGCTGCCTCTCCTGTATTGGACTCTTGAACGAATGAGTAATAATTGTAGCTGGTTTTTTCTCTATTGTCGATCTTAACGCTGGGCGTCCCTGTAGTGTAACCACTGGACTTCTTGCAATGCAGTCCGCATTCATTGTCATGATTCCATTATTACGCACTTGTATTTTTCCTCGTTCTTCCCCGCACACATAGGTTAATGTTACTTCTTGTGTTGTAGCAAAAATCCAAGCATTTGGAGCATCAAGCGGGTACCATATGCTTGTCGTGTTAATCCTTTCGGGCTTGCAGCTGGATTTTTGTTCAGATTGAACGGCTGCTAGGGCGCATTGGAACTGTTCGTGCGCGGGACCCAACGTCGTTTGTTTTATATTGCACAGCATTGGTCCCATTGACATCTTCGTGCATTGGTTCAGCTCTTCCACAGTAAGTGCAAAGTGTCGATCTCGATGATCACTAATCGCTAGATATTTGGTCTCTGTCTCCGTTGCGATTATGTGATCTTGGGTGGCTACTGGAATGGGCGTTAATTGATACACGTCGTACTCCTCTTCGTCCACTAATGGTATTTTAGTATGAAATATGAGGGTGTTGTCCAATTCCTGGACTTCTGATACCATCACTTGATAGATATCATGCATAGTCTCATGTGTAACAGGTAGTCGCCTCCCTTTCGGGAGATGGGCCTGTATGTTTATAAGCTCCCTTTGCAGCTGACTTACGGAGATTAATGCTGGGCTGACTATGCCCCTTTTTAAACCGGTTACGATGTTGATGACTGCCGTCTGGGTCCTCTTGATATGCCCTGCTATTAATGTTAGTTCTGATGACACCTGCGCTATGTTTCCAGTTCGTATGGTATTTTCGAGGTCTGAGACGTGTGTTTCCATGTGTCTTATCCTGCGTTCCATTTCATCATTACTCGTTCTCATCACGTTTATGGTGCTGTCTAAGATAGACGTCTGATTTCTGAGTAAATGCGTGTTGTGCAATTCCTTAGCTTGGATTTTTCGGATGATCTCTTCCATATTCTGCGCATACTGAGAGTCTAAAACTCCAAATAGCCCGTTGGCGAGATTTCCTACCAGATTCAGAGCTCCTCTCCGTTGTCGCTGATGATTGAACAGCTGTTGACCATCGTATAGCTCGCTGGCCTCTTGTTCGAGCACCCGTATTATCGTTGGACATGACCCGCCTCGTAGGCACCAGGTTGATAAATCTTCAATACTTCTTTTAAACGCAGTGATCTCCTGCGCTAACAGCCGTAGATCAAAATATGATAAGATCGTCCATTCTGCGGACATCAGAGCTATTCTATTCCTTAATTCTACATATGTTCCCGTATTGTTAGGTAATGGGCCTACCTTTACGGGAAGTTCAGCCATGATTGGGACGGCTTGAGTGGCGTTGGCAATGGCCAGCAGCACTATGAATTGGAACATAACCTTGGGGATCTTCTGACACCCTTTGTCACTTCTTCGGGTGCCCTTTGATTGTCTAGTGGCAGCACAGCCAACCGATGAATCGCTCTCGTGCATTCTCCTGCTGATGTCCGGATGCTGACGACTCGGATTGCACCGTCTTTTCCTGCGTGTACCGTCACTATTCTCCCAAGTGGCCACTGTAATGGTGGCATGTTGTCTTCCTTTATTACCACTAGGTCTCCTACGGCAACCGTTTTTTGCTTTCTTGTCCATTTCGATCGGTTTTGTAGTTCCTGCAGATACTCGTGGCTCCATCTTTTCCAGAAGTCCTGTCTGACCTTGTCTATTTGTTTCCATCTTGTTACTAGACCCGATCGTACCTCCTTGTTATGAATGTCGGGAGATGCGGTTATTGGTCCTCCGATCAAGAAGTGCCCTGGAGTCAATGCAGACAGGTCGCGTGGGCTGGAAGAAATGGGAGTAAGGGGCCGTGAGTTTAGTATTGCCTCTATGTCGACAATCACTGTTTCTAATTCTTCATATGTTAAATCTGCCGTTGACACCGTGCGGGTCAACAAATGCTTTGCTGATTTCACTGCCGCCTCCCACAGTCCTCCGAAATGAGGTGCCCGTGGTGGAATAAAATGGAATTCTGTTCCTAGCTGCGAGCATGTTTTTGTAATTGTCTCTCGAGCTTCATCCGAGTATATCGTGGTTTTTAGCTCTCGTAACTCGTTCTTCGCCCCGACAAAATTCGTGGCGTTGTCACAATAGATGCTCTTCGCGACTCCTCTCCTTCCATTAAATCTTTTTAGTGCTGCCAGGAATGCTTGAGTGGTTAGATCTGACACCACTTCTAAATGTACTGCTTTGGTGGTGAAGCAACAAAAAATGGCTAAATAGACCTTATGGGGTTTCTTTCCTCGGATTTTGTAGTGCACAAAAAATGGTCCGCAGTAATCCACCCCACTAATATTAAACGGTCTTGCAATTTGTACCCGATCGGTTGGTAGCGGACTCATGATCTGATTTAACAACCTTGGTCGAGCTCGGCAGCATGTGATGCAGCGTCGTACTGTCGTCAATGCAAGTTGTTTTCCCTTGATCGTCCAAAATTGTTGTCGCGTGTTTGCCAACAGTGCCTGCGGGCCACAATGCTTAAACTGCCGATGCTTGTTCTCAAATATGAGCCGTGTTATTTCATGACCTGCTGGCAGCAACATAGGATGTTTTTCATCGAATGCTAGACTTGAATTCTGGAGTCGTCCTCCTACCCGCAGTACCTTGCTATTGTCCAGAAACGGGTCTAATGACCGATAAGGATCTGATACTGCCACACAACCGTTCTTCTGCAACTGCGTTATGGTAGGCTGGAATGCTATTCCTTGTATCTGTCGTATTATTCGTTGTAATGCCCTTGCTCTTTGTTCCGGAGTTATTTGTCCTGTTTCTCTCTGATTGCCTGGTCGACAATTGTTTCCAAACCGCAACATCCAGGCTGTTACTCCTACCAGCGTGTCAAATGACCCGTGGTGACTGATTTCCGTGGTCCAATCATTGATTTTGATCAGACTCAGGACGTGATTGGTTATAGTACGTTGTTCTGGGTCCTTCGCGTTCAGCATCTGCTTAGTCTGTTGTTTCCAGGTTTCTTGGTTAGTTGTTAGAAATGACGGACCATTAAACCACAACTCCTTATGTTTAAGCTGTGTTGCTGAACATCCTCTCGATGCAAGGTCTGCTGGATTGTCTTCTGATGCTACATGCACCCATTGCTCCGGATTTGATAGTTCATGAATCCGAGCAATTCGGTTTGCTACGAACGTATGAAATGATGATGCTGTTGCGTTTATCCATGCTAACACTATTGTAGAATCCGTCCAATATTGGACTTCATCGATCTTTATCCGTAAATCACTTTTGATTCTTTCTGCTAGCTCAGCTCCTAGGACCGCTGCACATAATTCTAGTCTAGGCAATGTTTGTTTTGCTAGGGGCGCCACTCGTGATTTCGCGCATAGCAGCTTACTTACTATTGGACCGGCGGCTGTTATCGTACGAAGATACGCAGCCGTCCCATAAGCGACTTCTGACGCATCAGAAAATATATGCAATTGGATGGCTGCTGGGTCTGCCTGTGGAAGCGGATGCCTGGCGAGCTCAATGGTAGCCAATACCTGACTATCATTTCGAAATGCCTGCCAATGGGTTGTATCTTCCTTGTCCAACTCAGTATCCCACTCTAACGATTTTTGCCATAGTTTCTGCATAAATATTTTTGCTGCTGTCGTTATGGGGCATAGTAGCCCTAGTGGATCAAATATTTTGGCTAATTCAGAGCACACAACTCGTTTTGTGACCGTCCCTTGTTCGTATGGCGTCGCGCGTCCTTGGACTTTATCTTCCTTAGGATTCCACACTATCCCTAGTGTTTTTATCGTTGCATCCGAGAGTTTGCTGAAGTCGAGGTCCAACGCCTGGTCGTCCCTTGAAATATCCTTAAGTAACTCTGGGTGATTTGCGCACCACTTCCTCAATCTTAGTTTTGCCGACCCTAGAATTGCACAAATCTGATCTCGTTGCCGTATTGCTTCCTCCAGCGTGTCGGCTCCTGATAAGCAATCGTCGACATAGAAGTTTTGCTGAATGGCGTCCGCGCCTAGCTGCTGGCTTGTCGGCGCTCTCTGTGCCAGATGTTGTAAACATTTTGTTGCTAAGTAAGGTGCACATGCAGTCCCGTAGGTCACCGTATTCAAATGGAAGTATCGCATTTTCTCTAGTGTGTTTCGTCGCCATACTATGAGTTGATAGCCCTTGTCTTGAGGATGAACCCAGATTTGTCGATACATTTTCTCTACGTCGGCTGTGAACACAAATCGGTGCGTCCGGAACCGTAATAAAATTGATAGTAAATCACTCTGAACTGTTGGCCCGACCCTTAGGATGTTGTTGAGGCTCTTTCCTGTTGAGCTAGCAGCCGAAGCGTCAAAGACCACTCTTAATTTTGTGGTGGAGCTGTCTGGCTTTAGGACACAATGGTGGGGAATAAAATAATGATTCCTTGGTATACTGGAAAGCTGTACCTCCGTCATGTGGTTTAAACGTTCATACTCATCCATAAAACTCACGTATCCTTCTCGCATTGCTGGATCTCGTTCTAACCGACGTTCTAGGCTGGAAAATCTCCGTTGAGCCAACGCTAATGTTTTTCCTAGCTCCCTTGGATTTTCTGCGAACGGCAACCTTACCATTAGTCGTTGATCCGGGCAGATTTGAACGTTTGATAGAAAATGTTCTTCACAAAGTCTCTCTTGGACTGTCATTGCTGGTACCTCCGTGTTAAACGTATCTAGCTTCCAAAAGTTTTCCAGAGCTGGTAATGGATCCTCCCGTGTTATTGTCATGACATTTCCTGCCATGGCTGCTGGCACTCGTCGCCTCACTGCGCCGAACACAATCCACCCAAGAGTGGTTTCTTGTAGAGTTGGCTTATCATCCCCCAAACTGATAAGTCCGGGTCTTATCAATCGAGAATACACCTCGGCTCCCAGTAGCAAATCTATGCTTCCGGGTTGGCCGAATTCGGGGTCCGCTAACACTACCGTGCTCGGAAGACTAAGTCCTTCATCTATGGATTCCGACGGTTGGTTCTTCGTCAGTCGTGGTAGGATAAACACAACAATCTCCTTCTGAAAGTTCGACCTTAATGATGACAGCCGCACGCGTGCCCATGACGAAGATCCTTGCGCCGTTTCTCCAATCCCTGAGATACCTTGTGATGTGCTGAAGGTGGGGATAGCAAGTTGGTCCACCATCCTGCTGGACATGAGATTAAGCTGAGAGCCAGGGTCGATGACTGCGCGACACTTTTCTCGCCTTGCGGTTTGTCCTTGTATTGCCACCATGGCTGTGGGGAGTAATACGTACGGGTTTGGTGGTTGGCTGAGGGTCAACGCAGACACCTTGTTGATCATTGGGGTCTGCAGATTTGGATCTGAAGTATCCATCGCTTGCAATGGTTGATCTATGGTAGCAATGGCAACAACCGGCGCCGTGGATTCTGGATGTTTGTGCAACATGGAATGATGCCGTTGACGGCAAAAGCGACAGGTCATTGGCGACGGGCAGCTGTTTGTCTTATGGTAGTTTGACAGACAATTGGCACAGCCTGCAATCTTCGTCATTGCCTGCCGACGTTCTTCCGGACTCATTCTTCGAAACATGTTGCAGGATAGGGGCCGGTGTGTGGCTATGTTGCAAATTTTACAAGTGTTATCTCGTGATACCAATGTTTTGGGTTGAGCGTCCAGTGTTTCCAACATGCCGGATCGCCGTTCTAAAAAGGCTAAAACACTTTCCAGCAACGGGACTTCTGTTGGTGAGTTGGCTGAGTCTTCGAGAGCGGCTAACGTATACTGATCTAGTTTTCGCCGCACTAAGAACCCTATAATTGGATCCCAGCTCTTTGTGCAGATTTCCAGGTTTTTTAGAGTACTCATTGAATTCTTGATCGTGTCATGTAAAGCCCTGAGCTGACGTGAAGAGCCATCTATAGGTTTATAATCAACGATTTTTGCTATGGCGGCGAATACTAGTATCTTTCCGTTCTGGTACCTGGCCTTTAGGCGCAACCAGGTTTCGTCATAGCCACCCTGTGAGAAGGCGGTGTCTGTCAAGACGTTCCTTGCTTCACCACGAAGAGAGCTTTGTAGAATATGTAGTTTTTGGCTGGCCGAATATGGTTTATTGTGTACTAACTCTACAAAAAGGTCATGGAACCGTGGCCAGTCTAGATACTCGCCATTGAATTCTGGAATGCTAATTGGCGGCAATGCCAAGTTTAGGCTCATTGGCGCATCGTTTTCTCGAAGTAGGTTCATTTCGTATTCTTCATATAACGTGTGGAATTGGGCTAGCTCGGCTTCTGCCCGGGCTGCGGCCCCAGGTGTGCTATCCAATTCATCGTGGGCTTGCCTCAGTAATGCCCAATGGAGATCCAGGTGCCTTTGTAGGGCTGGGGTGACGGTTGGAGCGTTTGAGGCTAATGTTAGTGATGATTCCAATTCGTTGCATCTTCTCTGCAACTGTCGAATTACCGTATCAATTGTGGAGCTTCCCTTTACTTGCTCTCCTGTTGTGATCTTGATGTTCGCTGAGGTTCGTCTGGGGGCCTTTGGTGGATCGCTTCCAGTCGGTATGTTGTCCAGGAAGATCCTTTGATATTTTTCAACCAGCTCCTTAAGTGCTGTTAGTCGTGAGGAGTATTCACTTCCCGTGGGTAGTGCCGCTTGCTGGACCTCTTCATCCAGATCACAAAATTGTTGCCAGAGCTCCTTTAGTTGGTCTAATCTACCGGCATAATAGCCTTCTCGGAGGCGTCTGTCGGCAGAATCCTTGCCGTAATTCTTTATAAGCTGTTGTATTTTTCCTTGCAGCTCGTTTTGGTCGTCTAACAATCGATTGTGTAAATCGATTCTGGTTTGGTTTGTCTGCTCAATGAATGAGGTCGACATAGTGCAGGTATTCAGTAAATTTTGCTGACTGCGGTTCTTAAGCTAGGCTTGACAGGTGTTTGTGTAAGAACGTCTTACCTGTGCAAACCGGCGTGTGTGCTGCCTATGTGGAAGGCGGATGCTGAAGTGTGATCCTTTGTTGGTAAAGGATCACGTCGGGGTCACCAATGTTCTTGCCCAAAGTCAGATGGACAAGGTCGGGTCTCTCCGCGGGACGAGGAGGGGTGTAGACGCTCGTCGCGGGCACGGGGACGCTGTTTGTTGCAGTCGGATCGCGTCGCGACACGGGTGACTATGGGTGTCACGGTGCCGGACCACAGGCGATATGGACTGTGTGAGTAGGGGGTGCCGGATACTCGTGTAACCGGGGTCAACAGTGTGTTGAAGTCGCTCCGCGGGATCAGGAGGATAATGGCACACCTGTCGCTAGCACGGGGACACTAGAGAACACAGGACGATTCGCGTCGCGACACAGATAGCTAAGGGTGTATGGTGCCGGACCACAGGCGATCGATGAGCTGTGTTAGGGTGAGTTGACAAGAGTCCTTACGATATAGAGTGAGAAGACTTGTGAGTGGTTGGATTTGTAACTGACTTTATTGAGCTGTCGATCAGAGCTTAAATACTATCATGACCCGGAACTTGGGTGCTTATATTAACTGACATGTTACGCCTCATATTGGGTTCACCTACATTTTATCGTCTATGCTGCACTGTCAGCGGTATGCTGCTCGTGGCTGCTGACCCACTGATCGTCGTGACTGGCTGTCCCATACTTGCAGCGTCGGCACTGTATTGTGCTGCCACTGTGCGCCTGGTCGCTGTTCCGTATAAGTTGCATTGGTGGTATGTTCGGCTCGCTGACCACTTGCAACTCCGTCGTGTTGGAGCTTGCGTGCGTTTGACCCGTGTTCGTAACCATGCTAGATCGATCCGAGTTACCTTGGTTACGAACACCCATACTATGTCTAAAAGTTCCTTTTTATTTGTCGCGTATAATTTTTCAGTTTTGATTAGATTTTTTGAAAGAAATGTAATTGGTTTTCCTTCCTGAGAAAGAACTGCACCAATTGCTAGGTCAGACGCGTCAGTTGTTAGGGGAAATTTTTTATTATAGCTCGGTTGTACTTGTGCAATTAAATTTTCTTTGAACTCGTTAAAAGCTCTAACAGCTGAATCATCAAACTGTATAAAAGTTCTAGGTGACGCTTTTTTAAATACTTTGCCGTTTTTCCTTGTTTTTTATTTATTTTCGGGTCATTTCTAAGTAAGTAAGGTAAGCCTACTCCTGAATTTTGTCTAAAAAAATGGTTCTCTTCAATGTTATTTAGTCTCATCGTCTTGTTAGCCGGTTGGTTAACAGTTCCAGTTGGTACCCTTTTATTTTGGGCTTGTCCTTGCTGAGTATTCCGGGTCTCAAATTTGTTAGTTTGATCCCACTTGTTCTGGCTGTAATTATTATTTTGATATTTAATATAGCTTTGATTGTAGCCGTTGTTAGCCCTGTTCTGAACGTGGATAGACTCGTCTACTCCCATTGGTTCTGGCTTATTTTGTGGCTGCCTATAAGTGTTCCACTGATTTTGTTGGTTATTATTAAATCTACCCTGGTTCCAAAAATTTTTGTTTTGATTATAATAAGTATTTTTGTTCTAGTTGTTGTCATGATTAAACCTTAAATTATTATTGTTTCGCTGGTTATTGTAATTGTTGTTTTGTTGTCTTGGCTTATGGTTAAAATGTGTTTGTCCATTTCCATCACAGTTTGGCTCACTATGTTTTCTCTGAGTAGTTGAGAAACTATTTGCGAAATGAGCCGACATGTTGTTGCTTTCCAATTCCTGAACTATGACCATTGCGTTTGGTAGGTCAGTTGGATTCATTGAAAAAATAGTACCTGCAATTTGGCCGTTGAGGCCGGTAATGAAAACTCTAAGAGCTGTCATCCTATGTTTCTCATTAATTTCCGCTGTTATCTTTTTTTTTCTGCCATAGGTCATAATAGTTTTATTAATTAGTAGATTTAATTTTCTATTAACTGTACCATAATAATTCAATATGGATAATTTTCCACGACTCAATACACTTAACTCCTGTTCAATAATATGAATTGGACGTTTGTCGCTAAAGACAAAGTCAAGTCTGGCCATTATGGCATCGAAATTTAATAACGTACCATTATGGGTTAAGGCATCGTTTGCCGTTCCTGTTATTTTGTTTGCTTGTTGAAGGTTCTGACATTTTGAGAATTTTTCCGAAATCAGAAATTAAGTCTTCCACTTTGTTTTTGTACTTGATTTTTTACAAATTTGTTTTTAAAATAATAATAATAATTAAAAAGATAGTATCGCTCACGAATCGACCTCCTAATTTTTCTTCTCGTTGTTTTCTGATCCTGTTGGGGTCGTCCTTTTCTTGGATGATGATCCTGCTTAGAGTCGTCCTTCCCTTTTTGGTTTTCAAATTTTAACTTGGGGTCTTCGTTCCTCCTTTGGTTTTTCAATTTTGGCTTGGTGTCTTCCTTCAATGTTTATTTTCGGCGAGGGATTGCCCTTCAGCCTGCTTTCTTTGAATGTCTTTTTGTTGATGATTTAAAAGATTCTTTGTTAATTTTTGTTTTTAAAAATTTGTTTAATTAAATTGTTTTTCATAATGGTTATTTGTTTCGATGAAATTTGTTTTGTCACTTTTTATACCCGTTACTCGTAGAGTAAAAGGGTATACTAGATTCGTCGGAAAGTATGTAACAGGCAGAAGGAAGCGTTTCCGACCCCATAAAGTATATATATTCTTGATCAGGATCACTAGCCGAGTCGATCTAGCCATGTCCGTCTGTCCGGATGAACGCTGAGATCTCGGAAACTATAAGAGCTAGTGTTACGTACGCCCTCCACATAGAAAGATTCACATAGAGAAACAACGACGAATCTTTAGCCAGGGGGAGGGGTGCATGTGACTAACCAGACTCATACTGGTAAAGGCAGAAGAAAAAGCAATTCGGCAATTCTCAACAACGGCCACTATCAACCTATTGGTAACCATAGCTGGCAAAGGGTAACAGCCGGCCGTTGACTCCCAAGATAGCAGATATCAAGAAACAGTAATTCTAGGTGGGAACACCTAGTTTATCCGATCCATACCCGCAGCCAAGTAAAAGCTCTAGTCTGGTATAAAAGACCTTAGACAAATAGAGAAAGGGGGAGAATCCATTTGGGTGTCTTGCTGACGCAAGCCGGCAGCTTCGAGGGAAGGCGACTTTCCATGGGGCAGTCGTCCATGGAGTCTTCTGCCACCAGGACCAGCCACCATATCCAACAGTCCTTGAGGCGAACACAATTGCAGCTCGAAATAATCTTGTGAAGAACCAGCGCCGCTATTGTCATCAAAGAACGTGGAGAAGATCAACAATAAGGACGACATCCAACATACTGCGATGTTTGTGGACGCAGTATCCGTGATCTCCATGCTCCTGAAATTTGTTCAGCTGTAGGAACCATCCGTTCAGAGCGTAGCGACCAATAGCATACGTCGGAGAAAGTAGTGATGCAATATAAATGTGTTAGTCGAGCCAACCAAAGCTAAAGTGAACTCATGCATAACCAAGGACCAATATCCTCAAATAATACAATTGGATAACAAGTGAAAATCAAGCATTCAAACATGCATTGAAATATATTTAAACCAACCGAATCAATAGACAAAGTGCGAATCATGATAAACAATTAGAGAGGACGAATCTCTCCACCAGCCGTTGAAGAAGTCGCATGCCTCTAGCATAATATATATATATTTTGTGTTTAAGTGAATTGATATACTTAAGAACAGTCGTATTTTGGTGCACGTATATTTATATATATATATCCAATATAATATTTTCCCAAAGCCCAGGATCCGGAGCGTCGAGATCTCATCGCCCAGGATTTAAAGAGGGGGTAAGTTTGTCGGGACACGGTTCCTTTCTTATAAACATACATATATAAATATTCGTGCAGTATCCTACAGTTTTATAGACTACTATAAACTTTTGCAGCGGCGAGTATCAGCCTTGTAGTTATTTGATAATTGCAAGAGCCCTCTGAGCGACGTTTGTAGTCGTGAATAGTCAGTATTTTGCTGTTGTGTGCACCTTCATAGGTGATAAATTCGATACTCTCCGCTAATACAATAATTGTCTATTATTTTAATCCCTATATGAATTAACCAATATTATGTTATTCAACACCGGCACACGCCGACATAAATATTATTTAATAAATTTATAATGTGAAAAAGAATTGAAAACCATGGCGTGCTAGAACTGTAACAACGGGGGTGTGCTGACGCAAGAAGTGGAGTAGGTCAAGAACGATGACATAACTTTCGACGGATAACCTTGACAAAGGGGATCGTATTGCGCGGCCCGCAAAGCTAAGCTTGTTGGGCAGTGTGGACTGATGACTGACGAACTTGATGACTATTATTATTTTTCCAGGCACTTTTAATATTTATTCTCGTTATGTTGGAGAGGAGAGAGGCTTACCAAGATCCCACGACCCGAATACGACGTAGCTTATGCCGGCAAATGGTGCCTGAACATCGGACGCCTCTCCCTCGGCCCAAGTCCTTGTCAGGATTCGGGCACTAATATGCCCACATAACACTAGGCTATTGAGATTTGGCGTGCAGATTCCTGAGCTTCTTACGCAGCGCAAGTTTGTTTCAGCAATGTGCCACGCCCACTCTTACGCCCACAAACCGCACGAAACTGTGGCTCCTAGAGATTTGATGCTAAAATAAAAATTTTAACTGAAGTATATTGTTCTCATCAATACCTATAGATTGACCCGAAAAAAAGTTTTCCACGCCCACTCTAACGCCCACAAGCCGCCCAAGACTGTGACGACCACAGTTTTCATAATAGATAAAAAAATTTAACTGAAATGTATTGGTCTCGTCAATACCTATCGATTGATCCAAAAAAAAATTTGCCACGCCCACTCTAACGCCCATAACCCTTAAATCTGTCTACCGCCGGTAGGTTGCTTATTTTAATCTCGCTTTGCTGCTTGCATATCTCCATTTCCCTTTGGCCCCTTTAGCTGAGTAACGGGTATCTGATAGTCGAGGTACTCGACTCTAGCGTTCTTCCATGTTTAATTTTTATATTGTCCGAGCAGTGAATTTCTGTTACGATCACTATTTTGTAATTTGAGATTTAAGGGGATTATTTCATAAATTATTTTCCACTGTAAAGAAGTCTCGTATACTCAGTCCCGCCAGGGTCTCTTTACCGAAAATATTTGTAAAGATATGGGACAAAAAGGTCTAGGACAAAAATCGGTTGGCTGGCGTGAGATGTAGAGTGCCAGCCACCGGGGTACGGAGTGAGAGAAACAGTTTATTCGGTGTCTGTAGCAGAGTGAAAAGCGTCAGCGGTAACGCGCATTTGGGCCTGGCTCATAGCATTCGCTACGAGAAGGCCGAGAGAGAGGGGACCGATTATGGGGACAACTTTTCCCTAGGGCAGAATTTATGGCCTAAAATCTAGGCATTTGTCTGAAAATATTCATATTTATGCGTGGCCAGCTTGATTGGATTTTTTTTCCCTACGAGTTGCATTAAAATCAGGCGAGAAATACATTTATTGGGGTATTTTTATTGATTCATTTGTAACTCGAGTTTCTACTTTATTTTGTTTTCCCAGTGTAGTCGGGCGCGAGTTGGCTCAATACAGCCGGCAGTGATAGAAGAAGAAGAATAAATTTTCCTTTTAAAAAAATATTTCCCGAAGTTCCTTTGGAAAGAGGGTGTGGCAGTGCGTAGTATTTTTAATATCTGAGAAATATTTTTATTTAATTAATGAGCAACAGGTTTCCTAAAGTTGGGTCCACCCCTTTCTCTCGGTGTAGTCAGCTCGGAAATCAAATCAGAAATCAAAGTAGTCAAAGGGAAAAAGAACAACATGGTAGCGCAAATTTTGTGTTCAGATATGTAAGAAAATATTCTTTATTTAAATTCTTGGTTCATGTTTTTTTTTCTCAGTGCTCGCAATTAACGGGTTAGGTTAGGTCACGGTTTATAAATTCTAGCCTACTCTGGGCGAAGCCGCATCGAGGCCTTCGAGAAATTTCTCATTGCACGGGACTCTCGCTGGCCAAAATGCGGTTCACTCCACTCACTCACCCGTCTCGCTCTCACGCACACACACACGCGTGACTCCGGGTGCTGGGCCGGCACACTCTCCTCGAGGTCGTCTAGGTAAACTCCTTCCTGGGTCACTTGGCATCAGCCCGAAGGCAAAAGACTCCTGTTGTCCACATAAATTTGCTCTGCTCGCACTTCTGGTCCGGTGCGCTGCGTTTTCCAAAAGTGAACTGCTCGCACTTCTGGTCCGGTGCCCCGCGTTTTCCAAAAGAGAGACCTGTTTCTGATCCCGTGCACCGCCTTTGCAAAAATGACTCCTCGCACTTCTGATCCCGTGCACCGCCTTTTCCAAAAGAGACCTAGTCAAGCTTTGCCGCCGCGTTTTGTTCAAGTTTTCGGCTGCTCTGGGTTTTTTCCACTTGTCGAAGTTTCGGTACTCCTTTTCTCTCGCTCTTCCCTTGGCGCGTGCCAATTTTCGGGGGTTGTTTTCCTCCTCGATCGCATGTCCTCTCTCGCTTGCTCCTGTGCGGCGCTGCACTTATCGTGGTGAATATTTCGTTGCTCTCCTGGTGTGTGTGTGTGTGTGTGGCTACTGCTGATGTGAGAACGGAGGGGGAAAAGGTAAACAGAACCTATCGCTTAGGCTGAGCTAAAATAATTATTGTGTATCAATATAACTACAAATCTTATGATTATTGGCTAAGCTTATATATTAAATGCACTGTACAATGTTTTTTTTTTTACAAAGTTATTCGCGAGGGTTTTGTTTGCGTTGTTAGCCGCTGTTGTTGTTGTCGCTGGCTGCTGAGGTTGCTGGCGCTGGCGATGTTGTAGCTGCTAGCTGGCGTTGTTGTTGGCGCTGGCGGCCGATGCTGTTGGCGCTGGCGATGTTGGTGGCGCTATTTGTGAGGGGTCAAACGACTCCTCACATTCCCCTCCTACTTCGGGGGGCGTTGAGAAATGTGGGTGGCCGTGGCTTGCGTGTTGTCATGCGCAACAGGTGGGACGGGTTGTCCGACGCCATGTCTGTAGGGGAGAACGATTGTTAAAACGATGTTTTAACGATTACTAACTGGGTTTTAATTGTTTAGTTAGTAATCATGGGGAAAAAGGTTCGCTGCAGTGGCACTGGGAGCGTTGAGTTCCCACTAGGGAAGTGGAACGTTGGGAAGGCGCACCCTCCAGCAAGTGGCCCCACTGACTCAAACATTGGCTCCTGTCGCAGTGTTCCTGGTTGGCTCTCGCCTCGGCCAGATCGAGCGTCACTCGCCGGCTTGTTTGTGGCAAGTCCGTTGCTATTGTGCCGTCTTCGTACGGACTTCTGGCGCTGCTGCTGCGCTACTATCATCGTGAATGCTTCCGCCGTCTGCGGGTATCCTTGGATGTTTCTCTGCTGCTTCCCGTCTGGATGTGTACTTTTCTTCGTGTATGCTTCTCCGTTGCTTCCGCCTTGATGCGGGTATTCCTTGGTTTCTCTGCTGCTTCCGCCTTGATGCGGGTATTCCTTGGTTTCTATGCTGCTTCCGCCTTGATGCGGGTTTTTAGCGTCAATCGATCTCTAAACTTGCTCCGCCATCTGAATGTCTTCGTTGTCGTCCAGTCGTCTGGGTACCAGATTCTGGGTTTCTGGCTCGTTGACTGCCTCCTTTAAATGCCGTTCTGCGTTGCGTGCTCTGGGTATGTTGCAAGCGCACTATGGTGGGAGAAAATAACTTAATTACTTTGTACGGGCCCTCGTACTTGGGTGCTAGCTTAGCGGAAAAGTTATCCGCTGCCCTGGACAAATTATGCTGTTTTACGAAGACCAGCGATCCTATGGTCGGTCTCCACGCACGTCGCCTGAGATCGTAATGCTTCTGCTGCTCCAACGAAGCTCTCTGAGTGTTCTCCTGTACTACCTTAAAAATGTCCGGTAGCAATTCCGCTTTCGCTTCGGGTGAACGTGGCCCTTGGCTTGGTCCTGGAGTCACTTCATCATACAAGGCTCCCGGGAGTCGTGGCTCTCTGCTTGGACGATGAACGCTGGACTGAATCCGGTTGAGTCTGAGATGCTGCTATTAATTGCCAGATTCAGTTCGGGCAGAAGTTCGTCCCACGTCGTCTGCTTGTCCTCGATATACTGGGCGACCATCGTTTTAATGGTGCGATTGGCCCTTTCTGTCGGGTTCTGCTGCGGAGTATAAGGTGCTGTATGTTGGCTCTCCATTCCCGCCTGCTTGCAGAAGGCTTTGAATGAACGACTCGTAAACTGTGTCCCATTATCGCAGACAAATGTTCGGGGAATACCAAAGTGATTCAAAATCCTCTCCCGAAAGGATTTTTCGAGATGCGCCGAAGTAGCTTTTCTCAAGAGGACCAACTCAACCCATTTCGAAAAGGCGTCGAAGAATACGAGCAGCATCGTATTCCCACTCTTGGATCGCGGAAGGGGCCCAATAAAATCGGCGCAGACAGTATCGAACGGCTCGTTAATCTGACTGGTGAACATTTTACCCGCCGGTTTGGTTTGGCTGACTTTGAACCGTTGGCAAGTGTCACATTTGCGGACATACCTGGCAATATCGCGGAAAAGACTTGGCCAGTAATATCTCTGGGCGATCCGGGTGGTTGTCTTCCTAATTCCGAGATGTCCTGCCGTGGGCTGGTCATGGCATTCCGACAGTACTCGCTGTCGGTGTTCCTTGGCTACGCACAGTTTCCAGGGCACGGAGTCTTCGTCGTCAGGTCGGGATCCGATATGCCGATATAGCTGTTGGTTCTCGTACGCGTAGTCCGGGTAATCTTCAGGCCTGTTCTGAACAAGTTTCAGCATCCGCTGTTACCATGTGCATCCCGGCCTATCCTCCTGGATCATCTGAAGTACTTCCAAAGGCTGTCGAGAAAGTGCATCTGCAACAATGTTCTGGCTCCCGCGTCGATAGGTGACGTCAAACTGGTACTGCTGCAGTTCCAACGCCCAGCGCGCTATGCGGCCGGTGGGATTATCAATCGAGTTGAGCCACTTCAAGGCGAGGTGGTCCGTTATCACCTCAAATCGATAACCTTCCAAGTAGCATCTGAGTTTCCTGATGGCCCATATGATAGCCAGACACTCCTTTTCCGTGGCGGAGTAGTTTTCCTCGGCGGCGATGAGGCGTCTGCTGGCGAATGCAATGACTCGTTCTTCTCCCTGGATTTTCTGCGTTAAAACTGCTCCTAGGCCGATGTCGCTGGCGTCTGTTTGCAACACGAACTTCTCGTTGAAGTCGGGGCAGGCGGGAACCGGCGCCTCCGTGAGTTTTCTTTTGAGTTCCTCGAACGCATCTTGCTGCTCCTGCTCCCATTGCCATTTCTTTCCTTTCTTGAGTAGCAAAGACATGGGCTGCACTACGCTGGCAAAGTTGGGTACAAATCTCCTGTACCATGACGCGATCCCTAGACATCTCCTCAACTCCTTGCATGTGGTGGGCGGACTCAGTCGCCGTACTGCCGAAATCTTGTCGGGGTCCGTGTGAATTCCCTCCTCACTGATGACGTGTCCCAAGTACACCAGGCTGCGCTTAAAGAAACTGCATTTCTTCGCGTTGAGACGAAGGTTCGCCTTTCGTAGCCGTCGAAATACTTCTTGTAGATGCTGCACATGCTCCTCCAGAGTGCGGCCGATGATGATGATGTCATCCAAATACGCAAACGCGTTGGGCTCCATGTCCGGTCCTATGACGCTGTCGAGCGCCCGATGGAATGTGGCTGGTGCTGAGTGGAGGCCAAACGGCATCACTTTCCAGTGGTACAAGCCCCTCCCGGGGACTGTAAATGCTGTGCACTCGCGGCTGGACTCGGCTACAGGGATTTGCCAATATCCGCTCTTCAAATCGAGCGTCGATATGTACTTGGCATGGCGCAGACGCTCCAAGATGTGTGTTATCCTTGGCAGCGGGTATGCTTCTGGAATAGAATGGGCATTTAGTTGTCGAAAATCTACACATAGTCGCATCTCTCCAGATTTCTTGCCCACGAGTACAATAGGGGCGCTGTGGGGGCTCCGTGAAGGCTCTATACAGTCGTTGCGTAGCAGTTCGTCGATCTGCTCATCGATAATCCTCTGCATCGCGGGATTCTTAGGAAAATACCTCTGTTTGATGGGCTTATCATCTCGCATAGTGATATCGCTGAGCATAATATTTGACACTCCCGTCAATCCTTCGAATTTGCCCAATTCCTCCTGTAGGAATTTGTTTACCCAGGGTTCTAATTCTTCTTGCTCGGCGTTTGCGGTGATTGCGGCTAGTGCTCCTCCAGTGTCAGGTGTGTATCCTGGTCTGACTGGGGAAGGCGCTCGCCCTTCCTCTACTGGTTCCGCTGAAACAGTAGCATGATTCCGTCGAAAAGGATTATTTCGCACGGCGGTGTCGTGTCGAGGCCCTAAAATACTGCTGGTCGGGGTGGTTTGCACCTCGTTATCTGGATCGTTGTTTGCTGGAGTGAACGCGTTTGTCAAGAGAGAAGGCATAGCTAAGTCGTTGGTGGGGCTGCTTATTAGGAGAGGGTTCAGCTGCAGCGAAGCGCTGCCGCATTGGAGAGTGGCAGACACGCCACAGAGGAAGTCCATGCCCAATAGCACGTCTTCCATGATCGAAGGGAAAACTAGCAGTGGAAAGGTGACCCAACATTGGTCCAACCGGACTTTGGCTACCAGAGACTTGGTTATCTCCTTGCGTGAGCCTTCCGCCAGGCTGACATGAGTGTGTACCGACCGTACGTTATGTGGCGTCCCTACACGTTGAACAACTCGTTCGCTCACGAAGCTTCTGCTAGCTCCGGTGTCTATGGTAGCGTTAAACTCCTGACCCTCGATTTGCACCTGCGCGATAATTCTGCTCGACTGAACCTGTAAGATTTCTCCTAATTCCGGGGATTTCTGTAGGCAGTCTCCGTCCGCTCCCCGAGGGGGCGAAGACTCCTCTCGTTTCCCGGCTGGGTACGACGGCAACACTCGAGAGTGCGTACTCCTCTGCGACCACAATCCCAACAAAAGAGGACTCTGGGATTGCGACATGTAGCTGAACGGTGACCCTCCTGGGCACAATTCCTGCAAGCAAGACTGAAATTCGGCACCATTGACCTGTTCCCCACTCGAGGAACTGATTGTAAAACTGTGGCTGGGGTGGGTGGTCGTCTGGCCGGTCGTGTGAAATTCTGTTGACCTATTGGTGATGCTCCTGCATACGCTGGGATCTCGTACTCGTTCCTCCTAGGCGCTGGTTGTGGTTCGGCCAACATTCTGGCATGGCTTCCTGTGCTCCTATCACGGGTGACCTCGTAGTTTACCGCTAAAGTGGTAAGTTGCTCCAAAGTGGTGAAGTCGTGCCTCCTTGCGTACATCTGATACTCCGGTTGGAGATTTTCATAGATCCGGTCCAACTCCTGCTCCGCATTATACCCCGCTCTGTGCATCATGAGTCTGATGTTGACTAGGTATTGTTTGAAAGTCTCTCCCCGTCGCTGATCTGTGGTGCGGATCTCATCCTCGAGTCGCTGAAAGTACCTGGGTGGCAGAAAGAAGTCAAGAAACGCCTTCTTGAAGTTCGTCCAAGATTTTCCTAGCAGCTGGCTTGTCCGAAACCAGTGCTCAGCTGTATCCGTCAAAAGACCAGGGATGGCCTGCGGCATCTTCTCCACGTCAACTTAGTATGCGGTGGCTCGTTCCTCGAGGTGTTGGATGAAGGTTATGGGGTCCGTGGTCCCGTCAAAAGTGATTCCCCAATTCTTCAGCTTTTCCGCTAGCGTGGCTGCGGACATCTCTGATTTCCTGGGAAAAATATCCCGCTTGACCGGATGGATATCCGTGTCTCCGACTACATCGGCGGCACCTCTGCCTTCCAGTGCTGGCACCTGAAGCTGTGTTGGACCCGGTGGGTGTGGGTTCGGAGTCGGTGAACGCTGCTTCCTATCCGTTAGGGCGGCTGTAATTTCCGCTTCGCATTCCTGTATCCGCTCGGCTATCTCCAGCACGTGGTCGTCCCGATTATTAAAAGCAGCCAGCCGGCTCCTCATTTCCTCAACTGTTCCGGTTGCTTCCAAGGAAAACTCTTTCAGAATCGCCTCCAATTCCCGCTTCCGGAGATACGAAATCCAACGCGCCTCCTTATTGCTGTGAAATAATAGTTAACTGGCAAACGACAGGAAAAGTTTCGATAGGACGAGAGAAATTCTTGGACGAGGGTCAAACGATGTTCGAACTGGTTAAATTCTTAATTGAAAATTTTATTTTATTTGTCACCAAGAATTCACTGAATTCCCACGTGCAACGATGGTGACCACAATCCGATGTCAAAGGACGATTTAATTCCTAAATTTTCTCGACGGTGATTGAATTTTGTTCGACGACGATGTAGTTTTAAATTTTTCCACGACGATGTTTTTGAGAGCTGCCGATGCACGTGTTGACTCGGCGATGGTTATATGAGAAGCCCCCAACGATGTGATCCCGTTGCCTGTACTTGATCGACTCCTGCTCGTGTGAGAGGGACGACGATGAGAGTGAAAACGAAAAAACAAAATGGCTGCGCTGTAGGGAGTATACGTTAGCTTTTCCCTACCTCGTGCTTTCGAAACTCTCGTGACCTGAGTTGGCTAGCCTAGAGGGCTCTCGCTCTCTCTCTCTTTCCGATTATCGGCCTGTATGTGTTTCGACCTCACTTGATTTGCTGGCCACGTGAGCTTGGAACAAAGAATCTCTGATTTTAGGTTATGTACTTTGCTCTGCTGAGAAATACATGTATGTGTGTCTGCGTGCGTTAGAAATTTCTCGCTGTGTGTGGGTATACTTTTGTATAAGTTCTCCCGAATGCCATGTGCTCTGCTTAAATTCTAAGTTTTTTTTTTCTGAGGTTATGTTCGATGCGTTGGTATATTTTTAAATATATATATATTTCCCTGTTTCCTGCCCTAGAAATTTTTGTGTCCCTCGATATATGACTCTTCTTACGTTCCGACTTCAAAATTTTCAAACTCTCTGTACACAGATGGGTCTTTAGGCCATATTTAGGTCGTCTAAAATTTCGTAAACCCCATGTCCCTGTTCGGGCGCCCTTCTGTAAAGAAGTCTCGTAGCCTGGGATATACTCAGTCCCGCCAGGATCTCTTTACCGAAAATATTTGTAAAGATATGGGACAAAAAGGTCTAAGACGAAAATCGGTTGGCTGGCGTGAGATGTAGAGTGCCAGCCACCGGGGTACGGAGTGAGAGAAACAGTTTATTCGGTGTCTGTAGCAAAGTGAAAAGCGTCAGCGGTAACGCGCATTTGGGCCTGGCTCATAGCATTCGCTACGAGAAGGCCGAGAGAGAGGGGATCGATTATGGGGACAACTTTTCCCTAGGGCAGAATTTATGGCCTAAAATCTAGGCATTTGTCTGAAAATATTCATATTTATGCGTGGCCAGCTTGATTGGATTTTTTTTTTCCCTACGAGTTGCATTAAAATCAGGCGAGAAATACATTTATTGGGGTATTTTTATTGATTCATTTGTAACTCGAGTTTCTACTTTATTTTGTTTTCCCAGTGTAGTCGGGCGCGAGTTGGCTCAATACAGCCGGCAGTGATAGAAGAAGAAGAATAAATTTTCCTTTTAAAAAAATATTTCCCGAAGTTCCTTTGGAAAGAGGGTGTGGCAGTGCGTAGTATTTTTAATATCTGAGAAATATTTTTATTTAATTAATGAGCAACAGGTTTCCCAAAGTTGGGTCCACCCCTTTCTCTCGGTGTAGTCAGCTCGGAAATCAAATCAGAAATCAAAGTAGTCAAAGGGAAAAAGAACAACATGGTAGCGCAAATTTTGTGTTCAGATATGTAAGAAAATATTCTTTATTTAAATTCTTGGTTCATGTTATTTTTTCTCAGTGCTCGCAATTAACGGGTTAGGTTAGGTCACGGTTTATAAATTCTAGCCTACTCTGGGCGAAGCCGCATCGAGGCCTTCGAGAAATTTCTCATTGCACGGGACTCTCGCTGGCCAAAATGCGGTTCACTCCACTCACTCACCCGTCTCGCTTTCACGCACACACACACGCGTGACTCCGGGTGCTGGGCCGGCACACTCTCCTCGAGGTCGTCTAGGTAAACTCCTTCCTGGGTCACTTGGCATCAGCCCGAAGGCAAAAGACTCCTGTTGTCCACATAAATTTGCTCTGCTCGCACTTCTGGTCCGGTGCGCTGCGTTTTCCAAAAGTGAACTGCTCGCACTTCTGGTCCGGTGCCCCGCGTTTTCCAAAAGAGAGACCTGTTTCTGATCCCGTGCACCGCCTTTGCAAAAATGACTCCTCGCACTTCTGATCCCGTGCACCGCCTTTTCCAAAAGAGACCTAGTCAAGCTTTGCCGCCGCGTTTTGTTCAAGTTTTCGGCTGCTCTGGGTTTTTTCCACTTGTCGAAGTTTCGGTACTCCTTTTCTCTCGCTCTTCCCTTGGCGCGTGCCAATTTTCGGGGGTTGTTTTCCTCCTCGATCGCATGTCCTCTCTCGCTTGCTCCTGTGCGGCGCTGCACTTATCGTGGTGAATATTTCGTTGCTCTCCTGGTGTGTGTGTGTGTGTGTGGCTACTGCTGATGTGAGAACGGAGGGGGAAAAGGTAAACAGAACCTATCGCTTAGGCTGAGCTAAAATAATTATTGTGTATCAATATAACTACAAATCTTATGATTATTGGCTAAGCTTATATATTAAATGCACTGTACAATGTTTTTTTTTTTACAAAGTTATTCGCGAGGGTTTTGTTTGCGTTGTTAGCCGCTGTTGTTGTTGTCGCTGGCTGCTGAGGTTGCTGGCGCTGGCGATGTTGTAGCTGCTAGCTGGCGTTGTTGTTGGCACTGGCGGCCGATGCTGTTGGCGCTGGCGATGTTGGTGGCGCTATTTGTGAGGGGTCAAACGACTCCTCACACCACCTTAGTTTTTTTTGATCAACACAAGCTTTTTATTTTTTTGCCGGTTCTAAAGGGTTTAAGGGGACTATTGCATTTATAAATTTCCACCATATTTTTATCAACACAGGCTTTACATATTCGTCGGTTGTATCGGGTTTTTGGCCGCGCAAAATTCCTTTTTCACTTTTAAACTTTTTAGCGTTTATATAAAAGCTTTGTTTTAGGGCCAATTTGTTGGGCCAATTATGTTTCTCACTAGTGAATTAATTAAAAAAATTTATTTTTATTTTTAATAATCACTTAACTCACACTCACACTCGAACTTATTTAATTCACTGCTCTTATACTTTTTCTCGATTTGTTCTACTGCTCGATTCGGATCTCAACAACGGACTGCCTGCTCTCTAGTTCAATGATCAATAATCAAACCTCGGCTTAAGAGATTTATCCCCAAAAATTGATAAAGAGAATGACTCAAGAGAGTCGGAAAATAGGATGATGCAATTGCCAATTGAATTTGAAGTCCAAATTCGGCCGGAAATTGGTGTTTAGTGGACTTTAGGGATCGCTTTGGGGATCTTTTTGTTTACGTTGGCGGACTCAGGGCTCGCATTGGGACTCCGATGTTTACGATATCGGCTTGGATGTTTACAGCATCCGTTTGATGCAGACTGCGTGAAACTGATGGTCGTTGCGTAGATGGCTAAAGGCCGGTGGATGTCGAGCATGATGGTGATGCGGCCGAATGCCGATACATGCCCAATGCGGTTACGTTAAAGAGGTTTGAAAAAAAACAAGTGCGGAGCGGTTGCTCAAGCTTAGTCGGTGGCTTAATAGCAAGCCAGTACGAAGCTAGGGATTCTAAATTTGAAATCCTTACTCTCTAGTTTCGATAGTTTCGGAGATATCAGAGTTTATTTCCAGTTTTAAAACTATAGGAGCCATAGTTTTGGGAGGCGTTAGAGTCGGCGTGGAATATTCGCGTATAACCTAGCGCTGCGTACGTAGCTAAAGAATCTATACCTGAAATCCAAACTTTCTTTCGAGCTACAGTTTGTAGAGGTTCGTGGGTGTTAGAGTGGGAGTGGCACTTGCGTTGCGTATGAAGTTAAAGATTCTAAATCAAAAATTCAAACTTTCTAGCTCTCTTTCTACTCTCCGACGCACAACATGCGTACCGTAAAGGCAAATCAACAGATACCGCCCTCCCCCTCTATAGAGAGAGGTTTCCGCAACACTCTCTGGCAGCGTTTCTAGACATATAAGGCGCCTTCAATCACGTCGCCCCAACGGCTATCACTAGCGCTCTGACTGAACAGGGCATTGAGCGGCCTGCAGTGGGACTCATACACACCATGTTTACCAGAAGAGTAGTGCACTCCACTATGGGATCTGCACACTCGACCAGGAATGTCAGCAGAGGAACCTCGCAAGGGGGTGTACTCTCACCTCTTCCATGAGTTATAGTGGTCAAAAAACTACTACAACTACAACGTAATAGCCCACGCGGATGACGTGGTTATCCTACTGCAGGGTAAATTTCCTCAAACTCTTTGCAATCTGATGGCGACAGCGCTATACCCGCTCTCTAAGTGGACAGCGGAATGTGGACTCAAAGTTAACCCAGAAAAGACAGACCTAGTTCTATTCACAATAAAGTACAAGATACCAAGTCTACCTCTCCCGAAACTACACCGAATGCGCCTAACCCTCAGCAACCAAGCAAAGTACTTAGGTGTCATCCTTGACAGACAGCATATTAGACCGCTTCGCTTGTAAAAAAGCTATTGGGAGGAATTGGGGTTTTCCCCCGTAATAGTTCACTGGCTATACACTGCAATAGTCAGGCCCATTCTTCTCTACGGAAACATAGTGTGGTGGCTTTCCCTAGAAAATAATTGTAGCCTTAGGATCCTTCACAAGATCCAAATAACCGCAGAGCTCTGCATCAGTGGGGCGCTCCGCACCTGAAGCACTAAACACAATCCTTGACCTTCAATCCCTGGACCTACTTGCCAGAAGCTGGGCATCTGCAACAGCGCTGAGGCTCCGTGAAGCAGCGGCATGGACAACAGGCTCAACGGGTCACTCCAGTATCCTTACAAATCAGATATCCATACCACGTATTACAGATTACGTTCCACCCATAGTCAACTTCGAAAGAAGGTACCAGATCTTCATACCCACCCGTTCATACTGGGACAACCTCCCACACCAATTCGAAAACACCGTCAATATATATACAGACGGCTCCAAGCTTAACTCACAAACAGGTGGGGCAGTTTTCTCTCCCGAACTGGACATAAAAGTCTCATTCCGCCTACCAGACAACTGTAGTATTTTCCAAACGGAAGTCATGGCAATCCAGAAAGCCATGACCCACCTGGATACATCAGAATATCACGACATAGACATTTTCATCTTTTCGGACAGTCAAGCCCTTCGACTCCTACACAACAAACTAAACAACTATCTCTGAATGCCGCAAATCTCTAAACGAGATGGCCACTTATTTGAGAATCAACCTCATCTGGGTGCCTGGACACCTTTGAGGGCAACGGCATAGTAGACGAGCTAGGAAGACAAGGGACAACCGCCGACATCCTTCGCGATAAGGACACGGCGGGTATGCCCATTGCTACCTGCCAGCTCATCCTTCAGCAGAGACTGTACACCCTCTCCAACAACCGATGGAAGACAACCTCAACATGCCACAACTCCAGACTCACGCATCAAATTACAGCCCGAAAAGAACCAAAAATCTCTTACAATGCAATAGGGAAGACATCTCCACTCTACTAAGTGCCCTCACGGGCCATTGTCTTCTAGGGTCTCACGCGAATTTTGTTTAAGGAGTTGCGAAGCTTTAAAAAAATAAATTATTTGTAAGTAAAACACGTCAAGCGGGTTTGGTGGGCAAAAATCAACTGAATATTCTTTATTGATAATGTTTTAAAGAAAACTTAATTTAGGCTTACAGAAGTGCTTATTAGGTTTTCTTACGAATTATTCTGGTCGACATGTGTAAGATCGTTGGCCTCTAGTTAGCCTGAATTTAATAACGATCGATGAACTATGCATTTCCTGTTTACTGTGTTATATTGCTTATTTGGATTTTATATTTTCTTAGAACTTATTTTGGTTGGCATGTGCCAGATCGTTAACCTGTGCATTTCCTGTTTGCTGCATTACTTTAATATATTGTTTATTTAGCATTTAATGAGTTAAGCAATTCTTGTACTTTATTATTAAGAGGTGGTAAAGAAGAAATTGGGTTTTGGAAATATGTGGGAAGTGAAGTGGGGTTATACGTAACTTACGTAACTTCTCCCCCTTTTAGATAAGAATTCTCTTGAATTCTATTGTTATTGAGCTGAATTTTAATTTTCTTGTGTTTTAAAACAATGTAAGCAATTAATACAATTATTGACAAAAGTATGGTTGCATTAAAAAAATAATTTATGTCTTTATGTGTTTTTAATTTTCTTATGTTCGACCAGTTAATCTTATTATTTTCCAATATTTTCTCAAAAGTGATTTGTTTAGTAAAATTTTGAGTTTGGTTTGATTTCTCATATAAAATTCTTTTCTTATCTAATTCGTATGAATTTGTAAAATAATTATTTTCTATACCTATTGTACAATTTGTAAAGTGTATTAGAATATTTTTTTTCATTTTAATTTCATTGCTGTTACAATTTTGATATAATGTTTCATTTTTAGCATTCTTAATTACTACGGTTTCTTCGTCTAGTTCTAATATTTGCATTTCATTTCTTTGTATCAGTTTGCAATTTTTCTTAAATACACAATGTTTACTTTTTCGCATTTCTTTTAATTTTTTATTTGTTTTATAGGTGTATGTTGAATTTTTATAGTTAAATATCAGTTCTGATTCCTGATCTATTTCAAAGTTTTCTTCATTAGGCATCGGTATTATCTGTTGTATTTTTACTGTTATAAAGTTTTTTGGTATTTCTATTGCGAATACTAAAAGATTATTTCTGAACATAGCCGTAGCTAACTTTATATGGTTTAGTTTGTTGAAATCGATATTGTAATTTTTTATTTCGTGATCTGTTAATATGCTGGGATGTAATATATTGTATCTAGCAGAAGCAACGTTATCCTGCAAATGTTCAATCATATTTTTTATTAACTGAATTTTTATCTGTTGGTCGTAATATAAGTTCTCCTGGTATCTGTTATTTTCGAATTTGCTAATTGCATTCAATTGTCTCTCTATTGCCTCTCTATCTGATTTAACTATTTGTTCAATGTTTTTTATTGTATCATTGAAATACGTATTTGTCGAGGAATCACTAGAGCCTTCCCCTGTCGAGGAATCTCTAGAACCTTCCTCTGCTTCAGGCTGCTCTTCGTGCTGCTCCAAACGGAAACGTTTTCTGGCGCGTGGCATTTTTTCAGTTTGGCTCTTCAAATACGAATGCTTTCCCTTACAGCTTGCGTCCCCTTTTCCGTTTTCGCCAGCGTCACTCGCTACTTTCTTCTACTCTCGTTCTCGCATTCCAATACACACACTAATGAGAACTTCTCGTTATTCCTTTTTGATGCGGACACCTGCATCCTTCTATCTCGCTCACACCAGTGCACAGACTAACGTTGACAACAGAAACTATTGCCTCTATTTGAACAGCCAAAGGAACAGCACAGAAGGACATACATGAAAACGAATGGGAAGCGAAAGACAAATCAAAGCTAACAGTTGTTATAACTTTAATTGGCCAACTAATCTACGACATATTTATGTAAATTTGCTTGTTTAATGCTTCATCTGTTTCCTGCATGTTTTCTTTAAATGTAGAGATATGATTCTCAACTTCTTTCCTGTCTTCATCGTCCATTGTTCCAAACAACCATTTTGCTGAACTACCTACTACATTAATTAATCCTCTTCTTTCGCGATTGTGGTTTCCATATAGGGTATACAATTTGTTTTTTGTTTCAGTTAGTTCCGATTGTAATATGTGCTTGTTGTCATTGTTTGTCATTTCTATGTTTTTTCCTATTTCGTTCAAAATATTGTCAATATCTTTTAAGTTTATTATATGTACTACTATATCTGTTGTGATAATTATATCTTGATTTTACATCTCTATTTGCGCATACCCGTCCTGATCAGGTATTTCTTGAATCGTTAGTGTTCCCGCTGTTGTTGTTATTGCCATTGTCATTAGTATTGTCGTCAGCAACATAGTCGTCGTTAGTATTTTCTGTAAATTTATAAGGGCGTTTAATATTTATTGGGTCAATATTACCGAGATTTGCTTTTTTGAATTTCGGAGCTTCTTTGTGTCTGACTGCCCTGTAGTTCTTTATAAAACCCTCTTCTCGTTTTTCTTCATAATGCTCCCTGTTGCCGTTGTGCTTTTCTAACATTTTTTGTTTAGCGCTATCTATATTTTCTTTTATTTTTGTCAATTCTATCTTATTGTTGTGGGCTTCGCTGGGGGTACATTTGATTGTGGAGTGATATCTTTCATTGTAATTTCTCACTGCTCTCTGCATAATTTGTTTTACTGACATATTCGACGCTTCCGTTTTATATGTTATTCTAAACTTTTCTGCTAGTGAATTGTGTAGTCTTTCTACATCTGAATTGCCAGTGTGACTATTCGGTTTTGTTAAGTGTAATTCTATCCCTTCTTGTCTTAGTAGTTCTTTAATCCTGAATGAATCAAATTCGTTATCAGCTATTATTTTACCTGGTTTGCCTATTTTCGTAAAATGTTCCTCCAATTGTTCTACTATAGTGATATGATTTCTATCATTTAATGGGTATACTGCTGCGAACTTTGAAAATTTATCTATGGTCGTTAAAAAATGTGTATTTTTTATTACATATGTATCCAAGTGTATTATCTGATTTTTATCTGATGGGGTTTCCGTTTTACTGAATTTATTTTTAATAGGATTTCTATCATATTTTATTTCTTTGCAAAAATCGCATTGATTTATAACCATTTGCACCAACTCTAACAATTTTGGAAAGTAAATCTTGTTTTTCAATTGGTTATATGTTTCCTGAATTCCTGAGTGCATACTTTCTCTTACATGATAAAACGAAATTTGTCTTACGGCTTCTGTTTCATGTTCAATATCTTGAGCTCTGAGTGTGCATTTTATGAATTTTAATTGTTTGTTGTCTGAAAACATTTCTATTAGTTTTTCTTGTACTATGTTATACTCTTGATACGATAATTCTGAATAGATTCCGACTTTTCCTTTGTGTATATATTTCCTGAAAATATCTCCCATTGTTTGTTCGTCTGTTTTACTGTCTGTAATAATTATTTGTGTTTTATATTTGTTAACTATTTCCTCTTTTATATAAAAATGATTGTGTAAATTTTCTTCGGCTGAGTGTACTGTTGATGTTGAGAGATTATCTTCAATGTTTGCTATCATGTTTATGTCTGAAATATTATATTCGTATTCATTGTCTCTTTCGTTTTCGGTTTTGTTCGTGAGGTCGCTGTCTTCCAGTCTGCTAAGAAAATCTGCCACTCTGTTCTCTTTTCCTTTCAAGTAATCTATCTCAAATTGATATTCTCCTAATTTTAATAACCATCTCTGGTGTCTGGGTGAAATATCTTTACCTTTATGTTTTGAGTGTAAGAATTTTATTGGCTGGTGGTCAGTTAATATTTTGAATTTATTCCCGTAAAGGTATGGTCTGAAATAATTGACGCTCTATAGTATTGCTAGGAATTCTTTGTCTGTTGCTGACTAATTTTTTTCATGATTGTTTAGCGTTCTTGATGCAAAGCAGATTGGATGACCGTCTTGAGATAGGACAGATCCAATTGCATAATTTGATGCATCTGTAGTTAATGTACATTTTTTTTCAAAATTGGGATATCTTAAAATTGGGTGAGAACTGATTAAATGTTTTAATTTTTCAAATGCTTCGACATAGGTGGGGTCTTTTAGATTCATTTTAACATTTTTTTTCAAATACTTGGTTATTGGCTGTGCTACTTTAGCATAATCTTTTATAAATTTTCTGTAATAACCTGTTATACCTAAGAAGCTTTTTATTTGCTTCTCTGTTCGTGGTAACAGTAATTTTTCTATGATTGCGATCTTATTTGGATTTGGTTTAATGCCCTCTTTTGTAAGGATATGTCCTAGAAATTCAGTTTCCTTTTTCATGAAGTTACACTTGTCAATCTGTATTTTTAAATTTTTCTTTTCTAATATTTGGAATATTTCGTTAATAGCTTGAATATGTTCTTTTAATGAGGTGCTGAAAATAAGTATATCGTCTAGATACACGACGCATTTTTTATTAATGTGATCCCTAAGTATTTCATTCATAAGTCTTTGGAATGTGGCAGGGGCATTTTTCAACCCAAATGGCATTCTTATAAACTCATATAGTCCATGTGGCGTTACGAATGCCGTTTTTTTCTGTCTGGTTCTCGGACTAAGATCTGATGGTAGCCTTTGGCTAAATCTATTGTAGTGAAGTATTGAGCTTTTCCTAGTTTATCCAAAATAGAATTAATGTTCGGAATCGGAAATTTGTCGTCTATGGTTATTTCATTTAACTTCCTGTAGTCTATTCCTATCCTAAACTTTTTCTTTCCTGAGTTGTCGATCTTCTTCGGGATTACTATAAGTGGGCTAGAGTATCTTGAATTACTCTTTCTAATTATACCCTGTTCTTCCATTTCTTTTATTTGTTTCCTAACTTCTTCCTCGTGTTGTGGTGGGTATCTATAAAGTTTTGAGTTTAACTGTTCCTCTGTATTGGTCCGTATTTCGTGTTCAATTTCTGTCGTACTAGTTAGTTGGTCTCCCTCCTTAAAAAAAAGTTTGCTAAATCGTTGTACAATGACTTTAATTTCTCTGACTTCTTCTTCATTTAAGTGGTCGAGTTTCAAATTCTCTAAGTTTTTACTGCTACTTTCTAATACGGAAACTTCTTCGTATTGATATGGATTGTTTATAATTACGTTTTCTTTTTGATTTAAAAGTAAAACCTTCCTCTCAATGTTTATAAATGCAGTCAACAAATTTAGGAGGTCTATCCATAGGGATAATTTAACTTACCAAATAACGCAAGAGTACGATGGAAATTAGCCCCGCTTAAGGGAAGAAAATACAATTTTATCATAGGATAATGATACTTTATAAAATTGTATTTTCTTCCCTTAAGCGGGGCTAATTTCCATCGTACTCTTGCGTTATTTGGTAAGTTAAATTCTTTTGGGGCTGTGGTATGAATTTCGTACGCTATTACGTCTTTGCTGTTAATTGTAGTGTATGGTATGGGCGTATTTAGTCTCATTTTTCTGTAACCGTTAATCTGGTCGCTAACTAAACTCAAGGTGGCTCCTGTGTCTATTAAGGCCACGTATTTCTGTTTGTCTATGTTAAGTTCTATTAGTGGTAACCCATCCGAGGCGGCTTCGTAAAAAAACCGTATTATTGAATTCTGCCTGTGGATAGTTTTCCATTTGATTATTTTCGTGTTTACTGTTCGAGTTATGGTCACTGTTGTAGTTGTCATATTCGTATCTGCTTTGGTCGGTATTGTTTTGGTGTTGGTTGGCTTCTATGATATCTACCTCCATAGGTACCACATTCGCTGGCCTATTTTGCCTAGACTGATGTTATCCTGCTTGTTGATTCCACTGATTATTTTTATATCGTCTACTTTGTCCGGAGTTATTGCCTCTAAAATTCTGAGGGGTATTGTTCTGTCTAACTTGTCCTGAATTGTTGCTCTGATAATTTTGATGTACATTTTGCATTGTATTGTTTTGCTGATTATATTGTTGATTGGTATTCTTATTTTGATGTGCATTTTGCATTGTATTGTTTTGCTGATTATATTGTTGATTGGTATTCTGGTTGTTGTTCCTGTAATTGTTTTGATTAGGTCTACCTTTCCTATACTGATACCTAATGCAACTATTCTCATATCTGCGTTGCATCATTATCTTTAATATAGTGCTTAAATCTCTGACTTCGTAGATCTTGTCTAGTAAAGTGCCTTGTGTCATTTCTTTGGCTGTGTTAACTAATAAAATTTCGACATTACTTAAATCTATAAAATTATCATTCATATGATACACAATTAATTCATCATTTTTATATTTTATATTTGAATTTCTACTGCAAGCTCGCTCACCGAATTCACTCTCAGGTCACATATCCTCTTGTAGATTTGGTGCGGCTCCGTGTCTGGTCTGTACCTTAACTTCAAGGTGGCTTTTATCAGGTCCCAGTTGTCCGGCTCCGGGATATTTATTACTGCATCCTTTGCTTGACCCTGAATTGTCCTGTAGAATATTGTCCCTGTGGCTTCTCTCTTGAGTTGTGGGTCCTCTACCGTCTGTAACAGGTACTCCACGCTACTGAAGAAGGAGTTGATGGAGATTTCCCCGGTTCCCGTAAAGGTTGCCAAACGATTGATGTTTTTGAACAACCGCTCTTGTTGGGCTGGGTTGTTTCCATTTCCTTGGAGCTGTACATACGCTTGTTGCAGTTGCTCCAGCTGTCTTTCCCTTATGGCCAATTGTTCCAAAAGATCCGCTTGGGGCATCTGGCCGTTATCGTGAGCCATCCTGCTATTGTCGTATGAAGCGATCCTTCGCTGCCTTCTTCTATCCAGGTTGAGTTGATTTCCTTCTTAGCGCTGTCTAAGTCGATTTTAGTTCGATCTTTACAGGCATTAATCCACTGATTTTTAGTTGGATTTAATGCTGTTGCGCTGCTTGGTCTGGCTTTGCTTTGATCAATGCACTTTTCTATGCACTGCACCACGTTCACTTAGCGGACTGATTTTTAGTTCGCTTCTGTTCGCTGACTTTTTGTATTTTTTATTTATCACAAAAAATTTTTGTTATATTTTTTCTCTTCGCGTTAAGTTCGATTTGAATAATCACTGGACCCTCTTTAATTAAAAAGGATCCTACCGACTGCGCCAATTTTGTTTAAGGAGTCGCGAAGTTTTAAAAAAAAATAAATTATTTGTAAGTAAAACACGTCAAGCGGGTTTGGTGGGCAAAAATCAACTGAATATTCTTTATTGATAATGTTTTAAAGAAAACTTAATTTAGGTTTACAGAAGTGCTTATTACGAATTATTCTGGTCGACATGTGTAAGATCGTTGGCCTCTAGTTAGCCTGAATTTAATAACGATCGATGAACTATGCATTTCCTGTTTACTGTGTTATATTGCTTATTTGGATTCTTAGAACTTATTTTGGTTGGCATGTGCCAGATCGTTAACCTGTGCATTTCCTGTTTGCTGCATTACTTTAATATATTGTTTATTTAGCATTTAATGAGTTAAGCAATTCTTGTACTTTATTATTAAGAGGTGGTAAAGAAGAAATTGGGTTTTGGACATATGTGGGAAGTGAAGTGGGGTTATACGTAACTTACGTAACTCGCGCGCAGGCTGGGACTCAGTAACCACGACTACTGCCGCAGCTGCAAGCAGATAGACGAAGAGGAGAGCATTGAACACCTCCTATGCTTCTGCCAAGCGCATAACATCCAGCGTTTTCAAACCCTGGGGAGCTACACACTTCCGAACCTTGCGGCCATTCAGATTGTCAGCATTCCCAAACTCCTATGTTTCCTAAAAAGAACAAACTGTTTCGTGAAAACCAATAACCTATGATCCAGGAAAAAGGATCTGCACAGAGATTACGTGGTATCACAAGGGGCCCAGTGTGGCGTAATTGGGGGGATTAGTAATCTAATCTCCAACCACACCTACATAACCTATTCTTAAGGCGTGGTATGGAGAAATTACGATTTAGCGTTGCTTGTGAACGGTTGTGTTTACTCTTGTGCTCTGAATTTTTGTCTATTCTGTGATTTTTTGCGAGTGTTTTGTGTTTGTTTATTAACAAAGCTTAGTTTAACCGCTGGGTTAGTGTGTTTAGTGTTTTTTACTAGATCTCCCAGTGATTATAGTTATTTTAACATTTATATTAGATTTGTTTAATCTCCTAGCTTTGTTAGTGTAATTCTTATACTCAATAAACTTGCTAAAACTCTTTGATTCTCACTCTCTCTCCCGCTCTATATTACAACTGTAACTTAAACTCTCTCTGAACCTGCCAAATTTCTGGTAGACTTTTGGTGTGCTATTCTCTTGTCTCTCTCTCTCTCTTTTGCTTGCTTTACATTGTAACTGTTCCTGCGTAAAGTTGTCAGTGTCCCACAAGCAACGCTCAATCGATAGAAGATTTTTTCTCTCGTGCTCTCTTACATTAAAATTATTACGCGATCTCGCGCTCTTATTTTTTTTCGTGTTTTGTGCCTTTGTGGTTTTGGAATTTGATCCCAGTGCCAAATTTACTCAAGGTATTTTTCATATATTATTTTATTTTATTTAATTTCCTTAAAATGGCTCTTGTCTGCTCTAAGAAAAATTTTACTCTTTCGTCTTCAACTAAAGACCCTTTTATTTTCTGCTGGCTCTGCGAGTCGATAATGCACGTTAAATGCGCAGGATTTACTGGTAGAGTCAAAGACTTCATTGATCAGAATTCTGGACTCATGTGGATCCTGCAAGGAAATGGTTGTTGAGATGAGCGGCTTTATGAAGCAGACTCGAGACGGCCTTTTGAATCTGTCTGGTGCTTTTAAACAGCTCAATGAGGGGTTCAATTCCGTTTGTGCCCAATTTAATAATAAAAAATTACTAACTGAGTCGCCTAAACGTAAAAAAACCAGCTTAGCGGCAGTTAATACGGTCACGGTATCCACCCCAAATCCGAACTTGGTGGCTGCAGCAGTCTCTGTTGACACTGTGGTAAGTGAACCCACTGCGCCTATGGATACAGCTGTTTTAGGTGAAGTCACTGCTTCTCGAAGTCGGGTGGTAAAAAAACCTTCAGTGCCGGCTTCGGTGCCGACCGTACCTATAGGTACAGAAGTTACCGTTTCTGGCTCTCAGCTTAGTGAGGTGCAATCTGCTGCTGGGGGACGTAAGAAATTATCAGTTGTTCCACATAGAAAACAATTATTTGTTTCGAGATTCACCCCAGATACCACATCTGAGGATGTTTTGGAATTTATTCGTGAAAAATTCCCATCCGAGAATATTTCAGTGGAACAATTTAGATTTTCATATGCTCGTAGTATATCGTCGTTTAAAATATTTGCTCCGCCTGATGTGTTTAAGGTACTACTTTCTGAAAGCTTTTGGCTTAATGATGACTTAGTAATAAAAGAATTTGTTCCCAATAAACCGAGAACAAATAACAGACCTTCCACTGCGCCAAAAAACTAAAAAGTTTATTTTTGGCTTATCAAAATGTTAGGGGACTAAATATGAAGCTACCCAAGCTTTATGCTGACTCCTCTGAATTTACTGCTGATATTTTGGCTTTTACGGAAACTTGGCTGAAACCAGAGATATCTGACAATGAAGTTCTGTCAAACAATTTTAATGCCTATAGGACCGATCGCTCCTCACGTAGGGGAGGCGGTGTGCTGATTGCCGTTAGCACTAGCCTAACATCCGAGAGAATTCACTCTGATACTCCTAATGAAATTGAATTTGTTAGTGTGAAAGTTTCCTTGCAATCATTCTCAATATTTGTTACATGTTCCTATATTCCACCTGGCTCTGATTTAATAATTTATGAGCACCACCTGTCTGCGATAAAATCTGTTCTATCGCTTCTTTCTAACAGTGACCTTTTGATTGTTTTGGGTGACTTTAATCTCCCTGATATTTCTTGGTCTCCTCCTACTGACTCACTAGTCCTCTATCCGCCCATGATTTTGTTGATGGTCTTCTAGAATTATCATTACAGCAAGTAAGCTTTATACGGAATTCATTAAATAGACAACTAGATCTTGTGTTTGTTTCAGACCCGTCTGAAGTCACGGTATCTAGAATTGACGCTCTTGTTGTACCTGAAGACCGATATCATCCAACAATGGAATTGACAATCTGCCTCCCATGCGTTGATACCCTCTCTCCTTTAGTTTCTCAAACTAAAGTGAGATGTTTCCGAAAATGTAACTATAAAAAACTTAACGACATGATTTCTCAATATAATTGGACAGAATTGTACAATTGTATGGATATTGAAAGTGCCACTGAACACTTCTATATAGTGTTAAATACCTTTTTTAATGAATGCGTTCCTGATAGGTTTCCTTCAAAGACAAACAGGCCACCTTGGTTTACCAATGCGCTTCAAAGACTTAAAAACCTTAAGACAAACACTTATAAAAAGTAAAAGAAATCGGGTAAGCCATCTGATTTTTCGAAATATGTGGTGGCTCGATCGGATTTTAATGTTCTCAATAGTCATTGCTATTCTATGTATTTAAGTCGATGTAAATTTGAATTTTCAAATGATCCGAAGCAGTTTTACAACTTTGTCAATGCCAAGCGTAAGTCGTCAGCATTGCCATCATCGGTACGTTTTAACTCAATGGAGGCATCGACGGATTCTGAAATTGCTGATTTATTTGCCGAGTTTTTCCAAACTACTTATAGTTCGGCTGCTTGGTCAAATTCTAACTACCCTAGTCCCTTAAATAAGGCAAATTGTATCTTTACCCCTGAAATTACGGAAATTTCTCTCGTAAGAGACTTAGAAAAAACAACGCCAACTTATTCTCCCGGTCCTGATGGACTCCCCGGGTGTGTGCTTAAGTTTTGTGCGTCAACCATATGTAAACCGATTCTTAAACTTTTTAATTTGTCTATTTCATCGTCAGTTTTTCCTACTATCTGGAAGGACTCTTTTATCATTCCACTTCACAAAAAGGGTGCGAAGGCGGATGCCCAGAATTACAGAGGTATTTCTAAATTGTCGGCAATTCCTAAAGCGTTTGAACGTATTATTACTTCTCATTTGCAACATTTATGTTCCTCGCTAATATCACCGTGTCAGCATGGTTTTGTTAAGCGAAGATCGAGCACCACCAACCTTCTGGAATTGTCATCTATTGTAATAAATGGATTTAAGAATAAAATGCAGACTGACGTTATATACACTGATTTTAGTAAGGCCTTTGACTCTGTCAACCACTCTCTTCTCTAATTCAAATTAAATCAGCTTGGGTTTCCATGTAATCTATTAACTTGGATTTCAAGTTATTTGAATGGTAGGACTCAGAGGGTTATATTCAAGAACGCTGCCTCAAAACTGATCTATGTGACATCTGGAGTGCCTCAGGGTAGTCATTTGGGCCCTTTGCTGTTTACTTTGTTTATTAACGATCTTCCCTCTATCATAACACACACTCTTGTACTAATGTATGCTGATGATGTTAAGCTTTGTTTATCACATAATGATATAGCGTCGGGTTTCAACTTACAGTCAGATATTGATTGTTTTCAGGGATGGTGTGAGTATAACCTTTTAAATTTGAACTGCCTTAAATGCAACGTTATGACTTTTCATAGGGGTACTCCTACTTTTGTTAGTTACTCTCTTCAAAATACGCCACTCGACCGTATATATTCAGTTAATGACTTAGGCGTTCTTCTGGACCTAAAACTTAAATTTGACTGCCACATAATGTCCACTGTCAGCAAGGCCATGAGTGTTCTTGGGTTTATAAAGCGTTGGTCGAAAGAATTTGGTGACCCTTATACAACCAAATTATTATTTACCTCCCTTGTCCGTCCTATTTTGGAATATTGTTCTTCGGTTTGGAGTCCACAATATCAAGTGCACATTGACCGTATTGAGTCGGTACAAAAAAAAATTCTTCTTTTTGCCCTTCGTAGTTTGAACTGGGATCAAAACATAAGGCTACCTTCCTATCAGAGTAGATTACTATTGCTTAATTTACCTACCCCTGCAAATCGTAGAACAATGCTTGGTACTATTTTTATGCAAAATCTTATAAGAGGTGATATTGATTCTGTAGAACTTGTAAACCGCCTAACTTTCAATGTTCCTGTTAGACTAACACGAAATTATTATCCCCTAAATTTGCCACGATGTACATCTAATTTTTGTCTGCACGAGCCCTTTCGCGTTCTATGTAATAATTATAACAACCTTTATCATTTAATTTGCACTTCAACTTCTATCCCGGTATTAAAAACTAATATTTTAACTCATTTGCTTCATTCTTAGATGCTTCTTTTATTTTCATTTGTGTCCCGTCTCTATTTGTTTTTTGTATCTTCCTCGCGAACTCGTAATTTCTGCCCAAATTGATAAAAGGCCCCCGCGCGTAACAAGCACGTGCTTGGTGTCGTTGGGCCACTTGTTTGTACTGCTCGTAGTGCATCAACGTCCATATATATATTAAGTGATGACTATTTCTTAGGGTATAGCTGATTGCGTGAATACTTGTATCCCACTCTCTTTGATCGTATTTTAAATAGGCTCGAATAGCTGAAATTAAAGATCGGTTTACCCTTTCTAAGGCATTCGATTTGGGTAAATAAACATGGCCTCTTCCGGAGCATTATATAACTAAAGATGAACCCACAGAATGCTGCAATAAGAATTAGCACCCTGGAACTATTGAAAAATAAACATAAATTGAGGTAGACCAACAAATTCGGTTCGGTCTATTTACGTTGCTATAAACTCGGACTCATCGATGTACTGCTTAGATGTAATTTGTAGAACGGCTCAGTACTCACCCTTCCATGAGTCTTTAATTGCCATTACTTCAAGACTCCTAATTTCTCTTACTTTAACTTTCATCACCTTTTGAGAATAGTTAACACCTTAGAATAATACTATAGTGCCATTAATTTCCTGATAAAACTAAGATAGAAGCCGATCTCAACATTCGACTGGGTGTAAAACTCTAATGCTAATTATTCCTTCCAGGTTTCAATTACATATTCTTACATTATTTTTTCATTTTTATTCTCGAATTCAAATTTCATTTAATTGGGAGATTTAAGTTTTTACCTAAAGTGGTAAAGCGACTAGCGACTACGACTAGTACAATATAAGTCGTAATTTTCGTCTTAAGGTAAAGGTCACAAAATCAATCTTTAAATTATATTTTTTCTTCTATTAATTTCAAATACGTAGAATACTTGGTAATTGGTTCAATTATTTTTAGCATATTAAAAAATGGTTTCTAATTGTGTGTTGTGTTATTTGCTTTTAACGGTGTGGTTGCTTATATTTTGTTTTTAAATTCTGTTTTTTCCAAATTCTTGTACTTTTTGGAGGTATTTTGTTTTGCTTTGGGTGTCTGCATGGTCTGCACTAGTTGGCAACGTTATAGATATTCAATAATGTCAACAAATGTAAGAGGCTTTCTCATTAGGCTTTGGAGTTTTTGGAGATCCTGAATTTGCGCTAATATTTTGGCAAATTGCCGATTTAGGGGTTTTTAAGTTTTGCTTTGTTTTATGGTGGTGTTATGCACTGATCCAATACCAAGCACTGAATGTGATCTGCATCTTTAGGCTTTTTTTTCCTTGACCTTAATATACTTTGTGAGCTCTGCGTAAATTAGTTTCTGCCCAGATGTGTATAGCCCGAGCCGGTTGCAGAGCCAATTCTGGACGAGTGAAATACTTTTCCAAAGCCTTAACCAATACAGAAGCCGGAATGGTATGCTGAAGGGTGGCCCTGCTCCTCTTTTGAGTGAAATTGACCAACTAACCAGAAGTACTTCAGTAGATAGGTAATACGGGAGCTGGTTCACTAGGTAATAAATCATGTCAAAAAAGGGGGTGGGGGTGACCCTAATTAGTCACGCACGGTTGCGCGCAAGTGTTTTAATGACCTAATTAGCATGATTAGAAAAGGGGTTGGTGGTGGTGGCGACCCTAATTAGTCACTTAATGAGGTTAGAAAGGGGTGTGTAGGAGTGTGTGAGAGGGGTGTTTTGATATGTCTTGTTTTGTCTTGTCTTTTTCTCACCCTAAAGGTGTGTGTGAGGGGTGCAAATGTCATGTAGGAGTGCAATGGTTGCACACAGGTCACTTAAAGTATGTTGCTTCTAACTTGTATTAAGTTAAGGGGAGGATAATCTTATATGTTTCAATTCTATAGTGGAGGTGGTGGTTTCTAACAGAATATACACAAAAACAAATGAGTTCGTTTGTTTAGTTAAATACGTTTTTATTTAGAGAAGGGTGTTTTGATATGTCTTGTTTTGTCTTGGAGGGGTGTTTTGTCATGCGTCTGAATTTGTAAAACTATATTTAGGCGGAGGGGAAGTTGTTTTGTTATGCGTGGGCGTTTTGTTGATTCAATTAGGGTTGTAGTTGACATCTGTTAGTGTAACCTGTCTGCGGTCGTGTGGTCAAAAGGTGTTGGTTTGAGGGATATTAGGCCGCATACTTGCATTAGCATTAGCATTAGATGGGAAAGTGAGCGTAGGAGTGTAAGAGGGGTGTTGGTGGTGGTGGTTCCTAACAAAAACGTTGTTTTGTTATGCGTGGGCGTTTTGTTTGGTTTGAGGGATATTAGGCCGCATACTTTGTGGTGTGAAACAAGCGTGAGTTCGGTAACCTCCCCCTCTTTAGCGAGCATTGGATGGGAAATTGAGCGTAGGAGTGTAAGAGGGGTGTTGGTGGTGGTGGTTCCTAACAAAAACGTTGTTTTGTTATGCGTGGGCGTTTTGTTTGGTTTGAGGGATATTAGGCCGCATATTTTGTGGTGTGAAACAAGCGTGAGTTCGGTAACCTCCCACTCTTTAGCGAGCATTAGATGGGAAAGTGAGCGTAGGAGTGTAAGAGGGGTGTTGGTGGTGTTTGTTTCTAACAAAAACGTTGTTTTGTTATGCGTGGGCGTTTTGTTGATTCAATTAGGGATAGTTTTAATAGGGTAGATTCAATTAGGGTTGTAGTTTACATCTGTTAGTGTAACCTGTAAAGGGTCTTGTGGTCAAAATGGTGGTGGTGGTTGTGGTTCCTAACAGAATATACACAAAAACAAATGAGATCGTTTGTTTAGTCAAATACGTTTTTATTTAATCATACTTGAAAATTTTTTCTCATGCGCTTACAGAAAGAGAAAACGGTTACCTTCTAAGTTTTCAAAAATGTATGTGTTAAGGAGAAATGTGGAAAGTAGTTCAGTTTTAGAAAACTATTTGAGTTGAGCGAACCATCTAGAATCGTCGTGTGAACCCTCCGGTAATTCAAAGAACCATCTAGAATCGTCGTGTGAACCCTCCGGTAATTCAAAGAACCATCTAGAATCGTCGTGTGAACCCTCCGGTAATTCAAAGCTAAAGTAAAGTTGTGTTAATTTACGTTCCATCCGAATTCGATTTGTGTGAGCTTATCAAATTGATAAAAATTAAAATACTTTACTAACTGTAAAGTAAAGTTGTGTGAATTAGGAACTACCCAGATTTGTGTTGTGTAAACTTATCAAATTGATAAAACGTAAAATACTTTACAGTTAAAGTAAAGTGTAACAAAGTGAAAAGTACAAGTAACAATACAATACTTCCAAAAACAAAAAAAAAAAAATCAAAACAAAAAAAAAAAAAATGAATAAGTATTGTGCAAAGTGCAACATTACCCTATCGGGTAACATTTCGTGGACTCATCATCTGTGAACGGAGCAACGTAAGAAGAATGTTGTTGAACCAGTGGATTCAAGGATTAAAAAAATCAGTTCTGGATTCCAAGGAAGGATTGTTCACTACCTATATGAAAACACCAACAATGATGTAATTTATCCAACCCAATTTATGGAGGAAGCAGGAGAAGCTTTTCTACCTCACTTGTATCCATTGTTGGAAAGTTATTCATCGGTGAAAATAAATTTTGAACTTTTTGGAGAGTACGGACTTTTGAAGGAAGAAAAGGAATGCATTGAAATAAAGTCATTTCAAAGTAAGATGACAATAATTAGTGCCTACTCCAATATAGAAAATGAATATAAGGAACACATGGAAAAAATTTTGGCGAGGATGGAAGAATTCCAAGAAAGGGATAGTGGATGGACTTTGCTTCATCTCATTCGATTGGAGATGAATATTAATCAATATTCACCTTTAAGAGGATCATCTTACATAAAACTACCCTCTTGTTTAGAAGCTAAAAAAGCAATTATAAATGTAAAAAGCACAGATGATGAATATTGTTTTAAATGGAGCTTAATCGCAGCATTAAGTAATCTAAATAAGAATGCAAACAGATGCACAACCTATAAAGTCAACATAAATGATGAACTCATTCAAGTCAATGGGATCACACTAAATTTCACTGGATTGCAATTTCCACTTAAGCCTGCTGATATATCGAAATTTATGGAAATAAATAAAGATATAAATATTACACTTTTCGGGTTCGACGATGGAGTTAGATTCGGACCTATATTTTACTCCCCTGAAGTGAGGAGAAATTATATAAATATGTTGATACTGGAGGAAGGATGTAAAGCACACTATACTTGGATTAAAAATCTCTCAAAGTAAGTTGTTTTATCATATCATTATTATATTTTTTTTTTGTTTTTGTTTTTAAATTTCATAATATTTATTTGCTTTCATACTTTAAAAAAAAAATTTTTTTTTTCTTGTGTTTATCTTTTTTTAGTTTGGTTTCTTCTCAAGTTTCGAGAGACAAATCAAAAAAATGGTTCTGTCAAATTTGCTTAAATTACTCATTGAGTGAAGATGCTGCCAACCGGCATTCAGAAGTCTGTGGGAAAAAAGTCTCACGCTTACCCAACATGAAGGATGCCACTTTACGGTACACAAATGTTCAAAAGGAAGTGATGGTCCCATTCACAGTTTACGCTGACTTTGAATGCATCCTTCAACCAATTAATAAAAACGAAACATTAAATTTAAATATTATAAATATACATAGACCTGTTTCATATGCATACTATATAAAGTGTGCACATAATAACAGTTTAGATAAGTTTGTTTTAGAAACTTTATTCAACTCGGGAATGAATTTCCTGTTATCTCTATTAGAAAATTTAACTTTTATATATGAAAACTATATTTCAAAACCTGTTTCTATAATAATGTCAGATGTTGAAGAAGATGATTTCCAAAAATCTAATAATTGTCATATATGCAACACTCCTCTTTTATTGGATAGAGTTAGGGATCACTGTCACTTCACAGGAAAATTTAGGGGGCAGCACATAATGAGTGCAATTTAAAATATAAAGTTCCAAAATTTAATCCTGTTTTCTTCCACAATTTCACCAGGTATGATTGCCATCTATTTATTAAAGATTTGGCAATCATACGTGGTGAAATAAAGGTAATTACATTAAATAAGGAACAATATATATCAATTTCAAAAATTATAACTTTAAGTAATGGTGATAACTTTGAAATCCGTTTTCTAGATTCGTTTCGATTTATGCCTTCTGCATTAGATTCATTAGCTTCAAATCTAGATAGTGAACAAATGTATATAACAAGATCATTTTTCCCTAATGAAAATCATTTCAACTTAATGCGAAGAAAGGGTGTATTTCCATATGAATATTTAGATTCAGTTGAGAAATTAAATGAAAGTAAATTACCTCCTAGAGAAGCTTTCTATAGTTCCTTAACCGAAAATGAATGTTCAATTGAAAATTATACTCACGCACAAAATGTATGGAATGAGTTTTCTTGCAATAATCTTAAAGATTATTTAGAACTATATTTAAAAACAGATGTTTTATTAATGTCTGATGTCTTTGAAAACTTTCGAAGACTTTGTACTAAAATTTATTCACTTGATCCAGCACATTTTTTCACTACACAAGGATAATTATGGGAAGCTATGTTAAAATGTACTAAAATTTAATTAGATTTATTAACTGATATAGATCAGTATAAATTTATTCAAAGTGGTATTCGTGGTGGTTTAGTACAATGTACATGTAGATATGCTAAAGCAAATAATAAATATGTTGAGAATTTTGATAGTACTCAAAAATCATCATATTTGATTTATTTGGATGCAAATAATTTATATGGTTGGGCTATGTCACAATCTTTACCATATGGAGGTTTTGAATGGATTTCAAGGGGGGAACTTGATAGTATAAACATTACAGAGATTGCAGATGATAGTGAATATGGATACATTTTTGAGATAGATTTAAAATATCCTTTAAAATTGCACAAAACACAATGATCTTCCATTTTGTTGTAAAAATCAGTTACCAACAAAGTCAGACAAAATAAAAAAATTAATTGCTGATTTAAGGGATAACGAAAAATATATAATTCATTATAAAAATCTTCAACAGTGTATAGAAAATGGATTAATTCTAACAAAAATTCATAGAGGTCTTCGCTTCTTTCAGAAGCCTTGGCTAAAAACATATATTGGTTTGAATACATTCCATAGAACTAATGCAAAAAATACATTTGAAAAAGATTTTTTTAAACTTTTAAATAATGCTGTCTACGGAAGAACAATGGAAAATGTCGATAAGCGCGTTAATATTAAATTAATTACTGAATGGGAAAGTGCTTCACCATCCGATTCTTCTGGTCCAAAAAGGCATTGTGGTAGATCTCTTATTTCAAAGTCAAACTTTCATAGTGTGAAACAGTATTCAGAAAACTTCTTTGCCTTTCAAATGAAAAGATTAAATGTGTTGTACAACAAACCTTTATATTTAGGTTTTGCTGTATTAGATCTATCGAAATGGAAAATGTATGATTTTCATTATAATTATATCAAACCTAAATACAATGAAAATGTTCAATTAAATTATATGGATACAGATTCTTTTATATATACTATTAACACTGAAGATTTTTATAAAGATATTCAGAACGATGTTGAGATGAAGTTTGATACATCAGATTATTCTGATGAATTACCTAATCTCTATAATTTTCCTAAAGCTGATAAAAAAGGTTGGGTTTTTTTAAAGATGAACTCAATGGAAGACCAATGACTGAATTTGTTGGTTTGAGATCAAAAATGTATGCCTTTAAAACATCTAATAGTAATGACAGCTCTGAAAAAACAGTGAAAAAATCAAAGGGTGTTAAAAGAAGTGCAATAGATCAATTAACTTTTAATAGTTTTAAAAAATGTTTGTTTTCGGAAGAGGAAGTGGTAGGTTCTATGTCAATGATTAGATCTAAAAATCATCTTTTATCAACAATTAAATGTAAAAAAGTAGTTCTCAGTCATAAAGACACAAAGGTTCTTATACAAGACAATAAAATTAATACACTACAATATGGACATTATAAAATAGAAGAAAAAAGATTAGAAAATAAACTTAATGAAATAGATTCCAATATTTATGTTTATGAACAAAGAATAAAAGAAATAGAGAATTGTCCTAATAGAAATAATTATCAAGAGATTGAAATAGAAAAATTTAAGAAAAATATAGATGAATGTGAATTTGAAATGTTTTATACAGAACTATAATTAAATTTACTAGATTGTAAAAAAAATGAATAAATGTAACCTATAATTGTAAATAAGACAGAACAAACATCGCTTTTTTTATTTAAAGGTTAAAATTTAAGGTAATGTATAAACCAAATATTACAGTTCACAATATTATTATTATTATAAAAAATTTTTTTTAACAGAACAAACATCGCTTTTACTTACAGGTTAATGTTAAAATTTATGAAAATGTACAGAACATGAAAAAATTTGAATTTAACAGAAGAATTACAATATTTTCTTTGAATTACATTCAATTTGCTTACTTTCTTCTATATTTAGTGGTATAGTTTGTTTATAGTTATCTATACCACCCTCTAATCTATACACTTTATTGTCATCATTACTTAAAGGAATTGATTTAATGTATTTATCATTATCTTCATCTAAATTAAACGGTATAGTTTGAACATAGTTATCTATACCACCCTCAACAAGAATAGTTTCATCCTCACTAGATGATCTTGGAATACATGGTTCCGGATTTTCATCATCATAAAGTATTGTATCATGGTCATCATCATCATCATCATCATCACCATACAAATTAAGAGAAAATTTGTCAACCTCTTTTTTATTATTGTTTTGGAGTTCTGAAAATATAAATATATTACTATATATATATATATATATACAAATATTATTTTATATGTATTCAACCAACCTTTTTGAGCTCCATCCAAAATATTATTTTCAACTTTTTTATTAATGTTTTGGAGTTCTGAAAATATATATATATTATTAGTATATAAAATTATATATATATATATATATATATATATATATATATATATTAAACTCACCTTTTTTTAATTTACTCGAATTATTATTTTTATCTTCTATTTTTATATTCTGCAAAAATAAACATATTTCCCTACTCAATCAGATTATGATATAATATCACTATTAGTTATTTTGAAGTCGTTAATATCGTTAATTGGTATTATATCTGTGCTAATCTGACTTTCTTTTTTATTTAAATATTCGAGCATCATTTGAGCTGCTAAATTTCTCTTTCTTAAATATATCCCATTAATTCTTTCTGCTTCCTCTATTTCAATTTCTTGGATTTGTGGACCATCACTAAGATAACCTGTTTCTTCTTCTTCTATCTCTTCTCTTTTACTCTCTTGTTTGGAGAGAAGATCAACATCTTTCAATATTTTGTCATAAACAATCCTATCTTTTCGTCTCTCTGCATTAATTACTGTTTGGGATAAAACTTCTGCAAATTCAAAACAATTAATTCTTAAAGTTGCTAAGGGGGTATTAGTATTGCGTTTAGATTTTTGGTGGCGGTGGCGACTAGATAAATATTTTAAATTCATACGCTTAGATTTACTTAGACTTCGCCTAGAATGTGTTCTTCTATAAATATTATTGTAATGACATTTAACTCCTACTGTAGCAGTTTTGTATTGGACGGTAAAGAATCTGTTTAGACCCCTTCTTCCTAAATCCATATGCCCTCCTATTCTCCTTTCATTTTCAACTAATTTTTGCTTAAAATTCTCTATTATACCTCTCTTTGTGAATTCGATTTGTGAGTTGTGTATGTTTTCAGTGCTTTTTAATTTATGAGTAGTGATCCTTTTTATTGGAACCCGACTTACACTTTCAAATTCTGTATCACTATCACTGATCCCCAACACTAATTCTTGTGACGTATTACTAAATGTTGGTGCTCGACTTACGTTTTCAAATTCTCTCTCACTATCATTTATACCCATATTAATTTTTTCTGATTTTTCATCTCCTATGTTTTTATTTTCTATGTGATCAACACTTTCATTTTCGCTATTAAAATCAAAAAAAACTGGGTGGAATTGTAGTTGTTTCAGATGTAGTGTTTGTAGCTGTTTTTTTTGTTGTTGTATCTTCTTCCAGAAGTTATCTTTTTAATGTAGTTGCTGCTGTTGTAGTTGTTGTTTCTTCCTCCTCCTCCTCCAGAATTCCCCTTCTCATTGTAGGTGTAGTTGTACTTGTTGTCGTTGAGGTAGATGTAGTTGTAGTAGATGTTGATCTAGTTGTTTCTTCTTCAACTGTGCTTGCACTTGTACTTGTTGTCTTTTTTATTAATGCTACCATTAATAGCTTTAAATATTTTAGTATCGAGTTCACTTTTTAAGTTTGGTTTCTCACTTTCATCACTTGTCTTGTTTATGAGATCCATAAAAATATGACTGCCCTCTAGGATCTCAAATTTTAAGTCAATTTTAATGATTTTTTTTAGTTTTGGAACATTGATAAGTAACCCAATCGAATTATTGGAAGTCGAAGGGTTTTCAATTAAAGTCATTTCATTGGGGAGTGGTACCATTTTCACCATCGGATTAAAGAGGGAAAGTATTACAAAAATATTATAAAAGCCGTCATTTTAATTTTTTTGTTTATTTTGTTTTTTTGACAGTCGAACAAACGAACGAACGAATAGATGGAGACTGAATACTTTTCGAAATTCTTCTGCCTTTATACCCTCCAGATTTGTATGTATAAATATATAACCTTCTGTTCAAATTCTTATCTGTACATGCTTTTCTTCACACTTTATAAATAGGAATTGCGTGATTGTGACGAAACATAATTTATTTTCACGCATTGACGTCAATGTCTACATTTTAATTGTTCTTTATAGAATTTCATTTTTATGAATCCAACTATCTTCTGATTTTGAAAAGCCTACCCAACGCACAAGCACATAATCAAGTTCCACCCAAAATTTTTATCTGTATATACTTTTTTAGTCTAGCCAACGCACAAGCTCATAATCAAGTTCCGTTTAAATTCTTATCTGTACATGCTTTTCTTCACACTTTATAAATAGGAATTGCGTGTTTGTGAAGAAACATAATTTAAAACATAATAATCATCTTTTTGTTTCACAATCTTTTCAACAAGATTGAACTGGATCACCCTTCAAGTCCTCAAGTAAATATGTGGTGGGGGATGTATTTTGTACTTTCCGAATTCGAAAAATTTCCGTTGTCCAGTTTGGGGTATAGCCTTTTTTAAAGACATGTTTATATTTACTTATTCGTACATGATCCCCATCTTTAAAGTCCCCATTTGTAAATATTTTTAGATGATTGTATGATCTCATCAAAATCTGTTTTTCATTTTTAGCATTGACGTCAATAGGCTTCATTTTAATCGTTCTATGCTTCCTGTTATTATAATTATTAATCAACTCTTTGTATATTTGAAGCCAAGTACATTTTCCATTAAAACTAAACTCACGCCACATAAGTTCTTTTAATGTTCTATTAAAACGTTCCATAATAGATGCTTTAAGAGTACTAAATGTTGAGTAATGATTAATTTCATATCTTATCATCAATTCTCTAAATTGTTTATTATAGAATTCATTTCCATTATCTGTTTGTAAATTATTTGGTACTCCACGACCAGATTTTATTATTTTTTCCATTGCTTTTGTAACTTCTTCTGCATTTTTTGATTTTATTGCTTCACCCCATCCATATTTAGAAAATGTATCTATTACTGTTAACAAATACCTATAGCCTTTATTTGATAATGCATATGCCCCCATTTCAACCAAATCAGCCTGCCATAAATCATTAATACCCTTTACTACAACTCTACGTCTTGGGAAATTCTTGAATGGTGGGCGATGTAACTCATTTACAATATCTCGTTTACTCATAGCTTTAGTTTATCTGGTATAAATGGTTTCTTCTCTAAAGATTCAGTTTCACCTTTTAAAACTGAGGTTGGTGCAATTATATAATTGAAAATGTTACTTTCTATTTCATTTATATCCTCCACTACCTTATTAAAAGTTTTCATGAGAAATTCCAATTTTTTAGAAATTTCACTCATTTTTCCCTCAATATTATTGATTCGAGGTCTTAATCTAAAGTTTTGTTGTTTCTGCGGTTGCTTAGAAATTTCATTAGATGTGTTCTGTACTAGTTTACTTATTTCATCATCATTTTATTTCATCATATTTAATCTAAAGTTTTGTTGTTTCTGCGGTTGCTTAGAAATTTCATTAGATGTGTTCTGTACTAGTTTACTTATTTCATCATCAATATAAATCTTTGTTGCAATATAATTTTCATGATAGGTAGGGAATTTTTAAATCGTTTCCTCTGAACATTTAAATGTCCATCATAATCATTAAGTATACTTTGAAATTTTTCTATACCTTTTGTTATATCTCTTGAGTACTCTTTCTCATTTAAAAAACAACCAAACTTATCAACTGACATTTTAATTATAAAATAAATAATGAAAGAGTGGTATATTTATGTATGATCCACATTAATTGTTAAAACTTCTTCGTTTTCACGATGTGCAAATGGACTTTTGGTTAATGAATTTGTTAAAATTTTCCAATTTATCAACAAACTCTTTTATTGAATTATGTATATACTCCATTTGAGTTATAATTTTTATTACTTTACTTTCCAGCTCTGATACTCTTTTATTTCGTAGTTGATTTAGTTATAGTTTCCATTTGATGTGATTTCGCTTCATTAATTTTATCATTAACATAAAATGTAATAGCCAAATCATTTCCATTTATTGGTTTTGAAGAGTTTTTAATTCTTTTTTTCTGAACATTTATGTGACCATCAGTGTCTAGATATATACCTGTAAGACTCTCAACTTCCCTTTTGAAAAGCAAGGAAAAATCTCTATCATTTGAAAAGTGACCAAACTTGTCAATAGACATTTTACTATTAAACAAAATGAGAAAATGTTTTCTATTTTATTAATATATTATTTTTGCTTCCCGCAATTCTTCTATTATTGAAAGAATTTCATTAGTATGGTTATTATTACCAGCAGCTCTCGATGCCATTAAGAGTTGCAATCTTTCAACAAGTTCATTAACATTATCCCAATATACATAGTTTGGTGGTATTTTTTGTAGTCTCATATACCCAGAACCAGTATGTTCTTCATTTACTGAAGATGATATTAATGGTTTAATAATTGAAGAATATTTTTTAGAACGATTCCCCTTTACTTGACCATCTGGTTGATAGTTTCTTTTGTGAGCACTTGTTTCAATTAAAATGTTTTTATATGATTCTAAATCATTCTTAGTATAATCCTTAGGACTATTATGAAAAATTAAAGAGTATAGACCTGGTGATAGAGTCCATAAATTTCCACTTCCTAATTCCATCAAATTTTTTTTAATTTTAAGTTTTGTATTACCCAACATTAAAATATTATTTTCTTCTCTTGGTCCATAACTATTGTCTAAAATCTTTTCTTGCTTTAACTGATTAATGTTAAGATTGTACTTCACCCCGGTATCTTCATATACACTTTCATTTAAATCATCTGTGTGAGGCTGTTGTGAAACATCGGATTCATCTATAAGAGACTGTTGTGAAACATCAGATTCATCTATAAGAGACTGTCGTGAAAAAGCATCAACATAAGCATCACTCTCACTATCACTTTCGATTACTCTCTCGTGTTCCCTTTTTTCTTTTTTATTTTTAGGTACTCTTATTTTCTCTTTCTTGAACTTAGTCTTAATATCATGTGTATCATTAATATATTCCTTTTTATTCAATTTTTTATTTTCAGTGAGTAATTCATGTAGAGGTTCTGTAAAAGGTTTAAAAGTTTCCTCCAAATTTGATACGTTCTCATTTTTTATTTGTTTCAATTCATCAAATTTTCTTTTTAATGAATTTCTACTTTTCGTCAACTGTTCTAAAAGTTTACGCTTCATTGTTGTCGTTTTCTCTGATACTCATGTGCTACTGGGAAAAATGTAGTATAATTGAAATATTTATAACAAAGGGTTTGAGTATGAGTTTTATGAAATTTTATTTTTATTTTTATTTTTATTTATCAAAATAAATACATTAATAATATTAAAAATAAATACATTTTAAGCTTTATTTAATTCTAAATAGAGATTGTTGTCATTCCTTTTAATAATACAAAAAATAATATCCTTTATATATTCAATTGCTGAATCATCTAATTTATCTGAGTATCGTTCCAACAAGTACAGCATATACTCTTCAAGTCCAAGAGTGAGGGCCATCCCAAAGGTGGTTTTCTTACGTTGAGCTCGTCGAATAGGGTAGTACATCTCCGATTCCATCCTCGTCGTTGTTAAAATAGGTTTTGGTGCGTTACCATTAAAATCCTTGAGTACTTTCATCATTCCCGGATTGACCATTTGTAGTTGTTTCTTCTTGTAGTTGTTTTCGTTGTTTTTGTTGCTTTACCTGTTTTTGTTGTTGATTTTAGTTGTTTTTTAACAGTTGTAACTGATTTTGTTGTTTAATTTACCTGTTTTTAGCAGATGTAGCTGATTTTGTTGTTAATTTTACTTGTTTTTTAGCAGATGTAGCTGTTTTGTTGTTGTTTTCAGCTGTTTTTAGCAGTTGTATCTGTTTTAATTGTTGTTGTTGTTTTACTGTTTTAACTGTTTTTTATGTTGTTCTTGTTGTTGTTGATTTTGATGATTGCAAGATTTTTTAGGTTGAAACTTTAGGCTGAGAACTTTTTAGCTTGAAACTTTTAGGTTGAGACTGTTTGCAGGTGGTTTTTAAATGTGAGTTAGAATAACTTTTGATCGAGTTTTTATACCTTGAAGTAAACTAACCCTCCCTGTTCTTTCTCATTCTTGATTTAGAATCGACCAATCATAGCAGTGAATAGCATGTAAATAGGGTGGGTTTCAAGAATCATAGAGAAATTACTTGATCATAGTGTAAAAGTTAGGGTGGGATAGAGAGTAAGAATTGGAGGGAAAGGTGTCCACAGTTGGTACTATTAAAGGCTTGTTTTCTCTCATAGTTATAGTTACTGTTATTCCCCAAGTATTTCACAATTTCTTTTGGGGGTTGTAAATTTCCAAAACTATCAAAGTAATGTATACTTTTTTTATTTTTGTTATAAGCTACCCAATGCTTACCATTTGATGAACTATCATCTAGGTTTATAATTCCTGACTCTTCTCTCCAAGGAGATTTGGGCAGTGAGTCTCTCATAAACACACCTCGGAAATGTGGAAGTGTGGAGCAAAATTCATAATTTCGAAATTTGAAATAGGTTTTTTAGGTAGCTTAGTAATTAGTTTTTTGGATTTCCTCTAAATGGATTAAGATATAATCCATAACCTTTTCTATAAGGTTTAAGAAACATGCCTTCACCCACCTTAATACTTTCCATTTTCTTATTATGTTGTTTACTCTCTTCTAATTGTTTTTTCCCCATATTTGCATTATTGATAGTTTTAGCAATGGCTGCACTACCAGAGGCGACACTTCCTAATGCACTTAGTGCAGTCAAAATGGGTACAATAGGTAAAAAACCACCAATTTTCGGTACATTAATAATACGAGGAATCTTAATATTTTTTTTATTTCTACCAATTGCTTTATTGACTCCTTTACGTGCAACCTTAATCGCACTCATTAGATCTAGTGGCTTCCGAGTTTTCAATGCCCGTATTCCTGTTTGGATAACATTTGAAAAACTCTTTACCTTTGATTTCCTTTTCTTACACTTTCTCTTTGTTCCCTTTTTCGCACCCATTCCGAATTTCTTTTTTGTTTTCATAATATTTGTAATCAAGTATGCTGCTGTTTTCTCTGCAATACTACTATCTTTTGAACCAACACGTTCCCACGCTTTATTTATTAGTACTGCGTCAGCCTTATGTCGATCAGCTAGATCCTTATATTGTGAATATGCAATATCATGTACTCTACAAGCTTCATCCAATTGATTTATCCCACGATCACCGCGCTCTAACCTTTGTTTTAGCTTTGTTCCAGGTCCACAAAAATTATAACCAGGAACATGTACTTCAAATGGAAGTGTGTTAATTATTTTGTTGATAATACCACTACCTCGTTTCAAGTTTGAACTCTGACTGCAACAATTATAAAAACTTTTACCCATTTTATATAATGTTTAATCAAGGAGCGTTTCTCATCGAATAAAGTACATTACACACGTGAATATGCGTTTAATACGTCAAAAACAAGAAATCTGTGTTAGAAATATCGAGGGTGGTGATCATTCATTAACAAATTCAGTTCCACGACATAGTTCTTTATTACCCAATACAATAAGAGCATTGGTTGTCGGTCCCTCGAACTGCGGAAAAACAAATGTTATGCTCAACCTTATTGAAAGTCCAAACGGGCTAAAATTTGAGAATATATATGTATTCTCAAAGAGTTTATATCAACCAAAGTATGAGTATGTAGAGAAACTAATTAAACCGATAAAGGGAATGGGATATTATACGTTCTCACAAAATGATGAAGTTTTACCACCCGCTAAGGCTAAAGAAAACTCTACTATGATTTTTGATGATGTTGCTTGTGAAAAACAAAACAACAATCGTTCATATCTCTTTTTACCTATGTCAAACATATACTCATATTCCAAAACATCTAATACGTGATAACGCGAATATGATTATAATGTTTAAACAGTATGATTTAAATATGCGTCATATATATCGTGATCATGTGAATACTGATATGTCCTATAATTCATTTATGAAAATTTGTCAAAAGTGTTGGAGTGATAAATACGGATTCCTCATAATAAGTAAAGATAACGATATGGAAAAAGGAAGATACAGGAAGGGTTTTAATGAATTTATAATTATTTGAGAATATAAGTTTCATTCTGTAAGCTATATTTTCACAGTACATTATTAGATCCCAAAATGAGTAGATCATTCACTCTTACATTAAATGGTAATGAACCCATTACAAACATTTCTTATTTCCCACCCATTGAACTGACAAATGGTGAATATGAGTGTGCACTCATTGACTTTCATATGTACAACTCTATACCCAATGTTGATATAAATAATAATCTATTTCGTATTGGTGATAAAGTAATTCAACTTCCAATTGGATCATATGAACTCAATGATATTTATGATTTTCTAAAAAACAAACTAAAAGATTATGATCTTGAGAAAACATTTCAAATGGAGAGTAATAATAACACACTTCAAGTTCATATTACAACTACCAAGGAACATATATATTTTAATAGAAACAACTCCATTGGACAATTGCTTGGTTTCAATAAAAAAATAATTTACCCCGACTTGAAAAAAAACATATATATCTGATCAACCTGTCAACATTTTAAAAATAAACACAATACGCTTAGTATGTAATATGGTAAGCGGGTCATATATTGATAGTAGACAAGATCATTCATTATACGAATTTGGAATTAATGTTCCACCAGGCTATAAAATGAATATCACACCACACAATCTTATTTACTTACCAGTCAACACTAGAGAAATAAGTACACTCTCTATACACATAACTGATCAGAACGGTGAATTAATAAATTTACGCGGTGAAAACTATACAATTCGTTTACACTTAAGATTAATACAATGATTGTATACAATAAAAGAGGTGATACTTACCATCATCAGCACACTTTAAAACATAAAGTTAGAGAAAGAGGATCGAAACCAAAAAGACACACACTTACATTAAAAAATAAGTTAATTCTTAAATCATTGGGCTTCAAAGTGCGAGTTTAACTAAAGTCATGGGGGGAATGAAATATTGGCATTACGGGAAAAACCTTTCTCTGATGAAAGTATATCAAAGAAGGAATATCACAGCTATCAACCCTATCAACAATCATTTAAACCAAATGATGAGATAAGAATTACAATCCAAAATCAAGATTTATATGTACTCCCCCATGAGAGTCTTCTAAATTTTCAAGGAGATATTACCCTAATTAAGGAAGGGGGAGCGGTAGAAACTCAAAATGTTATTGCGAGAATGAGAAATAATTGTATGGCATACTTTTTAGATGAAATACGCTATGAAATAAATGGTGTTGAGATAGATAGAACAAGATTTAGTGGTATTACTTCTACAATAAAAAACTTTGTTTCTTTAAATCAATTTGAAAGCAAGAGACTTTACAATTCTGGATGGAGTGGAGGACCCGTTTTCAATTTAACCCCCCACTTCAACTTTTCAATACCCCTTAAAAATCTACTTGGATTTGCTGAAGATTTCAAAAAAGTATTATTAAATTGTAAACATGAACTAGTACTATTAATATCAAAAAATTTTAATGATGTACTTGAGCAAGATAAATTTGAAAGTACACAATTAGTCGGAAAATATCATCTCAATATGACTAATATTACATGGAAAATTCCTCATATAACACCCAGCGATTCAACGAACATTAAAATGTATGATATTATAAAAAGTGGAAGCAATCTTCCGATTGATTTCCGCAGTTGGGATACATACATTGATCCTAAACTAAGTAATGGAACAGATCATGTTTGGAATGTTAATTTAGCTGCTAACCGAGAACCGAGAACGTCCACGATTTGCTTTAATTGTATTAAAAGATAACCACCATCTGATTACAAGCAATTTAAGAAATCTAAAGGTCTACTTAAACTCTGAAACTTATCCCTACGATGACTTAAACTTGGACTTTGATAAAGATCGATTTGCTCACCTATATGATATGTACTGCAAGTTTCAATCTAGCTACTATAACCGAAGTGAATCTCCTTTACTATCACCTACAGACTTTAAAACTAAATTTTTAAAAATTGATAATGTAATTAACATTGATGAAATTGGTTGTCCCTCTCTAAAAATAATGGATGGAAATCACTTTCCATATTGTTCATTACATGCTCGGGATGGTGTCTGCTCTCTGAACAATGCTCATAAAATCTTAAACTTTTACACAAACGAAAACTCCTAAACACCTTTTAACCATTCATTCACATTTTGAGAGTCGGGAAAATAAGTTTACGAAATGACTGATTCTAATAACAATCTTAATATATCGACTTATTCTTCTTTAATAAATAAAATTAATTTTTTTATTAATACATTTGGAAATAAGATTTCAAAAGAGGACTTGAAATTACTACTGCAGACAAGGAACATGTTCATGGGTACTGACGTAAAGGAGTTTATAAAAACAACATTTGGAGAACATTTAAATTTATGTACATTTTCTAATGATAATATAGAAACTTGTGCTTGTTTTCATTTTGTAATTCAACAATATAGAGTTACAAAATTAATTTCATCATATATTAAAATTCTAAAATAAAGAGAAAACCAAAAAAAAAAATTTTCTATTGTTTTGAATTTGTTTTCGAGGGTGGGTCTATCATCAGCTGTTGCATTTTTTAACATCTGTTTTCTAAGTATAATACAACGATTTATCTCTACCAAACTTTAGTTGAAGATAAACATTCAGACTATTACGTTGAGAGAAAAAATGATTTCCTCAAAAATTGAAGAGTTCTTAAGGGAGCATGGAAGTGAGATCTTCAAGGAACTTGCTACGAAATTGAAATCATTTCATACATTTTTTAAAGATGTAGAAGCCATCCCAGTAATTCATTCAAAGTATGGAGAACACCTATCATCCTCTGCATGGGCATATGATGATTGTAAAGTTGGACCTGACACTTGCAGGTGTATGCAAATAAAATTCGTCACTGGTAATATTTAAAAAAAAAAGTTTTATTATTTTATTAAACTTGGTGTTAAACCTTTTTTTTTCTTCTTCACTTTTACAAGACACTTATTTATTATTTTCGAACCGATCGCGGTCTTGGACAAAATAGGACTGAATCTTAATTCTGAAAAACTCTCCAATGAACCTCGGCCAGAAGCTTTCCTTTTCTTAAGCTTCCAGAACTTTAATTTTTGTTTAAAATAAAAACTTATGCTGAAACTGTCGCATCTCGTTGTGAAATGAAATTATGCTGACCGATGCAATTTGATTGAAAATCGGAACGCAATATGTTCTGAACTTAGAACGCAATACTGTGGGCTTTGAACGGAAAAGTTTGGGCTTCGAACGGAAGCTTGTGTTTACTTTACGATTGGTTTATTTATCTTAGCAGGACGGTCAAGCGCGGCCCTCGAAGTAAATGGCAAAGGCAAAGGCAGAGTCTTTAAACAAAGGCAATGTCGCTGAAGGCAAGGGTAACATAGCTGAGATTGAATTCAAAAATTTGTTTATAAATTCCATAAGTGGAACCGTTTCACGGGTTGGATAACTCTCCCCCTTCTAAAATGGATCGTCCCGATTCAATATGAAATTCATTTAATTGATCTCTTAATTCTGTTAAAAAATTTTCTTGGTTAATAGATTTTTCTGGTTCTGGCCGTTGTTTTTTGGTTACAAATAATATGACATTTTTGTATTTTATAATAAGTAAAAAAATCAAATATATAATGATTAAAATTAATAATATAAAGGTAAGTGATATTTTGGTATTATTAATTTTAATGAAAGGATTGAAAATGTTTATATTATCTAAAGAAAGTTCTGAGTTATTTGATAATATGTAATCGGATATTTCATAATTTTTGAAGTGGTTCGTAGTTAAGTAGTAAAGAATTTTGTTTTCCAAATTCGTATAAGAAATATTATTAATTTCGGTTGTACCATTAAATGTTATCAAAAATGAACCGTTTAAATGAGAGTTGTTCACAATATTGTTACCATTTATAAGAATGGCACCATCTTGTATGATGTCTATTTTTTTATTTTTCTCTCTTATTTTTTTACAAGTGTATTTCTCGCCATTTAATAAGCGGGTAAAACAAGTTTTTTCATTATTTAAAGTGCAATAATTATTAAAAAGTTCGTTCTTAAAGTTAGACATTTCATAAAACATATTTGCGCATTTTGCGACTTGATTGCTTAATACTAGTTTCCCATCGATTTGGGAAATCGCTCTAGCGTAATATATTTCGCATCTGTTTTTTATTATTGGGTATTTTATATAAATTATTACAAGTTCTTTATGCAGTGCGATTTTAAAAACAGAGATGTCCATTAAGTCAGCGATAATTACTGGTTTTTGTTCATGTTTTAATATTTCCATAATGTCATCATTGTTTAATATTTTGGTATTAAAAACGTCAATTTTTGCTTGTGTGATTGTGTCAATTAAATTTTGCAGATCAAATGTTAATAATCGTAAGCGATGTTTTCGCAGTGGTAAATCTTGATCAATAAAAACATTTTTAAAATCATCAGAAAGAGATTCTATTTCTTTAAACAGTTTGGAATTGATAATAAATTGCTTATTATTATTTTCAATTAATTCATCGATTTTATTCTGTATTTTAATAAAATCATCATGATCCGGAGTTCCAGCTAACCATTTCCATATTAGGATTTTTATCGGAGATTGCGAAAGATAATGGTTGATGATCGGTTTGGATTTCAATTCCAATCACTCCGTATAAGTAATTTCTTAGATTTTTAAGAGCCCATACTATGGCTAAAAGTTCCTTCTTATTAGTTGCATAAACTTGTTCTGTTTTAGTCAAGGTTTTTGAAATAAAAGTAATTGGTTTACCTTCTTGAGATAATACTGCACCAATTGCGACGTCCGAAGCGTCGGTGGTCAAGGTACATTTTTTATTATAATCCGGTTGAACTAATTCTACTTGAGCAATGAGATTTTCTTTCAGCTCGTTAAAAGCTTTAATAGCTGGGTCATCCAGCTGAATTAACATTTTTGTTGACATTCTTTTTGAAATTTTGCCATTATGACCTCCAAGATATTTTGTTAGAGGTTTGGCTATAGAGGCGTAATTTAAAACAAATTTTCTATAATAGCCCGTAGGCCTAAGAAACTTCTTAGTTCCCGAATGTTTTTTGGAAGCGGATATTTAATTATGGTGTCAATTTTTTCTGGGTCTGTTTTGATGACGTTATAAGATACGATGTATCCTAGAAAACTGGTTTCGCGTTTGAAAAACTTTGATATTTGTAATGAGATTTTCATGTTTGCCTTTAATAGTATATTTATAATTTTGTTTAAGTCTTTATAATGTTGTTCAATCGAGTTTGAGAATATTATAATGTCGTCCATGTAGACATGACATGTTTACCCTATCTGTTCTCTTAGGATGTCGTCCATTGCTCTCTGAAAAATTCTTGGTGCATTTGTTAGTCCGAATGGCATTCTTAAAAATTCGTATTTTCCATTATTTATTGAAAAGGATGTTTTTTCTACATCAGATTCTTTCATTAATATCTGATGAAAACCTGATTCTAAATCTATTGTTGAAAAATATCTTGCTTTTCCCAAATTAGATAGAATTACTGATGGGTCTTGCATTGGGTACCTGTCAGGTATGGTATTTTCATTTAATTTTTTATAGTCAATGACGAGTCTTAATTAACGGCTTCCGTCTTGATTTTCTCCTTTCTTTGGTACTACCAGAACTGGTGAATTATAAGGGCTTCGACTGGGCCTTATAATTTCCTCTGCTAACATTCTACTGATTTCGCTGTTCACGAAGTCGGTGACAGAAAAGGCGTACGGATATTGTTTCCCGTATATTGGCCTGTCGTGAATAAGATTTATTTCCCCCTTTATGTCTGTTCTAAAAGGAATTTGCATATTTATCTTTGAATGCTCTTTTTCAATATAGAGAACTATTTTTTCCTTTAGTCCGTCTAATTGATCAGTACCTATATTGTTTATCTGTTGTTTGTCGGATAACTCAACGACGGCGGGCTTAAAATTTTTATATATCAAACAATTTTTATTTATTTGATTTTTGACGGTAATTACTTCGTCGGCACTCTCAGGATTTTGAATTCCCAAGATAATTGTATTTTTATTGACGGTATTTACTTCGTCGGCACTCTCAGGATTTTGAATTCCCAAGATAATTGTATTTTTATTGACGGTATTTACTTCGTCGGCACTCTCAGGATTTTGTATTCCCAAGCCTTTTTCACTATTTTCCACAAATAATGAATCTGTGTTTTCGCTATTTTTTTCATCAAAATATTTTTTTATAATAAATTCTTTTAACGGAAGAATATTATTTTCTTCAATTAAACTTATTTCATTTTTTTCCTCATTATCATAATATTTTAACTTTTCTGTTTTCCCTTTATATTCCAAGACTCCCTTTTCTATATTTATTATAGCTCCGATTTTTCTTAATAAATTAAATCCAATTAGCAGATCGGATTCTAATCCTTCGATTTCATAAAATAATTGTTTTGTTTCAAATATATTTATAATATGGTAATACCTAATAATTGAATACCCATGAACTGTAGTTACCTTTTTGTATATTGATAACTCATTTTTATTTTCGAAAATTCCCTTTTTTATATAACAAGCAGTGGCTCCTGTATCTATAAAATCTTTAACTGCTTCTTGGTTTTTCGGTCTGTCCTATTTAAATAAGGCATTCCCCTGTAGGGGTCTGGTCTAAAAAATGATCTTCGTTGATATTGTTTAATCTGGTTACTTTATTAGCTGGCTGATTTACTGTTCCTTCTGGTTCCCTTTTCTGAGCTTGAGTTTGCTCTTTATTTTGATTTGCGCGATAGTTATTTGATCGATTATTATTTTGATAATAATTATTATTGTATCTACCTCGATTATTAATTGCCTGCCAATTATTATTCGGCTGTCGATTGAAACTAGGTTTGTTCTGGAGTTGAATCGATGGATCAACATCCATTGGCTCGATGGCTTGTTGCTTTTGATTATTATTATGATTATCGTTTTGCCAAAAATTTCCCTTTTGTGGCCAATTATAATTCTGGTTATTTCTCCAATAATTTCCCGTTTTATTAGTATTATTGTTCTGTCTTTTTTGATCAAATCGTAAGTTGTTTCCCTGATATTTATTTTCATTTTTAAATCCATTAAACCTGTTTGCAAATTGAGCACGGAAATTGTTTGATTCTAGTTCTTGGACCTTTGCCAAGGCATTGGGTAAATCTGGTGGATTTAATGAGAAAAGAGTTTCTGAGATAGATCCATTTAGCCCAGATATAAAAATTCGTAAAGCATTGCTCCTTATTGTTTTGTTTGTTTCTTTGGCAATTACGCTGTCCTTTCCGTATGTCATTATGGTTTTGTTTATTAGTAGTGTCATTATACCCGTTACTCGTAGAGTAAAAGGGTATACTAGATTCGTCGGAAAGTATGTAACAGGCAGAAGGAAGCGTTTCCGACCCCATAAAGTATATATATTCTTGATCAGGATCACTAGCCGAGTCGATCTAGCCATGTCCGTCTGTCCGTCTGTCCGTCTGTCCGTCTGTCCGTCTGTCCGTCTGTCCGTCTGACCGTCTGTCCGTCTGTCCGTCTGTCCGTCTGTCTGTCCGGATGAACGCTGAGATCTCGGAAACTATGAGAGCTAGGCTATTGAGATTTGGCGTACAGATTCCTGAGCTTCTTACGCAGCGCAAGTTTGTTTCAGTAGACTGCCACGCCCACTCTAACGCCCACAAACCGCCCAAAACTGTAACTCCTACAGTTTTGATGCTAGATAGAAAATTTTAACTGAAATGTATTGTTCTCAACAATACCTATCGATTGACCTAAAAAAAAGTTTGCCACGCCCACTAAAACGCCCACAAACCGCGAAAACCTGTGACGCCCACAAATTGCATGCTAGATAAGAAATTTTAACTGAAATGTATTGGTGTCGTCAATACCTATCGATTGATCCAAAAATAAATTTTCCACGCCCACTCTAACGCCCATAACGCTTAAATCTGTCTACCGCCGGTAGGTGGCGCATTTTAATCTCGCTTTGCTGCTTGCATATCTCCATTTCCCTTTGAGTAACGGGTATCTGATAGTCGAGGTACTCGACTATAGCGTTCTTCCTTGTTTTTTTATTGACTTCATTATAGTATTCTGTAACTGTCATTCGTCCCTGCCTGAGGATACTTAGTTCTGACTCGAGAATATGTATTGGGCGTTTATCGCTATATATAAAGTCCAATCTAGATAAGATTGCTCTAAAGTTTAAAACGGTGCCATGATTGGTAAGAGCATCATGGGCAGCTCCCAAAATTTTATTTCGTAAAATTGTTAAGGCGATAAAATATTGTTCACTTTGAATTTTATAGAGACTCATTACAGTTTCTGCGGCTTCCCTCCAACCTACATATTGTGTTGGTTCACCCGTGAATTTTGGTAAAGATTTTACCACTTCAAGTGTTGTATCGCATTTTATAGTTGGGTCGATTGTCTGTATTTTATAATCCTCCACAGTGTTTGCATCTGTGGCTAACTTTCCTTCTAAACCTTCTATTTTCCTGCTCACTTCATTTAATTGAACATTTATCAATCTATTTATTAATTCCACTGTTAAGCCGCCTGCTGTGGCTATACTACCTGCAGAAAAATTTGGTGCTGAACCTCCGGTTGCCATGGTTAGATTTATTTCACCAAAGCTATTTATTAAATCTTCCAGATTGTTTAATATATTTTTTTTTTTTTTTTTTTTAAATCGTGAATCTATCTTACTTTCTATCAATGTTTAAATCTTATATTATTTATATTTTTTTTTTTTTAATTCCCTGATCTTAGATTATAATTTTTAATTTAATTATTTTTATTGAAAATTAATTTCTCACGAGACTGTCCCGATGGGGTCTTCCTTCTGCGAGGTTGTAGGTTGATCTTCCTTCTTTGTTATTTTGGTCGTAGTCGTGTTGAATTTTGGCGAGGGATTGCCCTTCAGCCCTTCCTTCCTTCCTTCTTTGTTATTTATTGAAATATTCCAGTTTTTTTTTAATTATTGTTTAATTATTGATTTTTATTTTTCTTTCTTTTTTAATTTGTTTTTTTTTGTTACTATGTTTTAAATATTACTTTTTGGTTTTCACTGAATTTATTATTTTGTTTTTGTTGTGTGTTCTTGCACTGGGAATTAATTTATTCGGTCCACCTTTATTATATTTTACCAGCTTATTTAAATGGATTATTACATTAATTGATTTCCATTTAAAGTTTTAAATCACGATCACTTGTCACAATGTTATGTGTCGTCGATTTATGGTGGATGTTTTGATTTTTCCACTAAAAATTTGAGTTTTTGGCTGCTCGAGTTCCTTTTTTAAATTTAATTTTTAATTTTCATTAAATTGTTTTTTTTAGAACTTTTGATTAAGCAGCCCCACGTTGGGCGCCAATTAAATTCGTCACTGGTAATATTTAAAAAAAAAAGTTTTATTATTTTATTAAACTTGGTGTTAAACCTTTTTTTTTCTTCTTCACTTTTACAAGACACTTATTTATTATTTTCGAACCGATCGCGGTCTTGGACAAAATAGGACTGAATCTTAATTCTAAAAAACTTTCCAATGAACCTCGGCCAGAAGCTTTCCTTTTCTTAAGCTTCCAGAACTTTAATTTTTGTTTAAAATAAAAGCTTATGCTGAAACTGTCGCATCTCGTTGTGAAATGAAATTATGCTGACCGATGCAATTTGATTGAAAATCGGAACGCAATATGTTCTGAACTTAGAACGCAATACTGTGGGCTTTGAACGGAAAAGTTTGGGCTTCGAACGGAAGCTTGTGTTTACTTTACGATTGGTTTATTTATCTTAGCAGGACGGTCAAGCGCGGCCCTCGAAGTAAATGGCAAAGGCAAAGGCAGAGTCTTTAAACAAAGGCAATGTCGCTGAAGGCAAGGGTAACATAGCTGAGATTGAATTCAAAAATTTGTTTATAAATTCCATAAGTGGAACCGTTTCACGGGTTGGATAACTTGCATGTTGAAAAGAAAGAAGAAGACGCCTTAAAATTGATGGAAAGATACATTCATTTATTTAAAAGACTCAATGTAAACTAATTTAACACGAATATGATTAAATAAAAACGTATTTGACTAAACAAACGATCTCATTTGTTTTTGTGTATATTCTGTTAGGAACCACAACCACCACCACCATTTTGACCACAAGACCCTATACAGGTTACACTGACAGATGTAAACTACAACCCTAATTGAATGTACCCTATTAAAACTATCCCTAATTGAATCAACAAAACGCCCACGCATAACAAAACAACGTTTTTGTTAGGAACCACCACCACCAACACCCCTCTTACACTCCTACGCTCACTTTCCCATCTAATGCTCGCTAAAGAGTGGGAGGTTACCGAACTCACGCTTGTTTCACACCACAAAGTATACGGCCTAATATCCCTCAAACCAAACAAAACGCCCACGCATAACAAAACAACGTTTTTGTTAGGAACCACCACCACCAACACCCCTCTTACACTCCTACGCTCACTTTCCCATCTAATGCTAATGCTAATGCAAGTATGCGGCCTAATATCCCTCAAACCAACACCTTTTGACCACACGACCGCAGACAGGTTACACTAACAGATGTCAACTACAACCCTAATTGAATCAACAAAACGCCCACGCATAACAAAACAACTTCCCCTCCGCCTAAATATAGTTTTACAAATTCATACGCATGACAAAACACCCCTCCAAGACAAAACAAGCCATATCAAAACACCCTTCTCTAAATAAAAACGTATTTAACTAAACAAACGAACTCATTTGTTTTTGTGTATATTCTGTTAGGAACCACCACCTCCACTATAGAATTGAAACATTTAAGATTACCCTCCCCTTTACTTAATACAAGTTAGAAGCAACATACTTTAAGTGACCTGTGTGCAACCATTGGACTCCTACATGACATTTGCACCCCTCACACACACCTTTAGGGTGAGAAAAAGACAAGACAAAACAAGACATATCAAAACACCCCTCACACACACTCCTACACACCCCTTTCTAACCTCATTAAGTGACTAATTAGGGTCGCCACCACCACCAACCCCTTTTCTAATCATGCTAATTAGGTCATTAAAACACCTGCGCGCAACCATGCGTGTCTAATTAGGGTCACCCCCACCCCCTTTTTTGAAATGATTTATTACCCAGTGAGCCAGCTCCCGTATTACCTATCACTTACTTCCAACTTGCCAACTTTGCAAGTAATTGAAAGAAATTAGAAATTAGCATATTAATGACCCCGGAACCCCCATATAGATTTATGCCATCAAGTTTAGATACCCTAGCTTCTAATTTAGTTTATGATCAATTCAATACTGTAAGGAATTTTTTAGTAATGATATTGAAGTTCGACTAATGCTTAAGAAGGCTATATTTCCCTATGAATATTTAGATTCCGCTAGTAGACTCGAGGAAACTTCCCTCCCACTAAGGGAAGCATTCTATAGTAATTTAACGTAAAGGAAATGCTCTCAGGAAGATTATGATCACGCTCTTAAAGTTTGGTCGCATTTCTCATGTTCCACTCTTAAAGATTATTTGGAATTAAATAACATTTTTAAAAACTTCGAAAACTTTGGACAATTTTTATGCAAATTTATTTACTTGACTCAGCTCAGTATTTTATGACATCAGGTCAATTTTGGGAGGCAATGTTGAAAACTACAAATATTCAACTAGAATTGCTGACAGATGTAGATAGATAATTATTTATTCATATTTTATTAAAAGTAGCACTCGAGGTGGATTAGTTCAATGTTGTCATAGATATTACAAAAGCAAATAATACATTTTTTTCAGATTCTGATTCCACGAAGGAGTCTTCATTTTTAATGTATGTGGATGCGTATAACTTGAATGGTTGGGCAATGTAACAGCTTTCACCATAAAAAGATTTTAAAGGGATGTCTACCACAGACGTGGACAATATTGATGTTCATAATATTCCAATTGATAGCAAATACGGTTATTTTTTGGAAGTGGACTTAATATATCCGTACCGTCTACGTGATCTCCATAATGATCTTACATTTTGTGCGTCAAATTGTCTGGCCTCAAAAGAGGATAAGGTAGAAAATTAATTGTTGACATGGGAAATAAGAAAAATGATGTAATATATTATCGGAATTTGCAACAATTTATACAGAATGGCTTAGTATTGAAAAAGATCCATAGAGGTGTTCAAATCTTACAAAAGCCTTGGTTAAAGAAGTACATTGATCTAAATACTTTACATAAGCAAAATGCAAAAAGAAAAATTTTTTTTAATTAATGAAAAATTTTGTTTACGGAAAAACAATGGAAGATCCCGAGCGCAGGGTTGATATTAAGCTTGTTAGTATATGGGAAGCTCCGGATAGCACCAAGACTGGATGAAAAAACGATTATTTCAAAATCCCATTTTCGTAGTGCAACTAAACTTAATGATAATTTCTATGCAATTCAAATAAAAAAATTTTCCGTTCTATTTAGTTAGCCCATGTATATGGGACTTGCAGTAATAGACTTACCGAAATGGAAAATGTATGATTTTCACTATCAATATATGAAGCCAAAGTTTCAGGAAAAGTTACTCTTAAATTATATGGATACTGATTCATTTATCTATACAATAAAAACTGAGGATTTTTTTAAAGATATTCAAAATGATCTTGAAGCAAAATTTGATACATCAGACTTTTCAGATGAAAGAATTAATCTGTATACCTTCAAAAAAGTTAAAAAAATGTTAAACGGTAAACTCATGACTGAATTTGTAGGTATGTTCTCACATGCTTATTGTTATAAAATAGATCAAGTTGAATCTTCACATAATAAAGCAAAGTGAGTGAGTTCACGAAATCTTACAATTGAAGACTATAAAAACGTTTTATTATCTGGGGCTTTACTATACGGTAATAGAACAATGTTTAGATCAAAAGCACACGAAATAACTAAAATTAAAGTTAATAATAAAATTCTTTGTGGCAAAGATAACAAAAGAAAACGTAATGTTAACGAAACACAATTTTTAAAGTTAAGTAATAAAGGCCATGGTACGACATCAATAAAACATCAGAGATTAATCGAAAAAGATATTTAATAAAGTGTTGAATGGCTAGAATCAAATTCATTCTGCTTGGGTGAGATGATACAATATAATTATGTGAACGATGAAGACAGCCTTAAATTTAAAAAAAAAACATATTAAAAAAGAACTATTTTAGAAATCAGTTGAATTGGAGATGTTTTATAATGCTCGAGACATTGGAAAATATAAATGAAAATTATTTTGAGTTTGTTAAAAGTATTTTTATTATTTTAATTTTACTGTAAAACATTGTACAAAAATATTAATATTAAACTTAATATAAGATATATATAAAATAACAATAAGTATATAAATAAAGATTAATAAAGTAAATCATTTGTTATACTACAAAATGTCTTCCTTATATTTCCAGCTAGTCCTTGAAAACCCCAGACACTTAACCAAAACTTTATGTCCTTTTCGCCTTACAACTTTTTCAACTAGGTATGTGTGAAGGAATCGTGCTTTTTTGAGTTCTTCTTTATAGAATCCGCCCTGAATCGGGCTACCATCTAAATCTTCAAGTAAGTATGTTTTAAGGTAATTATTATTCACCTTTCTAATTTTAAAGATTTGAGTTGTATAGTTTAGTGTATAACTTTTCTTTTACTTGCAACAAATATTTTCAGGGGATTATTCCAATATTTGTTTTTCATTGGAATAATTGACATTACTTGGACTCATTTTTATTGCTCTATGCACTCTGTTAATATTTTTATTAATTAATTGATTATCTATCCACTTATATTTTCCATTGGAACTAAACTCACGCCACATTAACTCCTTAAGAGTTATATTGAAACGTTCAACTATAGATGCTTTTAAAGTACTGAAGGTTGAATAATGATTTATCCTATAACTTTTCAATAATATCTTAATTTAGAATGAAAGAATTCAGTGCCATCACCAGTTTGCAGGTTTCTTGGTATTCCATGACCCGATTTAAATATTCTCTCCATGGCTTGGGAAACATCATTTGCATTTTTTGACTTTAGTGCCTCACCCCAAGCATATTTCGAAAATGTGTCTATAACAGTCAACAAGTATCGGTACTCATCATTAGATTTTGAAAAGGCTCCCATTTCAACTAAATCTGTTTGTCACAGATCGGTTACACCCCTTGTAATCACTCGTCTTCGTTGACAGTTTTTTCGAGATGGTCAGTGCAACTCATTTACGATTTCTATTCTTCTAACAGGCTGAAAAGCGACACCTTCTAACTCAATTGTGTTTTTTTTCGGTAATGATATCGGTTTTGTTACCTATTTAAATATAAAGTCCTCAATGGCTTTAATCTTTTCCCGAATTTTGGCAAAAATTTGGTCAGCGCTGTCTGCCCTCTTAGTATACAATTCAATTTTATTTTTTAAGCTTGAAATTTTTGTGAGTCGACGATTAATATTTTGAGTTATAATTTTTCTTAAATCTTCTCCCAACTTTCCGAGGATCTCATCAGTATATTGTTTCGTTGCTAGATCATTGTTGTCTAAAGGCTTAGATCCGTTTTTGATACGTTTATTTTGAGCATTTAGATTACCGTCCTCATCGATGAATAATCCCTCGTACTCACCGTCTGATTCCTTAGGAGTACTCATCGTCTTATTTTCCTGGGCAGACTTCCCTCTTAAATCCTCCAATTTCTTCCAGACGCTGGGTAGGGGCAGTCGTTGCGTCTCGACTCTCCGGGCGACTCTTCCCTTTTCACAGTGGGTCTTTAGGCCACTGGGATAAACCCTTTCTAGTCTCGGCGTCCCTGTTCGGGCGCCACTTGGAAGGATGCTTTCTCGGCCGGGGTTCAGATCTCAGTCGGATCCAGGAGTCCTTTACAAGATAATTTGTAAATCACCGAAACACCGGACTAGAGGGTTCCACTCCACAGGGGAATGGGTTACTTTGAGGGGAGTCTTTACCAGAGGTCCTTTATTGCGTCGAGGAAAACGCAGATAACGTTGGTTATGCAGAGTCCAATTCCTGGGCTACGACCTAAAGGGCTGGCCGGAGACTTCTACTTCGCGTCAGAGGCGAAAAACCCACCGGGCTGGACCTTTTGGCGAGGCCAAGCCGGGAGGATACTTTGCGGGCTTCAGGTAGCACGAGAGCGGAGCCGCGCACTAGCCCCAGAACGACGAAGGAGGCGAAGGAGCTAGGATTTCGGATAAGGCGGCAAGGGTGTCCACGCGCAAATCCCAAAACTACGGAGGTGGCGGGAAAACTAGGATTTTGGGTAAGGCGGGAAGGGTGTCCACGCGAAATCCCAAAACTACCGAAGAGGCAGGGAAACTAGGATTGCGGATAAGGCGGGAAGGGTGTCCACGCGCAAATCCCAAAACTACGGAAGATGCAGGATAACTAGGATTCCGGATAAGGCGGGAAGGGTGTCCACGCGCAAATCCCAAGCCACGGAAGAGGCAGGATAACTAGGATTGCGGATAAGGCGGGAAGGGAGTCCACGCGCAAAGGCAGGATAACTAGGATTGCGGATAGGGCGGAAAGGGTGTCAACTCGCAAATCCCAAAACTACGGAAGAGGCAGGAAAAAATACTGGACCGAACGGAAAGGGGATCCACATTCAGGTCCGAAGCAGCAGTGTGAATGAGGTAAGGTAAGGTTAGACTAAGTGCCTGACTACGGGAAGGAAACACACGATTGAGAGGTGCGATTATATATTCTTTACCATTTATTCAATTTATCGTCACTCGGGTCCGCTAAACCGTTTTGAGCACATGAGAATCTGATCGTACTAACCTCAGCTGACTTGTTTATATACATATATATATTCGCGTAGAGCTTGGTCGCCTTCGACTGCCGGAACACGCGCGATCAGAAGGCCGAGAGTAGTCGCGTCAGGCGTCAATGCTGGCCTGTGCTGCGATTCTTCACCGGCGGAAAAGCTCGAGAAGCACACGTGGTTTTCGAAGCCTCGCTAAGCCGTGTCCAAATCACAAGTCTTACCCGTTCCGCGATCCCGAGAGAACAACCCACTCCACGATCGCTGTGTGACCGCCTTACCATTTCCGCCCTCTTCCTGCATTCGGGATTTCTAGTATTTTCCTACATCTGGTATTTGAGCTCCCTGGCTTTTCTATTATTTAACATGTCCTAGCGAACTATCAGTTGGCGTTGCCACCCCGGGCTCTGAACTTAGATATAACTTATTTGTTCTTAATTTGACTTAACATTTATTGTACTTCACGGTATTTTTCTTAAAGCTATTATAATGAAAGTAATAATGATTGTGGCGTACGCGCCTTCTAGGCGGGTTCGTCACACACTATAAATGATCGAGGACAATAGTTAGTCTACCAAAAATAGTCTTGAAGTGGGATACTCTGCGACGTCAAACACAACTTAAGTAAAAGTGTAAAAGTGATCGTGAAAAAAGAACTTAAACAAAAATACAAAATAAAATGAATAACAAAAATCAATTTTTTCAACCCTGCAAGTGTTTCCTTGACAAAAATAAGTAGGCAAATCATGTCCGCTCGAAGTTGCATAAGCGAAGTGCAATTCAACCCCTTGACGGAAGAGTCAAATAAAATTTCTGAGGGATTCAAGGAAAGAATACTCCATTACATGTACGTAAATAATGGATCGGACTTGATCTTACCTGAGAATTTCTTGAGTGAAGCTGGATTGTCACTGCTACCTCATCTCAGCATTCTATTAGAAGGCTATACTTCAGCAAAATACTTTTTAAAGATGATTGAATATGTGGTCCAGACAAATCTAAAGAAATGGATATGAAAAGTTTTAAAAGTAAAATGACGATCATGAATACAGATTCTGACTTAAAATGTATCTTCCATGAACATACCATGGAAATAATTTCAAAAACTCCACTTTTTTAATCGGAAGTGGAAAAACCTCTTCATATCAATATGTTGTTTTTGGAAGACGGTGGAAGTGGACATTATATGTACATTAAAATATTTCAAGGTAAATTCCTTTATTCATTTTTATCTCTTTAAAAAAATTAAATAATTTGTATATATTTCTGTTTCAAAGACTAACGACTGCTCAAAGAGAAAATCAGAAGAGGGCGCAATATTTCTGCAATGTATGTTTAAATTTTTCCAAAACTGAGGAAGCTGCATTGAAACACAAAACGCTCAGTTGTAGGAAGGTCTCAAAGATGCAGCTCCCCCTGAATAATACACTGGAATTTACCCAAGCTCAACATCAGCTTTAAGTTCCATTTGTTGTCTACGCGGATTTTGAATGCATTCCGGAACCAAAAAATCTCGAAGTGAGCCCCAAGTTATTTAATATTAATGAACACATTCCAATTTCATATGCGTATTATACAAAGTGTGCTTTTGATTCTAAACTAGATAAATTTGTTTTAGAAACAGAAAAAACTTCAGGAATTAGTTTTGAAAATTCGTTGATAAAAAATGTAACTACTTTGAGTGATGAGTACTTGCATAAAATATTTCCTATGAGAATGAGTTTGGATGACCATCAAATAATTGATGATTCATTGAATTGTTCTACTTTTCAGAAAGTTTTAGGGACTGATAGGGTTAGAGATCATTGTCATTTCACATGTCGCTTTATAAGTGCAGCCCATTCTAAATGTAACTTGGATTATAAAGTTAACTAATTCATACTAGTATTTTTTCATAATTTTTCGAAATACGACTGTGATTTATTTACTCAACAGTTGGGAAAGATTCCCGGTGAACTTTCCGTATTACCAATAAATAAGAAAAACTATATTTCTGTCTCAAAAAAAATTAAATGTACATACATATTGATTTATGCCATCAAGTTAAGATAACCTAGCTTCTTATTTAGTTGTTGATCAATTGAATACTGTCAAGTCATTTTTTAGTAATGATATTGAATTTTGACCAATGCTTAAGAAGGGTATATTTCCCTATGAATATTTAGATTCCGCTAGTAGACTCGAGGAAACTTCCCTCCCACCAAGGGAAGCATTCTATAGTAATTTAACGGAAAGGGTATGCTTTCAGGAAGATTATGATCAAGCTCTTAAAGTTTGGTCGCATTTCTCATGTTCCACTCTTAAAGATTATTTAGAATTATATTTGAAAACTGATGTATGCCTTTTAACCGACATTTTTGAAAACTTCCGAAAAATTTGTATGCAAATTTATTCACTTGACCCAGATCAGTATTTTACGACACCAGGTCTTTCTTGGGAGGCAATGTTGAAAACATCAAATATTCAACTTGAATTGCTGAAAGATATACAGGGTATTCCCTAAACTGTTGAATTGCTGAATTGTTGAAAATTTAACAGAAAATTTCAGCAACTAAGGGAACGACCCTAAAAGTTCGCTGTTGAATTTTCAATTTATGATGCCTGCTGTTTGTCAGATTGTCAAATGTCAGGCTGTGTTTTGTTAAGGAAAATGCCGAGAATAAGCCAAAAACTTAACTATTACAACTGCTAACAGGCAGCATCCTATCAGTTATCCTTTATTTGCATATTTTATACGCTTGCAATTCCTCCATGCTTACAAGTGACAAGAGTTACCGTCTTACTTTTAGTCGAGAACAGCGACAACTCTGGTTTTCAGCAATTCAACAAAATTTTCAACAGCCCCGAGGCTGTTGAATTGCTGAAATTTCTGACAGTTGACTTTGTTTGGAACAGCTAATTAACAGCTGATCAAAATTCAACAACTCAGCAATTCAACTGTTTAGGGAATACCCAGATAGATATGTATACATTTATTTAAAGTAGAATTCGAGGTGGTTTAGCTCAATGTTGTCATAGATTATGATTCCTCGAAGATGTCTTCATTTTTAATGTATGTGGATGCGAGTAACATGTATGGTTGGGCAAAGTCACAACCTTTTCTAAATAAAGATTTTAAGTGGATGTCTACCACAGACATAAACAACTTTGATGTTCATAATATTCCAAGTGATAGCAAATACGGTTATTTTTTGGAAGTGGACTTAATATATCCGTACCGTTTACATGATCTTCATAATGATCTTCCATTTTGTCCGTCAAATTGTCTGGCCTCAAAAGAGGATAAGGTAGAAAATTAATTGCTGACCTGGGAAATAAAAAAAATTATGTAAAACATTATCGGAATTGGCAACAACGTATACAGAATAGGTTAGTACTGAAAAAGATCCACAGAGGTGTTCAGTTCTTACAAAAACCTTCGTTAAAGAATTACATTGATCTAAATACTTTACAAATGCAAAATGCAAAAAATAAATTTGAAAAAGATTTTTTTTTCATTAATGAATAATTCTGTATACGGAAAAACAATGGAAAATCCCGAGCGCAGGGTCGATATTAAGCTTATCAGTACATGGGAAGCACCGAATAGCACGAAGACTGGACGAAAAGCACATTGTGCCAAAACTTTAATTTCAAAATCCAATTTTCATAGTGCAACTAAAATTAATGATAATTTCTAAGAACTATTTTATAAATCACTTGAATTTGAGATGTTTTATTATGTTCGAGACTTTGGAAAATATAAATGAAAATGATTTTGAGTTTGTAAAAAGTACTTTTATTATATTTAATTTTAGTTTAAAACATTGTACAAAAATATTAATATTAAACTTAATATAAGATAAGATAAATATATAAAAACAAATTAATTAAATAAATCATTTATTATACTACAAAATGTCTTCCTTATTTATCCAGGTAGTCTTTTCGCCTTTCAACTTTTTCAACTAGGTATGTGTGGGGAAATCGTGTTTTTTTCAGCTCCTCTTTATAGAATCCGCCCTGAATCGGGCTACCATCTAAATCTTCAAGTAAGTATGTTTTAGGGTATGTATTGTTCACCTTTCTAATTTTAAAGATTTCAGTTGTATATTTTGGTGTATACCCTTTCTCAAAGACATGTTTATATTTACTTATATGAACGTGGCCCCCCTTACGGGGGTGATTATACGATGTTTGTCATATTTGTTTTTCATTGGAACTCACTTGGACTCATTTTTATTGTTCTGTGCACTCTATTATTATATTTATTAATTAATTGTTTATACATATCTATCCACTTATATTTTCCATTGAAACTAAACTCACGCCACATTAATTCTTTAAGAGTTCTATTGAAACGTTCAACTATTGATGCTTTAGATCCTGTAACTTTTCATAATACCTTAAATTTCGAATTAAAGAATTCAGGGCCATTATCAGCTTGCATTTTTTTTTGGTGTTCCATGACGCGATTTAAATATTCTCTCCATGCCTCACCCCAAGCATATTTCGAAAATGTATCTATAACAGTCAACAAGTATCGGTACCCATCATTAGATTTTGAAAAGGCTCCCATTTCAACCAAATTGCTTGCCACAGATCGTTTACACCCCTTGTAATCACTCGTCTTCGTTGAAAGATTTTTCGAGATGGTCCGTGCATCTCATTTACGAGTTCTCGCTTAATAATATTCTTCTAATGGGCTGAAATGCGACACCTTCTAACTCAATTGTGGTTTTTTTGGTAATGTTTCGGTTTTGTTATATATTTAAATATATGTATAGTCTTCAATGGTTTACATCTTTTCCAGAATTTTGGCAAAAATTTGGTCAGCGCTGTCTGCCCTCTTATTATACAATTCAATTTTTTTTCTAAGATTGAAATTGTTCTGAGTTGACAATTAATATTTAGAGTTAACATTTTTCTTAAATCTTCTCCCCACTTTCCGAGGATCTTGTCAGTATATTGTTTCGTTGCTAGATCATTGTTGTGTAAAGGTTTAGTTCCGTTCTTGATGCGTTTTTTTAAGCATTTAGATTTCCGTCCTCATCGATGAATAATCCCTCAGTAAACTTAACACGTCTTTTCAAATTGTCTGACCTTTCCTTATCAAGAGAAAAATGTACAAACTTGTCGACAGACATGATGTTTAAAAACGTAAAACATATTGCCCTTCCTTTTTATACCCATTAAAATATAATCCTGTCCTCATGCAATTCCTCTAATATTGAAAAAATTGCATTATTGTGACTGACTGTGACCCGCTATTTTTGATGCTACTAAAATTTCCAATCGTTCGACTAACTCATTTACATCATTCCAATATACACAGTTTGGACTTGATTTCTGAAGAGTGTAACCTAAACCGGATTTTGAGCGAAGTGGAGTAGACGTTAGGACTTAAATCTTTGTCTGCCAACTTCTTAATAATATGGCTATATTTGTATGCTCGTGTACCCTTGATTCTGTTATTAGGTTTAAGGCCTACTCTATGTATATTCGTTTCTAAAATAATTTTTTTGTACATTGTCAGGTTTACTGAGAAAAATTAGAGAGTACAGACGAGGAGTAGGGTCACAACTTATTCCACTAGAAAATTTTATTTTATTATCTTAAACTATTAATTCTTTATCTCCCAATGTTAATGAATTGTTTGCAGTTTTTTTAGGTCCATAACCTTTATCCAACACATTTCCTCGGGTAAAATTACTGATATTAATATCATAATTACAACTAATGTTTATATCTTCTAGCTCCACACCTATATCGGCCTCTTCTGTATACATTGATAAAGGTGTTGTCCCTTCTTCTTCACTTTTTTCCGTCTCCTTTTTCTCACCTTCGTCTGTGAAAAGAATTCATTATAGTAATCACTATCATTGAAAGAGTTATATTTCGATTAGACTGCAGATCTTTCTCATTAGTTGTAAAGTAGAAATCTTCAAGCTCTCTCTCGTCATCATCGTATTTTTTAATTTGCTTCAATTTACGCTTTACTTTTTTACTATCTTTTACATTTTTTTTTCTATTTTTTTATTCTTGGACGTGATGCACTATGGTCAGTACAAACAAGTGGCCCTACGACACCAAGCAATGTTTGTTACGCGCGGAGCCCTTCACTGTTTTGGGCGAGTAAACAAAATCTTGGACAAAGAAAAAGACAATATAACAATAGACAATTAAAAATACAGGTTAAAATACTTATAGACAAGATACATAAAGTAAAACTAATTAGTTACTAGGTAGGATAGTATTATTGATTTAAAGATAGAAAGTGAGTCGGTAGTAGATATTAGGTGACATAGCCGATTATAATCATTTCAAAGTACTCTAAAAGGTTCATACATTGCATAATTAAAGATAAAGTGATTTAATACTAAAGGAATATAGTTTCTAGTGAATCTATTTGGCACATTAAAATGCAGGCGACCCAGTAACTCGGGACTCTCTACATCACCATGAATAAGATTTCTAATAAACGTAATACCAAGCATAGTTCTACGGTTAGCTAACGATGGTAAGTTAATTAGAAGTGGTCTACTAGAGTAGGATGGTAGTATTAGGCTTGTATCCCAGTTAAGTCTCCGTAAGGCAAATATTAAAAATTTTTTTTCACAGACTCAATCCGGTCTATAAGCACCCCATATTGGGGACTCCAAACAGGATCGCAGTACTCAAGAATTGGTAGGACTAATGAAATAAACAAGGTCTTTGTGACACAGGGATCATCGAATTCCTTCGACCACCTTTTGATAAATGCAAGCACGCCCCTGGCTTTATTTACCATAGTAGTAATGTTATCGGAAAATTTAAGTCTAGGATCCATGTAGACTCCAAGGTCGTCAGCATGCGTTATCCTATCTAACGCACAACCACTCAAAGTATACGTTGAGTAGTGGGGGCTGACACGAAAAAAGGTCATTAGTTTACACTTAGAACCATTTAAATTCAATTCATTATCCATGCACCATGTTTGAAATGCATTTAGATCCGATTGTAAAGCTAAACTTTGTGCGAGGTCATTATATTGCAGGCACAACTTAACGTCATCTGCGTACATAAGAACCCGTGACTTCGTTAAGACTAATGGAAGGTCATTTATTAATAATGTAAACAGAAGCGGACCAAGATGACTTCCTTGTGGTACACCGGAACTAACTCGGATTAGGGATACAAACGAGTTTTTAAAAATGACCCTTTGAGTCATGTCATTCAAATAACTTAAGATTCCCTAAGGTCCAATTTCCGGACTAGAAACGGGTGATTCACAGAATCAAACGCCTTACTGAAATCAGTGAAAGCCACATCAGTCTGACGATTTTTTCTAAAACCACTTATAACAAATGAAGTGAACTCCAAAAGATTGGTTGTCGTTGACCTACGTTTTGTAAATCCGTGGTGACAAGAGGAAATAAGGAACCTACAACTGTGTTGTAAATGGGGCGTAATAATGTTCTCAAAGAGCTTCGGTATAGCTGATAGCCTTGAAATACCTCTGTTATTACGTTCAATTTACTTCCCTTTTCATGAAGCGGGATAACAACGACTCCTTCCATCTGTGTGGGAAATCGGACGTTACTAAAGACAAAGTAAAAAGTTTGTGCAATGGTCTACACAAAGTCTCAGCGCAATACCTAAGCACACATCCAGGGACTCCGACAGGACCCGGAGAGTAGACTGGTTTGACCCTTTGCAAATCTAAAAGAAGTGAGCTTTCACTTATAACAGGACAAAAAATAAAGTTTGATTAGGAATGTCATATGGGTAAGACTGATCTTGAGAACTTGATGTTGAATAGGTGGTTTAAAAAAAACTGTGCAAAAAGATCGGCTATCAATGTTTGCGGCCAAAAAATACACTTTTTATAACAGGACAAAAAATAAAGTTTGATTTAGGAATGTCATATGGGTAAGACTGATCTTGAGAACTTGATGTTGAATAGGTGGTTTGAAAAAACTGTGCAAAAAGATCAGCTATGGCACTTTGTGTTAACAAAATTATAAATCTGTTTTGTATGCAGTGTAAACTGGGTCTTGCAACGAGCTTAATAGTTTTTATAACACTGGGAGTTAAGCACGGTAAAATCAGACCGAGCACTTAAGTATCGGGAAACGGCAGCTTGTGATCCGGAAGCGCTAAACTTTTTGTAGAGTCTAGACTTTACATTTTTAAGTTGTGCCAGCCCTTTGTCAAACCACGGAGGTTGGTTTGAAATTTTAGGATAATACGTAGGAACGCATGTATCAAAAACTGCGTTCAATACATTATAAATTATATTAACCGCTTCAGTTATATTAGTACTTAAGTACAGATTAGATCAATCTGTTTATGTGTGCAAAGTTTGCTCTACGAAAGCAGGGGAAGCGTTTAGCTGACTTTTCAGATAGTTCATGTACTTTTGTACCCGTGTCAATAGTCAGCTCTAGCGTTGGGTGATATGGGTCTTCTGGTAAAGTAATTGCAGAGGTTCCAGTTATGCAAACACAATCTAGACTGGAAACAAAGCAAAGATCCAGTAATTGTCAAAATAAATTTAAAACGTGATTTACTTGAGACAATGAAATATCAAGCAAGCCGTCAAGAAAATCATGCTGCGTTGAAGGTAACAATATATTTGATGTTTCGACGGTGGACCATGTCGCCCTAGGTATTTAAAGTTACCTAAAACTATTAACTGATCTCTATCTGATAGTTTACTTGAAATAATCTGGATAACGGACAGATGATTCGCATATATTTGGAATTCAGATGACGGCGGAATATATGAACATTTTATGTATACCCGGAAATACCCGGAAGGTAAAACTTCGGAACTTAGAATTTTCGGTTTTAACCCGGATTCTGTAAACACAATAACATGGGAAGACAAGAAAAAACAAGGAAGAACGCTATAGTCGAGTACCTCGACTACCAGATACCCGTTACTCAGCTAAAGGGACCAAAGGGAAATGGAGATATGCAAGCAGCAAAGCGACATTAAAATACGCCACCTACCGGCGGTAGACAGATTTAAGCGTTATGGGCGTTAGAGTGGGCGTGGCAAATTTTTTTTTGGATCAATCGATAGGTATTGACGACATTTCAGTTAAAATTTTTATTCTAGCATCAAAACTGTAGGAGCCAAAGTTTTGGGCGGTTTGTGGGCGTAAGAGTGGGCGTGCAACATTGCTGAAACAAACTTGCGCTGCGTAAGAAGCTCAGGAATCTGCACGCCAAATCTCAATAGCCTAGCTCCCATAGTTTCCGAGATCTCAGCGTTCATCCGGACAGACGGACATGGCTAGATCGACCTGGCTAGTGATCCTGATCAAGAATATATATACTTTATGGGGTTGGAAACGCTTCCTTCTGCCTGTTACATACTTTCCGACGAATCTAGTATACCCTTTTACTCAACGAGTAACGGGTATAACTATCCGTATACAATTTGGTCAACTTACTTTGTAAACCTCTTGTATTCTGATAGGAAAGCTGAAGAAACGAATCTAGTTTTTAGAGATAGATGAGGATGTAGATGTGGATGGCTCTTTAAAGGGATTTCCAATTTCCAGATTTTTTTTTTTAGCTTCGTACTCTTTAACAAAAATGCCTACAGGCCAAAAAATGGCTGAGCACAGGGAACACCGATCTTAAATGATGATACTTCTCTTGCATATGGAAAATTAAATCGTTCAACCTCTAGATCATCAATCTGAACTTTGTTACGGATATAGGCCGTAGTGTCCAGGGATGAAAGGTCAATATTCAGCCGAGAAACAAAAATTTTTTTCCGCTGCGGTACACAGGTGACTGACCACGCATGTGACAGGTTGCACTATCAGTTTCAGTCGGTACTCCGGACGTTAAGTCATCATGCGGCGTTGGAATTCTTATTGTATTATTTGTAACAGATTTTTCGGGCGGCTCAGGCAACAAAATCTCGCGTCCTTTGCATTCGGAAACCGAATCTTTTTTAGCATTCGACCTCAGTACCATTTGTGCGGTAGCTGAGGTCGACTGCTGTGCTGCAGACCCCGGATCGCCAGAGAGAGTTACACTAGCGGCTACCGTGGGTTGTCTATCGACCGCGATCTTTTTACGCCGATTATCCGGGATGAGATAGCATACGGCTAGTGAGCTGCGACTCAAGCGCCACAAGCACATCCGTATTTCTACGGTTGTTCCGGACTAATTCCGTAACAGTGCTTTTTGTAAGCCGCCTTGTAGAGAGTGCCTGGGTTTCATAAGCAATGCATTCATCACAATAGTAGCGCAAGCCACTTCTCATGTCGATTGCATCGCGTACCAGGCCCGAATAGCCAATGCATTTTGCATTAAAAATATTCTAGCACGAATGGCACGGAATGCTCTGTTGTCCAGCCGAAATCAACGACATGCATTTCTTTAAATTGCAGACAGCTATATTGTATCGCGATATTCCCAACCACAGAGTAAAGAGAATAAAGCTACGCAAGTAAAAGATAGATTTAGAGAGCGGGAGAGAGTGAGCGGGAGTGAGTAAGCTGGGGGAGCATACGTTTTTGATGTTCCAACAACAAAGTTACATGCGGGAGTGCGGGAGAGCGTGTAACTACCGTTTAGACTCTTACCGCTCCAAGCAGCGTTTGGAAGAAAAGAAGAAGGCAATTAGAAAAATCAATAACAACAAAAACTGCACAGAGATTAGACGTGAAAACTAATTTTGTTAATTTAAACACAAAAGAATCACAATGCACTCGCGAAGCGAACGGATGTTGTTAGGGACATAAAAAGTTAAATAGATGTAGGAAAAAGAAATTCGGAGCGCAAGACAAAAACACGACCGTTCATTGAAAGAGCGAAGTGTTTTTTTAAAAAATCTTTTGTTTTTTATTTTCTTTTACAAGTTTATTTAAGGGTTCAGTAATGGGTTTAAAAGTTTCCTTCAATTGTAAATTCGTAAGAATTTTGGCTTGTTTAAGAACATCCAATTTTCGCTTTACAGCAAATCTAGCTTTGGTACATTTTACAAACTTTATAGGTGAAAGATCCCAATGAACCAATGGGGTCTGGTTAGACGGGCCCTTGCGTCAGTAGCCTTAAAAGTGCTGGACGAGAACCCAGGTTCGCCACCCGATTGCACAGATGCAGGGTGATATCAGGGCAACGTAAAGTTGATCGCCTGTGAAGACGAGAGATCGGCAGCACTTTACAAGGCTGCCATTAACAAGGTCGGCGAGGTCTACACCGGGGCCAAGTTGGCAGTTTGCGAGGCTGTAGACTTCCCGTCTCGATCGAGAACGAGGGTGAGGCTTTCGTCAGAACCCTCGGAACCAGGAGCTATCCTCAGCTTGCTGACCAGGCTCAACTCGAAGCTTCCGACAGATGGTCAAGGTGGAGAAATCCGAGCGCGTCACTATGAACGTGGTAATCCTCTTGAACCAGCCCTGCATGGAACCCCTCGCAGCGCAACAAAACCGGGTGATCTACGGGATCGATAAGGTGCAACTTCGCATCTACGACACAGATAAACTAGCGGCAGACAACCTGGCTGCCTGTGCGTCGTATGAACCGAACCCCCGAGCGACGACGAAATTGAGCACGAGGAGGCCACCCTAACTGGATATGTGTCAACCGACTCGGAGCTGACAGAAAGCCTGAAGCAGCTGTGCAATCAGGACGACCAGGGCGCACTGTTCTCCAAGACATAGCGGAGGAAGCGGAGGGTACCCACCCCACGGTACTTAAGATGGTGCAGTTCCTGCAGATTAATATGCACCACAGCAAGGCAGCATACGCTGCCCTCCTCATCCGCCTGGCAACAGGCAACATAGACGTAGTCCTCTTTCAAGAGCCTTGGATTGTTGGTAACAACATCTGTGGCTTATCAACCCCCCTATACAAGCTATTTGACACCAAGGGTAAGGGTAAAACCAGAACCGGCATTCTTACAAAGGCACACTTTCTTATTCCACAGTTTAGCGAAGGCGACCTCACAGACTGGAGCTAAACGAACACACTCATCACACCATGGCATCATTCGACTATGACGGGCCATTACCAAACACAACTACACTACAACTCATACATGCACACTCATCTAAGGAACTCATCATGGGTGGGGGCGCTAACTCACACCACACACAATGGGGAAGTACAAACACAAACGAAAGGGGTTAGCTACTCTACGACTATCTCCTTCAATCAAATATATTCATCTGCAACAAAGGTAATGACCCAACTTTGATCACTAGAAATATGAGGCAAGTCTGATCCCCTACTTAATCAGCTAGAACCGTGGAAGGTCTCAGACCACCGAATTTACAATAACTCTAGACTGTCCTCCCGCCGAGAACATTACTAATCTAAGATTAACGAACTGGGAATACTAAAAAAAAATCTCCTCAATAGGAACCCACACGCTCCACCGACGCACGTACGCAACGGCCAAGAATTAAATAACCTAGTTAATACCTTTACTGACATCTGCGGTGAGGCCATAAAAAGGGCTTGCCGAAGCACAACAGTCAAAGCACAAGCCTCTATGGTAGAACAAAACCCTGGCTAACCTTAAAAAAGAGTGTAGAACTTATACTTCAATAGAGCTAAATACAACAATAGCGAATCTTCCTGGAACTTATACCATACAAAAGTAAGCCTATACAAAAAGAAAATCAGAATATCAAAACGAAGAGCATGGGCTAATTTCTGTAATGGCATAGAATCTACTGCGGAAGCATCCAGACTCAGAAGAATTTTAGTAAAATCTCCAGCAACCATTGGCTACCCAAAAACCAATGTAGACAGCTGGACGGAAAACAGTCAGGAAACCCTTAAACTACTGTTAGACACCCAAAAAAAGTAAAATCACCCAAGTAGTGGAGGACCTCTACATAGAGGAGAACCTTGACGACCAGAGTATAGACAACATCTCGAACCCTGACCGCATTAAGTGGGCTATTTACTCTTTTAAGCCCTTTAAATCCCCAGGCCCGGACGGGCTCTTCCCGGCCCAGCTACAACGGATACTAGATATATCCCTACCCTGGCTGACAGTCATATTCCACGGCTGCCTTGCTCTAAACCACATTCCAACAAGGTGGCTGGACGTTAAAGTAATTGTTATACCGAAAGCCGGCAAACCCTCGAACACCAACCCAAAGGGCTTCCGCCCGATAAGTCTCTCTTCCTTCTTGTTGAAGACCCTGGAAAGGCTAATTGACATCCATATCGACTAACCATCAGTCCTACCCTACTCTCTGACGCACAGCACGCGTACCGTAAGGGCAGATCAACAGATACCGCCCTCCACTCTCTAGTCTTTAGTATAGAGAGAGGTTTCTAGGTATAGAAGGCGCCTTCAACAACGTCACCCCAACGGCTATTACTGGTGCTCTGACTGAACTGGGCATTGAGCGGCCCATATGGGACTCATACACACCATGCTGACCAGCAGAGTAGTGTACTCCACTATGGGATCAGCAGAGGAACCCCACAAGGGGGTGTACTCTCACCTCTTCTATGGGTTATAGTGGTCAACAAACTACTATCACTTCTAGAAGAGGCGGGCAATAAAGTGGGAGCCTACGCGGATGACGTGGCTATCCTACTGCAGGGTAAATTCCCGCAAACTCTTTGCAATCTAATGGTGACAGCCCTATCCACCCTCTCAAGGTGGACGGCTGTCTGTGGACTGGGAGTTAACCCAGAAAAGACCGAACTAGTTCTTTTTACAAGGAAGTAAATCTAACTCTCCCAAAACTACACCAAACGCGCCTAACCCTTAACCCCCACTGAAGCACTAAACACAATTCTCGATCTCCAACCCCAAAAGCGCTGAGGCTTCGCGAAGCAGCGGCATGGACAACAGACTCTAAGGGTCACTCCAGTATCCTAACAAACCAGACATCCATACCAAATAGTACAGACTACGTTCCACCTATAGTCAACTTCGAAAGAAGATACAAGATGTTCATACCCACCCGTACAAACTATGACAACCTCTCACACCAATTCAAAAACGCCGTCAGCAGACGGCTCCAAGCCTAACTCCCAAACAGGTGGGGGAATCTTCTCTCCCGAACTAGACATACGAGGTGTGTTCAAAAAGTAAGGTGACTTTGTATTTTCAAGAAAACCTATTAATTTATTTATCAATATTAATGTTGTCCCCTTCAAAGTAACCCCCCTCAGATACAATACATTTATGCCAACGGTTTTTCCAATCCTCAAAGCACTTCCCATAAGCACTTTTCGGTATAGCCTTGAGCTCTTCCAGCGATACAGTCTTTATCTCTTCAATCGTTACAAATCTCCGTCCTTTCATAGGTCTCTTTAGTTTTGGGAACAAGAAAAAGTCACATGGGGCCAAATCCGGTGAATATGTGTTATTGTGTTATTATTGTGGTGTTGTTTTTGGCCAAAAAATCTCTCACAAGCAAAGATGAGTGAGCAGGGGCATTATCGTGATGCAAAAGCCATGAATTGTTTTTCCACAATTCTGGATGTTTCTTTCGTATTGCTTCTCGCAAACGGCGCATAATTTTTTTTTTTTTTTGTATATATATGGACGTTGATGCACTATGGTCAGTACAAACAAGTGGCCCTACGACACCAAGCAAAGCTTGTTACGCGCGGAGCCCATCACCGTTTTGGGCGAGTAAACATAATCGCGGACAAAGAAAAAGACAATGTAACAATAGACAATTAAAAATACAGGTCAATATACGAATAGACAAAATACATCAAGTAAAACTAATTAGTTACTAGGGAGGATAGTATTATTGATTTAAAGATAGGAAGTGAGTCAGTAGTAGATATTAGATGATATAGTCTATTATAATCATTGCAAAGTACTCTAAAAGGTTCATGCATTGCGTAATTAGAGATACAGTGATTTAATACTAAAGGAATATAGTTTCTAGTGAATCTATTTGGCACATTAAAATGCAGGCGACCCAGTAACTCGGGACTCTCTACATCACCATGAATAAGATTTCTAATAAACGTAATACCAAGCATAGTTCTACGGTTAGCTAACGATGGTAAGTTAATTAGAAGTGGTCTACTAGAGTAGGATGGTAGTATTAGGCTTGTATCCCAGTTAAGTCTCCGTAAGGCAAATATTAAAAATTTTTTTTGCACAGACTCAATCCGGTCTATATGCACCCCATATTGGGGACTCCAAACAGGAGCGCAGTACTCAAGAATTGGTCGGACTAATGAAATAAACAAGGTCTTTGTGACATAGGGATCATCGAATTCCTTCGACCACCTTTTGATAAATGCAAGCACGCCCCTGGCTTTATTTACCATAGTAGTAAGTAATGTGATCGGAAAATGTAATTCTAGGATCCATGTAGACTCCAAGGTCGTCAGCATGCGTTATCCTATCTAACGCACAACCACTCAAAGTATACGTTGAGTAGTGGGGGCTGACACGAAAAAAGGTCATTAGTTTACACTTAGAACCATTTAAATTCAATTCATTATCCATGCACCATGTTTGAAATGCATTTAGATCCGATTGTAAAGCTAAACTTTGTGCGGGGTCATTATATTGCAGGCACAACTTAACGTCATCTGCGTACATAAGAACCCGTGACTTCATTAAGACTAATGGAAGGTCATTTATAAATAATGTAAACAGGAGCGGACCAAGATGACTTCCTTGTGGTACACCGGAAGTAACTCGGATTAGGGATGACAAAGAGTTTTTAAAAATGACCCTTTGAGTCCTATCATTCAAATAACTTAAAATCCACCTAAGAAGATCACCTGAAAACCCTAAAAGGTCCAATTTCCGGACTAAAATCGGGTGACTTACAGAATCAAACGCCTTATTAAAATCAGTGTAGACCACATCAGTCTGACGATTCTTTCTAAAACCTCCTATAACAAATGAAGTAAACTCCAAAAGGTTGGTTGTCGTTGACCTACGTTTTATAAATCCGTGTTGACAAGAGGAAATAAGGGACCTACAACTGTGTTGTAAATGAGGCGTAATAATGTTCTCAAAGAGCTTCGGTATAGCTGATAGCTTTGAAATACCTCTGTAATAACATGCGTTCAATTTACTCCCTTTTTTATGAAGCGGGATAATAAACGATTCCTTCCATCTGTGTGGGAAATCGGATGTTTCTAAAGACAAAGTAAACAGTTTGTGCAATGGTCTACACAAAGTCTCAGCGCAATACCTAAGCACACATCCAGGGACTCCGTCAGGACCCGGAGAGTAGACTGGTTTGACCCTTTGCAATTCTAAAAGAAGTGAGCTTTTACTTATAACAGAACAACAAATAAAGTTTGATTTAGGAATGACATATGGGTAAGACTGATCTGGAGGACTGATCTGGAGGACTTGATGTTGAATAGGTGGTTTGAAAAAACTGTGCAAAAAGATCGGCTATGGCTTGATCAGTGCTAGCAGCCGAATTTTCAAATTTAAGTGATGATGGGTAACTAGAAGATTTACGCTTTGTGTTCACAAAATTATAAAACTGTTTTGGATCCAGTGTAAACTGGGTCTTGCAACGAGCTAAATAGTTTTTATAACACTGGGCGTTAAGCACGGTGAAATCAGACCGAGCACTTAAGTATCGGGAAAAGGCAGCTTGTGAACCTGAAGCTCTAAACTTTTTGTAGAGTCTAGACTTTACATTTTTAAGTCGTGCCAGCTCTTTGTTAAACCACGGAGGTTGGTTTGAAATTAGGATAATACGTAGGAACGCATGTATCAAAAACTTCGTTTGATATGTTATAAAATATATTAACCGTTTCATTTATATTAGTACTTAAGTACAGATTGGACCAATCCGAGCAAGCTATAAGGCTATTAATGAGTGCAAAGTTCGCTTTACGAAAGCAGGGGATGCGTTTAGCTATTTTTTCAGATACTTCATACACTTTTGTACCCGTGTCAATAGTCAGCTCTAGCGTTGGGTGATAAGGGTCTTCTGGTAAAGTAATTGCAGAGGTTCTAGCTATGCAGACACAATCTGGACTGGAAACAAAGCATAGATCCAGTAATCGTCCTAAGAAATTTTATACATGATTTACTTGAGACAATGAAATATCAAGCCAACCATCAAGAAAATCATGCTGCTTTGAAGGTAACAATATATTTGAGGTTTCGACGGTGGACCATGTCGCCCTAGGTATATTAAAGTCACCTAAAACTATTAGCTGATCCCTATCTGATAGTTTACTTGAAATAAACTGGATAGCGGACAGATGATTCGCATATGTCGGGAATTCCGATGATGGCGGAATATATGAACATGTTATGTATATAGAAATACCCGGAAGGGATAGTTTTATACACAGAAATTCAATGTCATTTATTTCGTCGGACGTTATTACTTCAGACGTTAATTCTGAGTCAACTGCAATTAAAACTCCACCTCCACGTCGAGACGGACGATCAAGCCTGTAAGTTGTGTACTTACTTGGAAAAACTTCGGAACTTAGAACTTCCGGTTTTAACCAGGTTTCAGTAAAAACAATAACATGGGAAGACAAGGAAAAACTATCAGTATACAATTTGGTCAACTTACTTTGTAAACCTCTTGTATTCTGATAATAAAGCTGAAGAAAAGAATCTAGTTTTTTGAGATAGATGAGGATGTAGATGTGGATGGCTCTTTAAAGGGATTTCCAACTTCCTTTGAACGAATTTTCTTTTTTTTAGCTTCGTACTCTTTAACAAAAATGCCAACAGGCCAAAAATTGGCTGAGCACATAGTTGCAAAATGAGCACAGGGAACACCGATCTTAAAAGATGATACTTCCCTAGCATATGGAAAATTAAATCGTTCAACCTTTAGATCATCAATCTGAACTTTGTTACGGATATAGGCCGTAATGTCCAGCGATGAAAGGTCAGGATTTAGCCGAGAAACAAAAATTTGTTTCCGCTGCGGTACACAGGTGACTGTTTTAGGTACCACGCATGTGACAGGTTTTGGTACTACGGCCTTTACGGCTGCACTACCAGTTTCATTCGGTACTCCGGACGTTAAGTCAACATGCGGCGTTGGAATTATTAATGTATTGTTTATAGCAGATTTTTCGGGCGTCTCATGCGGCAAAATCTCGCGTCCTTTGCATTCGGAAACCGAATCTTTTTTAGCTTTCGATCTCAGTACCATTTGTGCGGCGGCTGAGATCGACTGCTGTGCTGCAGACCCCGGATCGCCAGAGAGAGTTACACTAGCGGCTACCGTGGGTTGTCCATCGACCGCGATCTTTTTACGCTTAGGAGAATCGGGCTCAGATAGCATACGGCTAGTGAGCTGCGACTCAAGCGCCACAAGCAGAGCCGTATTTTTACGGCTGTTCCGGATTAATTCCGTAACAGTGCTTTTTGTAAGCCGCCTTATAGAGAGTGCCTGGGTTTCATAAGCAATGCATTCATCACAATAGTAGCGCAAGCCACTTCTCATGTCGATTGCATCGCGTACCAGGCCCGAATAGCCAAGGCATTTTGCATGAAAAATATTCTCACACGAATGGCACGGAATGCTCTGTTGTCCAGCTGAAATTAACGACTTGCATTTCTTTAAATTGCAGACAGCCATTATCGCGATATTCCGAACCACAGTGCCAAGAGAATAAAGCTACGCAAGTAAAAGAGAGAGTTAGAGAGCGGGAGAGAATGAGCGGGAGTAGGTAAGCTGGGGGAGCGTAAGTTTTTCCAGATAATACTGTTTATTGACCGTACGACCATATGGTAAGAACTCCTGATGCACCACGCCATGGTAATCGAAGAATACAGTGATCAAAACTTTGACATTTGATCGAACTTGGCCTGCTTTTTTCGGTCTTGGCTCACCTGGGCTCTTCCATTGTGACGATTGGGCTTTGGTTTCGATATCATAACCATATACCCATGATTCGTCACCAGTTATGACCCTTTTGAGTAAATCTGGGTCGTCGTTGACGTCATCCAACAGCTCTTGAGCGATGCTCATGCGACGGTTCTTTTGGTCAAAATTCAGCAATTTTGGAACAAACTTCGCTGACACACGACTCATGCCCAAAACGTTTGAAAAAGTGATATACCGACATCTTCAGCAACTTCTCTGATAGTGATTCGACGATTTTTCAAAACAATTTACTTCACTCCTTACACGTTTTCATCAGTTGTTGACGTGCTTGGGCGTCCAGAGCGAGGCTCGTCATTGGCATCTTCCCGGCCATCTTGGAAGAGTTTGTACCACTTGTAAACATTTTTTTTACTCAGAACAGTTTCACCGTATGCCACTGTCAAGTGTTTCGGAGGACTTAATTTTATTTTTTACACAAAATTTGATGCAAATCCTTTGATCCATATTTTTCGATAGCAAAAAATCGCTGAGCACGCAAAACAACTTGTTACCTTTACGCCTCTCACAACTAAACAAAAAAGGGGATTCAATTGAAACTTGGTACAGATGTTAGGGAAGAGTGTACCAACATAACAAAATAAAAAAATCGATAATCGAAAATATGTTGCCCGCGAAATTTGAAAAGTCACCTTACTTTTTGAACACACCTCGTAAAAGTTTCATTCCGCCTAGTGTAGTGTAGTGTTTTCCAAGCAGAAGTCATGGCAATTCAGGAAGCCCACCTGGACACATCATAACATGACGACATAGACATTTTCTCCTACACAACAAACTCAAAAACCATCTCCGAATGCCGCAAATCTCTTAACGAGATGGCCACTCATCTGAGAATCAACCTCATCTGGGTGCCTGGACAACGAGACGAGCTAGGAAGACAAGGGACAACCGCCGACATTCTTCGCGATATGGATACGGAGGGTATGCCCATGGGTACTTCCCATGCTCCACCTCAGTCAGAGACTGTACGCAACAACCGTTGGAACTCAATCTCAACATGCCAAAATTCTAGACTCACATGGCCAAACTACAACTCGAAAAGAACAAAAACTCTCCTACAATGTAGTAGGGAGGACATCTCCACTCTCCTAAATGCCCTCACGGGCCACTGTCTTATAGGGACTCATGCGCTAAGGCTGGGTCTAAGTAACCACGATTTCTGTCGCAGCTGCAAACAGATAGACGAAGAGGAGAGCATCGAACACCTCCTATGCTTCTGCCCAGCGCATAACCTAAAGCGCTTTCAAACCCTAGGTAGCTACACACTTCCGAACCTTGCGGCCATTCAGGACGTAAGCATTCAAAAACTCGTATATTTTCTAAGAAGAACAAAATACTTCGCGAAAGCAAATAACCCATGAGCTAGGGAAAAGGATCTGTTCAGAGATCACGTGGTAACAAGGGCCGCATTGTGGCCTAAGTGTGGGGATTAGTATCCAATCTCCAACCACTCCTACCTATCCTTACCTAGGTTGAAAATTTTAAATTTCCGAAGTTCATGTAGTCACTCCTCAGTTACTAAACAAATGCTGTTTATGGAACGCCATAATCTGTAATATTTTTATACCATTTTCGAATAAAAAAGATTCGATTCATTTTCTTCTTTATATTTAAAAAGTGTATTTATAGTTATATTCTTAAAATCTCAATCTTTTTAATGATTATTGACCTATTTCTAGGTACAAATTGTAATTACTTTGACGAATATTTTGCATCAACCATTTCATTAATGATATCATCTTGAAGAGAGGTGTACCTTTCCGGCATGTACAGAATGTGCTCCTCCAACTCGAGAGCAATAGATTCTCCAACCTTTGTTGTTTTGCGCTTCGCCTTGAGGATCTGCCGATCCTACATTTTCAGGCATCCTTGTCTTCAATAGCAGTGTCTTTTTATGAAATTTATTGAACTCTTTAATAACAATGTTCATCTGGTTTTCCTGAACATGATGGTTGTAGTAGCTGTTAACTAGTTATTTACTAGTTATTATGAGCTGGTCACCAGCTGTTTTGAGCTGTTATGAGCTGTTATAGTGTTTTGTTAAGAATGATCAAAAATTCTTGTCCTCTAGATGACGATCGATGTGAAGTAAGAACTTAGACTGTGAATTTGAACGCCTGCAGGTCCACTTTTTATACTATACAGAGATCACACATTCACGTACCCATACATTGATTTTCAACCCCCCGAATGTAAATTAACCATTTAAACATACCGGTTTTGACTCCACATCTTCTACGAAAGAAAGTAGAAAAGCATAGCACAGGTATCCACAGTTGTATGTATCAAAGTCTTTAGCTCTATCGTAGTTTTATTGTATTCCCAAGTATTTCACAACTTCTCTAGGTGGCTGAAGATTTCCAAAACTATCGAAATAATGTATATTATAGTGTACCACTTGATCGTGAATTATCTAGGTTTACTATACCACACTCCCAACTTTTTGGTGCTTCTGGGAGTTTGTCTCTCATAAATACCCCTCTAAAATGTGGGATATATTTCTTAGCAAAATGTATCGTGTCGATATTTGATGGTGGTTTATTGGGAAGCAGAGAAGTTACTTTTTTCGCTTCTTAATTCCTTTCCCCTCACTATAGGGCTTAAGAAAGAAACCATAACCCTTTCTATAGGGCTTGATATATAATCCTTCTCCTACAGGAACACTTTCAATTTTTTTGTTGTGAAACTTCTTCTCCTCCATATCTTCTTTAGCCATTCTCGCATTGTTAATTATACCCGTTACTCGTAGAGTAAAAGGGTATACTAGATTCGTCGGAAAGTATGTAACAGGCGGAAGGAAGCGTTTCCGACCCCATAAAGTAAATATATTTTTGATCAGGATCACTAGCCGAGTCGATCTAGCCAAGTCCGTCTGTCCGTCTGTCTGTCCGGATGAACGCTGAGATCTCGGAAACTATGGGAGCTAGGCTATTGAGATTTGGCGTGCAGATTCCTGAGCTTCTTACGCAGCGCAAGTTTGTTTCAGTAAGGTGCCACGCCCACTTTAACGCCCACAAACCGCCCAAAACTATGGCTCCAACAGTTTTGATGCTAGAATACAAATTTTAACTGAAATGTAATGTTCTGATCAATACCTATCGATTGACTTAAAAAAAAGTTTGCCACGCCCACCTTAACGCCCATAAACCGCCCACAAACTTCAAAAAATCGTAAATATGAACGTGGATATCTCGGAAACTATCAAAGATAGTTCTCTATTTAGGGATTTCAGATTTAGATTCCGTAGCTTTATACGCAGCGCAAGTTTGTTACGCGAATATGCCACGCCCACTCTAACGCCTACAAGCCGCGAAAACCTGTGACGCCCACAATTTTTATGCTAGATAAAAAATTTTACCTGAAATGTATTGGTCTCGTCAATACCTATCGATTGGTCAAAAAAAAAATTTGCCACGCCCAATCTAACGCCCATAACGCTTAAATCTGTATACCGCCGGTAGGTGGCGCATTTTAATCTCGCTTTGCTACTTGCATATCTCTATTTAGCTGAGTAACGGGTATCTGATAGTCGAGGTACTCGACTATAGCGTTCTTCCTTGTTATTTTTGGAGTTGCTGCACTACCACTTGCTAAACTACCAAGAGCGCTGAGGGCTGTCAAGATTGGCACGATTGGTAGAAAACCTTCAATTTTGGGTACATTAATTACAAATATACTTTAACATTTTTCTTAGAACCCATTTATTAAAGAATTTATTTACGTGCAACTTTAATTGCGCTAATAATGTCTAATGGTATTTGTTTTTTAATGTCTTAGTACCAACATTAATAACAGTCGAAAGGTTTGTCTTCTTCATTTTATTCTTCATTATGTTCTTCCTCCCATTCTTTTTCATTTTATTCAATCCCATGTCAAATTGTTTCTTGGCTTTCATTATATTTGTATCAATATATGCTGCTGCTTTTTTTACCAAGACTGCTATTTCGTGCCTTGACACGCGACTAGGCTTTGTCAATAAATATGGAGTCTGCCCTATACCGATCACTCAATGCCTTGTTTTGAGAATATGCAATATCGTGCTCTTTGCAAGCTTCATCCAATGGATTTATTCCTTGATCACCGGGTTCCAACCGTTTCTGTAACTTTGTACCAGGTCCACATAAATTATATCCCGGAATATGTGCTTCAAACGGTAATGTATTGATTAGCCTATCAACAAGACCACCACCGTCTTTACTTTTAAAAATACGACTGTTGAGATTATAAAAACGTTTCCCCATTTTATTGATGTTTAGTCATCAAAGATTTCTCATTGAATGAGGTACATTAGATAAAAAGATGCGTTTAATAGGTCAAAAACAAAAAATTTTAGATAGAAATATTAACGTTGAAAACGAGAAAAATCTACCGCCACGACATAGTGCTCTCTTACCGAACACAATAAGAGCTCTAATTGTTGAGCCTTCGAATTGTGGTAAAACCAATATTGTGTTAAGTTTAAGAGAGAGTTAAGTTTAAGATCTTATTTTTGTATGGGTTCGACATAAAAATATCGACTCTTTTTGGGTATGTCAAACATATAGTCATATACCGAAACATCTGATTCGTGACAATGCCGACTTTAATGTTTAAACAAGATGATTTAAATATGCGGCATATATATCGGGACCATATTAACACATTAATGAATTATGAAACATTTGTTAAAATTTGTCAACAATATTGGGAGGACAGGCACGGATTCTTATTAATTAGAGAACGAAATGGATATCGGAAGATAGAGAAAAGGACTTGATCAATATATTATGACTTAAGTAGTACTTTCAATATGATGCTGGGTTAGATAATTACTGTTTAGCTAGAGATTTCAATGTATCTAGATCACTTGCATTATCCTTGAATGGAAATAGTTCCATTAGGAATACAAACTTTTTTCCACCTATCGAATTGAATGGTCGATATGAGTGCGCTATTATCGATTTTAATATGTATAATTCGATTCCAAATATTGTTGAAAAAAAAAATCTTTTTCACATCGATGACAATGTTATTAAAATTTCTACTGGATCATACGAATTGGATGATATCACCGATTTCATTTACAATAAACTAAAGAACTATAAGCTTGAAAACACATTTAAGGTTCAAAGTAACAATAATACACTTCAGGTTGAAATAACTACCATGCGAGAGTCAGTTTACTTTAATAAGGAAAGACCGGTTGGACAACTGTTTGGTTTCCATCAAAAATTCCACCAAACAGATCAGACTCTGAACATATTAAAAATTAATACCATTCGTTTGGAATGTAATATGATCAGCGGTTTATATGTAGATAACACACCGAATCATACGTTACATGAGTTTGTCATTAATGTTCCGCCTGGGTATGAAATGACAGGGACACCACATAACCTAATTTATTTACCAATCAACTGTGACGAAATAAGCTATCTATACGCGTAGTTGATCAATACGATGATATGGTGAATTTACTTGGTGAAAACGTTTCGGTTGATTATTTATAACAAAAGACGTAGCTTAGCCAAGTATTACTAATTGTCAAGTTATAGAAAGAGGATAATGTCGATATTTGATAGTGAAATATTGGGTACCAGAGAACTTAGTTTATTCGCTTTTTAATTCCTTTTCCCTTACTATAGGGCTTAAGAAAGAAACCATAACCCTTTCTATAGTGCTTGAGATATAATCCTTCTCCTACAGCAACACTTTCAATTTATTTGTTGTGACGTTTCTTCTCTTCCATATCTTCTTTAGTCATTCTCGCATTGTTACTTGCTAAACTACCAAGAGCGCTGAAGGCTTTCAAGATTGGCACGATTGGAAGAAAACCTCCAATTTTGGGTACATTAAGTACACGAGGTACTTTATCATTTTTCTTAGAACCCATTGATTGATGAATTGGTTTACGTGCAACTTTAATTGCACTCATAATGTCTAATGGTTTTTGTTTTTAATGTCTTAGTAGCAACACTAATAACAGTCGAAAGGTTTGCTTTCTTCATTTTATTCTTCATTATCTTTTCCTCCCTCTCTTTTCCGTTTTATTCAATCCCATATCAAATTTTGTCTTGGCTTTCATTATATTTGTAAAAAAGTATGCTGCTGCTTTTTCACCAAGACTGATATTTGGTGCCGTGACACGCGACCAGGCTTTGTCAATTAATATGGAGTCTGCCCTATGTCGTTCACTCAATGCCTTGTTTTGAGAATATGCAATATCGTGCTCTTTGCAAGTTTCATCCAAGGGGTTTATTTCTTGATCACTCTTTTGAATATGTTTAATTCCATTGATTACCGAAGGTTTCAAGTATTTCTTTAGTGAGTTTAGAAGGGTTGAAGGGGTGTGATTATTAATTAAGTGAATTGAGTGGCGAACATATCCAGCATGTGGGTGCCCACACGAATAATCGGACAGATCTGAATAAAAATCAATTGATTCCGGTAGGCGTTAATCGGGGTTTCAACGTGGGGAATTAAACAAAAGGCGTCTTGAAGAGCGTTATGAACCGTAGCTATGGAATTCGACTCGGAGACGGTATCATTGTCAGAGGCCAGGTGATTAACATACGCTGTAACTCTTGAAAGGGCATCGGCCACTATATTTGACTTCCCTAGTTTGTATATTAATTCGCAATTGTACTGCTCAATTCGAGACTTCCAGCGTTTTAACTTGGCGTTAAAATTTCTATTGCCCAGTGCAAATGTTAAAGGCTGGTGATCAGTGTAAATCTTAATAGATCCAGTACCATAGAAATAAGAACGAAGGTTATCTAAGGCCCACACTTTCGCGAGCATTTTTTTTTCGTTGGTGGCGTAGTTCTCTTCGGAGACATACGCTATTGGCCGATCTTTGCCAGAGTCCACTTGAGAAAGAACTGCTCCGATAGCGTAGTTTGACGCGTCTGTGGTTAGGTGGAAGGGTTTGAAAAAATTTGGAAATGCCAATATTTCAGAGGATGAGAGGATAGTTTTCAAATCATTGAAGGCTTTGATCGCGGCCTCATCGAGTTCAATAGGGACTTTTTTTGATTGTGAAGATTTAACTCTAGCGAACTCTCCTCGAGTTAAGTTAGTCAGTGGTTTTGCGACTTTTGCATAGTCCTTAATAAATTTTCTATAGTAGGATGTCATGCCGAGGAAACTGTTTAGTTCCTTTACATTGGTAGGTGGTTTCATTTTTGTGACACCCTCTACTCTTTTTTCGTCTGCTTTGATGCCATCTGCAGTTACTACATGTCCTAAAAATTCAACATGCGTTGATAGGAAATTCGTTTTTTCTAAGTTGACCTACAGTTTGGCTTTCCCCAGGTTGTTGAAGACAGCGCGGAGGTTTTGCCAGTGGCTATCATAGTCCTCACTGAAGACTGTTATGTCGTCGATGTAGCAAATCTTGCCAATGTGTTCCCTTAATACATCGTCGATTATTCTTTGAAATACCGCTGGGGCATTTTTCAACCCAAACGGAAGACGAAGAAATTCGTACTTCCCATTCAGTGTAGAAAATGCTGTCTTTGGAGTATTGGATTCCAACATATAAATTTGATGGAATCCCGAGGTTAAGTCGAGAGTGGTAAAATATTTGTCCTTCCTTAGGCTGGCCAAAATAGAATTAATGTGCGGTATTGGCTAAGTGTCCGCAATCGTGACAGCGTTTAAGCGCTTAAAGTCGAGGACCATGCGGTATTGTTTCTCTCCATTCGGTTTGGGATTCTTTGGTGGTTTGATAATCCCATCCCGCAAGAGTTCCTCTATCTGTCTATCCACTTCCCCTCTCATATTGGTAGGGTAGGGATAGCTCATTGTGTATATGGGGTCTGAGGTGCTGGTGCGAATCTCAGCCCTAACGCTCGTGTTTACGACCTCTCCGGGCGAGAGTGGTTCAAAGATTTTGAAAATTCGCTGATAAGCGCGTTTAAAGCTTCCATTGCATATTCGGGTTGTTTTGCATCCAACAACAGATGTACATTTAGGGTTTTTTTTTGCAAGGAGAGGTATCTTAATACCGGGTGATATTGTCAAGAGATCGTTTTTCCTGTCGATCAGGGGTTTTAAGGTTTTTAGGGTGTCGTCTCCAATGATGCCGTCAAATGATTTTAGTCCAGGAAGGACAAAAAAGGTGAGAACAGTATCGTTCCCAATTGGTTAAAAATATTGTTCAGTGATACGGTGTGTTATTTTAATATTACCCCCCGCGGATTGAACGACAAACGGCGTGGATAATGTTGTAGAGCCGGCGAAAATAGCCCCTGTTTTATTGGAAGTGGGGTTCGGTGATGGGGTGGATTGAATATGGTAAAGCCTTTGGGCGTTACGGAAGGGACTCAAATTAGAATTAGCGCCCGGGCTTTGCTTGATGCCGCCGGCCTCTCCTTGACGCGAGTTAAAATTTGACCTATATCTTTGACTTGATTGGTTTGACTCTTGTTTAATCGCTGGTCTGGTCCCCTGGAATCTTGGGGAGCCCTGAAAGCTTCCGCTTGGAGCATAGTTCTGCCCTGAACTCGTTTGTGCCCTATTGGTAAATTGATGCGCCTGGGGGAACCTCGGTTGGTTAGGTGGCCTATAGTTCTGATAGTTTTGGTTGAAGGTCTATCTAAGCAAAGGCGCCCTTGACGTAGGGTTCCTCGGCTCCATTTTCTGTAATTCTAGACAAATAGAGTACGCTTCGTGGATGTCCACAGGCTTACGGATTATTAGAAGTCTAGAAGCGTCGGTGTTTAGTCCCCTAATAAAGGCATTAAGAGCCTTGTCCCTTTGTCCCGCAAGGAAAGCATTGGATATCTCCGTAGAGTAATTCATGCTTTTCATTTTGTTCATAAGTGAGACGTGGTTATTAATCCTAAGGTAAAAGTCTTCTAGCTTTTAGTTTCCCTGGGTCATTTGAGTAATCTCGTACTCTAGCGTACCGACATCTCGTTTATCGGCGAAGTGTAATGCCAACACCCGTTTAATTTCTGTCCAGTCGTCATCCCGCACAGTGTAGGTATTGAGCGCCATGTCGGCGTTGCCCCTAATTTTCTGTCTAATCTGGATAAGGACTGACCTATATATGGGTTTCTCCCGAATGACCTCGTAATCGTTAATGATGGATTGTACCCTATTGATCCAAGAAATGTACTTTTCGGAATCACCCTCGAGAGTCAAAAGTTCCTTTACGTAGTCCGGTACGGCCGTACTCCGTACGCGGGCGCGTTAATGGTAGCGGTATGTCCGCTACGTGGTTGCGCTGTTCGAAGTCGGTTTCAAGAGTGTTCACCATATTCCCTATTTTCCTAACTTCATCTTTCATGCCCACCATCTTAGTGGTTAGGGACGTAATGGTGGAGTAAGACGGTTCAATACCTCTATAATTTCCTCCATTTTTAATGTCGATATTTTCAAGTGATTATTTAATTGGAATTTTAAGTTTTCATGCTTATTCTGGGTCGAGGTGGGGAAATAAGCAACAGTTTTTTTTTAATTTTTTTTTTTTAATTTTTCTTTTTTACCTGGAATTGCTTTACTCACCCTTATTATTTTCCTCCTTTGTTTTGTTTTTGTTTCTTTGATTGTAATCCGTTTTCGCTTCTTACAGGGTTATTATTATGCGAAATTTACGTAGAATCGCTTCACTCACCCTTATTATTTTTCTCCTTTGTTTTGTTTTTGTTTCTTTGATTGTAATCCGTTTTCGCTTCTTACAGGGTTATTATTCTGAAATTAAATTTGTATGGAAATTGTATGGAAATCATCGTTCTGGGGTTGTGCGTTTTTAAAACTTTTCTTTCTTTTATCTTTTCTTTTTCCTTTTTGTGTACTTGTGATTATCGGCGCAGTGGTCCGTATTTGTCCTTTGTGGCGTTTCGCCTACTAAGGTACGGTTGTCTCACAGTCAACTGGGCAGCTTTTTTTGAATGCATTCCACAACCGTTAGCCTTTTCAGCAGATTGCCACATACACACACCAAAACTTTTGCAAAAAATTCTCGTATTTTAATTTTTTGTATATTTTTTTTTTTTTTTAATTTTACAAGTACACGTACAACGCCACATTTTTGTTTTTTTTTAATATTTTATAATTTAAATTTTTTTTAAATTTTGTTTAATTTTTGCAGTTAACATTTCTTATCTTTTTTTTTTTATTTTGGGGGGTTTTTGGTTTCACTTCGCGAGAAAGTGGACACTGTTCGGGCGCTAATTATGGCCGGATATGGCCAGAGGGGGGAGTACTCTCCCTGATATTACCTAGTGTGAACAGCGCCTAATATAGTATATACCAAACCTTCGATATTAGTGTAGAATAAGTCCCTTTTTATAATGTTACCAGACTCTGAAAATGTAAGGTAGTCGAGACAGAGATAGACTCCAGAGCAGAACGTGTGCAGAACACTTATAATTATAATTTCTATATGTAATAATATATCCAACACAACTATCCTAAATAAAACCTACACCACCCTTCTCAGTTCAGAAGTGGGATCAGTGTGGTTGGATATGTGTGAAGCGGAGGAGTTGTGCCAAGAACTCTAAGAAAGCAGCAAGAATCGTCGGCGTGGAAAGTTTGCAATGGGATGTGTTCCCAGGTCTATGTGACAGCTTAAATTGCAAATTACGGATGTGTTCCAGTTCTACGTGGCAGGCGGATTCAAGAAAAGCAGATCGGGAATCTTAGTGAACCCGTGGAGTCAAGCACATCAGTTAGATCAGGATTCTTAGTGAGCCTGTGGCCGCAGAAGTCTCAAGAGCAGCAGAAGTCTCAAGAGAAGCCAAAGCACATACACACAAAGCGGTTGTGAGTATTGGTGGAATTTTCTAGAAGCCGGAGCACATACATGCATACAAGGAGTTTGTGTGTATTGGTCAAGGGAGAAAGCAGATGCAGAAATTTGTGAGGTACATATAGTTGCCTCGCTCGCAAAGACAACTGCCAACCTAGTCGCTAAAACAACATTAAAATGCCGAAGATAGCAGATCTTAAAGGCGACGTGTTAAGATTCCTGCTGAGATCTAGAAACGTGTCAGTTTCGGGCACCAGAGCCGAATTGGTTCAAAGATTAATAGCGTTTGAAAAATCGGAGGACGTAGAACTGCCAGCAGCAGTGGGTATCAACATGCAGCAAGAAGAAACGATGTCAGCACAGTCAGCGGCAATTTCACAATTGCAAAACGAGATGAAGGAACTAAAGGACATGTTAGCTCAATTAGTTACCGTTCAAATGGGAAACGCAGCACCAGCACATGCAGGAAATCAGCAACAGCACCAAATAATCGATTTGGATATCAACGAGGTTAACAACGAGAGCATTCCTGTACAGGCTACTAGCAACGTGAGGCAAGCTTCAGTCAAGGAAATTGCCAACACCTTGCCAGAATTTGATCCCAACGACGACAACGCCATTTCAGTCAATCAGTTCATCGATCGTGTCAACAAAGTGGTTGATGCCTACCAGTGGGACGAGAAATTCCTGTTACTCGCCATTCATACAAAGCTAAAAGGTCCAGCCAAAATGTGGCTAGATTCATCACCCATTCTACACACTACGTGGAAAAACTTAGCCGTAGCTATAAAGGACGAGTTCGGCGCTAATCCAGACGAAGCAGAAGTGCATTTCAACATGGTTAATGCAACCAGGCGACCAAAGGAGACGGTAAAGGAGTACGGTTTCAGGATGTCAGCCCTTGGGGTGCGCTACAAGCTCAGCGAGGCAGCGATCATCAGATATGTTCGCGCAGGTCTACAGCATCGTGAATTGCAAAACAGTATTGCAGCAATTCATTTCGCCACAATGAAACAGCTTCGTGATGCAACCGAATCGTATTTCGTTAATCGAGGTCGGTCAAGTACGACCAAGAAAGAGTATTCACCGAAAGCCAGCAACTTCGAGCAAAAGCCAGACAGCGATGTTAAGCCACCAAGGACAAAGGAATCCGTTATATGCTACAACTGCGGAGAAAAGGGACACTTTGCTAATTCGTGTCCGAAGGAGAAGAAAAAGTCACGCTGTACGAAGTGCAACAAGTTCCACGAGCCAAATGGAAGTTGCCAAGCCACCAATGTCATGCGTTTAGGAGCCGCAAATCAGGACAAACTTTTCACGAGGAAAATCTGCGTACATTCGCACGATTACAGCGCCTTCATCGACACAGGTAGTCAAGCCAGTCTCATCCGACAATTGGTTGCCGAGCAAATTAACGCCAAGCGCCACAAGTGCTCTATGAAGATTAGAGGCATTTGCGGAGGTTCATGTATCCTCACAGAAGCGATGACTGTGGATATGGATATCGATGGGAAGACGATTACAGCGAAAGTGTATATAGCAGACAACGATATATTGCAGGAGGACTTTCTGTTGGGACAGGACGTCATCATCTCCGCTCATCTCGAGCTCAACTTTGAGTCAGGCGATTCTAAAATCAAACGAGCAGTCCATCAGCCGACAACCCCTGTAAGCACCAATATCGGGAAGCTGCTAGAAAATTTTCAGAACGACAAAGAAAGTAAGCAGATGCGCAGCTTACTGGAGAACTTCGCCGATGTTTTCTCGACAGGATTGGAAGGCATAGGAAAGACAAGCGTGGTCAAAGCAGACATCACCGTCGAAAGCAATCAGGTAGTAGCACAAGCCCCATACCGAGTATCCGAGCCAAAGAAAGAAATCGTAAGCAGAATGGTCGACGAGCTGCTAAAGCAGGACATCATAACGTTGTCAACATCAGAGTACGCCAGCCCGGTGGTGCTCATCAAGAAGCCGAATGGTAGCGATCGAATGTGCGTCGATTACCGCCGCCTAAACAAGCTGATCAAGAAGGAGAATTTTCCAGTGCCAAACATCGAAGAACGTCTGCAGCAGGCGAAAAGATTTAAGAACTTCTCATCCCTAGACCTCAACAGTGGATACTATCAGATAGAGATAGCCCCAGAGAGCCGAAAATTTACTGCATTCACCACCACAGATGGATTATACGAATTCAAGCGACTTCCGTTCGGATTGAAGAACGCACCTGCGGTTTTCAATCGACTCATGGCAGAGTTACAAAAGAGAGTGCAGAAAGGCGACATGATACACTACATGGACTACATCCTTATTGGCAGTCAAACATTTGATGAGATGTACGAGAAGCTTGAGAGGATCCTGAAAGTTTTAAAGGAGGGCGGATTAACGTTAAACCTGGACAAATGTGAGTTATATAAGCAGTCAATAACATTCCTTGGTCACCAGATACACGCAGAAGGAATCAGTCCTGGAGAAATTAAGACGAACGCCATCAGAATGTTCCCGAAACCAGCCAATATTACCGATGTGAGAAAGTTTTTGGGTCTCACTGGTTATTTCCGCAAATTCGTTCCTGGGTATGCCATCATTTCAGCGCCATTAAGAATCCTATTGCGCAAGGATCAGCCGTTTTCGTGGAAAGCGCCACAAGAAGAAGCCTTCGACGAATTAAAAAAATGTCTAATATCAAATCCAGTTGTCACCAGCTATCGTCTAGACGCAGAACATGAACTACATACCGATGCCAGCGCCGTTGGTTTAGCCGGAGTTTTGCTACAACGTGAGGAGGACCAGCTGAAACCAATCGCTTATTATAGCCGAGCTACTTCTAAGCCGGAGAAAAATTACCACAGCTATGAACTTGAGGCTCTAGCCGTCGTGGAATCGTTGGAGCGATTCAAATACTACATTTATGGCAAAAAGATAAAGGTTATCACCGACTGCAATGCCCTAAAGACGTCGATGGAGAAACGAGAACTGATACCCCGGATTGCAAGATGGTGGTTACGCATTCAAGAATTCGACATAGACATCGTTCACAGAGCAGGAACACAGATAAACCACGTAGACGCACTCAGTCGAGCTCCGTTCGAAGACGCTCGAGAGATGGATACCGCAAGTCTGAAAATAGCAAAAACGATAATCGACGAAGAGGATTGGATATTTTCTATACAGCTACAGGACGAGAAAGTACAGAAAATTGTCTCCGACATGAAATTGGAAAAGAAATCTGAGACCGACGAGTATGTGATCGACCAAGATCGCTTGTTTCGAAAACATGGTAACAATTTGTTATGGGTTGTGCCGAGGCAGTTGAGATTCCACATTTTACATGAATGTCACGATAAGGCCGGACATATGAGCACGGATAAGACTATGGCAAGAATTCTAAACTTATTTTGGTTTCCCCGAATGCGAAACTATGTCAAAAGCTACATCAAATCCTGTGTGGGCTGTGCGTTTTATAAAACACCGGGTGGACGTCAGGAAGGTCAATACCACTACGATGACATCAACCCGATTCCCTTTTCCACGATACACATGGACCACCTGGGGCCATTTCCGAAGAGTTCCAAGAGAAACGAGCATATTCTTGTGATAGTCGATGCATTCACCAAATTCACCATTGTACGAGCGGTGAAAAGCACAGCAACTAAACACGTCCTGGATGTCCTGCAAGATGTAACCAGCTACCTGGGAATGCCAGATCGAATTGTAACCGATCGTGGTACAGCATTTACATCAAAAGATTTCGAGAAGTACTGCAAGTCAAACAATGTAAAGCACATTTTAAACGCTGTAAGGACACCCAGAGCCAATGGTCACGCAGAGCGCCCAAATCGCATCATTCTGTCAATGTTGTTGCCTTCCAATGACATCGATAAACGTTGGGATGACAATATCCGATCAATCCAGTGGAGCATTAATACCATGGTAAATAGTACTACTAAATGCTCTCCCTTTCAGCTCCAGTACGGGTATGAACCTCGAGATATCCTGAAGAACGGGATAACCAACATCATTCAAAGCCAAGACCAAAAGATGCTAACCGATGCGGAATTGGAGCAACTTAGAGCAGATGCTGCGACAACTGTCAACGATCACCGAGCTGCCGCCAATAAACGCTACGATGCCAAGCATGCGAAGCCAACTGTTTACAGCCTTGGAGACCTTGTGCTGGTCGAGAATGAGCCATTCAGCACGGGCACATCACGCAAATTGGAGCCGCGCTACAAAGGACCTTTTGTAATCACCAAGGTCCTGCCGAACGACAGATATCTTGTAGAAGATATCCCTCGCGCACAACGAAAGCAGAGACACTACAAGTCGGTGTATTCGTCCGACAAGATGAAGCGCTGGTGTGAGCTGCCACCTGAGGAGCCCGATGAAGATGACGACTTTGAAGGTGATCCACCCCATGAATCCTGCGAGGACGCAGAGATTTGTCAGGAGAGGCCGACTGTGAACAGCGCCTAATATAGTATATACCAAACCTTCGATATTAGTGTAGAATAAGTCCCTTTTTATAATGTTACCAGACTCTGAAAATGTAAGGTAGTCGAGACAGAGATAGACTCCAGAGCAGAACGTGTGCAGAACACTTATAATTATAATTTCTATATGTAATAATATATCCAACACAACTATCCTAAATAAAACCTACACCACTCGAATAGCTACCCTTCACACTAGTCAGGTTTAGCTTCTTCGTCTCTTCCTTCTAAGTCTTTGTATTCAATCTTTACGAATTTACTTGCTAAGCCCCATATGCTAACGCTGCATTTCCTTTAGCGGCGGCTATAGCTGAGGCAGCGAGCGGGCGCTCTATTACTGTCTGGATATCATACATTCTCCCATAATGACGGTGTACATGACCCCAGTGAAGCCAAAAACAATTCCTTTATGATATTCGATGACGTAGCTTGTGAAAAACAAGATAACACAAGATCTTATATTTGTATCGGTCGACATAAAAATATCGACCCTTTTTTTTTATGTCGAACATATAGTCATATACCGAAACATCTGATTCGTGACAATGCCGACTTTATTATAATGTTTAAACAAGATGATTTAAATATGCGGCATATATATCGGGACCATATTAACACATTAATGAATTATGAAACATTTGTTAAAATTTGTCAACAATATTGGGAGGACAGGCACGGATTCTTATTAATTAGAGAACGAAATGGATATCGGAAGATAGAGAAAAGGACTTGATCAATTTATTATGACTTAAGTAGTACTTTTAATATGATGCTGGGTTAGATAATTACTGTTTAGCAAGAGATTTCAATGTATCTAGATCACTTGCATTATCCTTGAATGGAAATAGTTCCATTAGGAATACAAACTTTTTTCCACCTATCGAATTGAATGGTCGATATGAGTGCGCTATTATCGATTTTAATATGTATAATTCGATTCCAAATATTGTGAAAAAAAATAATCTCTTTCACATCGATGACAATGTTGTTAAAATTCCTACTGGATCATACGAATTGGATGATATCACCGATTTCATTTACAATAAACTAAAGAACTATAAGCTTGAAAATACATTTAAGGTTCAAAGTAACAATAATACACTTCATGTTGAAATAACTACCATGCGAGAGTCAGTTTACTTTAATAAGGAAAGACCGGTTGGACAACTGTTTGGTTTCCATCAAAAATTCCACCAAACAGATCAGACTGTGAACATATTTAAAATTAATACCATTCGTTTGGAATGTAATATGATCAGCGGTTTATATGTAGATAACACACCGAATCATACGTTACATGAGTTTGTCATTAATGTTCCGCCTGGGTATGAAATGACAGGGACACCACATAACCTAATTTATTTACCAATCAACTGTGACGAAATAAGCACACTATCTATACGCGTAGTTGATCAAAACGATGATATGGTGAATTTACTTGGTGAAAACGTTTCGATTGATTATTTATAACAAAAGACGTAGCTTAGCCAAGTATTACTAATTGTCAAGTTATAGAAAGAGGATAATGTCGATATTTGATAGTGAAATATTGGGTACCAGAGAACTTAGTTTATTCGCTTTTTAATTCCTTTTCCCTTACTATAGGGCTTAAGAAAGAAACCATAACCCTTTCTATAGTGCTTGAGATATAATCCTTCTCCTACAGCAACACTTTCAAATTATTTGTTGTGACGTTTCTTCTCTTCCATATCTTCTTTAGTCATTCTCGCATTGTTAATTGCTTTTGGAATTGCTGCACTACTACTTGCTAAACTACCAAGAGCGCTGAAGGCTTTCAAGATTGGCACGATTGGAAGAAAACCTCCAATTTTGGGTACATTAAGTACACGAGGTACTTTATCATTTTTCTTAGAACCCATTGATTGATGAATTGGTTACGTGCAACTTTAATTGCACTCATAATGTCTAATGGTTTTTGTTTTTAATGTCTTAGTAGCAACACTAATAACAGTCGAAAGGTTTGACTTCTTCATTTTATTCGTCACTATGTTTTTCCTCCCCATCTTTACCGTTTTATTGAATCTTATATCAAATTTTTTCTTGGCTTTCATTATAGTTGTAACAAAGTATGCTGCTGCTTTTTCACCAAGACTGCCATTTGGTGCCTTGGCACGCGACCAGGCTTTGTCAATTAATATGGAGTCTGCCCTATGTCGATCACTCAATGCCTTGCTTTGAGAATATGCAATATCGTGCTCGTTGCAAGCTTCATACAATGTGTTTATTCTTTGATCACCGCGTTCCAACCGTGTCTGTAACTTTTTACCCGGTCCACAAAAATTATATCCCGGATTATGGTCTTCAAACGGTAATGTATTGATTAGATTATCGACAAGACCACCACCGTGTTTACAATTAAAAATACGACTGATGCGATTATAAAAACGTTTCCCCATTTCATTGATGTTTAATCATCAAAGATTTCCCATTGAATGAGGTAATTTAGATTGAAAGATGCGTTTAATAAGTCAAAAACAAAAAATTGTAGTTAGAAATATTAACGATGAAAACGAGAAAAATCTACCGCCACGACATAGTGCTCTCTTACCGAACACAATAAGGGCTCTAATTGTTGGGCCTTCGAATTACGGTAAAACTAATATTATGTTAAGTCTAATAGAGAGTCCTAATGGAATAAAATTCGAAAATGTTTATATATTTTCAAAAAGTTTATATCAACCTAAATATGAGTCCTTAGATAAATTAATCAAACCGATTAAAGGAACTGGATATCATACATTCTCCCATAATGACGGTGTACATGACCCCAGTGAAGCCAAAAACAATTCCTTTATGATATTCGATGACGTAGCTTGTGAAAAACAAGATAACACAAGATCTTATATTTGTATCGGTCGACATAAAAATATCGACCCTTTTTTTTATGTCGAACATATAGTCATATACCGAAACATCTGATTCGTGACTATGCCGACTTTATTATAATGTTTAAACAAGATGATTTAAATATGCGGCATGTATATCGGAACCATATTAACACAGAAATGAATTATGAAACATTGGATAAAATTTGTCAACAATATTGGGAGGACAGGCACGGATTCTTATTAATTAGATAACGAAATAAATAACGGAAGATACAGAAAAGGATTTGATCAATTTATTATGATTTTTTTTATGATATATCAATATAAAGCTGGGTTAGATACTTACAAATCCACAGTTTATCAAGAGATTTCAATATGTCTAGATCACTTGCATTATCCTTGAATGGAAATTGTTCCATTATAAATACAAACTTTATTCCAGCTATCTAATTGAATGGTCGGTATGAGTGCGCTCTTATCGATTTTCATATGTGTAATTCGATTCCAAATATTGATGAAAAAAATAATCTCTTTCACATCGATGACAATGTTATTAAAATTCCTACTGGGTCATACGAATTGGATGATATCACCGATTTCATTTACAATAAACTAAAAGACTATAACCTTGAAAATACATTTAAGATTCAAAGTAACAGTAATACACTTCAGGTTGAAATAACTATCATGCGAGAGTCAGTTTACTTTAATAAGGAAAGATCGGTTGGACAACTGTTTGGTTTCCATCAAAAAGTACTAGAACCACATCCTACATAAACTTAACTATCAGATCAGACTGTGAACATATTTAAAATTAATACCATTCGTAATACCATAGTTGATCAAAGCGGTGATTTGGTGAATTTACTTGGTGAAAACGTTTCGGTTCGCATGCACATTGGGTTAATAGAATGATTATTTATAACAGAAGACGTAGCTTAAGTTCTCAGTCAAGCATTACTAATTGTCAAGCTATAGAAAGGGGATAATGTCGATACTTGATAGAGGTATATTGGGTAGCAGAGAAATTAGTTTATTCGCTTCTTAATTCCTTTTCCCTTACTATAGGGCTTAAGAAAGAAACCATAAACCTTTCTATAGTGCTTGATATTTAATCCTTCTCCTACAGCAACACTTTCAATTTTTTTGTTGTGACGTATCTTCTCCTCCATATCTTCCTTAGCCATTCTCGCATTGTTAATTGTTTTTGTAATTACCGCTCTACCACTTGCTAAACTACAAAGAGCGCTGAGGGCTGTCAAGATTGGCACGATTGGAAGAAAACCTTTAATTTTGGGTACATTAATTACACGAGGTACCTAAACATCTTTCTTAGAACCCATTGATTAATAAATTGATTTACGTGCAACTTTAATTGCACTAATAATGTCTAATGGTTTTTGTTTTTAATGTCTTAGTAGCAACACTAATAACAGTCGAAAGGTTTGACTTCTTCATTTTATTCTTCATTATGTTTTTCCTCCCTTTCTTTTCCGTTTTATTGACTCCCAAATCAAATTTTTTCTTGGTTTTCATTATATTTGTAAAAAAGTATGATGCTGCTTTTTTACCAAGACTGCTATTTGGTGCCTTGACACGCGACCAGGCTTTGTCATTTAATATGGAGTCTGCCCCAGGTCGTTCACTCAACGCCTTGTTTTAAGAATATGCAATATTGTGCTCTTTGCAAGCTCCATCCCATGGGTTTATTCCTTGATCACCGCGCTCCAACCGTTTCCGTAACTTTGTACCCGGTCCACAAATATTATCTCCCGGAATATGGTCTTCAAACGGTAATGTATTGATTAGATTATCGACAAGACCACCACCGTGTTTACAATAAAAAATACGTCTGATGCGATTATAAAAACGTTTCCCCATTTTATTGATGTTTTATCATCAAAGATTTCCCATTGAATGATGTACATTAGATTGAAAGATGCGTTTAATAAGTCAAAAACAAAATATTGTAGATAGAAATATTAACGATGAAATCGAGAAAAATTTACCGCCACGACATAGTGCTCTCTTACCGAACACAATAAGAGCTCTAATTGTTGGCCCTTCAAATTATGGTATATCTAATATTGTGTTAAGTTTAATAGAGAGTCCTATAAGTTTATATAACCTAAATATGTGTTCTTGGAGAAATCAACCAAACCGATTAAAGGAATGGGATATCATACATTCTCCCATAATGACGGTGTACTAGACACCAGTGAAGCCAAAAACAATTCCATTATGATATTCGAACTGGATCATACGAATTGGATAATATCACCGATTTCATTTACAATAAACTAAAAGACTGTAACCTTAAAAATACACTTAAAATTCAAAGTACCAATATAACACTTTAGGTTGAAATAACTACCATGCGAGAGTCAGTTTACTTTAATAAGGAAAGATCGGTTGGACAACTGTTTGGTTTCCATCAAAAAGTACTAGAACCACATTCTACAAAAACCTATCCATCAGATCAGACTGTGAACATGTTAAAATTAATACCATTCGTTTGGAATGTAATGTAATCAGCGGTTCATATGTAGATAATACACCGAATCATACGTTACATGAGTTTTTCATTAATGTTCCGCCTGGGTATAAAATGACAGTTACACCACATAACCTAATTTATTTACCAATCAACTGTGACGAAATAAGCACACTATCTATACGCATAGTTGATCAGAACGGTGATTTGTGAAAACGTTTCCATTCGCATGCACATTCAGTTAATAGAATGATTATTTATAAGAAGAGACGTAGCTTAAGTCCTCAGCCAAGCATAACTAATTGTCAAGCTATAGAAAGAGGATAATGTCGATATTTGAGAGTGGTCTATTGGGTAGCAGAGAAATTAGTTGTTTGCTTCTTAATTCCTTTTCCCTTACTATAGGGCTTAAGAAAGAAACCATAAGCCTTTCTATAGTGCTTGAGATATAATCCTTATCCTACAGCAACACTTTTAGTTTTCCTGTTGTGACGTTTCTTCTCCTCCATACCTTCTTTAGCCATTCTCGCATTGTTAGTTGTTTTTGAAATTGCTGCGCTACCACTTGCAAAACTACCAAGAGCGCTGAGGGCTGTCAAGATTGGCACGATTGGTAGAAAACCTTCAGTTTTGGGTACATTAATTACACGAGGTACTTTAACATATCTTTTAGAACCCATTGATTGATGAATTGATTTACGTGCAACTTTAATTGCAGTCATAATTTCTAATGGTTTTTGATTTTTAATGTCTTAGTATCATCATTAATAACAGTCGAAAGATTTGTCTTCTTCAGTATCTTTTTCGTTCCTTTCTTTTCCGTTTTATTCAATCCCATACCAAATTTTTTCTTGGCTTTCATTATGTTTGTAACAAAGTATGAGGGCAGTCCGATAAGTACTTAGCCTCACCACCCGATGGCGTCACTATCGCAAGAGAAATTTACTATCGTGTAGTACATTCTCGTAGACGGCTACTGTCGAAATTGCAGCCAAATCCGACTCGTAGTTTTGTTTTGACTGCGTGTGGAATCGGACGTGTCCGCGGATTTTAGAAAAATGGAGAAAGAGCAATATCGTTCCATGACTCGATTCTTGTTTTTGGAAGCGAAATCGTGCAGCGAAATCAAAAAGCGCTTGGATGCTTTGTACGATGACTCTTCTCCTTCGATGGCGACCGTCAAAAATTGGTTTAACGAAATTCAACGTGGTCGCACGTCGGTATTTGATGAGCCACGCCCAGGTGCCCCTAAAACGGCTACCACGGAGGATAACGTGACAAAAATCAACGATCTCGTGTTGGCAGACCGCCGATTGAAGATACGCAAGATAGCCGAGACAGTAGGCATTTCAAAAGACCGCGTGGCTCATATCCTGCATGAAATTTTGGGCATGAGAAAGCTGCCAGCGCGATGGATGCCGCGTTTGCTCACTCCGGACAACAAACGCAGCCGTGAGATTACTTCAAAACAGTGTTTAACGCTGTTTAAGCGCAATCCGAAGGAGTTTCTGCGTCGTTTCGTAACCGTCGACGAAACTTGGATCTACTGGTACACACCACAGTCCAAGGAACAGTCGAAACAGTGGACTTCACACGGCGAACCTGCTCCAAAGAAGGCGACTGTCCCATCGGCCGGAAAGGTGATGGCCACCGTTTTTTGAGATTCACAAGGTGTGATCTACATCGACTACCTGTAGAAGGGCAAAACGGTTACAGGACTGTACCATGCCAATTTATCAAGCCGATTCGCCGCCGAATTGCAGAAAATACGGCCCCATTGGAGTCTGCCCTATGTCGTTCACTTAATGCCTTGTTTTGAGAATATGCAATATCGTTCTCTTTGCAAGCTTCATCCAAAAGGTATATTTATTGATTACCGCGTTCCAACCGTTTCTGTTACTTTGTACGGGGCCCACAAAAATTATATCCCGGAATATGGGCTTCAAACGGTATTGTATTGTTTAGCTTATCGACAAGACCACCACCGAGTTTACAATTAAAGATACAACTGAGTTGAATTTAAAAACGTGTTCCATTGAATGAGGTACATTATATTGAAAGATGCGTTTAATAAGTCAAAAACAAAAAAATATAGATAGAAATATTAACGATGAAATCGAGAAAAATCTACCGCCACGACGTAGTTCTCTCATACCGAACACAATAAGAGCTCTAATTGTTGGGGCTTCGACTTGTAGTAAAACTAATATTGTGTTATGTTTAATAGAGAGTCCTAATGGACTAAAATTCGAAAATGTTTATATATTTTCCAAAAGTTTATATCAACCTAAATATGAGTTCTTGTAGAAATAAATCAAATCGATTAAAGGAATGGGATATCATACATTCTCCCATAATGACGGTGTAATAGACCTCAGTGAAGCCAAAAACAATTCCATTATGATATTCGATGACGTAGCTTGTGAAAAACAAGATAACACAAGATCTTATATTTGTATCGGTCGACATAAAAATATCGACCCTTTTTTTTATGTCGAACATATAGTCATATACCGAAACATCTGATTCGTGACTATGCCGACTTTATTATAATGTTTAAACAAGATGATTTAAATATGCGGCATGTATATCGGAACCATATTAACACAGAAATGAATTATGAAACATTGGATAAAATTTGTCAACAATATTGGGAGGACAGGCACGGATTCTTATTAATTAGATAACGAAATGGATAACGGAAGATACAGAAAAGGATTTGATCAATTTATTATGATTTATTTTATGATATTTCAATATAAAGCTGGGTTAGATACTTACAAATCCACAGTTTATCAAGAGATTTCAATATGTCTAGATCACTTGCATTATCCTTGAATGGAAATTGTTCCATTATAAATACAAACTTTATTCCAGCTATCGAATTGAATGGTCGGTATGAGTGCGCTCTTATCGATTTTCATATGTGTAATTCGATACCAAATATTGTTGAAAAAAAAAATCTCTTTCACATCGATGACAATGTTATTAAAATTCCTACTGGATCATACGAATTGGATGATATCACCGATTTCATTTACAACAAACTAAAAGACTATTACCTTAAAAATACATTTAAAATTCAAAGTAACAATAATACACTTCAGGTTGAAATAACTACCATGCGAGAGTCAGTTTACTTTAATAAGGAAAGATCGGTTGGACAACTGTTTGGTTTCCATCAAAAAGTACTAGAACCACATTCTACAAAAACCTATCGATCAGATCAGACTGTGAACATATTTAAATTAATACCATTCGTTTGGAATGTAATGTAATCAGCGGTTCTTATGTAGATAATACACCGAATCATACGTTACATGAGTTTGGCATTAATGTTCCGCCTGGGTATAAATGACAGTGACACCACATAACCTAATTTATTTACCAATCAACTGTGACGAAATAAGCACACATTGTTGATCAAAACGGTGATTTTGTGAATTTACTCTGTGAAAACGTTTCGATTCGCTGGCTTATTCGGTTAATAGAATGATTATTTATAATAAAAGAAGTAGCTTAAGTCCTCAGCCAAGCATTACTAATTGTTAAGCTATAGAAAGAGGATCAACAGTAAAAAGAAGCTCACTTACTTTGAAAAATAATCTATTTTTAAAGTCGTTAGGATTCGAGTATAACATAAAAGGTGGAAAAGAAAACCATGAGAAAATTTTTACTCAGATGAGAGTATTTCGAAGAAAGAGGTTTATACTTATTCATCGTATAATCAAACATTTAAACCAATCGATGAATTTCGAATTACTATCCAAAATCAAGACTGGTACGTGCTTCCTCACGAGAGGCAATTAAGTGGACATGATCGTGACATTTTTATGACTTCAAAGCCCATTAAAATCAGTTCATTTATTGAATTATGCTAATTATCCTAGAACCCGAATACGTTAATAATCCCTGCAGTACCATTCAGCGCTTATTGAGCACTCAATCACTGCAAAAAGCTCATCACTGAGCGCTCAATGAGCGCACAATTTGTATGGAACTAAGTGCTTAAATTAACATAGGCATGTCCTAGGGTTCATCAGTGCTCATAAAATAGCACGCATTGAGCCCTTTTTTAAGCACCCTTTTGAGCGCTTTTTTGAGCAGCAGAAAAAGCACACGTTCAGCACATGTTTAGCGCTCGATTAAGCAGCGGAAAAAGCACACATTCAGCACATGTTGAGCGCTCGATTGAGCAGCGGAAAAAGCACACATTCAGCACACGTTGAGCGCTCATTCAAGCAGCGAAAAAGCGCACATTCAGCACACGTTGAGCGCTTAGCAGCAAATAAAATTTCAGTTGTAATTTTTATTTGTTTATTTTAAAATTTGAGCTCGGGGGTTTCCGGTGTTATCGGTGCCGGCGTTGCCTTTTTTTTGGTACAACTCAAGTTTTTAACGCACCGCATTGCCTTCTGCAGCGCCTTTTCGGGAGGCTCCGAGGGATCCACTAGGGCGATTGCATCTAGTATTAGAAAAAAATTAGTTTTAAAAATAAAACAAGACGAGAATAAAAACGAGTGACCGAAAGTAATCGTTATTTGTAAGATTTATTTATAATAAAAGAAATGTTATCTTTGGCATTCAATGTAAAATCCCAGAAGTCTTTTAAAAATTAAACTTACAAAAAATAGTTTTCAGCCTCAACAAAAACTTACTTAATAAGGCACGGGCGTAATTTGGGTAGTCTGAGCCTCTTCTTGTTTTGCCCCCTCCAAGTTGTGGGACAGAACAAGTTCCTCGGATAATATGCTTAAGATGGAACGACTTAGCCTTCCATTTTTTTATAGAATATAAGAAAATTAAAAAAATATCGAGAAGAAATTTGCAAACTTTTGTTTTCGGTCACTTGATTTATTTTATTTTGTTGTATAAAATTATTTATGTATTTTTTTTATTATTTATTAAATTATTTATTTATTTTGCAGATGCGGAAAAAATACCACTTTTCCAGGGACGGAAAATTAGAGATGTTTGAGATTTATATTTAAATAGCCATGTTTGTTTACTTACACAAAAATAAAAATTGTGCTTTAATGTTATTAATACAAAAAATCATAAGTTATAAAAACAAACATCTCTTATTTTTGGTCCCTAGGAACTTAGCACTCAATAAGATTTTCAAATTTTTTCACAGATTCATTCATTTGTTTATTTATATGCATTATTTGTTGTTTTTCACGTCAAAAATTAATATTTTTCACAGCTATTTTTTTTCCGCCACGTATTTTTTTGGGAATCTTGGATTTTCCATTTTTTAAATATATACATTAACTTGTTTTTACTCTCACTGATTAAATTAATATTGGTCTGCGACAGACTTACCTGGCAATCGTATAGGTATCACTTTTAAACCACTGGTTTATTTTATTTAACTACCTTAATTGCGTGCAATTCTAACTCCTTCACATAAGTAAACCCAAGTGAAAAAGACGAAAAAAGTCGCGTGCCCTTCAGAAAAACAACAAGCAACAACAACTACGGTTCCGCTAATCCGTTGTTGTTCTGTTTTTTTGGCATGTCCCGTTTGGTCTATGCATCTTGCACATAAAAGCAGCGTATTTATAGACATATCCGACTATGCAAATCGGTTTTTAAAAATATATTCTTAAAACTTCACATATTATTAAATAATATTAATAAACCTATACATTTTTTTAAGAAACACAAATATTTTAAAACAGAAACCTATTATTTTAAATGGTTTATTTATCATTTACGAACAAATGTCGCATTATTCAAAAGGCAAGGATGCACAAAAGTCTATATATTTTAGTTGCTGGGCCTCCTTCCCATCACACGCACTTTTCCGTCTGAGACATGGCGAGAGAGGGAGAGCTCAAAATTACTTTTTGTGCGTTCTCTTTGCGGACCCGACTGAGGGCGCGTCGCTTTGCCGCCGGCTCAGCTCTGCCGGCGTCGCTGGCTTCTCTGCCGACGTCGCAGTCGGCTTCGTGATGATTGGGCGCTTAGCTCAATTGTGGAACTGCATGGATACTACTCTTAAAAAATGCTTTTGACAAATGTCAAAATAATGTATGCATTGTTTAGAGCACAAACCCCGCCCTTAAGGTGTGTTCCACAATAGGGAAACCGGTTTCCTTTAAACTTGTTTAATGACGGGCAGCCCATTTCCTCGACATTAATGAGCTGACGACTCCCAAAAAACGTCTGTAGAAATCGTTTCTTTTCCACACCTTTACAAATAATTTGTTTTCCGCTTGAAATTTTCCTTAGATACTTTCGAGTTTGTGGAAAACTATTTTCTCCATCCTTCCAAAAAATTTGGTGATGTGTATTGGTTAACCAAATTGCAGTCTTTCGAGATTTTGTATTTAGCAAAGTAAAATCATATGGTGGTTCTATTAAAAAACTATTATTCAAGTTTGGATCTTTTTCGAATACAATTCCAATTTCCTTTAGAATTAAATTATTATTATTATCAAAGAAAACTTGAACATCAATCGAAACAGTATCTTTCAACATTTTTCTAATGTTAAACAACTCGTTGTACTAGTCCGTTTAGTGGGTTATATTCAACTAAACGGTCTTGTATAAGTAGACAGTAAGCTTGGGTATTTTTATGACTTGGTGTCTTTAGTTCTATTGAAATTCTCACATCAATAGGACCAATTTTTACTGATTCATTTTGATATGAAAGATCAACCACAATAATAGGGGTCTTCAATTTAAATTCATTTGGGGTCAAAAATGGTTGTGATTCACGATTATAGTAACTAGATTGAAATCTTGTATACATTTCATATAGGTGAGCATACTAATTCTTACTAAAATCAACATTCCGATTATTATGGATATGACTCAGAATTCAAGTGACCTCTAAAGTTTGGTAAGTTATTTGTGATAAGTTCTCCGTTTAGTGTAAATCCAATTATGGCAAATCTTGGTTTTTCGCGGTTAGCTGACAATTTCACATTTCAGCTGTGTTGACTCCCATACCCCAATTTGGGGTTAACATATAAATCCCAACTCTGGAATGCGATTGGTAGGTTTACACAACTTTTAATAATATCGTACATCTTAATTTTTGTAAAATCGCTCAGAGTTACATGGGGAATTTTCCAGATTTTATTCGTAATTTCCAGTTTAAAAGTTTGTTCATTTCTGATTTGTTCAAACACATCACCAAGATTCTTAGTTAGCATCAACACTAGTTCGTGTTTACAATTTAACAAAACTTTTTTATAATCCTCAGCCAATCCCAACAAATTTTTTAATGGTACAGAAAAGTTAAAGTGGGGTCCCGTAGAAATTTCGTCTCCACTGTTCACCATAATTCGTAGTTTAGAGGTCATGTCCACCTCGATTCATGAACATAGTTTTTGTGTTTAAAAGGTATTGAAAATGCTGACCAATTATCTCTCCTTTAAATTGTTCAATAAATTGGTCAATTTCCTCATGAAACTTAATTTGGTTAATTTTGTTTTCTTGCACATTTTTACACATCTAGTCTCAACTTTAAAATAATGTATAAAAATCATTTTATTGTTTTGAAGCTACTTTTGAAAAATGTCAAAATAATGTATGCATTGTTTAGAGCACAAACCCCGCCCTTAAGGTGTGTTCCACAATAGGGAAACCAGTTTCCTTTAAACTTGTTTAATGACGGGCAGCCCATTTCCTCGACATTAATGAGCTGACGACTCCCAAAAAACGTCTGTAGAAATCGTTTCTTTTCCACACCTTTACAAATAATTTGTTTTCCGCTTGTAATTGTCCTTAGATACTTTCGAGTTTGTGGAAAACTATTTTCTCCATCGTTCCAAAAAATTTTGTGATGTGTATTGGTTAACCAAATTGCAGTCTTTCGAGATTTTGTATTTAGCAAAGTAAAATCATATGGTGGTTCTATTAAAAAACTATTATTCAAGTTTGGATCTTTTTCGAATACAATTCCAATTTCCTTTAGAATTAAATTATTATTATTATCAAAGAAAACTTGAACATCAATCGAAACAGTATCTTTCAACATTTTTCTAATGTTAAACAACTCGTCGTACTAGTCCGTTTAGTGGCTTATATTTAACTAAACGGTCTTGTATGAGGAGACAGTAAGCTTGGGTATTTTTATGACTTGGTGTCTTTAGTTCTATTGAAATTCTCACATCAATAGGACCAATTTTTACTGATTCATTTTGATATGAAAGATCAACCACAATAATAGGGGTCTTCAATTTAAATTCATTTGGGGTCAAAAATGGTTGTGATCCACGATTATAGTAACTAGATTGAAATCTTGTATACATTTCATATAGGTGAGCATACTAATTCTTACTAAAATCAACATTCCGATTATTATGGATATGACTCAGAATTCAAGTGAACTCTAAAGTTTGATAAGTTATTTGTGATAAGTTCTCCGTTTAGTGTAAATCCAATTATGGCAAATCTTGGTTTTTCGCGGTTAGCCGACAATTTCACATTTCAGCTGTGTTGACTCCCATACCCCAATTTGGGGTTAACATATAAATCCCAACTCTGGAATGCGATTGGTAGGTTTACACAACTTTTAATAATATCGTACATCTTAATTTTTGTAAAATCGCTCAGAGTTACATGGGGAATTTTCCAGATTTTATTCGTAATTTCCAGTTTAAAATTTTGTTCATTTCTGATTTGTTCAAACACATCACCAAGATTCTTAGTTAGCATCAACACTAGTTCGTGTTTACAATTTAACAAAACTTTTTTATAATCCTCAGCCAATCCCAACAAATTTTTTAATGGTACAGAAAAGTTAAAGTGGGGTCCCGTAGAAATTTCGTCTCCACTGCTCCATCCAGAATTTAATAGGTATTGACTTTGAAGATTATCCAGAGATATACAATTTTTTAGGTAGTAGTCATACCGACATAGACTTGACACGTTGGACTCGTTGTATTTAGTTGTTACCTAGCAGTATTTTGATGGTTACTTTCTTTTTAGTCTTGCTTTTGGATGGTTACTTTTTGTATAGTACCTGTACAGTACTTGATTTTGGATGGTTACTATCTGTTTAGTATTTGTAAAGTACTTGGTTTTAGATGGTAACTAAATGTTAACAAGTATTATGAGTCGCTATAGTCTCTTATTAAGAACTATCAAAGTGCACAAGTTAAAGTTTCTAAGATGTGTTAGCCAAACACACTTGCAGTGAACTATCATTACCTGACCGTCATCAAAGTCACATGCCCAAGACCCAAGGACATTGAATAAAATACTTCCCCTTCATTTGTACCTGGAGTTTTAATTACAGTCAGATACAAAATTTGTAGGATCATTCAATATTTCTTTATATATTTTATTATTGTAAACATATTTCATTAAATTCATAATTAATTATATTTTATGTATATTTGTATATAATTAGTTTTCTTACTCCATCCCTCTGTAAGAAACATGTCGCTTATTAATCTTCGTTCCAAGCGCAGATTTTCGCTTGGTTCCCATAGATAGATGTAAAATAATTTTCACAATGTAATCTTTCTCAAATGTTGAATTATTTTTAAAGCATTCATTTGTTCCATCCCATAATAATATTGTAACATATTTCGAAAGCATCATTAGCTAGCATAGGAGCGTCTATCAATTTAATTTCTGATTCAAGTTTATGATAGAGGTGTTGGGACCTGGTAATATCGGTTTTTGTTGTCAACTATTTTTCTAGTTCAAGTTTTCTAATTCTATTCTATTTGTATACTATTTGTATGAGTAAGGCATCATTGTCTAAGATTCTGAATAAGTTTATTAAACTCTTTAAATACAATACTGATTAGCTGGTTACTATCTATTTAGTAGATGTATACAAGTTGTTTAGTATCTGGTTTCTATATGTTTAGTAGATGTATACAAGTTGTTTACTAGATCTATACAAGTTGTTTACTAGCTGTTTAGTATCTGGTTTCTATTTGTTTAGTAGATGTATACAAGTTGTATAGTAGATGTATACAAGTTGCTTACTAGCTGTTTAGTATCTGGTTTATATATGTTTAGTATCTGTTTACTTGATGTTTACTAGTTATTATTAGCTGGTTACTAGTTGTTATTAACGTCTACGAGCTTTTACAGTCTTTTGTTAAGAATGATCAAAAATTCTTGATCACTAGACGACTTTCGATGTGAAGTAAAAACTTACAATATGATTTTCAACGTGTTTGCTATGTACGTAAGAAAGAATGCAAAGCCAAAATAGCTCAAGATTGATATATAAATTTTAGAGGAACATGTCTGATTATGTTGGGGGAAGATGTATCCTGTGATTGTAAAACTAATTGAGATATAAATTGTTCACAAGTTGTCTAAATGCTGTGTAGAAGCTGCTTTGATAAACAATTTTGATTCATAATTACAGATATTAAGAATATATAATAATATCTTCGACTTTAACTAGTATATTGTTAAAATAAAACATTTCCATTTTTCATATTCTTTCATCTTATGTAGGTATAATAAATGTAATCTTAACTACGATAGCTAGCCTTACATCCCATAACTTTAGTTATTAGCTACAATAAAATGTCTAGAAAGAACAAAATATATGAATGTCAAAAATCGATTTAAACCTAACTATAATTGGGAAAGTAATTGAAATCGCTCCGGCGTAATACAGTAAAAAACAAAAAACACTGTGATTATCCCATTTTCTATCACCATAACAAATGTGTATACCCACACCTAAATGACCAATTGTATCCTTTGTCCAAAAATGTCTGTGACTTTCACTTATAAATTTGTCATCGATAATTTAAATCCGTACCGTAATTTAACCGTACCATAACCCCAGAGTCAAGTTGGTTACCTACAATAAACATAGGTGGTGGTGTAAAGGATTGCTAAAATGCCTCGACGCAGGCGCAAATGTCATAAAAAATGATCATAAAAATATAATTAGGAAAGTAATTTTTATTTGCGAACCATTTATAACTGTTACCAACAACACAAATAGTTATGTTACAAAGGATTTGCGTCAATGCCTCGACGCAGGCGCAAAGGTCAAGGTATTGGAAAAAAATTCATGGAATATTATCCCTTCATAAAAGAGGTCATAAAATATATAGTTAGGAAAGTATTTTTTATTTGCGAACAATTTATAAATGTTACCAACAACACAAATAGTTGTTACAAAGGATTGCTAAAATACCTTGATGCAGTCGCAAAGGTCAAGGTAATGGAAAAATTATCCCTTGACCAAAAACGAAAATTTCTTCTATTTGGATAATAAAAAAATACAGATTAATTCAATACTTTGATTTTTCCATAAAAATGCTTAATAAATCTAGTTGTTTGATATTCTCTAACTAATTGAGTAATATGTTTTCATGTGCCTATTTAATTTACCAAAAACAGTATTAGTCTTCTCTCATAAAATTTATCTTTTGGATCCCTCTAATTCCCCACCGGTGAAATATATGTTCCTCATATTTAATAATGATGGTTTGTCATAGATGGGTACTTGTAATTCATATTTAAGATACTTACATCCTTCTCTAACTAATATCCTTTTATCCATCATGTAAACAGGTTTAGAATTGTATTGCGTGCTTCAACCCCTAGCCACACCAACCACTGTAACTGATTTGACTTTTCCAATGGCTACCCCAGATACCTACTCTGTACTTTTCTTTTGATTTTCCCCTTTCCTTTCTAAGCAATGTACACAATTTTTAAACTGGTTCTGTCCTCCCTCTTTAATGGCATCCTCTACTTTATTTTCGTTATATTTCTGATCTTTTCCTAACAGTAGGTTATTAAATTTTTATCATTTTATGGGATTATTGAGCACCCGAAATCCCTGATATAAACTCATAACATGTAACTACCAGAATATAGTAAAATATATCAGACTCTAAAAAGACTAGATTTACCTATAATTAAATGTACCATCTACAATCCCTGGAGAAGAGCTTAGTATTTGCAGTTTAATTTTCAAATTTATTGATTTCACAGATTCCCGCTGGTGAATACCAATTTTTAACAAATGGCTGCCAACTCCATTCCATACAGACACTGGTTTACAACCTCATAGAACTGACTCTCAAGGTACCTGTAATGCACAATATATTTCTGTCTCTTTTCTTCTAATCAATATTAAAAAATTTCAAAAACTGGTTTTGGAGTTCATTTTATTCTTAGAATTAAATTATAAAAAATTATTAAGCCAACAGAGATAATAATGTTTTTGTGATAGTATCCCATGAATAATACATAATTCTTATTTGTATATTTTCAAAATTATTTATTTTAGAAAATTATTCATTAATCACATTTAAATAATATTCATAATATATCTTACAATTTTTTAAATTTATCAATAGAGTTTCCCAATTATTAATATTAAATGATATTGCATCATATCTATTCTTAAGATTAAATATTAAGATGGGTTCGTCCTCGCGAGACATATCGCTGACCAACTCACATTGGTCTGCCTCACCATTAAATTTAAGACATTCTAAGTCTGATATTGAATCCCTTATACGGAAAATCATCTCCTTAACTTCCAGTAGCAGTCGTGACAGCGGATAATTTTCGATTTCCGCGTCGTTTTGTTTGTAGTATTCGTCTCATTAGATAGAATATCTCGATACTGTCATACTAGACACACGTTGGTAACGTAGATATACCGTTGATAAACGGAAACATTTTCGCTCGTACTCTCTTTCACACAAGTGGATGTAGCGGCAAACTTTCATAACTTTCACAATTGCTTGGTAGGCTCTCTTCTAGCTTTCCTCGCGATTCTTCAACTTTCAACTTTGTTTTGTCTCCGGATATAAACATAGCCCCCTCTATCGCAGGTGCTTGCTCTTCCTTCTGACCAGTAGATTCTCTCATCAATAGCATTTTCTCAGCATTTGCATCACATTTCTCAAACATTTGCTTGTTGTACACAATCTGTACCATCACCATTTTCTTCAATTTTTGTTTTTTGGAAGATCAATTGCTGTTGAAACTTGGTTGTCTCCATCATCAGCTCGGTGATTCGATTTTCCACGTTCTCAATATCAAAGAGATGGGAATCGATATTGTTTTCGCTCTGCAAATCCACCAAGCGCCATTTCAGGATGTCCAACTCCTCTATAGTATCATAATAGATACTACCGAATTCTCGCCGCAACTCTTTGGAAACCTTTAAAATTTCCTTGAAGATTCCTATCTCAACCAACAAATCTTCATTTATTTTAAAGTCACAGTGGTTGATTTGCTTGCTGATTTCAGTCATCTTTTGTCTTTCGATTCAAATTTTGTACTGTTTTAGGTTTTGTAATCTCATCAACCAGGAAAAGACAGAACGTAGAATCGAGCAGGTACTTTATATCCAAGGATCAAACCCCCTCCCCAAGAATCAAACCACCATCCCATCCGATTGGCTTAAGTAAAACCATTCCACACTGTGTCAAAGTGAGAAGAAGAATACATAAGAAACCGGAAATCAAAGGCAAAGTAAGATTGTAGGCCATCATATATCGATATTGGGAACTGTTGTTATATGAGTATGCGTACATTTAATTGTATTTAATATAATAGTTGTTGATAATTATAATTTTATAATGGTCATCATTAAGTAGGAGTGGAACAGAATTTTTATTCTTAATATTTAATATTAAAAATAGATATGATGCAATATCATTTCATATTAATAATTGGGAAACTTTATTGATAAATTTAAAAAATTGTAAGATATATTATGAATATTATTTGAATGTGATTAATAAATAATTTTCTAATATAAAAAAATTGAAAATATACAAATAAGAATTATGTATTATTAACGGGATACTATCACAAAAACATTATTATCTCTGTTGGCTTAATAATTTTTAATAATTTAATTCTAAGAATGAAATGAACTCCAAAACCAGTTTTTGAAATTTTTTAATATTGATTAGAAGAAAAGAGACAGAAATATGTTGTGCATTACAGGTACCTTGAGAGTCAGTTCTATGAGGTTGTAAACCAGTGTCTGAATGGAATGGAGTTGGCAGCCATTTGTTAAAAATTGGTATTCACCAGCGGGAATCTGTGAAATCAATAAATTTGAAAATTAAACTGCAAATACTAAGCTCTTCTCCAGGGATTGTAGATGGTAAATTGAATTGTAGGTAAGTCTAGTCTTTTTAGAGTCTGATATCTTTTAATATATTCTGCTAGTTACATGTTATGAGTTAATATCATAAAATGATAAAAGTTTAACAACCTACTGTTAGGAAAAGATCAGAAATATAACGAAAATAATGTAGAGGATGCCATTAAAGCGGGAGGTCAGAACCAGCTTAAAAATTGTGTACATTGCTTAGAAAGGAAAAGAGAAAATCAAAAGAAATGTACAGTTTAGGTAGCTGGGGCAGCCATTGGAAATGTGAAATCTGTTACAGTGGGTGTGGCTAGGGGTTGAAGCACGCAATACAATTCTAAACCTGTTTACATGATGGATAAAAGGATATTAGTTAGAGAAGGATGTAAGTATCTTAAATATGAATTACAAGTACCCATTTTATGACAAACCATCATTACTAAATATGAGGAACATATATTTCACCGGTGGGGAATTAGAGGGATCCAAAAGATCAATTTTATGAGAGAAGACTAATACTGTTTTTGGTAAATTAAATAGGCACTTGAAAACATATTACTAAATTAGTTAGAGAATATCAAACAACTAGATTTATTAAGCATTTTTATGGAAAAATCAAAGTATTGAATTAATCTGTATTTTTTTATTATCCAAATAGAAGAAATTTTCGTTTTTGGTCAAGGGATAATATTCCATGAATTTTTCCATTACCTTGACCTTTCCGCCTGCATCAAGGTATTTTAGCAATCCTTTGTAACAACTATTTGTGTTGTTGGTAACATTTATAAATTGTTCGCAAATAAAAAATACTTTCCTAACTATATATTTTATGACCTCTTTTATGAAGGGATAATATTCCTTGAATTTTTTTCCAATACCTTGACCTTTGTGCCTGCGTCGAGGCATTGAAGCAAATCCTTTGTAACATAACTATTTGTGTTGTTGGTAACAGTTATAAATGGTTCGCAAGTAAAAAAATACTTTCCTAATTATATTTTTATGATCATTTTTTATGACATTTGCGTCTGCGTCGATGCATTTTAGCAATCCTTTACACCACCACCTATGTTTATTGTAGGTAACCAACTTGACTCTGGGGTTATGGTACGGATAAATTACGGTACTGATTCAAATTATCGATGACAAATTTATAAGTGAAAGTCACAGACATTTTTGGACAAAGGATACAATTGGTCATTTAGGTGTGGGTATACACATTTGCTATGGGGATAGAAAATGGGAAATTCACAGTGTTTTTTGTTTTTTTCTGTATTACGCCGGAGCGATTTCAATTACTTTCCCAATTATAGTTAGTTTTAAATCGATTTTTGACATTCATATATTTTGTTCTTTCTAGACATTTTATTGTAGCTAATAACTATGGTTATGGGATTTAAGGCTAGCTATCGTAGTTAAGATTACATTTATTATACCTACATAAGATGAAAGAATATGAAAAATGGAAATGTTTTATTTTAACAATATACTAGTTAAAGTCGATGATATTATTATATATTCTTAATATCTGTAATTATGAATCAAAATTGTTTATCAAAGCAGCTTCTACACAGCTTTTAGACAACTTGTGAACAATTTATATCTTAATTAGTTTTACAATCGCAGGATACATCTTCCCCCAACATAATCAGACATGTTCCTCTAAAATTTATATATCAATCTTGAGCTATTTTGGCTTTGCATTCTTTCTTACTTACATAGCAAACACGTTGAAAATCATAATGTAAGTTTTTACTTCACATCGAAAGTCGTCTAGTGATCAAGAATTTTTGATCATTCTTAACAAAAGACTGTAAAAGCTCGTAGACGTTAATAACAACTAGTAACCAGCTAATAATAACTAGTAAACATCAAGTAAACAGATACTAAACATATATAAACCAGATACTAAACAGCTAGTAAGAAACTTGTGTACATCTACTATACAACTTGTATACATCTACTAAACAAATAGAAACCAGATACTAAACAGCTAGTAAACAACTTGTATAGATCTAGTAAATAACTTGTATACATCTACTAAACATATAGAAACCAGATACTAAACAACTTGTATACATCTACTAAATAGATAGTAACCAGCTAATCAGTATTGTATTTAAAGAGTTTAATAAACTTATTCAGAATCTTAGACAATGATGCCTTACTCATACAAATAGTATACAAATAGAATAGAATTAAAAAACTAGAACTAGAAAAATAGTTGACAACAAAAACCGATATTACCAGGTCCCAACACCTCTATCATAAACTTGAATCAGAAGTTAAATTGATAGACGCTCCTATGCTAGCTAATGATGCTTTCGAAATATGTTACAATATTATTATGGGATGGAACAAATGAATGCTTTAAAAATAATTCAACATCTGAGAAAGATTACATTGTGAAAATTATTTTACATCTATCTATGGGAACCAAGCGAAAATCTGCGCTTGGAACGAAGATTAATAAGCGACATGTTTCTTACAGAGGGATGGAGTAAGAAAATTAATTATATACAAATATACATAAAATATAATTAATTATGAATTTAATGAAATATGTTTACAATAATAAAATATATAAAGAAATATTGAATGATCCTACAAATTTTGTATCTGACTGTAATTAAAACTCCAGGTACAAATGAAGGGGAAGTATTTTATTCAATGTCCTTGGGTCTTGGGCATGTGACTTTGATGACGGTCAGGTAATGATAGTTCACTGCAAGTGTGTTTGACTAACACATCTTAGAAACTTTAACTTGTGTACTTTGATAGTTCTTAATAAGAGACTATAGCGACTCATAATACTTGTTAACATTTAGTTACCATCTAAAACCAAGTACTTTACAAATACTAAACAGATAGTAACCATCCAAAATAAAGTACTGTACAGGTACTATACAAAAAGTAACCATCCAAAAGCAAGACTAAAAAGAAAGTAACCATCAAAATACTGCTAGGTAACAACTAAATACAACGAGTCCAACGTGTCAAGTCTATGTCGGTATGACTACTACCTAAAAAATTGTATATCTCTGGATAATCTTCAAAGTCAATACCTATTAAATTCTGGATGGAGCAGTGGAGACGAAATTTCTACGGGACCCCACTTTAACTTTTCTGTACCATTAAAAAATTTGTTGGGATTGGCTGAGGATTATAAAAAAGTTTTGTTAAATTGTAAACACGAACTAGTGTTGATGCTAACTAAGAATCTTGGTGATGTGTTTGAACAAATCAGAAATGAACAAACTTTTAAACTGGAAATTACGAATAAAATCTGGAAAATTCCCCATGTAACTCTGAGCGATTTTACAAAAATTAAGATGTACGATATTATTAAAAGTTGTGTAAACCTACCAATCGCATTCAAGAGTTGGGATTTATATGTTAACCCCAAATTGGGGTATGGGAGTCAACACAGCTGAAATGTGAAATTGTCGGCTAACCGCGAAAAACCAAGATTTGCCATAATTGGATTTACACTAAACGGAGAACTTATCACAAATAACTTATCAAACTTTAGAGTTCACTTGAATTCTGAGTCATATCCATAATAATCGGAATGTTGATTTTAGTAAGAATTAGTATGCTCACCTATATGAAATGTATACAAGATTTCAATCTAGTTACTATAATCGTGAATCACAACCATTTTTGACCCCAAATGAATTTAAATTGAAGACCCCTATTATTGTGGTTGATCTTTCATATCAAAATGAATCAGTAAAAATTGGTCCTATTGATGTGAGAATTTCAATAGAACTAAAGACACCAAGTCATAAAAATACCCAAGCTTACTGTCTACTCATACAAGACCGTTTAGTTGAATATAACCCACTAAACGGACTAGTACAACGAGTTGTTTAACATTAGAAAAATGTTGAAAGATACTGTTTCGATTGATGTTCAAGTTTTCTTTGATAATAATAATAATTTAATTCTAAAGGAAATTGGAATTGTATTCGAAAATGATCCAAACTTGAATAATAGTTTTTTAATAGAACCACCATATGATTTTACTTTGCTAAATACAAAATCTCGAAAGACTGCAATTTGGTTAACCAATACACATCACAAAATTTTTTGGAAGGATGGAGAAAATAGTTTTCCACAAACTCGAAAGTATCTAAGGACAATTACAAGCGGAAAACAAATTATTTGTAAAGGTGTGGAAAAGAAACGATTTCTACAGACGTTTTTTGGGAGTCGTCAGCTCATTAATGTCGAGGAAATGGGCTGCCCGTCATTAAACAAGTTTAAAGGAAACTGGTTTCCCTATTGTGGAACACACCTTAAGGGCGGGGTTTGTGCTCTAAACAATGCATACATTATTTTGACATTTTTTAAAAGTAGCTTCAAAACAATAAAATAACTTTTATACATTATTTTTAAGTTGAGACTAGATGTGTAAAGATGTGCAAGAAAACAAAATTAACCAAATTAAGTTTCATGAGGAAATTGTCCAATTTATTGAACAATTTAAAGGAGAGATAATTGGTCAGCATTTTCAATACCTTCTAAACACAAAAACTATTAGGGTATTCAATTGCGTTGCAAAAGTGTAAACTTTGTTAGTTTGCCAGACGAGAATTGTGAACGCCCTCTATTTTAAACATCGTTGCAGGAAATTGACGTACAAAAAAAAGATAACTTTTAAATTTTTGTATTGCTCCAGCATATAATCCAGGGCTTTACTAACTTCGCTCTCAGACCATTGCTTAGTTTCGACCTCCCTGGCTTGCTTTCTTGAGGGTTTTTCCTCAATTGAAATTGTTATTAAATGATTTTGTTTAATAGAAGACAACTTTTTTTCTTTTCATTTAAAATTCAAATTTATTTCTTTCCTTTCACTGTCAATTCCATGGATTTAAACCCGACTTTTCAGTATATTTTTAGTATTTTCGATAAAATTCCTACCCATTATTAACCCCCTATTTCTACACAAGTACAACAGATTTGTATACATAGGCGGGGGTGTTGTAGGCCTTGAAAACTATTTTGTATGGAAATTGTTGTCAGAACTGCTTACACTTTTACACTTTTCAAACGTTTGCAACGCAATTGAATACCCTATATGTTCATGAATCGAGGTGGACATGACCTCAAAACTACGAATTATGGTGAACACTTTACATTTTGTAATCCAGAAATGACGTCGGAAACGTGCGCCTGCTTCTTCTATGCAAATCGCCGGACTCATAGCAGAAAATTAATTTCTATATATAAAAAAATGTTCGCAATACCAAAATAAATGAATAAATGTATTATTATGGTACAAAATAAACTTCTGACATTTTATTTCGAGTTAAAATTACAGGTACGGAGAATGAAAAATATTTCCTTGACTGAGATATGTCGGCTACTTGCGAGTTGTTGCGCGGTCGTGATTTCAACCCCTATTATGGGAACGTATTAGAGCTAGCAGTCAGCCGTGAGGGCGTTGGCGTGAGGCCCACGATCTTGTCAATGGGCGTGCGCCTTCAGACTTGTGCATGTGTCCCTTTTATTCCGGTCAGGTAATAGACAGGTGCGCATGTTCGGGTAGCTCTTGCTTGAATCCCTTTTATGATATGTTTATGACCCGTTTAACTTGTGGGATTTATTTTATTGGGGTTCTTTTGATTTCTAAATTAGTTTTACAATCATAGGAAACGTTATTCCCCAACATGATCGCTTTAGATGTTTTGGGCTTGCGACCTTTCTCACGTGCACAGCAACACCTGCTGAATATTAATTGCTGATAATGAGGAAAAGGATACATGATCAATATTGTCACATGGGGATGTGGGAAAAGTGTGCGACCTTTCTCCCGTGTACAGCAACACCTGCTGAATATTAATTGCTGATAATGAGGCAAAAAGGTCACGTGATCAGTATTGTCACATGGTGGTGTGGGGTTGGGGAGAATCGTGACATTTTTATGACATCTAAACCCCTTAAAATCAGATAATTTATGGATTATGCTAATTGTCCCACACCCGCATACATTAATGAAGAGGCGGGGGCCATTAATATGTTAATTAGTGAGAGGCGGGGGTCATTAATATGATAATTAGTAAGGGGGCGGGGGCCATTAATATGCTAATTGTCCCAGAATCCGCGTTTCCCTACTACTAGCGTCCATCCAATCCGCCGCAATTCACTCGACTGAAAAAGGCAAAAAAAGACAATGATACCCTAATTAGTATGCCCCCTCACTAAAAAAAAAGTTTGGTGTCATTGGAAAGCATTTTTTAAGCCCTTTCCAATGGTATAATTTTCTTCGCTGTAAAATATAAAATTCATTTTAAACAAGACTCACAAATTTATAATTTCACACTCGATGGTAGGGGTTGAAATTCGGGTTTGTGGGTACGCGGGTTCACTTTCTCCTGCTCATTCATAGAATATAATGATGGGTCACAACATTTATAATGCAATAAAACGGGAGGATACCAAACACATTGATTATGGGATGTGTATATGCTTGCAATTAAAAACAACTCATAACAAAATACATTTAAAACCGCTGAAGAAAATCTCCGCAAATGCTTTTAATAGCTACTTATCTCGACTATCAGACTATCAAAGCGAGATTTAGATTCGCCACCTACGCGTGATCTCAATATGTGGTTATGTGCGCGATAGACAGATTTAACTGTTATGGGCGTTAGCGAGGGCGTGGCTAACTGTTTTTTGGGTCAATCGATAGGTATTGAAGAGACTATACATATCAGCTAAAAATGTTTTTTATCATGAAGAATGTGTGCATATGGCGCACAGCTGTTTGTGGGCGCAAGAGTGGGCGTGGCAAACTTTTTTTTGATCCATCGATAGGAATTGACGAGACTAATACATTTCAGATCAAATTTTTTATCTAGCATGAAAATTGTGGCCGCCACAGGTTTGGACGGCTTGTGGGCGTTAGAGTGGGCATGGAATATTTGCATAACACATTTGCGCTGCGTACAAGGCTGCGGAATCTAAATCTTAAATTCCATCTTTGAAAAATTCCGAAATATACGGGTTCATATTTACAATTTTTTGATGTTTGTGGGTGGTTTATGGGCGTTAAAGTGGGCGTTAAAATTTTTATTCTAGCATCAAAACTGTAGGAGCCACAGTTTTGGGCGGTTTGTGAGCGTTAGGGTGGACGTGGCAAACTTTTTTTTGGCCAATCGATTGGTATTGATTAGACTAATACATTTCAGTCAAAATGAGTTTTTTTAGCATGCAGATTGTGGGCGCCACAGGCTTGGGCGGCTTGTGGGCGTAAGAGTGGGCGTGGCACCCTGCTGAAACAAACTTGCGATGCGCAGGAATCTCAGGAATCTGCATGCCCAATCCCAGTGTTGTAGCTCTTATAGTTTCTGAGATCTCAGCGTTCATACAGACGGACACGGCTAGATCGACTCGGCTAGTGATCCTGATCAAGTATATATACTTTATGGGGTCGCAAACGCTTCCTTCTGCCTATCACATACTTTTCAACGAATATAGTATACCCTTTTACTCTACGAGTAACGGGTATAACAAGAAAGGAAGTTAACTTCGGCAAGACGAAGTTTGTATACCCTTGCAGTTACAATTATTTAACTTAATTCGAAATTCTTATAAATACAAAAAATAGTACTCCCAATAGTATAAGGTAATATGTTACAAAACACCGAAGCTATGACTTGTTTCAAATAATTTTCCCACCAATTTTCCGATCGTTCCTATGGCAGCTATTTTGATAAAATTAAATTCAAAATTCAGAACTAATTAAAAATTGTATTTCCAAGCGTAGGAGGTTATATGTTATGAAACACGAAAAAAGCTCCTTTGGGAGCTATAAGATACAGTGTTCCGATCCGGCCTGATACGACTTAGATACTACCTGCATAAGAAAGAAGACTTTTGTGAAAGTTTCAGTCCGGTAGCTGCAAAACTGACAGACAAGATTGCGTAGAAACGGACGGACAGACAGACAGACGGACAAGGCTAGATCGACTCGTTAGTGATGGTGATCAAGAATATACATACTTTATGGGGTCGGAAACGTCTCCTGCACTGCGTTGGAAACTTCTGACAGAAATCATAATACCCTCTGCAAGGGAGGAAGAGCCAAAATGATAAAAACAATTATTTTTATAATCTATATGAAGCAGTAAGTTAAATAAAAAAATAATGATTACATAATGTAATGGAAGTGAGGTGTGTGGTGTTAAAATAAAAAGAAAAGATAACGCCCAAATTAATAAATGTATTAAAATAAATTTAAAAAAAGTTGCAGTTTAAATTGAATTGAATTGAAATAATTGAATTAAATAAACAAATGTAGTGGCTGTGAATCTCGTTGCAACTTAACCCGGCAGCGGTAACATTAATTGAATCACATAGTTCGACGGAGCGTGTCGTGGGTATGATGTTCGAAAGTTGGATTAATTGTTACCATCAGAAACCACAGAATCGTGCAAAGGTATTTAGTAAACACCAAAATTAAAGAGAAAACGAACAAGAACACATACAAAGGAGAAGTTGTTGGCATCCAAAACCACTTCATCGCGCAAGGTTAACGGTTGGCCGACAATTAAAGTATGAAATAAAAGAACAAGACATATAACGGAACCGGATACCACTGCATCGCGCAAGGGTATAGAAGGGTATGGCTAGCAATACGTTTACGAATCTTAACATTAAAATTTAACTAACCGTATACGAAGACTACATTCTGGTTGAGCGTCTCTCAAGTCAGTCGCTGGGTGGGTAAGTCATTGTGACGGAGACGGATTGGTTGCTCAACCTTGGTTCTTGGTACAAAGATAGCATGGTAAAGTACTTTCTCTTCTGTTCTGCGATTACCTCTTTGACTGGTAGAATGTTTTAGTCACGATGTATATTTTCGTTGCGAACGTACTACGGTGCCCCGGTGATTGTTCTCAAGATCTTCGACTGAGCTCGCTGGACTATGTCAATATTGCTATTGCTGGCATTCCCCCATAACTGGGAGCTGTACATCCATATAGGTTTTAGTACCGAGTTATATAGCAGGACTTTATATTCAAGGCTAAGGGGACACCGAGCGTTGATAAGCCAATGAAGTCTGCTGGCTTTTAGCTTTAGGGGTGTTCTTTTGGTTTTAATGTGCCGGTGCCATGTGAGTCTTCTGTCGAGGTGTACGCTTGCTTGCATCGGGCATTTTGAGCGGTTAAGAATAGCTGTGTCATCAGCAAACGTAGATGTAGATGGAGATATTCAAGCAGCAATGCGAGATTAAAATGCGTCACCTACCGGCGATACACAGATTTAAGCGTTATGGGCGTTAGAGTGGACGTGGCAAACTTTTTTTAGATTAATCGACAGGTATTGACGAGACTAACATATTTCAGTTAAATTTTATTTGCTAGCATAAAAATTGTGGGCGCTACCGGCTTGGGCGGCTTGTGGGCGTTAGAGTGGGCGTGGCAACCTGCTAAAACAAACTTGGGCTGCGCAAGAAGGTTTTGTAGTTTCCGAGATCTCAGCGTTAATCCGGATGGACAGACAGACCGACATGGCTAGATCGACCCGGCCAGTGATCCTGATCATGTATATATATGGTTGTCAAAAAAGTCCTGCGGTATTTTTATTGAATTTGGAATAGTTTATAAAAAAGGTATAAAAAAAATAAATAAAGAGAGAGGAACAAGAAAGACATATTTAAAGGAGTAGAAAAGAAAATTTGTAATTGTCAAAACTTAATAAAGTCAAAGGGTCACTGCGGCCGACTAGAAGTATAGTTATTAAAAAGGGTACTAGTTTGCCGACAATAGTGGAACAATTAAATTTTGAATCTTCGACATTAAGGGCAGGAAAGAACAGGGAAGTTAATACAATAGCGCAACAGGAACATTTGGGAATGCAACAGGCAACGTTTGAGATGTTAGGCACGCTAAAAATTTCCGATGCAATCCGGTCGATGCACGTTTATATGGGGAAAAAGTGGTAGACTAAATTGAGATTAAATTAAAATAATTTTAATGGCCCATTTCGCAGATAAGAGGTCAGAACCCGATTTACTAAGATAATTAAAACAGTTGAAAAATAAAGGACTAACTGTAGAAATATTTTACTCGGAGGTATCTGCTTGGTATAAGGCATTGTGTAATGTTATTGACAGGACTGATACAAACTCCATCGCAATTCAGGTCAAGAAGATGTTATATGATGAAACGTGCCTGGAGGCGTTCGTAACAGGTCTAAAAGGCAATTTAGGTAGTGCTGTCAGGGGAAAAGTTCCATAGACGCTCTTAGAAACATATGAGATAGCGATAATAGAGAAAAACATCTACTACCGGTCCAAGGAGGTACTCAGAAACAATAATTTCAATACTGCAGGGGAATTTAACAGGCAGAGCTTTGGTTTCAATAGTAACAGAAGGTATAATAATTACTATACCCGGGATAATGGAGAATATTGACAACAAGAAGGAAATAACAGGAATCACAGGTGGAATAGGGAAGAGAAAAGAAATAGAGAATATGACGACCAGTGGACCTCTAATTCTACAGGTTACAATAGAAAGCAAATTTGCCAAAACAAGAGGTTGCAAAATATTTGTAAACTGGGCCTAGGAGTGCCAAACGATAGTAGTTAGGACAATAATAAATAACATTGAAGACAAAGGAAATTTTCGTCAAAATGCCTCCAGAAAGAAAGAGGATATGTAAGGAAAGATACCCATCAGGCGACATTACCATACGTAGTAATAAATGGGAAGAACCAAGACGAACTAAAATTGTTTATTGGCTTGGGAGCTACAAATTCATATTTATATCCCGCAACAGTTAGTAAGGATCGACAGCAAAGATTGGAAAAAAGTTTGAAGGTAGTTTATTTTACAGCAAGAAAATTAAACCTGGAAAAGCCCTTGGCGGTCACTGCATATGATTGCAAGGACTATGTAGAAATCGAAATGCTTGAACCATTTCAACAGGAGTATGTAGAAAAACAATTAAACACAATGGAATTAACCAAGGGTGAAACAAGGCTGGGAAAGTGGGATGTGTCCCATCTAAATACAGAAGAATCAGGAAATCTTAAAAATCTGTGTTCAAAATGTCCGAATATTTTTCATACAAAAGGAAGTCGACTGACACTTACCAACGCGGTGCCCCATTCGATACCAACAACGGATGATATACCAATATATAAAAAGCCATACAGATATGGTTTTAAACAAAGAGAGGAAATAAAAAGTCGGATATAAGAGTTATTAGAACAGGAAGTAATTAGGCACAGTCACTCACCTTGGAGTGCACCAGTTTGGCTGGTACCAAAGAAAATGTACTATTCAGGGAAACAAAAGTGGAGATTGGTGGTAGATTTTAGGAAGTTGAACGAAAAGACGATAAAGGATAGATATCCGATGCCGGTAATCGGCGAAGTATTGGATAAACTGGGAAAGGCCATGTACTTCTCAGTATTAGATTTGGTATCCACTAGTACCATCAGATTGAGATGAAAAAACAGGACATTCCGAAAACGGCATTTACAACAGATAACGGGCACTTTGAATATGTAAGGATGCCATTTGGATTGACAAATGCTCCGGCTACATTTTAAAGAGTGATGAATAACCTGATGGGAGAGTTAGTAGCCAAGATTTGTCTGGTCTACATTGATGATATAATTGTTTAAGGACAGTTTTTAAATGATTAAGTGGAGCAAATTTTTAATTTCAAACCGACAAATCACAATTTTTAAAGAAGGAAATTGAGTATTTAGGGCTTATTGTGGCCAAAGAAGTCCACAAAGTTTTTTTTCTTGCCCAAAGCACAAAAAGAAATAAGGTCGTTTCTAGGACTCATTGGGTATTACAGGAAGTTTATAAAAGATTTCTCTAAAATATCAAAACCATCAACTAATAGACTAAAAGGAAAACAACATGTAATCATAAATGATGAGTACACAAAAACCTTTGAATTCTGCAAAACGTTTTTATGCAAGGACCAACTTTTGAGGTATCCCAATTTCACAAAGCCCTTTATTTTAACGACAGATGCTTGCAATTTTGCTATTGGTGCGGTGTTATCACAAGGAGCAATGGGAAGTAATTGCCCAATTCCACGGTGAGGTGGAAGCTGTAACTATTGGAGTAAGAACCGGAGGTGACCTAAAAAAAAGGGTCCCAAAACGTCATGGCAGACGCCTTGAGCAGAATTGAACTGCAAGTTCACAACAGTGAACTGGAGTCAAGTCAGGCCACTTGTGCGAATGCAGGCCATACAAAAGAAATGGAATTAAGTAGCATTCATGTTGCAGAAAAGCCACTGAACGACTTTAACACCCAGTTAATAATTGGCCCAACAATTAGCATAACAGCGGTGACACCGTTTAGGAATAAAAAAGAAGAAAAATAACGAAGATGGAGTTCAAAATATAACAAATTCCAAAAATTCTGAAGGAAGTGATAAAACCGTACCGGATGTGTGTTATGTACACATCAGATGAGATTTTTAAGAAGGTAGAAGAAACGTTTCAGATTTATTTAGCAAAGCAAACTGTTTAAACAGAAAGATGTCTAAGCTTTCTGCGGGAAATAACGGAAATTAGTGACCAAATGGAAGAAATACGGAGGTATCGTACTTCAGGTAATAATAGGGGAATAGATAAAACGTTTTGGAAAATGAAACGAGACATTTAATTCCCATTAATAAAAAACCGAATAACTCAGGTCATTAATGCGTATGAAATTTGCCATACTTTAAAATATGATCAGCAACCACAAAAGGTAGTTTTCCAAAATACAAAAATCCCATGCAAACCACTTGACATCATACATTCAGATTTATACACAATCAACAAAAACCACGTCAAAACAATCATAGATAAGTTTTCTAGGTTTGCTGTAGGATACACCATACCGGCAAGAGATGGCTTAAATATAGTTAAATCAATCAAAGGTTCATAAGTCAGTACGGTGTTCCCAAGAAGATCATATGTGACAAAGGCGCAGAATATGCCTCGGCATTGTTCATGGATTTATGTATGCAATACGGAATTTTACTACATGTGACGTCATTTCAACAATCGTCTAGCAATTCACCGGCTAAAAGACTACATTCAACGCTGACAGAAATCTACAAAATAATCGAAAACAAGAAAGGACTTGAAGCTTGAAAATGAGCATGAGGAAATTTTGGATGAAATATTCCTAAATATTCCTTTACTCCATGAAAGGAGAATAAAAGAAATAAGCTAACGCCTTGATTTACGAAGCACACAGTAAATGAAGATATTGGGGTAACATTTGTCACTAAAAGAAAGCAAAAAACACACAAGTCAAGAAAAAAAAATAAATAAAAACCAAATTAATACTAATTTGTTCACGGATAAAGATGCAGATTGATCCAGCAACAGACAATAGATGTGCGAGGATTAAAACAGGATGAAGCGATCGTAAAGATGGAGCTTGGGGAAGCGAGAGTCATGGTCGGAGCAAAGACGTTCGACCATATTATAAACTTTAAGAATTATGAAGGTAATATTTCTAGGTTTTGCAGTTTCCGAGATCTCAGCGTTCATCCAGACGGACATGGCTAGATCGACCCGACTAGTGATCCTGATCAAGTATATATATGGTTGTCAAAAAAGTCCTGCGGTATTTTTATTGAATACTGAATAGTTTATAAAATAGGTTACAATTATATGATTCAAGTCAAATATGCGCCGTTATGTTCGATGACGCGTTTCCAACGAAATGCCAACTTCATAATGGCCCTCTTATAGAAGCTCGCTTCCCTATTGGAAAAAAACTCGGAGACCCAATTTTCACAGGACTGTCTTGTGGCCAACTTTAGACTACCATGCGCGTTCGCCATGGACAAAAACAGGTAGTAATCACTTGGTGCGAGATCCCGACTACACGGTGGATCCAAAAGAACCTCCCATCCGAGCTTCAGGCGCGTCACCAAAGATGTGTGTGGCCTGGCGTTGTATTGATGGAAGACAATTCGGCCTTCGTTGATCAAAGATGGCCTCTTCTGCATAAGTGCTGCTTTGAAGCGGTCCAGTTGTTGGCAGTACAGGTCCGAATTGAGCGTTTTGCCATAGAGCAGCTGCTCAGAGTGGATGATTCCCTGCCAATCCCACCAAACACACTGAAGAACTTTCCGGGCCTTCAATCCAGGCTTGACCACCGTTTGGGTCGTTTGCGCTTACTTACTTACTTATTTTAATAACTTTGTCGTAAGTGACTCACTGTTTATCGCCAGTCCCCATACGCTTCAAAAACGGGTCGATTGTGTTGCGATTGAGAAGCAATTCGCATGCGTCGATACGGTCAAAGAAGTTTTTTTGCGTCAATTCGTGTGGCACCCATACATCGAGCTTCTAAGTGACTCCAAGCTCTTGCCCGATGCTATGGCTGCTACCTTGGCGCTCTCTTTCGACCAATTCAGCGATTTTATCGCAATTTTCGAAGACAGGCCTTCCGGAGCGTGGCGCATCTTCGAGCACCTTTACATCAGAACGAAAACATTGAAACCATCGTTGTGCGGTGGAAATGGAAACTGTATCGGGTTCATAAACTGCTCAAATTTTATTGGCTTGAGATGCATTTTTGTCTTTATCGTAGTAGTTCTGTAAAATATGAAAGACTTTTTTGACAACCTTATATATATACAATAGATAATAAGTATAAAAAAAAAAATTTTAAAAAAGAGAGGAACAAGAAAGACATAATTAAAAGAGTAGAAAAGGAAATTTGTAAATGTCAAAACTTAATAAAGTCAAAGAGTCACTACGGCCGAGTAGAAGTATAGTTATTAAAAAGGGTACTAGTTTGCCGACAATAGTGGAACAATTACATTTTGAACCTTCGACATTAAGAGCAAGAGAGAACAAGGAAGTTAATACAATAGCGCAACAGGAACATTTGGGAATGCAACAGGCAACGTTTGAGATGTTAGGCACGCTAAAAATTTCCGATGCAATCCGGTCGATGCACGTTTATATGGGGAAAAAGTTGTAGACTAAATTGAGATTAAATTAAAATAATTTTAATAGCCCATTTCGCAGATAAGAGGTCAGAACCCGATTTACTAAGATAATTAAAACAGTTGACAAATAAAGGACTAACTGTAGAAATATTTTACTCGGAGGTTTCTGCTTGGTATAAGGCATTGTGTAATGTTATTGACAGGACTGATACAAACTCCATCGCAATTCAGGTCAAGAAGATGTTATATGAGGAAACGTGCCTGGAGGCGTTCGTAACAGGTTTAAAGGGCAATTTATGTAGTGCTGTCAGGGGAAAAGTTCCATAGACGCTCTAAGAAACATATGAGATAGCGATAATAGAGAAAAACATCTACTACCGGTCCAAGGAGGTACTCAGAAACAATAATTTCAATACTGCAGGGGAATTTAACAGGCAGAGCTTTGATAATTAATAAGAAGAACCAAGACGAACTAAAATTGTTTATTGGCTTGGGAGCTACAAATTCATATTTATATCCCGCAACAGTTAGTAAGGATCGACAGCAAAGATTGGAAAAAAGTTTGAAGGTAGTTTATTTTACAGCAAGAAAATTAAACCTGGAAAAGCCCTTGGCGGTCACTGCATATGATTGCAAGGACTATGTAGAAATCGAAATGCTTGAACCATTTCAACAGGAGTATGTAGAAAAACAATTAAACACAATGGAATTAACCAAGGGTGAAGCAAGGCTGGGAAAGTGGGATGTGTCCCATCTAAATACAGAAGAATCAGGAAATCCTAAAAAGCTGTGTTCAAAATGTCCGAATATTTTTCATACAAAAGGAAGTCGACTGACACTTACCAACGCGGTGCCCCATTCGATACCAACAACGGATGATATACCAATATATAAAAAGCCATACAGATATGGGTTTAAACAAAGAGAGGAAATAAAAAGTCGGATATAAGAGTTATTAGAACAGGAAGTAATTAGGCACAGTCACTCACCTTGGAGTGCACCAGTTTGGCTAATACCAAAGAAAATGTACTATTCAGGGAAACAAAAGTGGAGATTGGTGGTAGATTTTAGGAAGTTGAACGAAAAGACGATAAAGGATAGATATCCGATGCCGGTAATCGGCGAGGTATTGGATAAACTGGGAAAGGCCATGTACTTCTTAGTATTAGATTTGGTATCCACTAGTACCATCAGATTGAGATGAAAAAACAGGACATTCCGAAAACGGCATTTACAACAGATAACGGGCACTTTGAATATGTAAGGATGCCATTTGGATTGACAAATGCTCCGGCCACATTTTAAAGAGTGATGAATAACCTGATGGGAGAGTTAGTAGCCAAGATTTGTCTGGTCTACATTGATGATATAATTGTTTGTTCCCCATCATTTCAAGGCCACATGCAAGACTTAAGGACAGTTTTTAAAAGATTAAGTGGAGCAAATTTTTAGTTTGAAACCGAAAAATCAAATTTTTAAAGAAGGAAATTGAGTATTTAGGGCATATTGTGGCACAAGAGGGCGTCAAACAAAACCCAAAGAAGTCCATAAAGCTTTTTTTCTCGCCCAAAGCACCAAAAGAAATAAGGTCGTTTCTAGGACTCATTGGGTATTACAGGAAGTTTATAAAAAATTTCGCTAAAATATCAAAACCATCAACTAATAGACTAAAAGGAATACAACATGTAATCTTAAATGATGAGTACACGAAAACCTTTATATTCTGCAAAACGTTGTTATGCAAGGACCACCTTTTGAGGTATCCCAATTTCACAAAGCCCTTTATTTTAACGACAGATGCTAGCAATTTTGCTATTGGTGCGGTGTTATCACAAGGAGCAATGGGAAGTAATTTCCCAATTCCACGTTGGTGAGGTGGAAGCTGCAACTATTGGAGTAAGAACCGGAGGTGACCTACAAAAAAGGGTCCCAAAACGTTATGGCAGACGCCTTGAGCAAATTGAACTGCAAGTTCACAACAGTGAACTGGAGTCAAGTCAGGCCACTTGTGCGAATGCAGGCCATACAAAGGAACTGGAGTTAAGTAGCATTCATGTGGATGAAAAGCCACTGAACGGCTTTAACACCCAGTTAACAATTGGCCCAACAATTAGCATAACAGCGGTGAATCCGTTTAGGAATAAAAAAGAAGAAAAATAACGAAGATGGAGTTCAAAATATAACAAATTGCAAAAATTCTGAAGGAAGTGATAAAACCGTACCAGATGTGTGCTATGTTCACATCAGATGAGATTTTTAAGAAGGTAGAAGAAACGTTTCAAATTTATTTAGCAAGGCAAACTGTTTAAACAGAATGATGTCTAAGCTTCCTGCGGGAAATTGCGGAAATTAGTGACCAAATGGAAGAAATACGGAGGTATCGTACTTCAGGTAATAATAGGGGAATAGATAAAACGTTTTGGAAAATGAAACGTGACATTTATTTCCCATTAATAAAAAACCGAATAACTCAGGTCATTAATGCGTATGAAATTTGCCATACCTTAAAATATGATCAGCAACCACAAAAGGTAGTATTCCAAAATACAGAAATCCCGTGCAAACCACTTGACATCATACATTCAGATTTATACACAATCAACAAAAACCACGTCATAACAATCATAGATAAGTTTTCTAGGTTTGCTGTAGGGTACACCATACCGGCAAGAGATAGCTTAAATACAGTTAAATCAATCAAAGGTTCATAAATCAGTACGGTGTTCCCAAGAAGATCATATGTGACAAAGGCGCAGAGTATGCCTCGGCATTGTTAATGGATTTCTGTATGCAATATAGAATTGAACTACATGTGACGTCATTTTACCAATCGTCTAGCAACCGGTTAAAAGACTACATTCAACGCTGACAGAAATCTACAAAATAATCGAAACCAAGAAAGGACTTGAAGCTTGAAAATGAGCATGAGGAAATTTTGGATGAAATATTCCTAACTTATAATAACTCAATACACTTCAGTACCAAATTAATCCATTCTAATTGTTTTTGGGATAAACACACGTTTTCAAACGAGAAATCAATTTTGACACTGAGCATGAGTACTTGAGGAAGCTAAATGCTTATAAGAAAGAAGTGTATAAGAAAGTTAAAGAAAAGTTAGAAGAACTAAAACAAGATAATACCGTAAAACTCAATGTGGGAAGAGTTGGAAGAGGGAGATTAAGTCCATGAAAGGAGAATAAAAGAAATAAGCTAACGCCTAGACCTACGAAGCACACAGTAAATGAAGATAATGGGGTAACATTTGTCACTAAAAGAAACCAAAAAATCCACAAGTCAAAAATAAAGAAAAGAATAAAAAGAAAATTAATACTAATTCGTTCACGGATACAGATGCATGTTGGTCCAGAAACAGACAATAGATGTGCGAAGATTAAAACAGGAAGAAGCAATCGTACAGTTGGAGCTTGGGGAAGCGAGAGTCATGGTCGGAGCAAAGACGTTCGACCATATTATAAACTTTAAGGATTATGAAGGTAATATTGAACATATAGAAAGAGCGTAGGCAGTAAAGGTCGCTAAGGAAAAATAATATCAGGTTAAGGAAAAACTAAAGAAACTTAGACCAAGGACAAGGGTCAAAGGAGGAATTTTTAATGGGTTACGTAGTATGAAAGGGGTAGTATCTGGAAACATTGAAGCTTATGATGAGCAGGAAATAGAAAATAGGATAAAAAAACTAAAAAATTAATAAAGAAAGCGGATGAACAAAAAAGCTTTTGCTAAGAAACTTTAGGTAGATTTACAAAAAAAAATAAATACATTCAACATTACAAAAATTACGTATTCAAGGAATTAACGCAAGAGCCCAATGAAATACATATGCTTTAGCACTTAAGTAGAATTAGTTACAGTACTGATTTGTTACCAGTACACACGAACAATATTGCGGAAAGGAAATATGCCTGCGAAACTTCGCATTGTGCCTAAATTTATTTTAGCAGAGGCAAGGGCTTAAAATTGATTTAAATGAACAAGCAATCAAATTTGCAAGCTGCTCGATCGAAATAAAGGGCATAAAGTATGATTGTTGTTGTTGATGACCAAGTTATGGAACAAAAAGAAGACCACATAGTACTTACCACTACAATAAGTAAACAGATATTTATTAATAAGCAAGAAATGAAAAACAGTAAAGACATTATCCTGTAATATACGGTAGCTCTTGCATTAACGGTACTGGCACTGTTTAGAGTTAGAAAAACAGAGACAATCCTCGCCCCCAATGCTGTTCTTCACAATGTCGCTCTGAATATACCACAAATGTGGCCATCGCTCCATTCTCGGGGGAAGAGTTACCGTATCGCTAACATACACTACGCCACAGCCTAAACCTCCTCGTGCTACCCTATTTCATTTGGACAACGACCGGCAGTTGGCCGTTCATTTTCCCACATAAGATTTCCACAAGAAATGCAACACAGCAAGCCCAAGAAATACTTTTTTTGTATTTTGAAATGATTGAAATGTTACATTTTAAATTTGGTTCAGACCCACGTTAGAAGCTTTGATAGTTTCTGAGATATCAGCGTTCATTTGGACCATTTTTTGAAGTTTGTGGAATTTTTTGGGCGTTAGAGTGGGCGTGGCAATAATTTTGTAAGGTCAATCCATAGGTTTTTACAAGACCAATACATTTGTAGGAGCCACAGTGCTTGGAGATTCATGGTCGTTAAAGTGGGAGTGGTATATTTGCGTATAAAACTTGCGCTGCGTACGAGGATAAGGAATCTTAATCTTATATCGCATTTTTCTAGCTTTGATAGTTTCAGAGATATCTGAGTTCATTCGGACGATTTAGAGTGGGTGTTTAAACATTTTTTTAAATCAGCTTTAGTTTTCAAACTGTAGGCTCGAGTTCGTGTACGTTAGAGTGGGCGTGGCACTTTCGCGTACCAAACTTGCACTGCGTTGAAATCCCAACCTTCTAGATTTGATAGGTTTGGAAATATCTAAGTTTATTTGGATATTTTTTAAAGTTTGAGTGGGCGTGGCATCCATCTTTTTTAACCAATCGATCGATATTTCGAGACAAATACATTTAAGTTAAAATTTTTTATCTAGCTTTAAAACTGCAGAATCTAAAGTTTTGGGAGGCTTGTGGGCGAAGGAGAGGGCGTGGCATATTCGCGTAACAAACTGGCGCTGCGTACAAAGTTAAGAAATCTAAAGCTGAAATCCCAACTCTCCAGCTTTGATAGCTTCCAAGATATTAGAGTTCCTTTGGACAATTTTTTGAAAATTTTGGCTTTATAGGATGCGTGGCCACCTTTTTTTTTGAAACCGGCTTAAGCTTTGCAAGGCTTAAGCCTCCAAAAGAAAAACGAACATTTTGGAAAACACAATCTCCTTTTAACTCGATACACTTGACCCAGCGATGCTCCAACTTCTTTAACCCGTCTGAAAAATACGTTTTCTCGAGGTCTGCAAAATAGGCCTCTATGGCGGCGACGACCTCCTCATTCGACGCCAATTTCTGTCCAGCGAGTGACTTTTTCAAGTTTGGAAACAAAAAGAAGTCACTCGGGGCCAAATCTGAAGAATATGGTGGATGGGGTAGAAGTTCGTAGCCCAATTCGACCAATTTGGCCTTGGCGAGGGCGGAAGTGTGAGCCGGTGCGTTGTCAAGATGGAAGAGTACTTTGTTCTTCGCCAAATGGGGTTGTATTTTCTGCAATTCGGCGGCGAATCGGCCCAATAATTCGGCATAGTACAGCTGGTTAAAAAAAAGGAGGCCACGCATACTATAAAGCCTACAAACCGCCCAAAATTTTAAAAAAATTGTCCAAATGAACTCTGTTATCTTGGAAGCTATCAATGCTAGAGAGTTGGGATTTCAGCTTTAGATTTCTTAGCTTTGTACGCAGCGCCAGTTTGTTATGCGAATATGCCACGCCCAATCTTTCGCCCAAAAACCTCCCAAAACTTTAGATTCTGCAGTTTTAAGGCTAGATAAAAAATTTTAACTTAAATGTATTTGTCTCGAAATATCGATCGATTGGTTAAAAAAGATGGATGCCACGCCCACTCAAACTTTAAAAAATATCCAAATAAACTTAGATATTTCCAAACCTATCAAATCTAGAAGGTTGGGATTTCAACGCAGTGCAAGTTTGGTACGCGAAAGTGCCACGCCCACTCTAACGTACACGAACTCGAGCCTACAGTTTGAAAACTAAAGCTGATTTAAAAAAATGTTTAAACACCCACTCTAAATCGTCCGAATGAACTCAGATATCTCTGAAACTATCAAAGCTAGAAAAATGCGATATAAGATTAAGATTCCTTATCCTCGTACGCAGCGCAAGTTTTATACGCAAATATACCACTCCCACTTTAACGACCATGAATCTCCAAGCACTGTGGCTCCTACAAATGTATTGGTCTTGTAAAAACCTATGGATTGACCTTACAAAATTATTGCCACGCCCACTCTAACGCCCAAAAAATTCCACAAACTTCAAAAAATGGTCCAAATGAACGCTGATATCTCAGAAACTATCAAAGCTTCTAACGTGGGTCTGAACCAAATTTAAAATGTAACATTTCAATCATTTCAAAATACAAAAAAAGTATTTCTTGGGCTTGCTGTGTTGCATTTCTTGTGGAAATCTTATGTGGGAAAATGAACGGCCAACTGCCGGTCGTTGTCCAAATGAAATAGGGTAGCACGAGGAGGTTTAGGCTGTGGCGTAGTGTATGTTAGCGATACGGTAACTCTTCCCCCGAGAATGGAGCGATGGCCACATTTGTGGTATATTCAGAGCGACATTGTGAAGAACAGCATTGGGGGCGAGGATTGTCTCTGTTTTTCTAACTCTAAACAGTGCCAGTACCGTTAATGCAAGAGCTACCGTATATTACAGGATAATGTCTTTACTGTTTTTCATTTCTTGCTTATTAATAAATATCTGTTTACTTATTGTAGTGGTAAGTACTATGTGGTCTTCTTTTTGTTCCATAACTTGGTCATCAACAACAACAATCATACTTTATGCCCTTTATTTCGATCGAGCAGCTTGCAAATTTGATTGCTTGTTCATTTAAATCAATTTTAAGCCCTTGCCTCTGCTAAAATAAATTTAGGCACAATGCGAAGTTTCGCTAGCATATTTCCTTTCCGCAATATTGTTCGTGTGTACTGGTAACAAATCAGTACTGTAACTAATTCTACTTAAGTGCTAAAGCATATGTATTTCATTGGGCTCTTGCGTTAATTCCTTGAATACGTAATTTTTGTAATGTTGAATGTATTTATTTTTTTTTGTAAATCTACCTAAAGTTTCTTAGCAAAAGCTTTTTTGTTCATCCGCTTTCTTTATTAATTTCTTAGTTTTTTTATCCTATTTTCTATTTCCTGCTCATCATAAGCTTCAATGTTTCCAGATACTACCCCTTTCATACTACGTAACCCATTAAAAATACCTTTTTTGACCCTTGTCCTTGGTCTAAGTTTCTCTTGTTTTTCCTTAACCTGATATCATTTTCCCTTAACGACCTTTACTGCCTCTCCTGAGAATCTAACGTTCTCTATGGCCAACAACGCTCTTTCTATATGTTCAATATTACCTTAATAATCCTTAAAGTTTATAATATGGTCGAACGTCTTTGCTCCGACCATGACTCTCGCTTACCCAAGCTACATCTTTACGATCGTTTCTTCCTGTTTTAATCTTCGCTCATCTATTGTCTGTTGCTGGACCAATATGCATCTGTATCCGTAAACGAATTAGTATTAATTTTCTTTTTATTCTTTTCTTTATTTTTGACTTGTGGATTTTTTGGTTTCTTTTAGTGACAAATGTTACCCCAATATCTTCATTTACTGTGTGCTTCGTAAATCAAGGCGTTAGCTTATTTCTTTTATTCTCCTTTCATGGAGTAAATCTCCCTCTTCCAACTCTTCCCTCATTGAGTTTACGGTATTACCTTGTTTAAGTTCTTCCAACTTTTCTTTAACTTTCTTATACACTTCTTCCTTATAAGCATTTAGCTTCCTCAAGTACTCATGCTCAGTGTCAAAATTGATTTCTCGTTTGAAAACGTGTGTTTATCCCAAAAACAATTAGAATGGTTTTAATTTGGTACTGAAGTGTATTGAGTTATTATAAGTTAGGAATATTTCATCCAAAATTTCCTCATGCTCATTTTCAAGCTTCAAGTCCTTTCTTGGTTTCGATTATTTTGTAGATTTCTGTCAGCGTTGAATGTAGTCTTTTAACCGGTTGCTAGACGATTGGTAAAATGACGTCACATGTAGTTTAATTCTATATTGCATACAGAAATCCATTAACAATGCCGAGGCATACTCTGCGCCTTTGTCACATATGATCTTCTTGGGAACACCGTACTGATTTATGAACCTTTGATTGATTTAACTGTATTTAAGCTATCTCTTGCCGGTATGGTGTACCCTACAGCAAACCTAGAAAACTTATCTATGATTGTTATGACGTGGTTTTTGTTGATTGTGTATAAATCTGAATGTATGATGTCAAGTGGTTTGCACGGGATTTCTGTATTTTGGAATACTACCTTTTGTGGTTGCTGATCATATTTTAAGGTATGGCAAATTTCATACGCATTAATGACCTGAGTTATTCGGTTTTTTATTAATGGGAAATAAATGTCACGTTTCATTTTCCAAAACGTTTTATCTATTCCCCTATTATTACCTGAAGTATGATACCTCCGTATTTCTTCCATTTGGTCACTAATTTCCGCTATTTCCCGCAGGAAGCTTAGACATCTGTTTAAACAGTTTGCCTTGCTAAATAAATCTGAAACGTTTCTCCTACCTCTTTAAAAATCTCATCTGATGTGTATATAGCACGCATACGGTACGGTTTTATCACTTCCATTAGAATTTTTGCAATTTGTTCTATTTTAAACTCCATGGCCGTTATTGTTCTTCTTTTTTATTCCTAAACGGTGTCACCGCTGTTATGCTAATTGTTGGGCCAATTATTAACTGGGTGTTAAAGTCGTTCAGTGGCCTTTCATCCACATGAATGCTACTTAATTCCAGTTCTTTTGTATGGCCTGCATTCGCACAAGTGGCCTGACTTGACTCCAGTTCACTGTTGTGAACTTGCAGTTCAATTCTGCTCAAGGCGTCTGCCATGACGTTTTGGGACCCTTTTTTTTAGGTCACCTCCGGTTCTTACTCCAATAGTTACAGCTTCCACCTCACCGTGGAATTGGGCAATTACTTTCCATTGCTCCTTGTGATAACACCGCACCAATAGCAAAATTGCAAGCATCTGTCGTTAAAATAAAGGGCTTTGTGAAATTGGGATACCTCAAAAGTTGGTCCTCGCATAAAAACGTTTTGCAGAATTCAAAGGTTTTTGTGTACTCATCATTTATGATTACATGTTGTTTTCCTTTTAGTCTATTAGTTGATGGTTTTGATATTTTAGAGAAATCTTTTATAAACTTCCTGTAATACCCAATGAGTCCTAGAAACGACCTTATTTCTTTTTGTGCTTTGGGCAAGAAAAAAAACTTTGTGGACTTCTTTGGCCACAATAAGCCCTAAATACTCAATTTCCTTCTTTAAAAATTGTGATTTGTCGGTTTGAAATTAAAAATTTGCTCCACTTAATCATTTAAAAACTGTCCTTAAACAATTATATCATCAATGTAGACCAGACAAATCTTGGCTACTAACTCTCCCATCAGGTTATTCATCACTCTTTAAAATGTGGCCGGAGCATTTGTCAATCCAAATGGCATCCTTACATATTCAAAGTGCCCGTTATCTGTTGTAAATGCCGTTTTCGGAATGTCTTGTTTTTTCATCTCAATCTGATGGTACTAGTGGATACCAAATCTAATACTGAGAAGTACATGGCCTTTCCCAGTTTATCCAATACTTCGCCGATTACCGGCATCGGATATCTATCCTTTATCGTCTTTTCGTTCAACTTCCTAAAATCGACCACCAATCTCCACTTTTGTTTCCCTGAATAGTACATTTTCTTTGGTACCAGCCAAACTGGTGCACTCCAAGGTGAGTGACTGTGCCTAATTACTTCCTGTTCTAATAACTCTTATATCCGACTTTTTATTTTTTCACGAGCTAACACGTTATTTCTTTTGAGTCGTTCGTTAGTAGTAGCGTCGCAAACAAAATAAAGAGAAAATACGGCATATTTTACAGTACTACTACGATAAAGACAAAAATGCATCTCAAGCCAATAAAATTTGAGCAGTTTATGAACCCGATACAGTTTCCATTTCCACCGCACAACGATGGTTTCAATGTTTTCGTTCTGGTGAAAAGGTGCTCGAAGATGCGCCACGCTCCGGAAGGCCTGTCTTCGAAAATTGCGATAAAATCGCTGATTTGGTCGAAAGAGACCGCCATAGTAGCAGCCGTAGCATCGGTCAAGAGCTGGGCATGAGTCATAAAACCGATATAAACCATTTGAAGAAGCTTGGAAGTCGCGACCGCTGAAGAGAGTGGACGTGTCTTGTGCGAGCTCCGCGAAAAGTGCAAGAAAGTTGATAAATTAAATGCAAACAAAACACAAAAACTAAACTGGTTAATTTCAAATAAGCGAAAAGACGCTAAAACCCAAAGAAATTTAGGTTTCAACACAAAATCGATGTAATGACTTTAACTAGCACATACATTTTTTTCATCTTATAATAATAAATAAGTGCCACGCTAATAAAAGCTCAATGAGCTACAAACAGAATAAAGAGCGACTCATCTCCGCGAGCCGAAGAGACGGTTACTTTTCGTATGTCTCAAAGCGTGATAGCGAAGTGCAAAAAACGACCCTACTGTCGGTCGATAGCCAAAGAGCACGATCTTGCTCACCATGCTTACTTACGGCTACCCCTACTCCGACGGCGTGGAGTCAACAATGCAAAACCCCCCCCACCATCAGTTTCGACCCCTGGCGCACCAACAACATGCAACGGTAAAACTTCTGCATCCGCACTAAATTGTCAGCAACAACTACAGCTACGGCAAAAAAACCAACGACAACCACAGCTACGACTATTATTTCGGAATCGACTGCAACCGCAGCTCTAAATACAACGGCAACAAAAACCACGACAACAAATCAAAAACAAAACAAAATTCAGCAAGCGGGTCCGGCCATACTAGATCGGTACATCCATATCAAGCGTAAGCTTAGCCCGCAGAACACCGCGGTAGGTAACAAGTCAAAAATAAACCGAGTCCAAGTAGAAGATATATTACCCGGGAGATCCGACAGCAATCGATTTGCGCTTCTATCAGAAAATGAATCAAGACGGGCTTAGGAGACCCAACCGAACAGTCTGTGTAGCTTGTGGAGACTTCCGCAATTCGGCTAACTGCCCTGCCAACAAAGAAGACACCAAAAAAGAAAAAATGCGTTAACTGCCAAGGTAACCACACGGCAAACTACAGGGGCTGTCCGGTCTACAAGGAGATGAAGGACCGCATGCGAAAAGTGATAGCAACGCGTCATCAGAATACCTAAAATGCGTACACTTACTCGCGTACGACGCCGGAAGTATTTTTCGGCACGGCTGCAAGATCCTCCTTTGGTCAACTAAATACCCAGAAGGGATTCTCATACGCCGATGCCCTTCGATCGGGGACGGAAAACCCACTCCAGTCTAATCTAGGAAACGCTCAGCAGATCCAAGAACAGTCGCAAAGCACTCTGGAAACTATGATGGTCACCATGCAACAAAGTATGATGGAACTCATGTCATTCATGAAAACGACCATGCAAACACTGGTTAAAACCAGAACATGGTGTTACAGCTACTTGCAGCTAAGCAGTCCAAATAATCAGATGGCAAATCTACGAATAACAATGTGGAACGCCAATGGCGTTTCACGGCACAACCTTGAAGTAACACAGTTCCTGAATGAAAATCATATCGACATTATGCTACTGGTAGAGACGCACCTCACAAACAAATACAACTTCCAAATACGAGGCTACACTTTCTACCGCACAGACCATCCAGATGGTAAAGCCCACGGCGGAATCGGCATCCTAATCAGGGAAGGCATCAAGCACCACTTTCACCAAAGGATTTCAACTAATTACTTGCAAGCCACGTCTATCAAAGTGCAGTCAGGCAACGGAAACCTCACCTTAGCCGCTGTCTACTGCCCGCCTCGCTTTACAATTTCTGAAGGACAATTCATGGACTTCTACAACTTGCTTGGAGACCGCTTTATAGCTGCAGGGGACTATAATGCCAAACACACGCACTGGGGATCACGCCTTGTGACTCCCAAAGGAAGGCAATTATACAATGCAATCATAAAACCGAACAACAAATTAGACTATGTTTCCCCTGGCAGCCCCACATACTGGCCAACAGACCCCAGGAAAGTTCCAGACCTAATAGACTTTGCGGTGACAAAAAACATTCCCCGCAATATAATAAGCGCCAAAGCGCTTTCAGACCTGTCGTCAGACCATTCGCCAGTGCTAATAACTCTTCTTCAAAGCACAAAAACCACAGATCACCCCCTCAGGCTGACGTCGCACAGAACTAACTGGTTAAAATATAAAAAGTATGTAAGCTCACACATCAAATTAACCCCTCACTTCAACATCGAAGCGGACATCGACTGCTCTACCGATGCTCTTGAAGAAGTATTCGTGGAGGAAGCCACTATCTCAACACCAAAAGGCAGGGACGAGCAAGCCAACCACTTCAAAACTAATCTGCAAATTGAACGGTTAGTCCTAGAAAAGAGGCGCCTGCGACGTGCCTGGCAAACCAACAGATTGCCGTCATCAAAACAACATCTTAACAAAGCCGCTCGCTCACTAAATCGAGCTCTAAATGCACAGCTGCAGTACATTAAAAAACTATCGCCAACTAGTACAAAACATCCTCTGTGGAGGGCTCACCCAAATCTGAGCTCTCCAATCGAAACAGTCACTCCGATAAGAAACTCATCTGGCATCTGGGCCCGCAGCGACGAAGATAGAGCCGAAACTTTTGCTTTACATCTAAGAAACGTCTTCCAGCCGAACCCTGCCACTGGTTCATTTTTCCTACCACAAATCGAATCTGAATCTATTTCCCTACCACCATTGTTTCACACAATGTTATCCCTGCTCATCAATTTGGATTTCGTCAAAACTATGGAACAATCGAACAAGTTAACAGAATAACATCAGAAATACGCACAGCCTTTGAGCATCGGGAATACTGCAGCGCAATATTCCTCGATGCATCTCAAGCCTTCGATCGAGTATGGCTAGATGGCCTCATGCACAAAATCAAAACACACTTACCTGATTACACTCACAAGCTTCTTGAGTCGTATCTATACAACAGGACCTTCGCAGTAAGATGCAACAACATCCGACGACTACATTATCAAAGCTGGAGTCCCGCAAGGAAGCGCGCTAGGGCCTACTCTGTTCCTCCTATACACAGCGGATATTCCCACGAACGAGCAACTAACAACATCTACGTTCGCTGACGACACCGCAATTTTAAGTCGCTCGAGGTGCCCAGGCCGAGCCACAACACAGCTAGCAAACCACCTCCTCGTAGTAGAGAGGTGGCTATCTGATTGGCGGATTAAAATAAATGAACAAAAATGTAAACACATAACGTTTACTCTCAACAGGCAAACATGCCCTCCACTGTTATTGAATAATACGCAGATTCCCCAAGTCAACGATGTAACGTATCTCGGCGTGCACCTTGACAGACGATTAACCTGGAGAAGACACATCGAACGCAAGAAAGTACATCTAAAACTAAAGGCCAGCAGCTTCCACTGGATTCTTAACGCTCGTTCGCCACTGCGTCTGGACTACAAGGTTTTGCTCTACAACTCCACTCTCAAGGCCATCTGGACGTATGGCTCCCAGCTATGGGGGAACGCTAGCAGAAGCAACATAGACATTATACAGCGCGTTCAATCGAAAATCCTGCGAACTATCACTGGGGCACCATGGTATATTCGCAACCAAAACATCCACAGAGACCTAAGCATTCTTACCGTAAAAGATGAAATAGACAAACAAAAAGCGTCCCACAACGAAAAACTCTCTGTGCACCCCAATCGCCTCGCAAGGTGCTTGACTTGGGTTTCCAGCCGATCCCGTCTACAACGCAACGACCTGCCAAGCCAGCTATATATTTCGGGCCCCTTTAGCACAACATCAGTCATATGACTGTGAGTTAGATTAATTAGTCTAAGATTTTATACACTTATTGTTAGTATCCAAAGAGAAAAGATTCAATAAATAAATAGCAAAGCATAAAAAAAAAAAAAACTAAGAAGCTCGATGTATGGGTGCCACACGAATTGACGCAAAAAAACTTCTTTGACCGTATCGACGCATGCGAATTGCTTGTCAATCGCAACACAATCGACCCGTTTTTGGGGGTCGGGGACTGGCGATAAAAAGCGAGTCACTTACGACAAAGTAATTAAAATAAGTAAGTAAGCGCAAACTGTCGTGGTCGAAAAGCGGTGAAGCGACCCAAACGGTGGTCAAGCCTGCATTGACGGCCCGGAAAGTTCTTCAGTGTGTTTGGTGGGATTGGCAGGGAATCATCCACTCTGAGCAGCTGCCCTATGGCCAAACGCTCAATTCGGACCTGTACTGCCAAGAACTGGACCGCTTCAAAGCAGCACTCATGCGGAAGAGTCCTTCTTTGAAAGCCGAATTGTCTTCCATCAGGACAACTCCAGGCCACACACATCTTTGGTGACGAGCCAGAAGCTCGGATGGGAGGTTCTTTTGGATCCACCGTGTAGTCCGGATCTCGCACCAAGTGATTACCACCTGTTTTTGTCCATGGCGAACGCGCATGGTAGTCTAAAGTTGACCACAAGGCAGTCCTGTGAAAATTGGCTCTCCGAGTTTTTTGCCAATAGGGAAGCGAGCTTCTATAAGAGGTGCATTATGAAGTTGGCATTTCGTTGGGAACGCGTCATCGAACATAAAGGCGCATATTTGACTTGAATCATATAATTGTAACCTATTTTTTAAACTATTCAGTATTCAATAAAAATACCGCAGGACTTTTTTGACAACCATATATATACTTGATCAGGATCACTAGTCGGGTCGATCTAGCCATGTCCGTCTGGATGAACGCTGAGATCTCGGAAACTGCAAAACCTAGAAATATTACCTTCATAATTCTTAAAGTTTATAATATGGTCGAACGTCTTTGCTCCGACCATGACTCTCGCTTCCCCAAGCTCCATCTTTACGATCGCTTCATCCTGTTTTAATCCTCGCACATCTATTGTCTGTTGCTGGATCAATCTGCATCTTTATCCGTGAACAAATTAGTATTAATTTGGTTTTTATTTATTTTTATACCCGTTACTCGTAGAGTAAAAGGGTATACTAGATTCGTCGGAAAGTATGTAACAGGCAGAAGGAAGCGTTTCCGACCCCACAAAGTATATATATTCTTGATCAGGATCACTAGCCGAGTCGATCTAGCCATGTCCGTCTGTCCGTCTGTCCGTCTGTCCGTCTGTCCGTCTGTCCGTATGAACGCTGAGATCTCGGAAACTATGAGAGTTACAATACTGGGATTAGGCACGCAGATTCCTGAGATTCCTGCGCAGCGCAAGTTTGTTTCAGCACAGTGCCACGCCCACTCTAACGCCCACAAACCGCCCAAAACTGTGGCTCGTACAGTTTTGAGGCTAGAATAAAAATTTTAACTGAAATGTATTGTTCTCATCAATACCTATCGATTGACCCAAAAAAAAGTTTGCCACGCCCACTTTAACGCCCACAAACCGCGAAAACCTGTGACGCCCACAATTTTCATGCTAGATAAAAAATTTTAACTGAAATGTATTGGTCTCGTCGATACCTATCGATTGATCCAAAAAAAAATTTGCCACGCCCACTCTAACGCCCATAACGCTTAAATCTGTATACCGCCGGTAGGTGGCGCATTTTAGTCTCGCTTTGCTGCTTGCATATCTCCATATAGCTGAGTAACGGGTATCTGATAGTCGAGGTACTCGACTATAGCGTTCTTCCTTGTTTTTTCTTGACTTGTGTGTTTTTTACTTTCTTTTGGTGACAAATGTTACCCCAATATCTTCATATACTGTGTGCTTCGTAAATCAAGGCGTTAGCTTATTTCTTTTATTCTCCTTTCATGGAGTAAATCTCCCTCTTCCAACTCTTCCCTCATTGAGTTTACGGTATTACCTTGTTTAAGTTCTTCCAACTTTTCTTTAACTTTCTTATACACTTCTTCCTTATAAGCATTTAGCTTCCTCAAGTACTCATGCTCAGTGTCAAAATTGATTTCTCGTTTGAAAACGTGTGTTTATCCCAAAAACAATTAGAATGGTTTTAATTTGGTACTGAAGTGTATTGAGTTATTATAAGTTAGGAATATTTCATCCAAAATTTCCTCATGCTCATTTTCAAGCTTCAAGTCCTTTCTTGTTTTCGATTATTTTGTAGATTTCTGTCAGCGTTGAATGTAGTCTTTTAGCCGGTGAATTGCTAGACGATTGTTGAAATGACGTCACATGTAGTAAAATTCCGTATTGCATACATAAATCCATGAACAATGCCGAGGCATATTCTGCGCCTTTGTCACATATGATCTTCTTGGGAACACCGTACTGACTTATGAACCTTTGATTGATTTAACTATATTTAAGCCATCTCTTGCCGGTATGGTGTATCCTACAGCAAACCTAGAAGACTTATCTATGATTGTTATGACGTGGTTTTTGTTGATTGTGTATAAATCTGAATGTATGATGTCAAGTGGTTTGCACGGGATTTTTGTATTTTGGAAAACTACCTTTTGTGGTTGCTGATCATATTTTAAAGTATGGCAAATTTCATACGCATTAATGACCTGAGTTATTCGGTTTTTTATTAATGGGAAACAAATGTATCGTTTCATTTCCCAAAACGTTTTATCTATTCCCCTATTATTACCTGAAGTACGATACCTCCGTATTTCTTCCATTTGGTCACTAATTTCCGCTATTTCCCGCAGAAAGCTTAGACATCTTTCTGTTTAAACAGTTTGCTTTGCTAAATAAATCTGAAACGTTTCTTCTACCTTCTTAAAAATCTCATCTGATGTGTACATAGCACACATCCGGTACGGTTTTATCACTTCCTTCAGAATTTTTGGAATTTGTTATATTTTGAACTCCATCTTCGTTATTTTTCTTCTTTTTTATTCCTTAACGGTGTCACCGCTGTTATGCTAATTGGTGGGCCAATTATTAACTGGGTGTTAAAGTCGTTCAGTGGCTTTTCTGCAACATGAATGCTACTTAATTCCATTTCTTTTGTATGGCCTGCATTCGCACAAGTGGCCTGACTTGACTCCAGTTCACTGTTGTGAACTTGCAGTTCAATTCTGCTCAAGGCGTCTGCCATGACGTTTTGGGACCCTTTTTTTTAGGTCACCTCCGGTTCTTACTCCAATAGTTGCAGCTTCCACCTCACCAACGTGGAATTGGGAAATTACTTCCCATTGCTCCTTGTGATAACACCGCACCAATAGCAAAATTGCTAGCATCTGTCGTTAAAATAAAGGGCTTTGTGAAATTGGGATACCTCAAAAGGTGGTCCTTGCATAACAACTTTTTGCAGAATTCAAAGGTTTTTGTGTACTCATCACTTATGATTACATGTTCTTCTCCTTTTAGTCTATTAGTTGATGGTTTTGATATTTTAGCGAACTCTTTTATAAACTTCCTGTAATACCCAATGAGTCCTAGAAACGACCTTATTTCTTTTCGTGCTTTGGGCAAGAAAAAAAGCTTTATGGACTTCTTTGGGCTTTGTTTGACGCCCTCTTGTGCCACAATATGCCCTAAATACTCAATTTCCTTCTTTAAAAATTGTGATTTGTCGGTTTGAAATTAAAAATTTGCTCCACTTAATCTTTTAAATACTGTCCTTAAGTCTTGCACGTGGCCTTGAAATGATGGGGAACAAACAATTATATCATCAATGTAGACCAGACAAATCTTTCCTACTGAATCTCCAATCAGGTTATTCATCACTCTTTGAAATGTGGCAGGGGCATTTGTCAATCCAAATGGCATCCTTACATATTCAAAGTGCTCGTTATCTGTTGTAAATGCCGTTTTCGGAATGTCCTGTTTATTCATCTCAATCTGATGGTACTAGTGGATACAAAATCTAGTACTGAGAAGTACATGGCCTTTCCCAGTTTATCCAATATTTCGCCGATTGCCGGCATCGGATATCTATCCTTAACTGTCTTTTCGTTCAACTTCCTAAAATCTACCACCAATCTCAACTTTTGTTACCCTGAATTGTCCATTTTCTTTGGTACCAGCCAAACTGGTGCACTCCAAGGTGAGTGACCGTGCCTAATTACTTCCTGTTCTAATAACTCCTAAATCCGACTTTTTATTTCCTATTTTTGTTTAAACCCATATCTGTATGGCTTTTTATATATTGGTATATCATCCGTTGTTGGTATCGAATGGAGCACCACGTTGGTAAATGTCAGTCGACTCTCTTTTGTATGAAAAATATTCGGACATTTTGAACACAGCTTTTTAGGATTTCCTGCTTCTTCTGTATTTAAATGGGACACATCCGACTTTTCATTGTGTTTAATGGTTTTTCTACATACTCCTGTTGAAATGGTTCAAGCATTTCGATTTCTACATAGTCCTTGCAACCATATACAGTGACCGCCAAGGGCTTTTCCAGGTTTAGTTTTCTTGCTGTAAATTTAACTACCTCCAAACTTTTTTCCAATCTTTGCTGTCGATCCTTACTAACTGTTGCGGGATATAAATATGAATTTGTAGCTCCCAAGCCAATAAACAATTGTAGTCCGTCTTGGTTCTTCCCATTTATTACTACGTATGGTAATGTCGCCTGATGGGTATCTTTCCTTACATATCCTCTTTGTTTATGGAGGCATTTTGACGAAAATTTCCTTTGTCTTCAATGTTATTTATTATTGTCCTAACTGCTATCGTATGGCACTCCTAGGCCCAGTTTACAAATATTTTGCAACCTCTTGTTTTGGCAAATTTGCTTTCTATTATAACCTGTAGAATTAGAGGTTTACTGGTCGTCATATCCTCTATTTCTGTTCTCTTCCCTATTCTACCTGTGATTCCTGTTATTTCCTTCTTGTTGCCTATATTCTATATTATCCCGGGTATAGTAATTATTATAGCTTCTGTTCCTATTGAAACCAAAGCTCTGCCTGTTAAATTCCCCTGCAGTATTGAAATTATTGTTTCTGAGTACCTCCTTGGACCGGTAGTAGATGTTTTTCTCTATTATCGCTATCTCATATGTTTCTAAGAGCGTCTATGGAACTTTTCCCCTGACAGCACTACATAAATTGCCTTTTAGACCTGTTACGAACGCCTCCAGGCACGTTTACTCATATAACATCTTTTTGACCTGAATTGCGATGGATTTTGTATCAGTCCTATCAATAACATTACACAATGCCTTATACCAAGCAGATACATCCGAGTGAAATAATTCTACAGTTAGTCCTTTATTTTTCAACTGGTTTAATTCTCATAGTAAATCGGGTTCTGACCTCTTATCTGCGAAATGGGCTATCAAAATTATTTTAATTTCATCTCAATTTAGTCCACAACTTGATTTTACCAAAATATCACCGGCCTTTCCGTGGATATTTTTCTAATTTGCCTAAGGACCATCCGGACCTTTATTTTTCCCCATATAAACCTGCATCGACCGGATTGCATCGCAAATTTTTAGCGTGCCTAACATCTCAAACGTTGCCTTTTGCATTCCCAAATGTTCCTGTTGCGCCATTGTATTAACTGCCTTGTTTTCTCCTGCCCTTAATGTCGAAGGTTCAAAATTTAATTGTTCCACTATTGTCGGCAAACTAGTACCCTTTTTAATAACTATACTTCTTGTCGGCCGTAGTGACTCTTTGACTTTATTAGGTTTTGACATTTACAAGTTTCTTTTCCTACTCCTTTAATTAGGTTTTTCTTGTTCCTCTCTCTTTTTTATTTTTTTATACTTATTATCTATTGTATATATATAAGGTTGTCAAAAAAGTCTTGCGGTGTTTTCGCTAGTTGTCGCTGCAAGCGCGTAGTTCTAGTTTCATTCGTCGCATCAGGTCATGCTATTCCTTTTTGGAAAGCTCTTTTCACGCGCTAACACGTTATTTCTTTTCAGTCGTTTGTTATTGATAACGTCGCAAACAAAATAAAGAGAAAATACGGCATATTTTACAGTACTACTAGAATAAAGGCAAAAATGCATTTTAAGCCGCCAATAAAATTTGTGCAGTGTTACGTACGCCCTCCACATAGAAAGATTCACATAGAGAAACAACGACGAATCTTTAGCCAGGGGGAGGGGTGCATGTGACTAACCAGACTCATACTGGTAAAGGCAGAAGAAAAAGCAATTCGGCAATTCTCGGGTGTCGCGTGGCCAGAACAACGGCCACTATCGACCTATTGGTAACCACACTCGGGTAGCTGGCAAAGGGCAACAGCCGGCCGTTGACTCCCAATATAGCAGATATCAAGAAACAGTAATCGTAGATGGGAACACCTAGTTTATCCGATCCATACCCGCAGCCAAGTAAAAGCTCTAGTCTGGTATAAAAGACCTTAGACAAATAGAGAAAAGGGAGAATCCATTTGGGTGTCTTGCTGACGGAAGCCGGCAGCTTCGAGGGAAGGCGACTTTCCATGGGGCAGTCGTCCATGGAGTCTTCTGCCACCAGGACCAGCCACCATATCCAACAGTCCTTTAGGAGAACACAATTGCAGCTCGAAATAATCTTGTGTCGAACCAGCGCCGCTATCGTCATCAAAGAACGTGGAGAAGATCAACAATAAGGACGACATCCAACATACTGCGATGTTTGTGGACGCAGTATCCGTGATCTCCATGCTCCTGAAATTTGTTCAGCTGTAGGAACCATCCGTTCAGAGCGTAGCGACCAATAGCATACGTCGGAGAAAGTAGTGATGCAATTAAATGTGTTAATCGAGCCAACCAAAGCTAAAGTGAACTCAAGCATAAACAAGGACCAATATCCTCAAATAATACAATTGAATAACAAGTGAAAATCAAGCATTAAAACATGCATTTAAAATATATATTTCAACCAACCGAATCAATAGACAAAGTGCGAATCATGCTGAACAATTAGAGAGGACGAATCTTTCCACCAGCCGTTGAAGAAGTCGCATGCCTCTGGCATAATATATATATATTTTGTGTTTAAGTGAATTGGTATACTTAAGAACAGCCGTATTTTGGTGCACGTATATTTATATATATATATCCAATATAATATTTTCCCAAAGCCCAGGATCCGGAGCGTTGAGATCTCATCGCCCAGGATTTAAAGAGGGGGTAAGTTTGTCGGGACACGGTTCCTTTTTTTATAAACATACATATATAAATATTCGTGCAGTATCCTACAGTTTTATAGACTATAAACTATAAACTATAAGCTATAAACTTTTCAGCGGCGAGTATCAGCCTTGTAGTTATATGATAATTGCAAGAACCCTCTAAACGACGTTTGTAGTCGTGAATAGTCAGTATATTGCTGATGTGTGCACCTTCATAGGTGATAAATTCGATACTCTCCGCTAACAGAATAATTGTCAATTAAATTAGATTAATCAACAGACGCAGATATGTATTACCTAATAAATTTATAATGTGAAAAAGAATTAGAAACCATGGTGTGCTAGAACTCTAACAAAGGGGGTGTGCTGACATAACTTTCGACGGAGAACCTTGACAATAGGGGATCGTATTGCGCGGCCCGCGACGATCCATTGGCACACGAATGTGTGAAGGGGAGGGAATATGGCCAAAACACAGTCCGATCGTATTGCGATCAAGCGACAGCTAAGCTTGTTGGGCAGTGTGGACTGATGACTGACGAACTTGATGACTAATATTATTTTTCAAGAACTTTTAATATTTATTCTCGTTATGTTGGAGAGGAGAGAGGCTTACCAAGATCCCACGACCCGAATACGACGTAGCTTATGCCGGCAAATGGTGCCAGAATATCGGACGCCTCTCCCTCGGCCCAAGTCCTTGTCAGGACTCGGGCACTAATATGCCCACGTAACAGCAGTTTATGAACCCGATACAGTTTCCATTTCCACCGCACAACGATGGTTTCAATGTTTTCGTTCTGGTGTAGGGGTGCTCGAAGATGCGCCACGCTCCGGAAGGCCTGTCTTCGAAAATTGCGATAAAATCGCTGAATTGGTCGAAAGAGACCGGCATAGTAGCAGCCGTAGCATCGGACAAGAGCTGGGCATGAGTCATAAAGCCGATATAAACCATTTGAAGAAACTTGGAGTCACTAAGAAGCTCGGTGTATGGGTGCCACACTAGTTGACGCAAAAAAACTTCGTTGACCGTATCGACGCATGCGAATTGCTTCTCAATCGCAACACAATCGACCGGTTTTTGAAGCGTATGGGGACTGGCGATAAAAAGTGAGTCACTTACGACAAAGTATTAAAATAAGTAAGTAAGTAAGCGCAAACGGTCGAGGTCGAAAAGCGGTGAAGCGACCCAAACGATGGTCAAGCCTGGATTGACGGCCCGGAAAGTTCTTCAGTGTGTTTGGTGGGATTTTCAGGGAATCATCCACTCTGAGCAGCTGCCCTATGGCCAAACGCTCAATTCGGACCTGTACTGCCAACAACTAAACCGCTTCAAAGCAGCACTCATGGAAAAGAGGCCATCTTTGGATCCGCCGTGTAGTCCGGATCTCGCACCAAGTGATTACCACCTGTTTTTGTCCATGGCGAACGCGCATGGTAGTCTAAAGTTGGCCACAAGACAGTCCTGTGAAAATTGGCTCTCCCAATTTTTTGTCAATAGGGAAGCGAGCTGAAGTTGGCATTTCGTTGGGAACGCGTTATCAAACATAAAGGCACATATTTGACTTGAATCTCATTATTGTAACTTATTTTACAAACTATTCAATATTCAATAAAAATACCGCAGGCCTTTTTTGATAACCATATATATACTGGATCAGGACCACTAGCCGGGTCGATCTAGCCTTGTCCGTCTGTCTGTCCGTCGGGATGAACGCTGAGATCTCGGAAACTACAAAACCTAGAAATATTACCTTCATAATTCTTAAAGTTTATAATATGGTCGAACGTCTTTGCTCCGACCATGACTCTCGCTTCCCCAAGCTACATCTTTACGATCGCTTCTTCCTGTTTTAATCTTCGCACATCTATTGTCTGTTGCTAGACCAATATACATCTGTATCCGTGAACGAATTAGTATTAAGTTTGTTTTTATTCTTTTTTTGACTTGTGTATTTTTTTGCTTTCTTTTAGTGACAAATGTTACCCCATTATCTTCATTTACTGTGTGCTTCGTAAATCTAGGCGTTAGCTTATTTCTCCTTTCCTTTATTCTCCTTTCATGGACTCTAAGGGTCCTTCTCATCCCTCATTGAGTTTTACGGTATTATCTTGTTTTAGTTGTTCTAACATTTCTTTAACTTTCTTATACACTTCTTCCTTATAAGCATTTAGCTTCCTCAAGTACTCATGCTCAGTGTCAAAATTGATTTCTCGTTTGAAAACGTGTGTTTATCCCAAAAACAATTAGAATGGTTTTAATTTGGTACTGAAGTGTATTGAGCTATTATAAGTTAGGAATATTTTGACGGCGTTGAATATAGTCTTTTAGCCGGTGAATTGCTAGGCGAATGTTGAAATGACGTCACATGTAGTTCAATTCCGTATTGCATACAGAAATCCATGAACAATGCCGTGGCATACTCTGCGCCTTTGTCACATATGATCTTCTTGGGAACACCGTACTGACTTATGAAATTTTTGATTGGTTTAACTATATTTAAGCTATCTCTTGCCGGTATGGTGTATCCTACAGCAAACCTAGAAAACTTATCTATGATTGTTATGACGTGGTATTTGTTGATTGTGTATAAATCTGAATGTATGATGTCAAGTGGTTTGCACGGGATTTCTGTTTTTTGGAAAACTACCTTATGTGGTTGCTGATCATATTTTAAAGTATGGCAAATTTCATACGCATTAATCACCTGAGCTATTCGGTTTTTTATTAATGGGAAATAAATGTCTCGTTTCATTTTTCAAAACGTTTTATCTGTTCCCCTTTTATTACCTGAGGTATGATACCTCCGTATTTCTTCCATTTGGTCACTAATTTCCGCTATTTCCCACAGAAAGCTTAGACATCTTTCTGTTTAAACAGTTTGCCTTGCTAAATAAATCTGAAACGTTTCTTCTACCTTCTTAAAAATCTCATCTGATGTGAACAAAGCACACATCCGGTACGGTTTTATCACTTCCTTCAGAATTTTTGGAATTTTTTCTTCTTTTTTATTCCTAAACGGTGTCACCGCTGTTATGCTAATTGTTGGTCCAATTATTAACTGGGTGTTAAAGTCGTTCAGTGGCTTTTCTGCAACATGAATGCTACCTAATTCCATTTCTTTTGTATGGCCTGCATTCGCACAAGTGGCCTGACTTGACTCCAGTTCACTGTTGTGAACTTGCAGTTCAATTCTGCTCAAGGCGTCTGCCATGACGTTTTGGGACCCTTTTTTTTAGGTCACCTCCGGTTCTTACTCCAATAGTTGCAGCTTCCACCTCACCAACGTGGAATTGGGCAATTACTTCCCATTACTCCTTGTGATAACACCGCACCAATAGCAAAATTGCAAGCATCTGTCGTTAAAATAAAGGACTTTGTGAAATTGGGATACCTTAAAAGTTGGTCCTTGCATAAAAACGTTTTGCAGAATTCAAAGGTTTTTGTGTACTCATCATTTATGATTACATGTTGTTTTCCTTTTAGTCTATTAGTTGATGGTTTTGATATTTTAGCGAATTCTTTTATAAACTTCCTGTACCCAATGAGTCCTAGAAACGACCTTATTTCTTTTTGTGCTTTGGGCAAGAAAAAAAGCTTTATGGACTTCTTTGGGCTTTGTTTGACGCCCTCTTGTGTCACAATATGCCCTAAATACTCAATTTCCTTCTTTAAAAATTGTGATTTGTCGGTTTGAAATTAAAAATTTGCTCCACTTAATCTTTTAAAAACTGTCCTTAAGTCTTGCATGTGGCCTTGAAATGATGGGGAACAAACAATTATGTCATCAATGTAGACCAGACAAATCTTGCTAACTAACTCCAAAATCAGGATATTCTTCACTTGTCAATCCAAATGGCATCCTTACATATTCAAAGTGCCCGTTATCTGTTGTAAATGCCGTTTTCGGAATGTCCTGTTTTTTCATCTCAATCTGATGGTACTAGTGAATACATTTTATTTCCTCTCTTTGTTTAAACCCTGTATGGCTTTTTATATATTGGTATATCATCCGTTGTTGGTATCGAATGGGGCACCCCGTTGGTAAGTGTCAGTCGACTTCCTTTTGTATGAAAAATATTCGGACATTTTGAACACAGCTTTTTAAGATTACCTTCTTCTTCTGTATTTTTTTTCCCAGCCTTGCTTCACACTTGATAAATTCCATTGTGGTTAATTGTTATACCCGTTACTCGTAGAGTAAAAGGGTATACTAGATTCGTCGGAAAGTATGTAACATGCAGAAGGAAGCGTTTCCGACCCCATAAAGTATATATATTCTTGATCAGGATCACTAGCCGAGTCGATCTAGCCATGTCCGTCTGTCCGGATGAACGCTGAGATCTCGGAAACTATGAGAGCTAGGCTATTGAGCTTTGGCGTACAGATTCCTGAGCTTCTTTGTTTCAGTAGACTGCCACGCCCACTCTAACGCCCACAAACCGCCCAAAACTGTAACTCCTACAGTTTTGATGCTAGATAGAAACTTTTAACTGAAATGTATTATTCCCATCAATACCTATCGATTGACCTAAAAAAAAGTTTGACACGCCCACTTAAACGCCCACAAAAAGCGAAAACGTGTGACGCCCACAATTTGCATGCTAGATAAAAAATTTTAACTGAAATGTATTGGTGTCGTGAATACATATCGATTGGTCCAAAAATAAATTTGCCACGCCCACTCTAACGCCCATAACGCATAAATCTGTCTACCGCCGGTAGGTGGCGCATTTTAATCTCGCTTTGCTGCTTGCATATCTCCATTTCCCTTTGAGTAACGGGTATCTGATAGTCGAGGTACTCGATTATAGCGTTCTTCCTTGTTTTTTTTACATACTCCTGTTGAAATGGTTTAAGGATTTCATTCTCTACATAGTCCTTGCAACCATATGCAGTGACCGCCAAGGGGCTTTCCAGATTTAATTTTCTTGCTGTAAAATTAACTATATCCAAACTGTTTTCCAATATTTGCTGTTGATCTTTACTAACTGTGGCTGGACTTAAATATGAAATTGTAGCTCCCGAGCCAATAAACAATTTTAGTTCGTTTTGGTTCTTCCCTTTTATTACTACATATGGTAATGTCGCCTGATGGGTATCTTTCCTTACATATCCTCTTTGTTTCTGGAGGTTTCTGGCCAATAAGCCAGTGGCCTGTAAGAATTCGAATGAACATGATACATACACTCTGTGCGGCTGAGTTTGAGTAACTCCGATTTTTTTTTTGTTTATCACAGGCCATGTCTGATGAGAGATACGACACTGTGGTGCGTTTTGCCAATGGGTGTTGGCTAGTGTGTTGAAGTAGTTTATTATATTTAGCTTGCAGGTTGCCATGGGCATACCGACATCCTCCTCTCCTGGGAGGAGGGGCTTCATGGTGCCCTGCCTGGCTAATTCGTCCGCTATGCAGTTGCCTACGATGTCCCGGTGTCCCGGAGCCCATATAAGGCTGATAGTAAACTGTTTTGCCATCTCGTGGAGAGATCTGCGACAGTCTGCTATTGTACGGGAGTTGGTGTTTGTCGAGTAGATCGATTTAATAGCCGCTTGGCTGTCACAATATATGTTTAGGTGTCCTCTTTGGAGGCTAAAGTTCCCTAAACAGGTAAGTGCTTCTTTTATAGCGTGGACCTCCGCCTGAAAGACGCTACAGTGGACCGGGAGCCTGAATGACTTCCTGATATCTAATTGTTCGGAGTATACACCTCCGCCAACGTGTCCTTCTAATTTAGAGCCATCTGTATAGAAGCAGATTGAGTCCGTCGTGCCCGGTCGGCCATGCTCCCATTCCTCTCTATCTGGAATCAGGGCCTCAAAGGGTGTTGTACTATATTCAATAGATTTGCATAGAACCGTGATCTTCGGAATCGATTTATCATGCTGGAGAATTTTAGCATGGCCATAAAATTGGGCTTTCCACTGCCCTGTGTCTCTCAGTCAAATAGCCGCCGATTTGGCCCTTTCATTGCATTGTTTGATGGCGACGTAGTCTGCGTATGCCACAACCTTACAACTTCCTCCTTCCAGAATCCGCAGTAGTTTATTTACTGCGATATTCCACAGGATGGGTGATAGTACACCTCCTTGCGGGATGCCTCTGTTCACTATTCTAGGCTGAGTTGAGGTCGCTAGTGTGGCTGTGACCATTCTGCTTATCAGCAACTTATGGATTAGCCTCACCATTGGCGTCTCAACCCCTAGTTCTGTGACGGATTCTGTTATAGCAGTGGGGAGCACGTTATTGAAGGCTCACTCTATATCCAGGAAGGCGATCAGTGTGTATTCCTTGATGCTGAGTGATTTCTCGATGCTGCTTACCACCAAGTGTAGCGCCGTTTCGGTTGACTTACCTTTGCTGTAAGCGTGCTGTGCCTCCGATATTTGTGTCGGGTCTATGGTGGCCCTAATGCTTAGGCTTATCATTCTTTCAAAGCTCTTAAGCAGGAATGATGTTAGGCTTATTGGCCTTAAAATGGTGTGAGTGGCCTTCCCTGCCTTGGGAATAAAAACCACCTTTGTTTCTTGCCACGCTGTTGGTAGTTCTTCTACCGCCAGGATGGACTGGAAGATTTTTTCAACCAGTTTATGGCTATTTGTCCTGCTTGTTGGATGTGAGCCGGTGTTATCCCGTCCGGTCCCGGCGATTTGTATGGTTTGAAACTATGAATGGACCATTTCATGTTGCGGTCTGATAGGAGTGGATCTAATTCGATTCTTTCTCCTGCTCCCCTTTCAGGAGGATGACCTGCTTGTTGGCTCCCCGGGAAGTGAGCATCTAGGAGCAGGTCCGAAAAGGAGTGCTCGTCAGAGACTGCCCAGTTTTTGACTGCGCCTTCGAGTGAGTCTGATACCAAAGTTAGATCTATAATCGTTTGGCAAGCTTTAGTTATGAATGTAGGGATTGCCCCTATTGCATAAGAATAGGTTCGAAATTAGAATAAAATCAAAAAGAGACTCACCTCTGTCGTTGTTGTTTGGGCACCCCACTGGGTGTGATGGGCGTTGGCGTCACAGCCTATTACCAAACCTTTCCTCAGCTTTTCGCATTCCTCTGCCAGTCCTCTGACCAGCGCATCTGGGGGGTTTTCCTTTTCAAAGGCCAAGTAGGCCGATAGGACCCTTATAGAGCCTCTTTGCAGCTCCAGGCTTACCGCGGTGTTGTCCCCGTTGCTGAAATTTCGAAGTAGAAATATACTAAGATGCCTTTTGGCTAAAATGCAGGTTCGAATTTTACCTTCTTTGGGGTCAAGCATAAGCTTGTATTCCTTTGTTCCTAGTCCAGCAACCTTGCCTACCCAAGGTTCCTGTACAAGGACTAGGTCGGCTCCGCCTTCGGTCAGGCGAAGCAGAAGTGAAGCAGACGCTGCTTTACTGTGGTGAAGGTTTATTTGTAGAAGTCTTAGTGACATCTACAGCTTCAACCTCCACCACAGTGACGTCGGCCTCCTCTGTATCGCTGAGCTCTACATCATCGATAGCCGGTCCGAGCGCTCGCATCTCTCTGCTTAGCGACGAATCAATGGAGTAGCCGTCCTCCGGCCCACCAGGTGCCTCCAACTCCTCAGCAAGCACATGCTCGGCTGGGTTGCCGGCAGAGCTAATAGCGGCGTTGGAGTCGCCCTTATACACCTTGATGTGTGTTTGTCTGTCTATCTGTCTGTCTATCTACCTGTTTGTCTGTCTGTCTATCTGTCTGCCTGTCTGCCTGTTTCTCTGTCTGTCTGTCTGCCTGTCTGTCTGTCTGTCTGTCTGTCTGCCTGTCTGCCTTTCTCTCTGTCTGTCTGTCTGTCTGTCTGTCTGTCTGTCTGCCTGTCTGCCTGTCTGTCTGTCTGCTTGTCTGCCCCTTTGCCTGTCTGTCTATCTGTCTAACTGCCTGTCTGTCTGTCTGTCTGTCTGTCTGTCTGTCTGTCTGCCTGTCTGCCTTTCTCTCTGTCTGTCTGTCTGTCTGTCTGTCTGTCTGTCTGTCTGCCTGTCTGCCTGTCTGTCTGTCTGCTTGTCTGCCCCTTTGCCTGTCTGTCTATCTGTCTAACTGCCTGTCTGTCTGTCTGTCTGTCTTTCTGTCTGTCTGTCTGGCTGTCTGTCTGTCTGTCTGTCTGTCTGTCTGTCTGTCTGTCTGTCTGTCTGTCTGTCTGTCTGCCTGTCTGTCTGTCTGTCTGTCTATCTGTCTGTCTGTGTTTGGAGACTTGGATGGAGAACGAGAGAGTTTGGAGACCAAGGATGGAGAGCGAGAGAGTTTGGAGACCAAGGATGGAGATCGAGAGAGTTTGGAGACCAAGGACGGAGAGCGAGAGAGTTTGGAGACAAAGCATGAAGATCGAGAGAGAATGGAGACTTCGCGGGCAAGGCAAGAGTGCCGAGTGCAAAAACAGGACAACGGAACTCCACCGGACTTTGGACCCACATCTCGGCAGTGGAGCGGCACACAGGCGTGCCACAAGCATCACGGGAATCAGCGGGATGGCAGCAGTGGGCGGAGCATCGATTGGAAGCGGTACGTGAAGGACAAGTGGGTCAACCAGGAGTCACGGACTTTGGACCCGGAGTGGAGAGATCCAGCGGGCCGTGCGCAAAAGGGAAATAACGGTTCCCGGAGGCCCTATATAAGGCCGCAGAGCGCTGGCAGCTGGATCAGTCGATCACGAGGAGTCAAACCTTCAAGATCAGTTAAAGTACCAAGTAAACAGTCAGACAAGCAAGTAATCTACGAGGGAGCTACCACCAAGCGAGTCGTCGGAAGCAGCGCCGTGGGAAGCACGCAAGAAGCAAGATCGCCACGTCGAGACGTTCGGGATTGGGACATCAGGAGTCTCCGAATTGAGACACAAGTGGATGAGTTCTGGAAGGCATCACGCGGCTTAGTCAAGGCGTTTGTTTTGCAACTTTGTCACGACCACACCCTGGCGAGTCCCCCGGCGGATCCGTCAGAGACAAGCAATAGAGTCCTACGACGAAGAACCGTCAGCTTGGGGAGGAAAGTTGCCTGCGACCCAGCGTACCTTGCTTCAAGAGGCGACCGCCTGGAGAGCCCTCCGATTACCGGCGAAGTTCCCGAACAGCAATCGCCCAACTCCCCGAGTGCTAGAACGACGAGATACTGGTCAGAAGACAGCGCAGAGGACATCGACAGCGACGCCGGCAGACATTTCCGGCAGCCAGGAAAGCGCAGGAGCGTCGCGGACGTCACGCATTAGGGTGAAGCCGGGAGGAACGTTCGTCTGCGCTAGGCGTAAAGCGAAGTGAACCGCTAGACAGCTTCCTGGCGGCAGCCTTGACTGTCAGCGCGAACTGAGCAAGAACCTAGCGGGACCGTCCGGGACAGAGCAAGGGACAGGTTTTTCCTTGAAAGGCGTCGGCCTGGAGAGCAAGGCTTGTTCACCCTAGTCTGAGAACGGTGACGCTTCCCTAAGCCCACAAGGCCGAACTCTTTGCGGGTCTAAGGCGCGACAAGCGACCGCGAGGCAGCGCGACGGCAAGCAAGCAGAGGCGGCCACTACGAGCGTCCCGAAACCCAGGAGCCAGCGGAAGCCGAGTCAACGCTTCGAGGAGCCAGAAAGAGGAGCGCCAGCAGCCGGCGGAACCGGAGCCAGGAGATACCGAAGCCAACCCAGCCACACACCCGCTGTACCAATACCACGAGAATAAATCCCACTGCTACCATTGGAATCCTTTGTTTTCTCTTTTCTTACGGGGCAATCACGACATATAAATTTGGTGGGTCGAACACACAATCTTCTGAGCTAGCCGCACGAATCTCGTAGCGAGCAGACACAAAAATCAGTTCGTTACAGTTAATATAGATAGACAGAATTATTTTAGAGCGTTAGTGATGTTTTATTTTCCGTGGAGAGTCGAACAGACAAATTTATTACAGAGAAATTGTGAGGAGTTTTACCAAGGGAATGAAGAGGCTGTTCTTGCCTAAGTTAGATGGACAAGGTCGGGTCTCTCCGCGGGACGAGGAGGGGTATAGACGCTCGTCGCTGGCACGGGGACGCTGTTTATTGCAGTCGGATCGCGTCGCGACACGGTTGACTATGGGTATCACGGTGCCGGACCACAGGCGATATGGACTATGTGAGTAGAGGTACCAGATACTCGTGTAACCGGGGATCAACAGTGTGTTGAGGTCACGCCGCGGGACAAGGAGGATAATGACACACCTGTCGCTAGCACGGGGACACTAGAGAGCACAGGACGATTCGCGTCGAGACACAGATAGCTAGGGTAGTATGGTGCCGGACCACAGGCGATCGATGAGCTGTGTTAGGGTGAGTTGACAAGAGTCTTTACGTGATAGAAGTAATAAGACTTATGAGTGCTTAGATTTGTAACTGACTTTATTGAGCTGTCGATCAGAGCTTAAATAATATCATGACCCGGAACTTGGGTGCCTATATTATCTGATACGTTACGCCTCATATTGGGGTTCACCTACATTTTTGTCGTCTACGCTGCAATGTCGGCAGTTTGCTGCTTGTGACTGCTGACCCACTGAGTCGTGACCGGCTGTCCCATACTTGCAGAGTCGGCACTATATTGTGCTGCTACTGTGCGCCTGGTCGCTGTTCCGTATAAGTTGCATTGGTCGTATGTTCGGCTCGCTGACAACTTGCAACTCCGTCGTGTTGGAGATTGCGTGCGTTTGACCCGTGTTCGTAACCATGCTAATGTCGATCCGAGTCACCTTGGTAACGAACATTCTACCCCCGCCCCCCCCCCCCCCCCCCCGCCCCCCCCCCACCCCATTGACGGGTTCGTCAAGAAAAGCGGAGGGTAGCCACTATTTCTCAGTTGTCGACATGTTGCTCGTTCCTTGTACGGATCTCGTGTTTCAGTTCGCATGTGCGGAGGAGTCTACTCGTCTCCCACAAGGACTGCATCTCCTTTATCCAAATGGTTCTAACATATTTCGTCGAGGAAATCAACTGTGGATACGTAGTCCGATTGGTTTCGTTTGGCGCAGCCTACGATATCCAGCTGGTCGTGTGGTCCAACTTCATCCTAAGTCCTTTCTCTTATTGGACGACGGGTCTGTCTTGGGTTTTCGGCGTGCTGTCCTGGCCTTGCACCGTAATGACAGTCCTGTTTTGCGTGCGGACGTGCCATCCTGGTACGATGAATCAGATTCCGGTGTCGAATGCGATATTGGATCTGCCTTTGTTAATGTTTAATACTTAATAAATTGCATATTCTACTGTTACATATGTATATATATTTTTTTGCTGAGGTCTCGTTAATCATCTATAAAACTACGGTGTTCTGTGCTATTGGGTCTCAGTTTGTCCCAATGGTGCTTGAAGACCATTGCGAAGTCGTTTTGGACCTTGACGGTTCGCTGCGTTGTACTCGTATTCCCACCTGTTGGTCTTTACTGGGAAATATCCCGGGATTCTATGTACGTCGTAAACGACGTACCTCATGTGGCCCTATTATAGATGGTCTGCGTTATCCTCCCAATCGGACTGTGACGGTCCACGACGGCTCCTTCATCCTTCTTCCTAACAATCGTTTTGCTGTTGTTCGATTGGCTGTGCTTTCCCTTACTTTTCGTGGTCGTCCAGTGCCGGACGCCGATCCGTTGGAGATGTATTACGACTCCGCTAGTGATTCGGGTCATGAGTAGTGACCTCCCCCTTTTTTTGTTTTTTGGTTTACTTGATAACTAAATATATTCTTATATCGTAATGAATTTTTGTTTTTTATTCCTTTTTTTTTAATCATTTTGTGGTCGTCAGCGTTTTCACCCGACTCATAGGTATTGGGGAAGTGACGCTTTGTTCCGAGACGTTCTCTTGTTGACATATTCTTGTTTGGTTACCTTTTCTGATGAGTAAACAAATTGCTTAGTTCACCTGCGTATTCGTAGTTGCCTCCGAATCCCCTCTGTCTAGCTGCTCGTGAAGTTGATGGACTTCTCCCTGCAGATGCTTTAGATTGCTCGCTGTATTGCTACGTGTGGTCGTGTATTGCTGCCTCTCTTGTATTGGACTCTTGAACGAATGAGTATTAATTGTCGCTGGTTTTTCCTCTATTGTCGATCTTAACGCTGGGTGTCCCTGTAGTGTAACGACTGGACTTCTTGCAATGCAGTCCGCATTCATTGTCACGATTCCATTATTATGCACTTGTATTTTTCATCCCCGCACACATAGGTTAGACTTCTTGCAATGCAGTCCGCATTCATTGTCACGATTCCATTATTATGCACTTGTATTTTTCATCCCCGCACACATAGGTTAATGTTACTTCTTGTGTTGTAGCGAAAATCCAAGAATTTGGAGCATCAAGAGGGTACCATATGCTTGTCGTGTTAATCCTTTCGGGCTTGCAGCTGGAGTTTTGTTCAGATTGAACGGCTGCTAGGGCGCATTGGAACTGTTCGTGCGCGGGACCCAACGTCGTTTGTTTTATATTGCACAGCATTGGTCCCTTTGACATCTTCGTGCATTGGTTCAGCTCTTCCACAGATAGTGCGAAGTGTCGATCTCGATGATCACTAATCGATAGATATTTGGCCTCTGTCTCCGTTGCGATTATGTGATCTTGGGTGGCTACTGGAATTGGCGTCAATTGATACACGTCGTACTCCTCTTCGTCCACTAATGGTATTTTAGTATGGAATATGAGGGTGTTGTCCAATTCCTGGACTTCTGATACCATCACTTCATAGATATGATATCATGCATAGTCTCATGTGTAAAAGGTAGTCGCCGTTCCATTTCATCATTACTCGTTCTCATCACGTTTATTGTGCTGTCTAAAATAGACGTCTGATTCTTGAGTAAATGCGTGTTGTGCAGTTCCTTAGCTTGGATTTTTCGGATGACCTCTTCCATATTCTGCGCATACTGAGAGTCTAAAACTCCAAATAGCCCGTTGGCGAGATTTCCTACCAGATTCAGGGCTCCTCTCCGTTGTCGATGATGATTGAATAGCTGTTGACCATCGTATAGCTCGCTGGCCTCTTGTTCGAGCACATGTATTATTTTTGGACATGACCCGCCTCGTAGGCACCAGGTTGATAATTCTTCAATATTTTTCTTAAACGCAGTGATTTCCTGCGCAAACAGCCGTAGATCAAAATATGATATGATCGTCCATTCTGCGGACATCAGAGCTATTCTATTCCTTAATTCTACATATGTTCCCGTATTGTTAGGTAATGGACCTACTTTTACGGGAAGTTCAGCCATGATTGGGACGGCTTGAGTGGCGTTGGCAATGGCCAGCAGCGCTATGAATTGGAACATAACCTTGGGGATCTTCTGACACCCTTTGTCACTTCTTCGGGTGCCCTTTGATTGTCTAGTGGTAGCACAGCCAGCCGATGAATCGCTCTAGTGCATTCTCCTGCTGATGTTCGGATGCTGACGACTCGGATTGCACCGTCCTTTCCTGCGTGTACCGTGTACAGACAGGTCGCGTGGGCTGGAAGAAATGGGAGTAAGAGGCCGTGAGTTTCGTATTGCCTTTATGTCGAGAATCACTGTTTCTAATTCTTCATATGTTAAATCTGCCGTTGACACCGTGCGGATCAACAAATGTTTTGCTGATTTCACTGCCGCCTCCCACACTCCTCCGAAATGAGGTGCCCGCGATGGAATAAAATGGAATTCTGTTCATAACTGCAAGCATGTTTTAGTAATTGTCTCTCGAGCCTCATCCGAGTATATCGTGGTTTTTAACTCTCGTAACTCGTTCTTCGCCCCGACAAAATTCGTGGCGTTGTCACAATAGATGCTCCTTGCGACTCCTCTCCTTCCATTAAATCTTTTAAGTGCTGCCAAGAATGCTTGAGTGGTTAGATCTGACACCACTTCTAAATGTACTGCCTTGGTGGTGAAACAACAGAAAATGGCTAAATAGACCTTATGGGGTTCCTTTCCTCGGATTTTGTAATGCACAAAAAATGGTCCGCAGTAATCCACCCCACTAATATTAAACGGTCTTGCAATTTGTAGCCGATCGGTTGGTAGCGGACTCATGATCTGATTTAACAACCTTGGTCGAGCTCGGCAGCAGGTGACGCAGCGTCGTACTGTCGTCAATGCAAGTTGTTTTCCCTTGATCGTCCAAAATTGTTGTCGCGTGTTTGCCAACAGTGCCTGCGGGCCACAATGCTTAAGCTGCCGATGCTTGTTCTCAAATATGAGCCGTGTTATTTCATGACCTGCTGGCAGCAACATAGGATGTTTTTCATCGAATGCTAGACTTGAATTCTGGAGTCGTCCTCCTACTCGCAGTACCTTGCTATTGTCCAGAAACGGGTGTAATGACCGACAAGAATCTGATACTGCCACACAACCGATCTTCTGCAACTGCGTTATGGTAGGCTGGAATGCTATGCCTTGTATCTGTCGCATTATTCGTTGTAATGCCCTTGCTCGTTGTTTCGGAGTTATTGGTCCTGTTTCTCTCTGATTGCCTGGTCGACAATTGTTTCCAAACCGCAACATCCAGGCTGTTATTCCTACCAGCGTGTCAAATGACCCGTGGTGACTGATTTCCGTGGTCCAATCATCGATTTTGATTAGACTCAGGACGTGATTGGTTAAAGTCCGTTGTTCTGGGTTCTTCGTGTTCAGCATCTGCTTAGTCTGTTGTTTCCATGTTTCTTGGTTAGTTGTTAGAAATGGCGGACCATTAAACCACAACTCCTTATGTTTAAGCTGTGTTGCTGAACATCCTCTCGACGCAAGGTCTGCTGGGTTGTCTTCTGATGCTACATGCACCCATTGCTCCGGATTGGATAGTTCATGAATCCGAGCAATTCGGTTTGCTACGAACGTATGAAATGATGATGCTGTTGCGTTTATCCATGCTAACACTTTTGTAGAATCCGTCCAATATTGGACTTCATTGATCCTTATCCGTAGATCCTTTTTGATTCTTTCTGCTAGCTCAGCTCCTAGGACTGCTGCACATAATTCTAGTCTAGGCAATGTTTGTTTGGCTAGGGGCTTTTTCGCCCCTAGCAGCTTACTTACTATTGGACCGGCGGATGTGATCGTACGAAGATAAGCAGCCGTCCCATAAGCGACTTCTGACGCAGCAGAAAATATATGCAGTTGAATGGCTGCTGGGTCTGCCTGTGGAAGCGGATGCCTGGCGAGCTCAATGGTAGCCAATACCTGACTATCATTTCGAAATGCCTGCCAATGGGTTGTATCTTCCTTGTCCAATTCAGTATCCCAGTCTAACGATTTTTGCCATAGTTGCTGCATAAATATTTTTGCTGCTGTCGTTATGGGGCATGGTAACCCTAGTGGATCAAATATTTTGGCTAATTCAGAGCACACAACTCGTTTTGTGACCGTCCCTTGTTCGTATGGCGTCGCGCGTCCTTGCAGTTTATCTTCCTTAGGATTCCACACTATCCCTAGTGTTTTTATTGTTGCATCCGAGAATTTGCTGAAATCGAGGTCCAACGCCTGGTCGTCCCTTGGAATATCCTTAAGTAACTCTGGGTGATTTGCGACCCCTTCCTCAATCTTAGTTTTGCCGACCCTAGAATTGCACAAATCTGATCTCGTTGCCGTATTGCCTTCTCCAGCGTGTCGGCTCCCGATAAGCAATCGTCGACATAGAAGTTTTGCTGAATGGCGTCCGCGCCTAGCTGGTGGCTTGTCGGCGCTCCAGATGTTGTAAAAATTTTGTTGCTAAGTAAGGTGCACATGCAGTCCCGTGGGTCACCGTATTCAAATGGAAGTATCGCATTTTCTCTAGTGGGTTTCGTCGCCATACTATGAGTTGATAGCCCTTGTCTTGAGGATGAACTCAGATTTGTCGATACATTTTCTCTACGTCTGCTGTGAACACGAATCGGTGAGTCCGGAACCGTAACAAAATTGATAGTAAATCACTCTGAACTGTCGGCCCGACCCTTAGGATGTTGTTAAGGCTCTTTCCTGTTGAGCTAGGAGCCGAAGCGTCAAAGACCACTCTTAATTTTGTGGTGGAGCTGTCTGGTTTTAGGACACAATGGTGTGGAATGAAATAATGATTCCTTGGTACACTGGAAAGCTGTACCTCCGTCATGTGATTCAAGCGTTCATACTCAACCATAAAACTCACGTATCCTTCTAGCATTGCTGGATCCCGTTCTAACCGACGTTCTAGGCTGGAAAATCTCCGTTGAGCCAAAGCTAATGTTTTTCCTAGTTCCCTTGGATTATCTGCGAACGGCAATCTTACCATTAGTCGTTGATCCGGGAAGATTTGAACGTTTGATAGAAAATGTTCTTCACAAAGCCTCTCTTGGACTGTCATTGCTGGTACCTCAGTGTTAAACGTATCTAGCTTCCAAAATTTTTCCAGAGCTGGTAATGAATCCTCCCGTGTTATTGTCATTGCCTGCCATGGCTGCTGGCACTCGTCGCCTCACTGCGCCGAACACAATCCACCCAAGAGTGGTTTCTTGTAGAGTTGGCTTATCATCCCCCAACTCGATAAGTCCGGGTCTTATCAATCGAGAATACACCTCGGCTCCCAGAAGCAAATCTATGCTTCCGGGTTGGCCGAATTCGGGGTCCGCCAACACTACCGTGCTCGGAATACTAAGTCCTTCGTGTATGGATTCCGACGGTCAGTTTTTCGTCATTTGTGGTAAGATAAACACAACAATCTCCTTCGGAAAGTTCGACCTTAACGATGACAGCCGCACACGTGCCGTGAAGATCCTTGCGCAGTTTCTCCAGTTCCTAGGATACCTTCTGATGTGCTGAAGGTGGGGAGAGCTAGTTGGTCCGCCATCCTTCTGGACATGAGATTTAGCTGAGAGCCAAGGTCGATGACTGCGCGACAATTTTCTCGCCTTCCGGTTTGACCTTGTATTGCCACAATGGCTGTGGGGAGTAATACGTACGTGTTTGGCGGTTGGCCGAGGGTCAACGCAGACACCTTGTTGATCATTGGGGTCTGCAGATTTGGACCTGAAGCATCCATCGCTTGCAATGGTTGATCTCTGGTAGCAATGGCAACAACCGGCGCCGTGGATTCTGGATGTTTGTGCAACATGGAATGATGCCTTTGACGGCAAAAACGACAGGTCATTGGCGACGGGAAGCTGTTTGTCTAATGGTAGTTTGACAGACAATTGACACAGCCTGCAATCGTCGCCATTGCCTGCCGACGTTCTTCCGGATTCATTCTTCGAAACATGTTGCAGGATAAGGGCCGGTGTGTTTTTACAAATGTTATCTCGTGATACCAATGTTTTGGGTTGAGCGTCCAATGTTTCCAACATGCCGGATCGCCGTTCTAAAAAGGCTAAAACACTTTCCAGCAACGGGACTTCTATCGGTGAGTTGGCTGAGTCTTCGAGAGCGGCTAACGTATACTGATCTAGTTTCCGCCGCACTAAGAACCCTATAATTGGATCCCAGCTCTTTGTGCAGATTTCCAGGTTTTGTAAAGTACTCATTGAATTCTTGATCGTGTCATGTAAGGCCCTGAGTTGGCGTGAAGAGCCATCTATAGGTTTATAATCAACGATTTTTGCTATGGCGGCGAATACTAGTATCTTTCCGTTGTGGTACCTGGCCTTTAAGCGCAACCAGGTGTCGTCATAGCCACCCTGTGAGAAGGCTGTGTCTGTCAAGACGTTCCTCGCTTCACCACGAAGCGAGCTTTGTAGAATATGTAGTTTTTGGCTGGCCGAATATGGTTTATTGTGTACTAACTCTACAAAAAGGTCATGGAACCGTGGCCAGTCTAGATACTCACCATTGAATTCCGGAATGCTAATTGGCGGCAATGCCAAGTTTAGGCTCATTGGCGCATCGTTTTTTCGAAGCAGGTTCATTTCGTATTCCTCATATAACGTGTGGAATTGGGCTAGCTCTGTTTCTGCCCGAGCTGCGGCCCCAGGTGTGCTATCCAATTCATCGTGGGCTTGCCTCAGTAATGCCCAATGGAGATCCAGGTGCCTTTGTAGGGCTGGGGTGACGGTTGGAGCGTTTGAGGCTAATGTTAATGATGAATCCAATTCGTTGCATCTTCTCTGCAACTGTCGAATTACCGTGTCAATTGTGGAGCTTCCCTTTACTTGCTCTCCTGTTGTGATCTTGATGTTGGCTGAGGTTCGTCTGGGGGCCTTTGGTGGATCGCTTCCAGTCGGTATGTTGTCCAGGAAGACCCTTTGATATTTTTCGACCAGCTCCTTAAGTGCTATTAGTCGTGAGGAGTATTCACTTCCCGTGGGTAGTTCCGCTTGCTGAACCTCTTCATCCAGATCACAAAATTGTTGCCAGAGCTCCTTTAGTTGTTCTAATCTACCGGCATAATAGCCTTCTCGGAGGCGTCTGTCGGCAGAATCCTTGCCATAATTCTTAATAAGCTGTTGTATTTTTCCTTGCAGCTCGTTTTGGTCGTCTAACAATCGATTGTGTAAATCGATTCTGGTTTGGTTTGTCTGCTCAATGAATGAGGTCGACATAGTGCAGGTATTCAGTAAGTCTTTGCTGACTGCGGTTCTTAAGCTAGGCTTGACAGGTGTTTGTGTAGGAACGTCTTACCTGTGCAAACCGGCGTGTGTGTTGCTGTGTGGAAGGCGGATGCTGAAGTGTGATCCTTTGTTGGTAAAGGATCACGTCGGGGTCACCAATGTTCTTGCCTAAGTTAGATGGACAAGGTCGGGTCTCTCCGCGGGACGAGGAGGGGTATAGACGCTCATCGCTGGCACGGGGACGCTGTTTATTGCAGTCGGATCGCGTCGCGACACGGGTGACTATGGGTATCACGGTGCCGGACCACAGGCGATATGGACTGTGTGAGTAGAGGTACCGGATACTCGTGTAACCGGGGATCAACAGTGTGTTGAGGTCACGCCGCGGGACAAGGAGGATAATGACACACCTGTCGCTAGCACGGGGACACTAGAGAGCACAGGACGATTCGCGTCGCGACACAGATAGCTAGGGTAGTATGGTGCCGGACCGGGTGAGTTGACAAGAGTCTTTACGTGATAGAAGTAATAAGACTTATGAGTGCTTAGATTTGTAACTGACTTTATTGAGCTGTCGATCAGAGCTTAAATACTATCATGACCCGGAACTTGGTTCACCTAAATTTTTGTCGTCTACGATGCAATGTCAGCAGTATGCTGCTTGTGACTGCTGACCCACTGAGTCGTGGACGGCTGTCCCATACTTGCAGCGTCGGAACTATATTGTGCTGCTACTGTGCGCCTGGTCGCTGTTCCGTATAAGTTGCATTGGTCGTATGTTCGGCTCGCTCACAACTTGCAACTCCGTCGTGTTGGATATTGCGTGCGTTTGACCCGTGTTCGTAACCATGCTAGATCGATCCGAGTCACCTTGATTACGAACAGAGGCTATTAAATCCAATTTTTATAGATTTAATTCCATAGAAAGTTTGGAAGTCGCGCTTAAAAGGGTCATGGAAGTAAAGGACAATAATGAGGAAAATATAAATGAGGAGGCCGCAGTTAATGATCTCGTTTTTCCTTCTCTTCCTCATCCCTACAGCTTTTGCAGAAATCAATTTGCAGGGCTTTTAGCCTGCCGGCATGTGCGCCAACAAGCCAATGGCCTGTAAGAGCTCGAATGAACATGACACACTCTCTGCGGCTGAGTTTGAGTAACTCCGAGGTTCTTTGTTGTTTATCACAGGCCATGTCTGATGAGAGATACGACACTGTGGTGCGTTTTGCCAATAGGTGTTGGCTAGTGTGTTGAAGTAGTTTATTATATTTAGCTTGCAAGTTGCCATGGGCATACCGACATCCTCATCTCCTGGGAGAAGAGGCTTGATGGTGCCCTGCCTGGCTAATTCGTCCGCTATGCAGTTGCCTACGATGTCCCGGTGTCCCGGAGCCCATATAAGGCTGATAGTAAACTGATTTGCCATCTCGTGGACAGATCTGCGACAGTCTGCTATTGTGCGGGAGTTGGTGTTTGTCGAGTAGATCGATTTAATAGCCGCTTGGCTGTCACTATATATGTTTAGGTGTCCTCTTTGGAGGCTAAAGTTCCCTAAACAGGTAAGTGCTTATTTTATAGCGTGGACCATCGCCTGAAAGACGCTAAAGTGGTCCGGGAGCCTGAATGACTTCCTGACATCTAATTGTTCGGAGTATACACCTCCGCCAACGTGTCCTTCTAATTTGGAGCCATCTGTATAGAAACAGATTGCGTCCGTCGTGCCCGGTCGGTCCTGCTCCCATTCCTCTATATCTGGAATCAGGGCCTCAAAGGGTGTGTGACTATATTCAATAGATTTGCATAGAACCGTGATCTTCGGAATCGATTTATCATGCTGGAGAATTTTAGCATTTCAGCACCATAAAATTGGGCTTTCCAATGCCCTGTGTCTCTCAGTCGAATAGCTGCCGATTTGGCCCTCTTCTCTCTTGGTTTAAGCCCCATTTGAGGCGCTTATCTAGTACTTACCCCAAGTACCTGGCGTGATCGCAAAAAGAGAGATTACAATTGTTTAGAATGGGTGGGATGAGTTGTGGAATTTTTTATCTATTTGTAAATAGAACAAGTTCCGTTTCCGAGGTATTTAACCCGAGTCCGTTCGCTATCGTCCATTCCGATAGTATTTTAGGTTAAGCGGTCATAAGATGTGGATATGTGTTTGTGGATATTTTCCATTAAAGATGATGGCGACGTCGTCTGCGTATGCCACAACCTTACAAACTCCTCCTTCCAGAATCCGCAGTAGTTTATTTACTGCGATATTCCACAGGAGGGGCTATAGTACACCGCCTTGCGGGACGCCGCTGTTCACTAGTCTAGTCTGGGTTGAGGTCGCTAGTGTGGCTGTGACCATTCTGCTTATCAGCAATTTATGGATTAGCCTCACCATTGGCGTCTCAACCCCTAGTTCTGTGACATATTCTGTTATAGCAGTGGGGAGCACGTTATTGAAGGCTCACTCTATATCCAGGAAAGCGATCAGTGTGTATTCTTTGATGCTGAGTGATTTCTCGATGCTGCTTACCACCAAGTGTAGCACCGTTTGTGTAAGCGTGCTGTGCCTCCGATATTTGTGTCGGGTCTATGGTGGCCCTTATGTGTAGGCTTATCATTCTTTCAAAGCTCTTAAGCAAGAATGATGTTAGGCTTATTGGCCTTAAAATGGTGTGAGTGGCCTTCCCTGCCTTGGGAATAAAAACCACCTTTGTTTCTTGCCACGCTGTTGGTAGTTCTCCTACCGCCAGGATGGACTGGAAGATTTTTTTCAACCAGTTTATGGCTATTTGTCCTGCTTGTTGGATGCGAGCCGGTGTTATCCCGTCCGGTCCCGGCGATTTGTATGGTTTGAAACTATGAATGGACCATTTCATGTTGCGGTCTGATAGGAGTGGATCTAATTCGATTCCCTCTCCTGCTCCCCTTTCAGCAGGATGACCTGCTTGTTGGCTCCCCGGGAAGTGAGCATCAAGGATCAGGTCCAAGGACTCTTTACTGGAGTCTGACCATGATCCATTTGCTTTTTGAAGATAGCCCAAAGGCGCGGCTGTCTTAGAGAGTATTTTCCTGAGTCTTGCGGCATCAGTTGTTCTTTCTATTTCAGAGCAGAAGGTCTGCCATGCCGTTCGTTTTGCTCTTCTAATGGCCTTTTTGTAAGAGGCTAGTTCATACTTGTAGTTCAGGCAGTTAGTGTCCTCATTTCCCGCCTTAGCTCTGTTAAGCAGGCATCTGCAGTTGGTTCTGAGGATTGATAGTTGTTGGGTCCACCAGGGGGTTTCGAATTTTACCTTCTTTGGGGTCAAGCATAAGCTTGTATTCCTTTGTTCCTAGTCCACCAACCTTGCCTCCTACCATCCAAGGTTCCTGTACAAGGACTAGGTCGGCTCCGCCTTCGGTCAGGCGAAGCAGAAGTGAAGCAGACGCTGCTTTACTGTGGTGAAGGTTTATTTGTAGAAGTCTTAGTGACATCTACAGCTTCAACCTCCACCACAGTGACGTCGGCCTCCTCTGTATCGTTGAGCTCTACGTCCTCGATAGCCGGTCCGAGCGCTGGATCTTAGATCTCTTCGCCGATGGTCCGGGTAGCTCGAGGGATCGCTGCCGTTTCGCCTGAGTCTTTTCTTGAGTAAGCTTATCCTGCCCGTAGTTAGGAAGCACCTTCCTTGCCCATTCTACCTTTTTAAGCCATTCAGACGAAGGTGTGCAACGGTGCTCCTAGTATGAGAGCGCAGAGTCTGGGCGGATATCCGCCTTTCTGCGTATGTGTATTTGTTTGCTTGGCAGTGCCTACCGCTGCATTAGGCGCAGATGCGCCCGTGGCGGAGGCGTTTGCGGCTGGCTTTCTGCCACCAGTCATCCACAGTTTGGGATACGGCCCTTTCGGGACCGTGTTGGTACGGGGAAAAGTCCGCCCGGGCAGAGATCCGCAATGCCCGGGTAAGGCGATAGTTAGAACAGGGGGTCGCCATGTCCCTGAGCACACCGTTTGAGACTGGGCTAGATTTGATCCGGGGCCCCAGCCAAGCTGACTCTTGGCATGGTCCGTATTACACCGTAGTTCGGCCCAGAGAATAGTAATTATTATACCTTCTGTTCCTATTGAAACCAAAGCTCTGCCTGTTAAATTCCCCTGCAGTATTGTAAGATGTTTTTCTCTATAATCGCTATCTCATATGTTTCTAAGAGAATATATGGAACTTTTCCCCTGACAACACTACATAAATTGCCTTTTCGACCTGTTACGAACGCCTCCAGGCACGTTTCCCCATATAACATCTTCTTGACCTGAATTGCGATGGAGTTTGTATCAGTCCTGTCAATAACATTGCACAATGCCTTATACCAAGCAGATACCTCCGAGTAAAATAATTCTACAGTTAGTCCTTTATTTTTCAACTGTTTTAATTCTCTTAGTAAATCGGGTTCTGACCTTTTATCTGCGAAATGGGCTGTCAAAATTATTTTAATTTCATCTCAATTTAGTCCACAACTTGATTTTACCAAAATATCACCGGCCTTTCCGTGGATATTTTTCTAATTTGCCTAAGGACCATCCGGACCTTTATTTTTCCCCATATAAACCTGCATCGACCGGATTGCATCGCAAATTTTTAGCGTGCCTAACATCTCAAACGTTGCCTTTTGCATTCCCAAATGTTCCTGTTGCGCCATTGTATTAACTGCCTTGTTTTCTCCTGCCCTTAATGTCGAAGGTTCAAAATTTAATTGTTCCACTATTGTCGGCAAACTAGTAGCCTTTTTAATAACTATACTTCTAGTCGGCCGCAGTGACCCTTTGACTTTATTAAGTTTTGACAATTACAAATTTCCTTTTCTACTCCTTTAATTATGTCTTTCTTGTTCCTCTCTCTTTATTTATTTTTTTTATACCTTTTTTATAAACTATTCAAAATTCAATAAAAATACCGCAGGACTTTTTTGACAACCATATATATACATGATCAGGATCGCTAGTCGGGTCGATCTAGCCATGTCCGACTGTCTGCCCGTCCGGATGAACGCAGAGATCTCGAAAACTACAAAACTTAGGAAGCTAGGATTTGGTATGTAGATTCCTGAGCTTCTTGCGCAATGCAAGTTTGTTTCAGCAGGGTGTCACTCCCACTCTAACGCCCACAAACCGACCAACCCTGTGGAGCCCACAATTTCCATGCTAGCAAATAAAATGCAACTGAAATATGTTAGTCTCGTCAATACCTGCCGATTGATCTAAAAAAAGTTTGCCACGCCCACTCTTACTTCCACACTAGAAAAATAATTTAAACCTAAATGTATTAGTTTCGTCAATACCTATCGATTGACCCAATAAAAAATTTGCCACGCCCACTCTTACGCCCATATCGCTTAAATCTGTCTGCCGCCCACATATCCATATGTTGAGATTGCGGGTAGGTGGCGCATTCCAATCACGCTTTGCTGCTGGCATATCTTCATCTCCCTGTGTAGAATCTCTCAAGGAGCCGATATACCTTAATTAAGAAAGTAATTTCCATTCTCCGTACCTGTACTTTTAATTACAATTTAAAAGACAGTAGCTTGTTATAATATTTATACCCGTTACTCGTAGAGTAAAAGTGTATACTAGATTCGTCGGAAAGTATGTAACAGGCAGAAGGAAACGTTTCCGACCCCATAAAGTATATATATTCTTGATCAGGATCACTAGCCGAGTCGATCTAGCCATGTCCGTCTGTCCGTCTGTTCGTATGAACGCTGAGATCTCGGAAACTATGAGAGTTACAGTACTGGGATTAGGCACGCAGATTCCTGAAATTCCTGCGCACCGCAAATTTGTTTCAGTAGAGTGCCACGCCCACTCTAACGCCCAAAAACCGCCCAAAACTGTGGTTCCTACAGTTTTGTTGTTAGAATAAAAATTTTAACTGAAATGTAATGTTCTCATCAATACCTATCGATTGACCCAAAAAAAAGATTGCCACGCCCACCCTAACGCCCACAAACCGCGAAAACCTGTGACGCCCACAATTTTTATGCTACATAAAAAATTTTAACTGAAATGTATTGGTCTCGTCAATACCTATCGATTGATCCCGACGCCCATAACGCTTAAATCTGTATACCGCCGGTAGGTGGCGCATTTTAATCTCGCTTTGCTGCTTGCATATCTCTATTTAGCTGAGTAACGGGTATCTAATAGTCGAGATACTCGACTATAGCGGTCTTCCTTGTTTTTCATTTATTTTATTGTTGTAAACATCATTCATTACATAAAGCTCTGGCGGTGAACTCTTACCAACCACTTCTTCCTTGTCATACCCGTTACTCGTAGAGTAAAAGGGTATACTAGATTCGTCGGAAAGTATGTAACAGGCAGAAGGAAGCGTTTCAGACCTCATAAAGTATATATATTCTTGATCAGGGTCACTAGCCGAGTTGATCTATCCATGTCCGTCTGGCCGTCTGTCCGTATGAACGCCGAGATCTCGGAAACTATAAGAGCTACAATAGTGGGATTAGGCATGCAGATTCCTGAGATACCTGCGCAGCGCAAGTTTGTTTCAGCAGAGTGCCACGCCCACAACAACGCCCACAAACCGCCCAAAACTGTGGGACCCAAAAAAAAGTTAGCTACGCCCACTTTAATGCCCACAAACCGCCCACAAACTTGAAAAAATCGTAAATATGAACGTGGAAATCTCGGAAACTATCAAAGATAGAGCATTGGGTTTTTAGATTTAGATTCCGTAGCCTTGTACGCAGCGCAAGTTTGCTACGCGACTATGTCACGCCCACTCTAACGCCCACAAGCCGCCCAAACCTGTGATGCCCACAATTTTCATGCTAGATAACAAATTTTAGCTAAATTGTATTGGTCTCGTCAATACCTATCGATTAATCCAAAAAATTTGTCACGTCCGCTCTAACGCCCATAACGCTTAAATTTGTTTATCGCCGGTAGGTGGCGTATTTTAATCTCGCATTGCTGCTTGAATATATCCATTACCCTTTGGTCCCTTTAGCTAAGTAACGGGTATCTGATAGTCGAGGTACTCGACTATAGCGTTCTTCCTTGTTTTCTTATCTTTTTTCCTGGTGTGTGTTGTTCTCTAACGGTTCCTTTTCCTTGGAAGTGAAGTGTGTGTTCGGTGTCTTTTACCTGTAAAATTCTGTTATTACCATTTGTTCAATTCGTGGAACGCTAACGGCGTTTCACAGCACAAACTTAAGTTAGCTCAATTCCTACTAGACAATCATATCGACGTAATGCTCCTTGCAGAAACACACCTTACAAACAAATACAATTTTCAACAACGAGCCTATTCATTCTACGGAACAAATCATCCAGATGGTAAAGCACATGGTGGGACTGGATTTTTAATCAGAAGCCGTATTAAGCACCACTCATAACAAATTTTCTAAAAACTACCTACAGGCCACGACTATTAATATACAATTAAATACTGCCAACCAAATTACCCTAGCCCTAGCCCTCGCTTCACTTTAGCTGAAAATGAGTTTATGCAGTTTTTCAACACACTAGACTACTTCATAGCAGCAGGAGACTACAATGCCAAGCACACACACTGGGGATCTCGTCTCGTGACTCCAAAAGGAAAGCAGCTCTATAACGCAATTATACAAGCCAAGAACGTGCTCGACTATGTTTCTTCTGGCAGACCAACACACTGATCGGCAGACCCAAAGAAACTACCCGATTTAGTAGACTTTGCGATAGCCGAAAACATCCTAAAAATCTGAAAAGCGCCGAATGCCTTTCGGATCTTTCATCTGATCACTCGCCTGCCCTGTTTACTTTACTCCGACATCCAAGAACTTTGGAACAATCGTTAAAATTGACTTCACACTACAGGAAATATATTAGATCACACATTGAGCTAAGTCCTTATCTCAACGATAAAGCCAACGTAGACAGCTTTGTTAATACACTGGAGTCTGTACTCGCCTCTGCAGGTCGAGTTTCAACCCCTCAATCTACAAATACACAATGCAACCAAAAGAAGACAAATTTACGAATCGAACAGCTCGTCAATTCCACAGATCTTTTAACCAAATCCTGCTACTAGCGCGTTCACTTTGCCGACTTTACCATACAAGCCTCAGCTTCAACAAGAGCCAATTGAGTTTCGCCCAAACGAAATCGTTAACATCATAAAAAATCAGCTGAATCCGAAAAAATAATAATGATAGCAAAACCGGGAAAAGGCCACACAATCCCAACGTCGTATAGACCTATAGGGCTACTTTCATGCTTATCTAAAATCTTTGAAAAATATTTATCCGAGTCAATAGATAAACACTTACCTAAGAATCTAGGAAGGAATCCCGTAACATCAATTTGGGTTTCGTGAAAAACAATGAACAATTGAGCAGGTCAACCGGATAACATCAGAAGTTTGGAACGCGTTCGAAAAACGAGAGTACTGTACTGCCATATTTTTTTATGTTTCCCAAGCATTTGATAAAGTTTGGCTAAAAGGTTTAATGTACAAGATCAAGAAAATGCTCCCCTGCAACAACCACAAGCCTTTAGAGTCTTACATCTATGACAGAAAATTTGCTGTGAGGTGCAACACTGCTATAACTGACCTCCTCTATACAGCTGACATCCCGACAAGCACACGACTTACAACATCTACGTTTGCTGATGACACAGCTATTCTTAACCGCTCAAAATGCCCGATGCAAGCAAGCGTACACCTCGACAGAAGACTCACATGGCACCGGCACATTAAAACCAAAAGAACACCCCTAAAGCTAAAAGCCAGCAGACTTCATTGGCTTATCAACGCTCGGTGTCCCCTTAGCCTTGAATATAAAGTCCTGCTATATAACTCGGTACTAAAACCTATATGGATGTACAGCTCCCAGTTATGGGGGAATGCCAGCAATAGCAATATTGACATAGTCCAGCGAGCTCAGTCGAAGATCTTGAGAACAATCACCGGGGCACCGTAGTACGTTCGCAACGAAAATATACATCGTGACTAAAACATTCTACCAGTCAAAGAGGTAATCGCAGAACAGAAGAGAAAGTACTTTACCATGCTATCTTTGTACCAAGTACCAAGGTTGAGCAACCAATCCGTCTCCGTCACAATGACTTACCCACCCAGCGACTGATTTGAGAGACGCGCAACCAGAATGTAGTCTTCGTATACTGTTAGTTACATTTTAACGTGCAAGTTAAGAGAAGATTCAATAAACAAAAGCAAAATTAAGAATACAAAAAAAAAAATTGTTAATTTCGTTGACTTTTTTTTCAGATAATGTACTGTCTACCATACCCTTCTATACCCTTGCCCGATGCAGTGGTATCCGGTTCCGTTATATTTCTTGTTCTTTTATTTCATATTTTAATTGTCGCTCAACCGTTAACCTTGAGCGATGAAGTGGTTTTTGATGCCAACAATTTCTCCTTTGTATGTGTTCTTGTTTGTTCTCTCTTTAATTTTGGTGTTTAATAAATACTCTTGCACGATTCTGTGGTTTCTTATGGTAACAATTAATCGAACTTTCAAGCATCATACCCACGATATGCTCCGTCGAACTATGTGGTTCAATTAATGTTACCGCTGCCGGGTTAAGTTGCAACGAGATTCACAGCCACTACATTTTTTTATTTAATTATTTTAATTTTGGCGTTATAATACATATATATACCTTTTCTTTTTCTTTTAACATGACACACCTCACTTCCATTACATTATGTAATCATTGTTCTTTTTTTTAACTTACTGTTTCATATAGATTATAAAAATAATGGTTTTTATCATTTCGGTTCTTCCTCAAACCTCTGGGTATTCTCCTTTGTATACCCTTGCAGAGGGTATATTGATTTCAGTCAGAAGTTTGCAACGCAGTGAAGGAGAGGTTTCCGACCCCATTAAGTATATATATACTTGATCAGCATGATCGATCTAGCCATGTCCGTCTGTCCGTCCGTTTCTACGCAAACTAGTCTCTCAGTTTTAAAGCTATCGGGCTGAAACTTTCCCAAAAGTCTTATGTCTTTTGCAGGTAGTATATTAGTCGGAACCAGCCGGATCGGACAACTATATCTTATATCTCCCATAGGAATAATCGACAAAAAAAACCTTTAACGAATTATATCTTTGGTGTTTTTTAACATATAACCTCCTAAGCTTAAAAATAACTTTTTGTAATCAGTTTTGAATTTAGAATTAAATTTAAACAAAATCGGACGACTGTAGCATATATCTGCCATAGGAACGATCGGAAAATTGGTGGGAAAATAATATGAAACAAATTATAGCTTCGGTGTTTTCTGACATATTATCTTATACTATTGGGAATATCAGTTTTTGTAATTTTGTAATTACAACTGCAAGGGTAAACAAGCTTCGGCCTGCCATAGTTAACTTCCTTTCTTGTTTTTCTTCCAGCTGACAGGTCCGGCTGTGCACTCTTATGGTGGTCAAGTAGTTTTTTAAATTAAGACTTCAATTTAAGATTCGTTGTGTACGATTAGCTTGTTCCAATCGGAATGATCTTTATTGTAGCTCGAGATTCAAACCAAACCTCCGCCAATGAATTCTATATGTTTACAATTATTATATGTATGTATTGGGGTGTAAATGCTAACGAAGTATTTTTTGGGTTTGCTGAGTGGGTGTCGTGTAGCAACATCCTGTCTTGTGCTGATGTTGCTTTTCCTGTGGAAATCTTATGTGGGACAATGAACGGACAACTGCCGGTCGTTGTTCAAATGAAATAGGGTAGCACGGGGAGGTTTAGGCGGTGGCGTAGTGGATGGTATCGGTACGGTAATTCGCGCTTAACGGTGCTAACTGGTTTCACTTCGGGCTCGACTTTATGTTTGTTTATCTAAAACCTCGTTATAAAAACGAACAGTAATTTCGTATCGCTATACACACGTATGCGATTATCATTACCAATCAAATTACCTTTCTCACTAGAGAATTTGTTAAAAAAAATTTTTTTTTCAACTTCACTTATTTACAATTTTAATATTATAGGCCGAACCTATTATATTTTCACTGCTCTTTACTTTTACACTCGTTTCAACTGCTTGATTCGATTCTCAAAAACGGACCGGCCCACCTCGAGTTCAATGATCAATAATCCAACCTCGGAGTTAAAGTGTATACTAGATTCGTCGGAAAGTAGGTAACAGGTAGAAGGAAGCGTTTCCGTCCCCATAAAGTATATATATGATTGATCAGGATCACTAGCCGAGTCGATCTAGCCATGTCCGTCTGTCCGTCTGCCTGTCCGTCCGGATGATCTCGGAAACTACAAAAGCTAGAAAGTTGAGATTTGGTATGTAGATTCTTGAGCTTCTTGCGCAGCGCAAGTTTGTTTCAGTAGAGTGCCACGCCCACTCTATCGCCCACAAGCCGCCCAAAACTGGGGTTCCTACAGTTTTGTTGTTAGAATAAAAATTTTAACTGAAATGTATGTATGTATGTAAGTTTGCCACGCCCACCCTAACGCCCACAAACCGCGAAAACCTGTGACGCCCACAATTTTTATGCTACATAAAAAATTTTAACTGAAATGTATTGGTCTCGTCAATACCTATCGATTGATCCCGACGCCCATAACGCTTAAATCTGTATACCGCCGGTAGGTGGCGCATTTTAATCTCGTTTTGCTGCTTGCATATCTCTATTTAGCTGAGTAACGGGTATCTAATAGTCGAGGTACTCGACTATAGCGTTCTTCCTTGTTTTTCATTTATTTTATTGTTGTAAACATCATTCATTACATAAAGCTCTGGCGGTGAACTCTTACCAACCACTTCTTCCTTGTCATACCCGTTACTCGTAGAGTAAAAGGGTATACTAGATTCGTCGGAAAGTATGTAACAGGCAGAAGGAAGCGTTTCAGACCTCATAAAGTATATATATTCTTGATCAGGGTCACTAGCCGAGTTGATCTATCCATGTCCGTCTGGCCGTCTGTCCGTATGAACGCCGAGATCTCGGAAACTATAAGAGCTACAATAGTGGGATTAGGCATGCAGATTCCTGAGATACCTGCGCAGCGCAAGTTTGTTTCAGCAGAGTGCCACGCCCACAATAACGCCCACAAACCGCCCAAGACTGTGGGACCCAAAAAAAAGTTAGCTACGCCCACTTTAATGCCCACAAACCGCCCACAAACTTGAAAAAATCGTAAATATGAACGTGGAAATCTCGGAAACTATCAAAGATAGAGCATTGGGTTTTTAGATTTAGATTCCGTAGCCTTGTACGCAGCGCAAGTTTGCTACACGACTATGTCACGCCCACTCTAACGTCCACAAGCCGCCCAAACCTGTGATGCCCACAATTTTCATGCTAGATAACAAATTTTAGCTAAATTGTATTGGTCTCGTCAATACCTATCGATTAATCCAAAAAATTTGTCACGTCCGCTCTAACGCCCATAACGCTTAAATTTGTTTATCGCCGGTAGGTGGCGTATTTTAATCTCGCATTGCTGCTTGAATATATCCATTACCCTTTGGTCCCTTTAGCTAAGTAACGGGTATCTGATAGTCGAGGTACTCGACTATAGCGTTCTTCCTTGTTTTCTTATCTTTTATCCTGGTGTGTGTTGTTCTCTAACGGTTCCTTTTCCTTGGAAGTGAAGTGTGTGTTCGGTGTCTTTTACCTGTAAAATTCTGTTATTACCATTTGTTCAATTCGTGGAACGCTAACGGCGTTTCACAGCACAAACTTAAGTTAGCTCAATTCCTACTCGACAATCATATCGACGTAATGCTCCTAACAGAAACACACCTTACAAACAAATACAATTTTCAACAACGAGGCTATTCATTCTACGGAACAAATCATCCAGATGGTAAAGCACATGGTGGGACTGGATTTTCAATCAGAAGCCGTATTAAGCACCACTCATAACAAATTTTCTAAAAACTACCTACAGGCCACGTCTATTAATATAGAATTAAATACTGCCAACCAACTTACCCTAGCCCTAGCCCTCGCTTCACTTTAGCTGAAAATGAGTTTATGCAGTTTTTCAACACACTAGACTACTTCATAGCAGCAGGAGACTACAATGCCAAGCACACACACTGGGGATCTCGTCTCATGACTCCAAAAGGAAAGCAGCTCTATAACGCAATTATACAAGCCAAGAACGTGCTCGACTATGTTTCTTCTGGCAGACCAACATACTGATCGGCAGACCCAAAGAAACTACCCGATTTAGTAGACTTTGCGATAGCCGAAAACATCCTAAAAATCTGAAAAGCGCCGAATGCCTTTCGGATCTTTCATCTGATCACTCGCCTGCCCTGTTTACTTTACTCCGACATCCAAGAACTTTGGAACAATCGTTAAAATTAACTTCACACTACAGGAAATATATTAGATCACACATTGAGCTAAGTCCTTATCTCAACGATAAAGCCAACGTAGACAGCTTTGTTTCGAGTTTCAACCCCTCAATCTACAAATACACAATGCAACCAAAAGAAGACAAATTTACGAATCGAACAGCTCGTCAATTCCACAGATCTTTTAACCAAATCCTGCTACTAGCGCGTTCACTTTGCCGACTTTACCATACAAGCCTCAGCTTCAACAAGAGCCAATTGAGTTTCGCCCAAACGAAATCGTTAACATCATAAAAAATCAGCTGAATCCGAAAAAATTTCTGGGCGGCGACCTCATAACCCGTCTCCGTCACAATGACTTACCCACCCAGCGACTGATTTGAGAGACGCGCAACCAGAATGTAGTCTTCGTATACTGTTAGTTAAATTTTAACGTGCAAGTTAAGAGAAGATTCAATAAACAAAAGCAAAATTAAGAATACAAAAAAAAAAATTGTTAATTTCGTTGACTTTTTTTTCAGATAATGTACTGTCTACCATACCCTTCTATACCCTTGCCCGATGCAGTGGTATCCGGTTCCGTTATATTTCTTGTTCTTTTATTTCATATTTTAATTGTCGCTCAACCGTTAACCTTGAGCGATGAAGTGGTTTTTGATGCCAACAATTTCTCCTTTGTATGTGTTCTGGTTCGTTCTCTCTTTAATTTTGGTGTTTAATAAATACTCTTGCACGATTCTGTGGTTTCTTATGGTAACAATTAATCGAACTTTCAAGCATCATACCCACGATATGCTCCGTCGAACTATGTGGTTCAATTAATGTTACCGCTGCCGGGTTAAGTTGCAACGAGATTCACAGCCACTACATTTTTTTATTTAATTATTTTAATTTTGGCGTTATAATACATATATATACCTTTTCTTTTTCTTTTAACATGACACACCTCACTTCCATTACATTATGTAATCATTGTTCTTTTTTTTAACTTACTGTTTCATATAGATTATAAAAATAATGGTTTTTATCATTTCGGTTCTTCCTCAAACCTCTGGGTATTCTCCTTTGTATACCCTTGCAGAGGGTATATTGATTTCAGTCAGAAGTTTGCAACGCAGTGAAGGAGAGGTTTCCGACCCCATTAAGTATATATATACTTGATCAGCATGATCGATCTAGCCATGTCCGTCTGTCCGTCCGTTTCTACGCAAACTAGTCTCTCAGTTTTAAAGCTATCGGGCTGAAACTTTCCCAAAAGTCTTATGTCTTTTGCAGGTAGTATATTAGTCGGAACCAGCCGGATCGGACAACTATATCTTATATCTCCCATAGGAATAATCGACAAAAAAAACCTTTAACGAATTATATCTTTGGTGTTTTTTAACATATAACCTCCTAAGCTTAAAAATAACTTTTTGTAATCAGTTTTGAATTTAGAATTAAATTTAAACAAAATCGGACGACTGTAGCATATATCTGCCATAGGAACGATCGGAAAATTGGTGGGAAAATAATATGAAACAAATTATAGCTTCGGTGTTTTCTGACATATTATCTTATACTATTGGGAATATCAGTTTTTGTAATTTTGTAATTACAACTGCAAGGGTAAACAAGCTTCGGCCTGCCATAGTTAACTTCCTTTCTTGTTTTTCTTCCAGCTGACAGGTCCGGCTGTGCACTCTTATGGTGGTCAAGTAGTTTTTTAAATTAAGACTTCAATTTAAGATTCGTTGTGTACGATTAGCTTGTTCCAATCGGAATGATCTTTATTGTAGCTCGAGATTCAAACCAAACCTCCGCCAATGAATTCTATATGTTTACAATTATTATATGTATGTATTGGGGTGTAAATGCTAACGAAGTATTTTTTGGGTTTGCTGAGTGGGTGTCGTGTAGCAACATCCTGTCTTGTGCTGATGTTGCTTTTCCTGTGGAAATCTTATGTGGGACAATGAACGGACAACTGACGGTCGTTGTTCAAATGAAATAGGGTAGCACGGGGAGGTTTAGGCGGTGGCGTAGTGGATGGTATCGGTACGGTAATTCGCGCTTAACGGTGCTAACTGGTTTCACTTCGGGCTCGACTTTATGTTTGTTTATCTAAAACCTCGTTATAAAAACGAACAGTAATTTCGTATCGCTATACACACGTATGTGATTATCATTACCAATCAAATTACCTTTCTCACTAGAGAATTTGTTAAAAAAAATTTTTTTTTCAACTTCACTTATTTACAATTTTAATATTATAGGCCGAACCTATTATATTTTCACTGCTCTTTACTTTTACACTCGTTTCAACTGCTTGATTCGATTCTCAAAAACGGACCGGCCCACCTCGAGTTCAATGATCAATAATCCAACCTCGGAGTTAAAGTGTATACTAGATTCGTCGGAAAGTAGGTAACAGGTAGAAGGAAGCGTTTCCGTCCCCATAAAGTATATATATGATTGATCAGGATCACTAGCCGAGTCGATCTAGCCATGTCCGTCTGTCCGTCTGCCTGTCCGTCCGGATGATCTCGGAAACTACAAAAGCTAGAAAGTTGAGATTTGGTATGTAGATTCTTGAGCTTCTTGCGCAGCGCAAGTTTGTTTCAGTAGAGTGCCACGCCCACTCTATCGCCCACAAGCCGCCCAAAACTGGGGTTCCTACAGTTTTGTTGTTAGAATAAAAATTTTAACTGAAATGTATGTATGTATGTAAGTTTGCCACGCCCACCCTAACGCCCACAAACCGCGAAAACCTGTGACGCCCACAATTTTTATGCTACATAAAAAATTTTAACTGAAATGTATTGGTCTCGTCAATACCTATCGATTGATCCCGACGCCCATAACGCTTAAATCTGTATACCGCCGGTAGGTGGCGCATTTTAATCTCGTTTTGCTGCTTGCATATCTCTATTTAGCTGAGTAACGGGTATCTAATAGTCGAGGTACTCGACTATAGCGTTCTTCCTTGTTTTTCATTTATTTTATTGTTGTAAACATCATTCATTACATAAAGCTCTGGCGGTGAACTCTTACCAACCACTTCTTCCTTGTCATACCCGTTACTCGTAGAGTAAAAGGGTATACTAGATTCGTCGGAAAGTATGTAACAGGCAGAAGGAAGCGTTTCAGACCTCATAAAGTATATATATTCTTGATCAGGGTCACTAGCCGAGTTGATCTATCCATGTCCGTCTGGCCGTCTGTCCGTATGAACGCCGAGATCTCGGAAACTATAAGAGCTACAATAGTGGGATTAGGCATGCAGATTCCTGAGATACCTGCGCAGCGCAAGTTTGTTTCAGCAGAGTGCCACGCCCACAATAACGCCCACAAACCGCCCAAGACTGTGGGACCCAAAAAAAAGTTAGCTACGCCCACTTTAATGCCCACAAACCGCCCACAAACTTGAAAAAATCGTAAATATGAACGTGGAAATCTCGGAAACTATCAAAGATAGAGCATTGGGTTTTTAGATTTAGATTCCGTAGCCTTGTACGCAGCGCAAGTTTGCTACACGACTATGTCACGCCCACTCTAACGTCCACAAGCCGCCCAAACCTGTGATGCCCACAATTTTCATGCTAGATAACAAATTTTAGCTAAATTGTATTGGTCTTGTCAATACCTATCGATTAATCCAAAAAATTTGTCACGTCCGCTCTAACGCCCATAACGCTTAAATTTGTTTATCGCCGGTAGGTGGCGTATTTTAATCTCGCATTGCTGCTTGAATATATCCATTACCCTTTGGTCCCTTTAGCTAAGTAACGGGTATCTGATAGTCGAGGTACTCGACTATAGCGTTCTTCCTTGTTTTCTTATCTTTTATCCTGGTGTGTGTTGTTCTCTAACGGTTCCTTTTCCTTGGAAGTGAAGTGTGTGTTCGGTGTCTTTTACCTGTAAAATTCTGTTATTACCATTTGTTCAATTCGTGGAACGCTAACGGCGTTTCACAGCACAAACTTAAGTTAGCTCAATTCCTACTCGACAATCATATCGACGTAATGCTCCTAACAGAAACACACCTTACAAACAAATACAATTTTCAACAACGAGGCTATTCATTCTACGGAACAAATCATCCAGATGGTAAAGCACATGGTGGGACTGGATTTTCAATCAGAAGCCGTATTAAGCACCACTCATAACAAATTTTCTAAAAACTACCTACAGGCCACGTCTATTAATATAGAATTAAATACTGCCAACCAACTTACCCTAGCCCTAGCCCTCGCTTCACTTTAGCTGAAAATGAGTTTATGCAGTTTTTCAACACACTAGACTACTTCATAGCAGCAGGAGACTACAATGCCAAGCACACACACTGGGGATCTCGTCTCATGACTCCAAAAGGAAAGCAGCTCTATAACGCAATTATACAAGCCAAGAACGTGCTCGACTATGTTTCTTCTGGCAGACCAACATACTGATCGGCAGACCCAAAGAAACTACCCGATTTAGTAGACTTTGCGATAGCCGAAAACATCCTAAAAATCTGAAAAGCGCCGAATGCCTTTCGGATCTTTCATCTGATCACTCGCCTGCCCTGTTTACTTTACTCCGACATCCAAGAACTTTGGAACAATCGTTAAAATTAACTTCACACTACAGGAAATATATTAGATCACACATTGAGCTAAGTCCTTATCTCAACGATAAAGCCAACGTAGACAGCTTTGTTTCGAGTTTCAACCCCTCAATCTACAAATACACAATGCAACCAAAAGAAGACAAATTTACGAATCGAACAGCTCGTCAATTCCACAGATCTTTTAACCAAATCCTGCTACTAGCGCGTTCACTTTGCCGACTTTACCATACAAGCCTCAGCTTCAACAAGAGCCAATTGAGTTTCGCCCAAACGAAATCGTTAACATCATAAAAAATCAGCTGAATCCGAAAAAATTTCTGGGCGGCGACCTCATAACCCCCAAAATTGTCACTGAGCTCCCATATTGCGCCGCCTGCACTATCACCCAGCTTTTCAATGCCATCGCAAAACTTGGCCACCAGTGAGATGGAAATAGTCAATGATAGCAAAACCGGGAAAAGGCCACACAATCCCAACGTCGTATAGACCTATAGGGCTACTTTCATGCTTATCTAAAATCTTTGAAAAATTTTTATCCGAGTCAATAGATAAACACTTACCTAAGAATCTAGGAAGGAATCCCGTAACATCAATTTGGGTTTCGTGAAAAACAATTAACAATTGAGCAGGTCAACCGGATAACATCAGAAGTTCGGATCGCGTTCGAAAAACGAGAGTACTGTACTGCCATATTTTTTTATGTTTCCCAAGCATTTGATAAAGTTTGGCTAAAAGGTTTAATGTACAAGATCAAGAAAATGCTCCCCTGCAACACCCACAAGCCTTTAGAGTCTTACATCTATGACAGAAAATTTGCTGTGAGGTGCAACACTGCTATAACTGACCTCCTCTATACAGCTGACATCCCGACAAGCACACGACTTACAACTTCTACGTTTGCTGATGACACAGCTATTCCTAACCGCTCAAAATGCCCGATGCAAGCAAGCGTACACCTCGACAGAAGACTCACATGGCACCGGCACATTAAAACCAAAAGAACACCCCTAAAGCTAAAAGCCAGCAGACTTCATTGGCTTATCAACGCTCGGTGTCCCCTTAGCCTTGAATATAAAGTCCTGCTATATAACTCGGTACTAAAACCTATATGGATGTACAGCTCCCAGTTATGGGGGAATGCCAGCAATAGCAATATTGACATAGTCCAGCGAGCTCAGTCGAAGATCTTGAGAACAATCACCGGGGCACCGTAGTACGTTCTCAACGAAAATATACATCGTGACTAAAACATTCTACCAGTCAAAGAAGTAATCGCAGAACAGAAGAGAAAGTACTTTACCATGCTATCTTTGTACCAAGTACCAAGGTTGAGCAACCAATCCGTCTCCGTCACAATGACTTACCCACCCAGCGACTGATTTGAGAGACGCGCAACCAGAATGTAGTCTTCGTATACTGTTAGTTAAATTTTAACGTGCAAGTTAAGAGAAGATTCAATAAACAAAAGCAAAACTAAGAATACAAAAAAAAAATTGTTAATTTCGTTGACTTTTTTTTCAGATAATGTACTGTCTACCATACCCTTCTATACACTTGCGCGATGCAGTGGTATCCGCTTCCGTTATATTTCTTGTTCTTTTATTTCATATTTTAATTGTCGCTCAACCGTTAACCTTGAGCGATGAAGTGGTTTTTGATGCCAACAATTTCTCCTTTGTATGTGTTCTTGTTCGTTCTCTCTTTAATTTTGGTGTTTAATAAATACTCTTGCACGATTCTGTGGTTTCTTATGGTAACAATTAATCGAACTTTCGAGCATCATACCCACGACATGCTCCGTCGAACTATGTGGTTCAATTAATGTTACCGCTGCCGGGTTAAGTTGCAACGAGATTCACAGCCACTACATTTTTTTATTTAATTATTATTAATTTTGGCGTTATAATACATATATATACCTTTTCTTTTTCTTTTAACATGACACACCTCACTTCCATTACATTATGTAATCATTGTTCTTTTTTTTAACTTACTGTTTCATATAGATTATAAAAATAATGGTTTTTATCATTTCGGTTCTTCCTCAAACCTCTGGGTATTCTCCTTTGTATACCCTTGCAGAGGGTATATTGATTTCAGTCAGAAGTTTGCAACGCAGTGAAGGAGATGTTTCCGACCCCATTAAGTATATATATACTTGATCAGCATGATCGATCTAGCCATGTCCGTCTGTCCGTCCGTTTCTACGCAAACTAGTCTCTCAGTTTTAAAGCTATCGGGCTGAAACTTTCCCAAAAGTCTTATGTCTTTTGCAGGTAGTATATTAGTCGGAACCAGCCGGATCGGACAACTATATCTTATATCTCCCATAGGAATAATCGACAAAAAAAACCTTTAACGAATTATATCTTTGGTGTTTTTTAACATATAACCTCCTAAGCTTAAAAATAACTTTTTGTAATCAGTTTTGAATTTAGAATTAAATTTAAACAAAATCGGACGACTGTAGCATATATCTGCCATAGGAACGATCGGAAAATTGGTGGGAAAATAATATGAAACAAATTATAGCTTCGGTGTTTTCTGACATATTATCTTATACTATTGGGAATATCAGTTTTTGTATTTTTAAATGTAATAATTACAACTGCAAGGGTAAACAAGCTTCGGCCTGCCGTAGTTAACTTCCTTTCTTGTTTTTCTTCCAGCTGACAGGTCCGGCTGTGCACTCTTATGGTGGTCAAGTAGTTTTTTAAATTAAGACTTCAATTTAAGATTCGTTGTGTACGATTAGCTTGTTCCAATCGGAATGATCTTTATTGTAGCTCGAGATTCAAACCAAACCTCCGCCAATGAATTCTATATGTTTACAATTATTATATGTATGTATTGGTGTGTAAATGCTAACGAAGTATTTTTTGGGTTTGCTGAGTGGGTGTCGTGTAGCAACATCCTGTCTTGTGCTGATGTTGCTTTTCCTGTGGAAATCTTATGTGGGACAATGAACGGACAACTGACGGTCGTTGTTCAAATGAAATAGGGTAGCACGGGGAGGTTTAGGCGGTGGCGTAGTGGATGGTATCGGTACGGTAATTCGCGCTTAACGGTGCTAACTGGTTTCACTTCGGGCTCGACTTTATGTTTGTTTATCTAAAACCTCGTTATAAAAACGAACAGTAATTTCGTATCGCTATACACACGTATGCGATTATCATTACCAATCAAATTACCTTTCTCACTAGAGAATTTTTAAAAAAAATTTTTTTTTCAACTTCACTTATTTACAATTTTAATATTATAGGCCGAACCTATTATATTTTCACTGCTCTTTACTTTTACACTCGTTTCAACTGCTTGATTCGATTCTCAAAAACGGACCGGCCCACCTCGAGTTCAATGATCAATAATCCAACCTCGGAGTTAAAGTGTATACTAGATTCGTCGGAAAGTAGGTAACAGGTAGAAGGAAGCGTTTCCGTCCCCATAAAGTATATATATGATTGATCAGGATCACTAGCCGAGTCGATCTAGCCATGTCCGTCTGTCCGTCTGCCTGTCCGTCCGGATGATCTCGAAACTACAAAAGCTAGAAAGTTGAGATTTGGTATGTAGATTCTTGAGCTTCTTGCGCAGCGCAAGTTTGTTTCAGCAGAGTGCCACGCCCACTCTAACGCCCACAAACCGCCCAAAACTGTGGCTTCCACATTTTTTATGCTAGAATAAAAATTTTAACAGAAATGTATTGTTCTCATCAATACCTATCGATTGACTTAAAAAAAATTTGCCACGCCCACTTTAACGCCCACAACCCGCGCAAGCCTGTGACGCCCACAATTTTTATGCTAGATAAAAAATTTTAACTGAAATGTATTGGTCTCGTCAATACCTATCGATTGATCAAAAAACCAACTTGCCACGCCCACTTCATAACGCTTAAATCTGTCTACCGCCGGTAGGTGGCGCATTTTAATCTCGCTTTGCTGCTTGCATATCTCCATTTAGCTGAGTAACGGGTACCTGATAGTCGAGGCATTCATTTCTAAGAAAGTAAGGTAAGCCTACTCCTGACTTTTGTCTAAAAAATGTGTCTCTTCAATGTTATTTAGTCTCATCGTCTTGTTAGCCGGTTGGTTAACAGTTCCAGTTGGTACCCTTTTATTTTGGGCTTGTCCTTGCTGAGTATTCTGGGTCTCAAATTTGTTAGTTTGATCCCACTTGTTCTGGCTGTAATTATTATTTTGTTATTTAATATAGCTTTAATTGTAGCCGTTGTTAGCCCTGTTCTGAACGTGGGTAGACTCGTCTACTCCCATTGGTTCTGGCTTATTTTGTGGCTGCTTATAAGTGTTCCACCGATTTTGTTGGTTATGATTAAATCTACCCTGGTTTCAAAAATTATTTTTGTTTTTATTATAATAAGTATTTTTGTTCTGGTTGTTGTCATGATTAAACCTTAAATTATTATAGTTTCGCTGGTTATTGTAATTGTTGTTTTGTTGTCTTGTCTTAAGGTTAAAATGTGTTTGTCCATTTCCACCACAGTTTGGATCACTATGTTTTCTCTGAGTAGTTGAGAAACTATTTGCGAAATGAGCCCTCATGTTGTTGCTTTCCAATTCCTGAACTATGACCATTGCGTTTGGTAGGTCAGTTGGATTCATTGAAAAAATAGTACCTGCAATTTGGCCGTTGAGGCCGGTAATGAAAACTCTAAGAGCTGTCATCCTTTGTTTCTCATTCATTTCCGCTGTTATCGGTTTGTTTCTACCGTAGGTCATAATAGTTTTATTAATTAGTAGATTTAATTTTCTATTACTGTACCATAATAATCCATTATGGATAATTTTCCATGACTCAATACACTTAATATAATTTTCATCAAGCCCTCTATGAGCTCTACAATGAGTTTCTGTGATTATCAGAGATCTGTCTTAAGCGTCTTCGACATCCTGGACAAATGTCTTTGTGTATAAAACTGTATTTATAAAATTGTCTTTAAGTGGTTTTTGAATTCTATAAAAATCTTCTAGAGTACAGTGAACTCCTGTTATATTGGGTGAAATATATTCTCTTAAGATTGATATTAAATTTTTTGGAGTGTCATACTCTATTATATGTCTAGTATTTCCGAATACATTAATCGACTCATGTACTGTGTACCTCCCCGTTGCTATTAGCAATTGTTGCTTAAACTGATTTAAGGGTATTCGGGTTTCTTGTATAACATTCTCAAAACTACTACTCTCTGCTGAATGCTGAGTATTTTGATCTGAGACCGATTCATTGCTTTTCGTTAAGATATTAATTTGGATCCTTGATAAAGCGTCCGCAACAACATTTGTTGCTCCTGGCTTATAAATAATTTTGGGTGAATAGCTTTCAATAAAGGAATACCATCTTTTCATTATAGTATTGGGATTTTTTTGAGAAATGGAAAATGAAAGAGGTTGGTGATCGGTATAGATCTCGATGTTGTTAACCCCATATAAGTAATTTCGAAGGTTTTTAAAAGCCCATACTATGTCTAAAATTTCATTTTTCATTTGTCGCGTATAATGGTTAAGTTTTGATTAGAGTTTTTGAAATAAATGTAATTGGTTTTCCTTCCTGAGAAAGAACCGCACCAATTGCTTATTCAGACGCGTCAGTTGTTAGGGTAAATTTTTTATTACAGCTCGGTTGTACTAGTTCTACTTGTGCAATTAAATTTTCTTTGAGCTCGTTAAAAGCTCTTACAGCTGAATCATCAAACTGTATTAAAGTTTTACGTGATGCTTTTTTAGATACTTTGCCGTTTTGGCCTTCTAAATATTTTGTTAAAAATTTAGCTATCTTTGCGTAATTTTGCACAAATTTTCTGTAATATCCTGTAAGGCCTAGGAAGCTTCTAAGCTCTTGAATATTTTTAGGGATCGGATATTTAACAATTGTAGAAATTTTTTCGGGATCGGTTTTGATCACATTGTGAGAATCAACGTAACCGAAAAAGTTTGGTTCTAATTTAAAGAACTTTAATTTTTCAATCGAAATTTTCATGTTTTCGTTCAGCAAAATTTTAATAATGACAATTAAGTCTTTGTAATGTTGTTCAATTGTTTTTGAAAATATAATTATGTCATCCATATAAACATGACATGTTTTACCCACTTGTTCCCTTAAAATATCATCCATCGCTCGTTTAAATATTCTTGGAGCGTTTGTCAAACCGAAAGGCATTCTAAGCAATTCTTATTTCCCATTGTTTATTGAAAAAGAGGTTTTCTGAATGTCTGGTTCGTTCATGAAAATCTGATGAAATCCAGATTCCAAGTCAATTGTTGAAAATTATTTGGCTTTTCCAACATTTGACAAAATCACCGAAGGGTCCTGCATTGGATACCTATTAGGTATAGTATTTTCATTAAGTTTTTATAAATCAATTACGAGTCTTAGTTTTGGAGTTCCATCTTCATTGAAACCCTTTTTTGGTACCACTAGTACAGGGAAATTATAAGGACTTCTACTTGGCCTTCTCTCTTTTTTTAGCATTTGACTTATTCCAGAATTTACAACATCTGAAGCTGATTGAGCATAAGGGTATTGTTTGCTGTAAAGGGCCCTATCATTTACGGTGTTTATTTCACCGCGTATATCTGTCCTAAAAGGAATCTGCATATTAATTTTTGAATGCTCTTCATTAATAAAATTTAATATTTCATTCTTCAGATCTTTTCTTTGATCTGCAGATGATATTTTAATGTTGTTTATGTTTTGATTGTGTTCAGAATTTTTGAATTCCAAACATTTACTTTTGTCGGATTCTTCAACGACGGCGTGTTCAGGATTTGTATATCCCAAACAAAGTTCGCTTTAATTACCCATTTCAGATTCGGGTCTGATTTGTGCCTTTTCATCCAAGTATTTTTAATATAAATTTAAATAAATTTTTAATGGAAGAAGGGTGTTTTCTTCTGTTAAAGAATGTTGGTTTAAATTGTTTCCGTCTTCATTATTTAATTTTTCTTCTATTCCATTATATTAAAAAACTCCCTTAGCTGTATCAATCACAGCTCCAATTTTTTTCAATAGGATATAGCACCCAGTCTAGGCCTTCTATTTCATAAAAATATATCGCGTATCAAAAATAGTTATCATATGATAACATTTAATTATTGAATATCCATTCACTGTGGATACTCTTTTGTATATTAGAAGCTTATTCTTTTTTTTATAAACTCCTGTTCTAATATAACACGAGGTTGCCCCAGTTAATTAATATTTTGAATTTTTTATTTATTTTCGGGCCATTTCTAAGTAAGTAAGGTATGCCTACTCCTGACTTTTGTCTCCTGAATGTTATTTAGTCTCATCGTCTTGTTAGCCGGTTGGTTAAAAGTTCCAGTTGGTACCCTTTTATTTTGGGCTTGTCCTCGCTGAGTATTCTGGGTCTCAAATTAGTTAGTTTGGTCCCACTTGTTCTGGCTGTAATTATTATTTTTATATTTCTTATAGCTTTGATTGTAGCTGTTGTTAGCCCTGTTCTGAACATGGATAGACTCGTCTACCCCCATTGGTTCTGGCTTATTTTGTGCCTGCCTATAAGTGTTCCACTGATTTTGTTGATTATTATTAAATCTACCCTGGTTCCAAAAATTATTTTTGTTTTGATTATAATAAATATTTTTGTTCTGGTTGTTGTCATGATTAAACCTTAAATTATTATTGTTCCGCTGGTTATTGTAATTGTTGTTGTGTTGTCTTGGCTTGAGGTTAAAATGTGTTTGTCCATTTCCACCAGAGTTTGGCTCACTATGTTTTCTCTGAGTAGTTGAGAAACTATTTGCGAAATGAGCCGACATGTTGTTGCTTTCCAATTCCTGAACTATGACCATTGCGTTTGGTAGGTCAGTTGGATTCATTGAAAAAATAGTACCTGCAATTTGGCCGTTGAGGCCGGTAATGAAAACTCTAAGAGCTGTCATCCTATGTTTCTCATTCATTTCTGCTGTTATCGGTTTGTTTCTACCATAGGTCATAATAGTTTTATTAATTAGTAGAGTTAATTTTCTACCATAATAGGCCATTATGGATAATTTTCCATGAATCAATACACTTAACTCCTGTTCAATAATATGAATTGGACGTTTGTCGCTAAAGACAAAGTCAAGTCTGGCCATTATGGCATCGAAATTTAATAACGTACCATTATGGGTTAAGGCATCGTTTGCCATTCCTGTTATTTTGTTTGCTTGTTGAAGGTTCTGACGTTTTGAGAATTTTTTCGAAATCAGAAATTAAGTCTTCCACTTTGTTTTTGTACTTGATTTTTTACAAATTTGTTTTTAAAATAATAATAATAATTAAAAAGATAGTATCGCTCACGAATCGACCTCCTAATTTTTCTTCTCGTTGTTTTCTGATCCTGTTGGGGTCGTCCTTTTCTTGGATGATGATCCTGCTTAGGGTCGTCCTTCCCTTTTTGGTTTTCAAATTTTAACTTGGGGTCTTCGTTCCTCCTTTGGTTTTTAAATTTTGGCTTGGTGTCTTCCTTCAATGTTTATTTTCGGCGAGGGATTGCCCTTCAGCCTGCTTTCTTGGAATGTCTTTTTGTTGATGATTTCAAAGATTTTTTGTTAATTTTTGTTTTTAAAAATTTGTTTAATTAAATTGTTTTTCATAATGGTTATTTGTTTCGATGAAATTTTTTTTTCGCTTTTTTAATTTTTATATTGTCCGAGCAGTGAATTTCTGTTACGATCACTATTTTGTAATTTGAGATTTAAGGGGATTATTTCATTAATTATTTTCCACCTTAGTTTTTTTGATCAACACAAGCTTTTTATTTTTTTGACGGTTCTACAGGGTTTAAGGGGACTATTGCATTTTTTAATTTCACCTTATTTTTATCAACACAGGCTCGGCTGAGGAACTTGTGAGATGGTTCCAAAGTCGCCTAGCTGGGGCAACCGAGCGGGCCGCAGGTTGCGGATAGCGGTGTGCTCAGGGACATGGCGACCCCCTGTTCTAACTATCGCCTTACCCGGACATCGCGGATCTCTGCCCGGGCGGACTTTTCCCCTTCTCCGCAACTCGTGGGACCTAATTATGGATCAAAAAACAGAAGAAACATAGAGACGGGTACTCTTAAAAAACCCATGGATAAGACGAACACTGGTTCCACCTTCCATACCAGCACGGCCCAGAAAGGGCCGCATCCCAAACTGGGGATGATGGGTGGCAGAAAGCCAACCGCAAACGCCTCCGGGACGTGCGCATCTGTGCCGAAAGCAACGGTAGGCACTGCCAAGGCGCTCGGGCCACCCGCTGGTGCTAAATATACATACGCAGAAAGGCGGACTGCCGCCCAGACTCTGCGCTCACACACCAGGAGCACCGTTGCCACGCCTTCGTCTGAATGGCTAAAGAAGGTAGAGTGGGCAAGGAAGGTGCTCCCAAACAACGGGCAGGAAAAGCCCACTCAAGAGGCGACTCAGGCGAAAGGGCAGCGATCCCTCGAACTACCCGGGCCATCGGCGAAGAGATCAAAGATCCAGCCATCGGTCTCTTTCGCCGAAATCACGAAGAATCGTGTATTACTTGGCCTGACTGACAGGGGAAATCCGGAGGGCAGGATCCCCAGAAACAAGTGGAAGGCAGTGGAGTCCCACCTTTCCCGCATTTGCCTGCGCATGGTACGAGAGAAGCCAGGCACCTCGCCCTGCTGCATGGACGCGGGCTGGTACCAGGGCAGCGTCAAGGTGGTAGCATGCGACAGTCAGCGGTCGGCTGATATGTACAAAGAGGCGACAATCAAGCTCGGCGAGGTTTACGAAGGGGCGAATCTCGTTGCGCTTGACTGGTGCGATGTCCCCAGTAGACCCCGAGCCAGGATCTGGCTTCCAGCAGCGATCAAGACGCCGGAGGACATCCTCTTCATGTTGCAAGAATGCAACCCGCACCTCCCCACGAAGGACTGGAAAGTCGTCAAGGTGGAGGAGCATGAAGGGGATGTCAACCAGGCGGTTTTGGTCCTGAACAAGGAGTCAGTAGCTCCGATCGAGACTGGCTGCTTTGTGTATTAGTGGAGCCCTTCGAACCACCCCGAATGAAGCGCTGAATGCGATCTTGAACCTCCCTAGCCTGGACTTAGCAGGCATGGAAAGCGCCAAATCGGCAGCTATTCGACTGAGGGACACAGGGCAGTGGAAAGCCCAATTATATGGCCATGCTAAAATTCTCCAGCATGATAAATCGATTCCGAAAATCACGGATCTATGCAAATCTATTGAATATAGTCACACACCCTTTGAGGCCCTGATTCCTGATAGAGAGGAATGGGAACAGGGCCGACCGGGCACGACGATCTGTTTCTATACAGATGGCTCCAAATGACACCTAAACATATATAGTGACAGCCAAGCGGCTATTAAGTCGATCTACTCGACAAACACCAACTCTCGTACAATAGCAGACTGTCGCAGATCTCTCCACGAGATGGCAAATCAGTTTACTATCAGCCTAATATGGGTTCCGGGTCACCGGGACATCGTAGGCAACTGCATAGCGGACGAATTAGCCAGGCAGGGCACCACCAAGCCTCTCCTACCAGGAGAGGAAAATGTCGGTATGCCCATGGCTACTTGCAAGCTAAACATAAAAAACCACTTCAACACACTAGCCAACACCCATTGGCAAAACGCACCACAGTGTCGCATCTCTCACCAGACATGGCCTGTGATAAACAACAAGAAAACCTCGGAGTTACTCAAGCTCAGCCGCACAGAGTGTGGCATGTTGATCCGAGCTCTTACAGGCCACTGGCTTGTTGGCGCGCATGCCGGCAGGCTAAAAGCCCCGCAAAATGACTTCTGCAGAAGCTGTAGGGATGAGGAAGAAGTGGAAACGGTAGAACACCTTCTCTGCTTCTGCCCAGCCCTATGCAGACTCAGACTGAAACACTTAAGAAGCCCCTTCATCGAAGATCTTACCGAAATATCGCAGATTAATCTAAAAAACGTGCCTTTATTAAATCTTCCGGATGGAGGACATGCTGATCAGCTTAACACAGGCTGAAACTACTAGAAACGGGACCCTAGAGAAGGAAGAAATGAGATCATGCGGTATCACAACGGACCCATTGAGGTCTAAGTGTGTCGGACTATAGTCCGACAGCCGCCCAAACCTAACCTAACCTAACCTATCAACACAGGCTTTATATATTCGTCGGTTGAATCGGGGTTTTGGCCGAGCAAAATTCCCTTTTCTCTTTAAAACTTTTTTAACGTTTATTTTAAAGGTTTGTTTTAGAATTATGAATCACACGGCCCCACGTTGGGCGCCAATTATGTTTCTCACTAGTGAATTAATTTAAAAAATTTATTTTTATTTTTAATAATCACTTATTTACTATTACAATTTTTCAACAGGTCGAACTTATTTAATTTACTGCTCTTATACTTTTTCTCGATTTGATATACAGCTCGATTCGGATCTCATAAACGGACTCTTGTTCAATAATCAAACCTCGGCTTAAGAGAGTTATCCCCAAAAATTGATAAAGAGAATGACTCAGAGAGTCGAAAAATAGGATGATGCAATATGCCAATTAAATATGAAGTCCAATTTTGGCCGGAAATTGGTGTTTACATTAGCGGAGTTAAGGGACCGCTTTGGGGATCTTCTTGTTTACGTTAGCGGATTCTGGGCCCGCTTTGGGGATCTTTTGCTTACGTTAGCGGGCTTAGGGATCGCTTGGGACTCCGATTGTTTACAATATCGGTTTGGATGTTGCGTGATATTGATCTGGGTGGGAATGATTTGTAGGCCTGGTTGACAGAAATAGATGACCACGGATTTATCTCGGGTCTTTCAGAGTTATTTGGAAATTAGCTCTCGGCTCAAAGTTGTTTATAAATTGGGTAAGAGCCCCTAAATAATGTGTCATATAACTTGCATGTCTTCATTGTTAAGAATTTTAGTATAAAATAAAAAACTTTTTGCTAGTGTAATTGTTAATTGTCTTTTAAATTCATAAGATCGCAAGTAAGCAAACGCAGACGATATTTTCTTATTGAAATTTCTGGATCTTTAAAGGCTGTTCTAAATTTGTCAGATAAAGACATGTTTTTTTTGAATACTTTATAATTAATAAAGAACTGATCGTTATTGTTTTGTACTAAGTGATCGATTTTATTGTGGACTGGTGTTGCTGCTATCTATTTTCAAATTGACACTATTTAATTAAAACCTTTTTTCAGATATTGGGTATTATTTGTGAGATAAGTTATTTGATAATTTTTAGATGGTGGGATATTTCCCAATGAAAATTCTGGCTGTCGTGATTGTTTGAAAATTCTGTTTCAAAATTAATTATATCTCTATAAAATCTTATATTATGAAATATTTCTGCGTATGTTTCATAAATAGGAACATCTTTGATATCCTTGTAAAGAAGGAAATCATGGTTTGTATAATCCATAATTTCTAATTTAGTTGCAGCTACCAGCAATAATAAGTACATTATTGATATCATTATCTGGAATTTGAGACAAATTATATAATATTATCCTTATGAATCGTACGGTTTCTGTTATTTATAATAACTTTATTAGGAAGATTTTCCTAAACTACTTGTTTTTATATCTAGAATTAAGCTTGTTTCTTTCCCCGTGTCTTTTACGTAGACTACCTCGCCTACGTGATAGTTCTTATCTTGTCTATCTTTATTTTAAAAATGTAACAATTTCTCTTGAGCTTGTTGCAATAATTTAATTTGATCATGTTTTAATTTATTAAATAACAAATCAAAAGGTCGATGGTTTGTTATAGAGTGTATTGTTTAAAGTTATTTTTGTGCTGCTCTAATTATAATTACGGAATAATCAATTAAAAAAAGCTCGTCTTCAATGTAGCGAGAAATTTCTGTTAAAGTAGAGTGTGCTCTTTCTATTTCTCCGTTGGACGTATTGTGGCGAGGATCCGCAAACTTTGTTTTCTATATTTAGTTTTATGAAAATTTCTTTTACTATTAAGTATTTTGAATAAGAATAAAAGAATTTCGGCCATGACAGCTCAAGCGATTTCTCCAATGTGTCAAATTTTTGGTAAAGTTTACGCTTAAATAAAGTTGGGAAATAATGAAAACTTACTTCCAAAATGGTGAGTCTTCAACCGAAACTGCAAGAAAAATGTAGCAAAAACCTTCCAGGCAGCTTGTGGATAAATTTGTGAAGCGTGTGCGTGAGAGTGGCTCGTTAATGGACAAAGCAACGCGTTTCCATTCTCGTCCAGTGCGCTCAATCGAAAATATTGCTGCTGTTGACTATCAGATACCCGTTACTCAGCTAAAGCGACCAAAGGGAAGTGGAGATATGCAAGCAGCAAAGCGAGAATAAAATGCGCCACCTACCGTCGGTAGATAGATTTAAGCGTTATGGGCGTTATAGTGGGCGTGGCAAATTCGCGTTACAAATTTGCGCTGCGCTCAAGGCTACGGAATCCAAGATATCTACGTTCATATTTACGTTTTTTTTAAGTTTGTGGGCGGATTGTGGGCAATAAAGTGGGCGTGGCAAACTTTTTTTTGGGTCAATCGATAAGTATTGATGAGAATAATTCATATCAGTTAAAATTGTTATTCTAGCATCAAAACTGTAGGAGCCACAGTTTTGGGCGGCTTGTGGGCGTTAGAGTGGGCGTGGCACGCTGCTGAAACAAACTTGCGCTGCGTAAGAAGCTCAGGAATCTGCACGCCAAATCTCAATAGCCTAGCTCTTATAGTTTCCGAGATCTCAGCGTTCATCCGGACAGACAGACAGACGGACTGACGGACATGGCTAGATTGACTCGGCTAGTGATTCTGATCAAGAATATATATACTTTATGGGGTCGGAAACGCTTCCTTCTGCCTGTTACATACTTTCCGATGAATCTGGTATACCCTTTTACTCTACGAGTAACGGGTATAATTATCGAAAAATATCTACCCGTCTTTTTTTTTATAAAAATTTTAAGATGCAACTTTTTTGTGGATCTTCCTTTATATGTCAAGATGCTAACTTTCACAATCTCTTTCCGGAATAGGTCCTTGACCGATAGGAATTTGTACTGGGTGTCTGTTGTATTTGTAAATTAGGCCAATTATATAGTCGAGTTATTGGTTTATAGTTTCCATCAAGCCCTCTATTAGCCCTACAACGCGTTTGTGTGATTACAGGCGATCTATTTTCAGCGTTTTCGACATCCTGGACAAATGATTTTGTGTATTAAAATTTATTTATAGAATTATTTTCGTATTTTATAAAAGCCCTCTAGAGTACAGTGAGCTCCTGTTGTTATATTTGGCGGATTATATTCCCTTTAAAAATGATATTCAATTTGCTGCTACATTAATCAACTCATGTATTGTTTACCTCCCCGTTGCTGTTAGCAATGGTTGCTTAAATTGGTTTAAGGATTTTCTGTATAACATTCGCAAAGCTACTCTTTGCTGAATGCTGAGTGTTTTGACCCGAGACCGATTCGATACTTTCCGTCAAGTGGTTTACTTGGATACTTAATAAAGCATCAGCAACAACATTTTTTGCTCCTAGCTTATGAATAATTTTGAGGGAATAACTTTCAATGAAGGAATACCATCTCTTCATATCGATATTTGAATTTTTTTGAGAAATTGAGATTGAAAAAGGTTGATGATGGGTGCGACAGGATCTGCGAGCGTTGGCTCCGCCTGTGCTGGCACCAGCTCGGGGGCTATCCCAAAAGGGCCCCACCCCAAACTGGGGGTGATAGGTGGAAGACAGTCGGCCGCCAGCACCTCTGCAAAGTGCGCGCCGGCGCCAAAAACTGCAGGAGGTATGACGAAGACGGTCGCTCCAACCACCGAGCAAAACAAACACACTTATGCGGAGAAGCGGACTGCCGCGCAGACCCTCCGCTCACACAACAGGAGCAAGATTGCCAACCCCTCAGCTGAATGGCTGAAGAAGGTGGAATGGGCGAAGACGGTGCTCCCCAACTACGGGCAAGAGAAGCCTAATGCTGTAAGTACACAGCCAAAGAGACAACGATCTCTAGAGTTGCCTGGACCTGCGGCAAAGAGAACTAGGGTCCAACAGAACCTGTCATTTGCGGAGATAGCGCGGGACAAGGTTCTGATTGGACTGGTTGACAAGGGAAACCCCGGAGGCCGGATCCCAAGAAACCAGTGGAAGGCGGTCGAGGAGCAGCTAGCGGTCATCTGCATGGCCTTGCTCCGGGACTTCCTCCAACCGACGCCATGTTGCAAGGACGCAGGCTGGTTCCAGGGCAGCGTCAAGGTGGTGTCTTGCGACAGCCAGAGATCAGCTGACCTCTACAAGAAGGCGACGGAGAAGCTCGGAGAGGTGTATCCTGGGGCGAAAATCGTTGCACTAGATTGGTGCGACGTCCCCAGCAGACCACGAGCGAGGATATGGCTGCCGTCGTCCATCAAAACACCGGAGGACATCCTCTTTATGTTGCAAAGGTGCAACCCAAATTTGCCCACGCACGACTGGAAAGTCGTAAAGGTGGAACCTCACGAGGTGCCGATCAGCCAGGCCATCGTGGTGCTGAATAAGGAGTCAGTATCCCCAAAAGAGGCCGCTCACGGGGAGCTGAACTTCGGTTTCAGTGCCATCCGCATAAAAGTCTACAAGGGAGACTCTAACCCGAAGGAGAACCCGACCGGCAACCCAGCCGAGCAGGTCTTTCCCGAGAAGATAGAGGCTCCTGGAGATGACGAGCCGGAAGATGGCTACTCAACCGACGCGTCGCTAAGCAGAGGGATGCAGGCGATGAACCCGGCAGACGAAGACGACGGCGACCTCAGCGAGGAAGCGGACGTCACGGTGGTGGAGGGGAACTCGGCAGATGTCGCTAAGACTACTGCAAGTGAACCTCCATCACAGTAAAGCAGCGTCGGCTGCCTTTCTGCTCCGCCTGGCCTTGGGTGGTAGGAGGCAAGGTTGCTGGACTGGGTACCAAAGATTTCAAGCTGCTGCTTGATCCAAAAGAAGGTAAAATTCGAACCTGCATTTTAGCCAAAAGGCACCTTAGCATATTTCTGATTCATAATTACAGCAACGGAGACAACACCGTAGCAAGTCTGGAACTTCCAGCGGCTACAATCAGGGTGGCTTCAGCTTACATGGCCTTCGAGAAGGAAGACCCCCCAGACGAGCTTGTCCGGACACTGGTCAAAGATAGCGAGGCGCTCAAAATAGGACTGGTAATCGGCTGCGACGCAAACGCTCACCACACTCAGTGGGGAAGCCCAACAAGCAACAGGGGTGAGTCTCTTTTTAACTTCATCCTTGGCTCAAATCTATTTCTATGCAACAGGGGTAATACCCCCACCTTTATCACAAAAAATAGCCAAACAGTCATTGACCTTACCATGGTGTCAGGTAATCTGCTAGAAGCAGTCAGAAACTGGGAAGTCTCAAACGAACACTCTTTCTCTGACCATAGATTTATAGAAACCACTTTATCGCTAGACCCTCCTACCCCAGCTGAATTCGTCAACCTTAGACGTACCAACTGGCGCGCTTATAGGGAAGCCCTACTAAACATTCTTCCAATAGAACCCCCAAGTGACAACTGTGATATACTCAGTCTTGATAACATAGTAGGGATGTTCACGAATGCCTGCAACTCGGCTTTCGAAGCAGCCCACCCTAAACGCAAACCGAGAGGAACCAGAAAGCCTCCTTGGTGGACACAGAAACTTTCAGAACTCAGATCCAGTTGCAGAACCCTTTTTAACAGGGCAAAAGCAGGAAATGAGGATCTAAAATGGCAACAGTACAAGTTAGAACTAGCCTCCTACAAGAAGGCCATAAGGAAAGAAAAAAGATCAGCTTGGCAGACCTTCTGCTCAAGTATAGAGGAAACAGCCGATGCAGCTCGGCTTAGGAAGATCCTCTCCAAAACAACCCCCTCCCTGGGGTACCTTCAAAAACCAGATGGCTCGTGGACAGACTCTAGTGAGGAGTCCCTAAGCCTACTACTAGACACCCACTTTCCGGGTAGTCTCCGGGTAGAACGTCTCCCAGGAAATCATGCAGGTCTAAGCATTGACTTGGAAACGCTTCTTTCCGAACGCAACATAAGTTGGGCCATAAACAGCTTCAAACCCTTCAAATCACCAGGACCCGATCATCTCTCACCTGCGCACATCCAACACGCAGGTCAACTTGCCATCAACTGGCTAAAGACAATTTTCCGTACCATTCTTAGGATAGGAACGTTGCCATCATCATGGAGGGAAACAAAGGTAGTCTTTATACCCAAAGCGGGCAAAGCCTCGCACACGAAGACGAAAGATTTTAGGCCCATAAGTCTGACATCCTTTCTCCTTAAGAGCTTCGAGCGACTGATTGGACTGCACATCAGGTCAGTCATGGACTCGAAACAGTTATCAGCAGCGCAGCATGCATATTCAAAAGGCAAGTCCACCGAATCAGCTCTACACGCGGTAGTCAGCCAAATCGAAAAGTCACTCAATCACAAGGAATACGCACTTGCTGCATTCCTGGACATAGAGGGCGCTTTCAACAATGTTCTCCCTACAGCCATAACCGAATCCCTCACCGAGGGAGACATGGAGACATGGAGACTAAACAGCCAAGAGAGAACGAGGAAGGCAACAATTGCCCTCTACTCCTGCAAAAAGGCCATCGGAACGAAATGGGGCATGTCCCCAAAAATCGTCAACTGGATACACACAGCGATAGTTAAGCCTATTCTGCTCTACGGAGTGTCAATATGGTGGCCCGCGCTAATGAAGCAGACAACCACAACAAACCTAAACAAGGTACAACGAATGGCATCCTTATACATAAGCGGAGCCCTTCGCACCACCCCCAACGAGGCGCTAAATGCTATTCTGAACCTTCCAAGTCTGGACTTAGTTGGCATGGAACGAGCTAAGATAGCTGCGGTTCGGATGAGGGACTTAGGGCAGTGGATGCCCCAAATATACGGTCATGCCAGGATACTCCAGCAGGACACAATGATCCCACCCAGTACAGATCTATGTAAACCTATTGAATACATCCACACCCCCTTTGAAGCCTTGCTCCCAACCAGAGAAGACTGGGAACAAGGCCAGCCGGGCCCTACAGAGGCAGTCAATTTCTACACTGACAGCTCAAAATTAAATAATCAAGTCGGAGGAGGTATATACTCCGAACAACTTAATATCAGGAAATCCTTCAGACTTCCGGATCCCTGTAGCGTCTTCCAGGCGGAAGTATTTGCCATAATTGAAGCTTTGATGCTTCTGAACGATGCAAACTGTCAGAATAAACTGATTAACATCTATAGTGATAGTCAAGCGGCTATCAGGTCGATTATCTCGACCAATACAAACTCCCACACCATATCAAACTGCCGCAAATCTCTGCACGAGATGGCTCTGCAGTTTAAAATTTACCTGATTTGGGTCCCGGGTCACCGGAACATTACAGGCAACTGTATTGCAGATGAGCTGGCCAGGCATGGCACTACCGTTCCTCTCCTTCCGGACAAGGAGAACATCGGTATGCCGATGGCCACCTGCAAGCTTAACATTAGAAATCAATACAAGAAACTTGCGAGCCTAGCATGGACACATGTTAAGCACTGTCGCATCTCTCGCCAGACATGGCCAATCATCGACGCGAAGAGAACTTCGGAACTATTAAGACTAAACCGTACCGAGTGCGGAATGGTAATACGAGTGTTAACAGGCCACTGGTTGGTTGGCACACACGCAGATTGGGCGCGCCCCGAAACGATTTCTGCAGAAGCTGCAGGGACGAGGAGGAAGAGGAAACGGTGGAACACCTGTTCTGTTCCTGCCCGGCCCTGTGCAGATCTAGACTGCACCACTTAGGGAATCCCTTCATGAACAGTCTATCCGAACTGGCGAACATAAGCCTAAAACGAATAATAAAATTCATTAAAGCAACCGGATGGGAATTATGCTAAGCCAGCTGCAATAATGGCAGCAGATTTTTAAGAAAGGGGATACAGATCCACGCGGTACCACAATGGACCTTTTAAGGACTAAGTGTGTCAATGATTTGGCAGCCGCTCTAACCTAACCTAACCTAAGGTTGATGATCTGTGTAGATCTCGGTGCTATTAACCCCGTATAAGAAATTCAGCAGGTTTTTAAAACCCCATACTATGGTTTTGGCTTATGTTTTCAAAATAAATGTAATTGGATTTCCTTCTTGAGAGAGTACAGCACCAATAGCTAAATCAGACGCACCAGTTGTTAGAGTATATTTTTTCTTATAATCTGGTTGTACTTGTTCGCCGGGGGGCTAGTGGGGTACCGGTGGCGCTGGTAGAATGGCGTGGGAGGCGACGGCGGGAAACTGGCGGCGTCGGCGGGCTGGTGCGGCGGAAAGCGTCTAAGCTGTAGGGGAGAAAAAAACTCGAAACGCGAAGTGCCCCTTGACCGATAAGTAGTACGCAAAAAGTTCACTTTGTTCCATATGCAAAATAATTATTTCACTCGTGAATTTATTAAAAAAATGTATTTTTATTTTTTATTCACTAAGTTAGAACTTTACAACTTTTCCTTAGTATCGACTTTTATTCAACGGTTCACAATTATTTTCTTATTCAACCGATCTTCTCGGATGCAAAAACGGACTGCCTGGCCAAGGGCCGCTCATCTGATAAACAAACCTCGGTTTAAGAGAATTGGGGAACTCGTTAAGAGTTGGACAAGGGTTGGACTCAAGAGAGTCGGGAAATCGGATGATCAAATTCTCTGCTCAATTGCCAAACGGATTACGCTGCAGTTTTGGGGCTCGCCGGGTGTTGACCGGATGCTTGTGTTTACATTAGCTGGACCCAGCTTAGTTTATGTTAGGAGGACTGCGGCGCAGTTGAATCTTAATAATGAACTTCGATTGAAGTGGGGGAGCTAATTGAGATTCTGTGGGAACGCTGAGTAAGGGGATCCCAGCTAAGAATTGTTTATAAGAAATTGTTTACGACTTGGGTAAGGCGTCTGGGCGCTCGAGCTGGAAAGCGTTCTCAGCTAAGAATTGTATATGAAGAGTTTGTTTATAAATTGGGTAAAGAGGCTGGGATCATGAGCTGGATAACTCTCCCCCTTCTAAATTGAATCGTCCCGATTCATTGGAAGTGTCGGATAAACTGAATTTAGATGATTTGTCAATTCGACTATAATTTGATCCTCAGTGGTATTTTCATTTTCGGACATATTATTTTCGGGGGTTATTCCAATATGAATTTGCCGTGGTTTGAATATTAAATATTTTTTGAATTTAAATACAAGCGTGATAATTACATATATTAAAATTAACATGATCAGTATAAATGTTATTGGGATTTGAGTTTGTTTAATTTGAATAAATGGGTTTAATATGTTAATGTTATCGAATGAAAGTTCCGAATCATTTGCCATAAGATATTCGGATACTACAAAATCATTATACTCATTAGCAGTGATATATTCTATTATCTTATGGTCCAGATTAGAGTAGGGTATATTATTTATTGTAGTAGTACTATTAAAAGTAATTAAAAATGACCCATATAAATGCTAATTGATTTGAAATAACTGTTTGAAGATTCTCAGATAGGGATTTAATTTAATTTATTTAGACATAATAACAAATTGATTGTTATTATTTTGGATTAAATCATCAATTTCCAAAGGGTGCCTAATTCATTAATTCCTCTTTTTGCCCTACTTGGTAAAATTTGTGAGAGAAGCATTTTAATAATATCTAAATCATAGGAAATTTCCCACTGTAAATGGTTACTTTTGCTTATGTGTGCTGATTCGAGTTTGATTATGTTTTTATATAAACTTAAGTTAGTTATATGAAATAGGTCAGCGTATGAATCGTAAATAAGAATGTCTTTTGTATCCTTGTAGAGGAAAAATCATGGTTCGTGTAATCCATTATTTCGGAATTGGTGGCCGCTACTTTCAATAATACAAATATTATTGAATTCATTTTCTGTAATTTAAGGCAAACTGTGTTTAAGATTTGATGTTATCTTTATGAATCGTACGATTTCAATTGTTTATGATAACCTTATTATGTAAATTCTCCTTAACTACTTGTTTTTTATATCTAGAGTTAAGCTTATTTCTTTCCCCGTGTTTTTTCTCATAAATGACTTCCCCTACGAGATAGTCCTTTTCCTTTCTACCTTTGTTGTGAGAATTTAACATTTTCTCCTTTGCCTGTTTTAATAACTGTGGAATAGTATCATGTTCCATTTTATTGCATAATATATCGTACGGTCGTTGGTTGGTAATGGAATGTATTGTCATGTTATATTTCTGAGCTGCTCTAATTATAACTTCAGAATAATCAACTAAGTTCATCTTTGATGCAACGAGCAATTTCAGTAAGAGTTGAATGAGCCCTTTCTATTTGTCCATTGGACGTACTATGGCGAGGATCTGCGAAATATGAATTAATACCGTATCTTTGTGCAAAGGATTTAAATTGTGTTGATGATAAACTAGGCTCGTTATCCATCATTAAAGTTTTAGCAAGTGGAAAATGTTGCAATATTTTTGAAATTTTGGTTTCTATGTTGAGTTTATTTTGAATCTCCCTTACAACTAAGTATTTTGAATATGAATCAATACAAGTAATGAACATTAAAGTTTGAGCGAAAAAAATGTCGATATGCAAATTTTCTCCTTCTTTATTTGGGATGGGTGCTTGACCAATAGGAAATAGTACAGGGTGTTTATTATATTTGTTACTATTACAAATTGTACAGTTCTTTATGTACTCCTGGAGTTTTTTGTTCAAATTTGGCCAATAGTATAGTCTGTTAATTTGCTTGTAATTTTCGTCCAGTCCCCTGTGTGCTCTACAATGAGATTCTTCTATTATTAAATCTCTGTCTTCAGGGTTTTCTACATCTTGGAATATTTTTGTATATAGGAATTTATTCGTGAAATTTTCCTTAAGTGGATTTTGAATTTTGTATAAATCTTCTAAAGTACAGTGAATACATATTGTTATGTCAGGAGGGATATATTCCCTTAAGATTGATACCAAATTTTCCGGGGTATCAAATTCTATTATATGTCTGGTATTTCCGAATATATTGACCATCTCATGTATTGTATACCTCCCCGTTGCTATTAGCAATTGTTGCTTAAACTGGTTTAAGGGTTTGCGGGTTTCTTGTATAACATTCTCAAAACTACTCTCTGCAGAATGCTGAGTGTTTTGATCTGAGACCGACTCGTTACTGTCCGTTAGGTTGTTAATTTGAATTCTTGATAGGGCGTCAGCAACTGCATTGGTAGATCCTGGCTTATAAATTATTTTGGGAGAGTAACTTTCAATGAATGAGTACCATCTTTTCATCTCGATGTTTGGATTTTTTTGAGAGATCGAGAAAGACAGTGATTGGTGATCTGTATAGATTTCTATGTTGTTAACGCCATATAAATAGTTTCGCAAATTTTTAAATGCCGAAACTATTGCTAAAAGTTCTTTCTTATTGGTTGCATATATTTGTTCGGCTTTAGTTAGAGTTTTTGAAATGAAGGTTATTGGTTTTCCTTCCTGTAAAAGAACATCACCAATAGCTAGATCGGACGCATCGGTCGTTAAAGTGAATTTTTTATTATAATCAGGTTGTACCAATTCGATTTGTGCAATTAAATTATCTTTGAGCTCGTTAAAAGCTCTTACAGCTGAATCGTCCAACTGTATGGAAGTTTTACGGGACATTTTTTTGGATACTTTACCATTTTGACCTTCCAAATTCTTTGCTAGCGGTTTTGCAATCTTTGCATAATCTTGTACAAATTTTCTGTAATAGCCGGTAAGGCTTAGGAAGCTTCTAAGCTCTTGAATGTTTTTTGGAATTGGATACTTTAATATTGTGGATATTTTTTCGGGGTCTGTTTTGATTACATTGTGGGAAACAACGTAGCCAAGAAATGTGGTTTCTAATTTGAAGAACTTTGATTTTTCAATTGAAATTTTCATATTTGCGTTCAGCAATATATTAATTATGACGATTAAGTCCTTGTAATGTTGTTCTATTGTTTTAGAAAATATAATAATGTCATCCATATATACGTGACATGTTTTACCTACTTGTTCTCTCAAAATATCATCCATTGCTCGTTGGAATATTCTGGGAGCGTTCGTTAGCCCAAATGGCATGAAATGAGGTTTTTTTTTATGTCTGTTTCTTTCATTAGAATCTGGTGAAACCCAGACTCCAAGTCGATCGTGGAAAAGTATTTAGCCTTTCCAAGATTTGACAAAATCACTGAAGGATCTTGCATTGGATATCTGTGTTTTCATTTAGTTTTTTATAGTCTATAACTAATCTTAGTTTTGCCGTACCATCTTCATTAAATCCTTTTTTTAGTACCACTAAAACTAGAGAATTATAAGGGCTTTTGCTTGGTCTTATAATTCCTTCTTTTAACATGCGATTAACTTCAGAGTATACGAAATCTGAAGCCGATAGAGCATAGGGATACTGTTTGCTATAAATAGCTCTATCGTTTTTGGAGTTTAGTTCACCGCGAATATCAGTCCTGAAAGGGACTTGCATATTTATCTTCGAGTGCTCTTTATTGATAATATTTATTATCTCATTTTCCAAATCCATTCTTTGGTCTGGAGTTGATTCACTCATATTGTTTATTTCATTGTTGTCGGATAAATCAACGAAGGCTTGTTCAGGACTTTTTAATCCCAAACTAGAATTTTTGTCGGATACTTCAACGACGGCGCGCTCAGGATTTTTGAATCCCAAACTAGAATTTTTGTCGGATACTTCAACGACGGCGTGTTCAGGATATTTTAATCCCAAACTTGTTTTGCTTTCATTTGCCTCTTCAGACTCAGTTCTGATTTTGGCCTTTTCATCAAAGTATTTTCGTATAATAAACTCCTTTAATGGAAGAATTGTTTTTTCTTCCTATAAGGAAAGTTGGTTAAAAGAACTGTCATTATCATAAATTAATTTTTTTTCTTTTCCCCCATATTTTATTACTCCTTTTTCTGTGTCTATTACAACTCCTATTGTTTTTAATAGGTTGTAACCTATTAGAAAATCTGATTTTAACCCGTCTATTTCATAAAATGTCTAACGCGTGTCAAAGATCGTTACCATGTGATAATATTTAATTATAGAATATCCATTAACCTTACATACTCTTTAATATATTGAAGCTCGTTTTTGTTTTTATAAATTCCTGTTTTGATATAGCAGGAGGTTGTTCCTGTGTCAATTAAGATTTTAAGCTTTTTATTTATTATGCTATCATATCGGATTAGGTAGGGTAATCCTACTCCGGATTCTGGCCTAAAAAATGATCCTCTTCGATATTATTTAATCGCATAGTATTGTTTGCCGGTTGGTTAACCGTACCTGTTGGTTCTCTTTTGTTCTGAGCATTATTTTGCTAAGTTGTTTGTGTCTCTGGCTTTTTATTTTGATTCCATTTATTCTGATTATAGTTGTTGTTACCATAATTGTTATAACCCTAATTGTACTTTGGCCTATTCTGAATCTGTAAGGATTCATCTACGTCCATCGGTTCTGGCTTGCTTTGCTGAGCTTACTGGATTTTACTGTCTGCCCTGACTCCAATTAAGATTTTTATTTTGATTATAAATGTTTCTATTCTGGCTATCGGGTTGATTAAACCTCAAGTTGTTAGTATTCCTCTGATTACTATTATGGTTATTATGGTTATTTTGCTTGGGTCTATTATTTGAGTTTTGGTACCCGAATAAATTTGACTCATAACTGATGTGCAATTGTTAGCGAATTGAGCCCTCAAATTATTGCTTTCTAGTTCTTGTACTATTACCATAGCGTTCGGTAAGAAAAAATATAGAAAATATGACGTCTGAGATATGGCCGTTGAGGCCAGTTATGAATACTCTTAGAGCTGTCTTTTTGTGTTTTTCGTTCATTTCAGCAGTTAAAGGCTTGTTTCTGCCGTAAGTCATAATGGTTTTATTTATTAGAAGAGTTAGTTTTTTATTAACTAACCCATAATAATCCATTATGGACAGTTTCCCTTGACTTAGTACTCCTAAGTCTTGCTCAATTATATGGATTGGACGTTTGTCGCTAAAAACAAAGTCCAACCTTGCCATTATGGCGTCAAAATTTAGTACCGTGCCATTGTGTGTTAGGGCATCGTTTGCTGTGCCAGTTATTTTGTTCCTCAAGGTTGATAATGCAGAAAAGAACCTTTCGCTACCTCTAGCATATTGTCCCATGGCTATTTCTGCTGATTCCCTCCAACTCACATATTTGTCTTCTTCTCCTTTAAATTCCCTGACTGATTTGAAAATTTCAAAGGAAGTTTCACATTTAATATTTGGGTCAATGACTTCTACTTGAAAATCTTCAACCTTTTTTATATTTTGATTTAGTTGTGCTTTTAAACTCACGATCTCATTCCTTAAGGGATTCAATTCTTCTTCTTCAATTTGATTTCTGATCGTCGCTATTTAGCGTGGGGTTGCCCTCAGCTCTTCCTTCTTGTTGGATTTGGTATTTGAATTTATAGGTTATTGTTTTTGAATTTTGTTTCTCAGTTGTTTTTTTGTATCAGCTTTCACTTTCACAGTTTTTAAATATGTGTTTAACTTTGTAAATTGTTTGGTTTTATTTTTTGAGACCGTTTAGTTTTTGTTAAACCGAAGTAGTAGGGAAAGACGGGTTCTGGGACAATTAGCATATTAATGGCCCCCGCCCCCTTACTAATTAGCATATTAATGACCCCCGCCTCTCACTAATTAACATATTAATGGCCCCCGCCTCTTCATTAATGTATGCGGGTTCTGGGACAATTAGCATAATCCATAAATTATCTGATTTTAAGGGGTTTAGATGTCATAAAAATTTCACGATCATATCCATAAAGACTATACTAAATTGCCCCCCAACCCCACACCACCATGTGACAATACTGATCACGTGACCTTTTTGCCTCATTATCAGCAATTAATATTCAGCAGGTGTTGCTGTACACGGGAGAAAGGTCGCACACTTTCCCCACATCCCCATGTGACAATATTGATCATGTATCCTTTTCCTCATTATCAGCAATTAACATTCAGCAGGTGTTGCTGTGCACGTGAGAAAGGTCGCAAACCCAAAACATTTAAAGCTGGTTGCCTTAGAGGGACATGTCCGACCATGTTGGGGAATAACGTTTCCTATGATTGTAAAACTAATTTAGAAATCAAAAGATCCCCAAATAAAATAAATCCCACAAGTTAATGATTCTCAGATGTCGAATATTTTCAAACAGACTTTTTTTTTCGCCCCAGAATGTTTAACTGGTAAATTTTTTCAAGATCTCTCCTTTCTACAAACGGGTCATAAACATATCATAAAAGGGATTCAAGCAAGAGCTACCCGAACATGCGCACCTGTCTATTACCTGACCGGAATAAAAGGGACACATGCACAAGTCTGAAGGCGCACGCCCATTGACAAAATCATGAGCCTCACGCCAACGACCTCACGGCTAAGTGCGAGCTCTAATACGTTCCCATAATAGGGGTTGAAATCACGACCGCGCAACAACTCGCAAGTAGCCGACATATCTCAGTCAAGGAAATTTTTTGCATTCTCCGTACCTGTAATTTTAATTCGAAATAAAATGTCAGAAGTTTATTTTGTACCATAAAAATACATTTATTCATTACATTTATTTATTTTGGTATTGCGAACATTTTTTTTATATATAGAAATTAATTTTCTGCTATGATTTTGGCGATTTGCATAGAAGAAGCAGGCGCACGTTTCCGACGTCATTTCTGGATTACAAAATGTAAAGTGTTCACCATAATTCGTAGTTTTGAGGTCATGTCCACCTCGATTCATGAACATAGTTTTTGTGTTTAGAAGGTATTGAAAATGCTGACCAATTATCTCTCCTTTAAATTGTTCAATAAATTGGTCAATTTCCTCATGAAACTTAATTTGGTTAATTTTGTTTCCTTGCACATCCTTACACATCTAGTCTCAACTTTAAAATAATGTATAAAAATTATTTTATTGTTTTGAAGCTACTTTTAAACAAGGAAGAACGCTATAGTCGAGTACCTCGACTATCAGATACCCGTTACTCAAAGGGAAATGGAGATATGCAAGCAGCAAAGCGAAATTAAAATGCGCCACCTACCGGCGGTAGACAGATTTAAGCGTTATGGGCGTTAGAGTGAGCGTGGCAGAATTATTTTGGATCAATCGATAGGTATTGACGACACCAATACATTTCAGTTAAAATTTTTTATCTAGCATGCAAATTTTGGGCGTCACAGGTTTTCGCGGTTTGTGGGCGTTTAAGTGGGCGTGGCGAACTTTTTTTTAGGTCAATCGATAGGTTTTGATGAGAACAATACATTTCAGTTAAAATTTTCTATCTAGCATCAAAACTGTAGGAGTTACAGTTTTGGGCGGTTTGTGGGCGTTAGAGTGGGCGTGGCAGTCTACTGAAACAAACTTGCGCTGCGTAAGAAGCTCAGGAATCTGTACGCCAAATCTCAATAGCCTAGCTCTCATAGTTTCCGAGATCTCAGCGTTCATCCGGACGGACAGACAGACGGAGAGACGGACAGACGGACAGACGGTCAGACGGACAGACGGACAGACGGACATGGCTAGATCGACTCGGCTAGTGATCCTGATCAAGAATATATATACTTTATGGGGTCGGAAACGCTTCCTTCTGCCTGTTACATACTTTCCGACGAATCTAGTATACCCTTTTACTCTACGAGTAACGGGTATAAAAATGTCAAAATAATGTATGCATTGTTTAGAGCACAAACCCCGCCCTTAAGGTGTGTTTCACAATAGGGAAACCGGTTTCCTTTAAACCTGTTTAATGTCGGACAGCCCATTTCCTCGACATTAATGAGCTGACGACTCCCAAAAAAGGTCTGTAGAAATCGTTTCTCTTCCACACCTTTACAAATAATTTGTTTTCCGCTTGTAATTGTCCTTAGATACTTTCGAGTTTGTGGAAAACTATTTTCTCCATCGTTCCAAAAAATTTTGTGATGTGTATTGGTTAACCAAATTGCAGTCTTTCGAGATTTTGTATTTAGCAAAGTAAAATCATATGGTGGTTCTACTAAAAAAAATATTATTCAAGTTTGGATCTTTTTCGAATACAATTCCAATTTCCTTTAGAATAAAATTATTATTATTATCAAAGAAACCTTGAACATCAATCGAAACAGTATCTTTCAACATTTTTCTAATGTTAAACAACTCGTTGTACTAGTCCGTTTAGTGGGTTATATTCAACTAAACGGTCTTGTATGAGGAGACAATAATCTTGGGTATTTTCATGTCTTGGAGTCTTTAGTTCTATTGAAATTCTCACATCAATAGGACCAATTTTACTGATTCATTTTGATATGAAAGATCAACCACAATAATAGGGGTCTTCAATTTAAATTCGTTTGGGGTCAAAAATGGTTGTGATTCACGATTAACTAGATTGAAATCTTGTATACATTTCATATAGGTGAGCATACTAATTCTTACTAAAATCAACATTCAGATTATCACATGGATATGACTCAGAATTCAAGTGAACTTTCAAGTTTGATAAGTTATTTGTGATAAGTTCTCCATTTAGTGTAAATCCAATTATGGCAAATCTTGGTTTTTTGCGGTTAGCCGACAATTTCACATTCCAGTTGTGTTGACTTCCATACCCCAATTTGGCGTTAACATATGAATCCCAACTCCGGAATGCGATTGGTAGGTTTATACCACTTTTAATAATATCGTACATCTTAATTTTTTGCAAAATCGCTCAGAGTTACATGGGGAATTTTCCACATTTTATTCGTAATTTCCAACTTAAAAGTTTGTTCATTTCTGGTTTGCTCAAACACATCACCAAGATTCTTAGTTAGCATCAACACTAGTTCATGCTTACAATTTAACAAAACTTTTTTATAATCCTCAGCCAATCCCAACTAATTTTTTAATGGTACAGAAAAATTTTAATTGGGGATCCCGTAGAAATTTCGTCTCCACTGCTCCATCCAGAATTTAATAGGTATTGACTTTGAAGATTATCCAGAGATATACAATTTTTTAGGGTAGTAGCCATACCGACATAGACTTGACACGTTGGACTCGTTGTATTTAGTTGTTACCTAGCAGTATTTTGATGGTTACTTTCTTTTTAGTCTTGCTTTTGGATGGTTACTTTTTGTATAGTACCTGTACAGTACTTGATTTTGGATGGTTACTATCTGTATAGTATCTGTAAAGTACTTGGTTTTAGATGATAACTAAATGTTAACAAGTATTATGAGTCGCTATAGTCTCTTATTAAGAACTATCAAAGTACACAAGTTAAAGTTTCTAAGATGTGTTAGCCAAACACACTTGCAGTGAACTATCATTACCTGACCGTCATCAAAGTCACATGCCCAAGACCCAAGGACATTGAATAAAATACTTCCTCTTCATTTGTACCTGGAGTTTTAATTACAGTCAGATACAAAATTTGTAGGATTATTCAGTATTTCTTTATATATTTTATTATTGTAAACATATTTCATTAAATTCATAATTAATTATATTTTATGTATATTTGTATATAATTAATTTTCTTACTTCAGCCCTCTGTAAGAAACATGTCGCTTATTAATCTTCGTTCCAAGCGTAGATTTTCGCTTGGTTCCCATAGATAGATGTAAAATAGTTCTCACAATTTAATCTTTCTCAGATGCTGAATTATTTTTAAAGCATTCATTTGTTCCATCCCATAATAATATTGTAACATATTTCGAAGGCATCATTAGCTAGCATAGGAGCGCCTATCAATTTAATTTTTGATTGAAGTTTATGATAGAGGTGTTGGGACCTGGTAATATCGGTTTTTGTTGTCAACTATTTTTCTAGTTCTAGTTTTCTAATTCTATTCTATTTGTATACTATTTGTATGAGTAAGGCATCATTGTCTAAGATTCTGAATAAGTTTAATAAACTCTTTAATTACAATACTGATTAGCTGGTTACTATATATTTAGTAGATGTATACAAGTTGTTGAGTATCTGGTTTCTATATGTTTAATAGATGTATACAAGTTGTTTACTAGATGTATACAAGTTGTTTACTAGCTGTTTAGTATCTGGCTACTATATATTTAGTAGATGTATACAAGTTGTTTAGTATCTGGTTACTATATATTTAGTAGATGTATACAAGTTGTTTAGTATCTGGTTTCTATATGTTTAATAGATGTATACAAGTTGTTTACTAGATGTATACAAGTTGTTTACTAGCTGTTTAGTATCTGGTTACTATATATCTAGTAGATGTATACAAGTTGTTTAGTTCTGGTTACAATATATTTAGTAGATGTATGCAAGTTGTTTAGTATCTATGTTTAGTAGATGTATATAAGTTGTTTACTAGATCTATACAAGTAGTTTACTAGCTGTTTAGTATCTGGTTTCTATTTGTTTAGTAGATGTATACAAGTTGTATAGTAGATGTATACAAGTTGCTTACTAGCTGTTTAGTATCTGGTTTATATATGTTTAGTATCTGTTTACTTGATGTTTACTAGTTATTATTAGCTGGTTACTAGTTGTTATTAACGTCTACGAGCTTTTACAGTCTTTTGTTAAGAATGATCAAAAATTCTTGATCACTAGACGACTTTCGATGTGAAGTAAAAACTTACACTCTGATTTTCAGTGTGTTTGCTATGTACGTAAGAAAGAATGCAAAGCCAAAATAGCTCAAGGTTGATATATAAATCTTAGAGGAACATGTCCGATTATGTTGGGGGAAGATGTATCCTGTGATTGTAAAACTAATTAAGATATAAATTGTTCACAAGTTGTCTAAAATCTGTGTAGAAGCTGCTTTGATAAACAATTTTGATTCATAATTACAGATATTAAGAATATATAATAATATCATCCACTTTAACTAGTATATTGTTAAAATAAAACATTTCCATTTTTCATATTCTTTCATCTTATGTAGGTATAATAAATGTAATCTTAACTACGATAGCTAGCCTTACATCCCATAACTATAGTTATTAGCTACAATAAAATGTCTAGAAAGAACAAAATATATGAATGTCCAAAAACCATTTAAAACTAACTATAATTGGGAAAGTAATTGAAATCGCTCCGGCGTAATACAGTAAAAAACAAAAAACACTGTGATTATCCCATTTTCTATCACCATAACAAATGTGTATACCCACACCTAAATGACCAATTATATCCTTTGTCCAAAAATGTCTGTGACTTTCACTTATAAATTTGTCATCGATAATTTAAATCCGTACCGTAATTTAACCGTACCATAACCCCAGAGTCAAGTTGGTTACCTACAATAAACATAGGTGGTGGTGTAAAGGATTGCTAAAATGCCTCGACGCAGGCGCAAATGTCATAAAAAATGATCATAAAAATATAATTAGGAAAGTAATTTTTATTTGCGAACCATTTATAACTGTTACCAACAACACAAATAGTTATGTTACAAAGGATTTGCGTCAATGCCTCGACGCAGGCGCAAAGGTCAAGGTATTGGAAAAAAATTCATGGAATATTATCCCTTCATAAAAGAGGTCATAAAATATATAGTTAGGAAAGTATTTTTTATTTGCGAACAATTTATAAATGTTACCAACAACACAAATAGTTGTTACAAAGGATTGCTAAAATACCTTGATGCAGTCGCAAAGGTCAAGGTAATGGAAAAATTCATGGAATATTATCCCTTGACCAAAAACGAAAATTTCTTCTATTTGGATAATAAAAAAATACATATTAATTCAATACTTTGATTTTTCCATAAAAATGCTTAATAAATCTAGTTGTTTGATATTCTCTAACTAATTGAGTAATATGTTTTCATGTGCCTATTTAATTTACCAAAAACAGTATTAGTCTTCTCTCATAAAATTTATCTTTTGGATCCCTCTAATTCCCCACCGGTGAAATATATGTTCCTCATATTTAATAATGATGGTTTGTCATAGATGGGTACTTGTAATTCATATTTAAGATACTTACATCCTTCTCTAACTAATATCCTTTTATCCATCATGTAAACAGGTTTAGAATTGTATTGCGTGCTTCAACCCCTAGCCACACCAACCACTGTAACTGATTTGACTTTTCCAATGGCTACCCCAGATACCTACTCTGTACTTTTCTTTTGATTTTCCCCTTTCCTTTCTAAGCAATGTACACAATTTTTAAACTGGTTCTGTCCTCCCTCTTTAATGGCATCCTCTACTTTATTTTCGTTATATTTCTGATCTTTTCCTAACAGTAGGTTATTAAATTTTTATCATTTTATGGGATTATTGAGCACCCGAAATCCCTGATATTAACTCATAACATGTAACTACCAGAATATAGTAAAAGATATCAGACTCTAAAAAGACTAGATTTACCTATAATTAAATGTACCATCTACAATCCCTGGAGAAGAGCTTAGTATTTGCAGTTTAATTTTCAAATTTATTGATTTCACAGATTCCCGCTGGTGAATACCAATTTTTAACAAATGGCTGCCAACTCCATTCCATACAGACACTGGTTTACAACCTCATAGAACTGACTCTCAAGGTACCTGTAATGCACAATATATTTCTGTCTCTTTTCTTCTAATCAATATTAAAAAATTTCAAAAACTGGTTTTGGAGTTAGTTTTATTCTTAGAATTAAATTATAAAAAATTATTAAGCCAACAGAGATAATAATGTTTTTGTGATAGTATCCCATGAATAATACATAATTCTTATTTGTATATTTTCAAAATTATTTATTTTAGAAAATTATTCATTAATCACATTTAAATAATATTCATAATATATCTTACAATTTTTTAAATTTATCAATAGAGTTTCCCAATTATTAATATTAAATGATATTGCATCATATCTATTCTTAAGATTAAATATTAAGATGGGTTCGTCCTCGCGAGACATATCGCTGACCAACTCACATTGGTCTGCCTCACCATTAAATTTAAGACATTCTAAGTCTGATATTGAATCCCTTATACGGAAAATCATCTCCTTAACTTCCAGTAGCAGTCGTGACAGCGGATAATTTTCGATTTCCGCGTCGTTTTGTTTGTAGTATTCGTCTCATTAGATAGAATATCTCGATACTGTCATACTAGACACACGTTGGTAACGTAGATATACCGTTGATAAACGGAAACATTTTCGCTCGTACTCTCTTTCACACAAGTGGATGTAGCGGCAAACTTTCATAACTTTCACAATTGCTTGGTAGGCTCTCTTCTAGCTTTCCTCGCGTTTCTTCAACTTTCAACTTTGTTTTGTCTCCGGATATAAACATAGCCCCCTCTATCGCAGGTGCTTGCTCTTCCTTCTGACCAGTAGATTCTCTCATCAATAGCATTTTCTCAGCATTTGCATCACATTTCTCAAACATTTGCTTGTTGTACACAATCTGTACCATCACCATTTTCTTCAATTTTTGTTTTTTGGAAGATCAATTGCTGTTGAAACTTGGTTGTCTCCATCATCAGCTCGGTGATTCGATTTTCCACGTTCTCAATATCAAAGAGATGGGAATCGATATTGTTTTCGCTCTGCAAATCCACCAAGCGCCATTTCAGGATGTCCAACTCCTCTATAGTATCATAATAGATACTACCGAATTCTCGCCGCAACTCTTTGGAAACCTTTAAAATTTCCTTGAAGATTCCTATCTCAACCAACAAATCTTCATTTATTTTAAAGTCACAGTGGTTGATTTGCTTGCTGATTTCAGTCATCTTTTGTCTTTCGATTCAAATTTTGTACTGTTTTAGGTTTTGTAATCTCATCAACCAGGAAAAGACAGAACGTAGAATCGAGCAGGTACTTTATATCCAAGGATCAAACCCCCTCCCCAAGAATCAAACCACCATCCCATCCGATTGGCTTAAGTAAAACCATTCCACACTGTGTCAAAGTGAGAAGAAGAATACATAAGAAACCGGAAATCAAAGGCAAAGTAAGATTGTAGGCCATCATATATCGATATTGGGAACTGTTGTTATATGAGTATGCGTACATTTAATTGTATTTAATATAATAGTTGTTGATAATTATAATTTTATAATGGTCATCATTAAGTAGGAGGAGTGGAACAGAATTTTTATTGTTAATATTTAATATTAAAAATAGATATGATGCAATATCATTTCATATTAATAATTGGGAAACTTTATTGATAAATTTAAAAAATTGTAAGTTATATTATGAATATTATTTGAATGTGATTAATAAATAATTTTCTAATATAAAAAAATTGAAAATATACAAATAAGAATTATGTATTATTAACGGGATACTATCACAAAAACATTATTATCTCTGTTGGCTTAATAATTTTTAATAATTTAATTCTAAGAATGAAATGAACTCCAAAACCAGTTTATGAAATTTTTTAATATTGATTAGAAGAAAAGAGACAGAAATGTATTGTGCATTACAGATACCTTGAGAGTCAGTTCTATGAGGTTGTAAACCAGTGTCTGAATGGTATGGAGTTGGCAGCCATTTGTTAAAAATTGGTATTCACCAGCGGGAATCTGTGAAATCAATAAATTTGAAAATTAAACTGCAAATACTAAGCTCTTCTCCAGGGATTGTAGATGGTACATTTAATTATAGGTAAATCTAGTCTTTTTAGAGTCTGATATCTTTTACTATATTCTGGTAGTTACATGTTATGAGTTAATATCAGGGATTTCGGGTGCTCAATAATCCCATAAAATGATAAAAATTTAATAACCTACTGTTAGGAAAAGATCAGAAATATAACGAAAATAAAGTAGAGGATGCCATTAAAGAGGGAGGACAGAACCAGTTTAAAAATTGTGTACATTGCTTAGAAAGGAAAGGGGAAAATCAAAAGAAAAGTACAGAGTAGGTATCTGGGGTAGCCATTGGAAAAGTCAAATCAGTTACAGTGGTTGGTGTGGCTAGGGGTTGAAGCACGCAATACAATTCTAAACCTGTTTACATGATGGATAAAAGGATATTAGTTAGAGAAGGATGTAAGTATCTTAAATATGAATTACAAGTACCCATCTATGACAAACCATCATTATTAAATATGAGGAACATATATTTCACCGGTGGGGAATTAGAGGGATCCAAAAGATAAATTTTATGAGAGAAGACTAATACTGTTTTTGGTAAATTAAATAGGCACATGAAAACATATTACTCAATTAGTTAGAGAATATCAAACAACTAGATTTATTAAGCATTTTTATGGAAAAATCAAAGTATTGAATTAATATGTATTTTTTTATTATCCAAATAGAAGAAATTTTGGTTTTTGGTCAAGGGATAATATTCCATGAATTTTTCCATTACCTTGACCTTTGCGACTGCATCAAGGTATTTTAGCAATCCTTTGTAACAACTATTTGTGTTGTTGGTAACATTTATAAATTGTTCGCAAATAAAAAATACTTTCCTAACTATATATTTTATGACCTCTTTTATGAAGGGATAATATTCCATGAATTTTTTTCCAATACCTTGACCTTTGCGCCTGCGTCGAGGCATTGACGCAAATCCTTTGTAACATAACTATTTGTGTTGTTGGTAACAGTTATAAATGGTTCGCAAATAAAAATTACTTTCCTAATTATATTTTTATGATCATTTTTTATGACATTTGCGCCTGCGTCGAGGCATTTTAGCAATCCTTTACACCACCACCTATGTTTATTGTAGGTAACCAACTTGACTCTGGGGTTATGGTACGGTTAAATTACGGTACGGATTTAAATTATCGATGACAAATTTTTAAGTGAAAGTCACAGACATTTTTGGACAAAGGATACAATTGGTCATTTAGGTGTGGGTATACACATTTGTTATGGTGATAGAAAATGGGATAATCACAGTGTTTTTTGTTTTTTACTGTATTACGCCGGAGCGATTTCAATTACTTTCCCAATAATAGTTAGTTTTAAATGGTTTTTGGACATTCATATATTTTGTTCTTTCTAGACATTTTATTGTAGCTAATAACTATAGTTATGGGATGTAAGGCTAGCTATCGTAGTTAAGATTACATTTATTATACCTACATAAGATGAAAGAATACGAAAAATGGAAATGTTTTATTTTAACAATATACTAGTTAAAGTGGATGACATTATTATATATTCTTAATATCTGTAATTATGAATCAAAATTGTTTATCAAAGCAGCTTCTACACAGATTTTAGACAACTTGTGAACAATTTATATCTTAATTAGTTTTACAATCACAGGATACATCTTCCCCCAACATAATCGGACATGTTCCTCTAAGATTTATATATCAATCTTGAGCTATTTTGGCTTTGCATTCTTTCTTACGTACATAGCAAACACACTGAAAATCAGAGTGTAAGTTTTTACTTCACATCGAAAGTCGTCTAGTGATCAAGAATTTTTGATCATTCTTAACAAAAGACTATACAAGCTCGTAGACGTTAATAACAACTAGTAACCAGCTAATAATAAATAGTAAACATCAAGTAAACAGATATTAAAGATATATAAACCAGTTACTAAACAGCTAGTAAGCAACTTGTATACATCTATTAAACAACTTGTATACATCTACTAATCATATAGAAAGCAGATACTAAACAGCTAGTAAACAACTTGTATACATCTAGTAAACAACTTATATACATCTACTAAACATAGAAACTAAACAACTTGCATACATCTACTAAATATATTGTAACCAGAACTAAACAACTTGTATACATCTACTAAATATATAGTAACCAGATACTAAACAGCTAGTAAACAACTAGTATACATCTAGTAAACAACTTGTATACATCTATTAAACATATAGAAACCAGATACTAAACAACTTGTATACATCTACTAAATATATAGTAACCAGATACTAAACAACTTGTATACATCTACTAAATATATAGTAGCCAGATACTAAACAGCTAGTAAACAACTTGTATACATCTAGTAAACAACTTGTATACATCTATTAAACATATAGAAACCAGATACTAAACAACTTGTATACATCTACTAAATATATAGTAACCAGCTAATCAGTATTGTAATTAAAGAGTTTATTAAACTTATTCAGAATCTTAGACAATGATGCCTTACTCATACAAACAGTATACAAATAGAATAGAATTAGAAAACTAGAACTAGAATAATAGTTGACAACAAAAACCGATATTACCAGGTCCCAACACCTCTATCATAAACTTCAATCAAAAATTAAATTGATAGGCGCTCCTATGCTAGCTAATGATGCCTTCGAAATATGTTACAATATTATTATGGGATGGAACAAATGAATGCTTTAAAAATAATTCAGCATCTGAGAAAGATTACATTGTGAGAACTATTTTACATCTATCTATGGGAACCAAGCGAAAATCTACGCTTGGAACGAAGATTAATAAGCGACATGTTTCTTACAGAGGGCTGAAGAATTATGAATTTAATGAAATATGTTTACAATAATAAAATATATAAAGAAATATTGAATAATCCTACAAATTTTGTATCTGACTGTAATTAAAACTCCAGGTACAAATGAAGGGGAAGTATTTTATTCAATGTCCTTGGGTCTTGGGCATGTGACTTTGATGACGGTCAGGTAATGATAGTTCACTGCAAGTGTGTTTGGCTAACACATCTTAGAAACTTTAACTTGTGTACTTTGATAGTTCTTAATAAGAGACTATAGCGACTCATAATACTTGTTAACATTTAGTTATCATCTAAAACCAAGTACTTTACAGATACTATACAGATAGTAACCATCCAAAATCAAGTACTGTACAGGTACTATACAAAAAGTAACCATCCAAAAGCAAGACTAAAAAGAAAGTAACCATCAAAATACTGCTAGGTAACAACTAAATACAACGAGTCCAACGTGTCAAGTCTATGTCGGTATGGCTACTACCCTAAAAAATTGTATATCTCTGGATAATCTTCAAAATCAATACCTATTAAATTCTGGATGGAGCAGTGGAGACGAAATTTCTACGGGATCCCCAATTAAAATTTTTCTGTACCATTAAAAAATTAGTTGGGATTGGCTGAGGATTATAAAAAAGTTTTGTTAAATTGTAAGCATGAACTAGTGTTGATGCTAACTAAGAATCTTGGTGATGTGTTTGAGCAAACCAGAAATGAACAAACTTTTAAGTTGGAAATTACGAATAAAATGTGGAAAATTCCCCATGTAACTCTGAGCGATTTTGCAAAAAATTAAGATGTACGATATTATTAAAAGTGGTGTAAACCTACCAATCGCATTCCGGAGTTGGGATTCATATGTTAACGCCAAATTGGGGTATGGAAGTCAACACAACTGGAATGTGAAATTGTCGGCTAACCGCAAAAAACCAAGATTTGCCATAATTGGATTTACACTAAATGGAGAACTTATCACAAATAACTTATCAAACTTGAAAGTTCACTTGAATTCTGAGTCATATCCATGTGATAATCTGAATGTTGATTTTAGTAAGAATTAGTATGCTCACCTATATGAAATGTATACAAGATTTCAATCTAGTTAATCGTGAATCACAACCATTTTTGACCCCAAACGAATTTAAATTGAAGACCCCTATTATTGTGGTTGATCTTTCATATCAAAATGAATCAGTAAAATTGGTCCTATTGATGTGAGAATTTCAATAGAACTAAAGACTCCAAGTCATGAAAATACCCAAGATTATTGTCTCCTCATACAAGACCGTTTAGTTGAATATAACCCACTAAACGGACTAGTACAACGAGTTGTTTAACATTAGAAAAATGTTGAAAGATACTGTTTCGATTGATGTTCAAGGTTTCTTTGATAATAATAATAATTTTATTCTAAAGGAAATTGGAATTGTATTCGAAAAAGATCCAAACTTGAATAATATTTTTTTTAGTAGAACCACCATATGATTTTACTTTGCTAAATACAAAATCTCGAAAGACTGCAATTTGGTTAACCAATACACATCACAAAATTTTTTGGAACGATGGAGAAAATAGTTTTCCACAAACTCGAAAGTATCTAAGGACAATTACAAGCGGAAAACAAATTATTTGTAAAGGTGTGGAAAAGAAACGATTTCTACAGACGTTTTTTGGGAGTCGTCAGCTCATTAATGTCGAGGAAATGGGCTGTCCGTCATTAAACAGGTTTAAAGGAAACCGGTTTCTCTATTGTGAAACACACCTAAAGGGCGGGGTTTGTGCTCTAAACAATGCATACATTATTTTGACATTTTTTAAAAGTAGCTTCAAAACAATAAAATAATTTTTATACATTATTTTAAAGTTGAGACTAGATGTGTAAGGATGTGCAAGAAAACAAAATTAACCAAATTAAGTTTCATGAGGAAATTGACCAATTTATTGAACAATTTAAAGGAGAGATAATTGGTCAGCATTTTCAATACCTTCTAAACACAAAAACTATGTTCATGAATCGAGGTGGACATGACCTCAAAACTACGAATTATGGTGAACACTTTACATTTTGTAATCCAGAAATGACGTCGGAAACGTGCGCCTGCTTCTTCTATGCAAATCGCCAGAATCATAGCAGAAAATTAATTTCTATATATAAAAAAAAATGTTCGCAATACCAAAATAAACAAATGTAAATGAATAAATGTATTTTTATGGTACAAAATAAACTTTTGACATTTTATTTCGAGTTAAAATTACAGGTACGGAGAATGGAAAATATTTCCTTGACTGAGATATGTCGGCTACTTGCGAGTTGTTGCGCGGTCGTGACTTCAACCCCTATTATGGGAACGTATTAGAGCTCGCACTTAGCCGTGAGGTCGTTGGCGTGAGGCTCATGATTTTGTCAATGGGCGTGCGCCTTCAGACTTGTGCATGTGTCCCTTTTATTCCGGTCAGGTAATAGACAGGTGCGCATGTTCGGGTAGCTCTTGCTTGAATCCCTTTTATGAGATGTTTATGACCCGTTTGTAGAAAGGAGAGATCTTGAAAAAATTTACCAGTTAAACATTCTGGGGCGAAAAAAAAAGTCTGTTTGAAAATATTCGACATCTGAGAATCATTAACTTGTGGGATTTATTTTATTTGGGGATCTTTTGATATCTAAATTAGTTTTACAATCATAGGAAACGTTATTCCCCAACATGATCGGACATGTCCCTCTAAGGCAACCAGCTTTAGATGTTTTGGGTTTGCGACCTTTCTCACGTGCACAGCAACACCTGCTGAATGTTAATTGCTGATAATGAGGAAAAGGATACATGATCAATATTGTCACATGGGGATGTGGGGAAAGTGTGCGACCTTTCTCCCGTGTACAGCAACACCTGCTGAATATTAATTGCTGATAATGAGGCAAAAAGGTCATGTGATCAGTATTGTCACATGGTGGTGTGGGGTTGGGGGGCAATTTAGTATACTCTTTATGGATATGATCGTGACATTTTTATGACATCTAAACCCCTTAAAATCAGATAATTTATGGATTATGCTAATTGTCCCAGAACCCGCATACATTAATGAAGAGGCGGGGCCATTAATATGTTAATTAGTGAGAGGCGGGGGTCATTAATATGCTAATTAGTAAGGGGGCGGGGGCCATTAATATGCTAATTGTCCCAGAACCCGTCTTTCCCTACTACTAACCGAAGGTTTATTATGTCGATTACTAATTAGCAGATTGTTGTAAGTAAAAGGGGATTATTTCATTTATTAATTTCCTCCTTTTATTTTTAACACAAACTTTTTTGTCGGTTGGGTTTTTATTAGACCACGCAAGTTCCTTTTCACTTTAAAGCCGTTGGTTATTTATTTTAAAGCTTTATTTAGAACAAATTAGGCGTGGCCCCACGTTGGGCGCCAATTAATTAGTTCACTCGTGAATTTATTAAAATAATGTATTGTATTTTTTATTCACTAAGTTAGAACTTTACAACATTTCCTTAGTATCGACTTTTATTAAATGTTCACAATTATTTTCTTATTCAACCGGATGCAAAAACGGACTGCCTGGCCAAGGGCCGCTTATCTGATAAACAAACCTCGGTTTAAGAGAATTGGGGAACTCATTAAGAGTTGGACAAGGGTTGGACTCAAGAGAGTCGGGAAATCGGATGATCAAATTCTCTGCTCAATTGCCAAACGGATTACGCTGCAGTTTTGGGGCTCGCCGGGTGTTGACCGGATGCTTGTGTTTACATTAGCTGGACCCAGCGTAGTTTATGTTAGGAGGACTGCGGCGCAATTGAATCTTAATAATGAACTTCGATTGAAGTGGGGGAGCTAATTGAGATTCTGTGGGAACGCTGAGTAAGGGGATCCCAGCTAAGAATTGTTTATAAGAAATTGTTTACGACTTGGGTAAGGCGGCTGGGCGCTCGAGCTGGAAAACGTTCTCAGCTAAGAATTGTATATGAAGAGTTTGTTTATAAATTGGGTAAAAAGGCTGGGATCATGAGCTGGATAACTTGCATGCCAAAATTGAACTACTCAAGTCTAAGCTCAGCTCCGCGCTCCAAGGCGCAGCGGATACTTCACGGAGGGGAGCTGGGAACAGCGCAGGAGAGCGGGAGCGCGAGAGAACGGGAGAGCGAGAGAGCGGTGCAGTTGGATAGCGGGGCCGGTCTAGACTCCCTGGACAGTGGGCCTGAAAATTCCACCCCCTATGCAATCGCCAGCGTTGCAAAAAGAGGCGGAACTTCGGCCAGTCGCCTACGCCTTAAGCCTGCGTACAGGTGACGGAGAGGATCCACCTGAACACCGTCTTCTGGGCTACTGGCAGTCCCTCGACGACCAAGTGGAAGCCCGGCTGTATCACCTACGGGTAGACGTCCGCGCCCAGAATCAAGGAAATGGTGGCTGGCCGATGGAAACGCTCATCCGCGAGCAGTAGCTCCTTAAACTTCTTGACGACGCTCTCACTGAGCGCACGGATGGGGGTGCGGATGCGCACGTTCGGCTCGATGTTGAGGACCACCTCCAGCTTGATGGCCTCGTCGACCTTCGACCGAATCGTCGCCGTGCAGATGCTCTCATCGCCCACGTTTGTTGTCGGCAAACGAAACGAGGCGGCCAGGGATGCATCGATGGAGCTTGTCGGGGTGCACGGATCGATGAGTGCGGCGGTGTCAAAAGTCTTCTCCCCGATCTCGACGATCACCAAAGCAGTCGGGAGGACGTTGACGCTATGACGCTGGAGAAGTGCCGCGGGCGACGAAGCTGGTGTCGTGGATGCTGAACGCGCTGGAGGGGCAAGCGTTTGGCGAGTTGGCGGATCTTGCCGGCGCGAACGCTGCGGAGAAGCGGGCTGTTGCTTGGAGCCGGACTTTTTCCGGGAAACAAGTTCGCGCATGTGGAGCAGCGTGTGATGGTTCCGGTTGCACGTTCTGCACCGGTCACCGCTACGACAGCTCCCAGTGGAGTGCTCGTGTGCGAGACAGTTCGCGCAGTACTTGTTTATAAGAACTGCCCGCAGCCGCTTCTCTGCGCTCAGCTTTATGAACCTCTGACACTTCCGAAGAGGATGGAGTCCGCGGCAGACTCGGCATCGGTAGGACTGAGTACCTCGAGTACGTCTGCTATCCAGAGCCTGAGCGCTACGTGGACGGGGAGCCATTTTCCTGTTTAGAGTGTGGATAAGGAAAAAACAAACAGGGCTGATTAACAATGACGTGGATAATGGCTACGGACTAAGGTGTATAAGAAACGCGGCTCGTTACGAGGTAGTTTTGGACGGCTCTCTTGGAAGAAGAACCACCTTGGTCACTAGACGTTTGACAATGCCGCGTGTCGTACGAATGTCGACTACGCGGACATTGTCATCGGCTCCCGGAAAAACGGAGTCTATTCTTCCGAGTCTCCACTCATTTGAGGGCATATTAACATCCTTAATGACGACCAGATCGCCGACACGCAGATGTTCTGTGGGGACTTGCCACTTGTTGCGCTTGTGGAACTCCTTAAGGTACTCATCCTTCCATCGAGTGCGGAATTGTTGATGGAGAGACTTTAAGTGCTGCCACCGGTTCAGAATGGACTGAGATTCGCCCTTTACTTCAGGTTCCACTATGGATAGAAGAGGTCCACCAACAAGAAGGTGCCCTGGTGTCAACGCTAAGAGATCAGTTGGATCCTTGGACATGGGAGATAGCGGTCTGGAATTCAGACAAGCTTCGATTCTCGCTAGGAGGGTGGCCAGCTCTTCAAAGGTGTACTTCCGTGTAGCGGTGGACTTGTAAAATAAGGGCTTGAAGCTCTTGACACCAGCTTCCCATAGGCCTCCCATATGGGGTGCCCCAGGAGGAATGAATTGCCAGGTGAGCTGTTGATTACTATACGGAACTCTCGGAAAAGCACGGTGGAGGCGCCGACGAAGGTCTTTTCATTGTCGGACAGGACTTGGCGAGGACACCCTCTTCTAGATACAAAACGAGCGAAAGCGGCAAGAAACTTTTCAGTCGTTAAGTCGGATGTAGGCTCTAGATGGATGGCCTTTGTAGAAAAACAAACGGAAACCAACACATACCTTTTCGTAATGAGACAAGCTCTTCCGGTATAATTTTTTATATCAAACGGGCCCGCGTAGTCCATCCCCCTGTACGTGAACGGACGGGAAAAAGACACTCTCTCTTTTGGAAAACTTCCCATCATCTGGACTTGCAATCTCTTTTTGTGGATAACGCAGACCTTGCAGGAGTTAACCACTGCCTTCACCAAGTTCTTTATTCTCGGAACCCTGTATCTGGACCGGGTGAGACGCACCACTAACTGATTACCACCATGTAACGAAATGAGATGCACTGATTAGCCCTTTCTTGTCTAGAAAGGGGCTCAGGGAGAGAATCGAACTTGCCGCGGGCACAGGACGCTTTTGACTCAAGCATCGGTATTCTTCAAAAAAATACCTGCGCTGAGTGCAAATTGTCATGAGTTCTTCCGCGGCGGCAACGTCCTGAGCCTCTAGACGGACCCCGGAAAGCGGTGATTGTCTTCGACATCGTTGGACAAATCGATAAATTTACGCGAGGACCCGCAAAACTCTATCTAAATTTTAAAAGCGATCCAGGAAATCTTCTATCGGCATAGACGCCACATGGGCTTTAACGGCACGCTTTTCGATCTCAGTCACCGGCAGGTCGGTTCCCTGGCTGGGAAAATGATCGCGTATACGTTGCAGACAAGTGGGTCCATGCCACCAAAGCGGGTTATCCACCAGCTCTTGAAGGGGAACTCCTCGACTAGCCACATCAGCTGGATTATGTTCGGATTGAACGTGCGACCAATTGGCCGCCTCAGTGGACTCGGTGATCTTCGCCACCCTGTTGGCAACGATCGTTGTCCAATGGCACGCTGGTTTGGCTAACCATGCTAGCACAATCGTGAAATCGGACCAACAATGGAATTTTGAGGCCAGCCTCGGCATATTAGGAAAAATGGCATCGGCCATCTCGGACAAAAGGAGAGCCCCACATAACTCCAGCCTGGGAAGGGACACCGTTTTGACTGGCGTCACACGCGTCTTGGCCGTGAGCAAGTGCACCGTCTTATAGCCCACCCCTACGCACACATAGATCGCAGCACCGTATGCCTTTTGCGAGGCGCCACAGAATCCGTGATGCTCTACGCGGAACTCTGGACGGAAGGAAGCCCATCTGGGTATTCTGACCTGGTCTAGGACCGAATAGCTCTGGATAAAGCTGACCACCTTTGGCACACACAACAAATGGAGCGAGCCAGCCTGCTGGATCAAACAGCTTGGCAACTTGGGAAAAGACTTGGCGTTTCGTGTGGGAGATTTCAGTTGCTAAATCTGGTGGGACGAAAAAGAACTCATCGGACGTCGCCTTCCATCGTACGCCGAGAGTTTTGGCTGTGCTCTCAGTGTCGATCTCGAGGAATTCGGTTGTCAGAAGATGATCGCTTTGAATATGAGGTAATATTTCTTTGTGGTTGGAGGTCCATTTTCTCAATGGAAATCCCGCGGAATCTACTACACTTCGAGCTCGCGAACAATGAACTTAGCGTCCTCGGCGGAGTCAGCTCCCGAAAGGACATCGTCTACATCAGCGGTCGGCAGCGGCCTATTAAGTGAGCATAGGGAAGTGTTCTGCCCAACCTCTGCTCGCTCACGTATAACGCAGATGTTCGTGTGACAACGGCATGGGTCTTCGGGTTATTTTTTTCTCACCTTCGGCGCGCTTTTTCGTTGCTGCGGAAGAGGATCTCAGTGCTTCAGCACGCCGCGCGCAAACTAATGCACTAATGCACACTAATGTAAGGCAAACTTGTGATGGTATGTGTGTGCCGACCGCTGGTCTACATACATATGATTTCGAATGACGTTGCTCGCTCTTGGATGGCTGAGCTGCACGTCAGTTGCAAGCTGTTGCAGGACTCCAATGGCCAGGAATGGCGCGCAATGAACTCCAAAAGTTACCGTCTGTAATTCGAAATCTCGAATGTGCCCCTCGCTGTTGCGGAATAAGATGCGCTGGAACGGGGAATGCTTCGGATCTACCCATATCTGCCGATACATTTTCTCGATATCAGCACTGTAGACGTATCGGAAATATCGTCACTTTAGGATCTGGATAGTTAGATCGGACTGTAAGACTAGGCCAGCATGAAGGATATCATTTAAACTGACCCCATTCTCTGAAGGGCTGGAAGCATTGAAAACCACACGTAGCTTGATGGTTGTACTTTCCGGCTTGAGCACGGCATGATGCGAAAGGTAATAACTGGCAGAATTTTGGGTTGGACGGTTTTCTTTCATGTGATGGAGGTCGAGATACTCTTGAATCACGGAGTCGTATTTGGCTTTCAGCTGACTGTCCACAAATGTGCGGCCGGGTGCCGCTTAGGAGAATGGATATCAGTACGTGTGCGCTCTCGTAGAGCTTTGGATCCTCTAGTGGCAGTTCGGGAAGATCCCGTAGAAACTGTTGCGGAATCGGACAAGATGGGAGGTTTCCAGCTAATTGAGGAAGAACATAGGACGTCGTGTTTATTTGCAAGCCAGGCCTGGTCGGAGAACGAATGGTAAACTGACAGAGCTTTTTTGATTCAGCGGATACTGTCTGGTTTAAGCCTGATACTTGGGCTCAGATTACCTGATGAGGCAACTTAATTAATTTGAACAGTCGCTCAGAAGTAAAGGTTGCCTCTGATCCTGAATCTATCAAGGCACGAGCTTTAAAATTCGACCCCAGATGACATATGTCAATTATGGCGGTGCCCAAGCAAGACGGATCTATACCCCGCCGCAAAGTAATTTTGGACTGTAGAGTCCGTGGACCCTGAAACGATGGCAACTGGTGTATTTGGTCTTGATCTGGGTCTCGGGGAGGCATTCGAAGGCGATTGGGAGGAGTTGCCTTTGTGTAGTAAGGTGTGATGGCGGCCGCGGCACGTAAAGCAACGATGAGTGCTTTCACATTCACGCAGCTGATGCCCTCGTGCGAAGCTGCTCAGATACAGCTGCTTCCTCTTTATATATGCCGACCGCTCGTCGACGGTCATCTGCAAAAAATCGTGCACAAGTGCGGACAGGATGGATTTCCTTCTTACAAAGGTCACATCCTTTTGGCTTGGGTGCTACCCTTGTTTCGTAAGAAATTATTCTTCAAGGCACTGCTGTGGGGGCGGATGTTTTTGGCAGAGATTGACTCGAGCCTGACGGCCGTACGTCGTCTATGGCTTCTAAGGTCCGGTGACGCTCCGTAAGGAAGGTGTTCAGCTCCTGCCACGTCGGAATCTCTGCCTTGTTGTGCAGGGACTGTTCCCACAAGGATAGCGTGAGCTTAGGAAGTTTGGAGGAGCACATGCACACTAAGAGGCAATCTCAATTTTCGGTTTCAATTCCGGACATTTCTGAAGCCGTGAGGCACCCCTGGATGGTGCGTTGAAGTTCACGGATAGCTGACCCAGATTCCTGATTAACGGACTGCACACTGAAAAGTATTTTTAATTGGCTATTTACTAACAACCGCTTGTTTTCGAAACGCTCAGTTAGGTTAGCCCAAGCTGAGCGAAAGCCATCGTTAGTAAGGGGGGAGTTCGACACTATCGTGTGTGCATCGCCGCTTGTTTTGGCATTTAGGTGAAACAGTTTTTCGACTGGCGTCAGCCCTGGATTGTTTATATAAATGACCGTAAACAGATCCCTAAAGGTCGGCCACCGCAGATAATCTCCGGTGAAAACCTCGGTATCGCACGGAGGCAGTCGACAGCCAGAGGAAATGGGGGTCTGGCCCCCACTTGGGGGGCCGGGGCTATTATACCCGCGATCTGAGACGCACATCGGATCGGAGAAATAGAAATTGGATGGAGCAAGTACCGACCTGGTTACTTTGCCGAATTAAACCCAATGATACAAATTAGGAACGGTGAGTGATGAGATCGTATATCACCATTGGAGATATAATACTATAATATTTAACCTTTTTGGTATATGTATATTGTAATTGGGATCAAGTTTGGTATATATATATTTTTTTTAGTGCTGCTATTTTTTTCGATTGAAATAAATTGAGGGAGGAAAAATATCAAATATGTGTTAATATGTAGTCCCCGGTGAAGTACATCTATCCCTCGCTTTGCGTCGTTTCGATTTGCGTTTTTTCAAAGTTGCGTCGCTTCTTAATTAGAACTAATTTTCATTGTGCGTCGTTAGATTTTCGATGTTGCGTTGTTTTGGGATGAATCGTTAATAAAATTAAAAAAAAAAATGTTCAGCAAACATTGGACGAATTTCTTTTTAAAGAAAGCCGGCCTACGACAACATGCACTAAAGACTCGTCAGAGAGTGATTAATTCTAATTTTTTTTTTTTATTTATTTTGTTTTAAATGAATTAGTTTCTTTTTGTTTTTATATGTATAATATGTAATGTTAATTTGTTATGTTATGTTATGTTATTTTGGTTTTTTTTTAATGATCACTTTGCTCAATTTTCTTTTTAAAAAGTTGTATTTTTGTAACCCTGGAACCCATCTTCGAACTTTACATGGTTTGTTATAGAAAATCCTAATTCACTTTGCGTCGTTTCAATTTGCGTCGTATTTTTTATCCCCGACGCAAAGCGAGGGATAGGTGTAATTGTATTATTTCGCTTTTATTTAAACTTCTGAATGAAGAAATATACCAAAACATGCCAATAAGTTGTTGGCCGGAGGAAGCTATTTGTTGATTGTTTAGTATTAGAGTATTGTTTTAATTTAATTTAATATTCCGAGGGAAAAATTCTAAAATATACCAACAAAATTGTTGGACGGAGGATGCTATGCAAGTTATCAACAGAGGGCTGGCAGCCCGTCTAATAAATAGGAGAGGGCTGACCGGCCGACTTCACCTTCCCCCGCCGCGATGCCGAATCAGCACGGCAACATGCGCCGGCCGGACACCGACCTACCTGCCCCCCGCACCCCGTGCCGATTCAGCACAGCGACATCCGCCGTCCTGGCACAGGAACGCCGACCGCTCATCGTGCAAGTGGAGCACGGTAAGAACTGCAAGGTCGGCAAAACTTCAGCCGGCCGCTGACGCTGACGCCGACGTCGACGCCGGGACGGTCACTCACAGAGCTCTGGCGGGTGTCGGAGCCCCGATTGGAAGACAGAACTAATTGGACCGGCAAGCAGACTTAACTCGATAGCTTAACATTATTAAATAAAGGCAATTATAACGTTGACCGAAAGGTCTGAGCAATTACTGGGAGGAACCAGCTCGAAATCACCCGAGGGAGAACACTTCAAGACGACACCAATCTATTGGAATGGCTAGGTATAAGTCGGGAGGGACTTAACTTGCATGCGGTTGAGTGCTGGTATTATTTTCCCTGGATAAATTTTATGTGAATGTAGATATGTGTGTATGTAGATATGGATATGTATGTAGATATTTGTATGTATGTAGATATGGATATGTATGTATGTATGTAATTTTCGCAGGTCTTAAATTTATTAAATAATTATTGCCGGCGGTGTATGTGTTGTGGTGGAAGTTTTTGATTTATTTTGTATGTGGACTGTATTTGGAAAAACGAAAAAATAAGTGCAAGTATTTTAGCGGCTGCGGATATACAGTGAAAAAATCTTGGAAAGTTTTGGGGGCCTGAATTGGCAGAACACTGAAAATGAAATAGTTCTCACTGTATATATATATATGCACAATATTTTCTCTAAGCTTGGAATTTTTGTTCTCGATTTTATATATGTGTATGTATGTATGGATAAGCGGCCAAATGCAATTAAAAAAAGAGTCGAAAAAAATTGGCAATATGGCAGCACGTAGCAAAAGGGAAATCGAAGAAAAAATGGCGAAGTAATTTATTAATTGCCGTTGTCAGATTTAATCGGACTTGGATTTTGGACAATCGTACAGAAAGTCAAACGAATTATATTTTCGCGTGTGCTGACTGCAGACCGGCAATTAATAAGACGAAAAAGATGTACTTATCTTATCGGCTCGAATGGATCAAAATGTACGCCGGTGGCGCTGGTAGAATGGCGTGGGAGGCGACGGCGGGAAACTGGCGGCGTCGGTGGGCTGCTGCGCTGGGCTTCGGCGGTTTGCTGCTGGTGCGGCGGAAAGCGTCTAAGCTGTAGGGGAGAAAACCACTCGAAACGCGAAGTGCCCCTTGACCGAAAAGTAGCACGCAAAAAGTTAACTTTGTAAAATAGACGGCGGAGCGACCGCGGTTTATTCCATAAGAATGCCAAAAGTGGGCCTGAACAGTACTAATAATTTGTGCGATTAAATTATCTTTCAACTCGTTAAAAGCTTATACATCGGAATCGTCCAAGTGTTTTGAAGTTTTACGTGTTGCTTTTTTAGATACTTTGCCATTTTGGCAAATTAATCGAAACTTTCATGTTTTCGTTCATTAAAATTTTAAATATGACAATTAAATCTTTTTAATTTTGTTCCATCGTTTTTGAGAATGTAATAATGCAATCCATATAAACATGACACGTTTTATTTACTTGTTCTCTTAAAATATCATCCATTACTCGTTGGAATATTCTAGGAGCGTTAACCCAAAAGACATACTTAGGAACTCGTATTTCCCATTGTTTACTGTTAGTGAAGTTTACTGAATGTCTGTTTTATTCATGAGAATCTGATAAAATCCCGATTCCAAATCAATTGTGGAAAAGTATTTAGCTTTTCCAAGATTTGACAAAATCACCGAAGAGTCCTGCATTGGATATCTATCAGGTATAGTAATTTCAATAAATTTTTTATAATCTGTCGCGAGTCTGAGTTTTGGAGTTCAAACTTCTTTGAAATCCTTTTTTGGTACTACTAACACAGGGGAATTATTAGGACTTCTACTTGACCTTATAATTCTTCTTTTAGCATTCGACTAATTCGAGCATAAGGATACTTTTTGTGTAAATAGCTCCATCATTTACGGTATTTCTGTCTTTAAAGGTGTCGGCATATTTATTTTTGAAGGCTGCTCATTAATAATATTCAATATTTCATTCTCCAAATCTTTTCTATGATCTGCAGATGATATTTTTATATTGTTTATTTTTAGTTTGCCGGATAATTCAACGACGGCAAGTTCAGGATTTTTATATCATGTGAGCCTACAGTTTTTATGCTAGAAAACAATTTTTAACTGAAATGTTTTGGTCTCGTCAATACCTATCGATCTTCCTTTCCGTAATTTTTAATTACTCCTTTAGCTGTATCAATCACAGCTCCTATTTTTTTCAAAAGGTTATAACCAATTAGAAAATCTTAATCTTACCCTTCTATTTCATAAAATGTAAATCGAGTATCAATTATAGTTATCATATGATAGTATTAAATTATTGAATATCCATTCACTGTGGATACTATTTTATATATTGGAAGCTCATTTAAATTTTTATAAATTCCTGTTTTAATATAGCACGAGGTTGCCCCAGTGTCAGTTAAATTTTTTTTAACTCTTTATTTATTTTACTATCATTTCTTATTAAGTCTACCCCTGACGTTTGGTCTAAAAATGGTGTCTGTGCCTAACCGAAGTAGACAGTTTTGGGTCACACGGCGGGACTAGGGGGTAATGAGCACTTGTCCGCTGGCAGGGGAACGCTTTGCTGGCAGGACGATCGCGTTGCGGCAATGGTAACGATGGTTACTGCGATGCCGGAACACAGGCGATGCGGAACTGCGCTGAGGTTGAGCTAACGTAGGTTAGCTGCTAGTGGAGATAGTGTATTACGAGCCCTAATCCCAGAGATAGGAAGTAGAACGGCGGAGTCATGAGATGAGTTAATAATTGATTTATTCTTCATTTGATACCTGTTTATATACTACTTCAAACACGGAAGTTTAGCGTAATGATTAGTGAAGTAAGCTATGCTCTAAAGTAGGTCAGGAAATTTTGTTTGTGGTAGCAGTTGCGTAGTTGGCTCGGCTGACATTGGCCGAATTGTAGCGAAAGCACCTAACAAATCCTTAACCGTGGAGGATCTTTCCTTCAGTTGCGGAGGTTCATGTTTGTGATTAAGGTCCTTCATATCTTCTTGATGCTGCTTAACTCTCCCTTTGCGATAAAATTGACGTTACCGCGGGGACTGAAATTGTGGCCTCGTAGAACTTGATCATTTGGCACGTCTATGGTATGTGGACCTTTTCTTGTAGGTTTTAAGTTGATGAGAAGTCGGTTCTGTATTAATTGGTTTTCAAAGAAACAAAGAATCCTGTGAAGCCAGGTGAAGCTGACGATTCTGTGAAGCTGGATGAAGCTGAGTGTCCTGTGAGGCTGGATGAAGCTGAGTCTCCTGTGAAGCCGGATGAAGCGGAGGATCCTGTAAAGCTGGATGAAGCTGACGATCCTGTGAAGGTGGATGAAGCTGAGTATCCTGTGAAGCTGGATGAAGCTGTGAATCCTGTAAAGCTGGATTAAACTGACGATCCTGTGACGCTGGATGAAGATGCGTATCCTGTGAAGCTGGATGAAACTGAGTATCCTGTGAATCTGGATTAAGCTGACGATCCTGTGACGCTGGATGACGAAGCGTATCCTGGAAGCTGGATTAAGCTGACGATCCTATGAAGCTGGATGAAGCTGACGATCCTGTGACGCTGGATGACGAAGCGTATCCTGTTAAGCTGAATTAAGCTGTCGATCCTGTGACGCTGGATGACGAAGCGTATCCTGGAAGATGGATTAAGCTGACGATCCTGTGACGCTGGATGACGAAGCGTATCCTGTGAAACTGGCTGAGCTACGGTTTCCAGAGCGGGTGAATGTAGTGAACTTTACGGGTCTTCTCATCAGTCAGAGGTTCAGCATTTGGTGGGAAGGGGGTTGCTTGAGTGTGATCCTTTTTTGTTAAAGGATCACGTCGGGGTCACCAATGTTTGTGCCTAACCGAAGTAGACACTTCTGGGTCACAACGCGGTTGGTTCTCCTCAATATTGTTCAATCTCATCGTCTTGTTAGCCTGTTGATTAACAGATCCAGTTGGTACCCTTTTATTTTGGGCTTGACCTTTCAGAGTGTTCTGGGTTTCATTTCTTTTGGTTTGATCCAACTTGTTCTGATTATAATTGTTATTTTGATATTTGTTAAAGCCTTGATTATAGCGGCTCCAGGAACTATTTTTAATTTGATTATAATTACTATATGTATTCTTGTTCTGATTATTGTCTTGGTTAAACTTGTTCCTCTAATTGTTATTGTCCCTCTGGTTGTTAAAATTATTGTTTTGTAGTCTTGGCTTGTGGTTAAAATGTGTTTGTCCATTTCCGTCCGAGTTCGGCTCGGGGAAACTATTTGTGAAATGAGCCCTGATGTTGTTACTTTCTAACTATTGAACTATTACCATTGCATTTGGTAAGTATGGAGGATTCATTGAGAAAACTGTGTCCGAAATTTGGCCGTTAAGGCCGGTAAGGAAATCTCTGAGAGCTGTCTTTCTATGCTTTTCCTTCATTTTTGCTGTTATTGGTTTATTCCTACCATAAGTCATAGGGGTTTTATTGACTCATAGAAAGTAATAGTAAAAGTATATACTAGATTCGTCGGAAAGTATGTAACAGGCAGAAAGAAGCTTTTCCGACCCCATAAAGTACATATATTCTTGATCAGGATCACTAGTCGAGTTGATCTAGCCATGTCCGTCTGTCCGTATGAACGCTGAGATCTCGGAAATTATAAGAGCTACAATACTGGGATTAGGCATGCAGATTCCTGAGATTCCTGCGCAGCGCAAGTTTATTTCAGAAGTGTGCCACACCCACTCTAACGGCCACAAGCCGCCCGAAACTGTGGCTCCTACAGTTTTGATGCTAGAGAAAAAATTTTAACTGAAATGTATTAGTCTCATCAATACCTATCGATTGATACAAAAAAAGTTTGCCGCGCCCATTTTAAAGCCCACAAGCCGCCCACAAATTTCAGAAAATCGTAAATATGAACCCGGATATCTCGGAAACTATCAAGGATAAAGAATTATGATTCCAGTGTTAGAATCCGAAGCCTAGTCCGCATCACAAGTTTGTTACGTGAACATGCCACGCCCACTCCAACGCCCACAAACCGCCCAAACCTGTGGCGCCCACATTTATCATGCTAGATACAAAATTTTAACTGAAATGTATTGGTCTCGTCAATACCTATCGATTAATTCCAAAAAAATTTGCCACGCCCACTCTAACGCCCACAACGCTTAAATCTGTCTACCGCCGGTAGGTGGCGCACCGTACCATTTCACCGTACCATTATGTGTTAAGGTATTATTTGCCATTCCCGTTATTTTAGTACTTAATATTGATAAGGCAGAATACAACTTTTCACTGCCTCTGGCACGTTGCCCCACAGCTATTTTAGCTGATTCTCTCCAACTAACATGTTTTTCTTCGTCACCCATATATTCTCTAACCAATTTAATGATCTCATACGACGAGTCGCTTTTAATATTGGGATCTATAACCTCTATCTAAAAATCTTCAACCTTTTTTATTTTGTTAGATAGCTGCGATCTTAAGTTCACGATGTCCTCTTTTAATGGACTCAATTCTTTGTTACCGTCTGATGGTTTGTAGGTTCTAGAGGCGAATTCATTATGTGCGGTCTTTTGTTTGTTCCAGCCTGGCCGGTTGAAGGCTTTGAAGGATACGTGTTGGGGCGGGGTGGCTTGATCGCTGAAAATAGCTGAAGAGACAAGAACGAAGGTACGCAAAAAACACGGCGGTACTTTAGGGTTTTTACGCGACATAGATGTTTATTGGTTCATTTGGAAATAAGAACTCGTTAAGCCTAACTTAACTTAAGCGCTCCAGAGCAGAGCGCAGACTTAGGGGAGAGATGGAGAGGGCGAGCGAACGGCAGTGCGAACGCGCGAGATATAGGCATCTGGATAAAACTGCCGCTCGACACTGTCTCCTGAAATTTAACGCCCTTTTGACGTAAATGTCTTGGTAGCCTTGACTCGTCGCTTGTGACCTTCGGTACTTCCGACGGTCCTGATTGACTCGACGTCGAAACCGTATGGCTCTCCTGGACAACTCCACTCGAGACCGTACCGATCGAACGCTCTCCCTTTTGGCTTGTTATACTTGTTATCCTCCATGCGTAACGCCAGGACTTTGTTGATAGGGTTAAGCCGACCGGCATGACCTAGCCGTGTGATGCCCTCTGGACCTCAGCTACCTGGCATCCCAATCCCGAACGTCTCGACGTAGCATCTTGCTCCTCGTAGGCTCCCACGGCGCTGCTTCTCCGACGACTCGACTTGCTGTTGCTCCCTTGCATATTATCTGGCTGTTTTGATTGTTCACTTTGTTAATATGATTGATCTTGACGGTTAGACTCCTTGTGATCCAGCTGCCAGCGCTCTGCGGCCTTATATAGGGCCTCCGGGAACCGTTATTTCCCTTTTGCGCATGGCCCGCTGGATCTCTCCACTCCGGGTCCAAAGTCCGTGCCTCCTGGCTGACCCACTTGTCCTTCACGTACCGCTTCCAATCGATGCTACGCCCACTGCTGCCGTCCCGCTGATTCCCGTGATGCTTGTGGCACGCCTGTGTGCCGCTGCTTCCTTTATTAACCCAATGTGAACTTCAAGATGCCGGAGGTGCCACGTATGCCCCCTTCTTCTGGCCCCTGTTTCAGCCGCGTTTCCCGTCCTTTGCCGGTTTTAAACTCTGTTTCGTTTCTTTAATTATACCCGTTACTCGTAGAGTAAAAGGGTATACTAGATTCGTCGGAAAGTATGTAACGGGCAGAAGGAAGCGTTTCCGACCCCATAAAGTATATATATTCTTGATCAGGATCACTAGCCGAGTCGATCTAGCCATGTCCGTCTGTCTGTCTGTCCGTCTGTCCGTCTGTCCGGATGAACGCTGAGATCTCGGAAACTATGAGAGCTAGGCTATTGAGATTTGGCGTGCAGATTCCTGAGCTTCTTACGCAGCGCAAGTTTGTTTCAGTAGACTGCCACGCCCACACTAACGCCCACAAACCGCCCAAAATGGTGGCTCCTACAGTTTTGATGCTAGATAGAAAATTTTAACTGAAATGTATTAGTCTTGTCAATACCTATCGATTGACCAAAAAAAAATTTTGCTACGCCCACTCTAACGCCCACAAACCTCCCAAGAAAAAAGCTATGACGTCAGAGCCAGACAATGCGAAATGTTTTTACGCGTGTATGTGTGTGTATGTAAATAGTTGCCGGCCGAACTTAGCGGCAAAGAAAAAAGCATTGCCGGCGCTCAGAGAGAGCAAAGTGCGCGGCTAACTTATTCTAATGAATAATGAATTTTTCACGCCTACCCTAACGCCACAACGCTTAAATCTGTCTTCCGCCGGTAGGTGGCGCATTTAAATCTCGCTTTGCTGCTTGCATATCTCCATTTCCCTTTGGTCCCTTAAGCTGAGTAACGGGTATCTGATAGTCGAGGTACTCGACTATAGCGTTCTTCCTTGTTTTTTAACTTTATTCGGGTGCTCCTCGAACACTCTCGTGCCCGCAAGCCCCAACCGGACTCGGAACGCGCGCCCCTCTCTCCATACGCGCACGCTGCGCCTGCCGCCCAGGATGCGAGCCTCCTTCACCGCCGGTGCCTCCGCGATCCCTTCGGGCCATTCGTGCTCCGCGATCTCTCGCCATCGCTGGCCCTCCGGCGCCGACACCGTCCGCGACAAGTACGGGCGTGCCACCACCTCGGACACTTCGGGCGCCGAGTACTCTCGCTTGAGCGGAGGTCGGCCACCTTCCACGGGTTCGGGCCACACCCAGGCTCCTCGCTCCAGCGGCTCATATGGCTCCGCGGTTACCGTCGCGCTCCCTGTTGGCGCTGGCGTCGATGGCCCTGTCCTTGGCGTCGTCGGTCCGATGCTCGGTGTCGGTGGGGCCCAATGCTCCGGTCTGCCGCGGGTCCTGGGGTCCAGCGCGCTCACCAGCGGACCACTGAGTAATTACTGGGAGGAACCAGCTCGAAATCACGCGAGGGAGAACACTTCAAGACGACACCAATCTATTGGAAAGGATAGGAATAAGTCGGGAGGGACTTAACTTGCATGCGGTTGAGTGCTGGTATTATTTTCCCTGGATAAATAAATTTTACGGAGTAAATACCAAATACCGAAAAAAATACAAAAAAGTGTGACGGTGGTACTTAAAACACAATGACCAAAAAAAATGTTTACGTCGGTTGGTGTAATTTTTATTTTATTATTTAGTCGGAACGGGATGGTGGAGTTAGAAATTTTATGTGAATGTAGATATGTGTGTATGTAGATATGAATATGTATGTAGATATGTGTATGTATGTAGATATGGATATGTATGTATGTATGTAATGTTCGCAGGTCTTAAATTTATTAAATAATTATTGCCGGCGGGGTATGTGTTGTGGTGGAAGTTTTTGATTTATTTTGTATGTGGACTGTATTTGGAAAAACGAAAAAATAAGTGCAAGTATTTTAGCGGCTGCGGATATACAGTGAAAAAATCTTGGAAAGTTTTGGGGGCCTGAATTGGCAGAACACTGAAAATGAAATAGTTCTCACTGTATATATATATATGCACAATATTTTCTCTAAGCTTGGATTCTTTTTTCTCGATTTTATATATGTGTATGTATGTATGGATGAGCGGCCAAATGCAATTAAAAAAAGAGTCGAAAAAAATTGGCAATATGGCAGCACGTAGCAAAAGGGAAATCGAAGAAAAAATGGCGAAGTAATTTATTAATTGCCGTTGTCAAATTTAATCGGACTTGGATTTTGGACAATCGTACAGAAAGTCAAACGAATTATATTTTCGCGTGTGCTGACTGCAGACCGGCAATTAATAAGACGAAAAAGATGTACTTATCTTATCGGCTCGAATGGATCAAAATGTACGCCGGTGGCGCTGGTAGAATGGCGTGGGAGGCGACGGCGGGAAACTGGCGGCGTCGGTGGGCTGCTGCGCTGGGCTTCGGCGGTTTGCTGCTGGTGCGGCGGAAAGCGTCTAAGCTGTAGGGGAGAAAACCACTCGAAACGCGAAGTGCCCCTTGACTGAAAAGTAGCACGCAAAAAGTTCACTTTGTAAAATAGACGGCGGAGCGACCGCGGTTTATTCCATAAGAATGCCAAAAGTGGGCCTGAACAGTACTAATAATTTGTGCGATTAAATTATCTTTCAACTCGTTAAAAGCTTATACATCGGAATCGTCCAAGTGTTTTGAAGTTTTACGTGTTGCTTTTTTAGATACTTTGCCATTTTGGCAAATCAATCGAAACTTTCATGTTTTCGTTCATTAAAATTTTAAATATGACAAATAAATCTTTTTAATTTTGTTCCATCGTTTTTGAGAATGTAATAATGCAATCCATATAAACATGACACGTTTTATTTACTTGTTCTCTTAAAATATCATTCATTACTCGTTGGAATATTCTAGGAGCGTTAACCCAAAAGACATACTTAGGAACTCGTATTTCCCATTGTTTACTGTTAGTGAAGTTTACTGAATGTCTGTTTTATTCATGAGAATCTGATAAAATCCTGATTCCAAATCAATTGTGGAAAAGTATTTAGCTTTTCCAAGATTTGACAAAATCACCGAAGAGTCCTGCATTGGATATCTATCAGGTATAGTAATTTCAATAAATTTTTTATAATCTGTCGCGAGTCTGAGTTTTGGAGTTCAAACTTCTTTGAAATCCTTTTTTGGTACTACTAACACAGGGGAATTATTAGGACTTCTACTTGACCTTATAATTCTTCTTTTAGCATTCGACTAATTCGAACATAAGGATACTTTTTGTGTAAATAGCTCCATCATTTACGGTATTTCTGTCTTTAAAGGTGTCGGCATATTTATTTTTGAAGGCTGCTCATTGATAATATTCAATATTTCACTCTCCAAATCTTTACTATGATCTGCAGATGATATTTTTATATTGTTTATTTTTAGTTTGCCGGATAATTCAACGACGGCAAGTTCAGGATTTTTATATCATGTGAGCCTACAGTTTTTATGCTAGAAAACAATTTTTAACTGAAATGTTTTGGTCTCGTCAATACCTATCGATCTTCCTTTCCGTAATTTTTATACCCGTTACACGTAGAGTAAAAGGGTATACTAGATTCGTCGGAAAGTATGTAACAGGCAGAAGGAAGCGTTTCCGACCCCATAAAGTATATATATTCTTGATCAGGATTACTAGCCGAGTCGATCTAGCCATGTCCGTCTGTCCGTCTGTCTGTCCGTCCGGATGAACGCTGAGATCTCGGAAACTATGGGAGCTAGGCTATTGAGATTTGGCGTGCAGATTCCAACTCTTACGCCCACAAACCGCCCAAAATTGTGGCTCCTACAGTTTTGATGCTAGAATACAAATTTTAACATAAGTGTAGTCTTCTCATCAATACCTATCGAGTGACCCGAAAAAAAAATTGTCACGCCCACTCTAACGCCCACAAACCGCCCAAACCTGTGACGGCCACAGTTTTCATGCTAGATATAAAATTTTAACTGAAATGTATTGGTCTCGTCTATACCTATCGATTGATCCAAAAAAAAATTTTGACACACCCACTCTAACGCCCATAACGCTTAAATCTGTCTACCGCCGGTAGGTGGCGTATTTAAATCTCGATTTGCTGCTTTCATATCTCCATTTCCCTTTGGTCCCTTTAGCTGAGTATCGGGTATCTGATAGTCGAGGTACTCGACTATAGCGTTCTTCCTTGTTAATTACTCCTTTAGCTGTATCAATCAAAAGGTTTCAAAAGGTTATAACCAATTAGAAAATCTGAATCTAACCCTTCTATTTCATAAAATGTAACTCGAGTATCAATTATAGTTATCATATGATAGTATTAAATTATTGAATATCCATTCACTGTGGATACTCTTTTATATATTTTGGAAGCTCATTTCAATTTTTATAAATTCCTGTTTTAATATAGCAAGAGGTTGCCCCAGTGTCAGTTAAATTTTTTTTAACTCTTTATTTATTTTACTATAATTTCTTATTAAGTCTACCCCTGACGTTTTGTCTAAAAATGATGTCTGTGCCTAACCGAAGTAGACACTTCTGGGTCACACGGCGGGACTAGGGGGTAATGAGCACTTGTCCGCGGGCAGGGGAACGCTTTGCTGGCAGGACGATCGCGTTGCGGCAATGGTAACGATGGTTACTGCGATGCCGGACCACAGGCGATGCGGAACTGCGCTGAGGTTGAGCTAACGTAGGTTAGCTGCTAGTGGAGATAGTGTATTACGAGCCCTAATCCCAGAGATAGGAAGTAGAACGGCGGAGTCATGAGATGAGTTGATAACTGATTTATTCTTCATTTAATACCTGTTTATATACTACTTCAAACACGGAAGTTTAGCGTAATGATTAGTGAAGTAAGCTATGCTCTAAAGTTGTTCAGGAAATTTTGATTGTGGTAGCAGTTGCGTAGTTGGCTCGGCTGACACTGCAAAATGTGCTGACTGCATTGGTGGGTCAGTCTACCGTTGAGACGGTAAAACGGTGAGTTAGTGAGACATAAACTATGCTGATCAGCAATTCTCATCTGCAGTGTGTGCTTCTGAGCACCCGGTACTGTTTTCAACATAGTTTCTGCTTGATTTGTTGGGTGTGGTCATGTTGAGCACCCTTGGGTACGAGGGTTCTCCCCATTGAGGGGTAACCTCAAATAAGGCGATGTCGGTTAGCCCTTGACCGAATTGTATCGAAAGCACCTAACAAATCATTAACCGTGGAGGATCTTTCCTTCAGTTGCGGAGGTTCATGTTTGTGATTAAGGTCCTTCATATCTTCTTGATGCTGCTTAACTCTCCCTTTGCGATAAAATTGACGTTACCGCGGGGACTGAAATTGTGGCCTCGTAGAACTTGATCATTTGGCACGTCTATGGTATGTGGACCTTTTCTTGTAGGTTTTAAGTTGATGAGAAGTCGGTTCTGTATTAATTGGTTTTCAAAGAAACAAAGAATCCTGTGAAGCCAGGTGAAGCCAGGTGAAGCTGACGATTCTGTGAAGCTGGAAGAAGCTGAGTCTCCTGTGAGGCTGGATGAAGCTGAGTCTCCTGTGAAGCCGGATGAAGCGGAGGATCCTGTAAAGCTGGATGAAGCTGACGATCCTGTGAAGGTGGATGAAGCTGAGTATCCTGTGAAGCTGGATGAAGCTGTGAATCCTGTAAAGCTGGATTAAGCTGACGATCCTGTGACGTTGGATGAAGATGCGTATCCTGTGAAGCTGGATGAAACTGAGTATCCTGTGAAGCTGGATGAAGCTGACGATCCTGTGACGCTGGATGACGAAGCGTATCCTGGAAGCTGGATTAAGCTGACGATCCTGTGACGCTGGATGACGAAGCGTGTCCTGTGAAGCTAGATGAGGTACGGTTTCCAGAGCGGGTGAATGTAGTGAACTTAACGGGTCTTCTCACCAGTCAGAGGTTCAGCCTTTGGTGGGAAGGGGGTTGCCTGAGTGTGATCCTTTTTTGTTAAAGGATCACGTCGGGGTCACCAATGTTTGTGCCTAACCGAAGTAGACACTTCTGGGTCACAACGCGGTTGGTTCTCCTCAATATTGTTCAATCTCATCGTCTTGTTAGCCTGTTGATTAACAGATCCAGTTGGTACCCTTTTATTTTGGGCTTGACCTTTCAAAGTGTTCTGGGTTTCATTTCTTTTGGTTTGATCCAACTTGTTCTGATTATAATTGTTATTTTGGTATTTGTTAAAGCCTTGATTATAGCGGCTCCAGGAACTATTTTTACTTTGATTATAATTACTATAAATATTCCTGTTCTGATTATTGTCTTGGTTAAACTTGTTCCTCTAATTGGTATTGTCCCTCTGGTTGTTAAAATTATTGTTTTGTAGTCTTGGCTTGTGGTTAAAATGTGTTTGTTCATTTCCGTCCGAGTTCGGCTCGGGGAAACTATTTGTAAAATTAGCCCTATTGAACTATTACCATTGCATTGGTAGGTATGGAGGATTCATTGAGAAAACTGTGTCCGAAATTTGGCCGTTAAGGCCGGTAAGGAAATCTCTGAGAGCTGTCTTTCTATGCTTTTCCTTCATATTTGCTGTTATTGGTTTATTCCTACCATAAGTCATAGGGGTTTTATTGATTCATAGATAGTAAAAGTGTATACTAGATTCGTCGGAAAGTATGTAACAGGCAGAAAGAAGCGTTTCCGACCCCATAAAGTACATATATTCTTGATCAGGATCACTAGCCGATTTGATCTAGCCATGTCCGTCTGTCCGTATGAACGCTGAGATCTCGGAAACTATAAGAGCTACAATACTGGGATTAGGCATGCAGACTCCTGAGATTCCTGCGCAGTGCAAGTTTATTTCAGAAGTGTGCCACGCCCACTCTAACGGCCACAAGCCGCCCAAAAGTGTGGCTCCTATAGTTTTGATGCTATAGCAAGAATTTTAACAGAAATGTATTAGTCTCATCAATACCTATCGATTGACACAAGTTTGCCGCGCCCATTTTAAAGCCCACAAACCGCCCACAAATTTCAAAAAATCGTAAATATGAACTCGGATATCTCGGCAACTATCAAAGATAAAGAATTATGATTCCAGTGTTAGAATTTGAAGCCTAGTACGCATCTCAAGTTTGTTACGTGAACATGCCACGCCCACTCCAACGCCCACAAACCGCCCAAACCTGTGGCGCCCACATTTATCATGCTAGATACAAAATTTTAACTGAAATGTATTGGTCTCGTCAATACCTATCGATTAATTCCAAAAAAATTTGCCACGCCCACTCTAACGCCCACAACGCTTAAATCTGTCTACCGCCGGTAGGAGGCGCACCGTACCATTTCACCGTACCATTATGTGTTAAGGTATTATTTGCCATTCCCGTTATTTTAGTACTTAATATTGATAAGGCAGAATAAAACTTTTCACTGCCTCTGGCACGTTGCCCCACAGCTATTTTAGCTGATTCTCTCCAACTAACATATTTTTCTTCGTCACCCATATATTCTCTAACCAATTTAATGATCTCATACGACGAGTCGCTTTTAATATTGGGATCTATAACCTCTATCTAAAAATCTTCAACCTTTTTTATTTTGTTAGATAGCTGCGATCTTAAGTTCACGATGTCCTCTTTTAATGGACTCAATTCTTTGTTACCGTCTGATGGTTTGTAGGTTCTAGAGGCGAATTCATTATGTGCGGTCTTTTGTTTGTTCCAGCCTGGCCGGTTGAAGGCTTTGAAGGATACGTGTTGGGGCGGGGTGGCTTGATCGCTGAAAATAGCTGAAGAGACAAGAACGAATGGTACGCAAAAAACACGGCGGTACTTTAGGGTTTTTACGCGACATAGATGTTTATTGGTTCACTTGGAAATAAGAACTCGTTAAGCCTAACTTAACTTAAGCGCAGAGCAGAGCGCAGACTTAGGGGAGAGATGGAGAGGGCGAGCGAACGGCAGTGCGAACGCGCGAGATGTAGGCATCTGGATAAAACTGCCGCTCGACACTGTCTCCTGAAATTTAACGCCCTTTTGACGTAAATGTCTTGGTAGCCTTGACTCGTCGCTTGTGACCTTTGGTACTTCCGACGGTCCTGATTGACTCGACGTCGAAACCGTGTGGCTCTCCTGGACAACTCCACTCGAGACCGTACCGATCGAACGCTCTCCCTTTTGGCTTGTTATACTCGTTATCCTCCATGCGTAACGCCAGGAGTTTGTTGATAGGGTTAAGCCGACCGGCATGACCTAGCCCTGTGATGCCCTCTGGACCTCAGCTACCTGGTATCCCAATCCCGAACGTCTCGACGTAGCATCTTGCTCCTCGTAGGCTCCCACGGCGCTGCTTCTCCGACGACTCGACTTGCTGTTGCTCCCTTGCATATTATCTGGCTGTTTTGATTGTTCACTTTGTTAATATGATTGATCTTGACGGTTAGACTCCTTGTGATCCAGCTGCCAGCGCTCTGCGGCCTTATATAGGGCCTCCGGGAACCGTTATTTCCCTTTTGCGCATGGCCCGCTGGATCTCTCCACTCCGGGTCCAAAGTCCGTGCCTCCTGGCTGACCCACTTGTCCTTCACGTACCGCTTCCAATCGATGCTCCGCCCACTGCTGCCGTCCCGCTGATTCCCGTGATGCTTGTGGCACGCCTGTGTGCCGCTCCACTTCCGAGATGTGGAACTTCTTCTCCCGATCCAAAGTTCACGGGAGAGTCCAAAGTCCGGTGGAGTTCCGTTATCCGCTTTTGCACACGGCACTCTTGCCTTGCCCGCGAAGTCTCCATTCGCTCTCGATCTCCATCCTTGGTCTCCAAACTCTCTCGTTCTTCATCCTTGGTCTCCAAACTCTCTCGCTCCATATCCTTGTTCTCCAAACTCTCTCGTTCTCCATCCAAGTCTCCAAACTCTCCTCGCCGCGCCGTTACTACGCGAATTCGCCGCGTATCTGGTAGGCGGCCGGCCATCTGCTGCTGCTTCTGTTCGTGGAGAATTATTCAACTCCTCACATTCTCCCCTTACTTTGGGAAACATTTAAAACTTGTTCCTACTCTCCGGCGTTTCCTTGCATATCCTAGCCTTCGAGTACTTGTGATTCTCGCGGCGCTCCCTCGTTGCTCCCCCGATGCTCCCTCGACGCTCTTAACTCTACTGAGTTCCTACAGCGCTGGTCATCCTCCTCGTAGCAACTTTAAATCTCCCGCGTCGATATTTCCCGTGGTCCACTGGGACATCGATACTCATGGTCTATCGATCCCCAGCTCACTGCTCCTTGCTGCGTCCCACACCTTTTCACGGTTCCTCCGCCTGGTCACACCATACGTGCGTGATCGATGTTTCTGCGACTATCAACACCGGCGGTGCGGAGTTGCCCCCTGCTTGTTACGATATTTCCACCTTTGCCGATATTTCCATTTTCGTGTGCCCATCGAGGCGCCCCCTTCCCAGGCTCAAGGTGATTTTGCAACTTTATAGGTAAGTTTTCGCATTTCTTCACTCCTTTCTATTTCATCCTTTCTCTCTCCATACGACCTCTATCGCCTCTCGTCTCTCTCTCGCCCTTCAATCGTCCTTTGCAGGCTGAGCCTGGCTCCACGCTGGCAACACTCGTGAGCGGGTGCGGAGAGGACTTCGCATTTGCTTCGCAGCAGGTGAGTATTTTGGTATTCGTTTGGCTGCTTCCTTTATTAACCCAATGTGAACTTCAGGATGCCGGAGCTGCCACGTATGCCCCTTTCTTCTGGCCCCTGTTTCAGCCGCGTTTCCCGTCCTTTGCCGGTTTTAAACTCTGCTTCGTTTCTTTAATTTTTAAACTTTATTCGGGTGCTCCTCGAACACTCTCGTTCCCGCAAGCCCCAACCGGACTCGGAACGCGCGCCCCTCTCTCCATACGCGCACGCTGCGCCTGCCGCCCAGGCAGCGATCCCTTCGGGCCATTCGTGCTCCGCGATCTCTCGCCATCGCTGGCCCTCCAGCGCCGACACCGTCCGCGACAATTACGGGCGTCCTCGCTCCAGCGGCTCATCTGGCTCCGCGGTTACCGTCGCGCTCCCTGTTGGCGCTGGCGTCCATGGCCCTGTCCTTGGCGTCGTCGGTCCGATGCTCGGTGTGGGTGGGGCCCAATGCTCCGGTCTGCCGCGGGTTCTGGGGTCCAGCGGGCTCACCCGGGGACCACTCTCTTCCCAGATTCGGGGGTCCTCCGTCGCCGCCGTCTCCTCTGCGGGTCCCTCCGGCCAGGTCCAGACGACCGTCTGTTGCCGCCACCTTACCCCTTCGGCCACGAACGTCCGGGTACTGTGGCTCATGTGGGCCGCCGGTATGTCCGTCCGGATGTGTTGTCCCGTCGGGTTCCCTGGCTGTTGCTGCGGCGGATCGGTCTGTTGCTGCTGGCGTCGCTCGCGTTCGGGCTGCTGCTGCGGTGGTGGCTGCTCGCGTTCGATCTGCTGCTGCGGTGGTGGCTGCTCGCGTTCGAGTTGCTGCTCCGGTGGGGGCTGCTCGAACCTCGGCGTGGGTGGTCGTGCTGGCGTCCACTGCGGTGATCCCTCGTACCGCGGTGTGGGTGGGATTTCGGGCAGCCACCGCGGAGGTGAGGACGCCCAGTCTTCTGGCACTTCTGGCGGCGGGATGCAGGGCTCGGGCGCATACCTCAAGGTGGGTGGGTACCCTGGGTTTTCCCACAGCTGCTGCTCCTCCTCCTCGGCCGTCCGCAGTTGGGCCTGCCACTCCGGCGATTTCTCCATCTCCTTGAACCCCCTCTCCTCGCTCGCCGTCGAGCCTCGCACTTCCGTCGATATTCCAACGTAGCCGCTGCCACAGACTCGGCATGGCTACCTCGACCTCCGCCGCGCCAGTCGGGATGTGGCCCTCGGCCCGGTTGACCGCTTTGCGAAGCCGCCATCGCCGCTGCTTCACCCGCGGGTCTTCCACCAACTCGACGTCGCTGTCGGAGCTGATGACCGGCTCGGGAACGCCCCGCCTGGAGATCCGCCGCGAGGTTCGGGTAGGCCGGGCAGTCGACCACCCTTCCCCGGGCTGGATCCTCCGGACGGATGGTGGGCAGCCATCATCTTGCGCGCTTCGATTTTTATTGTTTATTTGAAGCCTGGGCTCCCTTCAACGACACCTCGGTTCCGAGCCTTCCTCTTTGCTCAATCCCGCTATTTCCTTCGGTCTCTCCTTCTTACTATCCACATCTACGGTACAGCTCTCTGCTCTGTGCCGTCTTCCCCCTTCATTCGGCAGACTGTTGATGCGTGTTTTTTTTTCTTTCCTCCAATTAGTCCCAATCGAGTCTTTAGACGCTCTGGTTTGCGTGTTATTCTCATGCATGTCTCGCATCCTCGCACGTGGCCTCGGGCGTCTCCGTGCATTCCTGGCCAGTAATACCGGGCTGCCAGACGTGCTATTGTCTTTCGGCTTCCTACATGGCCAGCCGCCGGTGAGTCATGGTTCTCCTTCAGCACCGTTTCCCGTACATCTTTCATGTTGCGACATCTTCGCTGCCTGATCTATGAGGTATATTCCTGTACAGGGTGTTACCCTCCATCACGTAGTCCGGATACTTTTGCGGCTGGGTCCTTATCTTTTCGCGCATTTCCAGAATCCAGCTGCAAGCTGCAGAAGCTTCCGCCGCCGACGTCTCCTTGATCCCTCGAAGTGTTTCCGGCAGTGGCTGCCTTGACAAAGCGTCTGCCACCACGTTGAGTTGCCCTTTCTTGTACGCTATTTCGAAGCCATACTGCTGCAACTCCAGGGCCCATCTGACGATTCTCCCTGAAGGGCTTTCTATGCTGTTGAGCCACTTCAGCGCCATGTGGTCGGTTACTACTTTAAAGTGGTAACCTTCCAGATACGGCTTGAGATTTCGGATCGCCCAGACGATTGCCAAGCACTCCTTCTCGGTCGTTGAGTAATTCTTCTCAGCGCCGTTGAGCGACCGGCTTGAGTAAGAGATTACCTTTTCGCCTTGTTCAGTTTCCTGGGTCAAGATTGCCCCGATGCCGTAGTCGCTCGCGTCAGTTTGCAAGATGAATGGTTTGTCGAAGTCAGGGCATGCCAGTACGGGGTCTGCGACGAATCTTGCCTTCACCTCTTCGAACGCCGTCTGATGTTCCTGTGTCCACACCCACTTATTGCCCTTGCGTAGCAGATCGTTGAGAGGGTTTGCATATTTTTCGAAGCCAGGTTCAAACCGGCGGTACCATGATGCTACGCCCAAGTACTGTCGGAGCTCTCTTACTGTCGATGGTGGTTCTAGTTTGGCGATGGCTGCTACCTTCTCCGGATCCGTGCCTATTCCTTCGCTAGTCACTCGATGACCAAGATACAACAGCTCTTTCTTGAAAAATTGGCACTTCTCCGGGTCTAGTCTCAGATTTGCCTCCTTTAGCCGTCGGAACACTTCCTTCAGGTTAGCCTTGTGTTCTTCCAGCGAACACCAGATCACCTTGATGTCATCCTGGTAAGCAAATGCGTGCGGCGACATTTCGGGACCGATCACCCAGTCCAGCACCCGTTGAAAAGTCGCAGACGCCGAATAAAGTCCGAATGGCATTACTCTCCACTGGAATAAGCCTATCCCGGGCACTGTAAACGCCGTGTACTGCCTGCTGTCTGCTTTCAGTGGGATTTGCCAGTACCCATCCTTTAGGTCCAAGCTGCTGATGTACCGTGCTTCCCTCAGTTGATCGAGAATACAATTTATTCGGGGCATCGGGTAGGCATCCTTTATCGACTTGGCGTTGATTTGTCTAAAGTCGACGAACAGTTTCCATTTGCCCGTCTTTTTTTTAACCTTCAAGATGAGAGAGCTGTATGGGCTTGTTGAATGTTCTATGTATCCCATCTGGAGAAGCTCGCCCACCTTCGCATTGATCTCCCCTTGAACTTTCGGATTCTTGGGGTAGTATTGCTGCTTTATTGGTTTGTCGTCATTCATCGTGATCTGATGCTCTGCCATGTTCGATGTTCCCTTCATGCTGCTGAAACTCGGTAGCTCTGCTTCCAGAAATTTCGTCGTGTCGTCATCTTCGCTTGCCCGTTGTACGACTGCCACCGATAGATTCTCCTTGAGCCATCCCTTGTGTCGATTAATGACCGGTATTATCACTTCGTGTCCAGCGCACTTAATCTCGGTACCGACTTGTGTTAGAAAGTTCCATTCCAACACTAATGAATCCACTACCCCTGGTAGTATCAGCAGGCTCATGCTCAGTCGCTTGTTCCCGAACGCGACTTCCACCTCCAGCTGCTCATGGATTCCGCCACATCTCCCGTCTGCCAACCTAACTTGCCGTCGTGTCCTCGTAATCTTCCCGAGGGCAGCCAGGTTGTCCGCCAGTTTTTTGCTTATAAGGCTTGCTGTTGCCCCGGTGTCGATTGTGGCCTTGTGTGTGCCCCGGACAACTGCTGCTCCTCCTCGGTCAGCTTTCCCGTTAGTTTGGAGAGGTAGCATCTTGCGACCCCCGCTCGCCTCTCTGCGGGTGAGATCGCTGGGCATTTCCCGTCTGCTGGCAGCATTCAATGCTCCTGACGCCTACTCTCCCGCACACCCAGCAGAACAACAAGCGTTGGTGCCAACACCCCCGCGCCCAGTGTCCATGACCACTGCACTTTCGGCAGGCCTCGTGGGGGTCTGTGATGTGTTTCGATTCACGAGGCCTTTGTGTGGTGGCCTCCAAACAGTGTTTGCTGGGTGCATCTGTTGCTGTTGTGGCGGTGTCCATTGGCCTCCGCGTGGTGCTCCTGTTGCCTGCTGCCGTGTGACTCGGCTAGGTGGCGAACATTGGTCGTTTCCACGTGTCTCCTGGGTTCCTGTCTCTTCGCATATTCTGCATGTTACTTGCGTTGGTAATGCCGACTTGGTGTTCGAGAATTTGTTTTCTTGTGCGAACACTTCCCGCTCCTTTTCGAGTTCTTCATACTCATCTGCTAATATCATCAGCGTGTCCAGGTCCGACACTTTGTACGCCCTTAGGGAGATCCTCAGACTTGGAGTGCAGTTTTCCTTTATGATCCTTAGGGTATCTTTCGCAGAATAATTAAGTGGCCTCACCATCGTCTGCATGTCGATCATGTAGTCCTTGAACGACTCGCTGAAGCCCTGCTTCCGTTGCCTGACCTGATCCGCCAGCCTGGTGAAGAAGTCTCTCGGTAGAAAGTATGTGTGGAAACTATCTATGAACTCCGCCCAGGCTTTTCATTGTTTGTTGTTGGCGATAAACCACTTCGGAGCCCTTCAGCAATTCAGGCTTCGCTCGGGGAATCATGTCTAACTCCAAGCCGTATGTGTTGGCGGACCATTCCACCTGTTCCAGGAACTCGAACGGTTTTTCCGCCCCGTCGAACCTGAACGACCATTCGCGGACCTGTTTAGCGATCCTTGCACAGTCTGACTGACTGGGTCTCGAGATCAGCGCTGTTATTTTCCTGTCTTGGCTTGATTCTCTCCTGCTTGCCTCCTTTTGTAGGTTGTCAACGCTCAGTCTTGCCACTAAGTTGTCCCCTTCGGCGTTCGTTAACGCGATGCTCGGGCCGGCTTTGTCGTGGTATGTACCTTTCAACTCGGCCCAGATGTCAACGAGTTGTGGGTCATCATCCGTTTCTGAGTAATACTCGGACAATGCCTTTCTCATGTCCTCTAATCTGCCGTCCAGGGTGACATTAAGACTCTGTGCGACATTGGCGAAGTCCTCCTTTTTAAGCCGGTAGATCCACATCTTTCCCATTCTGTTTAAGTTGCTTTCACTGCTGGGTCAATCACGTTAGGCGCCAGATGTAACTAAATGATTTTTGTGGTCTGCTCCCTACGACGTTCGTGCGGCTAGCTCAGTAGATTGTGTGTTCGACCCACCAAATTTATATAAACGTGACCGCCCAGTAGCTCAGTGGGAAAGCACAAGATTCACGGGTTCGTAGTAAGTTTATTGCGGGTATGTTGTTACAAATGTCTTGGTAGCTTGGTGGGCCTTGACTCGTCACTTGTGGCCTTCGGTTCTTTCGACGGTCCAGATCGATTCGACGACCTCTCGCCTTGTTGACTCGGTGCTCTGTAGCGCCCTGAAGATCCTTGAGGCTTCCTGAATATGCTCGCTCGCCGCTCGTTCCTGACGCGTTGACTTGGGGACTGCCGGTAACGACCCGGACTCGCGAGTGAGATCAGCCTTACGGGTTTAGGGAAGCGTCACCGTTCTCTGACTAGGGTGAACAGAAGCTGAACAGGATCACTCCTTTCTGCCTCACTCCTGGATCACTCCTTTCTGCCGCCTGTCCCTTGCTCTGTCCCGGATGGTCCCACTGAGGTTTCTGCTCAGCCCGCGCGGACAGTCAAGGCGGAACGCCAGGAAGCTGCCTCGCGCTTTACTTTGCTTCTGCGCCTAGTGTAAACGAACGTTCCACCCTAGCCTCAATCTTGTGCATGTGGTCCGGGACGTTTCCGCGTGGCTCGCTCTGTGTTGCGTGGCTGTCGTGATGTGGTGGCTGGCTTGCTGCTGACGCTATCTCGCGCACTGCTCCTGGCGGTGCTGGCTGCGCGACTGGACGTACCGTGGCTTTTGGTACTCGGGGTTCGGGCACGCCGCTCCGGGACCTCGCAAGTCGAAACCGTAGGGCTCTCCTGGACAACTCCACTCGAGCCCGTACCGATTGACCGCTTTCCCTTCTGGCTTGTTATACTTTGGGCTCGGGCGCGCTGCTCCGGGACCTCGCAAGTCGAAACCGTATGGCTCTCCTGGACGACTCCACTCGAGACCGTACCGATCGACCGCTCTCTCTTCTGGCTTGTTATACTCGTTATCCTCCAGGCCTAACGCCAGGACTTTGTTGATAGGGTTAAGCCGACCGCCTTGACCTAGCCGATTGATGCCCTCTGGACCTCAGCTACCTGGCATCCCAATCCCGAACGTCTCGACGTAGCATCTTGCTCCTCGTAGGCTCCCACGGCGCTGCTTCTCCGACGACTCGACTTGCTGTTGCTCCCTTGCATATTATCTGGCTGTTTTGATTGTTCACTTTGTTAATATGATTGATCTTGACGGTTAGACTCCTTGTGATCCAGCTGCCAGCGCTCTGCGGCCTTATATAGGGCCTCCGGGAACCGTTATTTCCCTTTTGCGCATGGCCCGCTGGATCTCTCCACTCCGGGTCCAAAGTCCGTGCCTCCTGGCTGACCCACTTGTCCTTCACGTACCGCTTCCAATCGATGCTCCGCCCACTGCTACCGTCCCGCTGATTCCCGTGATGCTTGTGGCATTCCTGTGTGCCGCTTCACTGCCGAGATTTGGCACATCTTCTCCCGGTCCAAAGTTCACGGGAGAGTAGAAAGTCCGGTGAAGTTCCGTTATCCTGTTTTTGCACACGGCACTCTTGCCTTGCCCGCGAAGTCTCCATTCTCTCTCGATCTCCGTCCTTGGTCTCCAAACTCTCTCGCTCTCCATCCTTGGTCTCCAAACTCTCTCGCTCTCCATCCTTGGTCTCCAAACTCTCTCGTTCTCCATCCAAGTCTCCAAACTCTCCTCGCCGCGCCGTTACTACGCGAATTCGCCGCGTATCTGGTAAGCGGCCGGCCATCTGCTGCTGCTTCTATTTGTGGGGGGTTATTCAACTCCTCACATCGGGATAAAATCCAATTGGAATTTAGGAACCAATCAAGATTGTAAATATATACGGTCACACTCTCGGCAGAGTCAATAAATATGTATTATATCGGATGGTCGGACTTATGTTAACAATTGCGGACTTTAATTTTGTTTGTTTGGAAGAAACATTTTTTGGTAACTCTTGTACCACTGTGCACTGGTGAAAATATCGATATACGTTTGTATGTACACTGTACATATGTACATACATATGTTGGGTGCGAGTTGTGGAATAACGTTGCGGGAATTGTAAAGACTTCGCTTATGTTTGTTTGCCGGTGCGTTTGTTTGACACATGCACAACTAAATTGCAGACGAATTGCTGGAGTAAATTTGTGGATATTGTAACTTTGTTAGTCAGTCAGAAGTTTGCAGTGCAGTGAAGGAGACATTTCCGACCCCGTGAAGTATATATATTCTTGATGAGCATCACTAGACGATTCGATCTAGCCATGTCCGTCTGTCCGTCTGTCCGTCCGTTTCTACGCAAACTAGTCTCTCAGTTTTAAAGCTATCGGGCTGAATCTTTCCCATAAGTCTTCTTTCTTTTGCAGGTAGTATATAAGGCGGAACCGGATCGCACAACTATATCGTATAGCTCCCAAAGGAATAATCGGGAAAAAAAACTCCTATAAACTCCTACGCTTAAAAATAACATTTTTTAATTAGTTCTGAGTTTCGAATTTAATTAATATAGCTGCCACAGGAACGATCAAAAAATTTGTGGGAAAATAATATGAAACAAATTATAGCTTCGGTGTGTTTTAACTTATAAACTCCTACGCTTGCAAATAACATTTTTTAATAAGTTCTGAATTGGGAAATTAATTTTATCATAATCGGTCGACTATATCATATAGCTGCCATAGGAACGATCGAAAAATTGGTGGGAAAATAATATGAAAAAAATTAAAGCTTCTGTATTTTTATACCCGTTACTCCTATACTAGATTCGTCGGAAAGTATGTAACAGGCACAAGAAAGCGTTTCCGACCCCATAAAGTTTGGATTCCTGAGCTTCTTAATAAAATAATATGAAACAAATTAAAGCTTCTATATTTTTTAACGTATAACCTCTTACGCTTGGAAATAACATTTTTTAATAAGTTCTGAATTTGTAATTTAATTTTGTTATAATCGGACGACTACATCATATGGATGCCATTGGAACGATCGGAAAATTGGTGGGAAAATAAAATGAAACAAATTATAGACTAGGTGTTTTTTAACGTATAACCTCCTACGCTTGGAAATAACATTATTTAATTAGTTCTGAGTTTCGAATTTAATTTTATAAAAATCGGACGACTATATCAAGATTTTTTATCATGATTAATTTTATCAAAATAGGACGACTATATCATATAGCTGCCATAGGAACGATCGAAAAATTGGTGGGAAAATAATAAAAAACAAATTAAAGCATCGATATTTTTTAACATTTAACCTCCTACGCTTGGAAATAACATTTATTAATTAGTTCTGAATATTGAATTTAATTTTTTCAAAATCGGACGACTATATCATATAGCTGCCACAGGAACGATCGGAAAATTGGTGGGAAAATAATATGAAACAAATTATAGCTTCGGTGTTTTTTTTGACATATTATCTTATACTATTGGGAATATAATTTGTTGTATTTTTAAATTTAATAATTAGAACCGCAAGGGTATACAAACTTCCACTTTCTGAAGTTAGCTTCCTTTCTTGTTTTTTTTTACGGTCACTATTTTGTAATTTGGAGATTTAAGGGTAGTATTACATAAATTCTTTTCCACCTTATTTTGTATCAACACAAACTTTACCGCTTTCGTCGGTTGTATCGTGTTTTTTGGACGCACTAATTCTTTTTTCACTTTAAAATATTTTTAGCTTTTGCTTGAAAGCCCCGGTTTAGAATTTTAGTCATGCGGCTCCACGTTGGGAAACAATTAACTTTATTAACTTTAACTTCACTTATTCACTTTTACAATATTATAGGTTGAACTTGCTATGGACCTAGTTGATCCTGCGTGATATTTCGGGTCGTGGTTCCGCGAACCCTTCCTGATCACAGAATTCAACGTCGGACTCACACATGTGTAAAACCAAGCTTAACAACGCTATCACCTGCACCGCAACGTACTAATTCAAGTTCAAGCCTACAGGCTCCCGTTGTCGACACTTGGATGGCGTGTCGGACCTCCAGGGCGTCACTCAAAAATTCAGCATCTGACGCTGGGCCAGGGCAATAATTATTCTAGACATGGGCCAGTGATTGTGGTCCTCTGACCGGGAAGTGCAGGACGTCAATCCTTAAGAAAAAATTTGCAAGGTTGACCTGGCTGTTACTTTTACGGATCTCACTGGGTCTGGTCAGTTCTGGAATGGAAAGCCCATTAGTTACGGCATCACTCCTGGAGCCTCACTTACCATGGATATTTCCTGCATCGACTTCCCAGCGGATCCTCCGAAAATTACTGGGTTTAATAAAAAAAATATTATTATAGGCTGGGATTCACATGCGCGCTGCTGCAGCTTGTCTTAATCTAAGATCTTAAATAAAATATAAAACCCGCCTCTACACTTTTAGTAATTCTTTCTTTAAAATCTTTCTACGAGCGCAGAAGCTATGACGCCTTTGACCGTGATAAGCCTATGCCCATTTCGCTATCGTCAACCCGAATTCCGAACATTCGGGTGACCAGACCACCCCAGCGTATATTTTTATTGGTATTAAAGCAACCCTGCGTTCTACAAGAAATTGCTATCAATAACCGTACCCGAACAGTAACCCACCCTGTGCCCAGATTTGATATCGCTATCGATAGGCCGGCCACAACAACCATACTGACAATGAACAACAAAGCAAATGCAAAAATAAAAACAAGAGAACTGGCAGTGGAAAACTGGCCACGCAGCCTTCTTAAGCGCCTAACCAAGGAAAATGTCCACGACCACAGGATACAATTCCGGCAAAATTGGAATACTGGACGGATGTCATGCCCTGGAGCCTGGCCTGAGTTACGGGTGAGCGATGCCATATCTGTATCTTGTAACAGCTTAATGCTCCTCGTCTCTTCCAGATCCTTTTCGTTGGTCGCTAGTTCCTCCAGGTTTTAGGTTGCGTCTTTTCATGTCCCATTTAGGCAATGTAGAGCTCTTCACACTATTGTTTTAAGTCCTTTACATGAAATGTTCCACACAGCTTTCTGTTGAGATCATCGATCTCTTATGGTTGCCCACCGGTTTACATATCCAGCATACAATGAATTTTCTGGCAAATTTAACATTGAAGCTCTTCCCGAAGTTATTTTGGGCAAAGTTCCTTTTGAAAACTTCTTGCCCAGGCTTAAATGTCACTTGCCGCCTGTTTCGGTTGTAATACCGCGCACTGGTTTCATGTGCTCCATGTCCCAGATTGCTGATTTCGCTGTCCGCATGGCCCTAAGAATGACGAACTTCTAAAAATGGTCTACAACAATGAATATGTATGAATGACCACTTTTTGAACGAGGATATTTTCCTAAAATATCTATATGAGGCTTTTGAAACGGTCGATATGTTATTGTTTCTTCTCCTGTTTGTGGCCTTCGTTTCCTTGCTCACCTGACAGCTTCGGATAAACCTGACGCCTTACGCAACCATTCCCGGCCAGTAAAAATGTCGTCTCAAGTGAGTTTTCGCGACCACTCGATGCGACCGAGTGGGTGGCGAATGTGCTTGCTCAATCATCGTTGTGCTCAGAGCCACTGGGACCTACAGTTTCCAGCTAATCTCCTCTGCATGAGACCCACCGTTGCGTGTTTGCGTCCGTTTGAATATAAATCCGTTGACTACCGTCACGTCCGGTAACTCATCCATTTCATCTACTACCCGAGAAGGCATATCTGCCATGACATTTTCTGAGCCCTTGCGGTGCTCAATGAGGAAGACAAACGCCTGAAGCTTCAAGGACCATCTTGCAAGCCTGCCACTCAGATCCTTGAGAGACATAAGCCATTTTAGGCTAGAGTGATTGGTTATGACTGTAAATGTCATTATCTCTATATTCGGCCGGAAACGGAAACCTGTGATCCTTCTTCTGACAAATCTAGTAAATAGTTGATTTGTTTATTGAACCGCTAGCTATTTCCTCCACCTCTTCCCTCAACGATTCGGTTTCCTTCCTGTCGGTCACGCTCAAGTTCCGGATTTCCTCCACTCTTCCCATTCGGCCATCAACGCTATTCCTGCCTCACGGCATACGTCATGCAGATGTTCCAACGTGTACACCGGACAGGATATACCCAATGTTTCATCAGCTCCGCTAGATTTCCTTGGCTGTTTTGTGCAGATTAGGAGCCAGTACCACTCCGAGGCGTTATTTACTAAAAGGCGGTGGAAATCCCAAAGCAGTTCTACCCATGGCATCCCAAAGTGCCGTTGCAGGTGCTCAACCCTGAGGATGAAAAGTTTGGCGCTCATACCTCCAGGATTGCCCAAATTTTGTAGTCCCCATTTATCTGAGGGGAACATAGCACCTCGGCCGGTTTCCCGTCCGAGCACCTGCCATTCCTGCAGATTAGTTCCTCCTCGATCCAAGCCCTTGGGTGGAATCTTGATTTCCCCTTTGGGTCCTGGGAAAAGTATCCTGTTTGCTCCTGCCGCCTGATTGTTTTCGCTTAGAGGTTGACATTGTTGTGCTCCACCGTTTCCTTCCTCCTCTGCTGAACTTCCAGCCCTTTCCGGTTGGTTTCCCTTCTTAGCTTTCTGCTTTCCTTTCTTTCCTTTGTGGATTGACATTGGTGTCCAGCCAAGTGTTCGTGGATAGAGATGACGTCGATGACGATGGTGATTTCCTCCGTTAATCCAACTTCTTCATCAACTTCATCATGCACGCGTCGATTCCGTCATCCACTAAACGCAAGTCCACTTTTATTTGCTCCTGTGAGGTGAGAATCAATTGCTGCAGTTCCCCTCTGGTGAAAGAGCCGTAAGCTGCCGAATTCTCTGCGCTGTATTTTTCCTCTATTGGATCTAGCTGGATGTTGGAGCAGGTTCCATATGTAGTAGATGCAGTTTCTAGATTTAAGCTCCTTGGAGGAACTCCCCTTTGTTGTGCGCTGAGTCGATTCTTATCCTCCATTCTCTCGCGCCCTTGGTCTTGCTCTAAATTCTCGTTGTCGCTCATTGTAGACAAACGGGTACCGCCCATAAGTTTTCAAATCCAGTTACACCAAAACAATTACAGCACGGAACCCGTATATAATACAAAAAAATTGAAGGAACTCCTGTCAATTTATTCACAGGTAAATGAGAGAAGGACAAATCCCTGATGAAGGAGTACAAACCAACTATAATCAACATGCCAAATACAAATAAGTAGCCATTTCTAATTAAACAAAGCCAAACAACTTGGGTTCGTCCACTATTAAAATCATCAATTTTTATTTACGATTCGTAGTAAAGTCAAATCTTTACCAAGTTCAAATTAATTTTCCTTTCCCATAGGTATAAGTTCTTCTATAATCCGGAAGCTACTTTCTCCCTTATTGCGAGAGTGAAGGACATCCGGTTACACCTACGACCGCAGCAGGACATTGGACTAATATTTGACCCTGAACTGGACGTCGGATGCCGGAAGGATATTTCCCCGGAAAGGAAACAATTGGAATCAGTTAGAACATTTAGTTTTACGTATTAATGTTTTTTTCTATAATTAATTGCCATTTTCATATTTATAACAAGACGCATTGTTTTATATACTTCTCTAACTAAATCCGTATTTTGTCTGTCCCCCAAGCGTCTACGCATACCGTTAACAAACTATCTTTTGCACAGTGTCGGAGGTGGCCATTTTTCGCTTTCACCGATCGCAACAGGCCATATAAAAGTTTATTTTGACCTAGTCGTCGGCTTTTGCCATATCCTGTCCTTTTCTTGTCTCTTTACTTTACAATTCTTAGTCTAACTACTTATATCTATATCACAGTTGCGGAACTATCACTTAGTATCACATCGATCGCAAAACTACTCCGGTCATGTGCCTAGGGGATGCCGCTGCTATGAGCCAGAGACAATTACTCAAAACGATATAAGCCTCGATAAGCTGGTTTCTCTATTTACAACCTGGTCTTTGATTCCTGTTCAATACCGAGCAGTCTCGCGCGCAACTGCTCTGTTCAAAAAGGATCTCTTAAGGCAGGCGTAAATTGTATTTTCCTCACTGCGGAAGTCACAGTTCTGCCGTTTATATTGGGCGCCATCTGTGATAGACCTAGTTGGCCTTGCGTGCTATTTCGTGTTTTTCCCAGGCTAGCTTACTTTCCAGGGACGTGGTTCTCCGAACCGTGCCCGATCACACACTAACAGAACTCGACGTCGGAATCACACTTGTGTGAAACCGACGTTTAACATCACTATACCCTGCACCGTAACTTGCTAATTCAAGTTCAAACACTCAATTAACAATTTGGCTACAGATATTTGGCATGGTCTGGACCATACTGCTGGACTGGAGGTCACATGCTAATCCCCCCCGACCTTGCGAACTGCTTTGAGTTACTTCTTGTGTAGCAGCCGCTCCGATTACTACAATCTGTTGTACCCTCTTACACACCCATCTTTACGTAGCCCCTTCTCCGATCCAATTCCACCTACTCCATGCTCACAAACATATCTTTAAGTTTATTGTACGAAATTCCCAAGCATATCTAAGGTCGATCCAATGTAAGCCATTAGCCAACTCCCTCCTCTTTGACCTTTCGGCTTTATCCTAGTCCTACCCTAATAGCTCTCAAGGCGGAAACTTATTTGAACTAATACAGATATTTATAAAAAATTCAGGGCAATATCACTGGTAATGGTTCATGGATCACTCTTAAAAAAAATGCTGATGTATGCGTAGATGTAGATAATATATGTAAATGATCAATATGAGTTGGTGAATAAATGAATAAAATAATAAATCAGACGAAAAACAATATAAAACAATTTAAATATACTAAAACTAATAAAAAACAAGGAAGAACGCTATAGTCGAGTACCTCGACTATCAGATACCCGTTACTCAGCTAAAAGGACCAAAGGGAAACGGAGATCTGCCAGCAGCAAAGCGAGATTGAAATGCGCCACATACCCGTAATCTCAATATATGGTTATGTGGGCGGTAGACGTTAAGCGTAATTTATGTTCATTTTTCAATAGTTCATGTGTGGTTAATTCTTTTGGCAGAATTCTGTGGCAGCATTGCTAGTGTATTGACCTGTCCAGGCTGTTTTGCTAGCAGAGTTAAAAACATAAAGCGAATCCACCTCAATGTGTCCTTGCTCCTATGTAAGTTGTCTTTAAAGAATCGATATATGTTAAAGGAAATATTTATATAGCATAAATCTGGCGCCGAAAGTGGGACAAGAATCACAAATTCAAAAGGATCAGGATACTTAACATATATAAAATAAAACGAGCAAAACTTTCGAGCTGTACTCGATTTAGATTGTCTGGAGATTACTTTTAAATAGTAACCAAAGGCAAACAGCTGTAGAAAAGAGTACTATAAGGAAAGAGTGTAACACCAATTAAAAGAAACAATAGAATTATGCTTCTAGAGGCTAAAGTCCACTACAAAAACTTTGATTTCGTGGTAAAAGGTTATTGTATTCATTAATATTAAATGAAAAAAAATCAAAAAAATAAACAGACGATTACTAAAAGTGGCTATTTGGCCAGACCAGATACGCAACCAGGAACTTTATACTATTTGAACGAATACTGGCAAATAGGATAAGCGAAACGGAAAGGATAACCTTTTTCTCCAGGGTATGATGTTGGTCGCGGCGTCTCTGAACAGAGCGCTTGTAGATCTTAACAACCTTAAGGATCACTATAACCAGGAGTAGTCCAACGATGAGCTTCATGGTCTTGTTGACATCTTGAATATCCTCCCTGTGGTCAACGATCTCTACGTGGTTAATCACATTGGCGGTGCTGTCGGTCACTTTGGAAGTTTCGCCGCCCATCTTGGGGTCCTTAGGCCATACACCTGGTTCACTAGTTCTTTTCGTCCTTCAGGATTTGTTGCAGGTTGACTTCCTCTAGAATGTGGTCGATCGCAGGACCAGTAATCAGGACTTTCTCCTGAGTGAAGTTGATCCTAGGGAAACGGTAAAGACATCCTTCTGGACATCAGCCTTCTTCCAGTCGTGGTCTGTGTTGATGGTAGTTGTACTTCTAGACCACTGTCAAGGAGAGATCAGAACAATTTCTGTATGACTTCTCTATTTGGCTGGGGTCTTTTATACCGGACTAGAGCTTTCGCTAGTCCCCCATATTGGATGAATTAACTAGGTGTTCCCACCTAAGGGTACTGCTTCCCCTATTTTAGGAGTCAACGGCCAGCTGGTGCACTTTGCTACCTTACTGGAGTACGGTTACGAGCAGGTCGATCGTGGTCGTTGTTCTGGCCACGCGACACCCATGAGTTGTCGAATTGTTTTTGCTGTTTTGCCCTTATCAATCGGAGTGTGGTTAGTCATTAGGGGCCCCTACCCTTAACTTATGGCAGTTGTTTTGCCGGGGTTAATCTTGTATGGGGGAGTGCGTACGTAATAGGCTCGAAGTGATCGATGCGGCTACGCATGGAATGACTTCGCAAAAGAAATCTTCGTACGGCCATCTCTTTAGATCTCCTTTTTCTCCTTTATTCTTTTCTTAGGCGCCCATTTACGTGTAACTTCGACCCACTACTTTAACCCAGTCTCAGATGAGCTAGTCGGGCTTATTACTTTATTATTTAATTACTGTACTTATTTATTATGTTATTATTATATATGCTGAAAAAGAAAAACTTTCCGGCATCGCACGGAAACATACATACATACATATTTATACCTGTAAATATGAATATGGCTCATAATAAAATATATAATATAGCTTTAATGAAAAATAATATATAAATATACAAAAAAAATAAAAGTGAGTAAAAGTTAAAAAGTTGAGAATAAAATTTCCGAGTGTGCCGTCACCACGGTTTTTGACCGGGAGCTACACAGCTGAAAGGTGAAAAGTTTTCCCATTTCCCGAAGAAAAATTTATTAAAAGTACAATAATTTTTATACCCGTTACTCGTAGAGTAAAAGGGTATACTAGATTCGTCGGAAAGTATGTAACAGGCAGAAGGAAGCGTTTCCGACCCCATAAAGTATATATATTCTTGATCAGGATCACTAGCCGAGTCGATCTAGCCATGTCCGTCTGTCCGTCTGTCTGTCCGTCCGGATGAACGCTGAGATCTCGGAAACTATGGGAGCTAGGCTATTGAGATTTGGCGTGCAGATTCCTGAGCTTCTTACGCAGCGCAAGTTTGTTTCAGCAGAGTGCCACTCCCACTCTAACGCCCACAAGCCGCCCAAAACTGTGGCTCCTACAGTTTTGATGCTAGAATAAAACTTTTAACTGAAATGTATTGTTCCCATCAATACCTATCGATTGACCCAAAAAAAGGTTTGCCACGCCTACTCTAACGCCCATAGCGCTTAAATCTGTATACCGCCGGTAGGTGGCGCATTTTAATCTCGCTTTGCTGCTTGCATATCTCTATTTAGCTGAGTAACGGGTATCTGATAGTCGAGGTACTCGACTATAGCGTTCTTCCTTGTTTTTGTTTCTTTTTTATTATTATACCCGTACTCGTAGAGTAAAAGGGTATACTAGATTCGTCGGAAAGTATGTAACAGGCAGAAGGAAGCGTTTCCGACCCCACAAAGTATATATATTCTTGATCAGGATCACTAGCCGAGTCGATCTAGCCATGTCCGTCTGTCCGTCTGTCCGTCTGTCCGGATGAACGCTGAGATCTCGGAAACTATGGGAGCTAGGCTATTGAGATTTGGAGTGCAGATTCCTGAGCTTCCTACGCAGCGCAAGTTTGTTTCAGTAGACTGCCACGCCCACTCTAACGCCCACAAACCGCCCAAAACTGTGGCTCCTACAGTTTTGATGCTAGATAGAAAATTTTAACTGAAATGTAATGTTCTCATCAATACCTATCGATTAACCCAAAAAAAAGTTTGTCACGCCCACTTTAACGCCCACAAACCGCAAAACCCTGTGACGCCCACAATTTTCATGCTAGATAAAAAATTTTAACTGAAATGTATTGGTCTCGTCGATACCTATCCATTGATCCAAAAAAAAAATTTGCCACGCCCACTCTAACGCCCATTACGCTTAAATCTGTATACCGCCGGTAGGTGGCGCATTTTAATCTCGCTTTGCTGCTTGCATATCTCCATATAGCTGAGTAACGGGTATCTGATAGTCGAGGTACTCGACTATAGCGTTCTTCCTTGTTTTTTTATTTTTATTTGTCTAACATTTTATATTAATTACAATGATTTAATCTACTAAGTTTTGCGGCTCTTTCATGATGGCTGCTACTTCTCGCCTCGCCTGTATACCAAGTTGAGGGCTTCGAAGGTAAAGTCTTCTGACCGCGCGGTTCATGCGCCGGCTCATTTTCCATGTTTCCCGTTGTATCCGGGCGATGTGTGTTTGGCTCCTTTGTAGTTGCTCCTGGACTCGGAGCAACTGGTTCTAGTCCTCCTCCTGATCTTGGCTCCGGTGCCGGATCTCTCGCTCGAGTTCAGCTGCCAGTTCTTCACCTTCTGTTTGGTATTTGTGTATCCAGCATTGCTGGATATGGTCCTCGTTCAAGTGGATGCTATGGCAAAGCCCGTTCATCCACTCGACGAGGAGCGCCAGATATGATGCCTGGTCCCCGTACCTAACCTGTAGCCGACGAAGCCGGCGGGCAGCTCGGATGGCTTGGTTGTAAGTGTTTGAGGACTGCATCATGTCTGGTGACTGATCGGTCCCTGGTTGTGGCATTTATAGCAGAACCGGGGTAGTTCTGATGACTGTTCTACCCATCATGTGATCGGGAGCTTCTATCAATTAGTGCAATCCCGCAGTTCTGAGTTCGTCGCCTCTTGGAGTCGTCGGATTACGTTCAGAGGTTTAGGCGACATACAGGTCTTTAGCATGGAATACCCCGACACTTTTCCCCACTGCATTGCCCAGCTCATATAGCGCTTTGCCCTTACGCTGGAGTACAATACAGCGAATTCGATTCGCCAAGCTTGGCATTATATCCGTCAGCTTTGTTACTCTGCTTGTAGTTTTTCCTATAGACAATATGCCTTTTCTGCGCGTTCATGAGTTCAGTTTAATCCTTGGGTCACTTTTTGTCGGAAAAGTTCCATCTTGTCTGGGAGACTTATCTGTGGATCTCCTGCCTGTATTCCCCCAGTTTTCGTAGAACCAGATAAGCTGTTCCATGGGTAACCATCCGCGTTCCGAACATGGCGTAATATGGTTCCATGCCTATTGACTCGTGTAGGTCATTCCTAAGGGCACACTCTATTCGACTTAGTTGGGTATCCCAATTTCGCTCAATTTCTCAGCCGCGTTCGCTTGCGGGGAGTAAAGTCCAGTCTTTACGTGTCGAATACCGTAGCAAGTCATTAGCTCGCCAAAAATTTGAGACACAAATTGTTTGCCGTTGTCTAAGTGTACAAACTCGGGGACTCCAAATTGATGGAAAAATTTGGTCTCAAGGATTTTGATGACTTCTGCAGCCACTGCATGACTCATCGGCTGCAGCCAGACAAACTTGGAGAAATGGTCTAGGCATACAAAAATGACCGAGTTCCCAGCTTTGGTCCTCCTCCTGAAGGTCTGGACTTTTACCTAAATTTTCGTCCACCGCCTGCACTAGGTTGACATAATCCTATGACTGGAACGCTGTCGAATCGAGGTTGATGTGTATGTCCAGTTCTTCCGCCCTAGTCTTCTGTAGCTCGTCCATATGAACTCGTGAGAGAACATCTGGGACTACATTTAGTGACCCTTTCCTGTGTTCTATGGGGAAGTCATACGCTTGAAGCTTCAGACACCATCGCGCAGACCTGCCTGATAAGTCTTTCTGACTCATCAGCCATTTTAGACTAGCGTGGTCAATTTGGCTGACATATAGGCGATTGGATGTTCTCCGCCCTCGTCATCGGTTTGGAACAAAACTCCCCCCCCTCCAGTGGTCGAGGCATCACATTGGATGGTAAATGGTTTCTTAAAATCCGGGGTGACGAGTACCGGTGCTGTTGCCATGCTGGTTTTTAAAAGTTCAAACGCCTTGATTGCCTCTTCTGACAATTCAAATTTCTTTATGCGGTCTTTCTTCAAGCAGTCGTGAAGCGGTGCCGCTGTCTGGGCGTAGTTTTGGATGAACCTCCTGTACCAGCCTGTCATTCCCAGGAACCTCCGCATCTGTTTGGCGGAGCTAGGCTGGAGAAATTCCTGGATCGATTGTATTTTCGCGTCATCCGTTCGGATGCATCCTCCCCCAACTACATATCCTAAATATCTTGCCTGGCTGTAGCAAAACTTGCTCTTGTCTACATTTATCGTTAGCTCTGCCCGCTGTAAGCAGTCACTGACCTGGCTCAACATATCCATGTGGGCTTCAAATGTATGTGAACAGACCACTAAGTCATCCAGATACACAAATACATTCTCGCGTAGCGCCGCTGGTATAACTTTATAGGTATAACTTTAGTCGGCACATTCGCTGCGCGGCATTGCACAAGCCGAACGGCATGACTGTAAACTGATACAGTGGCCTGCCGGGCACTGTAAACGCGGTTTTCTCTCTGCTTTTGGGTTCGAGAGGAATTTGCCAAAAAGCGTCTTTTAAGTCAATTGCGGAAATGTAATACGTTTCCTGTAGTCTGCTCAACAGACCCTCAATATGTGGTAGTGGATACGCATCTTTGATCGTCCGGGAATTTACTTTACGCGCATCGAGGCAAAGTCGATTTTTCGGCCCTTTTTGCACCAGCTACTTGCTCTCCTCGATCACGCCTAGACCTAACATGCGATCTAGCTCGGCGTACACCAGCTTCTGTTTGGCTGGGGATATCGGGTAATGTTGCTGCTTGATTGGTAGGTCCTCGTTGGTCACTTCTATTACATGTTGCTATAAGCTGGTCTTTCCTAATCCTTTTTCTAGACAAGAAGGGTATGTGTCTATCACTTGCTGCAGCTTACAATGTTGTTCTGGGGTCAGCTGATGTGGGGTATAGGCGGTCTCGGGCTTGAGCGTATTGTTCATGTCTAGGTCGCCGGTCATAAGGTCGAAATCCGGTGTTGTTTCAACGGCGGCAACCTCGCGTCTTCCTTTACCGAGGAATCTGAGGCCGAACGTATCCCAGAAATTAATTCAAAAATAAAATCGTTGTGTCAGACCTGGCACTATCAAAAACTCTAGGTCCTTGGTTTCTCCTTCCCATGGCTCCGGTTACTTGGGTCTCACCACCGCTTGCTGTGCGTACGCATACTTCGCTTAGCTTTCTTATCGGCCGCGTCCGATTTTCCAAGAAAGCGTGTGCTCCTTTACCAATACAGTTCGCACTGGCGCCTGTGTCCAGTAATGCGAGTATCTCTTCTCCATCGACCTTTTTGCACGCTCACCACCGTGTCCACCACCTTTTGCTTGAGTCGGCGATAGTCTGCTCGGGCATCATATAATTTTAGTATTTTCCGTGTTGTTCGTGTCTCGCTGTCTGCATCTTCCGAGCCAGTAAAGATACGTTCACGAGCAAGTTCGTACTCCCTCTCTCGTTGTTCTTGGCTCTTATCGGGAGAGATTTGGTTGGGCTTCGGTGTTTTTACCGAAAAGGGTTGGTCCTGGTCCGCCCGGCTATCCCGGTCTTGCCTGACGGACTTGGTTAGCATCTGCATCCGTCCCGACTTTCTCGCAGAACCTGCAGGTGGCATCGTGGAATTTGATCGGGCAGGATTCTTCCTTCGAAGGATGCTTCCTGTAGAAGTCTGCTCCTTTGCCACACATATAACACATTACACGCGTGTAATGGGCCTCGGCATCCTTGTCCATCCTCGTAACGCCCTCGCGTATCTTTCCGCTGCCGGTTGAATTCTTCCACCGTGACCGCGTCCGGCAAGTTCTCCAGTGTCTGGAATTCCTCTATTTCGTTAACTGCAGCTCGGCTGCGCATGTTTCTTCCAGTGTTTCTCAACCAGCGATCAACTCTGAGACCCTCTCTTTTGAGCTCCGCTAATGAGGTTATTGGGGATGTTAGCAGCAATCCCCCCATCTGGGAGTTCATGTTGTCCTTTAAGAGCTCAACGAATTCATCTTCAGCGATTTTGTGCTTGAGCTTGAAATGCAAGTTATGGATATCCGAGACATAATCGCTAATGGTTTCATGTGGCCCTTGCTTCCTTTACATTAGTTCCTTGACTTTCATAAGGTCACTCCCGGTAGTGGAAAATGCCCGTCTCATTGCTTGGGTCAGTGAGTAGTAGTCAAAATCGTAGTCTTCGGCCTTGTCCTCCATTAACTGTCAATACCATTTCGTGGCTGCACTTGCCAGCAGGAGATGGAACTCACGAAAGACTTGCTGGCGACTGAGGTAATATAACTCTTGCAATCGGTCCACGCGGAACAGGAAACTTTCAACTGTCATGCCGCGACCGCTTCCATCGAACTTTAGGTTCCATCTGTCTAGTCTGACATCTTTTGGTCTTGGTCCCTGAAATGATGAGTTCCGATCGATCTCTGGATGCAGTTGGTGACTCGTCTCCCTTTCGTTTGTTCTGGATTGCCTGTGGGACGGGGTGTCCATCCGCCTGGGTGTTCCTAACCGGTGCATCTGGCTATTGAGCATGTCCTGTATTCCCGGTTCCAGAGGCGGGGTCTCTTGGTACCTCAAGAAACTGTCAGTTGGATTCGGAACTGTTCGGGGCGGCGAAGGCAGTCCCAGTTCGGGTCTATCTGGGCGCTTATACCACGCTGCATTTCGTTGCTCTGCCTCAAGAGCTCCATCAATCTTTGTTCCCGCCGCTCGGCAGCCTCTAAGTTGTCCTCCTCGTGCCTCTGAAATTAGAGAAGCATACTTGATCTTCCTTTCGGCGGTCCTAGGGGTATATTCTCCCCTCCGGCGGCTCCTTCCATTCCAGTATATTGATCCAAATTGTTTTCTTCGGACAGGGTATCTACCTGCCCTGGCTGATTCTGTGCGAGCTCCCACGACTCTCTTTCAGATGAGTCTCCTAGCCTTGGCGCGCTCGCACTCCGGGGTTGGTGGTTGTCTCCGCGCGTTGTTGCTCGGGTCACTCTCCCGGTGCTGGGTTGGAATTGGACCTTCTTCTTGGCGCCCTTCAATTATGTGATTGGATCTTCTTTAAAGGCCTCCGCTTTCTTTTATAGATTGTCACTTTGTGCTGATTAATACATGTACTAAAATTTGTCATCACTCTATTTCAATTGGTATAAAAGCTTTATGTGGTTCTTTTCAAAATACCCGGTCAGCGACGTAAATGCTGAATAAGTCGACAATAAGAATGTTTTTAAACTGGGGGTGCTCCCTCTGCTTCTCAAGTTTCTCTTCGGTCAAGAACCGTCCGATATTTAAGCCCCAAAAAAACCAAATAAATATCCCTAACTAGGGGTCTTAGCCGCTTCTACACAACGGGGTTCCGCTAAACTAACATCCTTTTACTTTCCCTTTCTATTCAGCTCAAATGCTCCAAACGGAAACTGGATGTGTTTAGATAAGGGATCTGTCCAAAAACCCCCTCCCGCCTGTCTTCGGAAAACAGGTTGCTTGACCGATCACTCTCGGGCTCCACCACCGTCTCCTATTTCTCTGGACTCGAACCAAGCAAACGACCTGACCAACTAGCCTAATACGTTGTGGGGCGTCGGCCAGAGAATCTAAAAATCGTCCACCGCCCAAATATGGTCAAGGGAAACCGCAAAGACTCGAACCAAGCAAACGACCGGACAAATGACAAATGCACGTTGTGGGGCGTCGGCTTTGCGTTTCCTGTCAGTTCCCCCACCCCCATTCTGTCCTGGATCGATAAACGAACAGTAGATCCGCACCGCAACTGCTAAATGCGTTACCGTAATGCTTGCGCTCCTGCTCTTTCTGGACTCGAACCAATCAAACGACCTGACAAATGCCTAGTACTTCGTGGGGCGTCAGCCAGAAAGCACCAGAAATTGTTTTTATAAAAAAAGGATAACTCATAGTTCTTGGTATACGATCAATACGATCCCCTATTGTCAAGGTTGTCCGTCAAAAGTTATGTCATTGTTCTTGACCTACTCCACTTCTCGCGTCAGCACACCCCTTTAATAAAGCTTTAGCACACCATGATTTCGAATTCTTCTTCACATTACAAGTTTATTAAATAATATTTATGTCGGCGTGTGCCGGGATTGAGTAACATAATATTGGCTAGTTCATATAGGAATTAAATTAATTGACAATTATTGTTTTAGCGGAGAGTATCGATTTTACCACCTGTGAAGGTGCACACATCAGCAAAATGCTGACTGTTCACGACTACAAACGTCGCTCAGAGTGCTCTTGCAATTGTCATACAATTACAAGGCTGATAGTCGCCGATGAAAAATTACCATTTAATTATTATTTATACATAAAAAAGAAAAGTATATCTAAATGATTATATATATGAAACAATTATTATATATGGATATTATATATTATTACATGAATTCCTAACAGATAAATTCTTTGTCTTAACTAGGAAAGTATTAACATTGTCCAAAAACAAATTCTTATCCAGACGGGAGAGGACAATGACCGTTGGTAAGGTAGGGATAATGATAGCTTCTTCGGTCTTATTACAGTGGGCAAGTGGTGAAAAATCTAGATAGAAGGTCTCAATATATAAGTACTCCAATTCATTCACTGTTATTGGTAGGGTCGCTTTTGATAACAAGTATAGAATTCTTACGTTAAATTTTGGATCAGTGTCTATTGTTTTTGCTAAAGCTTCTGAGGTAATCTGGAAGGTTCGCCGCCCATCTTGGGGTCCTTAGGCCATACACCTGGTTCACTAGTTCTTTTCGTCCTTCAGGATTTGTTGCAGGTTGACTTCTTCTAGAATGTGGTCGATCGCAGGACCAGTAATCAGGACTTTCTCCTGAGTGAAGTTGATCCTAGGGAAACGGTAAAGACATCCTTCTGGACACCAGCCTTCTTCCAGTCGTGGTCTGTGTTGATGGTAGTTGTACTTCTAGACCACTGTCCAGGAGAGATCAGAACAATTTCTGTCTGACTTCTCTATTTGGCTGGGGTCTTTTATACCGGACTAGAGCTTTCGCTAGTCCCCCATATTGGATGAATTAACTAGGTGTTCCCACCTAGGGGTACTGTTTCTCTATTTCCCCTATTTTAGGAGTCAACGGGCGGCTGGTGCACTTTGCCACCTTACTGGAGTACGGTTACGAGCAGGTCGATCGTGGTCGTTGTTCTGGCCACGCGACACCCATGAGTTGTCGAATTGTTTTTGCTGTTTTGCCCTTATCAATCGGAGTGTGGACTAGTCATTAGGGGCCCCTACCCTCAACTTATGGCAGTTGTTTTGCCGGCGTTAATCTTGTATGGGGGAGTGCGTACGTTACAGGCTCGAATTGATCGATGCGGCTACGCATGGAATGACTTCGCAAAAGAAATCTTCGTACGGCCATCTCTTTAGATCTCCTTCTTCTCCATTATTCTTTTCTTAGGCGCCCATTTACGTGTGGCTTCGACCCACTACTTTAACCCAGTCTCAGATGAGCTAGTTGGGCTTATTACTTTATTATTTAATTACTGTACTTATTTATTATGTTATTATTATATATGCTGAAAAAGAAAAGCTTTCCGGCCTCGCACGGAAACATACATACATACATATTTATACCTGTAAATATGAATATGGCTCATAATAAAATATATAATATAGCTTTAATGAAAAACATGGAAGAACGCTATAGTCGAGTACCTCGACTATCAGATACCCGTTACTCAAAGGGAAATAGAGATATGTAAGCAGCAAAGCGAGATTAAAATGCGCCACCTACCGGCGGTAGATAGATTTAAGCGTTATGGGCGTTAGAGTGGCCGTGGCAAATTTATTTTTGGATCAATCGATAGGTATTGACGACACCAATACATTTCAGTTAAAATTTTTTATCCAGCATGCAAATTGTGGGCGTCACAGGTTTTCGCGGTTTGTGGGCGTTTAAGTAACAAATATTTTTTAATTCAATCGATAGGTATTGATGAGAACAATACATTTCAGCTAAAATTTTCTAGCATCAAAACTGTAGGAGTTACAGTTTTGGGCGGTTTGTGGGCGTTAGAGTGGGCGTGGCAGTCTACTGAAACAAACTTGCGCTGCGTAAGAAGCTCAGGAATCTGTACGCCAAATCTCAATAGCCTAGCTCTCATAGTTTCCGAGATCTCAGCGTTCATCCGGACAGACGCACGGACAGACGGACAGACGGACATGGCTAGATCGACTCGGCTAGTGATCCTGATCAAGAATATATATACTTTATGGGGTCGGAAACGCTTCCTTCTGCCTGTTACATTTTTGCCGACGAATCTAGTATACCCTTTTACTCTACGAGTAACGGGTATAATAATATATAAATATACAAAAAAAATAAAAAAGTTAAAAAGTTGAGAATAAAATTTCTGAGTGTGCCGTAACCACGGTTTTTGACCGGGGGTTACTCAGCTGAAAGGTGAAAAGTTTTCCCATTTCCCGAAGAAAAATTTATTAAAAGTACAAGAATTTTTATACCCGTTACTCGTAGAGTAAAAGGGTATACTAGATTCGTCGGAAAGTATGTAACAGGCAGAAGGAAGCGTTTCCGACCCCACAAAGTATATATATTCTTGATCAGGATCACTAGCCGAGTCGATCTAGCCATGTCCGTCTGTCCGTCTGTCCGTCTGTCTGTCCGTCCGGATGAACGCTGAGATCCAGTTCTGGAATTCCTCTATTTCGTTAACTGCAGCTCGGCTGTGCATGTTTCTTCCAGTGTTTCTCAACCAGCGATCAACTCTGAGACCCTCTCTTTTGAGCTCCGCTAATGAGGTTATTGGGGATGTTAGCAGCAATCCCCCCATCTGGGAGTTCATGTTGTCCTTTAAGAGCTCAACGAATTCATCTTCAGCGATTTTGTGCTTGAGCTTGAAATGCAAGTTATGGATATCCGAGACATAATCGCTAATGGTTTCATGTGGCCCTTGCTTCCTTTACATTAGTTCCTTGACTTTCATAAGGTCACTCCCGGTAGTGGAAAATGCCCGTCTCATTGCTTGGGTCAGTGAGTAGTAGTCAAAATCGTAGTCTTCGGCCTTGTCCTCCATTAACTGTCAATACCATTTCGTGGCTGCACTTGCCAGCAGGAGATGGAACTCACGAAAGACTTGCTGGCGACTGAGGTAATATAACTCTTGCAATCGGTCCACGCGGAACAGGAAACTTTCAACTGTCATGCCGCGACCGCTTCCATCGAACTTTAGGTTCCATCTGTCTAGTCTGACATCTTTTGGTCTTGGTCCCTGAAATGATGAGTTCCGATCGATCTCTGGATGCAGTTGGTGACTCGTCTCCCTTTCGTTTGTTCTGGATTGCCTGTGGGACGGGGTGTCCATCCGCCTGGGTGTTCCTAACCGGTGCATCTGGCTATTGAGCATGTCCTGTATTCCCGGTTCCAGAGGCGGGGTCTCTTGGTACCTCAAGAAACTGTCAGTTGGATTCGGAACTGTTCGGGGCGGCGAAGGCAGTCCCAGTTCGGGTCTATCTGGGCGCTTATACCACGCTGCATTTCGTTGCTCTGCCTCAAGAGCTCCATCAATCTTTGTTCCCGCCGCTCGGCAGCCTCTAAGTTGTCCTCCTCGTGCCTCTGAAATTAGAGAAGCATACTTGATCTTCCTTTCGGCGGTCCTAGGGGTATATTCTCCCCTCCGGCGGCTCCTTCCATTCCAGTATATTGATCCAAATTGTTTTCTTCGGACAGGGTATCTACCTGCCCTGGCTGATTCTGTGCGAGCTCCCACGACTCTCTTTCAGATGAGTCTCCTAGCCTTGGCGCGCTCGCACTCCGGGGTTGGTGGTTGTCTCCGCGCGTTGTTGCTCGGGTCACTCTCCCGGTGCTGGGTTGGAATTGGACCTTCTTCTTGGCGCCCTTCAATTATGTGATTGGATCTTCTTTAAAGGCCTCCGCTTTCTTTTATAGATTGTCACTTTGTGCTGATTAATACATGCACTAAAATTTGTCATCACTCTATTTCAATTGGTATAAAAGCTTTATGTGGTTCTTTTCAAAATACCCGGTCAGCGACGTAAATGCTGAATAAGTCGACAATAAGAATGTTTTTAAACTGGGGGTGCTCCCTCTGCTTCTCAAGTTTCTCTTCGGTCAAGAACCGTCCGATATTTAAGCCCCAAAAAAACCAAATAAATATCCCTAACTAGGGGTCTTAGCCGCTTCTACACAACGGGGTTCCGCTAAACTAACATCCTTTTACTTTCCCTTTCTATTCAGCTCAAATGCTCCAAACGGAAACTGGATGTGTTTAGATAAGGGATCTGTCCAAAAACCCCCTCCCGCCTGTCTTCGGAAAACAGGTTGCTTGACCGATCACTCTCGGGCTCCACCACCGTCTCCTATTTCTCTGGACTCGAACCAAGCAAACGACCTGACCAACTAGCCTAATACGTTGTGGGGCGTCGGCCAGAGAATCTAAAAATCGTCCACCGCCCAAATATGGTCAAGGGAAACCGCAAAGACTCGAACCAAGCAAACGACCGGACAAATGACAAATGCACGTTGTGGGGCATCGGCTTTGCGTTTCCTGTCAGTTCCCCCACCCCCATTCTGTCCTGGATCGATAAACGAACAGTAGATCCGCACCGCAACTGCTAAATGCGTTACCGTAATGCTTGCGCTCCTGCTCTTTCTGGACTCGAACCAATCAAACGACCTGACAAATGCCTAGTACTTCGTGGGGCGTCAGCCAGAAAGCACCAGAAATTGTTTTTATAAAAAAAGGATAACTCATAGTTCTTGGTATACGATCAATACGATCCCCTATTGTCAAGGTTGTCCGTCAAAAGTTATGTCATTGTTCTTGACCTACTCCACTTCTCGCGTCAGCACACCCCTTTAATAAAGCTTTAGCACACCATGATTTCGAATTCTTCTTCACATTACAAGTTTATTAAATAATATTTATGTCGGCGTGTGCCGGGATTGAGTAACATAATATTGGCTAGTTCATATAGGAATTAAATTAATTGACAATTATTGTTTTAGCGGAGAGTATCGATTTTACCACCTGTGAAGGTGCACACATCAGCAAAATGCTGACTGTTCACGACTACAAACGTCGCTCAGAGTGCTCTTGCAATTGTCATACAATTACAAGGCTGATAGTCGCCGATGAAAAACTACCATTTAATTATTATTTATACATAAAAAAGAAAAGTATATCTAAATGATTATATATATGAAACAATTATTATATATGGATATTATATATTATTACATGAATTCCTAACAGATAAATTCTTTGTCTTAACTAGGAAAGTATTAACATTGTCCAAAAACAAATTCTTATCCAGACGGGAGAGGACAATGACCGTTGGTAAGGTAGGGATAATGATAGCTTCTTCGGTCTTATTACAGTGGGCAAGTGGTGAAAAATCTAGATAGAAGGTCTCAATATATAAGTACTCCAATTCATTCACTGTTATTGGTAGGGTCGCTTTTGATAACAAGTATAGAATTCTTACGTTAAATTGTGGATCAGTGTCTATTGTTTTTGCTAAAGCTTCTGAGGTAATCATGGCGCACGGATATATATATATATGTATGTATAAGAAAAGGAACCGTGTTCCGACAAACTTACCCTCTTTTTAATCCTGGGCGATGAGATCTCGACGCTCCGGATCCTGGGCTTTGGGAGATCTTATAATTGGTTTGTATACATATATACGTGCAAGACTTGATGGCGGTTTACAAAAACAAAACACAAAAATTACATTACACAAAAAAAAAATATCACTATCGCTGTATAAATATGTTTGTATGCATGCATCGTATGCGAGTTCCACTGCGGCGCACGTCAGTTCCAATGCTCGAGCTAAGGCTGGTCGGTGCAGCTCCAATTTCTTGTTCAGCGTATGTAATTGGGGGCTCTGTTTACACTTGCATTCAAAAATGCATGTACTCGCAAATTCTCTACGTGGTTAATCACATTGGCGGTGCTGTCGGCCACTTTGGAAGTTTCGCCGCCCATCTTGGGGTCCTTAGGCCATACACCTGGTTCACTAGTTCTTTCTCTATTTCCCCTATTTTAGGAGTCAACGGGCGGCTGGTGCACTTTGCCACCTTGCTGGAGTACGGTTACGAGCAGGTCGATCGTGGTCGTTGTTCTGGCCACGCGACACCCATGAGTTGTCGAATTGTTTTTGCTGTTTTGCCCTTATCAATCGGAGTGTGGACTAGTCATTAGGGGCCCCTACCCTCAACTTATGGCAGTTGTTTTGCCGGCGTTAATCTTGTATGGGGGAGTGCGTACGTTACAGGCTCGAATTGATCGATGCGGCTACGCATGGAATGACTTCGCAAAAGAAATCTTCGTACGGCCATCTCTTTAGATCTCCTTCTTCTCCATTATTCTTTTCTTAGGCGCCCATTTACGTGTGGCTTCGACCCACTACTTTAACCCAGTCTCAGATGAGCTAGTTGGGCTTATTACTTTATTATTTAATTACTGTACTTATTTATTATGTTATTATTATATATGCTGAAAAAGAAAAGCTTTCCGGCCTCGCACGGAAACATACATACATACATATTTATACCTGTAAATATGAATATGGCTCATAATAAAATATATAATATAGCTTTAATGAAAAACAAGGAAGAACGCTATAGTCGAGTACCTCGACTATCAGATACCCGTTACTCAAAGGGAAATAGAGATATGTAAGCAGCAAAGCGAGATTAAAATGCGCCACCTACCGGCGGTAGATAGATTTAAGCGTTATGGGCGTTAGAGTGGCCGTGGCAAATTTATTTTTGGATCAATCGATAGGTATTGACGACACCAATACATTTCAGTTAAAATTTTTTATCCAGCATGCAAATTGTGGGCGTCACAGGTTTTCGCGGTTTGTGGGCGTTTAAGTAACAAATATTTTTTAATTCAATCGATAGGTATTGATGAGAACAATACATTTCAGCTAAAATTTTCTAGCATCAAAACTGTAGGAGTTACAGTTTTGGGCGGTTTGTGGGCGTTAGAGTGGGCGTGGCAGTCTACTGAAACAAACTTGCGCTGCGTAAGAAGCTCAGGAATCTGTACGCCAAATCTCAATAGCCTAGCTCTCATAGTTTCCGAGATCTCAGCTTCTTACGCAGCGCAAGTTTGTTTCGGCACAGTGCCACGCCCACTCTAACGCCCACAAACCGCCCAAAACTGTGGCTCCTACAGTTTTGATGCTAGAATAAAAATTTTAACTGAAATGTATTGTTCTCATCAATACCTATCGATTGACCCAAAAAAAAGTTTGCCACGCCCACTTTAACGCCCACAAACCGCGAAAACCTGTGACGCCCACAATTTTCATGCTAGATAAAAAATTTTAACTGAAATGTATTGGTCTCGTCGATACCTATTCGATTCGCCAAGCTTGGCATTATATCCGTTAGCTTTGTTACTCTGCTTGTAGTTTTTCCTATAGACAATATGCCTTTTCTGCGCGCTCATGAGTTCGGTTTAATCCTTGGGTCACTTTTTGTCGGATAAGTTCCATCTTGTCTGGGAGACTTATCTGTGGATCTCCTGCCTGTATTCCCCCAGTTTTCGTAGAATCGGATAAGCCGTTCCATGGGTAACCATCCGCGTTCCGAACATGGCGTTATATGGTTCCATGCCTATTGACTCGTGTAGGCCATTCCTAAGGGCACACTCTATTCGACTTAGTTGGGTATCCCAATTTCGCTGATCAGTGGGAATTGTTGCTCTCAAAATTTGGAGTACAGATCGGTTTACCCTCTCTGCCGCGTTCGCTTGCGGGGAGTAAAGTCCAGTCTTTACGTGTCGGATACCGTAGCGGGTCATTAGCTCGCCAAAAATTTGAGACACAAATTGTTTGCCGTTGTCTGAGTGTACAAACTCAGGGACTCCAAATTGATGGAAAATTTTGGTCTCAAGGAATTTGATGACTTCTGCAGCCACTGCATGTCTCATCGGCTGCAGCCAGACAAACTTGGAGAAATGGTCTAGGCATACAAAAATCACCGAGTTCCCAGCTTTGGTCCTCGGGTATGGTCCCATAAAGTCGATGAACAACCTTTGGCCAGCCCGCTCCGTAACCCGCTGTTCTCCCATGGGTGGTCGGTCATTTTTGTTGGCGGTCTTGGTGATCTTAAAGACCTCGCATTCCTTCACTACTTTTTGGACATCTGCAGCCATGAATGGCCAATAGTAAAACTGTCTCAATTTGGCTACCCCCCATGCCCTGTGGTTATGGCATGATGTGCTCTCCAGACTAAATCAGGACGCAGCTCGGCGGGAACCCAGAGCTTCTATGCTCGGGCTTCATCCACAGCGTCGTTTAGGCAGAATCCCATCCGTTTATATACATAGCCTTCTGATGTTTGAAGGTCTTAAATTTTCGTCCACCGCCTGCACTAGGTTGACATAATCCGATGACTGGAACGCTGTCGAATCGAGGTTGATGTGTATGTCCAGTTCTTCCGCCCCAGCCTTCTGTAGCTCGTCCATATGAACTCGTGAGAGAACATCTGGGACTACATTTAGTGACCCTTTCCTGTGTTCTATGGGGAAGTCATACGCTTGAAGCTTCAGACACCATCGCGCAGACCTGCCTGATAAGTCTTTCTGACTCATCAGCCATTTTAGACTAGCGTGGTCAATTTGGCTGACATATAGGCGATTGGATGTTCTCCGCCCTCGTCATCGGTTTGGAACAAAACTCCCCCCACTCCAGTGGTCGAGGCATCACATTGGATGGTAAATGGTTTCTTAAAATCCGGGGTGACGAGTACCGGTGCTGTTGCCATGCTGGTTTTTAAAAGTTCATACGCCTTGATTGCCTCTTCTGACAATTCAAATTTCTTTATGCGGTCTTTCTTCAAACAGTCGTGAAGCGGTGCCGCTGTCTGAGCGTAGTTTTGGATGAACCTCCTGTACCAGCCTGTCATTCCCAGGAACCTCCGCATCTGTTTGGCGGAGCTAGGCTGGAGAAATTCCTGGATCGATTGTATTTTCGCGTCATCCGTTCGGATGCGTCCTCCCCCAACTACATATCCTAAATATCTTGCCTGGCTAGGGCAAAACTTGCTCTTGTCTACATTTATCGTTAGCTCTGCCCGCTGTAAGCAGTCACTGACCTGGCTCAACATATCCATGAGGGCTTCAAATGTATGTGAACAGACCACTAAGTCATCCAGATACACAAATACATTTTCGCGTAGCGCCGCTGGTATAACTTTATCGGTATAACTTTAGTCGGCCCATTCGCTGCGCGGCTTGGTTTCGAGAGGTATTTGCCAAAAGCCGTCTTTTAAGTCAATTGCGGAAACGTATAACGTTTCCTGTAGTCGGCTCAACAGACCCTCAATATGTGGTAGTGGATACGCATCTTTGATCGTCCGGGAATTTACTTTACGCGCATCGAGGCAAAGTCGATTTTTCGGCCCTTTTTGCACCAGAGTTACTGGTGAACTCCAGCTACTATTGCTCTCCTCGATCACGCCTAGACCTAACATGCGATCTAGCTCGGCGTACACCAGCTTCTGTTTGGCTGGGGATATCGGGTAATGCTGCTGCTTGATTGGTAGGTCCTCGTTGGTCACTTCTATTACATGTTGCTATAAGCTGGTCTTTCCTAATCCTTTTCTAGACAAGAAGGGTATATGTCTATGACTTGCTGCAGCTTACAATGTTGTTCTGGGGTCAGCTGATGTGGGGTATAGGCGTTCTCGGGCTTGAGCGTATTGTTCATGTCTAGGTCGCCGGTCATAAGGTCGAAATCCGGTGTTGTTTCAACGGCTGCAACCTCGCGTCTACCTTTACCGAGGAATCTGAGGCCGAAAGTATCCCAGAAATTAATTCCAAAATAAAATCGTTGTGTCAGACCTGGCACTATCAAAAACTCTAAGTCCTTGGTTTCTCCTTCCCATGGCTCCGGTTACTTGGGTCTCACCACCGCTTGCTGTGCGTACGCATACTTCGCTTAGCTTTCTTATCGGCCGCGTCCGATTTTCCAAGAAAGCGTGTGCTCCTTTACCAATACAGTTCGCACTGGCGCCTGTGTCCAGTAATGCGAGTATCTCTTCTCCATCGTGCAAAAACGCTCACCACCGAGTCCACCACCTTTTGCTTGAGTCGGCGATAGTCTGCTCGGGCATCATATAATTTTAGTATTTTCCGTGTTGTTCGTGTCTCGCTGTCTGCATCTTCCGAGCCAGTAAAGATACGTTCACGAGCAAGTTCGTACTCCCTCTCTCGTTGTTCTAGGCTCTTATGGGGAGAGATTTGGTTGGGCTTCGGCGTTTTTACCGAAAAGGGTTGGTCCTGGTCCGCCCGGCTATCCCGGTCTTGCCTGACGGACTCCGCGCAAAAGCCGCTTGGTTAGCATCTGCATCCGTCCCGACTTTCTCGCAGAACCTGCAGGTGGCATCGTGGAATTTGATCGGGCAGGATTCTTCCTTCGAAGGATGCTTCCTGTAGAAGTCTGCTCCTTTGCCACACTTATAACACATTACACGCGTGTAATGGGCCTCGGCATCCTTGTCCATCCTCGTAACGCCCTCGCGTATCTTTCCGCTGCCGGTTGAATTCTTCCACCGTGACCGCGTCCGGCAAGTTCTCCAGTGTCTGGAATTCCTCTATTTCGTTAACTGCAGCTCGGCTGCGCATGTTTCTTCCAGTGTTTCTCAACCAGCGATCAACTCTGAGACCCTCTCTTTTGAGCTCCGCTAATGAGGTTATTGGGGATGTTAGCAGCAATCCCCCCATCTGGGAGTTCATGTTGTCCTTTAAGAGCTCAACGAATTCATCTTCAGCGATTTTGTGCTTGAGCTTGAAATGCAAGTTATGGATATCCGAGACATAATCGCTAATGGTTTCATGTGGCCCTTGCTTCCTTTACATTAGTTCCTTGACTTTCATAAGGTCACTCCCGGTAGTGGAAAATGCCCGTCTCATTGCTTGGGTCAGTGAGTAGTAGTCAAAATCGTAGTCTTCGGCCTTGTCCTCCATTAACTGTCAATACCATTTCGTGGCTGCACTTGCCAGCAGGAGATGGAACTCACGAAAGACTTGCTGGCGACTGAGGTAATATAACTCTTGCAATCGGTCCACGCGGAACAGGAAACTTTCAACTGTCATGCCGCGACCGCTTCCATCGAACTTTAGGTTCCATCTGTCTAGTCTGACATCTTTTGGTCTTGGTCCCTGAAATGATGAGTTCCGATCGATCTCTGGATGCAGTTGGTGACTCGTCTCCCTTTCGTTTGTTCTGGATTGCCTGTGGGACGGGGTGTCCATCCGCCTGGGTGTTCCTAACCGGTGCATCTGGCTATTGAGCATGTCCTGTATTCCCGGTTCCAGAGGCGGGGTCTCTTGGTACCTCAAGAAACTGTCAGTTGGATTCGGAACTGTTCGGGGCGGCGAATGCAGTCCCTTCTGTTCGGGTCTATCTGGGCGCTTATACCACGCTGCATTTCGTTGCTCTGCCTCAAGAGCTCCATCAATCTTTGTTCCCGCCGCTCGGCAGCCTCTAAGTTGTCCTCCTCGTGCCTCTGAAATTAGAGAAGCATACTTGATCTTCCTTTCGGCGGTCCTAGGGGTATATTCTCCCCTCCGGCGGCTCCTTCCATTCCAGTATATTGATCCAAATTGTTTTCTTCGGACAGGGTATCTACCTGCCCTGGCTGATTCTGTGCGAGCTCCCACGACTCTCTTTCAGATGAGTCTCCTAGCCTTGGCGCGCTCGCACTCCGGGGTTGGTTTTTGTCTCCGCGCGTTGTTGCTCGGGTCACTCTCCCGGTGCTGGGTTGGAATAGGTCCTTCTTCTTGGCGCCCTTCAATTATGTGATTGGACCTTCTTTAAAGGCCTCCGCTTTCTTTTATAGATTGTCACTTTATGCTGATTAATACATGCACTAAAATTTGTCTTCACTCTATTTCGATTGGTATAAAAGCTTTATGTGGTTCTTTTCAAAATACCCGGTCAGCGACGTAAACGCTGAATAAGTCGACAATAAGAATGTTTTTAAGCTGGGCGGTGCTTCCCTCTGCTTCTCAAGTTTCTCTTCGGTCAAGAACCGTCCGATATTTAAGCCCCAAAAAAAACCAAATAAATATCCCTAACTAGGGGTGTTAGCCGCTTCTACACAACGGGGTTCCGCTAAACTAACATGCTTTTACTTTCCCTTTCTATTCAGCTCAAATGCTCCAAACGGAAACTGGCTGTGTTTAGATAAGGGATCTGTCCAAAAGCCCCCTCTCGCCTGTCTTCGGAAAACAGGTTGCTTGACCGATCACTCTCGGGCTCCACAACCGCCTCCTATTTCTATGGACTCGAACCAAGCAAACAACCTGACCAACTAGCCTAATACGTTGTGGGGCGTCGGCCAGAGAAACTAAAAATCGTCCACCGCCCAAATATGGTCAAGGGAAACCGCAAAGACTCGAACCAAGCAAACGACCGGACAAATGACAAATGCACGTTGTGGGGCATCGGCTTTGCGTTTCCTGTCAGTTCCCCCACCCCCTTTCTGTCCTGGATCGATAAACGAACAGTAGATCCGCACCGCAACTGCTAAATGCGTTACCGTAATGCTTGCGCTCCTGCTCTTTCTGGACTCGAACCAATCAAACGACCTGACAAATGCCTAGTACGTCGTGGGGCGTCAGCCAGAAAGCACCAGAAATTGTTTTTACGTTACTTTCAACAAATAGTCGGTCGGCACTTAGTTGTAGGTATAATATTATAAAAAGGATAACTCATAGTTCTTGGTTTAAAAAAATTCTTGTAAATTTGTCCATGAACAAAACAGGAAATTCCTAAGGTTTAAACTTTTTTAAAGTCAAGCCACTATTCTGAGACAAAGTTCTGATTGAGAGGCCTCTCAGCACGGACAGTGTTCTATCAAACAGTCAAACTACTCAAGGCAGATAAAGATGAAAGCCATGCCATCCCTAGGTACATCCATTCCGATAACGCAGGTACCGAGATTGTGGACCCTGGTAAAATTCCTTAAGGATTGTGAAATGTCCTAGCGTTGGGCGCCAATTCTATTACGTGGGCATATTAGTGCCCGAGTCCTGACAGGGACTTGGGCCGAGGGAGAGGCGTCCGATATTCTGGCACCATTTGCCGGCATAAGCTACGTCCTATTCGGGTCGTGGGATCTTGGTAAGCCTCTCTCCCCTCCAACATAACGAGAATAAATATTAAAAGTGCCTGGAAAATAATATTAGTCATCAAGTTCGTCAGTCATCCGTCTACACTGTCCAACAAGCTTAGCTGTCGCTTGATCGCAATACGATCGGGCTGTGTTTTGGCCATATTCGTGTGCCAATGGATCGTCGCGGGCCGCGCAATGCGATCCCCTATTGTCAAGGTTGTCCGTCAAAAGTTATGCTATTTTTCTTGACCTACTCCACTTCTCGCGTCAGCACACCCCTTTAATAAAGCTTTTGCACACCATGATTTCGAATTCTTCTTCACATTACAAGTTTATTAAATAATATTTATGTCGGCGTGTGCCGGGATTGAGTAACATAATATTGGCTAGTTCATATAGGAATTAAATTAATTGACAATTATTGTTTTAGCGGAGAATATCGATTTTACCACCTGTGAAGGTGAATCAGCAAAATGCTGGCTGTTCACGACTACAAACGTCGCTCAGAGGGCTCTTGCAATTGTCATACAATTACAAGGCTGATACTCGCCGATGAAAAATTAACTTTTAATTATTATGTATAAAAAAGGTATAAAAAAGAAAAGTATATCTAAATGATTATATATATGAAACAATTATTATATATGGATATTATATATTATTACAATTCCTAACAGCTAAATTCATTGTCTTAACTAGGAAAGTATTAAAATTGTCCAAAAACAAATTCTTATCCAGACGGGAGAGGACAATGACAACGGTCATTGAACGGCAGAGAAAATGATAGCTTTTTCGGTCTTATTACAGTGGGCAAGTAGTGAAAAATCTAGACGGAAGGTCACAATATATAAGTACTCCAATTCATTCACTGTTATTGGTGGGGTCGCTTTCGATAACAAGTATAGAATTCTTATGTTAAATTGTGGATCAGTGTCTATTGTTTTTGCTAAAGCTTCTGAGGTAATCATGGCGCACGGATATATATATATATGTATGTATAAGAAAATGAACCGTGTTCCGACAAACTTACCCTCTTTTTAATCCTGGGCGATGAGATCTCGACGCTCCGGATCCTGGGCTTTGGGAGATTTTATAATTGGTTTGTATACATATATACGTGCAAGACTTGATGGCGGTTTACAAAAACAAAACACAAAAATTACATTACACAAAAAAAATATCACTATCGCTGTATAGATATGTATGTATGCATGCATCGTAAGCGAGTTCCACTGCGGCGCACGTCAGTTCCAATGCTCGAGCTGGTGCTGGTCGGTGCAGCTCTAACTTCTTGTTCAGCATATGTAATTAGGGGTTCTGTTTACACTTGCATTCAGAAATGCATGTACTCGCAAATTCTCTACGCGGTTAATCACATTGGCGGTGCTGTCGGCCACTTTGGAAGATTCGCCGCCCATCTTGGGGTCCTTAGGCCATACACCTGGCTCACAAGTTCTTTTCGTCCTTCAGGATTTGTTGCAGGTTGACTTCCTCTAGAATGTGGTCGATCGCAAGACCAGTAATCAGGACTTTCTCCTGAGTGAAGTTGATCCTAGGGAAACGGTAAAGACATCCTTCTGGACACCAGCCTTCTTCCAGTAGTGGTCTGTGTTGATGGTAGTTGTACATCTAGACCACTGTGAAGGAGAGATCAGAACAATTTCTGTGTGACTCCTCTATTTGGCTGGGGTCTTTTATACCGGACTAGAGCTTTCGCTAGTCCCCCATATTGGATGAGTTAACTAGGTGTTCCCACCTAGGGGTACTGTTTCTCTATTTCCCCTATTTTAGTAGTCAACGGCCGGCTGGTGCACTGTGCCACCTTACTGGAGTACTGTTACGAGCAGGTCGATCGTGGTCGTTGTTCTGGCCACGCGACACCCATGAGTTGTCGAATTTTTTTTGCTGTTTTGCCCTTATCAATCGGAGTGTGGTTAGTCATTAAGGGCCCCTACCCTCAACTTATGGCAGTTGTTTTGCCGGGGTTAATCTTACAAGAGGGAGTGCGTACGTAACAAGTTATATAGATTAATTCTTTCCGATGTATCAAATTTTGCTTCTAGATCATTACGAAAATCTTTATAAAAATCCTCAGTTTTTGTTGCATAGATAAATGAATCAGGTTCCATTTAATTTAAGAGTAACTTTTCCTGAAACTTTGGCTTCATATATTGATAGTGAAAATCATACATTTTTCATTTCGATAAGTCTAATACTGCAAATCCTAAATACATTGGCTTATTAAATAGAACGGAGAACCTTTTCATTTGAATTGCATAGAAATTATCGTGAATTATAGTTGCACTATGAAAATTGGATTTTGAAATTAAAGCTTTGGCACAATGTGGCTTTCCCCCAGTCTTCGTGCTATCCGGAGCTTCCCATGAACTAATAAGCTTAATATTGACCCTGCGCTCGGGATCTTCCATTGTTTTTCCGTATACAGAATTATTCATTAATGAAAAAAAATCCTTTTAAACTTTAGTTTTTGCATTTTGCCTATGTAAAGTATTTAGATCTATGTAATTCTTTAACCAAGGGTTTCGTAAGAACTGAACTCCTCTATGGATCTTTTTCAGTACTTACCCATTCTGTATACATTGTTGCAAATTCCGATAATGTATTACATAATTTTTCTTATTTCCCAGGTCAGCAATTAATTTTTTTACCCTATCCTCTTTTGAGGCCAGACAATTTGACGGACAAAATGGAAGATCATTACGAAGATCATGTAAACGCCACGGGTATATTAAGTCCACTTTCAAAGAATAACCGTATTTGCTATCAAATGGAATAGTATGAATATCAAAATTGTCTATGTCTGTAGTAGACATCCACTTAAAGTCTTTGTATGGTAAAGGTTGTGACATTGCTTAACCATACAAGTTATTCGCATCCACATACCTTAAAAATGAAGACTCCTTCGAAGAATCATAATCTGACAAGTATTTATTATTTGCTTTTGTATACCTATGACAACATTGAACTAAACCACCTCGAATGCTACTTTGAATAAATCTATACACATCTATGTCTGTCAGCAATTCAAGTTGAATATTTGTAGTTTTCAACATTGCCTCCCAAGATAGACCTGGTGTCGTAAAATACTGAGCTGGTTCAAGTGAATAAATTTGCATACAAATTTTTCGGAAGTTTTCAAAAATGTCAGTTAAAGGGAATACATCAGTTTTCAAATATAATTCTAAATAATTCTTAAGAGTGGAACATGAGAAATGGGATCAAACTTTAAGAGCGTGATCATAATCTTCCTGAGAGCATTCCCTTTCCGTTAAATTACTAAAGAATGCTTCCCTTGGTGGGAGGGAAGTTTCCTCGAGTCTACTAGCGGTATCTAAATGTTCATAGGGAAATATACCCTTCTTACGCATCAGTTGAAATCCAATATCATAACCAAAAAATGACTTTACAGTATTCATTTGATCATCAACTAAATTAGGAGCTAGGGTATCTAAACTTGATGGCATAAATACTGGTACGAATTTGTTAACTTTATAATCCAAGTTATATTTAGAGTGGGCTGCACCTCTAAAGCGACCTGTGAAATGACAATGATCTCTAACCCTATCAGTCCCTAAGACTTTCTGGCAAATAGAGCAATTCAATGAATTATCAAATATTTGCTGGTCATCCAAAGTCATTCTCATGGGAACTGTTTTATGTAAGTAGTCATTACTCAATTTAGTTAAATTTTTTATCAAAGAATTTACAAAACTTATTCCTGCATTTTTTCCTGTTTCTAAAACAAATTTATCTAGTTTGGTGTCACAATTTATATAATACGCATATGATATTGGAATATGTTCATTAATATTAAATAATTTCGGGCTCACTTCAAGATTTTTGGTTCCAACAAATAAAACTTGAAGCTGATGTTGAACTTGGGTAAATTCCAGTGTATTATTCTGGGGGTGCGGCATCCTTGAAACCTTCCTAGTGCAGAGCGTCTTGTGTTTCAATGCAGCTTCCTGGGTTCCGGAAAAATGCAAGCACACATTGCAGAAAAATTGCGCCCTCCTCTGACTTACTCTTTGAGCAGTCATTAGTCTTTGAAAGAGAAATATATACAAATTATTTAATTGCTTAAAAGAGATAAAAATGAATAAAAGAATTTAAATTGAAATTTTTTTTATGTACATGTTATGTCCATTTCCACCGTCTTCCAAAAACATCATATTCATACGAAGGGGTATTTCCACTTCCGATTGAAAAAGTGCTCAAAATATTTCCCTCATTATATCCGAATATGTTTAAACTCATATGAGTACTCTTTTTTGAAAATTTTTTTTTAAATTTTATTTTAAGGGAGAAAGTCAACCCTGTGAAACTAATATTATTTCATCACTTATACGAATTATCTCCAGCGATATATCAATATTATATGCCGAACATCTTTGCGGCCTGTTAAAAATTTATAAAGCAGAAATCAACGCCCATTTAAAACAATATTGATCATTTTCTTTACAAACATTTACTATTGCTTTTTTGTCAAAAGGAAATGAGGTAGTGGTATAAAGGAAGAACCAGCCATCGGTGTATAATGATTCACATTCACTTCCAAGCGAATCAATTTTATAAGAGACCATCCACTGTCTCTCTCTGGAAATTCTTGAGTTTTAGAAATTATTTTCGTGGTATGTTCATGAAAGATACATTCTAAATCAGAATCTTATTCATGATCGTCATTTTACTTTGAAATCTTTTCATTTCAATTTCTTCAGATTCATCTTTAAAAAGTATATACTCTGCAAACAGTTCAAAGTTTACTTTTGCTTAAGTATAACTTTCTAATAGTGTTTACGTCAAAAGGGCGTTTAGTTTCAGGAGGCAGTGTCTAACGTCAGTTTTATCCAGATGTCTATAAGGTGAGTTCCAAAGTAAACAGGACTTTTTTAATCTAGCGCCCTCTAGTGGCGCCATCTATATGTCAACTGGTGCGTTAGAATCTGCTATTGTTTATCGACTTCCAGTAAAAATTTCATGACATTTCATCTATTGGAAGTGAGGTTATTGCGTTTTAAGTGTCAGTATGTTCTTGTCATCGGTGCGAAAATGAGCTTCGAACAAAGAGCCAACATTAAATTTGGTTTTAAAATTGGTAAAACTTTTACCGTAATGTTTCAATTGATGAAACAAGTTTATGGCGATGATTGCCTATCCCGTAGCAGAGTGCTCGAGTGGCTTCAACGTTTTCAAAGTGGTCGTGAGGACATAAATGACGATGAACATGTGGGCCAAACAAAATCCGTGATCACCGAAAATTCCATCGAAACTGTGCGGGAATTCATAAAAAATCACCCGAAATCATCATTGAAATTTATGGAAATAGAATTGAACATCTCCAAAACATCGACTTATCGCATTTTGACCGAACTTTTGGGCTTACAAAAGGTGTGTGCACGGTTTGTCCCGCACAAATTGACTGACGCCCAAAAATTGCTCAGAATTCAACATTCGAAGGACATCATTAAAGAGGCAAAAAAAGACCCGAACTTCCTTTACAAGATTGTGACTGGTGACGAAACGTGGTGTTTTCAATTTGATCCCGAAACGAAACGCCAGAGTGCTGAATGGAAGGCACCGGACGAGCCGAAACCCAAAAGAAGTCAAAAGTGAAGACAATGCTGATATGTTTTTATGATTCCAAGGGTATTGTCCACAAAGAATTTGTTCCACCTGGCCAAAACGTTAATGCGGTATTCTACCTTGGAGTTTTGAAGCGTTTGGTGCGCCATATTCGACGTGTTCGGCCCGAATATCGCGAAGATGGAAGTTGGCGTTTGTTGCACGATAATGCGCCGTCTCATCGATCGACGCTTGTGTCCGACTATTTGACCAAAAATCACATTTTAACCATCAAGCACTCCCCGTATTCACCTGATATGGCACCGTGCGACTTTTACCTTTTCGGAAAAATGCATTTGCCGATGAAAGGAAAGCGTTATGCAGACGTAGAGGCCATTCAAAAGGCTTGCACCGGCATACTGGCGGCCATACCGGGCAACGAGCTAAAACACTCGTTCGACATGCTTTTGGACCGTGCAAAACGCTGTATTAAAGCAGAAGAAGACTGTTTTGAATAAAATAAACTGATTTTGAGAAAAAAACTATCTGTTCTGTCTTTTTTTAAAAGTCCTGTTTACTTTGGAACTCACCTTGTACATCTCGCGCGCTCGCACTGCCGTTCATGTTTTAAAGTGTACTAACAAACACCTACGCACGTCGCGCAAAAAGCCACAAAGTACTCCCTTGTTTTTGCGTACCCTTCGTTCCTGGGACTTCAGCTATTTCAGAGATCAAGCCACCCCGCCCCAACATTTTGGTCCACTCGAAGCCGGATTTCAAAATCTTTGTGTTCAGGCCCACTGTCCAGCGAATCTGTACCGGCCCCGCTATCCAGCTGCACCGCTCTCTCGCTCTCCCGCTCTCTCGCGCTGCCGCCCTCCTGCGCTGGTCCCAGCTCCCCTCCGTGAAGTCTCCGCTGCGCTTTGTAGCGCGGAGCTGAGCTTAGAGTTGTTCAATTTTGGCAGCCATACTGAATAAACCGCGGTCGCACCCCCGCCTAATTTTTACAAGTGAACTTTTGCGCAATTACTTTTCGGTCAAGGGGCACTTTGCGTTTCGAGTGGTTTCTTCGCCATTTTTTTCTTCGATTTTCCTTTTGCTAAGCGCGGCCATATTGCCAATTTTTTCCGACTTCTTTTTTAATTGCATTTCGCCGCTAATCCATACACACATACACATATATAAAATCGAGAAAAAATTCCAAGCTTAGAAAAAATATTGTGCAAATATAAGCCAAGCATACAGTGAGAATTATTTAATTTCCAGTGTTCTGCCAATTCAGGCCCCCAAAACTTTCCAAGATTTTCTCACTGTATATCCGCAGCTGCCAAAATACTTGCACATATTGTTTCGTTTTTCCAAATACAGTCCACATACAATAAATCGAAAACGTCCACCACAACACATTCCCGCAGGCAATAATTATTTAATAAATTTGAAACCTGCGAACATTACATACATACACACACATCTACATACATACAAATATCTACATACATATCCAAATCTACATACACACATATCTACATACGTACAAATATCTACATACATTCACATATAATTTTAACTCCACCATCCCGTTCCGACTAATTAACGTTTTCCGTCGGTCATCCGGTTAAAAATAATAAATAAAAATTACACCAACCGACGTGAAATTTTTTAGGTCATTGTGTTTTATTCACCACCTTTAAACCTTTTAGTATTTTTTTCGGTATTTGGTATTTATTTCGTAAAATTTATTTATCCAGGGAAAATAATACCAGTACTCCACCGCATGCATAGCATCCACCGACCACCAATTTTGTTGGCATATTTTAGTATTTTTTCCCTCGAAATATTAAATTAAATTAAAACAATACTCTACGACTAAACAACAACAACTTATTGGCATATTTTGGTATTTTTCTTCATTCAGGAGTTTAAATAAAAGCGAAATAATACAACTACTCTACCGGGGACTACATATGAACACATATTTGGTATTTTTCCCCCTCAATTTATTTCAAACGCAAAAAATACCAGCACTAAAAAAATATATACCAAACTTGATTCCAATTACCATATACATATAGCAAAAAGGTTAAATATTATTGTATTATTTCTCCACGGGTGATATACGAATTCCTTACCCACCGTTCTTAATCCGTATCATTGGGTTTAATTCCGCAAAGTACCCAGTTCGATACTTGCTTCCAATTTCTATTTATGGGACCGCATCAAGGCAGAATACAATGAATGTTCCAGGTGCATAGCAGGAGCCGGAGACAGTGCAGATGATAGTTTGCCAATTCTCAAAGCTAAATACGGCTACTACTATTCCGTTTACGAGAGATGTGGGGCTCAGATCGCGGATGTGATAGCCCAGGCTCCCCAAGTTCAAGCTGTTCCTACCCAGACTTACATTTCCTCTGGCTGTCGGCTGCCTCCGTGCGATACCGAGGTTTTCACCGGAGATTATCTGCGGTAGCCCACCTTTAGGGATCTGTTTACGGCCATGTATATAAGCAATCCAAGGCTGACGCAAGTCGAAAAATTGTTTCACCTAAATGCCAAAACAAGCGGCGATGCACACACGATAGTGTCGAACTCCCCCCTTACTAACGACGGCTTTCGCTTAGCTTGGGCTAACCTAACTGAGCGTTTCGAAAACCAACGGTTGTTAGTAAATAGCCAATTAAAAATACTTTTCAACGCGCAGTCAGTTAATCAGGAATCTGGGTCAGCTATTCGTGAACTTCAACGCACCATCCAGGGGTGCCTCACGGCTTCAGAAATGTCCGGAATTGAAACCGAAAATTGGGATTGCCTCTTAGTGTGCATGTGCTCCTCCAAACTTCCTAAGCTCACGCTATCCTTGTGGAAACAGTCCCTGCACAACAAGGCAGAGGTTCCGACGTGGCAGGAGCTGAACGCCTTCCTTACGGAGCGTCACCGGACCTTAGAAGCCATAGACGACGTACGGCCGTCAGACTCGAGTCAATCTCTGCCAAAAACATCCGCCCCTACAGCTGCGCCTTGAAGAATAATTTCTTACGAGACAAGGGTAGCACCCAAGCCAAAAGGATGTGACCTTTGTAAGAAGGAAAACCATCCTGTCCGCACTTGTGCACGATTTCTCGGCCGCCATCACACCTTACTACACAGAGGCAACTCCTCCCAATCGCCTTAGAATGCCTCCCCGAGACCCAGATCAAAACCAAATACACCAGTTGCCATCGTCCAGGGTCCACGGACTCTACAGTTCGAAATTACTTCGCGACGGGGTATAGATCCGTCTTGCTGGGCACCGCCATAATTGACATATGTCACCTGGAATCGAATTTTAAAGCTCGTGCCTTGGTAGATTCAGGATCAGAGGCAACCTTTATTTCTGAGCGGCTGTTCAAATTAATTAAGTTGCCTCACCAGGTAATCCGAGCCCAAGTATCAGGCTTAAACCAGACAGTATCCGCTGATAGATATTCTGGTCGGGGCCGACGTACTGCCATCCATCCTCCTAAGCGCCACCCGGCCGAACATTTGTGGCTCTCTTCTCGGTCAAGAAACCATTTTCGGGTGGATCCTAACAGGACTCGTTCTTGCTCCAAGGGAAAATCAGACTTCCGTTTTTTCCACGCGAATCTCCCACACGGTTGACACGTCCCAGGATAGGCTTCTCACGAAATTTTGGGAGGTGGAGGATCTGCCAGTAAAAGTGACAAAAACGACTACGAGAGACGATAACGGATACCTGCCGTTATCGTAAGTCTTCCGTTTCGAGATATCGAAAACGTAAAATCCGCCGTTGGTCACTCCAGATCCTCCGCGTTGTCGCAGTTCCTAAGAACCGAGCAACGCCTAAAGAGGGGCACTCAGCTAAAAGCCAATTACGACTCCGTGATTTAAGAGTATCTCGACCTCCATCACATGAAAGAAGTTTGTCCTACCCATAATTCTGCCAGTTATTACCTTCCGCATCATGCCGTGCTCAAGCCGGAAAGTACAAACACCAAGCTACGTGTGATTTTCAGTGCCTCCAGCCCTTCAGAGAAAGGGGTCAGTTTTAATGATATCCTTCATGCTGCCCCAATCTTACAGTCCAATCTAACTATCCAGATCCTGAAGTGGCGATATTTCCAATACGTCTACAGTGCCGATATCGAGAAAATGTATCGGCAGATACAGGTAGATCCGGAGCATTCCCCGTTCCAGCTCATCTTATTCCGCAACAGCGAGGGGCACATTCGAGATTTCGAGTTACAGACGGTAACTTTTGGAGTCAACTGCGCGCCATTCCTGGCCATTCGAGCTCTGCAACAGCTGGCAACGCAAGAGCGAGCAACGTCATTCGAAATCATATGTATGTAGACGATGTCCCTTCGGGAGCTGACTTCGCCGAGGATGCTAAGTTCATTGTTCGCGAGCTACAAAGTGCTCTAGATTCCGCGGGGTTTCCATTGAGAAAATGGACCTCCAACCACAAAGAAATATTAGCTCATATCCAAAGCGATCATCTTCTGACAACCGACTTCCTCGAGATCGACACTGAGAGCACAGTCAAAAGTCTCGGCGTACGATGAAAGGCGACGTCCGATGAGTTCTTTTTCGTCCCACCAGATGTAGCAACGGAAATCTCCCCACACGAAACGCCAAGTCCTTTCCCAAATTGCCAAGCTGTTTGACCAGCAGGCTGGCTCGCTCCATTTGTTGTGTGTGCCAAAATCTCTATGCAAGGGATTTGGCTTCAGGTTCTAGGTTGGGACGATAAACTTCCAATTGAGCTGTGCCAAAGGTGGAACAGCTTCCTCCAGAGCTATTCGGTCCTAGACCAGGTCAGAATACCCAGGTGGGTTTCCTTCCCAGGCTGGAGTTATATGGGGCTCTCCTTTTGTCCGAGATGGCCAAAGCCATTCTTCCTAATATGAGGAGGCTGACCTCAAAATTCCATTGTTGGACCGATTCCACGATTGTACTAGCATGGTTAGCCAAACCAGCGTGCCATTGGACAACGTTCGTTGCCAACAAAGTGACGAAGATCCCCGAGTCCACTGAGGAGGCCAATTGGTCACACGTTCAATCCGAACATAATCCAGCCGATTTGGACAGTCGAGGAGTCCACCTTCAAGAGCTGGGGTATAACCCGCTTTGGTGGCATGGACCCACTTGGCTGCAACGTCCACGCGATCATTGGCCCAGCCAGGGAACCGACCTGCCGGTGACTGAGATCGAAAAGTGTGCCGTCAAAGCCCATGTGGCGTCTATGCCGACAGAAGATTTCCTGGATCGCTTTTCCAAATTAAATAGAGCTTTGCGGGTCCTCGCGTATGTCCATCGATTTGTCCAGCGATGTCGAAGACAATCACCGCTTTCCGGGGTCCGTCTAGAGGCCCAGGACGTTGCCGCCGCGGAACAATTCATGACAATTTGCACTCAGCGCAGGTATTTTTCTGAAGAATACCGCTGCTTGAGTCAGAAGCGTCCTGTGCCCGCGGCGAGTTCTATTCTCTCCCTGAACCCCTTTCTAGACAAGAAAGGGCTAATCAGTGCATGCGGCCGCGTAACGGCCTCCAACAGTTTGCGGTATGATGAACGACATCCAATAATCCTACCGCACGAATGTGCACTCTCGCGGCTTTTGGTGAAATTCACGCATCTCATTTCTTTACATGGTGGTAACCAGTTAGTGGTGCGTCTCACCCGGTCCAGATACTGGGTTCCGAGAATTAAGAACTTGGTGAAGGCACAAAAAGAGATTGCAAGTGCAGATGATGGGAAGTTTTCCAAAAGAGCGAGTGTCTTTTTCCCGTCCGTTCACGTACACAGGGATGGACTACGCCGGCCCGTTTGATATAAAAAATTATACCGAAGAGCTTGTCTCATTACGAAAGGGTTTCCGTTTGTTTTTCTACAAAGGCCATCCATCTAAAGCCTACATCCGACTTAACGACTGAAAAGTTTCCTGCCGCTTTCGCTCGTTTCGTCTCTAGAAGAGGGTGTCCTCGCCAAGTCCTGTCCGACAATGGAAAGACCTTTGTCGGCGCCTCCACCGTGCTTTCCCGAGACTTCCTGCAAGCCGTTAAGGAGTCTATGACCGATGCGTATAGTCATCAGCAGCTCACCTGGCAATTCATTCCTCCTGGGGAACCCCATATGGGAGGTTTATGGGAAGCTGGTGTCAAGAGCTTCAAGACCTTGTTTTACAAGTCCACCACTACACGGAAGTACACCTTTGAAGAGCTGTCCACCCTCCTAGCGAGAGTCGAAGCTTGTTTGAATTCCAGACCGCTATCTCCCATGTCTGAGGATCCAACTGATATCTTAGCGTTGACACCAGGGCACTTTCTTGTTGGTGGACCTCTTCTATCCATCTTGGAACCTGAAGTAAAGGGCGAATCCAAGTCCATTCTGAACCGGTGGCAGCACTTAAAGTCTCTCCATCAGCAATGAAGGATGAGTACCTTAAGGAGCTCCACAAGCGCATCAAGTGGCAAGTCCCCACAGAAAATCTGCGTGTCGGTGATCTCGTCTTCATTAAGAATGACAATTTGCCCTCAAATGAGTGGCGACTCGGAAGAATAGACTCCATTTTTTCCGGGAGCCGATGGCAATGTCCGCGTAGTCGACATTCGTACGACACGCGGCGTTGTCAAACGTCCAGTGACCAAGGTGGTTCTTCTTCCAAGAGAGCCGTCCAAAACTACCTCGTAACGAGCCGCGTTTCTTATACACCTTAGTCCGTAGCCATTATCCACGTCATTGTTAATCAGCCCTGTTTGTTTTATCCTTATCCACACTCTAAACAGGAAAATGGCTCCCGTCCAAGTAGCGCTCAGGCATTGGATAGCAGACGTACGAGAAGTACTCAGTCCTACCAATGCCGAGTCTGCCGCGGAATCCATCCTCTTCGGAAGTGTCAGAGGTTCCTAAAGCTGAGCGCAGAGAAGCGGCTACGGGCAGTTCTTATAACCAAGTACCGCGCGAAGTATCTCGCACACGACAGCTCCACTGGGAGCTGTCGTAGCGGTGGCCGGTGCAGAACGTGCAACCGGAACCATCATACGCTGCTCCACATGCGCGAACTTGTTTCCCGGAAAAAGTCCGGCTCCAAGCAACAGCCCGCTTCTCCGCAGCCAACTCGCCAAACGCTTGCCCCTCCACCGCGTTCAGCATCCACGACACCAGCTCCGTCGCTCGCGGCACTTCTCCAGCGTCATAGCGTCAACGTCCTCCCGACTGCTGTGGTGATCGTCCTGGCCGCCGCGTTTCGTTTGCCGACAACAAACGAGAGCATCTGCACGGCGACGATTCGGTCGAAGGTCGACGAGGCCATCAAGCTGGAGGTGGTTCTCAAGATCAAGCCGAACGTGCGCATCCGCACCCCCATCCGAGCGGCCAGTGAGAGCGTCGTCAAGAAGTTTAAGGAGCTACCGCTCGCGGATGAGCGTTTCCATCGGCCAGGCACCATTTCCTTGATCCTGGGCGCGGACGTCTACCCGTAGGTGATACAGCCGGGCTTCCACATGGTCGACGAGGGACTGCCTGTAGCCCAGAAGACGGTGTTCGGGTGGATCCTCTCCGGCGCCTGTACGCATCCTTAAGGCGTAGGCGACTGGCCGAAGTTCCGTCTCCTTTTGCAACGCTAGCGATTGCAAGGGGGGCGGAATGTCCAGGCCCACTGTCCGGCGAATCTGGACCGGCCCCGCTATCCAGATGCACCGCTCTCTCGCTCTCCCGCTCTCTCGCGCTGCCGCACTCCTGCGCTGTTCCCAGTTCCCCTCCGTGAAGTCTCCGCTGCGCTTTGTAGCGCGGAGCTGAGCTTAGACTTGAGAAGTTCAATTTTGGCAGCCATACTGAATAAACCGCGGTCGCACCCCCGCCTAATTTTTACAAGTGAACTTTTGCGTTATCACTTTTCGGTCAAGGGGCACTTCGCGTTTCGAGTGGTTTTCTCCCCTACAGCCTAGGCGCTTTCCGCTGCACTCTTTATTTTTTACTTTGTTCCAGCTGCGTGTGTATATTTACATACATATTCTAAAACAGTCCACTCTAAGTATTCTTTCTTATACAGTTCACTCCAACTACTTTTCTCGACCTACAAATACGGCTAAACTACTTCTAAAATTAAAAATAAAGTTACAATATCCACAAATTTACTCCAGCAAATCGTTTGCAATTTAGTTGTGCAGGTGACAAACAAACGCACAGACATACAAACATAAGCGAAGTCTTTACAATTTCCGCAACGTTATTCCGCTATTCGCACCCCACATATGTACATATGTACAGTGTACATACATAAGTATATCGATATTTTCGCCAGTGCACAGTGGGTCAAGGGCTCACAAAAAATAATCCCTTCAAACAAACAAAATTAAAGTCCGCAATTGTTAACATAAGTCCGACCATCCGATATAATACATATTTATTGACTCTGCCGAGAGTGTGACCGTATATATTTACAATCTTGATTGGTTCCTAAATTCCAATTGGATTTTATCCCGATGTGAGGAGTTGAATAACCCCCCACAAATAGAAGCAGCAGCAGATGGCCGGCCGCTTACCAGATACGCGGCGAATTCGCGTAGTAACGGCGCGGCGAGGAGAGTTTGGAGACTTGGATGGAGAACGAGAGAGTTTGGAGACCAAGGATGGAGAGCGAGAGAGTTTGGAGACCAAGGATGGAGAGCGAGAGAGTTTGGAGACCAAGGACGGAGATCGAGAGAGAATGGAGACTTCGCGGGCAAGGCAAGAGTGCCGTGTGCAAAAACAGGATAACGGAACTTCACCGGACTTTCTACTCTCCCGTGAACTTTGGACCGGGAGAAGATGTGCCAAATCTCGGCAGTGAAGCGGCACACAGGAATGCCACAAGCATCACGGGAATCAGCGGGACGGTAGCAGTGGGCGGAGCATCGATTGGAAGCGGTACGTGAAGGACAAGTGGGTCAGCCAGGAGGCACGGACTTTGGACCCGGAGTGGAGAGATCCAGCGGGCCATGCGCAAAAGGGAAATAACGGTTCCCGGAGGCCCTATATAAGGCCGCAGAGCGCTGGCAGCTGGATCACAAGGAGTCTAACCGTCAAGATCAATCATATTAACAAAGTGAACAATCAAAACAGCCAGATAATATGCAAGGGAGCAACAGCAAGTCGAGTCGTCGGAGAAGCAGCGCCGTGGGAGCCTACGAGGAGCAAGATGCTACGTCGAGACGTTCGGGATTGGGATGCCAGGTAGCTGAGGTCCAGAGGGCATCACACGGCTAGGTCATGCCGGTCGGCTTAACCCTATCAACAAAGTCCTGGCGTTACGCATGGAGGATAACAAGTATAACAAGCCAAAAGGGAGAGCGTTCGATCGGTACGGTCTCGAGTGGAGTTGTCCAGGAGAGCCATACGGTTTCGACGTCGAGTCAATCAGGACCGTCGGAAGTACCGAAGGTCACAAGCGACGAGTCAAGGCTACCAAGACATTTACGTCAAAAGGGCGTTAAATTTCAGGAGACAGTGTCGAGCGGCAGTTTTATCCAGATGCCTATATCTCGCGCGTTCGCACTGCCGTTCGCTCGCCCTCTCCATCTCTCCCCTAAGTCTGCGCTCTGCTCTGGAGCGCTTAAGTTAAGTTAGGCTTAACGAGTTCTTATTTCCAAATGAACCAATAAACATCTATGTCGCGTAAAAACCCTAAAGTACCGCCGTGTTTTTTGCGTACCTTCGTTCTTGTCTCTTCAGCTATTTTCAGCGATCAAGCCACCCCGCCCCAACACGTATCCTTCAAAGCCTTCAACCGGCCAGGCTGGAACAAACAAAAGACCGCACATAATGAATTCGCCTCTAGAACCTACAAACCATCAGACGGTAACAAAGAATTGAGTCCATTAAAAGAGGACATCGTGAACTTAAGATCGCAGCTATCTAACAAAATAAAAAAGGTTGAAGATTTTTAGATAGAGGTTATAGATCCCAATATTAAAAGCGACTCGTCGTATGAGATCATTAAATTGGTTAGAGAATATATGGGTGACGAAGAAAAACATGTTAGTTGGAGAGAATCAGCTAAAATAGCTGTGGGGCAACGTGCCAGAGGCAGTGAAAAGTTTTATTCTGCCTTATCAATATTAAGTACTAAAATAACGGGAATGGCAAATAATACCTTAACACATAATGGTACGGTGAAATGGTACGGTGCGCCACCTACCGGCGGTAGACAGATTTAAGCGTTGTGGGCGTTAGAGTGGGCGTGGCAAATTTTTTTGGAATTAATCGATAGGTATTGACGAGACCAATACATTTCAGTTAAAATTTTGTATCTAGCATGATAAATGTGGGCGCCACAGGTTTGGGCGGTTTGTGGGCGTTGGAGTGGGCGTGGCATGTTCACGTAACAAACTTGTGATGCGGACTAGGCTTCGGATTCTAACACTGGAATCATAATTCTTTATCCTTGATAGTTTCCGAGATATCCGGGTTCATATTTACGATTTTCTGAAATTTGTGGGCGGCTTGTGGGCTTTAAAATGGGCGCGGCAAACTTTTTTTGTATCAATCGATAGGTATTGATGAGACTAATACATTTCAGTTAAAATTTTTTCTCTAGCATCAAAACTGTAGGAGCCACAGTTTCGGGCGGCTTGTGGCCGTTAGAGTGGGTGTGGCACACTTCTGAAATAAACTTGCGCTGCGCAGGAATCTCAGGAATCTGCATGCCTAATCCCAGTATTGTAGCTCTTATAATTTCCGAGATCTCAGCGTTCATACGGACAGACGGACATGGCTAGATCAACTCGACTAGTGATCCTGATCAAGAATATATGTACTTTATGGGGTCGGAAAAGCTTCTTTCTGCCTGTTACATACTTTCCGACGAATCTAGTATATACTTTTACTATTACTTTCTATGAGTCAATAAAACCCCTATGACTTATGGTAGGAATAAACCAATAACAGCAAAAATGAAGGAAAAGCATAGAAAGACAGCTCTCAGAGATTTCCTTACCGGCCTTAACGGCCAAATTTCGGACACAGTTTTCTCAATGAATCCTCCATACTTACCAAATGCAATGGTAATAGTTCAATAGTTAGAAAGTAACAACATCAGGGCTCATTTCACAAATAGTTTCCCCGAGCCGAACTCGGACGGAAATGGACAAACACATTTTAACCACAAGCCAAGACTACAAAACAATAATTTTAACAACCAGAGGGACAATAACAATTAGAGGAACAAGTTTAACCAAGACAATAATCAGAACAAGAATACATATAGTAATTATAATCAAATTAAAAATAGTTCCTGGAGCCGCTATAATCAAGGCTTTAACAAATATCAAAATAACAATTATAATCAGAACAAGTTGGATCAAACCAAAAGAAATGAAACCCAGAACACTCTGAAAGGTCAAGCCCAAAATAAAAGGGTACCAACTGGATCTGTTAATCAACAGGCTAACAAGACGATGAGATTGAACAATATTGAGGAGAACCAACCGCGTTGTGACCCAGAAGTGTCTACTTCGGTTAGGCACAAACATTGGTGACCCCGACGTGATCCTTTAACAAAAAAGGATCACACTCAAGCAACCCCCTTCCCACCAAATGCTGAACCTCTGACTGATGAGAAGACCCGTAAAGTTCACTACATTCACCCGCTCTGGAAACCGTAGCTCAGCCAGTTTCACAGGATACGCTTCGTCATCCAGCGTCACAGGATCGTCAGCTTAATCCAGCTTCCAGGATACGCTTCGTCATCCAGCGTCACAGGATCGTCAGCTTCATCCAGCTTCACAGGATACTCAGTTTCATCCAGCTTCACAGGATACGCATCTTCATCCAACGTCACAGGATCGTCAGCTTAATCCAGCTTTACAGGATTCACAGCTTCATCCAGCTTCACAGGATACTCAGCTTCATCCACCTTCACAGGATCGTCAGCTTCATCCAGCTTTACAGGATCCTCCGCTTCATCCGGCTTCACAGGAGACTCAGCTTCATCCAGCCTCACAGGAGACTCAGCTTCTTCCAGCTTCACAGAATCGTCAGCTTCACCTGGCTTCACCTGGCTTCACAGGATTCTTTGTTTCTTTGAAAACCAATTAATACAGAACCGACTTCTCATCAACTTAAAACCTACAAGAAAAGGTCCACATACCATAGACGTGCCAAATGATCAAGTTCTACGAGGCCACAATTTCAGTCCCCGCGGTAACGTCAATTTTATCGCAAAGGGAGAGTTAAGCAGCATCAAGAAGATATGAAGGACCTTAATCACAAACATGAACCTCCGCAACTGAAGGAAAGATCCTCCACGGTTAATGATTTGTTAGGTGCTTTCGATACAATTCGGTCAAGGGCTAACCGACATCGCCTTATTTGAGGTTACCCCTCAATGGGGAGAACCCTCGTACCCAAGGGTGCTCAACATGACCACACCCAACAAATCAAGCAGAAACTATGTTGAAAACAGTACCGGGTGCTCAGAAGCACACACTGCAGATATAATATATATTTATTGACTCTGCCTATCCGTCAGTGTGACCGTATATATTTACAATCTTGATTGGCTCCTAAATTCCAATTAAATTTTTGGAACGTTTCCTTACTTCTGAATTAAAATTCTAAATTATTTTACGTCACGGCAACATCAGTAAAATCCGCTTTAACCCGATTTATGGCCACAGCCGACTGTCTGATCCAATTTGAGGCCACTGTGAAAGCTCCAGGTGCTCCTACACCAACGTTGTCTGCCTGTAAAATCCAACGCGATTACTTCAATTCCATGTGGTAAACGGTAAAGGCAGCTTACGACATATGCTCCGACTGCATTATAGCTGCAGGCGAGAGCGCCGCAGACACGATCCATATTAAAATCCAAGTATTACCAAACGTACTCCACTTACGAAATATTTGCCGCGCAGCTGATGGAACAAATCCAAAAAGGCTCCTCCCAAATACCTCAAGGTCCGGTAACTCCTTCCCAAAATTCCACGTCTTATGGCTGCCGGCTCCCTCCTATCGATACAGAGATTTTCTCTGGCGATTATCTTCGCTGGCCGACTTTCCGGGACCTTTTCACGGCAATATACATAGACTGTAGTATGCATGTACCGACACCAACATTGTGTTACAGTGTACTTAAACAAATACAAAGTGCCGTCCGCTAAACTTTTGGCCAGCCGAAATATGAACGCGCCTCAGAGCCCAACTTATGGGAAGTTCTAGTGTCAGCATATTCCCATGGCCTGAGTGCATGCATATACAACTTCTCTCGCGCTACCAGTTCAAATACAATTGTGAGCATATACTTCGATATATACATGACGACCGCTGCCAATGTTTGCAGGCAGCGCAGCAGCAAATAGCTAGCTGTAAGTCATTCTCAATTTGACAATTCCTGAATAAAGATCTGCCCATGGCAATTATAACAAATGGAAAATTTTTAAAGAAAAGTAATGACAATTATAACATGGCAACCGTGACAGGACTGTTGGACCCAAAAACAAAACCAAGTTGGAAGTGAAAGAAACGCGAGGAAAGCCAGAAGAGAGCCGACCATGCAGTTATGAAAGTTATGAAAATTTGACGCCACATCCACTTGTGTGAAAGAGTACGAGCGAAAACGATTAAGTGTAATATCATGTGTCTATTGAGTCCAGTATGAAAGAATCGAAGATAATTCTATCTAAGGAAAGAGAAGAGTGCAAACAAAAGTGGAGACCAAAAAAAAAAAAGGTGCAACAACATTAAAGAAAATGGTTTAGCACAGATTGTATAACCAACAAATGTTAGAGAAAATGCTGAGATAATGCTATTAATGAGAGACTAAACTGGTCAGGAGGAAGAGCAAGCGCCCACTATTTAAAATAAAACAATCACTGCCTGTGCGAGGACCAGCAGCGGATCTGCCTAAAACCATAGGCCAAACAACATAAAATAAATCTATATGAAAGCAATCACCGCCTGTGCGAGGACCAGCACCGGCGCCGCCTGAAACCATAGGCCAAGGACTAGAACAGGATTAGAAGTGTGGGAGGAATGGCAAATCCTCCTACACCTACGATGGAAAACAAACAAGCATAAACGACGACCTACACCACCAGAGCTTACACTGGAGAAGGAGAAGCCTGTGCAGCCAGCACCGGCCCCGTTCGGCGCGCCAAGCCGGACCATGGAAAAGTGAACCGACATCGCTTCCAAGAGCGCACATCTTAAATTTTTTTTTTTTATGTTTATATGCATCTGCGATGCAAAAACTTATAATTAACACGAATTTTACCGACCAGGCAGTTTCTAGCTGCGGGTCTTAATTTTTTTTACCTAGGTAGGGATACATGTCAAATTTTATACATATATATCAGAAAATTTAAAAAAAAAATTAACTAATTAAATACACATAAATGCCTAAGACCAAAAAGAAAATAATAAGATAAAAAGGAAAGGAGGTCAGAAGAACTTCCTAAATTTAAAAATAAAAGAATTAAATAGGCAGCTATATGCAGAAAAATCTACCCCAGTACCCTGGGGTGAAAATTTAGAAATTAAGAAAGAATTAGAGAACACGTATAGGGAATTAGATGCCTACAAAAATAAAAATGACATGAAAGAAGCTAGAAAACCAAAGTGCCCTGCGGATTGTAAAGGGCCTTTCCAAAATACAGCTTGCGAGTATACGTGTCATAAGAAAAATTAAAAGATATAAAAATAAAAAGAAAATATATGAATATAAATGAACATTTTTTTTTTATGAAAAGTAACGCAATATCTAAGACAGATTTTGAATGCGTTACAGAAATAATACCCAAAATGGGTTTAATTGAAACTAAAACAGTGGACTCCACTGCCAATGTAATTCATAAAATCAAATCAAAAACTATTGATACCGATTTAACAAACATATTATTATCAATAATTGTTTTTTTTATGAGTGCATACATTTTGTATTAAGCCTATATGAACCACAATAAGTGTGTATAAAAAATAGCTATAAACAGAAGCCAGGCCAACGATATGGATAAGATTTGAATTAATAGAGCACAAACTATTATTATAAAAATATGTTTTAAAATAAAATTAAAGTCCTAAATTTGTATATGACATACTAAAAACAAGAGAATTACAATTTTGATGAATATCACCACAGATGAATACCACAGATTGCATCAGAATTACTCTAGCCAATCAACCAAATTTGGAGAATAGGGTATTAGCCATACTTTGAAAAAGAGCAGAGCCTCTATCAATTTCAGATTTTGAAGACGAATATATGAATAGGTACGACATAGCTTTTTCCCCGCTTATTCATTGCAGCGGTACGCAAAAAGCAATAGTACTGTTTACAGTAAGGAACTGTAAAGTATTCTCGGAAGTAGACATAAACCCAGTGCTTGGACATATAATGTGCTAGGGCAGCGGTAAATAAAACGAATTGGTCAAAATGATCTAAATTATAGATCAAATTACTGTCAAAGATAGGTATAATTGAAATATATCGATACCGACAATTTTAAATACACCTTTGACAATAGATCAAGACATAGACCTAACGGAAAATGAAGATTCCGATTCCAGCGAAGGAATCGAAATAAAAGAAAAAGATATACATGATCTAACAATTCCTGCAGTTATAACAGTAACAGAAGCAGAAGAAGAAGATATAGAATCAGATGTAAGCGTGCCAGACACAAAAGAAAACATAATGGCAGATCCAGCGGCACAGAGGGCATACATAAAAGATATCTCGAATGCCATCCCGGAATTTTACGGGCAAAAGATACATCTTCAAAGATTCATAACAGCCTTGAAGTTGTTTAACCTTACTAAAGACACATTCGAAGATTTGGCTGTAGAAGTCATTAAATCCAAAATAATAAGATCTAAACTATTCAAAGTACAGAACGAAACAACAATAAGTTCAATAATAAAGAAATTGCAAGACACTATAGTCGGCGAAAAATCCGACGTAGTCAAAGCAAAAATGGCGAAAAAAAGCCAGAAAGGCAAAACAGCCGAGAAATTTACATCAGAAATAGACAGCTTACGAAAGCTCCTTGAAGCTTCGTACATTGACAAAGGCCTGCCAGCCGAACATGCTGACAAATTCAGCACAAAAGAAGCCATTACCACAATGGTTAAAAATTGTGAGCATGGCCGCCTAAAAACAATTTTAGAGGCAGGCAAATTCACAACTATGAATGAAGCCGTCACTAAGTACATACAATGCAGTATTGAAATGACAGGCAATGCAAATTCAATACTGTACACACAAAGAGGAAACAACTATCGCGGTAACAACTTCAGAAATAATTACCGCGGTAGGGGCAATAGCCGAGGTAACTATCAGCATAACGGATATTACCAATACAATGGCTATAACCAAAATAACGGTTATAACCGAAACTATAATAATCAGACCAACAACAATTATAGAGGTCGTGGTTATTATAGATGAAACAACCGTGGTGGAAACACCAATAACAACAGATATAATAACAACAATGCAGAATAATAATAATGTCCGACAGGTACAAACCACGTCGGAAAACCAATAAAGACCCTTAAGATAAAAAACCCAGTAAAGAATACAGGTCATACTACCAATCTTAATTTTAATCTTTTCGTTTCTCTCAAAAATAAATACAGAAATAAATTATATACATTAATAGTTGATACAGGTGCACACATATCTTTAATAAAAGAAACTTCGGACACGTTTAACAATGTTAATTACACAAATATTACCCAAATATCAGGTGTTGGTGAAGGAACAACCAACTCAAAGGGATTAGTACCAATAGAACTTCTTTCAAGCAACTATGCAATACCACATAATTTTCATTTAATAACATCAAATTTTCCTATTCCATGTGATGGAATTATAGGCATAGATTTTATGAAAAAATACAATTGCCAAATAGATTTAAAACCAGAAAACGATTGGCTCATACTGAGACCAGATAACCTCTAAAATCCGATTCATATCCCAATAAATCATACACTAGAAAATAATTTGACAATTCTACCAGCAAGATCCGAAGTAGTCCGAAAGGTTGCTATAAATTCAGCAACCAGGTATATATTAATACCAAACCAAGAAATCCAAAATGGTGTATTCATTGGAAATTCCATTGGAGTTTCTAAAAACACTTTTGTCTGAATTTTGAATACAACTAATACAACTGCAATCATTCAATTAAATACACTGAAAGTTGAACCATTGGCTGATTACGACATAATTAAATCTAATAATAATATAAACAAAGAAGAAATTTTACAGATATTGAACAAAAATTTTCCACATCAGTTCAAGGAAATTTTTAACGAATTATGCACAAAATACACAGATATATTCGGAAAAGAATCCAAATCAATATCAACTAATAATTTTTACAAACAAAAAATAAGAATGAAAGATGATGAACCAGTATACATAAAGAATCGTAGAATTACCCACAGTCAAAAAGACGAAGTAGAAAAACAAGTAGACAAATTAATTAAAGACAAAATAGTAGAACCTTCAGTTTCTGAATACAACATTCCATTACTAATCGTCCCGAAAAAATCATTACCAAATTGTGATACTAAAAGATGGGGTTTAGTAATTGATTACCGCCAAATTAACAAAAAAATTTTATCAGATAAATTTCCACTACCAAGTATAGACGATATTCTTGATCAATTAGGTAGAGCTAAATACTTTTCATGTTTAGATCTAATGTCAGGATTTCATCAAATAGAACTCGAAGAAGCGTCTAGAAATATAATATCCTTTTCCACGAGCAATGGCTCCTATCGCTTCACGCGATTACCTTATGGTTTAAAAACAGCGCCAAATTCTTTCCAAAGAATGATGACAATTGCATTTTCAGGTATCGAACCTTCACAGGCATTCTTGTATATGGATGACCTAATTGTCATCGGTTGTTCAGAAAAACATATGATTAAAAATCTTACAAACGTTTTTAATTTATTCGGGAAGCACAACCTTAAATTGCACATTTTTCAGACACGAAGTGACGTTTTTTGGACACAAGTGTACTGACAAAGGTATTTTGCCAGACAATAAAAAATACGATGTAATAGAAAAATACCCAGTCCCAGCGGACGCCGACAACGCTAGAAGATTCGTTGCGTTTTGCAATTACTACAGACGTTTTATTAAAAATCACGACACATAACTAGATTATGTAAAAAGAATGTTAAGTTCGAATGGACACATGAATGTCAAAACACATTCGAATACCTTAAAATTTAATTGATGAAACCTACACTACTACAATATCCAGATTTTAATAAAGAATTTTGTATAACAACAGATGCAAGCAAACAAGCGTGTGGAGCTGTTCTCACTCAAGATTACAATAACACACAGCTACCAGTTGCCTATGCATCAAGATCATTTACTAAAGGAGAAAGCAAAAAAAAATACAACTGAACAAGAATTAGCAGCTATCCCCTGGCCGATAAATCATTTTCGAACATATATTTATGGAAGACATTTCACAGTCAAGACAGGCCATAGGCCATTAACTTACATATTTTCAATGACAAGCCGGAGCTCAAAACTAATGCGAATGAGATTAGACTTAGAAGAATATGATTTTACTGTGGAATATCTTAAGCCTACGCGCTTTCAAGAATAACCATAACGGAATAATATAATTCTGACAGTCACTACCAGAAACTTAAGTAAACAGAAAAATTCCTGCGCAGGAAAAGAAAAAGAAAAAATAGATTTGCCTAGGCAAACTCTAAATAAAGCTTCTCAGCCCAACGTATACGAAGTCATTGTAAATGACGAGGTACGAAAAGTAGTGACCTTGCGAACAACAGATTCACATAACAGATTTCTCTGGCGATTATCTTCGCTGGCCGACTTTCCGGGACCTTTTCACGGCAATATACATAAACTGTAGTATGCATGTATCATTGTAGCGAGTACACACTGTACCGACACCAACATTGTGTTACAGTGTACTTAAACAAATACAAAGTGCCGTCCGCTAAACTTTTGCGGCCAGCTGAAATATGAACGCGCCTCAGAGCCCAACTTATGGGAAGTGCTAGTGTCAGCATATTCCCATGGCCTGAGTGCAGACACATACAAGGCATGCATATACAACTTCTCTCGCGCTCTCGGTGCTACCAGCCCAAATACAATTATGAGCATATACTTCGATATATACATGACGACCGCTGCCAATGTTTGCAGGCAGCGCAGCAGCAAATAGCTAGCTGTAAGTCATTCTCAATTTGACAATTCCTAAATAAAGATCTGCCCATGGCAATTATAACAAATGGAAAATTTTTAAAGAAAAGTAATGACAATTATAACATGGCGACCGTGACAGGACTGTTGGACCCAAAAACAAAACCAAGTTGGAAGTGAAAGAATCGCGAGGAAAGCCAGAAGAGAGCCGACCATGCAGTTATGAAAGTTATGAAAATTTGACGCCACATCCACTTGTGTGAAAGAGTACGAGCGAAAACGATTAAGTGAAATATCATGTGTCTATTGAGTCCAGTATGAAAGAATCGAAGATAATTCTATCTAAGGAAAGAGAAGAGTGCAAACAAAAGTGGAGACCAAAAAAAAAAAAGGTGCAACAACATTAAAGAAAATGGTTTAGCACAGATTGTATAACCAACAAATGTTAGAGAAAATGCTGAGATAATGCTATTAATGAGAGACTAAACTGGTCAGGAGGAAGAGCAAGCGCCCACTATTTAAAATAAAACAATCACTGCCTGTGCGAGGACCAGCAGCGGATCTGCCTAAAACCATAGGCCAAACAACATAAAATAAATCTATATGAAAGCAATCACCGCCTGTGCGAGGACCAGCACCGGCGCCGCCTAAAACCATAGGCCAAGGACTAGAACAGGATTAGGAGTGTGGGAGGAATGGCAAATCCTCCTACACCTACGATGGAAAACAAACAAGCATATACGACGACCTACACCACCAGAGCTTACACTGGAGAAGGAGAAGCCTGTGCAGCCAGCACCGGCCCCGTTCGGCGCGCCAAGCCGGACCCTGGAAAAGTGAACCGACAGCGCTTCCAAGAGCGCACATCTTAAATTTTTTTTTTTTATGTTTATATGCATCTGCGATGCAAAAACTTATAATTAACACGAATTTTACCGACCAGGCAGTTTCTAGCTGCGGGATACATGTCAAATTTTATACATATATATCAGAAAATTTAAAAAAAAATTAACTAATTAAATACACATAAATGCCTAAGACCAAAAAGAAAATAATAAGATAAAAAGGAAAGGAGGTCAGAAGAACTTCCTAAATTTAAAAATAAAAGAATTAAATAGGCAGCTATATGCAGAAAAATCTACCCCAGTACCCTGGGGTGAAAATTTAGAAATTAAGAAAGAATTAGAGAACACGTATAGGGAATTAGATGCCTACAAAAATAAAAATGACATGAAAGAAGCTAGAAAACCAAAGTGCCCTGCGGATTGTAAAGGGCCTTTCGAAAATACAGCTTGCGAGTATACGTGTCATAAGAAATATTAAAAGATATAAAAATAAAAAGAAAATATATGAATATAAATGAACATTTTTTTTTTATGAAAAGTAACGCAATATCTAAGACAGATTTTGAATGCGTTACAGAAATAATACCCAAAATGGGTTTAATTGAAACTAAAACAGTGGACTCCACTGCCAATGTAATTCATAAAATCAAATCAAAAACTATTGATACCGATTTAACAAACATATTATTATCAATAATTGTTTTTTTTATGAGTGCATACATTTTGTATTAAGCCTATATGAACCACAATAAGTGTGTATAAAAAATAGCTATAAATAGAAGCCAGGCCAACGATATGGATAAGATTTGAATTAATAGAGCACAAACTATTATTATAAAAATATGTTTTAAAATAAAATTAAAGTCCTTAATTTGTATATGACATACTAAAAACAAGAGAATTACAATTTTGATGAATATCACCACAGATGAATACCACAGATTGCATCAGAATTACTCTAGCCAATCAACCAAATTTGGAGAATAGGGTATTAGCCATACTTTGAAAAAGAGCAGAGCCTCTATCAATTTCAGATTTTGAAGACGAATATATGAATAGGTACGACATAGCTTTTTCCCCGCTTATTCATTGCAGCGGTACGCAAAAAGCAATAGTACTGTTTACAGTAAGGAACTGTAAAGTATTCTCGGAAGTAGACATAAACCCAGTGCTTGGACATATAATGTGCTAGGGCAGCGGTAAATAAAACGAATTGGTCAAAATGATCTAAATTATTGATCAAATTACTGTCAAAGATAGGTATAATTGAAATATATCGATACCGACAATTTTAAATACACCTTTGACAATAGATCAAGACATAGACCTAACGGAAAATGAAGATTCCGATTCCAGCGAAGGAATCGAAATAAAAGAAAAAGATATACATGATCTAACAATTCCTGCAGTTATAACAGTAACAGAAGCAGAAGAAGAAGATATAGAATCAGATGTAAGCGTGCCAGACACAAAAGAAAACATAATGGCAGATCCAGCGGCACAGAGGGCATACATAAAAGATATCTCGAATGCCATCCCGGAATTTTACGGGCAAAAGATACATCTTCAAAGATTCATAACAGCCTTGAAGTTGTTTAACCTTACTAAAGACACATTCGAAGATTTGGCTGTAGAAGTCATTAAATCCAAAATAATAAGATCTAAACTATTCAAAGTACAGAACGAAACAACAATAAGTTCAATAATAAAGAAATTGCAAGACACTATAGTCGGCGAAAAATCCGACGTAGTCAAAGCAAAAATGGCGAAAAAAAGCCAGAAAGGCAAAACAGCCGAGAAATTTACATCAGAAATAGACAGCTTACGAAAGCTCCTTGAAGCTTCGTACATTGACAAAGGCCTGCCAGCCGAACATGCTGACAAATTCAGCACAAAAGAAGCCATTACCACAATGGTTAAAAATTGTGAGCATGGCCGCCTAAAAACAATTTTAGAGGCAGGCAAATTCACAACTATGAATGAAGCCGTCACTAAGTACATACAATGCAGTATTGAAATGACAGGCAATGCAAATTCAATACTGTACACACAAAGAGGAAACAACTATCGCGGTAACAACTTCAGAAATAATTTCCGCGGTAGGGGCAATAGCCGAGGTAACTATCAGCATAACGGATATTACCAATACAATGGCTATAACCAAAATAACGGTTATAACCGAAACTATAATAATCAGACCAACAACAATTATAGAGGTCGTGGTTATTATAGATGAAACAACCGTGGTGGAAACACCAATAACAACAGATATAATAACAACAATGCAGAATAATAATAATGTCCGACAGGTACAAACCACGTCGGAAAACCAATAAAGACCCTTAAGATAAAAAACCCAGTAAAGAATACAGTTCATACTACCAATCTTAATTTTAATCTTTTCGTTTCTCTCAAAAATAAATACAGAAATAAATTATATACATTAATAGTTGATACAGGTGCACACATATCTTTAATAAAAGAAACTTCGGACACGTTTAACAATGTTAATTACACAAATATTACCCAAATATCAGGTGTTGGTGAAGGAACAACCAACTCAAAGGGATTAGTACCAATAGAACTTCTTTCAAGCAACTATGCAATACCACATAATTTTCATTTAATAACATCAAATTTTCCTATTCCATGTGATGGAATTATAGGCATAGATTTTATGAAAAAATACAATTGCCAAATAGATTTAAAACCAGAAAACGATTGGCTCATACTGAGACCAGATAACCTCTAAAATCCGATTCATATCCCAATAAATCATACACTAGAAAATAATTTGACAATTCTACCAGCAAGATCCGAAGTAGTCCGAAAGGTTGCTATAAATTCAGCAACCAGGTATATATTAATACCAAACCAAGAAATCCAAAATGGTGTATTCATTGGAAATTCCATTGGAGTTTCTAAAAACACTTTTGTCTGAATTTTGAATACAACTAATACAACTGCAATCATTCAATTAAATACACTGAAAGTTGAACCATTGGCTGATTACGACATAATTAAATCTAATAATAATATAAACAAAGAAGAAATTTTACAGATATTGAACAAAAATTTTCCACATCAGTTCAAGGAAATTTTTAACGAATTATGCACAAAATACACAGATATATTCGGAAAAGAATCCAAATCAATATCAACTAATAATTTTTACAAACAAAAAATAAGAATGAAAGATGATGAACCAGTATACATAAAGAATCGTAGAATTACCCACAGTCAAAAAGACGAAGTAGAAAAACAAGTAGACAAATTAATTAAAGACAAAATAGTAGAACCTTCAGTTTCTGAATACAACATTCCATTACTAATCGTCCCGAAAAAATCATTACCAAATTGTGATACTAAAAGATGGGGTTTAGTAATTGATTACCGCCAAATTAACAAAAAAATTTTATCAGATAAATTTCCACTACCAAGTATAGACGATATTCTTGATCAATTAGGTAGAGCTAAATACTTTTCATGTTTAGATCTAATGTCAGGATTTCATCAAATAGAACTCGAAGAAGCGTCTAGAAATATAACATCCTTTTCCACGAGCAATGGCTCCTATCGCTTCACGCGATTACCTTATGGTTTAAAAACAGCGCCAAATTCTTTCCAAAGAATGATGACAATTGCATTTTCAGGTATCGAACCTTCACAGGCATTCTTGTATATGGATGACCTAATTGTCATCGGTTGTTCAGAAAAACGTATGATTAAAAATCTTACAAACGTTTTTAATTTATTCGGGAAGCACAACCTTAAATTGCACATTTTTCAGACACGAAGTGACGTTTTTTGGACACAAGTGTACTGACAAAGGTATTTTGCCAGACAATAAAAAATACGATGTAATAGAAAAATACCCAGTCCCAGCGGACGCCGACAACGCTAGAAGATTCGTTGCGTTTTGCAATTACTACAGACGTTTTATTAAAAATCACGACACATAACTAGATTATGTAAAAAGAATGTTAAGTTCGAATGGACACATGAATGTCAAAACACATTCGAATACCTTAAAATTTAATTGATGAAACCTACACTACTACAATATCCAGATTTTAATAAAGAATTTTGTATAACAACAGATGCAAGCAAACAAGCGTGTGGAGCTGTTCTCACTCAAGATTACAATAACACACAGCTACCAGTTGCCTATGCATCAAGATCATTTACTAAAGGAGAAAGCAAAAAAAAATACAACTGAACAAGAATTAGCAGCTATCCCCTGGCCGATAAATCATTTTCGAACATATATTTATGGAAGACATTTCACAGTCAAGACAGACCATAGGCCATTAACTTACATATTTTCAGTGACAAGCCGGAGCTCAAAACTAATGCGAATGAGATTAGACTTAGAAGAATATGATTTTACTGTGGAATATCTTAAGCCTACGCGCTTTCAAGAATAACCATAACGGAATAATATAATTCTGACAGTCACTACCAGAAACTTAAGTAAACAGAAAAATTCCTGCGCAGGAAAAGAAAAAGAAAAAATAGATTTGCCTAGGCAAACTCTAAATAAAGCTTCTCAGCCCAACGTATACGAAGTCATTGTAAATGACGAGGTACGAAAAGTAGTGACCTTGCGAACAACAGATTCACATAACAGATTTCTCTGGCGATTATCTTCGCTGGCCGACTTTCCGGGACCTTTTCACGGCAATATACATAAACTGTAGTATGCATGTATCATTGTAGCGAGTACACACTGTACCGACACCAACATTGTGTTACAGTGTACTTAAACAAATACAAAGTGCCGTCCGCTAAACTTTTGCGGCCAGCTGAAATATGAACGCGCCTCAGAGCCCAACTTATGGGAAGTGCTAGTGTCAGCATATTCCCATGGCCTGAGTGCAGACACATACAAGGCATGCATATACAACTTCTCTCGCGCTCTCGGTGCTACCAGCCCAAATACAATTATGAGCATATACTTCGATATATACATGACGACCGCTGCCAATGTTTGCAGGCAGCGCAGCAGCAAATAGCTAGCTGTAAGTCATTCTCAATTTGACAATTCCTAAATAAAGATCTGCCCATGGCAATTATAACAAATGGAAAATTTTTAAAGAAAAGTAATGACAATTATAACATGGCGACCGTGACAGGACTGTTGGAACCAAAAACAAAACCAAGTTGGAAGTGAAAGAATCGCGAGGAAAGCCAGAAGAGAGCCGACCATGCAGTTATGAAAGTTATGAAAATTTGACGCCACATCCACTTGTGTGAAAGAGTACGAGCGAAAACGATTAAGTGAAATATCATGTGTCTATTGAGTCCAGTATGAAAGAATCGAAGATAATTCTATCTAAGGAAAGAGAAGAGTGCAAACAAAAGTGGAGACCAAAAAAAAAGGTGCAACAACATTAAAGAAAATGGTTTAGCACAGATTGTATAACCAACAAATGTTAGAGAAAATGCTGAGATAATGCTATTAATGAGAGACTAAACTGGTCAGGAGGAAGAGCAAGCGCCCACTATTTAAAATAAAACAATCACTGCCTGTGCGAGGACCAGCAGCGGATCTGCCTAAAACCATAGGCCAAACAACATAAAATAAATCTATATGAAAGCAATCACCGCCTGTGCGAGGACCAGCACCGGCGCCGCCTAAAACCATAGGCCAAGGACTAGAACAGGATTAGGAGTGTGGGAGGAATGGCAAATCCTCCTACACCTACGATGGAAAACAAACAAGCATATACGACGACCTACACCACCAGAGCTTACACTGGAGAAGGAGAAGCCTGTGCAGCCAGCACCGGCCCCGTTCGGCGCGCCAAGCCGGACCCTGGAAAAGTGAACCGACAGCGCTTCCAAGAGCGCACATCTTAAATTTTTTTTTTTTATGTTTATATGCATCTGCGATGCAAAAACTTATAATTAACACGAATTTTACCGACCAGGCAGTTTCTAGCTGCGGGATACATGTCAAATTTTATACATATATATCAGAAAATTTAAAAAAAAATTAACTAATTAAATACACATAAATGCCTAAGACCAAAAAGAAAATAATAAGATAAAAAGGAAAGGAGGTCAGAAGAACTTCCTAAATTTAAAAATAAAAGAATTAAATAGGCAGCTATATGCAGAAAAATCTACCCCAGTACCCTGGGGTGAAAATTTAGAAATTAAGAAAGAATTAGAGAACACGTATAGGGAATTAGATGCCTACAAAAATAAAAATGACATGAAAGAAGCTAGAAAACCAAAGTGCCCTGCGGATTGTAAAGGGCCTTTCGAAAATACAGCTTGCGAGTATACGTGTCATAAGAAAAATTAAAAGATATAAAAATAAAAAGAAAATATATGAATATAAATGAACATTTTTTTTTTATGAAAAGTAACGCAATATCTAAGACAGATTTTGAATGCGTTACAGAAATAATACCCAAAATGGGTTTAATTGAAACTAAAACAGTGGACTCCACTGCCAATGTAATTCATAAAATCAAATCAAAAACTATTGATACCGATTTAACAAACATATTATTATCAATAATTGTTTTTTTTATGAGTGCATACATTTTGTATTAAGCCTATATGAACCACAATAAGTGTGTATCAAAAATAGCTATAAATAGAAGCCAGGCCAACGATATGGATAAGATTTGAATTAATAGAGCACAAACTATTATTATAAAAATATGTTTTAAAATAAAATTAAAGTCCAAAATTTGTATATGTATGCAATGACATACTAAAAACAAGAGAATTACAATTTTGATGAATATCACCACAGATGAATACCACAGATTGCATCAGAATTACTCTAGCCAATCAACCAAATTTGGAGAATAGGGTATTAGCCATACTTTGAAAAAGAGCAGAGCCTCTATCAATTTCAGATTTTGAAGACGAATATATGAATAGGTACGACATAGCTTTTTCCCCGCTTATTCATTGCAGCGGTACGCAAAAAGCAATAGTACTGTTTACAGTAAGGAACTGTAAAGTATTCTCGGAAGTAGACATAAACCCAGTGCTTGGACATATAATGTGCTAGGGCAGCGGTAAATAAAACGAATTGGTCAAAATGATCTAAATTATAGATCAAATTACTGTCAAAGATAGGTATAATTGAAATATATCGATACCGACAATTTTAAATACACCTTTGACAATAGATCAAGACATAGACCTAACGGAAAATGAAGATTCCGATTCCAGCGAAGGAATCGAAATAAAAGAAAAAGATATACATGATCTAACAATTCCTGCAGTTATAACAGTAACAGAAGCAGAAGAAGAAGATATAGAATCAGATGTAAGCGTGCCAGACACAAAAGAAAACATAATGGCAGATCCAGCGGCACAGAGGGCATACATAAAAGATATCTCGAATGCCATCCCGGAATTTTACGGGCAAAAGATACATCTTCAAAGATTCATAACAGCCTTGAAGTTGTTTAACCTTACTAAAGACACATTCGAAGATTTGGCTGTAGAAGTCATTAAATCCAAAATAATAAGATCTAAACTATTCAAAGTACAAAACGAAACAACAATAAGTTCAATAATAAAGAAATTGCAAGACACTATAGTCGGCGAAAAATCCGACGTAGTCAAAGCAAAAATGGCGAAAAAAAGCCAGAAAGGCAAAACAGCCGAGAAATTTACATCAGAAATAGACAGCTTACGAAAGCTCCTTGAAGCTTCGTACATTGACAAAGGCCTGCCAGCCGAACATGCTGACAAATTCAGCACAAAAGAAGCCATTACCACAATGGTTAAAAATTGTGAGCATGGCCGCCTAAAAACAATTTTAGAGGCAGGCAAATTCACAACTATGAATGAAGCCGTCACTAAGTACATACAATGCAGTATTGAAATGACAGGCAATGCAAATTCAATACTGTACACACAAAGAGGAAACAACTATCGCGGTAACAACTTCAGAAATAATTTCCGCGGTAGGGGCAATAGCCGAGGTAACTATCAGCATAACGGATATTACCAATACAATGGCTATAACCAAAATAACGGTTATAACCGAAACTATAATAATCAGACCAACAACAATTATAGAGGTCGTGGTTATTATAGATGAAACAACCGTGGTGGAAACACCAATAACAACAGATATAATAACAACAATGCAGAATAATAATAATGTCCGACAGGTACAAACCACGTCGGAAAACCAATAAAGACCCTTAAGATAAAAAACCCAGTAAAGAATACAGTTCATACTACCAATCTTAATTTTAATCTTTTCGTTTCTCTCAAAAATAAATACAGAAATAAATTATATACATTAATAGTTGATACAGGTGCACACATATCTTTAATAAAAGAAACTTCGGACACGTTTAACAATGTTAATTACACAAATATTACCCAAATATCAGGTGTTGGTGAAGGAACAACCAACTCAAAGGGATTAGTACCAATAGAACTTCTTTCAAGCAACTATGCAATACCACATAATTTTCATTTAATAACATCAAATTTTCCTATTCCATGTGATGGAATTATAGGCATAGATTTTATGAAAAAATACAATTGCCAAATAGATTTAAAACCAGAAAACGATTGGCTCATACTGAGACCAGATACCTCTAAAATCCGATTCATATCCCAATAAATCATACACTAGAAAATAATTTGACAATTCTACCAGCAAGATCCGAAGTAGTCCGAAAGGTTGCTATAAATTCAGCAACCAGGTATATATTAATACCAAACCAAGAAATCCAAAATGGTGTATTCATTGGAAATTCCATTGGAGTTTCTAAAAACACTTTTGTCTGAATTTTGAATACAACTAATACAACTGCAATCATTCAATTAAATACACTGAAAGTTGAACCATTGGCTGATTACGACATAATTAAATCTAATAATAATATAAACAAAGAAGAAATTTTACAGATATTGAACAAAAATTTTCCACATCAGTTCAAGGAAATTTTTAACGAATTATGCACAAAATACACAGATATATTCGGAAAAGAATGCAAATCAATATCAACTAATAATTTTTACAAACAAAAAATAAGAATGAAAGATGATGAACCAGTATACATAAAGAATCGTAGAATTACCCACAGTCAAAAAGACGAAGTAGAAAAACAAGTAGACTAATTAATTAAAGACAAAATAGTAGAACCTTCAGTTTCTGAATACAACATTCCATTACTAATCGTCCCGAAAAAATCATTACCAAATTGTGATACTAAAAGATGGGGTTTAGTAATTGATTACCGCCAAATTAACAAAAAAATTTTATCAGATAAATTTCCACTACCAAGTATAGACGATATTCTTGATCAATTAGGTAGAGCTAAATACTTTTCATGTTTAGATCTAATGTCAGGATTTCATCAAATAGAACTCGAAGAAGCGTCTAGAAATATAACATCCTTTTCCACGAGCAATGGCTCCTATCGCTTCACGCGATTACCTTATGGTTTAAAAACAGCGCCAAATTCTTTCCAAAGAATGATGACAATTGCATTTTCAGGTATCGAACCTTCACAGGCATTCTTGTATATGGATGACCTAATTGTCATCGGTTGTTCAGAAAAACGTATGATTAAAAATCTTACAAACGTTTTTAATTTATTCGGGAAGCACAACCTTAAATTGCACATTTTTCAGACACGAAGTGACGTTTTTTGGACACAAGTGTACTGACAAAGGTATTTTGCCAGACAATAAAAAATACGATGTAATAGAAAAATACCCAGTCCCAGCGGACGCCGACAACGCTAGAAGATTCGTTGCGTTTTGCAATTACTACAGACGTTTTATTAAAAATCACGACACATAACTAGATTATGTAAAAAGAATGTTAAGTTCGAATGGACACATGAATGTCAAAACACATTCGAATACCTTAAAATTTAATTGATGAAACCTACACTACTACAATATCCAGATTTTAATAAAGAATTTTGTATAACAACAGATGCAAGCAAACAAGCGTGTGGAGCTGTTCTCACTCAAGATTACAATAACACACAGCTACCAGTTGCCTATGCATCAAGATCATTTACTAAAGGAGAAAGCAAAAAAAATACAACTGAACAAGAATTAGCAGCTATCCCCTGGCCGATAAATCATTTTCGAACATATATTTATGGAAGACATTTCACAGTCAAGACAGACCATAGGCCATTAACTTACATATTTTCAATGACAAGCCGGATCTCAAAACTAATGCGAATGAGATAAGACTTAGAAGAATATGATTTTACTGTGGAATATCTTAAGCCTACGCGCTTTCAAGAATAACCATAACGGAATAATATAATTCTGACAGTCACTACCAGAAACTTAAGTAAACAGAAAAATTCCTGCGCAGGAAAAGAAAAAGAAAAAATAGATTTGCCTAGGCAAACTCTAAATAAAGCTTCTCAGCCCAACGTATACGAAGTCATTGTAAATGACGAGGTACGAAAAGTAGTGACCTTGCGAACAACAGATTCACATAACAGATTTCTCTGGCGATTATCTTCGCTGGCCGACTTTCCGGGACCTTTTCACGGCAATATACATAAACTGTAGTATGCATGTATCATTGTAGCGAGTACCCACTGTACCGACACCAACATTGTGTTACAGTGTACTTAAACAAATACAAAGTGCCGTCCGCTAAACTTTTGCGGCCAGCTGAAATATGAACGCGCCTCAGAGCCCAACTTATGGGAAGTGCTAGTGTCAGCATATTCCCATGGCCTGAGTGCAGACACATACAAGGCATGCATATACAACTTCTCTCGCGCTCTCGGTGCTACCAGCCCAAATACAATTATGAGCATATACTTCGATATATGTATACATGACGGCCGCTGCCAATGTTTGCAGGCAGCGCAGCCGCAAATAGCTAGCTGTAAGTCATTCTCAATTTGACAATTCCTGAATAAAGATCTGCCCATGGCAGATTCCATAGTTTCAAGATCCCCACTCACCAATGATGGCTTTCGCTCAGCCTGGAATAACCTAACTGAGCGTTTCGAAAATAAGCGATTGCAGGTGAACAGTCACCTGAAAACACTTTTCAATGTGCAATCCATAGCACAGGAGACGGGAGCAGCCTTAAAGGAACTTCAACGCACTTTTCAAGGTTGCGCCATCGAACTCTTGAGGCCGTCGATAGCTTTCGATCTGCCAGTTTCCACCACGTCCAGTCCAAAGACACAAATCGAGTGGCAGAATTTTCAAAAATAAGTTCCTTCAACACAAGGCTAGTTCCGATACCCAAAGGCTGCGATCTGTGTTTAAAGAAGAACCACCCCGTGCGTATATGTCCACGCTGCCTACAAATGACGGTAGACGATCGCCTAGCCTATATTCAAAGGAAGCAGTTGTGCTCCAATTGCTTTGCAAGCAGCCATCAATTCCGGGACTGCACAAGCGCTCACAACTGTCTCACTTGCCAAGATCGGCATCACACATTGCTGCATCGAAATGTTCACGTTAAAAGGGCGTTTAATTTCAGGAGGCAGTGTCGAGCGGCAGTTTTATCCAGATGTCTACATCTCGCGCGCTCGCACTGCCGTCCGCTCTCACTCTCCATCTCTCCCCTAAGTCCGCTTAAGCTAAGCTAACTAGTTAATGTTTCAAAGTGTACTAGTACTCACGAGTACCTCGACTATCAGATACCAATTACTCAATTAAAGGGACCAAAGGGAAATGGAGATATGCAAGCAGTAAAGCGAGATTGACATGCGCCACCTACCCGCGGTCTCAATATATGGTTATGTGGGCGGGAGACAGATTTAGGCGTTATGGGCGTTAGAGTGGGCGTGGCAAACTTTTTTTGGGGTCAATCGATAGGTATTGACGAGACTAATACATTTCAGTTAACATTTGTTTCTAGTATTTTGGGCGCCACAGGCTTAGACGGCTTGTGGGTGCAAGGCTACGTAATCTAAATCTGAGATCCCAATTCTCTATCTTTAATAGTTTCCGAGATACCAGCGTTCATACTTACAATTTTTTGAATTGGGTTAAGTACAGGAAATATATTAGCCCACACATTGAGCTAAGTCCTCGTCTCAACGATAAAGCCAACGTAGACAGCTTTGTTAATAGACTGGAGTCTGTACTCGTCTCTGCAGCTCGAAAAAAGACAAATCTACGAATCGAACAGCTCATCCCCAAAAAGCGACGCTTACGTCGAGAGTGACAATTCCACAGATCGCCATCTGCTTGGCAAAGCTTAAGACATGCCTCACGTCCACTCACTAAAGCTTTACAACAAGAAGAAGCATATGCCCAGTGCCCGCTACATAGAGCAATTGTAAGGAACAGTGATGCCTATTAAAAATCCCTCAGGGGGCTGGGCGCGCAGCGATACAGACAGAGCCAGCACGTTTAAAAAAGTCTTCCAACTAAATCCTGCCACTAGCGTGTTCACTTTGCCGACTTTACCATAAGAGCCTCAGCTTATGGTTTAAGTTAAGTAATTAAGTTTCGCCCAAACGAAATCGTTAGCATCATAAAAAATCAGCTGAATCCAAAAAAATTTCCTGGTTGCGACTACATAGCCCCCAAAATAATCAATGAGCTCCCATATTGCGCCGCTTGCACCATCACCCAGCTTTCCAATGCCATCGCAAAACGTGGCCACCAGTGAGTTGGAAAAAATCAATAATAATAATGATAGCAAAGACGGAGAAAAACCACACAATCCCAACGTCGAATAGACCTATAAGCCTACTTTCATGCTTATCTAAACTCTTTGAAAAATGATTATCCGAGTCAATTGGTAAACACATACCTAAGAATCTAGGAAGGAGACCCGTCACATCAATTTGGGTTTCGTGAAAAACAAGGAACAATTGAGCAGGTCAACCGGATAATATCAGAAGTACGGAACGCGTTCGAAAAACTAGAGATTTGTACTGCCATATTTGTATATGTCTCTCAAGCATTTAATAGAGTGTGGCTAGAAGGTTTAATATACAAGATCAAGAAAAAGCTCCCCTACATCACCAAAAGCCTTTAGAGTCTTACCTCTACGACAAAATATTTGCTGTGAGGTTCAACACTGCTATAACTGACGATTTCACTATTGGAGCTGGAGTTCCTTACGGTAGCGTGCTTGGGCCAACATTTATGTCCTTTATACAGCTGACATCCCGACAAGCACACGACTAATAACATCTACGTTTGCTGATGATACAGCTATTTTTAACCGCTCAAAGTGCCCGATGCAAGCAACTGCGCAGCTAGCTTTTCATCTTGTCGATGTCGAAAAATGGCTATCAGGTCGGCGAATTAAAGTGAACGAACAAAAATGCAAGCACTTTACGTTCACCCTAAACAGTCAAAGCTGCCCGCCGCTCACGTTACACAACGCCCGCGAGCAATCGTACACCTCCACAGAAGACTCACATGGCGCTGGCACACTAAAGCCAAAAGAACACACATAAAGCTAAAAGCCAGCAGCCTTCATTGGCTTATCAACGCTCGGTGTCCCCTAAGCCTTTAATATAAGGTCCTGCTATATAACTCGGAACTAAACCTATATCGATGTACGGCTCACAGTTATGGGGGAATGCCAGCAATAGCAATATTGACATAGTATTGACAATCACTGGGGCACCGTGGTACGAAAACATACATCGTGTCTTAAACGTTCTACCAGTCAAAGAAGTGATCGAAGCACAGAAGGAAAAGTACTTTACCATGCTATCTTTGTACCAAGTACCAAGGTTGAGCAACCAACCCGTCTCCGTCGCAATGACTTACCCACCCAGCCACTGACTTGAGAGACGCGCAACCAGAATGTAGTCTTCGTATACTGTTAGTTACATTTTAATGTTAAGATTCGTAAACGTATTATTAGACTGAAAAATAAGAGAAGATTCAATAAATAAAAGCAAAAATAACAATCCAAAAAAAAATTGGTTCGATTCGTTTAATTTTTTAATTTTTTTTCAGATAATGTACTGTCTGCCGTACCCTTGCGCGACGCAGTGGTATCCGGTTCCGTTATATTTCTTGTTCTCTTATTTTATATTTTAATTGTCGCCCAACCGTTAACCTTGCGCGATGAAGTGGTTTTTAATGGCAACAATTCTTCCTTTGTATGTGTTCTTGTTCGTTCTCTCTTTAACTTTGGTGTTTACTAAATACCCTTGCACGGTTCTGTGGATTCTGATGGTAACGACACGCTCCGTCGACCTATGTGGATCAATTAATGTTACCGCTGCCGGGTTAAGTTGAACGAGATTCACAGCCACTACATATGTTTATTTAATTCAATTATTTCAATTCAATTCAATTTAAACTGCAACTTTTTTATTTTACTTCATTTTATAATTTTATTAATTTTGTCGTTATTGTACATATATATACCTTTTCTTTTTCTTTTTCTTTTAACACCAAACACCTGACCTCCATTACATTATGTAATCATTAATCTTTTTATACCCTTGCAGAGGGTATATTGACGAGTCGATCTAGCCATGTCCGTCTGTCCGTCCGTTTCTACGCAAACTAGTCTCTCAGTTTTAAAGCTATCGGGCTGAAACTTTCCCAAAAGTCTTACATCTTTTGCAGGTAGTATATAAGTCATAACCAGCCGGATCGGATAACTATATCTTTAGCTCCCATAGGAATAATCGACAAAAAAAAACCTTTAAAAAATTATATCTTTGGTGTTTTTTAACATATAACCTTTTAAGCTTAAGCATAACATTTTTAAATTAGTTTTGAGTTTCGAATTAAATTTAAACAAAATCGGACGACTGTAGCATATAGCTGCCATAGGAACGATCGGGAAATTGGTGTGAAAATAATATGAAACAAATTATAGCTTCGGTGTTTTTTAACATATAACCTCCTAAGCTTGGAAATAACATTTTTTAATTAGTTCTGAATTTTGAATTTAATTTTATCAAAATCGGACGACTATATAATATAGCTGCCATAGGAACGATCGGAAATTTGGTTGGAAAATAATATGAAACAAATTATAGCTTCGGTGTTTTCTGACATATTATCTTATACTATTGGGAATATCAGTTTTTGTATTTTTAAATTTAATAATTACAACTGCAAGGGTATACAAGCTTCGGCTTGCCGTAGTTAACTTCCTTTCTTGATTTTCTTCCAGCTGGGAGGTCCGGCTGTGCAAGTTATAATATCACTCTTATGGTGGTCAAGTAGTTTTTTAAATTAAGACTTCAATTTAAGATTCGTTGTGTACGATTAGCTATGTTTACAATTATTATATGTATGTATTGGTGTGTAAATGCTAACGAAGTATTTTTTGGGTTTGCTGAGTGGGAGTCGTGTAGCAACATCCTGTCTTGTGCTGATGTTGCTTTTCCTGTGGAAATCTTATGTGGGACAATGAACGGACAACTGCCGGTCGTTGTTCAAATGAAATAGAGTAGCACGGGGAGGTTTAGGCGGTGGCGTAGTGGATGGTACCGGTACGGTAACTCGCGCTTAACGGAGCTAATTGGCTTCACTTCGGGCTCGACATTATGTTTGTTTATCTGAAACCTCGTTATAAAAGCGAACAGTAAATTCGTATCGCTATACACACGTATGCGATTATCATTACCAATCAAATTACCTTTCTCACTAGAGAATTAAAAAAAATTTTTTTTAAATCAACATCAAATCAGTTTACTATTACAATATTATAGGTCGAACCTATTAATACTCTTTACTTTTACACTCGTTTCAGCTGCTCGAATCGATTCTCAAAAACGGACTGCCCTACCTCGAGTTCAATGATCAATAATCAAACCACTGCTTAAGAGATTTATCTCAAACTTTGATTATCTCAAACTTGATTAAGAGAGTGAATCAAGAGAGTCGGAAAATAGGATGATGCAATTTGACAATTAAATTTGAAATTGAAATTCGGCCGGAAATTGGTGTTTACGCTGGCGGAATTTAGAGATCGCTTTGGGGATCTTGTGTTTACGTTAGCGGACTTCAGGGCTCGATCTGGGGGGTTAGATGTGTACAATATCGGCTTGGATTTAACACTTTCCGTTTGGTGAAGAGTCTTTCTACTGGGAATAATTTGGAGGCGTAGTTGAGAGAAATGGCTGACCAGGGATTTATCTTGGAGTCAGTCAGAGTTATTTGGAGATTGGCTCTCGGCAAAAAGTTGATTATTCTAAATTATATCGTTTCTATTCATTGGAACTGATGGCTATATTGAATGAAAATTTCTCCTAGGGTAATTTCATTGTCGGGAATGTTGTGTTCATTGTTTTTTTTTTTTTTTTTTAAATGCTTTGCTATTTATTTATTGAATCTTCTCCCTTTGGATACTAACAATAAGTGTATCAAATCTTAAACTAATTAATCTAACTCACAGTCATATGACTGATGTTGTGCTAAAGGGGCCCGAAAGTTATAGCTGGCTTGGCAGGTCGTTGCGTTGTAGACGGGATCGGCTGGAAACCCAAGTCAAGCCTCTTGCGAGGCGATTGGGGTGCACAGAGAGTTTTTCGTTGTAGGACGCTTTTTGTTTGTCTATTTCATCTTTAACGGTAAGAATGCTTAGGTCCCTGTGGATGTTTTGGTTGCGAATATACCATGGTGCCCCAGTGATAGTTCGCAGGATTTTCGATTGAGCGCGCTGTATAATGTCTATGTTGCTTCTGCTGGCGTTCCCCCATAGCTGGGAGCCATATGTCCAGATGGGCTTGAGAGTGGAGTTGTAGAGCAAAACCTTGTAGTCCAGACGCAGGGGCGAACGAGCGTTAAGAATCCAGTGGAAGCTGCTGGCCTTTAGTTTTAGATGTACTTTCTTGCGTTCGATGTGTCTTCTCCAGGTTAGTCGTCTGTCAAGGTGGACGCCGAGATACGTTACATCGTTGACTTGGGGAATCTGCGTATTATTCAATAATAGTGGAGGGCATGTTTGCCTGTTGAGAGTAAACGTTATGTGTTTACATTTTTGTTCATTTATTTTAATCCGCCAATCAGATAGCCACCTCTCTACTACGAGGAGGTGGTTTGCTAGCTGTGTTGTGGCTCGGCCTGGGCACCTCGAGCGACTTAAAATTGCGGTGTCGTCAGCGAACGTAGATGTTGTTAGCTGCTCGTTCGTGGGAATATCCGCTGTGTATAGGAGGAACAGAGTAGGCCCTAGCGCGCTTCCTTGCGGGACTCCAGCTTTGATAATGTAGTCGTCGGATGTTGTTGTATTGCACCTTACTGCGAAGGTCCTGTTGTATAGATACGACTCAAGAAGCTTGTGAGTGTAATCAGGTAAGTGTGTTTTGATTTTGTGCATGAGGCCATCTAGCCATACTCGATCGAAGGCTTGAGATACATCGAGGAATATTGCGCTGCAGTATTCCCGATGCTCGAAGGCTGTGCGTATTTCTGATGTTATTCTGTTAACTTGTTCGATTGTTCCATGGTTTTGACGAAATCCAAATTGATGAGCAGGGATAACATTGTGTGCTCCTAGATATGGTGTTATGCGAGTTAGAAGGCATTTTTCGAACAGCTTAGACAGACACGATAATAAACTAATTGGTCTGTAGGATGACGGAATTGTGTGGTCTTTTCCGGGCTTCGGTATCATAATGATAATAGATTTTTTCCATTTTTTCGGATAGTAGCCGAGAGTTATAATCCCATTGAAGAGCTTACAGATAACCTCAATGGCAGAGTTTGGAAGTTCAATTAACATTTTTGGGGTTATTTGGTCACCGCCAGGGGCCTTTTTTGGTTTCAGTTCCCCAATGACTTTCGCGATCTCCTTTGGCTGAAACAATGGTGGTAGGGAAATAGATTCAGATTCGATTTGTGGTAGGAAAAATGAACCAGTGGCAGGGTTCGGCTGGAAGACGTTTCTTAGATGTAACGCAAAAGTTTCGGCTCTATCTTCGTCGCTGCGGGCCCAGATGCCAGATGAGTTTCTTATCGGAGTCACTGTTTCGATTGGAGAGCTCAGATTTGGGTGAGCCCTCCACAGAGGATGTTTTGTACTGGTTGGCGATAGTTTTGTAATGTACTGCAGCTGTGCATTTTCTGTTTCTTGCTTTAGAGCTCGATTTAGTGAGCGAGTGGCTTCCTTAAGACGTTGTTTTGATGACGGCGATCTGTTGGCTTGCCAGGCACGTCGCAGGCGCCTCTTTTCTAGGACTAACCGTTCAATTTGCAGATTAGTTTTGAAGTGGTTGGTTTGCGCGTCCCTGCCTTGTGGTGTTGAGATAGTGGCTGCCTCCACGAATACTTCTTCAAGAGCATCGGTAGAGCAGTCGATGTCCGCTTCGATGTTGAAGTGAGGTGTTAATTTGATGTGTGAGCTTACATACTTTCTATATTTTAACCAGTTGGTTCTGTGCGACGTCAGCCTGAGGGGGTGATCTGTGGTTCTTGTGCTTTGAAGAAGAGTTATTAGCACTGGCGAATGGTCTGACGACAGGTCCGAAAGCGCTTTGGCGCTTATTATATTGCGGGGAATGTTTTTTGTCACCGCAAAGTCTATTAGGTCTGGAACTTTCCTGGGGTCTGTTGGCCAGTATGTGGGGCTGCCAGGGGAAACATAGTCTAATTTGTTGTTCGGTTTTATGATTGCATTGTATAATTGCCTTCCTTTGGGAGTCACAAGGCGTGATCCCCAGTGCGTGTGTTTGGCATTATAGTCCCCTGCAGCTATAAAGCGGTCTCCAAGCAAGTTGTAGAAGTCCATGAATTGTCCTTCAGAAATTGTAAAGCGAGGCGGGCAGTAGACAGCGGCTATGGTGAGGTTTCCGTTGCCTGACTGCACTTTGATAGACGTGGCTTGCAGGTAATTAGTTGAAAACCTTTGGTGAAAGTGGTGCTTGATGCGTTCCCTGATTAGGATGCCGGTTCCGCCGTGGGCTTTACCATCTGGATGGTCTGTGCGGTAGAAAGTGTAGCCTCTTATTTGGAAGTTGTATTTGTTTGTGAGGTGCGTCTCTACCAGTAGCATAATGTCGATATGATTTTCATTCAGGAACTGTGTTACTTCAAGGTTGTGCCGTGAAACGCCATTGGCGTTCCACATTGTTATTCGTAGGTTTGCCATCTGATTATTTGGACTGCTTAGCTGCAAGTAGCTGTAACACCATGTTCTGGTTTTGAACCAGTGTTTGCATGGTCGTTTTCATGAATGACATGAGTTCCATCATACTTTGTTGCATGGTGACCATCATAGTTTCCAGAGTGCTTTGCGACTGTTCTTGGATCTGCTGAGCGTTTCCTAGATTAGACTGGAGTGGGTTTTCCGTCCCCGATCGAAGGGCATCGGCGTATGAGAATCCTGTCTGGGTATTTAGTTGACCAAAGGAGGATCTTGCAGCCGTGCCGAAAAATACTTCCGGCGTCGTACGCGAGTAAGTGTACGCATTTTGGGTTTTCTGATGACGCGTTGTTATCACTTTTCGCATGCGGTCCTTCATCTCCTTGTAGACCGGACAGCCCCTGTAGTTTGCCGTGTGGTTACCTTGGCAGTTAACGCATTTTTTCTTTTTGGGGTCTTCTTTGTTGGCAGGGCAGTTAGCCGAATTGTGGAAGTCTCCACAAGCTACACAGACTGTTCGAAGCGAACAGTATGCCCTGGTGTGTCCATACTCCTGACAATTTGTGCATTGCACTGGGCCGTTCCTTTTATGTGGCTCTTCCACGTTAATTCTTCGGTGCAATAAGTATTGCAGGTTATAAATGGGGTGCACTTCGTTTTTCTTCAAGACTCTGCTGTCTGGCTCCAGCTCGACCCTGAAGAGTGGTTGCGGCTCCTTGTTCCTGTTTATAATGTTACTGACGTTCTTTGCAGAAAACCCCTTTTCCTTAAGAGCATCGATAACTTCCTTGGCGGTTACGTCGGGCTCGATTACTTTTATTACCACTTGCAGGCCCTTGCTGCTTTTTAGTTGGTACGTGTAGTAGCTTTTCCTAGCTTCCTCCAGGTATTTGGATACTGCTCGGAAATGTTCTTCAGATTTGGTCTGAAGCTTGGTTTCATGGATATCCCCTTTTGTGACCGGAACAACATGAAAGTTTCCGTCTCCGGTCAGCGCAACAATTTTGTTGACCAGGGCGTTCGAGATTTTCTCCCTAATGTAAATTGGTGGGGGCTTAGGTTTCGGTTGGGTCTCCTGGGCCCGTCCTGATTCATTTTCTGCTAGAAGCGCAAATCGATTGCTGTCGGATCTCCCGGGTAATATATCTTCTACTTGGACACGGTTTATTTTTGACTTGTTACCTACCGCGGTGTTCTGCGGGCTAAGCTTACGCTTGATATGGATGTACCGATCTAGTCCGGTCTGTATGGCCGGACCCGCTTGCTGAATTTTGTTTTGGTTTTGATTTGTTGTCGTTGTTTTTGTTGCCGTTGTATTTAGAGCTGCGGTTGCAATCGATTCCGAAATAATAGTCGTAGCTGTGGTTGTCGTTGGTTTTTTTGCCGTAGCCGTAGTTGTTGCTGACAAATTTAGTGCGGATGCAGAAGTTTTACCGTTGCATGTTGTTGGTGCGCCAGGGGTCGAAACTGATGGTGGGGGGGTTTTGCATTGTTGACTCCACGCCGTCGGAGTAGGGGTAGCCGTAAGTAAGCATGGTGAGCAAGATCGTGCTCTTTGGCTATCGACCGACAGTAGGGTCGTTTTTTGCACTTCGCTATCACGCGTTGAGACATACGAGAAGTAACCGTCTCTTCGGCTCGCGGAGCTGAGTCGCTCTTTATTCTGTTCGTAGCTCATTGAGCTTTATTAGCGTGGCACTTATTTATTATTATAAGATAAAATAATTTTGTGCTAGTTTAAGACATTACACCGATTTTGTGGGTTGAAACCTAAATTTCTTTGGGTTTTAGCGTCTTTTCGCTTATTTGAAATTAACCTGTTTAGTTTTTGTGTTTTGTTTGCATTAATTTATCAACTTTCTTGCACTTTTCGCGGAGCTCGCACAAGACACGTCCACTCTCTTCAGCGGTTTTAACTGCTTGTTCATTGTCGGAAATATTATTTTCTGGTAGAGTTTCTATATTTATTGGCCGTGGTTTAAATATTACAAATATTCTGTATATGTTATAATCATGATAATTAAATATATAATTATAAATATTATTAATATTAACGTAAATGGCATTTGAGTTAGTTTGATTTGGATAAAGGGATTTGGTATGTTAATAATATTGATAGAGACTTCCGAATTATTTTATATAATATATTCGGATATTAAAAAAACAGTTTATTTATAACAGTTTATATTATTGTCTACAGTAGTGTAGATATATTATTAATTTTAGAGATTCCATTAAAAGGTATTAAATATGACCCATTTATATGAGTGTCATTAACTGTATTTTGTCCATTTACAAAAATGGCTCCATCTTGGATTACATCTTCATTTTTATTTTTACGTTACTTGCTTTCTCCCGTTACTCGTAGAGTTAAGGGGTATACTATACTCGTCCGAAAGTACAGGGTGGCTGAAGAAAGCCGCTACCAAAAAAAAATGAAATAACTTTTTTCTATTTAATGAATCTGGTTAATTTTTTTTTATTGTGCAGATTGACTTTTACATTTAACAAAAATGGATAACTGGGACACTGAAACAAGAACTTGGATTGTACGCCGCTATCACGCACTGGAGTCCGTAGTTTCGGTTCAAAGAGAGTATAGGCGCACGTTCGGCGGCAACCCTCTGAGCAGATGGACCATAATGAGACTTGTAAACAATTTTGCCGAGCATGGGAGAGTCAGCAGAAGACCTTACCATCGAAACCCTTCAGTTCGAACGGAAGAAACAATCGCTGCTGTAGCTGCTGCCATACAAAACAATCCACGTATTTCGACAAGAAGCTTATCTGCTCAAATGGGTGTAAGCAGACAGTCTTGGACTTTATTCCCATATAAAATTCAAATGGCCAACAAACTGAACGCTGCAGACTTGCCGATTCGCTTGGAATTTTGCCAGAAGATGTTTCAAATGGGGGAAGAGGATGGAAATATGTTGAGCTGCCTTTTCATGTCTGACGAGGCCCATTTCGATTTAAACGGCAACATAAACAAACAAAATTGTCGAATATGGAGTGCTTCCAACCCACAGATACTCCATGAGACGGAATTGCATCCACTTCGTGTCACAGTGTGGTGTGCAGTTTAATCACGCTGCATTGCCGGGCCCTACTTCTTCGAAGGAAACGGTCACACCGTTACGGTTACTGGAGACCGTTACTTGAGCATGTTGAGAGAGTTTTTTTATCCAGAATTACGCCGAATGAGAATTTCTTTCAACTGTGTGTGGTTTCAGCAAGATGGTGCAGCTCCTCACTTAGCCCAACCTTTTATGACAGAATTGAAACGAAAATTTCCCAATAAGCTGATATCCAGAAACTCCACATTCCGTTGGCCACCCAGGTCGCCTGGCCTTACTGCACCTGACTTTTTCTTGTGGGGTTATTGCAAACAGGAAGTCTACAAAGCAAAACCAACAAATTTGAATGAACTAAGGCAATCCATTCGAGAAACAATTGCGGCTATTCTTGTCTCAACTCTCCAAGCAGTAATGAACTACTTTTTGGTAAGATGCCGCACATGCATCAACGACCAGGGGGAACATTTAAATTCCATTATATTTAAAACTAATTAAGCTATATTTAATAAAATTGAATGAGCTTTAACATGAATAAAAGAAAAATAAATTCCATACACTGAAAAAAAATTATTTGAGTTTTTTAATGTAGCAAAATTCATCATGTGACTGATAGAAGGTAGCTTTTCCGACACCATAAAGTATATAAATTATGTTTTTTGCTTGAGGATATATTAAAAAAAGCGATTTTTATTTTATTATACAGCGGTGTTTTTATTGGTAAAGTTCTTTCAAGTTAGATCCCCAATCTTAAACTGATTTTACAAAATGCATTATTCTTATAACTATGGCTTTTAGCGGTGACAGCGACGCGAGCAGCGAAAGTGGACTTTGACTAAGAATTTTGATTGGTCAAATCTGTGGCCCGATGAAACGGTTTCTAGGCTGCATCTTTTGTTTAATTAATTTGGATTGGCCAAAGCTTTTATACTGACGAATGGGTTCTCAGGCTGGACCTTTTGTTTAAATGTTTGAATATTGTTTATGCCTGCCGTCGTCGATAAAGGCGTGAGAAGTGTTTATATTTCTGGTGCCGCCGATCGAAGGCGTGGGAAAGATTTGTGTCTGAGGGGTTAAAGGCTTATGTCGGATTGATTTGAATAACTGCGATAGTAGGCTCGGGACTTATGTTATTGACAATTGGAATAATGGGTATCTCGGGATGTACAGGTTGTATGTTGGGTTTGGTATCCAGGGTATTTGCTTATACGTCACTCGCCCCTCCCTTAGAAGATTCAACATCCTTGTTGAATTTAAACAAAATATCTTTTTTTGTTGGCTAGGCGCCTATAGGTAAATATGACGGAAGTAAATATGCTTAAAAGTATAATTATTAATATTGTAAAAACAATCCACTTATAAATTGATTCTTGTTTTTGTAATAGAATTATTTAGTTTTCACAATCGTATTGGTTCATATAAAGTTATATTAATTATTATATAAAGTTATATATTTATTATAAGTTGTTGGTCCAATATATTTGCTAATGAATTTGGTGAATTTTCCACGTAAAATACTTTCTTTTCGTCATTTACAAAATATTTATAATTATCATTTATATAAATTTGTCGGCCTATATTATCTGTATATATATTAATCCTATATTTTTGTGTTTCTTTAAATGAAGTGGGTATATGGGCCAGAATAAAAGTGTCTTTAGTTTGACTGCTTAAACAAGCTGAAGTTTTGATTGATAGTAATTTTTCTTCGTTTATGTTCTGTAACCTTTCATGTTTTAGTATTTTAGGATTTAATATTCCAACTCTTCTTAATTGTAAACTCATTTGTAAATTTTCAATATACTCTAGGAATATATTTAAGGAATATCTTACGAGTTTGTTTATATCTTCTGATTGTTTATTTATTATTTGAATTATTTCCTTAAACTCTTTGTTTTCAGTTATCATTTCTTGTGAGTTTTGTAGTTTATCATCCAACTCATTTTTATCATCTTCAGTTAATGTTCCCCGTTTTTGTCTCGATGACGAAGTAATTCCCTTGATTTCATTTTTTAATTGTTTCAATATTAAGGCAATGTCTGGTTTGTTTTTAAATTGGTTTTCGTATTTTGTATGTTCTTGATATGTTTCAAATATTTTAGTTTGAATTATTTTAATCATATGATGTTCATACTTTAGAGGTATTTTATAGTCCCTGTGTTCAGAAGTAAATAACCGTTGTTCGAAGTAATGGATTTAATGCTAATTTGTTGAGCTGTTGTCAATGGTATTTTCGTCCATGTCACTATCATGATCAATTTCACTATCAGAGTCAGTATTGTCAGTTTCCCTGGAATGAGAAGAGAGAATAAGCATTTTAGCTTTTTTAAATTTACTTATACGTTTTACTACTTTATGACCTCTATTAGTTTCTTGCCAGTGCTTTTCGTCTTTTTGTTCTAACGCTCCTGTCTTTTTGAATAGGTTTACTTATTTAGCTTTATGTTTCATTTCTTTTTCAACTTTAGTCCATTCCAGACCTACTTCATGTTCCTCGCGGTCTTTAATAATTTTATCTATCTTATGTACTTTTTGTTTTTGCATATTTTTGCTTGGTTTTATTCCATTAGAAATATTTGTGACATCATGGTTTTTTTCGTGATTATAAACGTTTGTTGCCTTTTCTATGTTCATTAAGTTATCTTCAGCGTCCCTATGTGTAATAATAAGTCTACGTTTTTCATTGATTGTGTTATGTACCCTTTCTATATCGGCTATACCATTCTTGCTAGTTGTAATTTCAGTGTTAATATTTCCTTTTGTAACCAATTTTGTAAGGATTTAGATACTAGGCCAGGATCTTGATCCATTTTAATTGGTTTCGGTTTACTTATCATATTAAAGATTTTAAGAAGAGCTTTTTTACTTTCAATCCAATCTGTGGTTTTTGTTTCAATAATATAAATTAATTTTGAATGAATGTCGATGCATGTTCAAAATTTACGTTGGTCAATAAAGTAATAGTCTATAACATACTTATCACGAACATTTTTGGTTTCTGGAGTTTTTCAAACGGAAGATCAACTTTTCTGTGCTCTGCTTTGCATAAATTACAAATTTCACATTTATTAATAATGTTTTGAATAAGTTTTTGTGCGTCTGGGATGTTGTATTTCGTTTTAAAAGGGGCATACGTCTTTTCAATACTTTGGTGTATTGTTTTCTCATATAATTCTAATATTTTTTCATGAAACTCTGCATATGTGGACCAGTTAGGAAGTACTACTGAAGTTTTCATTAATTTCGTACCAGTATTTGGTTTAATAAATTTCATATAGGCTCGTTAAAAAATTGCAAAGTCTTCGTCATTATTAATGTACATAACAAATTGTGTCCACACTTAAATTTTATAATTATGTCTTTCGCCAAAGTTTCAGTCATGTCAGGTTAGGTTAGGTAGGAGTGGTTGGAGATTAGATACTAATCCCCACACTTAGGCCACAATGGGCCCCTTGTGATACCACGTGATCTCTGAGCAGGTCCTTTTTCCTAGCTCATGAGTTATTTTCTTTTGCGGAGTATTTTGTTCTTCTTAGGAAACATAAGAGTTTGTGAATGCTTACGCCCTGAATGGCCGCAAGGTTGGGAAGTGTGTAGCGACCTAGGGTTTGAAAGCGCTTTATGTTATGCGCTGGGCAGAACCATAGGAGGTGTTCGATGCTCTCCTCTTCGTCTATCTGCTTGCAGCTGCGTCAGAAGTCTTGGTTACTTTTTTTTTTGTATTCCTTTTTTACTTTATTACTACAACTAATAAATATACATTTACAAAATAAATGGGCGTAATCTGCAGAAGTTGTGCGGTACGGCCGCAAAGCAATGCTTCGCACAACCGCGGCAGCTTACGTGTCCAGGCCTCTCCTCTCTCTCTCAGCTATCCTGAGTTTTCGTATTACAGACGCGGCGAATTTGGCCGTCGCGTCCCACTCCATTTGGCCTCTTAGCATGGTTGGGACTAGCGTGCAGGGGCTAGTGCTGACACCGGTCGATATTTCCAGGGCGGTCCTGTCCTCTACGAACCGCACGCACTCGAATAGGACGTGGCGTGCGTCCTATCCGATTCCAGAGCCGCAGGATGGGCATCCGTCACTCGTGTCGTGTCCGTACTTCTTCAGGTACGAGCGGAAGCATCAGTGACCACTCAGGATCTGGGTCAGGTAGAAGTCCACCCTCCCGTGCCTCCTTTCCAGCCAAGGGCTCAAGACGGGAATGAGATCGTGGGTCCAGTGTCCAGAGGTTGCGGAATCCCACCGAGAGATGGATTTCTTTCTCGTGGGCCATCTTGCCTCGCGCCTTGTTTGGTCGTCCGTGGTCGTGACCGTTTCCTCCACTTCTACTGCCTCTCTTACTAGTTCTTGTTCCGGAACTAGATCAGCTATGACCAGCGCCGCTTCCTCGGAGATTGTCCGGAAGGCACAGGATATCCTTTTGGCACATAGTCTGTGCGTGCGAACCACGCTACTCATGTACGAGGGCGTCGTCGCGGCTTTAGCCCATACCGGGGCGGCATAAAGTACTTGGGACGTAACAACGCTCGCTATGAGTTTCCGCCGTTCCTGCTTTGGGCCCCTTGTGTTAAGGAGAATCCGCGCGAGCGATCTGGCGGTCGCTGCGGCCTTTTTGTTGGCGTACTCTAGGTGCTCTTTGTATGACAGCCTGGTGTCTATCATGACGCCTAGGTATTTTATAGCTCTTTGAGACACTATGTGCAACCCTCCGACCGTCGGCTTGGCCGTCTCGACGAGTTGCCGGTTACTGAATCCCAGCCTGTGCGCATGAGTCCCTATAAGACAGTGGCCCGCGAGGGCATTTAGGAGAGTGGAGATGGCCTCCCTACTACATTGTAGGAGAGTTTATGTTCTTTTCGAGTTGTAGTTTGGCCATGTGAGTCCAGAATTTCGGCATGTTGAGATTGACTTCCAACGGTTGTTGGAAAGTGTGTACAGTCTCTACTGGAGGATAAGCTTGCAGGTAGCCATGGGCATACCCACCGAGTGCTAGTTCGTCTGCTATGCGGTTGCACTCAATATTACAGTGTCCAGGCACCCAGATGAGGATGACTCTCAGATGAGTGGCCCTCTCTTTTGAGTTTGTTGTGTAGGAGTCGAGAGCCCTGAGGGCTGCTATCCGAGAAGATGAAAATGTCTATGGCTTCCTGAATTGTCATGACTTCCGCTTGGAAAACACTACAGTGGTCTGGTAGGCGGAATGAGTCTTCAATGTCTTAATGTCTTAAAAAGGCCCCCCCACCTGTTTGCGAGTTTAGCTTGAAGCCGTATGTGTATATGTTGACGGCGTTTTCGAATTGGTGTGGGAGGTTGTCCCAGTCTGTGCGGGTGGGTATTAAGATCTTGTATCTTCTTTCCAATTTGACTAGGTGTGGAACGTAGTCTGTAATATGTGGTATGGATATCTGATTTGTAAGGATACTGGAGTGACCCGTAGAGCCCGTTTTCCATGCCGCTGCTTCGCGGAGCCTCAGCGCTGTTGCAGTTGCCCAGCTTTTGACAAGTAGTTCCAGGGGTTGCAGGTCGATAATTGTGTTTAGTGCTTCAGTGGCGGTGGTGCGGAGCGCCCCACTGACGCAGAGTTCTGCGCTTTTTTGGATCTTGTGAAGGATCCGGAGGTTACAATTCTTTTCTAGGGAAGGCAACCATATGATGTTTCTGAAGATGAGAATGGGCCTGACTATTGCAGTGTATAACTATCATGGGGGAGAACCCCACTTCCTCCCTATGGCTTTTTTACAAGCGAAGAGATCTATGGCCGCTTTGCGTGTGCGATCTAGGATGTTGTCTGTCCAGAGGAGCTTTTTGTCAAGTATGACACCTAAGTACTTTGCTTGATTGCCTCTTCTAGAAGTGATAGCAGTTTGTTGACCACAATAACCCATAGAAGAGGTGAGAGTACACCCCCTTGTGGGGTTCCTCTGCTGACATTCCTGGTCGAGTGGGCCCACTATGGGCCGCTCAATGCCCAGTTCAGTCAGAGCACCAGTAATCGCCGTTGGGGATACGTTGTTAAAGGCGCCTTCAATGTCTAGAAACGCTGCCTGTTGATTTGCCGTTACGGTACGCGTGCTGTGCGTCAGAGAGTAGGCTTGGGTTTATGGTTAGCCTGATATGGATTTCAATTAGCCTTTCCAGGTTCTTCAATAAGAAGGAAGAGAGACTAATCGGACGGAAGTCCTTTGGGTTGGTGTTTGAGGGTTTGCCGGCTTTCGGTATAAAAATTACTTTAACGTCCAGCCATATTGTTGGAATATGGTTTAGAGCAAGGCAGCCGTGGAAGATGACTGTTAGATGTTTCCGTTGTAGCTGGGCCGGGAAAAACTCGTCCGGGCCTGGGGATTTAAAGGGCTTAAAAGAGTAAATAGCCCACTTAATGCGGTCAGGGTTCGAGATGTTGTCTATACTCTGGTCGTCAAGGTTCTCCACTATGTAGAGGCCCTCCACTACTTGGGTGTTTTTAGGGAAGTGGGTGTCTAACAGTAGTTCAAGGGTTTCCTGACTGTTTTCCGTCCAGCTGTCAGCATTGGTTTTTAGGTAGCCAATGGTTGCTAAAGATTTTACTAAAATTCTTCTGAGTCTGGATGCTTCCGCAGTAGATTCTATGTTACTACAGAAATTAGCCCATGCTCTTCGTTTTGATATTCTGATTTCCTTTTTGTATAGACTTAGTTTTGTATGGTATAAGTTCCAGGAAGATTCGCTATTGTTGTATTTAGCTCTATTGAAGTAAGGTTCTTTGAAGGTTCGCCAGGGTTGTGTTCCACCATGGGGGTTTGTGCTCCGGTTTGACTGATCTGCTTGGGCAAGCCCTTTTTATGGCCTCATCGCAGATGTCAGTAAAGGTATTAACTAGGTTATCTAATTCTTGACCATTGCGTACGTGCGCCTATTGAGGAGGTTTTTGTAGTATCCCCAGTTGGTTAATCTTAGATTAGTAATGTCCTCGGCGGGAGGACAGTCAAGAGTTATTGTAAATTATATGTATCGGTGGTCTGAGAATGAGTGCTCGATCCCCACACTTTCCATGCTACTAGCTGGTTAAGTAGGGGATCAGATATTAGGGTAATGTCTAAGACTTCACTCCCATTTCTAGTCATGAAAGTTGGGGTTTTACCTTTATTGCAGATGAATAGATTTGATTGAAAGAAATAGTCGTAGAGTAACTCACGCCTTTCGTTTGTGTTTGTACTTCCCCATTGCGAGTGGTGTGAGCTAGCGTCCTCACCCAGGATGAGTTCCTTAGATGAGTGTGTATGTATAAGTTGTGTGGTGGTGTTTCTTAATGGCCCGTCTTAGTCGTGAGCCAGATAGAATGGTGCTATGGTGTGATGAGTGTTTTCGTTTAGCTCCATTCTGAACATGGTGAGGTCGCCTTCGCTAAACTGTGGAATAAAAAATGCGTTAAAGTGTTAGTGTTAAAGCGTTAGAACAGGCGGTCGCCACTTGCCTGAGCTCACCGATTGAGACTGAGTTTTTTGATGACTCGGGCTCCCAGCCAGAATGACTCTCGGCACGGTACGAGTGACACCTTAGTCCAGCCCGGGGTGAGATGAGTTGTGTGGGTAGGGAAGAGGTAAGTTCAAAACGGCACAACCGCGAAGTCGGTACTGCTACGGCGCAGATACCCGTTCACTGTCCGCTTAATTTTGGGGGCTTGGCGGCAGCCGGGCCGTGTCCAACTTCCACGCTTATTCGTAGCTACCCTGGAGAACCAGGGCGCTCGCTATTCGCAACCTGCGACCCGTTTGGTAGCCTTCAGCTCGTCGCCCTCCGAGCCATCCCACTAGGTCTTTGGCCGAACTCAGTCATGTCACTGTAAATCATTTATTTAATAGTTTTGTTAACGTAGTGAGTAAGTTCGTTAGTGTTTTGATTTCCTTTTTCAAATATAAGTTGGTGATTAAAAACGTTAACTGGTCGTTCGGTAATTTGTATGCAATCACCATTATCCAGTATCCAGTAGTATCCACATCGTCTTCATTTTGAAATACTTCTTCAATTTTGTTATCTTTTGATTCCTTTTTTGTAACCCTGGATGGAGCATCTGCTACGTGATTCTCTTTTCCTTTAATGTACTTTATTTCATAATCGAACTCTCTAAGTTATATTTTCCAACGTTGTAATTTCGTATTAGGTTCCTTTATTTATGTGTAACCAAACAAGTGGTTTATGGTCAGAGCATATTTTAAAACTTCTTCCAAAGAGAAAGGGGCGGAAATACTTAGTCGCCCATACAATAGCTAATAATTCTTTTTCTATAGCTGCATAATTAGACTCATGTTCATTTAAAGTTCTACTTGCAAATCAAATGGGTTTCCCTTCTTGGGATAATGCATAATTGCTTGCATCTGTAGTTAGACCGAACTTCTTTTCAAAATCTGGATATATAAGAATTGGATTGTTACTTATTAAAGTGTTTAATTTTTCAAACGCTTCAATGTAACTAGGATCGTTTATTTTTATTTTTCCTCCTTTTTTTAAGCAGAGAGTCATTTGTTTGGCAATTTTTGCGAAATCTTTTATAAATTTACGATAAAATCCACAAAGGCCTAAAAATATGTGACCTAAAAATTCAGTTTCTCGTTTCATAAACTCACATTTGTCTAATTGTAGTTTGAGATTTGATCTGCGAAGACGTTCGAATACTTTTTTAAATATGGAATATGCTCTTGTAAAGAGTTTGAAAATATAACAATGTCATCTAAATATACTAAACAATGGGTACCTATTATGTCGTGAAATATATAATTCATACAACGCTGAAATGTAGTGGGTGCATTTTTAAGGCCGAAGGGCGTTCTAGTCTATTCATAGTGACCCTTCTTAGTGGAGAATGCAGTTTTTGAATAGAGTCTGGGTCCTTTTCAATTTGATGGAACCCTTTAGCAAGATCTAATGTTGTTAAGTATTGACATTTCCCTAACTTGTCTAATATTTCGTCCATGTTCGGAATTTATCATTTATAGTTACCTTATTCAGTCCTCTGTAATCAATAGCCATACGAAATTTGGGTACGGCCGATGCATCCCTTTCCTTGGGTACCATTACAATTGGACTGCAATAAGGAGATTTAGATTTTCTGATAATACCTTGTCTTATCATTTCTTCAATTTGTTTTTCTACTTCTGCATCGTAAATGTAAGGATAACTATATGGTCTTCTATAAATTGGTTCTTCATGTTTTGTTTTTATAACGTGTTTGATTTCGTTCGTGAAAGTCAAATTTTCACCTTCATGATACTGAATATCGAAATATTTTGACATTAAATAATGAAGTTCAGTTTTTTCTTCATTATTTAAGTGATCGTCTCTAATATTACTGTCAGATAAGTCCGTTTGTAAGGCATAATTATATTCCTCATCATCTACTATATTTGAAGAAGTTTGATTGCGTTTTTCCGTTATATTTACCATAGGGAATTCTTAATTATGTAATTTAATGGTGTTTTTCATCAAATCAATTCTTGCTGACGATTCTTTCAGAATTTGTTTTTTATATAGTTTTTTATATAAAATGTTTACTTAGATGAAAATAATTTTGGAATGCTAAACTGAGTATATTTATTCAAAGTTACAGATTCACCTATTGTTTCAATTTTAGTAGAATTATTTTTAATTGGGTAGTTAAAGAAGTTGCCGTTAATTAAATTTATGATTGATCCTGTATCGATAAGGCAGTGGCATGGTTTATTATCAATTTTAGTTTTTATGGCTGTGGTGTTTCGTCCGAAGCTGTTGTCTGAAAATTTCCAAATGTGTCCATTGGCTCAGACTTACGTTATTGATCTGAATCTGAAAGTCGTGGACGTTTTTGGGGAAATTGGTACTCTGAGTACTTTGGTTACCCTGTCCTTGATTGTTTTGAAAAGTTTTAGGATAATAATTATTTCCTTAATTATTATTATTAGAATTATTGTTGTTACCGAAATTTCTATTAGAGTCGAACCTATTCTGTCTGCGCTGGTTGTTGTTATATTTGTTTTGATAATTGTTATTTTGGAATCTACCCCCTTGGTTATTATCTGAATGATAGTTGGGTTTTGTATTTGAGTATGATTTTGATGTTTTAAAATCCTGAAATTCATCATTTTCCTGAGAGTTTTGGAACATATAAGAACTATTGTTTATGGATTTATCTTTAAAAATTCATACAGCTTGGGCAGCTTGTTTTATTTCAAGAGGAGACGAAATATCAAATTTACTTAACATAATAAAAGTTTTGACTGGTAATATTTCACAAATTACTTTAGCTTATGTATCACTCAAAAAACTATGACTGTGTTTGATGGATTATTGTCTCAGCTTACAACAAATTCTACTAGTCTGTTCTTCTTATTATTCAACAAATTTACGTAAACTATTTTTATATTTAGTCTCACGTAATTCTGCTACTATTCGATGTGGAGGTGTTGCGGTGTTGAACTTGCTGATAAGTAGGGTTCTCAATTCCTTCCAGTCCTGTGGTATATTTCTCATCAAGAGTGATCTGGCTTGACCAACTAGGAGGTTCCTGATGGCTGCTTGGATTGTTTTATTTTGGCCTTCTGATGTTGTAGGGCAATGGTAGACTATTTCATCGACTTATTTTATAAAGAGAGCCAAATAGAGTGTGGTTCCATTGAATTTATTTATCTGTTTTAGTTACAGAAGGATACATCTGAGAGGGTTTGTGATGCTTTTGCTGCTACGGCTGCAGCTGGTTTTTAATGGTTTTTAGGCGAAATTAATTAGATTTGTTATCGCTGGGTTAGACACTAGAAATCCTCATTCGTGGTTTAACTAATATTGGTATGTTCGTATTGCGGATACAAATAATGTTTTTAATTTCGCGATCTTTCTGGATCTTTAAAGGCTATTTCAAATTTGTCAGATTAAGTCATGATTTTTTGAATATTTTAAAATTAATAACGAACTGATCGTTATTGTTTTGTACTAAGTGATCGATTTTATTGTGTACTGGTGTTGCTGCTATCTATTTTCAAATGGAGCATATTTAATTTTTACCTCTTTTTCATCTATTGGGTATTATTTGTGAGATAAGTAATTTGATAATTTTTAGATGATATTTCACAATGAAAATTCTGGTTGTCGTGATTGTTTAAAAATTCTGTTCCAAAATTAATTATATCTCTATAAAAACTTATATTAGATATATAAAATATTTCTGCGTATGTTTCATAAATAGGAACATCTTTGGTATCCTTGTAAAGAAGGAAATCATGGTTTGTATAATCGATAATCGATAATTTAGTTGCAGCTACCAGCAATAGCAAGTACATTATTGATATTATTATCTGGAATTTGAGGCAAATTATATAATATGGTCTTTACGAATCGTACGGTTCCTGTTATTTATAATAACTTAATTAATAAGATTTCCTTAACTACTTGTTTTTATAGCTAGAATAAAGCTTGTTTCTTTCCCCGTGTTTTTTACGTAGACTACCTCGCACGTGATAATTCTTATCTTGTCTATCTTTATTGTGAAAATGTAACAATTTCTGTTGAGCTTGTTGCAATAATTTAATTTGATCATGTTTTAATTTATTAAATAACAAATCAAAAGGTCGATGGTTTGTTATAGAGTGAATTGTTTAAAGTTATTTTTGTGCTGCTCTAATTATAATATCGAAATAATCAATTTGTTGTGACGATTCGCACCCGATCGTCAAAGTTGAGCAGAAGTCTACTCTGGGGTCTTTCTTAATAAAATATCAGAAATATGTTGAACTTCACCAGTTGTATTTCATTTGAATACTTTCAATGTTTGACTTATTGCTAACTTTTTGATTTACAAATTAGGGAATATAAAAGCTCGGTTATAAAAACGCGACCAGCTTCTCCTTATGTCTTCTTCTTAGTGTTGCGCTGCTAACATTAGCAGCAGAAATCTAACACTCGCTGTTAAAACTGCTGTTGTCCACTGCTTCTCAGAGTCGTCAGAAAACAGCTGTGCAGCTTCTCCTAATCGACAGAAACACCCGTTCATGCCGCCCCCAATACTGGATCCAGTATTCAAAGCCTTAGACCAAGCTTAACTCTGAAAATGTTAAATTGTGTTATGGAGTTAATGCGGGTGTATTCAAAGGTGCATGGGTTGTGTACTTGGGCTAGACTCTTCAGTAAATCTTGGCAAGGGTAAACGGCAAATCTTTGACACAGACCTCTTGTAAATACCCGTTGAGGTCTTAATTGTAGCTACTCGAACGAGCCCATCGGCCCCAGGATGTAAGTCGATGATTCGCCCTAATTTCCAGTCAGAAGGACCAGTTCGATCATCCTTGATGTTGATCATGTCGTTACGCTGAAGATTGTCAGCTTCGTGGCGCCACTTGGGGCGCGCCTGCAGATGAGATAGCCAATCTGCACTCCATTTTCTCCAAAAAAGGCGAAACATCCTTTGACCATTCAGGAACTCTGTGTTTAATGAAGAATCTTTAAGGCTAGGCTCAGGGAGTGACATCATCGAATCACCGATTAAAAAATGTGCAGGGGTGAGAGCTTGCAAATCATCTAAGTCAGACGTTAAGGGGCATAATGGCCGAGAGCTTCTATCTGGACAAGAATAGTAGACAGCTGTTCGAACGTCATTCGAATACCATTAAACGATCGATGAAGATGGGTTTTAACAGCTTTAACGTTGGATTCCCAGTCCTCCAAAGTTTGGACTATGTGGAGGATTGAAATGCCACTGAATGTTTCGACGAGTAAGTTCAGGAACTACTGTCTCTTCAATTCCGTTATAGAATTCATTGGTCCACATCTTTAGAGACTTGTCGGATGAGATAAAGTGGGTTCCACAGTCGCTGTATAGATGTTGACAAAAACCCCTACGGCCGATAAAGCGCTGCAGCGCCCACAGAAAATGCTGTGCCGACATTCCCGTGACCGCTTCCAAATGAATCGCTTTGCTCGCTACGCAAATGAAAACTGCAATGTATGCTTTATAGCAAGTGTGTCCTCTAAATCTGGATGACTTTATCTCAATCGCACCAGTGTAATCAACTCCAGTTGCTTTGAACGCCCGTTTGGGCGGACTGACACGGTGCGCTGGTAAATCTCCCATCGGTTGGCTTGATGGTGACGGGCGGTGTTTGAAACAGGTTACGCACTGTCGCAGAATCCTTTTACTGCCTGTTTACCGTTGACGAACCAGAAAACTTGATGAATTGTAGATAAAGTTAGTTACACACCGCCTTGTAAGGTGTTGTGATGAGCGTTCCTTATAACCAAAATCGTCAGGTGGTGGGCCTTTGGAAGAATTATTGGTGTGCGTTGAGACATGAAGAGCTGTAAAGCAATCTTAAGTCTGCCTTTAACTCTCATGAGTCCCTGATCGTCGAGAAACGGTGAAAGTTGGCTGAGTTTGTTATGTTTGGATAGAAATTTGTTGGATCGTAGTCTTGATAACTCTTCCGAATAGACTTTTTGTTGAACCATCCGCACCAGTGCGAACAAAGCCTGTTGGAATTCAGATACCTGAATAGGGCCGGTGAGTCTATCCGCTTTTTTGTGACGAGTATTATAAATGAATCGTTTGACGTAGGCTGTAACGAATAAGAGTTTATTATAGGAGGAATATGATTCTATAAACGGTTGCACTTCTATACAAATGTGGGCTCCGATATGCTTTAAGGATTGCTCTCCTGAAATAAATTCTGATTTTGAAGACTGAACTGGATTGACTGGCCAATGTTCCTTTGAAAGATGCAGCCAATGTGGTCCGTTCCACCAAAGGGTGTGATGTTTCAGCTGGGAAGGGGTGAGTCCGCGTGTAGCACAATCTGCTGGGTTTTCTTGCGTAAGAACATGTCTCCACTGCGATGGCGAGCTTGCCTCCAGGATTCCTCCAATTCTATTTGACACAAATGTCTTCCAGCGCCTGGGGTCTCCGCTGATCCAATACAGCACTATCATTGCATCCGACCAGTAGTGTACGGATATGGTGTGATGTGATGCTTGAAGTTGATTGATAATCCAATCGGCTAATTGTGTACACAGCAGGGCTCCGGATAACTCAACTCTCGGAATTGTTAGCGGCTTAACAGGTGTGACTCGACTGCGGGCGGCTAATAAGTTGACCTGCACGGAGCCATCCGTACAACTAGCTCGAAGATAAGCGCATGCGGCATACGCCATGGATGATCCGTCACAAAACATGTGTAGTTGCAACGTCGAGACATGCTTTATATAGAAGCCAAACCAATGAGGGATGTGTATCTCTTGAATGTCGGGGTGATCTTGAATGGTCTGTTGCCACCGCTCGGCCAGTTGATCTGGCAATGGGTCGTCCCAATCTAATGATGCGGGGGGCTCATCTTTGCGCTCGATACGAAAACTCCAAACTTCCTTTAACAGGATTTTAGCACCGATGATCACTGGTGCCAGGTATCCCAACGGATCGAACAAGCGTGCTACTGTGGATAGTATAGAACGTTTGGTGAATATAGGATTGCAGATTGGATTTTTTGCAGAGCTCCGATGACGTCATTGCGAGTTCTCAGAGCTCCGTCGATGGTCTCGTGTCCTGCTTGAACATCGTCCACATAGATTTCTTTTTTAAGGACATGCTTGGCCAGAGGATAGCAATCGTCGGACGCAATCTGATGTATGACTCGAATCGCCGTGAAGGGTGCCGAGGCAGTGCCAAACGTTACTGTAGTCAAAAAATATTCCTTAATGAGTCCTTTTTCATCGCGCCAGAAAATTCGCTGATACTGGGCATCTTCTTCATGCATATCTATGCAGCGATACATTTCGGTAATATCGGCCACGAAGACATACCGATGGAGACGCCAGTTGAGTATTACTTCTCCAAGACCGTTTTGTAGGGCGGGACCCGTGCATAAAATATCAATCAAAGACCTCCCGTTAGACGTTTTGCGCGAAGCGTCGTATATGACGCGCATCTTTGTAGTTAAACTGTCGTCTTTGATCACAGCATGATGTGGAACGGTGCACGCAGAGATTGAGAGATGCCTTTGAGCGTTGGTCCTAGTGTGTTCTTCCTCACTACCTTTTACCTCTTTTATCTGCTTTAGATCAAAGTACTCTTAAATAGTGCTGGCATACTGTTGCTTAAACTTCGGCTGACGGATATGAGTTTGTTGAAAATGGTCTTCACACCATTTTTCCTCTGCGCTGAGTTGTCTTGTCGTGGAAACCTGATTCAATTCAAAACCCTCTGTACCATGTTGTTTAGGTTTGCCAAATTACAACGAATGGAGATTGAAGTCGTCTGGGCTGCTTCAGCTGGTCCAAAAACTATCCAGCCCAGCTGTGTGTTTTGTGCAATTGGTTCTGCAACCGTCCCTTTGCTTATGTCCGGAAGCATTCATTGCGGGATAATGTCAACACCGATAAGTAGGTCAATGCGACCCGTCTTGATGAAATTAGGATCTGCAAAGGATAATCCTTGGAGATGTTTACAGGACTTAATGTTTACATTTTGTTTAGGTAAATGACCTGTTATTGACCGAAGGATGAAGGCTGAGGTACGTAGGCATTAAAATCAGATCCTGAACATGAGATTATGGTGAAGTCAGTGCTGTGCCATGATCGATGAGAGCTCGAACTAAAGTTGACTGCCCGGTGGAGTTATTTACGATCCGAACCAGTGCAGTAGCAAGAAGGGTCGTTGAGTTCAGATGGGAGGCAACTGCGCTGAAGAGTTGCGTCGATGGTGCATCTTGTACAGCGTCTGCTCTCCGACCAGGGTCTGCAGCATGCTGTCGGGATACTCCATGAGTCAATGAAGAACTTTGTTGAACATTCGGGAAATGTAACAAAGTGTGGTGCCGTTAACCACATTGCAAGCAGTTTCGGTTTCTGCTGCATTGACTAAGAGAATGGGAAGAACTAAGGCAATTGATGCATGCCTTTGAGCGGTCGACTATAACCTTTCGCGCGAAACAATCCTTGGCAAGGAAGTCCGGGCACCGTCTTATAACGTGATTCTGTTAGCAGAGCGAGCACCTGATGGATCCAGACTCAAGAATGCTGTGGAAGCTGTGTCCCCTAACAGTAGAGTTTCCCGATGGTCTGGTTGTCTGGCGATGGTTGGTCGAATGTATAGATGATCTAACTGGAACGGCTGGTTTCCTACTTTCAATTAGGTCGATGCTGACCAATCGATTGTGAAGGAACACCTCCAGCTTTGTGAAGGTGGGGATTTACACGTTGTTGCCCAGGGAATGCTCCCAGCTCTGTAAGTAAGTGATGTACCAACCAATGATCACAGGAATCAATGGCAATGTGTAGTCGTCGGAATGACGATGCCAAATTTAACAAATTCCTAAGGTCCACCGCGATCTCCTTGGACAGTGGATCGATTCCGTACAGTGCATTCATATTGTACATGAACTGCAGTCGAGGGTTGTTGTATCGTTTTACCACAAGGTTCCATGCCACTGAATAGTTGGTTTCTGTTAATGCCATATGGTTTATATCCTGGTCTCGTCCGTCCGGTAGAGCTTGCTTCAAGAAATGAATTTTTGAATGTTTAAAAGAGATTGATTTTCATGTATTAGCTGCGTAAAGCTGTCATAAAAAGATGGCCAATCCGCAAAATTTCCTGAAAAGCGGGGTACGGGCAGTTGGACAGCTGAATTGTGGAAACAGGACTGGACACAAAGATATTATTTATGGATTGATCACCTGATACTTGTATTGGGACTGGAAACTTGGTTTCGTATTCATCGGCGAATGAACAATATATGTGGCTGTATGCTTGCTCAAAATTGTCTTCAACAGCATCCGCAAAATATGGATGCGACCGTGGACATTGCTGTGAAATGAGCGCTTGATGATTTGTGTAAAATTGTTTTGAAAGCTCGTTGAGGTTGTTGAGGCGAAACTCATAGTAGGATTTAGTTTTCTTTATTTGACCGTCCTTTTTAATATTTTTAGTTAGTTGGGTCAACCTGGAAGATATGTCCATCTGCATTGCGTACATGTCTGCAAATGGCTCGACCACAGCCAATGGTGCCGAACTCTGTTGTGCCAAATCACTACCATTACTTTCATTTTTACCCATTTTAATGTTTTCCTATTTTTTTGAGTCAATCGATAAGAATTGATGATAATAATTCATATCAGTTAAAATTTTTATTCTAGCATCAAAACTTTAGGAGCCACAGTTTTGGGCGGCTTGTGGGCGTTATAGTGGGCGTGGCACGCTGCTGAAACAAACTTGCGCTGCGTAAGAAGCTCAGGATACCACGCACAAATACTCTCACAAACACACTCACCTGTTTCAGTCGTTCCGCTCGTATTGCGATCAAACTTTGAAGGAAGGGGATGGCAAACTTCACGAGACTTGTGTGTCGCTTGAGATGGCAATAGGCATGGGTTGAATCCGCTATTCTCCTCGACTTCTTTATTCCTTCGTTATTCGAGGCTCCGTTACGGCGATGTACGTGGCAAAGGTTGCGTAACTTTGCTGATTTAAATTAATAGTAGATTTGCAAACAAGTAAGCACAAAGATTGAAGTAGTTTACAAATATTGTAAGCTGATGAAGATATGAGTGTATGTTCCCCTCATGGGCCACCAAAATGTTGTGACGATTCGCACCCGATCGTCAAAGTTGAGCAGAAGTCTACTCTGGGTGTCTTTCACACACTTTGTAATAAACAAGGAAGAACGCTATAGTCGAGTACCTCGACTATCAGATACCCGTTACTCAGCTATATGGAGATATGCAAGCAGCAAAGCGAGATTAAAATGCGCCACCTACCGGCGGTATACAGATTTAAGCGTTATGGGCGTTAGAGTGGGCGCGGCAAATTTTTTTTGGATCAATCGATAGGTATCGATGAGACCAATACATTTCAGTTAAAATTTTTTACCTAGCATGAAAATTGTGGGCGTCACAGGCTTTCGCGGTTTGTGGGCGTTAAAGTGGGCGTGGCAAACTTTTTTTTGGGTCAATCGTTAGGTATTGATGAGAACAAAACATTTCAGTTAAAATTTTTATTCTAGCATCAAAACTGTAGGAGCCACAGTTTTGGGCGGTTTGTGGGCGTTAGAGTGGGCGTGGCACTGTGCCGAAACAAACTTGCGCTGCGTAAGAAGCTCAGGAATCTGCACGCCAAATCTCAATAGCCTAGCTCCCATAGTTTCCGAGATCTCAGCGTTCATCCGGACGGACAGACAGACGGACATGGCTAGATCGACTCGGCTAGTGATCCTGATCAAGAATATATACACTTTGTGGGGTCGGAAGCGCTTCCTTCTGCCTGTTACATACTTTCCGACGAATCTAGTATACCCTTTTACTCTACGAGTAACGGGTATAAAAATCAGAAATATGTTGAACTTCACCAGTTGTATTTCATTTGTATACTTTCAATCTTTGACTTATTGCTAACTTTTTGATTTACAAATTAGGGAACATAAAAGCTCGGTTATAAAAACGCGTCCAGCTTCTCCTTATGTCTTCTTCTAAGTGTTGCGCTGCTAACATTAGCAGCAGAAATCTAACATTCGCTGTTAAAACTGCTGTTGTCCACTGCTTCTCAGAGTCGCCAGAAAACAGCTGTCCAGCTTCTCCTAATCGACAGAAGCACCCGTTCACAATTAAATAAAGCTCGTCTGCAATTTCTGTTAAAGTAGAGTGTGCTCTTTCTATATGTCCGTTGGGCGTACTGGGTCGAGGATCCGCAAACTTTGTTTTCTATATTATGAAAATTTCTTTATATACTAAGTATTTTGAATAAGAATATAAGATTTTGGGCAAATTACAAGGTGGCCCATGTAGTGGTTACTTTTAAGCTATCAATTGTTTCGGCCATGACAGCTCAAGCGATTTCTCCAATGTGTCAAATTTTTGGTAAAGATTCGGGGTTTACGAAATGGTTAAGTTTCCGCTTGAAGAAAGTTGGGAAATACTGAAAACTTACTTCCAAAATGGTGAATCTTCAACCGAAACTGCAAGAAAAATGTAGCAAGAACCTTCCAGGCAGCTTGTGGATATATTTGTGAAGCGTGTGCGTGAGAGTTACTTGTTAATGGACAAAGCAACGCGTTTCTATTCTCGTCCAGTGCGCTCAATAGAAAATGTTGCTGCTGTTGCTGAAAGTTTGAGAGACAATCCATCAATATCAACTCGACACCGTACGCACGAATTTAACATTTCTCGCACGTCCCTTCAAAGAATTTCGACGAAAAACCTCGTTTTGACACCATTCAAAATTTAATTGGTGCAAGAGCTGAGGCCACACGACCATCCAATGCGATTTCGGTTTGCCCAATGGGCCCAAGAGACGTCAATCGCCACGAGATTGAAGTCACCATTGCAGCCATTGAGGGCCACACCATCGGAAATGTCTTGAAAATTGGGTCAAAGGAATAGGCTCCTGCAGAGCCAGCCGGGGCAGCCATGTGAATGAAGTGCTCTTCCATTATTAAACGCTATAGTCGAGTACCTCGACTATCAGATACCCGTTACTCAGCTAAAGGGACCAAAGGGAAGTGGAGATATGCAAGCAGCAAAGCGAGAATAAAATGCGCCACTTACCGGCGGTAGACAGATTTAAGCGTTATGGGCGTTAGAGTGGGCGTGGTAAATTTTTTTTTGGACCAATCAATAGGTATTGTCGAGACCAATACATTTCAGTTAAAATTTATTATTATTTATTATTATCTAGCATAAAAATTGTGGGCGTCACAGGTTTTCGCGGTTTGTGGGCGTTAGAGTGGGCGTGGCATATTCGCGTAACAAACTTGCGCTGCGTATAAGGCTACGGAATCTAAATCTGAAATCCCAATTCTCTATCTTTGATAGTTTCCGAGATATCCACGTTCAAATTTCGATTTTTTGAAGTTTGTGGGCGGTATATGGGCGTTAGGGTGGACGTGGCAAAGTGCTTTTTGGGTCAATCGATAAGTATTGATGAGAACAATTCATATCAGTTAAAATTGTTATTCTAGCATCAAAACTGTAGGAGCCACAGTTTTGGGCGGCTTGTGGGCGTTAGAGTGGGCGTGGCACGCTGCTGAAACAAACTTGCGCTGCGTAAGAAGCTCAGGAATCTGCACGCCAAATCTCAATAGCCTAGCTCTTATAGTTTCCGAGATCTCAGCGTTCATCCGGACAGACAGACAGACGGACTGACGGACATGGCTAGATTGACTCGGCTAGTGATTCTGATCAAGAATATATATACTTTATGGGGTCGGAAACGCTTCCTTCTGCCTGTTACATACTTTCCGATGAATCTGGTATACCCTTTTACTCTACGAGTAACGGGTATAATTATCGAAAAATATCTACCCGTCTTTTTTTTTATAAAAATTTTAAGATGCAACTTTTTTGTGGGTCTTCCTTTATATGTCAAGATGCTAACTTTCACAATCTCTTTCCGGAATAGGTCCTTGACCGATAGGAATTTGTACTGGGTGTCTGTTGTATTTGTAAATTAGGCCAATTATATAGTCGAGTTATTGGTTTATAGTTTCCATCAAGCCCTCTATTAGCCCTACAATGCGTTTGTGTGATTACAGGCGATCTGTTTTCAGCGCTTTCGACATCCAGGACAAATGATTTTGTGTATAAAAATTTATTTATAGAATTATCTTTAAGTGGTTTTTGTATTTTATAAAAGCCCTCTAGAGTACAGTGAACTCCTGTTGTTATATTATTTTCTGGGGTGTCATACTCTATAATACTATACCCCGTTGCTGTTAGCAGTGGTTGCTTAAATTGGTTTACGAGTTTTCGGGTTTCCTGTATAACATTCGCAAAACTACTCTCTGCTGAATGCTGAGTGTATTGACCTGAGACCGATTCGATATTTCCGTCAAGTTGTTTACTTGGATCCTTGATAAAGCATCAGCAGAAACATTTTTTGCTCCTGGCTCATAAATAATTTTGGGTGAATATCTTTCAATGATGGATTACCATCTCTTCATTTCGATATTTGGATTTTTTTTTGAGAAATTTAGATTGAAAAAGGTTGATGATCTGTGTAGATCTCGGTGCTATTAACCCCGTATAAGTAATTCGGCAGATTTTTAAAACCCCATACCATGGTTTTGGTTAAAGTTTTCGAAATAAATGTAATTGGTTGTCCTTCTTGAGAAAGTACAGCACCAATAGCTAAATCAGACGCATCAGTTGTTATAGTATATTTGTTATTATAATCTGGTTGCACTAATTCATTTTGTGCGATTAAATTATCTTTCAACTCGTTGAAAGCTTTTGAATCGGAATCGTCAAGCTGTGATGCTTTTTTAGATACTTTGCCATTTTGGCAAATCAATCGAAACTTTCATGTTTGCGTTCATCAAAATTTTAGTTATGACAATTAAATCTTTTTAATTTTGTTCCATCGTTTTTGAGAATATAATAATGCCATCCATATAAACATTACTCGTTGGAATATTCTAGGAGCGTTTGTTAACCCAAAAGACATTCTTAGGAATTTGTATTCCCATTGTTTACTGATAGTAAGGTTTTCTGAATGTCTGTTTCATTCATGAGAATCTGATGAAATCCATATCCCAAATCAATTGTGGAAAAGTATTTAGCTTTTCAAAGATTTGACAAAATCACCGAAGGGTCATGCATTGGATATCTATCAGGTGTAGTAATTTCATTAAGTTTTTTATAATCTGTCGCGAGTCTGAGTTTTGGAGTTCAAACTTTTTTGAAATCCTTTTTTGGTACTACTAATACAGGGGAATTCATTTCCAATCTTTTAGTTTTGTCGGAAAGTACAATGACGGCGTGTTCAGGATTTCTATATCCAAAAGATTTATTTTTGTCGGATAATTCATCGACGGAGGGTTCAGGATTTTTTTTTATGCTAGAAAACAATTTTTAACTGAAATGTATTGGTCTCGTCAATACATATCGATTGGCCTAAAAATAAGTTTACCACGCCCAATCTAACGCCCACAAACCGCCCAAGTCTGTGGCACCCACAATGTTCATACTATAAAAACAAGGAAGAACGCTATAGTCGAGTACCTCGACTATCAGATATCCGTTACTCAAAGGGAAATGGAGATATGCAAGCAGCAAAGCGAGATTAAAATGCGCCACCTACCGGCGGTAGACAGATTTAAGCGTTATGGGCGTTGGAGTGGGCGTGGCAAATTTATTTTTGGATCAATCGATAGGTATTGACGACACCAATACATTTCAGTTAAAATTTTTTATCTAGCATGCAAATTGTGGGCGTCACAGGTTTTCGCGGTTTGTGGGCGTTTAAGTGGGCGTGGCAAACTTTTTTTATGTCAATCGATAAATATTGATAAGAACAATACATTTCAGTTAAAATTTTCTATCTAGCATTAAAACTGTAGGAGTTACAGTTTTGGACGGTTTGTGGGCGTTAGAGTGGCCGTGGCAGTCTACTGAAACAAACTTGCGCTGCGTAAGAAGCTCAGGAATCTGTACGCCAAATCTCAATAGCCTAGCTCTCATAGTTTCCGAGATCTCAGCGTTCATCCGGACAGACAGACGGACAGACGGACAGACGGACATGGCTAGATCGACTCGGCTAGTGATCCTGATCAAGAATATATATACTTTATGGGGTCGGAAACGCTTCCTTCTGCCTGTTACATACTTTCCGACGAATCTAGTATACCCTTTTACTCTACGAGTAACGGGTATAAAAATTTGAACTGTAATGTATTAGTCTCGTCAATACCTATCGCCGCCCACATATCCATTTATCGAGATAGCGGGTAGGTAGCGCACTACAATCTCGCCTTGCTTCTTGCATATCTCCATCTCCCTTTGGTCCCTTTAGCTGAGTAACAAGTATCTGATAGTCGAGGTACTCGACTGTAGCGTTCTTCCTAGTTTTAATATAAATTCCTTTAATGGAAGAATGGTGTTTTCTTCTGTTCAGGAAAGTTGGTTTAAAATGTTCCCGTTATTATAATTTCATTTTTCTTCCTTTCCGTAATATTTAATTACTCCTTAAGCTGTATCAATCACAGCTCCCATTTTTTCAAAAGGCTATAACCAATTAGTAAATCTGAATCTAACCCTTCGATTTCATAAAATGTATATCGTGTATCAAATATAGTTATCATATGATAGTATTTAATTATTGAATATTCATTCACTGTGGATACTCCTTTATATATTGGAAGCTCATTGTGCTATAGCACGAGGTTGCCCCAGTGTCAATTAAAATTTTTTTACTTTTTATTTATTTTACTGTCATTTCTTATTAAGTCTACCCCTGAAGTTTGGTCTAGAAATGGTTCTCCTCAATATTGTTCAATCTCATCGTCTTGTTAGCCTGTTGGTTAACAGTTCCAGTTGGTACCCTTGTATTTTGGGATTGACCCACTTGCTCTGATTATAATTGTTATTTTGATATTTGTTATAGCCTTGAATAAAGCCGCTATTCTGAATCTGATTTGACTCGACTATCTCCAATGTCTCTGTCGTATTTTGTGGCTGCCTGATTTTGCTGATTAAACCTGCCCGGGCTCCAGGAATTATTTTTACTTTGATTATAATTACTATAAGTATTCTTGTTCTGATTATGGTCTTGGTTAAACTTGTTGCTTTAATTGTTATTGTCCCAGTGGTTGTTAAAATTATTGTTTTGTTGTTTTGGCTTGTGGTTAAAATGTGTTTGTCCATTTCCTGCCGAGTTTGGATCTAGAAAACTATTTGCGAAATGAGCCCTGATGTTGTTACTTTCTGCTTTTCCTTAATTTCTGCAGTTATTGGTTTATTCCTACCATAAGTCATAGTGGTTTTATTGATTTATAGAGTTAATTTTCTGTTAACCTTTCTATTATAATCCATTATGGATTATGTTCCCTGACTCAATATACTCAATTCTTGTTCGATAATATGAATGGCACGTTTGTCACTAACGACAAAGTCAAGTCTGGCCATTATGGTATCGAAATTTAACACAGTACCATTATGTGTTAAGGCATCATTTGCCATTCCCGTTATTTTAGTTCTTAATATTGATAAGGCATAATAAAACTTTTTTTTATTTCCCTTATACAAAATTCTTAAATAATAATAAAAACAAGGAAGAACGCTTTAGTCGAGTACCTCGACTATCAGATACCCGTTACTCAGCTAAAGAGACCAAAGGGAAATGGAGATATGCAAGCAGCAAAGCGAGATTTAAATACGCCACCTACCGACGGTAGACAGATTTAAGCGTTATGGGGGTTAGAGTGGGCGTGCCAAATTTTTTTTGGATCAATCGATAGGTATTGACGAGACCAATACATTTCAGTTAGAATTTGTTGTCTAGCATGAAAACTGTGGGCGTCACATGTTTGGGCGGCTTGTGAGCGTTAGAGTGGACGTGGCAAACTTTTTTTTGGGTCAATCGATAGGTATTGATGAGAACAATACATTTCAGTTCAAAATCAAAACTGTATGACCCACAGTTTTGGGCGGATTCTAGGCGTAAGAGTGGGCGTGGCACTCTGCTGAAACAAACTTGCGCTGCCTAAGAAGCTCAGGAATCTGCACGCCAAATCTCAGTAGCCTAGCTCCTATAGTTTCCGAGATCTCAGCGTTCATTCGGACTGACGGACAGACGGACATGGATAGATCGACTCGGCTAGTGATCCTGATCAAAAATATATGTACTTTATGGGATCGGAAACGCTTCCTTCTGCCTGTTACATACTTTCCGGCGAATCTAGTATACCGTTTTACTCTACGAGTAACGGGTATAATTAATCGATCACGAATCATCTTCTCTATTTGTCTTCCTGTTGCTTGATGATCCTGTTTTGGGGTCGTCCTTCTTTTGATTGATGATCCTTTTGGGCTCGTCCTTGAGAGGGTATTATGATTTCAGTCAGAAGTTTGCAACGCAGTGAAGGAGACGTTTCCGACCCCATAAAGTACGAGTATATATATCCTTGATCAGCATCACTAGACGAGTCGATCTAGCCATGTCCGTCTGTCCGTCTATCCGTCCGTTTCTACGCAAACTAGTCTCTCAGTTTTAAAGCTATCGGTCTGAAACTTTCCCAAAGGTCGGATCGGACAACTATATATTATAGCTCCCAAAGGAACAATCGGGAAAAAATTTTTTTTCTTTTGTGCCTTTTACCATATAAACTCCTATGCTTGGAAATAACATTTTTTTATTAGTTCTGAATTTCGAATTTAATCTTATCAAATCGGACGGCTATATCATATAGCTGCAATAGGAACGATCGAAAAATTGGTGCGAAAATAATATGAAACAAATTATAGCTTCGGTGTTTTTTTTAGTAAACTCCTACGCTTGGAAATAACATTTTTAAATTAGTTCTGAATTTGGAATTTAATTTTATCATAATCGGACGACTATATCATATAGCTGCCGTAGGAACAATTGAAAAATTGGTAGGAAAATAATACGAAACAAATTAAAGCTCCGCCATTTTTTTTACATATAAACTCCTACGCTTGGAAATAACATTTTTTAATTAGTTCTGAATGTGGAATTTAATTTTATCATTATCGGACGACTATATCATATAGCTGCCATAGGAACGATCGAAAAATTGGTGGGAAAATAATATGAAATCTTTTATCTTATACTATTGGGAATAGTTTTTTTTTTATTTTTAATTTTAATAATTACAACCGTAAGGGTATACAATCTTCGGCTTGCCGAAGTTAGCTTCCTTTCTTGTTTTTTGTTACTATCTCTATTTTGTAATTTGGAGATTTAAGGTTATTATTACATAAATTATTTTCCGCCTTATTTTTTATCAACACAAACTTTTTCGGTTTCGTCGGATGTATCGCGATTTTTGGACTTTTTTCACTTTAAAATTTTTGAGTTTTTGCTTTAAAGCCCCAGCTTAGAATTTTAGTCATGCGACTCCACGTTGGGCGACAATTTTTTAACTTCACTTATACAGTTTTACAATATTATAGGCTGAACTTGCTATGGACCTAGTCTGTCCAGCGTGATATTTCGGGTTTTTCACAGGCTAGCTCACTTTCCAGGGTCGTGGTTCCCCGAACCCTGGCCGATGACACACTTACAGAATTCAACGACGGACTCACACATGTGTAAACCCGACGCTTAACAACACTATCACCTGCACAGTAACGTACTAATTCAAGTTCAAGCCTACAGGCTCCCGTTGTCGCCACTTGGAGAGCGTGTCGGACCTCCAGGACGTCACTCAAAAATTCAGCATCTGACGCTGGGCCAGGGGAATAATTATTCTCGACATGGGTCAGTGATTGTGGACCTTTGACCGGGAAGTGCAAGACTTTTGAAATTACGTCAATCCCGTCCTTAAAAAACAATTTTTCCTGCATCGACTCCCAGCGGATCTTCCGAAAATTACTGGGTTTCTTAAAAAAATATTATTTTGGGCTGGACTCACATATTGCTGCAGCTCGTCCGAATCCTTACAAGATTTTAATTAAAACATGTAAACCGCCTCTACACTTTTAGTAATTATGCAACTTTTGCACGTGCAACGCGAGACTTAAAAATTATTCTTCGAACGCAGCAGCTATAACGCCTTTGACCGTGGCTTCGACACTGATCATCCTATGCCCAATTCGCTATCGTCAACACGAATTGCGGGTCTCCATTACGGATTCACAACAACTCAGGACAACGGAGTACCTCCTTAAGCGCCTAACGAGGGAAAACGCCCACGAGCACAGAATACAATTCCGGAATATATTGGAATACTGGACGGATGGCATGCCCGAAAACCTGGCCTGATGTTCCACGTCTCTACCAGATCCTCTTTGTTGGTCGCTAGTTCCTCCTCATTTTTAGCAAAGTTCCTTTTGAAACCTTCTTGCCCTGGCTTAAATGTCACTTGCCGCCTGTTTCGGTTGTAATACCGCGCACTGGTTTCATGTGCTCCATGTCCCAGATTACTGATTTCGCTGTCCTCCAGAGCACGCAGCTTCCTGCCCAGACAGCGCAAAATACGGCGTTGTACCTGGGGCTTAATGAATTGAACTTTTAGGCGCTGTTTCTATCTTGGGCAGATATAGATCCCAGGCGCGGTGATCTGGCTCCAAATACGCTCTGATAGCGTTCAGCACGGATTGATTCACCCGTTCGGACGCATTAGACTGGGGGGAAAAGACTGCCGTCTTTGTGTTTCTAATTCTGTAACTCTGCATCATCTCCGCAAATTGATTTGCCACGAATTGGTTCCCATTGTCTGACTGAAGAGTCTCCGGTACGCCAAATGTTTGGAAGATTTCCCCCGACAAAAACTTTACCACTGCAGCTGTGGTGGCCTCCCGCATGGCTTTAAGAAAGACGAACTTCGAAAAATGGTCTACAAAAATGAATATGTAAGAATGACCACTTTTTGAACGAGGATACTTTCCTATGAAATCTATATGAGGCTTTTCAAACGGTCGATATGTTACTGTCTCTTCTACTGCTTGTGGCCTTCGTTTCCTTGCTCACCTGTCAGCTTCGGATAAACCTCCTGACTTACGCAACCATTCCCGGCCAGTAAAAATGTCGTCTCAAGTGAGTTTTCGAGACCACTCGATGCGACCGAGTGGGTGGCGAATGTACTTGCTCAATCAGCGTTGTGCTCAGAGCCACTGGGGCCCTCTGCATGCGACCCACCGTTGCGTATTTGCGTCCGTTTGAATATAAATCCGTTGACTACCGTCACGTCCGGTAACTCATCCTTATTGGCCTCGACTTCCTACCGTATTTCCTCGTATTCGGGTGATTCGAACTTTGTCGTCTCAAAGACGATTTTTACCTGGCTTCCTTACCAGGGTAATGGTATTACTCCAAGCGCTGTCGCTCTCCTCTATTACCCCGAGGCGTAAAATTTAGCCTATCTCCTCATAAATCTATTTTTGTACTGCAGGAGACACCGGATAATGACGGTATTTTACCGGAACTGCCCCCTTTTCCAGCTCCATTGTGTATTTAATTACTGTGGACTTGTGCTTCCTCGTCCTTATCCAACTCGTGTTGTCTCTATTCTCTACTATACTCTATATATACTCTATTTTCTTTTCCTCGAGGTCGAACATTTGTGGTGCTATCCTATATAAAGCTCTTGTTCGAGAGAAGCACATAGGAAAAGGGTCATCTCTGCACAGATGCCTTTGTAATGGACTGAAATCGATATTTTGCCTAATATGTTCTGCGCTGCGCCGTTCGCGGACCGCACCAAGGGATATGCAGTTCCCTGCAGCCATTGCCCAACAAACTGACCGACGCCCCAGAATCCAACATTCCTTGTAGTTCTATTCTTGCCATTTTTACCATTGCACACGCCCGGGGGTCTGTTTTAGCTTCTCTTCCTATAACTACTAAGGATTGCTGGACTTCTCTTCGTACTTGTCGCTTTTTCCGAAGCCGTTCCTGCTAGCTGATTTTCATTGAATATGCGATCTCTAACTTCCTCGTTCCTGGAGCGATAGATATACCCTGTCAGGTCTAGCTTCTTCTGCTGACAGGACTTTACTCCGGAAGGCGTTTCCCTGGCTACATTTGGGACATTTCGGCGTGACCGTGTTGCCTAGCCCACATGTATTGCAGAAAAGTGCCTTCTGCTCTACTCTACACTACTTGTACCTGTGACACTTCTTCTGACAATTTTAGCAAATAGTTGATTTGTTTATTGAACCGCTAGCTATTTCCTCCACCTCTTCCCTCTACGATTCGGTTTCCTCCCTGTCGGTCACGCTCAAGTTCCGGATTTCCTCTACTCTTCCCATTCGGCCATCAACGCTCTTTCTGCCTCACGGCATTCGTCATGCAGATGTTCCAACGTGTACACCGGACAGGATATACCCAATGTTTCATCAGCTCCGCTAGATTTCCTTGGCTGTTTTGTGCAGATTAGGAGCCAGTACCACTCCGAGGCGTTATTCACTAAAAGGCGGTGAAAATCCCAAAGCAGTTCTAGCCATGGCATCCCGTAGTGCCGTTGCAGGTGCTCAACCCTAACGATGAAAAGTTTGGCTCGCATACCTCCAGGATTGCCCAAATATTGTAATCCCCATTCATCTTAGGGAACATAGCCCCTCGGCTGGTTTCCCGTCCGTGCACCTGCCATTCCTGCAGATGAGTTCCTCCTCGATCCAAGCCCTTTCGTGGAAGCTTGATTTCCCCTTTGGGTCCGGGCCCAACTGCCCATGTACTGCCCTTGGTTGCTGTTCCAAAGAGGCATGCTATGTTTTCCCTCTGTGTAACGTGGAATTGACTGGTAAAATTCTGGAAAAGTATCCTGTTTGCACCTGCCGCCTGATTGTTTTCGCTTAGAGGTTGACATTGTTGTGCTCCACCGTTTCCTTCCTCCTCTGCTGAACCTCCAGCCCCTTCCGGTTGGTTTCCCTTCTTAGCTTTCTACTTTTCGAGATTCCTTTGTGGATTGACATTTGTGTCCAGCCGAGTGTTCGTGGATAGAGATGACGTCGATGACGATGGTGATTTCCTCCGTTGATCCAACTTCTTCATCAACTTCATCATGTAAGTCATGCAAGTCCACTTTTATTTGCTCCTGTGAGGTGAGAATCAATTGCTGCAGTTCCCCTCTGGTGAAAGAGCCGTAAGCTGGATCTAGCTGGATGTTGGAGTAGGTTCCATATGGAGTAGATGCAGTTTCTAGATTTAAGCTCCTCCATTCTCTCGTGCCCTTGGTCTTGCTCTAAATTCTCGTTGTCGCTCATTGTAAAAACGGGTAAAGCCCATGGGTTTTCAAATCCAGTTAAACCAAAACAATAACAACACGAAACCCGTATATAATACAAAAAAATTGAGGGAATTCCTATCAATTTATTCACAGTTAAATGAGAGAAGGATAAATCCCCGATGAAGGAGTACAAACCAACTATAATCAACATGCCGAATACAAAGAGGTAGCCATTTATAATTAAGCGAAGCCAAACAACTTGGTTTCCTCCACTATTAAAATCATCAATTTTAATTCGTAGTAAAGTCAAATCTTTACCACAATCTAATTAATTTTCATTTCCCATACGTATAAGTTCTTCTATAATCCGGAAGCTACTTTCTCCCTTATTGCGAGAGTGAAAGACATCCGGTTACGACCGCAGCAGGACATTGGACTAATATTTGACCCTGAACTGGACGTCGGATGCCGGAAGGATATTTCCCCGGAAAGGAAGCAATTGGAATCAGTTAGAACATTTAGTTTTACATATTAATGTTTCTTTTCTATAATTAATTCTACCTAGTTTAAGTAAACTTATTCATCATTAAACATCTGCCATTTTCATATTTATAACAAGACGCAATGTTTTATATACTTTTCTAACTAAACCCGCATTTTTTCTGTCCCCCAAGCGTCTACGCATACCGTTAACAAACTTTATTTTGCACAGTGTCGGAGGTGGCCATTTTTCGCTTTCACCGATCGCATTAGGCCATATAAAAGTTTATTTTGACCTAGTCGTCGGCTTTTGCCATATCCTGTCCTTTTCTTATCTCTTTACTTTACACTTCTTAGTCTAACTACTTATAGCTATATCGCAGATGTATATCACAGTTGAGGAACAATCACTTCGATAAGCTGGATTCTCTATTTACAACATGGTCTTTGATTCCTGTTCAATACCGAGCAGTCTCGCGCGCAACTGCTCTGTTCAAAAAGGATCTCTTAAGTCAGGCTTTAATTTTATTTTCCTCACTGCGGAAGTCACAGTGCTGCCGTTTATATTGGACGCCATCTGAGATGGACCTAGGTGGTCTTGCGTGATATTTTGAGTTTTCCCCAGGCTAGCTCACTTTCCAGAGCCGTGGTTCCCCGAAACGTGCCCGATCACACACTAACAGAATTCGACGTCGAACTCACACTTGTGTGAAACCGACGTTTAACAACACTATACCCTGCACCGTATCTTACTAATTCAAATTCAAACACTCAATTAACAACTTGGCTGCAGATATTTGGCATGGTCTGGACCATCCTGCTGGACTGGAGGTCACATGCTCATCCCCCCGACCTTGCGAACTTCGTTGAGTTACTTCTTGTGTAGCAGCCGCTCCGATTACTGCAATCTTTTGTACCCTCTTACACTCCCATCTTTACGTGGCCCCTTCTCCTATCCAATTCAATCTATTCCATGCTCACAAACATATTTTTAAGTTTATTGTACAAAATTCCCAAGTCAATCCCAATGTAAACCATTAGCCAACTCCCTCCTTTAAGACCTTTCGGCTTTATCCTAGTAATACCCTAAGAGCTCTCAAGGCAGAAACTTCTTTCAACGAACACAGATATTTCTAGAAAAATTCACGGCATTATTACTGGTAGTGGTTCATGGATCACTCTTAGAAAAAATTCGGATGTATTGTTACGTGGGCATATTAGTGCCCGAGTCCTGGCAAGGACTTGGGCCGAGGGAGAGGCGTCCGATGTTCAGGCACCATTTGCCGGCATAAGCTACGTCGTATTCGGGTCGTGGGATCTTGGTAAGCCTCTCTCCTCTCCAACATAACGAGAATAAATATTAAAAGTGCCTGGAAAATAATATTAGTCATCAAGTTCGTCAGTCATCAGTCCACACTGCCCAACAAGCTTAGCTGTCGCTTGATCGCAATACGATCGGGCTGTGTTTTGGCCATATTCCCTCCCCTTCACACATTCGTGTGCCAATGGATCGTCGCAGGCTGCGCAATACGATCCCCTATTGTCAAGGTTGTCCGTCGAAAGTTATGTCATTGTTCTTGACCTACTCCACTCTTTGCGTCAGCACACCCCCGTTGTTAGAGTTCTAGCACACCATGGTTTTGAATTCTTTTTCACATTATAAATTTATTAAATAATATTTATGTCGGCGTGTGCCGGTGTTAAATAACATAATATTGGTTAATTCATATAGGGATTAAAATAATTGACAATTATTTTATTAGCGGAAAGTATCGATTTTACCACCTGTGAAGGTGCACACATCAGCAAAATGCTGACTATTCACGACTACAAACGTCGCTCAGAGGGCTCTTGCAATTGTACATACAATTACAAGGCTGATACTCGCCGCTGAAAAATTAACATTTAATTATAATGTATAAAAAAAGGTCTAAAAAGAAAAGTATATCTAAATGATTATATATATGAAACAGCTATTATATGTGGATATTATATATTATTACATGTATTCCTAACAGATTAATTATTTGTCTTAACTAGGAAAGTATTAACATTGCCCAAAATCAAATTCTTATCCAGACGGGAGAGAACAATGACCGTTGGCACGGTAGAGATAATGATAGCTTTTTCGGGCTTATTACAGTGGGCAAGTGGAGAAAAATCTAGACGGAAGGTCTCAATATATAAGTATTCCAATTCATTCACTGTTATTGGTAGCTTCTGATGTAATCATGGTGCACGGATATATATATATATATGTATGTATAAGATATAGATATGTATGTATGCATGCATCGTATGTGAGTTCCACTGCGGCGCACGTCGGTTCCAATGCTCTAGCTGGGGGCTGGTCGGTGCAGCTCCAATTTCTTGTTCAGCGTATGCAATTGGGGATCCTGTTTACACTTGCATTCAGAAATGCATGTACTCGCAAATTGTTTGTGATTGTTTCTGGGCGATTCACTTTTTGTTCATAATATTGGAGTGCAATTTACTTATTATTATTTTATTGTTTCTATTGTCTTTTTGCTGCTTCACTTCACTGTATCTGCTTGGCTTATGCTCCAATGTGAGTCACCACTTTCTCCAAAGCATGATGTTGGTCGCGGCGTTTTTGAACCAAGCGCTTGTACATCTTAACCACCTTAAGGATCACTATAACCAGTAGTAGGTCTTGTTGACATCTTGAATGTCCTTCCTGTGGTCAACGATCTCTACGTGGTTAATCACATTGGCGGTGCTGTCGGCCACTTTGGAAGTTTCGCCGCCCATCTTGGGGTCCTTAGGTCATTCACTGGGTTCACTAGTTCTTTTCGTCCTTCGTGTTTTTGCAGGTTGACTTCCTCCAGATTGTGGTCGATCGCAGGACCGGTTATCGGGACTTTCTCCTGGGTGAAGTTGATCCTAGGGAAACGTCAAGACATCCTTCTGGACACCAGCCTTCTTCCAGTCGTGGTCTGTGTTGATGGGAGTTGTACTTCTAGACCACTGTCAGGGAGAGATCAGAACCATTTCTGTCCCTTCTCTATTTGGCTGGGGTCTTTAATACCGGACTAGAGCTTTCGCTAGCTCCCCATATTGGATGGGTTAACTAAGTGTTCCCACCTAGGGATACTGTTTCTCTATTTCCCCTATTTATGGAGTCAACGGCCGGTTGGTGCACTTTGCTACCTTACTGCCACGCGACACCCACGAGTTGTCGAATTGTTTTTGCTGATTTGCCCCTCAACTTATGGCATTTGTTTTGACGGGGTTAATCTTGTATGGGGGAAGGGCGTACGTAACAGGCTCGAAGTGATCGATGACTTCGCAAAAGGAATCTTCGTACGACCATCTCTTTAGATCTCCTTCTTCTCCTTTATTCTTTTTTTTTTAGGCGCCCATTTACGTGTGGCTTCGACCCACTACATTAACCCAGTCTCAGATGAGCTAGTCGGGCTTATTATTTAATTATTTAATTATTGTACTTTTTTATTATGTTATTATTATATACATATGCTGAAAAAGAAAAGCTTTCCGGCCTCGCACGGAAACATACATTCATACATATTTATACCTGTAAATAAAAATATGGCTCATAAAAAATATATAATATAGCTTTAATGGAAAATAATATACAAATATACAAAAAAAAAAATCAGAAGTGCGTAAAAGTAAAAAAGTTTAGAATAAAATTGCTGAGTGTGCCGTAACCACGGTTTTTAACCGGGGGCTACTCAGCTGAAAGGTAAAAAGTTTTCCCATTTCCCGAAGAAAGATATATTAAAAAGTATAAGAATTGTTTTTTTTTGTTCTGTTTTGGTTTCTTTTTTTTTATTTTTATTATTATTTTTTTTTTGTTTTACTTATTTACTATATATTTATTCTAGTACTAGACATCGTTCTTAAGTTAAGGTTTTCTTATTATAAGCAGGATATCTTCCCGCGCTAGGACTCCCAGGCGCGGGCTCCTTCTTGCCAATCTTCTGGCGAGGCGGTTCATGCGCCGCCCCACCCTCTGTTGGCTCTCCTGTATCTTGACTATTTGTCTTTGTGTCCGTACAAGTTGCTCCTGTACTTGGAGCAACTGTCTACGCTCGTTTTCCTGGTTTCGGGTCCTTTGCCCGATCTCCTGCTCTATCGTCTCCCGGTTTTGAGGCGCCGAAAGGAGTTGTATCCAGCGCTGCTGGATGCACTCCTCATCGGTGTTGATACTGTGGCAGAGCCCGTTCATCCATTCCGTAAGGAATGTTAGATACGAGGCCATGCTCTCGTACTCCTTCATAAGCTTGTTAAGCTGATGAGCAGCTTGGATGGCGTGTTCGTATACGCTGAAAGTGTTCATCATGTCTGGATAATTTTCTGTCCCCGGCTGTGCTTTTATAGCGGAATCAGGGTAGTTCTAATTACGTGTTCACCTCATCAGGTGATCGGGACCTTCTATCAACTCGTGCTATCCCACAGTTCTAAGTTTGTCGCCTTCTGGAGTCGTCGGATTACGATCAGAGGTTCAGGCGACATACAGGTCTTTAGCATGGAATACCCCGACACTTTCCCCACTGCATTGCCCAGCTCATATAGTGCTTTGCCCTTACGCTGGAGTACAACACAGCGAATTCGATTCGGGCCAAGTTTGGCATTATATCCGTCAGCTTTGTTACTCTGCTTGTAGTTTTTCCTATAGACAACTTGTCCTACGGAAAACTCTACGAGCTTGCTACGGGTGTTATATGCCTTTCCTGCGCTTTCATGAGTTCCATCTTGTCTGGGAGACTTATCTGTGGATCTCCTGCCTGTATTCCCCCCAGTTTTCGTAGAATCGGATAAGCTGTTCCATGGGTAACCATCCGCGTTCCGAACATGGCGTTCCATGCCTATTGACTCGTGTAGGCCATTCCTAAGGGCACACTTTATTCGACTTAGTTGGGTATCCCAATTTCGCTGATCTGGGGCAATTGTTGCTCGCTAAATTTGGAGTACAGATCGGTTTACCCTCTCTGCCGCGTTCGCTTGCGGGGAGTAAAGTCCAGTCTTTACGTGTCGGATACCGTAGCGGGTCATTAGCTCGCCAAAAATTTGAGACACAAATTGTTTGCCGTTGTCTGAGTGTACAAACTCAGGGACTCCAAATTGATGGAAAATTTTGGTCTCAAGGAATTTGATGACTTCTGCAGTTACTGCATGTCTCATCGGCTGCAGCCAGACAAACTTGGAGAAATGGTCTAGGCATACAAAAATCACCGAATTCCCAGCTTTGGTCCTCGGGTATGGTCCCATAAAGTCGATGAACAACCTTTGGCCAGCCCGCTCCGTAATCCGCTGTTCTCCCATGGGTGGTCGGTCATTTTTGTTGGCGGTCTTGGTGATCTTACAGACCTCGCATTCCTTCACTACTTTTTGGACATCTACAGCCATGCCTGGCCAATAGTAAAACTGTCTTAGTTTGGCTAGTGATTTGTGCAACCCCCCATGCCCTGCGGTTATGGCATGATGTGCTCTCTAGACTAAATCAGGACGCAGCTCTGCGGGAACCCAGAGCTTCCATGCTCGGGCTTCATCCACAGCGTCGTTTAGGCAGAATCCCATCCGTTTATATACATAGCCTTCTCATGTTTGAAGGTCTGGACTTTTACCCAAATTTTCGTCCACCGCCTGCTCTAGGTTGACATAATCCGATGACTGGAACGCTGTCGAATCGAGGTTGATGTGTATGTCTAGTTCTTCCGCACCAGCCTTCTGTAGCTCGTCCATATGAACTCGTGAGAGAGCATCTGGGACTACATTTAGTGATCCTTTCCTGTGTTCTATGGTGAAGTCAAACGCTTGTAGCTTCAGACTCCATCGCGCAAGCCTGCCTGATAAGTCTTTCTGACTCATCAGCCATTTTAGACTAGCGTGGTCAGTGATCACTTTGAAGGGCATCCCATCTACGTAGGCACGGAATTTGGTAATGCTGAGGATAGCGGCACAGCATTCCAACTCGGTAATGCTGTAATTCCGCTGTGCTTTCTTCAATGTGGCTGACATATAGGCGATTGGATGTTCTCCGCCCTCGTCATCGGCTTGGAACAAAACTCCCCCCACTCCAGTGGTCGAGGCATCACACTGGATGGTAAATGGTTTCTTAAAATCCGGGGTGACGAGTACCGGTGCTGTTGCCATGCTGGTTTTCAAAAGTTCAAACGCCTTAAATGCCTCTTCTGACAATTCAAATTTCTTTATGCGGTCTTTCTTCAAACAGTCATGAAGCGGTGCCGCTGTCTGTGCGTAATTTTGGATGAACCTCCTGTACCAGCCTGTCATTCCCAGGAACCTCCGCATTTGCTTGGCGGAGTTAGGCTGGGGAAATTCCTGGATCGATTGTATTTTTGCGTCATCCGTTCGGATGCATCCTCCCCCAACTACATATCCTAAATATCTTGCCTGGCTGTAGCAAAACTTGCTTTTGTCTACATATATCGTTAGCTCTGCCCGCTGTAAGCAGGTACTGACCTGGCTCAACATATCCATGTGGGCTTCAAATGTAGGCGAACAGACCAGTAAGTCATCCAGATACACAAATACATTATCGCGTAGCGCCGCTGGTATAACGTTATCCATTAGTCGGCACATTCGCTGCGCGGCATTGCACAAGCCGAACGGCATGACTGTAAACTGATACAGTAGCCTGCCGGGCACTGTAAACGCGGTTTTCTCTCTGCTTTCGGTTTCGAGAGGTGTTTGCCAAAAGGCGTCTTTTAAATCAATTGCGGAAATGTAATACGTTTCCTGTAGTCGACTCAACAGACCCCTTAATATGTGGTAGTGGATACGCATCTTTGATCGTCCGGGAATTTTCTTTACGCGCATCGAGGCAAAGGCGATTTTTCGGCCCTTTTTGCACCAGTGTTACCGGTGAACTCCAGCTACTATTGCTTTCTTCGATCACGTCTAGACCTAAAATGCGATCTAGCTCGGCGTACACCAGCTTCTGTTTGGCTAGGGATATCGGGTAATGTCGCTGCTTGACTGGTAGGTCCTCGTTGGTCACTTCAATTATATGTTGCTCTAAACTGGTCTTTCCTAACCCTTTTTCTAGACAAGACGGGTATGTGTCTATCACTTGTTGCAGCTTTCAATGTTGTTCTGGTGTAAGCTGATGTGGGGTATAGGCGGTCTCGGGCTTGAGCGTATTGTTCATGTCTAGGTCGCCGGTCATAAGGTCGAAATCCGGAGTTGTTTCAACGGAGGCAACCTCGCGTCTACCTTTACCAAGGAATGTGAGGCCGAATGTATCCCAGAAGTTAATTCCGAAATAAAATCGTTGTGTCAGACCTGGCACTATCAAAAACTCTAGGTCCTTGGTTTCTCCTTCCCATTCCACAGGTAACGTTATGGCTCCGGTTACTTGGGTTTCACCACCGCTGGCTGTGCGTACACATTCTTCACTTAGCTTCCTTATCGACCTCGTCCGGTTTTTAAGGAAAGCGTGCGCTCCTCTGCCAATACAGTTTGCACTGGCGCCTGTGTCCAGTAAGGCGAGTGTCTCTTCTCCATCGACCTTCGTTTTTGCACGCTCACCACCGTGTCCACCACTTTTTGCTTGAGCCGGCGATAGTTTGCTCGGGCATCATATAATTTTAGTATTTTTCGCGTTGTTCGTGTCTCGCTGTCTGCATCTTCCGAGCCATTGAAGATACGTTCACGAGCAAGTTCGTACTCCCTCTCTCGTTGTTCTAGGCTCTTATGGGGGGAGATTTGGTTGGGCTTCCGTGTGTTTACCGGAAAGGTTTGGTCCTGTTCCGCCCGGCTGTCCCGGTCTTGCCTGACGGACTCCGCGCAAAAGCCGCTGGGTTAGCATCTGCATCCGTCCCGACTTTCTCGCAGAACCTGCAGGTGGCATCGTGGAATTTGATAGGGCAGGATTCTTCCTTCGAAGGATGCTTCCCGTAGAAGTCTGCTCCTTTGCCACACTTATAACACACCAGCGCGTGTAACGGGCCTCGACATCCTTGTCCATCCTCGTAACGCCCTCGCGTATCTTTCCGCTGCCGGTTGAATTCTTCCACCGTGACCGCGTCCTGCAAGTCCTCCAGTGTCTGGAATTCCTCTATTTCGTTGATTGCAGCTCGGCTGCGCATGTTTCTTCCTGTGTTTCTCAGCCAGCGATGAACTCTGAGACCCTCTCTTCTGAGCTCCGCTAATGAGGTTATTGGGGATGTTAGGAGTAATCCCCCCATCTGAGAGTTCATGTTATCCTTTAAGAGCTCAACGAATTCATCTTCAGCGATTTTGTGCTTGAGCTTGAAATGCAGGTTATGCATATCCGAGACATAATCGCTAATGGCTTCGTGTGGCCCTTGCTTGCGTTCCATTAATTCTTTGACTTTCATAAGGTCACTTCCGGTAGTGGAAAATGCCCGTCTCATTTCTTTGGTCAATGAGTAGTAGTCAAAGTCGTAATCTTCTGCCTTGTCCTCCATTAGCTGCCAATACCATTTCGTGGCTGCACCTGCCAGCAGAAGATGGAATTCACGAAAGACTTGTTGACGGCTGAGGTCATACAATTCTTGTAGTCGGTCCACGCGGAATAGGAAACTCTCAACTGTCATGCCGCGTCCGCTTCCATCGAACTTTAGGTTCCATCTGTCCAATCTGACATCTTTTGGTCGCGGTCCTTGGAATGATGAGTTCCGATCGATCTCTGGATGCAGTTGGTGTGATGAGGTGTCCGTCCGCCTGGGTGTTCTTAGCCGGTGCATCTGGCTATTGAGCATATCCTGTGTTACTGGTTCCAGAGGCGGGGTCTCTTGGTATCTCAAAAAGCTGTCCGTTGGATTCGGAACAGTACGGGGCGGCGAAGGCAGTCCCTTCTGTTCGGGTCTCCTGGATGTCGGAGACTGCAATTCTGTTATCTGTGCTTTCAGCGCTTCTATCTGGGCACTCATTCCACGCTGCATTTCGTTGCTCTGCCTCAAGAGCTCCATCAATCTTTGTTCACGTCGCTCGGCAGCCTCTAAGTTGTCCTCCTCGTGTCTCTGAAATTGGGGAAGCATACTTGATCTTCCTTTCGGCGGTCCTAGGGGTAGATGCTCCCCTCCGGCGGCATCTTCCATTTCAGTATACTGGTCCAGGTTGTTTTCTTCAGACAGGGTATCTACCTGTCCTGGCTGATTCTGTGCGCGCTCCCACGGCTCTCTTTCAGGTGAATCTCCTAGCCTTGGCGCGCTCGCACTCCGGGGTTGGTGGTTGTCTCCGCGCGTTGTTGCCCGGGTCACTCTTCCGGTGCTGGGTTGGAATAAGACCTTCTTCTTGGCCCCCTTCATTTATACGATTGGTATAAAAGTTTTACGTGATTCTTCTCAAAATACCCGGTCAGCGACGTAAACGCTGAATAAGTCGACAATAAGAATGTTTATCAACTGGGGGGTGCTTCCCTCTGCTTCTCAAGTTTCTCTTCGGTCAAGAACCGTCCGATATGTAAGCCCCAAACAAAAACAAAATAAATTTCCCTAACTAGGGTGTTAGCCGCTTCTACACAACGCGGTTCCGCTAAGCTATCGTGCCCTTACTTTCCCTTTCTATTCAGCTCAAATGCTCCAAACGGAATGGCTGTGTTTAGATAAGGGATCTGTCCAAAAACCCCCTCCCGCCAGGCGTCGGAAAACAAGTTATTTGACCGATCATTCTCGGGCTCCACAACCGTCTCCTATTTCTCTGGACTCAAACCAAGCAAACGACCTGACCAACTAGCCTAATACGTTGTGGGGCGTCGGGCAGAGAAACTAAAAATCGTCCACCGCCCAAATATGTCAAGGGAAACCGCAAAGACTCGAACCAAGCAAACGACCGGACAAATGCCTAGTACGTTGTGGGGCGTCGGCTTTGCGTTTCCTGTCAGTTCCCCCACCCCCATTCTGTCCTGGATCGACAAACGAACAGTAGATCCGCACCGCAACTGCTAAACACGTTACCGTAATGTTTGCGCTCCTGCTCTTTCTGGACTCGAACCAATCAAACGACCGGACAAATGCCTAGTACGTCGTGGGGCGTCGGCCAGAAAGCACCTATAAATTGTATTTACGTTAATCTCAACAAATAGTCGGTCGACACTTAGTTGTAGGTATAGTATTATAAAGAGGATAACTCATAGTACTTGTTTTTAGGAAATTCTGGTAAATTTGTCCATGAACAAAACAGGGAATTTCTAACGTTACAAATCAATTCAAAGTCAGGCCTCTATTCTGCGACAAAGTTCTGATTGAGTGGCCTCTCAACACTGACAGTCACAGAAGTTGGGGACTTAACGGTTATTAATTTAAAGACAAAAACAAATAAGTAGGTGGCAAGGACTTGGGCCGAGGAAGAGGCGTCCAATGTTCAGGCACCATTTGCCGGCATAAGCTACGTCGTATTCGGGTCGTGGGATCTTGGTAAGCCTCTGTTCTCTCCAACATAACGAGAATAAATATTAAAAGTGCCTGGAAAATAATATTAGTCATCAAGTTCGTCAGTCATCAGTCCACACTGCCCAACAAGCTTAGCTGTCTCTTGATCGCAATACGATCGGGCTGTGTTTTGGCCATATTCCCTCCCCTTCACACATTCGTGTGCCAATGGATCGTCGCAGGCTGCGCAATACGATCCCCTATTGTCAAGGTTGTCCGTCGAAAGTTATGTCATTGTTCTTGACCTACTCCACTCTTTGCGTCAGCACACCCCCGTTGTTAGAGTTCTAGCACACCATGGTTTTGAATTCTTTTTCACATTATAAATTTATTAAATAATATTTATGTCGGCGTGTGCCGGTGTTAAATAACATAATATTGGTTAATTCATATAGGGATTAAAATAATTGACAATTATTTTATTAGCGGAAAGTATCGATTTTACCACCTGTGAAGGTGCACACATCAGCAAAATGCTGACTATTCACGACTACAAACGTCGCTTAGAGGGCTCTTGCAATTGTACATACAATTACAAGGCTGATACTCGCCGCTGAAAAATTAACATTTAATTATAATGTATAAAAAAAGGTCTAAAAAGAAAAGTATATCTAAATGATTATATATATGAAACAGCTATTATATGTGGATATTATATATTATTACATGTATTCCTAACAGATTAATTATTTGTCTTAACTAGGAAAGTATTAACATTGCCCAAAAACAAATTCTTATCCAGACGGGAGAGAACAATGACCGTTGGCACGGTAGAGATAATGATAGCTTTTTCGGGCTTATTACAGTGGGCAAGTGGAGAAAAATCTAGACGGAAGGTCTCAATATATAAGTATTCCAATTCATTCACTGTTATTGGTAGCTTCTGATGTAATCATGGTGCACGGATATATATATATATATGTATGTATAAGATATAGATATGTATGTATGCATGCATCGTATGTGAGTTCCACTGCGGCGCACGTCGGTTCCAATGCTCTAGCTGGGGGCTGGTCGGTGCAGCTCCAATTTCTTGTTCAGCGTATGCAATTGGGGATCCTGTTTACACTTGCATTCAGAAATGCATGTACTCGCAAATTGTTTGTGATTGTTTCTGGGCGATTCACTTTTTGTTCATAATATTGGAGTGCAATTTACTTATTATTATTTTATTGTTTCTATTGTCTTTTTGCTGCTTCACTTCACTGTATCTGCTTGGCTTATGCTCCAATGTGAGTCACCACTTTCTCCAAAGCATGATGTTGGTCGCGGCGTTTTTGAACCAAGCGCTTGTACATCTTAACCACCTTAAGGATCACTATAACCAGTAGTAGGTCTTGTTGACATCTTGAATGTCCTTCCTGTGGTCAAAGATCTCTACGTGGTTAATCACATTGGCGGTGCTGTCGGCCACTTTGGAAGTTTCGCCGCCCATCTTGGGGTCCTTAGGTCATTCACTGGGTTCACTAGTTCTTTTCGTCCTTCGTGTTTTTGCAGGTTGACTTCCTCCAGATTGTGGTCGATCGCAGGACCGGTTATCGGGACTTTCTCCTGGGTGAAGTTGATCCTAGGGAAACGTCAAGACATCCTTCTGGACACCAGCCTTCTTCCAGTCGTGGTCTGTGTTGATGGGAGTTGTACTTCTAGACCACTGTCAGGGAGAGATCAGAACCATTTCTGTCCCTTCTCTATTTGGCTGGGGTCTTTAATACCGGACTAGAGCTTTCGCTAGCTCCCCATATTGGATGGGTTAACTAAGTGTTCCCACCTAGGGATACTGTTTCTCTATTTCCCCTATTTATGGAGTCAACGGCCGGTTGGTGCACTTTGCTACCTTACTGGAGTACGGTTACGAACAGGTCGATCGTGGTCGTTGTTTTGGCCACGCGACACCCACGAGTTGTCGAATTGTTTTTGCTGATTTGCCCCTCAACTTATGGCATTTGTTTTGACGGGGTTAATCTTGTATGGGGGAAGGGCGTACGTAACAGTATGCGTAGATGTAGATAATATATGTAAACGATCAATATGGGTTGGTGAATAAATAAATAAAATAATAAATAAGACGAAAAACAATATAAAACAATTTAAGTATACTAAAACTAATAAAAAACAAGGAAGAACGCTATAGTCGAGTACCTCGACCATCAGATACCCGTTACTCAGCTAAATAGAGATATGCAAGTAGCAAAGCGAGATTAAAATGCGCCACCTACCGGCGCTATACAGATTTAAGCGTTATGGGCGTTAGAGTGGGCGTGGCAAATTTTTTTTTGGACCAATCGATAGGTATTGATGAGAACAATACATTTCAGGGCGTGGCACTTTACTGAAACAAACTTGCGCTGCGCAGGAATCTCAGGAACCTGCGTGCCTAATCCCAGTATTGTAACTCTCATAGTTTCCGAGATCTCAGCGTTCATACGGACAGACGGACATGGCTAGATCGACTCGGCTAGTGATCCTGATCAAGAATATATATACTTTATGGGATCGGAAACGCTTCCTTCTGCCTGTTACATACTTTCCGACGAATCTAGTATACCCTTTTACTCTACGAGTAACGGGTATATCAAGGAACAACGCTATAATCGAGTACCTCTACTCGAGTAGCTCTACTCGAGTACCTCGACGTTATGGGCGTTAGAGTGGGCGTGGCAAACTTTTTTTTTGGGTCAATCAATAGGTATTGACGAGGCCAATACATTTCAGTTAAGATTTTTCTTCTATCATCAAAACTGTAGGAGCCACAGTTTTGGGCGGTTTGTGGGCGTTAGAGTGGGCGTGGCACTCTGCTGAAACAAACTTGCGCTGCGTAAGAAGCTCAGGAATCTGCACGCCAAATCTCAATAGCCTAGCTCTCATAGTTTCCGAGATCTCTGCGTTCATACGGACAGACGCATTGCTTCAAACGTCAAAACAGCGGATGGAAAATCTCATCCCGTAGTTGGTTATATAGAGACACGCGAGACATACGAAAGACTAGTTAAACCAGAAAATTTCATTATAATTCCTTCGGTAGATAAACGGGTTATACTTATGAGAGTGTTTTGGAAATTATTTGAGCTAGCTCCAATTCTTATTTCATCGGCCCGAAATGATGGCAGTGAAAATTGTTCGTCAAACATTGAATACTCATTGCACTATGGGGAATTTGACCACTTTTTGTGGCATTAAATAATTACTTAAAAACGAAGCAACTTTTAAAATATTTGTTTTTTGAACAAGTATATAAAGGAATTAAAATGAAAAAGACGGACGTGGTCCCGCCCTTTTTTTAGGAAAAACATTGTTTTTCGTTGTCAATCAAATGAACAATTTTTTTTTTAATTATACCCGTTACTCGTAGAGTAAAAGGGTATACTAGGTTCGTCGAAAAGTATGTAACAGGCAGAAGGAAGCGTTTCCAACCCCATAAAGTATATATATTCTTGATCGGGATCACTAGCCGAGTCGATCTAGCCATGTCCGTCTGTATGTCTGTCTGTCCGTCCGGATGAACGCTGAGATCTCGGAAACTATAAGAGCTAGGCTATTGAGATTTGGCATGCAGATTCCTGAGCTTCTTACACAGCGCAAGATTGTTTCAGCAATGTGCCACGCCCACTCTAACGCCCACAAGCCCAAAACAAAACTGTGGCTCCCACAGTTTTAATGCTAGAATAAAACTTTTAACTGAAATGTATTTTTCTTATCAATACCTATCGATAAAAAAGTTTGCCACGCCCACAAACTGCCAACAAATATCAAAAAATCGTAAGTATGAACGGGGATATCTCTGAAACTATAGAAGATAGAGAACTGGGTTTTCAGATTTAGATTCCGTAGCCTTGTAGGCAGTGCAAGTTTGTTACGCAAAGATGCCACGCCCACTTTAACGCTCACAAGCCGCCCAAATCGGTGGTGCCCACCGTTTTTATGCTAGATATAAAATTTTAACTGAAATGTATTATGTTGTTAATACCTATTGATTGATCAAAAAAAAGTTTGCCACGCCCACTCTAACGCCCACAAACCTCCTAAGCCTGTGGCGCCCACAATTTCCATACTAGGAAAAAATGTTAACTGAAATGTATTAGTCTCGTCAACCCCTATCTATTGACCCCAAAAAAATTTTGCCACGACCACTCTAACGCCCATAACGCCTAAATCTGTCTACCGCCAACATAACCATATATTGAGATCGGGGGTAGGTGGCGTGCATGTCACCATTTCCCGATGTACTCGACTATAGCGTTCTCCCTTGTTATACACATTACTCGTAGAGTAAAAGGGTATACTAGATTCGTCGGAAAGTATGTATGTATGTCCGTCTGCCCGTCCGTCCGGATGAACTCTGAGATCTCGGAAACTATAAAAGCTAGGCTACTAAGATTTGGCGAGCAGATTCTTGAGCTTCTTACGCAGCGCAAGTTTGTTTCAGCAGAGTGCCACGCCCACTTTAACGCCCACAAACTTCAAAAAATCTGTAAATATGAACGTGGATATCTCGGAAACTATCAAAGATAGAGAATTGGGATCTCAGATTTAGATTCCGTAGCCTAGAGCGCAGCGCAAGTTTGTTACGCGAAGCCCAGGCCTGCGACGCCCACAATTTTTATGCTAGTTAAAAAATTTTAACTGAAATGTATTGGCCTCGTCAATACCTATCGATTGATTCAAAAAAATTTGCCACGCCCACTCTATTGCCCATAACGCTTAAATCTGTATACCGCCGGTAGATGGGGCATTTTAACCTCGCTTTGCTGCTTGTATATCTCCATTTCCCTTTGGTCCTTTTAGCTGAGTAGCGGGTATCTGAGAGTCGAGGTAATCGGCTGTAGCGTTCTTCCTTGTTTTTTTTATAAAAAGCCAAACTTAATTTAAAAGAAAATATTGGGGTATTTGTATTTCCCATTTGTAGTTGTAGTTTTATAACTAAGCTAACATCGAAACTGACATTTACCACACAAAAATGGGGGAAATATACACTTTAAGGTAGAGGTCTTAAAATCTAATTTTTAGAGGAAGTGCTCATAAGTGCACTTTTGTACTAACTGGGCTTAATAAGAACTAAATACTCTACAAGATAAAAAAGGTTTCAGCTCCATTTAAAAATACAAATTAACTTACAGATTTTTTTTTACGAGCACCACATTCAATAAATATTCAAGGTCACAAACACAAGATACAAACACCTCTGATTGGATGGTATTTTCAAAACTGTAGTGCTTTGTTTAGTTTTACACTTTTTGACAATTTAAACTATTAAGAATTAAAGGCAATTTGCAAGCTCTGCCACCTCGTTGAAATAAAAACAGGCATTCACAGCTGATAAGTTAACAGAGGTGCGCATTGTTAAACTTTGCTGTAGAGAGAGTTACTAATTAGAGATATATGTTACCTAATACATTCTGATAAACAAAACGAATTTTTAACGACTTTCAAAAAACTGATTTTGTTAAAAAAAAAGTGATAAAATTGTGCGTAACTAAGACTAAGTAGTTGTTGTGATCGACCTAAGTGGCATTGCAACCGACCCAACGAAAGTGGAATTAATTTTAGCGTGGCTTAGCTGGCTGGTACCGAAGATTTATAAAGGTCTTTGGAGGTATTACCACACCTATCACAGACTTGTTGAAATGTAAAACTAAACTCGTAAGGACAAATGAAGCTCAGCAAGTTTTTGAAAAACTGAAGTCCTTTTTAACTTCCGCTCCTGTCCTGAGGAATCCAGATATCTCCGAAAAATTCTATTCACATTGTGATGCTAGTGACTGTGGAGTTGGGGCAGTATTAGTTCAATTGTCCAAAAGATGGTTCAGAGAGGCCAATATCTTTCATGTCTCGAAAATTAAATTCGGTTCATCGAAATTATAGTGTCACGGAACGTTAATGTTTAGCAGTAGTGCTGGGGATCGAAATTTTGTTGTTACTTAGAAATTCAAAAGTTTAGTGTTATATCGGATCACGCCAGTGTGTTTCGGCTGATGAGGCAGGCAGATCTGAAGGGACGATTAGCGCAATGGGCATTGCAGCTGCAAAGCTATAAATTTGGAGTTAGTCATCAAAAAGGTTGCGATCACATAGTCCCTGATGGGTTACCCCGTATGTATTCCGATGAAATTGCCTTAATTGAGAGGTGTGGCCCAGAAATTGATTTGAATACAAGATACAAAATATCTGTACATTAATAAGGAAGATTAGTGATGCTTTGAGACAGTATCCGGATGTAAAAATGTTAAATAAATTTTTGTTCATAAAAGAAAACAACATGACGATGAGACGACGGCTTTTCATGGAGTGATGATATACTTGATACTTGTAAGGGCACCAAAGCAACAAACATATCACTTAAGCCGCCCATGGGAGTGCAAGCCCAATCTCAACGGGTAGATATTTTGGGTCCGTACCTTCGTAGCACGCAAGGACACATAGGGCTTTTAATAGTGCTCGACCATCTCAGTAAGTTTCATTGGTTGCACCCTCTGATGAAATTTACTATAGTAAAATCAATAAAGAGTACGAGTATTTACAAAATCACATTTTTCATGTATATGGAGTCCCGAAGGTGGTAATCAATGATAGCGGCTCGCAGCTTAAGGATAACAAGCTAAAAGCATGTATATACAGCGAAATATATTTACCCAAATCGAGTCGATCGGACAGCCGACCTATAATTTCAGCTATTCGATGCTATTTAAGATACGATCAACGAGTGCGGTATACAAATATTCACGCAATCAGCTATGCCCTAATAAATTGCCATCACTTAAGCATCGGATTTTCTCTATACCACGCCTTATATGGTCTTGATTTGATAACCCACGCCAGTCAATTTCAATTGTTAAGAAACCTGCAGTTAATAGATGAACCTCCTGCACAATTGGATAGAGATGATTTAAAATTAGTGAGAGGACAGTTAAAGAAAAACATAAAGGGTGCAAATGAAAAGCGGGCTGCGCAGTACAATTTACGGCTACGCCCAATTGAGTAAAAAGTAGGAAAATAAGTTTGAAGAAGAAATTTTATACAAAGTATAAAACTAAGCCGAGCCTCTAACACTACGTCGGTCATGCTCTGACCATTTTTTTTCCATAAAATTGCCATTCCGCTCAAGGGAACTTAATAAACCGTCACGTGATAAAAGGAACTCATCTTCCTTGTTTTTTCTAATCTCTTTGTTGATGAAGGTTACGGGCGACTTAACTGTACAACTCTGTTGTGCACTTAATTAAACTCGCCAAGGAAAGATCGGCTACGCTCGATCACCGAGTTTCAATGACTAGTACACGCAAAATTAGTTACCGTGCTTGACAAAATTTTAAGGTTACAGAAAACCGTTCAGTCGCGTGCTGCGCTATCACTCACACACGCACGCTTCTCCAAAAAGTTCAGCAATACACACCTTCAAGCCCGTGTACCGCAATGTTGTACACGTGTGTGTATGTAGTGCAGACCTTTTTCGCAATTTGATTCCCCCAAAACCACGTGCACCACGTTTCAAACAACAATTTTGCTGATTTATGTAGAATTTAAACCTGCAGTTCTTTATCAAATATACATACCATGCAAGAGGCACCAAGTGCCCACAAGCGGAAGAATCGATCACAATTTAGCACAGTTTCGCGATGCCGAGTGATCGATAAATTGCGTACTTCAACGATGAGCTTCAAGCTGAGAGTGCTCCGATACTGAGAAAGTCAAGCTCCAAGTTTGAGCGGTGAGCTCCAAATCTGACCTTTTGCAAGAGTCTCTATTCGGGCGCCAAAATGAATTCGCTACTCCTGGCTAGTCCTGGAGGCCAAGTCTTAGGGTTGCAAAGGCGCAAGGTCGCCGCTAGTCAGATCAGTCGATTTTCAACAATGCTTCATTCTTTTCTTCTTCTTTATGGGTATCGATTCAACTCGATCATCGATATCAGCATCGATATTTCTTAGTGCGATACAATAATCGATATAGGCGCTTACAAGTTACAATTTAATGTTTTCCAAAGTGAACTAACCTTAATACTACTAGTGGTTCTTCCGTGCCGTTTCTTTTGAAGCTTTCGGCGCCAGCATGAACCTTTCAGAGTTCTGACTATGTTCTGACTATAATCTGACTCTCTGCTTTTCCTAAAACGATTTATATTAAAATTTGTAGCTGAGAATTAAGTCCCAATTTTTTTCCTAGAACTAAATCTTAGTTTTCGACTCGTCTATCATCACGCGAATTCTTGCCGTAAGACACAGAGCAGTGTGCTCCTTATCCTTATCGTGTCCTTCGGAAAGGTTCCGACTGAAGCTATCATCTCTGATTGAAGAAGATACATTTGGTTTGAACTCTTTCCTTGCAAGAAATATTGGAAAGTTATAACTTCTTAAGAAATCGAGCCCTAAGTATAGGTCCTGCTGTTGTGAAACGTAACCTACTGCTGTGGTGATCCTCCCGATGAATGACTGACCAATCAGCTGTGCGAACTTTAGCGGAAACAGGCTCTAATTCAACGTTTTGGCAATGCAGATCTCGAGCAAACTGTCCTCCGATACAAATAATGCTTGCCCCAGCATTCTACGTTGTATAGTTACATTTGCAAACGGCCTGTAGTCTTCGAGGTGTTAACCACTGAAGATACAATGACTCTTCTATTAAGAATGTTTCTTTCACTGAACGCAATTTTAAGTGCCTGTCTTCTACTTGACCTTGTCTGGATGAATGGCAAATTCTGAACGTCCGCAACAGTCCGGTACTCCTTGCTTTGGTCATCTTCCGTTTGCGTGCATGAGATAACAGTGCTCATCACAGTGGCTTATACGTCCCTAGTTTTCAACATCCAAAGCAGAAAACCCTCTCTTTCACCTATGCATGCCTGATACCTTTGCCCTGCGATCCCACAGTTCCAAAAGGACAATGGTAAAGCTAAAATTTGCTAATCATCAAGTTCACTTTCTTCTATCACATTTACTGGTTCGTTGGATGCAATAACCTCATAAAAATATCACCGATAATTGATCATTTTGAATGACTGGACCTAAACCATTTGTAGAATTAAAAGCCTATGATATATGATGAGTCTAGCAGAGCCAATGTAGCTGGTTATGCAAATAACTTTAGATATTTTTCGTCTAGCTGTTTCTGTCGTATGTTTCTCGCTCGGATGGTTTGGGCTAATCGGAAATAGCCACAAGTGTGAGCGCCAATAAATCTATGTTGTAAGATGCCACGTGTAATACTTTTCTAAGAGCAGATGGTGAAATGAGAAAGAACAGCGGAGCACGTGCTTCTTCCGGCTATGCAGATCGGTAGTATGGGTGTGGGTACAAAAATTCAAACTGATCTCTCAACAATGGCTCGTGTGTACTGTATGGATTTAAAAGAACCGAAATAAGAAACTATATTCCGAAGCAGGAATTAAAGATATGGAGAGAATAGTAGAAATAGGAAACAGACACTTTGTATTTGAACAACGAATTAAGAAGACTGTGGTATTCTTAGACTCCCGTGTACCCACACTCTCATGATCGCCTTTGTATAGCCTACAGCTGGCGATCCCTTGAATCCGCTGACATCCTACATTTCCAGTAACTTTGGGGTCGGCAAGGCTTACAAATTAAACTTATTTAGTATCGATTCATGTTAACCATTTTATTTATTATATTGTATATTGTATTATTGTATTGTAAACACAAAGTCCCGGCCCCCTCAAGCGGCCAACTAAATTATGATTCCCCAAACGCGCCTCAGAGTCAGATGTGCAAGTGTCAGCATATTCCCATGGCCTGACCGCATAAGCAGCCGATGTATGCAAGTTATCCAACCCGTGAAACTGTGCCACATATGGAATTAATAAACAATTTTTGAAATTTAATCTCAGCGATGTTGCCTTTTCCTTCTGCGATTTTGCCTTTGCCCTTGCTTAAGATTTTGCCTTTGGCTGTCTTATACTAAACACATATGTTGCGTGGCTAATAAGAATGCTTAGCCGCGCTTAGTGTCCAATTTACTTTGAATTTAAAAACGCACTTAAGTGGTTCAACACTGCTCGTCAGTGCCATCTCTCGTTTGTAGTATTGAAAAAATTGATAAATGTGAGAAGAAGGTGGCGCCTATTAGAAGTTGAGGAGCGGCAAGCCACGGTACCAAGGGTGCAAGTGGTTTTGAGAAAGCATTCTTTTACCAAAGGTGTAGGAGAGTGACGACAGAGTTTACACGATAGTTTCGGGGACTTTGGCTGGTAAAACGCACATAACTTGCATGGATGATGCAATAGGACGCGGATCTGGTGAACAGTATTTACCAAACACGGATCTTGGAGCAGGTTCAGTTGGAAGCGTAGGATGCAGCTTCAATGGGTCATACAGAGGTTTTGAAGATGGAAATACTTCCCGACAGCTTGTGTCGCTCCGCAGAATTGGGCAGGGCAGCAGTTCACGTATCAAGTGAACACGGGCAGCACGAATGCGCAGAGGTCAACGCCTCCTTACACGGATTGGAGGGCGGCACCTGAGTTTATACCGAACGCCTTTTCCCACGCAAATCTTCAGGGAAAAAACGCAGATCAGTTTATACCAGTGGTCGGCACACACATACCATCACAAGTTTGCCTTGCATTAGTGTGAGTGTAACAAAACGAAGTTTGCGCGCGGCGTGCTAAAGCGAGACGTTTCTCTGCTTTGCACTGAGATCCTCTGCCGCAGCAACAAAAAAGCGCGCCGAAGTTGAGAAAAAAATGAACCGAAGACCCATGCCGAAGGCACACGAACATGTACGTTATACGTGAGCGAGCAGAGGATGGGCAGAACACTTCCCTATGCTCACTAGATAGGCCACTGCCGACCACTGGTTTATACCGACAAACACCGCAGCGCACCACGTACCGCTATGCAACACTGTCGGATTCATGCCACCAAACAATACACCAATGTTTGTTAAGCAAAATGGTGCAACAGGGTTCGTTCTGTCAGCCAATGGACTGCAACAGCTTAACACAAATAATGCCAATTTTCCTCAACGTAACGTACCTTTTTCCAATGGAACCTTGCAACAGCAGCTGAAAGATGAGCCGCCCATCAAACGCAACAATTTCAAATCCGTAATACGACTAGCATTGGCAGTCCAGAATTATTGTGCCACAGTGATATCAGTATGACTACCGGAATACTTTAATGATGCTTCTCTGTTGAATGATTTGGTTGCTAAGTTGCTGAGTGATTTGAAGCTAGATTTTGGCAGACATCCCTTAGCTGCTGGTGCCGCCAATTTTTCCACCTTTAACAATTAGTACTTTGGTATAGCGATGTGCGCAACGATGGTTGCACCTTACAAATGTCACTCAAAAGAGAAAGATAAGAGTGGAAGGTATTCATAGGAAACAATGACACCGGAGAGCCGAAGGCACACGTCACAGAAGAACATCCTTGTCCAAAATGTGGCGGCGACCATTTGCTGGCAAATTGAAAGGGATTCTTATCTATGTCTATCAAGTATAGAGTGGAATTTATTAAATCCAAACGGCTCTGATTTTGCTGCTTTGAAAGGCATATTATTCGATATTGCAGAGTAAAGAAGACTTGCAATCTGGATGGATGTAAGTTACCGCACAACGTGCTGTTGCACTCTCCGATTGCTGAGATTAACAGCGAGGTTCGTTATGACAAGCAGGACAGTACTAGAAAAACCGGCGGGCCACAGACCAGCGAGTCAACGGTTTTCTTCCATGAGAAATCCACAACAAATGCTCTGTTCCGTTATATACCAGTAACATTGCATAATAATTCCCGACGCATAAATGTTTATGCTCTAATCGACGAAGGTGCGTCCTGCACGCTAATGGAACGATCATTAGCTGATGAGCTAGGACTTGAGGGTCCTGAAGAGCAGCTTTGCCTAAAGTGGACTAGCGACGTGACCCAGAGCGAATCAAAATCGAAAGTCGTTAGCGCCAGTGTTTCCGCTGGAGGTTGTGCGGAAGTAAGACACGTTGGATCTTCCATTGCAAAGCAGGGATGAACAGACTCTCAAAGAACGTCAACACCTGAGAACCGTTCCGGTGTTATCATACAAAGATGTTAAGGCCCAAATAATCATCGGACTGGACAACATTAGGATCAGTGTGCCGTTGGAGGTACGTGAAGCTGAAGATGATGATCTTATTGCTGTTCGATGCAAGTTAGGATGGGCTGTGTTTGGACGCCAAGGATCCTAAAATGACACGTCAGCTAGTGTATTGCATATTTGCCACTGCACAACAGTTTGTGATACGCGAAAACTTGACGAAGCCATGAAGGCGTTCTTCTCTTTAGCGTCCTTCGGCGTGAGCATTCCATTTAAACCGTTGACATCTAAGGATAATGGATAATGGAAGCAACTGCAAAGTACATATCCAACGAAAGTCGCTGGGAGACTGGGTTGTTATTGAAGTACGACCAGGCCAACATGCCCGATTCGTAACCGATGGCTCTTAAAATGATCAAATGCCTTAAGGCAAAAATGTTAAGGGATCCGAAGCTGAAAACGTTTTTGAATAATACCATGCAGAACTACGATGAGAAGACATACAGTCGTATACTTGAAAATTGGGAAATTTCAGTCCAACCCTAACAAGAAGACGACACGTCTGGTTTGAGACGCGGCAGCTCAAGTTGATGGCATAACATTAAACGACACTCATTAAAAAGGTCAAGATATGTTGGTGTCTTTGCTGGAAATGCTTTTACGCTTCAGAGAACGATCTATAGCGGTATCAGGCGATATAAGGGAAATCTTTCATCAAATCAAAGTTCGTGCTCTAGACCAATCTTCTTAGAAGTTCTTATGGCGTAATGAAGAAATAAATCGCCCACCGGATACATTCGTAATGCAAGTGATGTTTTTTGTCGCTGCCTGCTCGCCGTCACTCTCCAACTTTATATTGAGATGTAATGCAGAGACATTTGGAGAAAGTCATCCAGAAGCCATTAAAGCAATTTGCCGAAACACTTTCGTTGACGATTGGTTGGAGTCGGTTGATACAGGACAAAATGGTTCTACTACACCAGTTTACAAAAGAAAATTGATAAAATACGCCTTTCAGGAAACCTTTGTTTTCCGGTAAGATACATCTCCCTGATTAAGAAAAGGGCACTTAAAATTTTTTCTATGGTACCAATTTTTTTTAAGTGTAAAAAACGTTTTTCGCACTTTTTATACCCGTTACTCGTAGAGTAAGAGGGTATACTAGATTCGTCGGAAAGTATGTAACAGGCAGAAGGAAGCGTTTCCGACCCCATAAAGTATATATATTCTTGATCAGGATCACTAGCCGAGTCGATCTAGCCATGTCCGTCTGTCCGTCTGTCCGTCTGTCTGTCCGGATGAACGCTTAGATCTCGGAAACTATGAGAGCTAGGCTATTGAGATTTGGCGTACAGATTCCTGATCTTCTTACGCAGCGCAAGTTTGTTTCAGTAGACTGCCACGCCCACTCTAACGCCCACAAACCGCCCAAAACTGTAACTCCTACAGTTTTCATGCTAGATAGAAAATTTTAACTGAAATGTATTGTTCTCATCAATACCTATCGATTGACCTAAAAAAAATTGCCACGCCCACTTAAACGCCCACAAACCGCGAAAACCTGTGACGCCCACAATTTGCATGCTAGATAAAAAATAACTGAAATGTATTGGTGTCGTCAATACCTATCGATTGATGCAAAAATAAATTTGCCACGCCCACTCTAACGCCCATAACGCTTAAATCTGTCTACCGCCGGTAGGTGGCGCATTTTAATCTCGCTTTGCTGCTTGCATATCTCCATTTCCCTTTGAGTAACGGGTATCTGATAGTCGAGGTACTCGACTATAGCGTTCTTCCTTGTTTATTTTCTAACTCGAGTTGTGATAAACCGAATTCGGTCATCAAAGACTCATTTTACAAGTAATAGAATGCCCTTTAACTTAAACGTATATAACCAAGTTCAGTATTCGGGAGCAGCGGCCGTTAAACGTTGTATTAAATTTTCAGTGTTGGGGAACGTAAGAATTTGGTGCAAGTTGTTATGCATAACGTCAGTTTCCTTGCTATTAGCGCTGGGCAAGCTAAAAAGTATGCGATTGCAGTTACGAGGAAATCATTTTCATATATTTTAAGCAAGGAAACTGACGTTATGCATAACAACTTGCACCAAATTCTTACGTTCCCCAACACTGAAAATTTAAAATAACGTTTAACGGCCGCTGCTCCCGAATACTGAACTTGGTTATATACGTTTAAAAATCTGTTAAAAATCGATTTACGAACGGATTGTCGTGATCAATGGCGCTTATTCTTCGTTATGGTTCAGCCTTCAAGAAAACAACATAAAACTAATTTCGGTTTTTACGCGTGTATTTTTAAAGAAGCCATTTATGCCATTTATTTTTCAACTTTGACGAAGTGTAGCTTTTGAACTAATGAATGGAACTCAATGATGTGCATAAGAAAGTTAAAGGGCATTCTATTACCTGTAAAATGAGTCTTTGATGACCGAATTCGGTTTATCACAACTCGAGTTAGAAAACAAAAAAGTGCGAAAAACGTTAAAAAAAAATTGGTACCATAGAAAAAATTTTAAGTGCCCTTTTCTTAATCAGGGAGATGTATCTTACCGGAAAACAAAGGTTTCCTGAAAGGCGTATTTTATCAATTTTCTTTTGTAAACTGGTGCTAGCGAACAGTATTAAGAAAATACACGCGGTGATTTCGAAATGAGTAATTGTAACTAAATAAGTAACATATGGGGTGTAGTGCTAGCTACGAGGCCTTCGACTACGTATTTATTTACTTAATTTAACAATTCATTTATTTACTTAATTTAAAATTTTTTTTTAACATTAGGTTTACATATAATTTAAATTTGAGGGAGGTGAGGAGTTTTTATATGCTATGATATAATTTATTTTCTTTTAAATATGTAATTATTGTTATGATGTTTTCTATTGATGGGTTTCTAAAGTACTGTATGGCGTTAATGTTTTTGAGGTTATTTAGTTTTGTTTGGGCTATGGCGGGGCACGAATTAAGGATGTTATTTGGTATCAATTGGGGCATGCGTAAGTCAAATTGGGCAGTTTTGTGGGGTGGTGCGATCTAAATAATATTTATGTGTCAGGTTTGTATGTCCTAGGCGCAGTCTAGTAAATTTAATTTGATCAAGGCGAGTTATTTGTTGTTGTGTTACGTTTGAGTAGAAAGATGTGTGTGTGTTATTTGTGTTGATGTTTTGGTACCAATTATTGCATTTAAAAAGTATGTTATTTTTGGTTTCGTTGAGTTGCTGTTTTAAGAATTTGTTAATGTCTTTTGTGCTTAAGTTTTGTGTGTATATTAGTGACATATTTCAATTAATTATTATTATTATTCAAGCTTCAAGGATGTTTAAGATCTGAGCTGATTGTATTGAAGAGTAGGGAGGTAAACTTCCGAGTGCTAAGGTTTCTGTTTCTGTGGTGATTGCGAATGTTGTTATGGAGTTTTTTTGGGATCCGTCGGATATTTTGCTTCTCTAAGGAGTGTTGTTTTTTTTTGGTATGTTTCTGGTGTTGTTTTATTTATGTTTTGGAGGATTTTAATTTGTTGATTATTTTTGGTTTGTAGAGGGTATGTTGTATTTATGACATATTGTTATTGAGCGCTGAGTTGTTGAGGTCCATTATTTCGTGTTCTTTTTTGGTTTAACTAATTTATGAATCGGGGCCTCTTTTGAGTGTAACAAGGACTTAAAGATTTTTGCTGTTAGATGATCACGCTTTTATTCTATTGTTGGTGTATCTGTTTCGTATAAAAGATTGTGAATAGGTGTTGTATAAAATGCTCCCAGAGATAGCCGGATTGCGGTGTTAAATGATGTTTTTAGTTTGTTTAGAAAACTCTGAGGTTTGTCCATATATGTGAAGTCCGTAGTCAATTTTTGATACTAGAATGGCTTTTGTGACATTTAGCAGGGTACGTGTGTTACAGTTAAATCTAGGGCTGGCAGGCATTTTATGATGTTCAGTTTGGAGGAGAGTGCAGGGATGAGAGCATTGATATGGGTGTTCCAGTTGTATGTTTTGTTAATCCAAAGTCCAAGGACTATGATTGATGTTGTGTTGTTTATAATGGTGTTGTTGCAGGTGATAGTGCAGTTACAGTTGTGTTTTTTATTAATTTGTAGGTGCTGCCATTTTGTTGGAGAAAGAGAGTCACCTGAGTAGTTGCCCCAATTTCCGATGTCTAGAAAGAGTGTGTTTAGGTTGTAATTTCTGTTTTTGTTTTTTCCTTAGCTTTATTATTGTTTAGGCCCACTGTCCGGCGAATCTGGACTGGCCTCGCTATCCAGCTGCACCAGGTGCACCGCTCTACCGCTCTCCCGCTCTCCCGCTCTCTCGCGCTCCCGCTCTCCTGCGCTGTTGCTAGCTCCCTCCATGAAGTCTCCGCTGCGCTTTGGAGCGCAGAGCGGAGCTTAGACTAAGCCAGTTCGATTTCTGAAGTTCAGTTGAATAAACCGCGGTCGTACCCCCGCCTACTTTTACCCAGTTAACTTTTGTGCGTACTTCTTTTCGATTAAGGGGCAAACGCGTTCGAGTGGTTTCTCCCCTACAGCTTCCGCAGCACCAGCAGCAAACCGCACCACCCGCAAGCCACCGGAGCCCAGCGAAGCAGCCCGCCGACGCCGCCAGTTTTCCCGCCGTCGCCTCCCACGCCATTCCACCAGCGCCACCACGGTACCCCGCTACCCCCCGGCGTACATTTTGGTCCTTCGAGCCGGATAAGATAAGTAAAGCTTTTCGTCTTATTAATTGCCGATCTGCAGTCAGCCACTCGAAAATATAATTCGATTGACTTTCTGTACGATTTGTCCAAAATCCTAGTCCGATTAAATCCGACAACGGCAATTCCTTCTTCGATTTTCCTTTTGCTACGTGCGGCCATATTGCCAATTTTTTCCGACTCCTTTTTTAATTGCATTTGGCCGCTCATCCATACTTACATACACATATACAAAATCGAGAAAAAATTCCAAGCTTAGAGAAAATATTGTGCAAATATAAGCCAAGCATACAGTGAGAATTATTAAATTTCTAGTGTTCTGCCAATTCAGGCCCCCAAAACTTTTCAAGATTTTTCTCTCTGTATATCCGCAGCCGCTAAAATACTTGCACATATTTTTTCGTTTTTCCAAATACAGTCCACACACAATAAATCGAAAACTTCCACAACAACACATACCCCGCCGGCAATAATTATTTAATAAATTTAAAACCCGCGAAAATTACATACATACAAATATATTACATACATACAAATATCTACATCCATACAAATATCTACATCCATACAAATATCTACATATATACACATATCTACATACAGTCACATATAATTTTTAACTCCACCATCCCGTTCCGACTAATTAAAGTTTTCCGTCGGCCATCCGGTAAAAAATAATATAATACAAAAATTACACCAACCGACGTGAAAATTTTTTGGTCATTGTGTTTTATTTACCATCAAACTTTTTAGTATTTTTTGGTATTTGGTATTTACTCCGTAAAATTTATTTTATTTAAACGGGAAAAATACCAGCACTCCACTGCATGCATAGCATCATCCGTCCACCATTTTTTTGGAATATTTTTAGTATTTTTCCCTCGAAATATTAAATCAAATTAAAGCAATACTCCAATATTAAATAATCAACCGATCGCATCCTCCGGCCAACAAATTTTGGTATTTTTTCTTCATTTAGAAGTTTAAATAAAGGCGAAAATATTACAATTACTTCACCGGGGACTATATATATACACATAGTTGGCATTTTTCCCCCTCAATTTATTTAAACGCAAAAAATACCTGCAAAAATATACCAAACTTGATCCCAACCATAATACATATACCAAAAGGCTTAAATATTATAGTATTACTTCTCAACGGGTGATATTCGAACTCATCACTCACTGTTCCTAATCCGTATTATTGGGTTTAATTCCGCAAAGTAACCAGGTCGGTACTTGCTTCCAATTTCTATTTCTCCGATCCACTACTTTTTTTGTCGACACCTCGTTCCACTGTTCCAGAAGTTGGCCAGGTTTCCTATTTATCCGACATAAACAAAGGCGAACAGATTCAGACCCAAATAAAGGTAATTTCTCTTTAAATGTCCGCTGGAAGTGATAACAACAAGTTGTCTATTCCACCTGCCGTAGTCCCAGGCATATCCGTAGATCCGCCCACACCCGAACTAACTGCCAAGACCTCGTCGCCCCGAAAAAGGGTCACCCGTGCAATCGTCAAAACGGCACTAACACCTTCCCAGATCGCTCTAAGCAAATTTACTGAGGTCTCAGATCGGCTGAGTGAATTTGAATCCAGAGCAAACACTCCCTCGCCGATCCCTCCTACTCTGTCCATGCTGAACATCCGCCGCGAAGAAATACGCGCGTTATGGGACCGCATCAAGGCAGAACACGATGAATGCACCGGGTGCATAGCAGAAGCCGGAGACAGTGCGGATGATAGTTTGCCAGTTCTCAAGGCTAAATACGGCTACTGCTATTCCGTTTACGAGAGATGTAAGGCTCAGATCGCGGATATGATAGCCCAGCCTCCCCAAGTTCAAGCTGTTCCTACCCAGACTTACATTCCCTCTGGATGTCGGCTGCCTCCGTGCGATACCGAGGTTTTCACCGGAGATTATCTGCGGTGGCCGAACTTTAGGGCATTTATATAAACAATCCAAGGCTGACGCCAGTCGAAAAATTGTTTCACCTAAATGCCAAAACAAGCGGCGATGCACACACGCCGCTCAGCTTGGGCTAACCTAACTGAGCGTTTCGAAATCAAGCGGTTGTTAGTAAATAGCCAATTGAAAATACTTTTCAATGTGCAGTCCGTTAATCAGGAATCTGGGTCAGCTATCCGTGAACTTCAACGTACCATCCAGGGTTGCCTTACGGCTTTAGAAATGTCCGCAATTGAAACCGAAAATTTGGATTGTCTCCTAGTGTACATGTGCTCCTCCAAACTTCCTAAGCTCACGATATCCTTGTGGGAACAGTCCCTGCACAATAAGGCAGAGATTCCGACGTGGCAGGAACTGAACGCCTTCCTTACGGAGCGTCACCGGACCTTAGAAGCCATAGACGACGTACGGCCGTCAGGCTCGAGTCAATCTCTGCCAAAAACATCCGCCCCCACAGCAGTGCCTTGAAGAATAATTTCTTACGAGACAAGGGTAGCACCCAAGCCAAAAGGATGTGACCTTTGTAAGAAGGAAAACCATCCTGTCCGCACATGTGCACGGTTCCTCCAGTTGACGGTCGACGAGCGTTCGGCATATATAAAGAGGAAGCAGCTGTGTCTGAACTGCTTCACACGAGGGCATCAGCTGCGTGATTGTGAAAGCACTCATAGCTGCTTTACGTGCCGCGGCCGCCATCACACCTTACTACACAGAGGCAACTCCTCCCAATCGCCTTCGAATCCCGCCCCAAGACCCAGATCAAGACCAAGTACACCAGTTGCCACCGCTTCCCGGTCCAAGGACTCTACAGTCCAAAATTACTTCGCGATGGGGTATAGATCCGTCTTGCTGGGCACCGCCATAATTGACATATGTCACCTGGGGTCGAATTTTAAAGCTCGTGCCTTGATAGATTCAGGATCAGAGGCAACCTTTATTTCTGAGCGGCTTTTCAAACTAATTAAGTTGCCTCATCAGGTAATCTGAGCCCAAGTATCAGGCTTAAACCAGACAGTATCCGCTGAATCAAAAAAGCTCTGTCAGTTTACCATCCGTTCTCCGACCAGGCCTGGCTTGCAAATAAACACGACGGCCTATGTTCTTCCTCAATTAGCTGGAAACCTTCCATCTTGTCTGATTCCGCAACAGTTTCTACGGGATCTTCCCGAACTGTCACTAGCGGATCCAAAGTTCTACGAGAGCGCACAGATAGATATTCTGGTCGGGGCCGACATACTGCCATCCATTCTCCTAAGCGGCACCCGGCCGAACATTTGTGGCTCTCTCCTCGGTCAAGAAACCATTTTCGGGTGGATTGTAACAGGTCCCGTTTCTGCTCCAAGGGAAAATCAGATTTCCGTTTTTTCCACACGAATCTCCCACACAGTTGACGCGTCCCTGGATAGGCTTCTCACCAAATTTTGGGAGGTGGAGGATCTGCCAGTAAAAGTGACAAAATCTTCGGATTTGACATGTGAGGAAAATTTTCTCCGAACGACTACGAGAGACGATAACGGCAGGTATGTCGTAAGTCTTCCGTTTCGTGATCCTCAGAACGTAAAATCCGCCCTCGGTCACTCCAGATCCTCCGCGTTGTCGCAGTTCCTAAGAACCGAGCAACGCCTAAAGAGGGACTGTCAGCTGAAAGCCAAATACGACTCCGTGATTCAAGAATATCTCGACCTCAATCACATGAAAGAAGTCCGTCCTACCCATAATTCTGACAGTTATTACCTTCCGCATCATGCCGTGCTCAAGCCGGAAAGTACAAACACCAAGCTACGTGTGATTTTCAGTGCCTCCAGCCCTTCAGAGAAAGGGGTCAGTTTTAATGATATCCTTCATGCTGCCCCAATCTTACAGTCCAATCTGACTATCCAGATCCTGAAGTGGCGATATTTCCAATACGTCTACAGTGCCGATATCGAGAAAATGTATCGGCAGATACAGGTAGATCCGGAGCATTCCCCGTTCCAGCGCATTTTATTCCGCAACAGCGAGGGGCACATTCGAGATTTCGAATTACAGACGGTAACTTTTGGAGTCAATTGCGCGCCATTCCTGGCCATTCGAGTCCTGCAACAGTTGGCAACTGACGTGCAGCTCAGCCATCCAAGAGCGAGCAATGTCATTCGAAATAATATGTATGTAGACGATGTCCTTTCGGGAGCTGACTCCGCCAAGGACGCTAAGTCCATTGTTCGCGAGCTACAAAGTGCTCTAGATTCCGCGGGGTTTCCACTGAGAAAATGGACCTCCAACAACAAAGAAATATTAGCTCATATCCAAAGCGATCATCTTCTGACAGCCGACTTCCTCGAGATCGACACTGAGAGCACAGCCAAAACTCTCGGCGTACGATGGAAGGCGACGTCCGATGAGTTCTTTTTCGTCCCACCAGATTTAGCAACGGAAATCTCCCACACGAAACGACAAGTCCTTTCCCAAATTGCCAAGCTATTTGATCCAGCAGGCTGGCTCGCTCCATTTGTTGTGTGTGCCAAAATCTTTATGCAAGAGATTTGGCTTCAGGATCTAGGCTGGGACGATAAACTTCCAATTGAGCTGTGCCAAAGGTGGAACAGCTTTCTCCAGAGCTATTCGGTCCTAGACCAGGTCAGAATACCCAGATGGGTTTCCTTCCGTCCAGAGTTCCGCGTAGAGCATCACGGATTCTGTGACGCCTCGCAAAAGGCATACGGTGCTGCGATCTATGTGCGCGTAGAAGTGGGCCATAAGACGATGGTGCACTTGCTCACGGCCAAGACGCGTGTGGCGCCAGTCAAAACGGTGTCCCTTCCCAGGCTGGAGTTATGTAGGGCTCTCCTTTTGTCCGAGATGGCCGAAGCCATTCTTCCAAATATGCCGAGGCTGACCTCAAAATTCCATTGTTGGACCGATTCCACGATTGTGCTAGCATGGTTAGCCAAACCAGCGTGCCATTGGACTACGTTCGTTGCCAACAGGGTGACGAAGATCACCGAGTCCACTGAGGCGGCCAAGCGGTCGCACGTTCAATCCGAACATAATCCAGCTGATTTGGCTAGTCGAGGAGTTCCCCTTCAAGAGCTGGTGGATAACCCGCTTTGGTGGCATGGACCCACTTGGCTGCAACGTCCACGCGATCATTGGCCCAGCCAGGGAACCGACCTGCCGGTGAGTGAGATCGAAAAGCGTGCCGTTAAAGTCCATGTGGCGTCTATGCCGTCAGAAGATTTCCTAGATCGCTTTTCCAATTTAGATAGAGCTTTGCGGGTCCTCGCGTATGTCCATCGATTTATCCAACGATGTCGAAGACAATCAACGCCTTCCGGGGTCCGTCTAGAGGCCCAGGACGTTGCCGCCGCGGAAGAACTCATGACGATTTGCACTCAGCGCAGGTATTTTTCTGAAGAATACCGCTGCTTGAGTCAGAAGCGTCCTTTGCCCGCGGCGAGTTCGATTATCTCCCTGAACCCCTTTCTAGATAAGAAAGGGGTAATCAGGGCATGCGGCCGCGTAACGGCCTCTGACAGTTTGCGGTATGATGAACGACATCCGATAATCCTGCCGTACGAATGTGCACTCTCACGGCTTCTGGTCAAATTCACGCATCTCATTACGTTACATGGTGGCAACCAGTTAGTGGTGCGTCTCACTCGGTCCAGATACTGGGTTCCGAGAATAAAGAACTTGGTGAAGGCAGTGGTTAACTCCTGCAAGGTCTGCGTTATCCACAAAAAGAGATTGCAAGTCCAGATGATGGGAAGTTTTCCGAAAGAGCGAGTGTCCTTTTCCCGCCCGTTCACGTACACAGGGATGGACTACGCCGGCCCGTTTGACATAAAAAATTATACCGGAAGAGCTTGTCTCATTACGAAAGGGTATGTGTTGGTTTTCGTTTGTTTTTCTACAAAGGCCATCCATCTAGAGCCTACATCCGACTTAAAGACTGAAAAGTTTCTTGCCGCTTTCGCTCGTTTCGTCTCTAGAAGAGGGTGTCCTCGCCAAGTCCAATCCGACAATGGAAAGACCTTCGTCGGCGCCTCCACCGTGCTTTCCCGAGACTTCCTGCAAGCCGTTAAGGAGTCTGTGACCGATGCCTATAGTCATCAGCACCTCACCTGGCAATTCATTCCTCCTGGGGCACCCCATATGGGAGGCCTATGGGAAGCTGGTGTCAAGAGCTTCAAGACCTTGTTTTACAAGTCCACCGCTACGCGGAAGTACACCTTTGAAGAGCTGTCCACCCTCCTAGCGAGAATCGAAGCTTGTCTGAATTCCAGACCGCTATCTCCCATGTCCGAGGATCCAACTGATCTCTTACCGTTGACACCAGGGCACTTTCTTGTTGGTGGACCTCTTCTATCCATAGTGGAACCTGAAGTAAAGGGCGAATCCAAGTCCATTCTGAACCGTTGGCAGCACTTAAAGTCTCTCAATCAACAATTCCGCACTCGATGGAAGGATGAGTACCTTAAGGAGCTCCACAAGCGCAACAAGTGGCAAGTCCCCACAGAAAATCTGCGTGTTGGCGATCTGGTCGTCATTAAGGATGACAATTTGCCCTCAAATGAGTGGCGACTCGGAAGAATATACTCCGTTTTTCCGGGAGCCGATGGTAATGTCCGCGTGGTCGACATTCGTACGACACGCGGCATTGTCAAACGTCCAGTGACCGAGGTGGTTCTTCTTCCAAGGGAGCCGTCCAAAACTACCTCGTAACGAGCCGCGTTTCTTACACACCCTAGTCCGTAGCCATTATCCACGTCAGTGTTAATCAGCCCTGTTTGTTTTTTCCTTATCCACACTCTAAACAGGAAAATGGCTCCCCGTCCACGTAGCGCTCAGGCTCTGGATAGCAGACGTACTCGAGGTACTCAGTCCTACCGATGCCGAGTCTGCCGCGGAATCCATCCTCTTCGGAAGTGTCAGAGGTTCCTAAAGCTGAGCGCAGAGAAGCAGCTGCGGGCAGTGGTTATTAACAAGTACTGCGCGAACTGTCTCGCACACGAGCACTCCACTGGGAGCTGTCGTAGCGGTGACCGGTGCAGAACGTGCAACCGGAATCATCACACGCTGCTGCACATGCATGACCTTGTTTCCCGGAAAAAGTCCGGCTCCAAGCAAAAGTCCCGCTCCAAGCAACAGCCCGCTTCTCCGCAGCGTTCGCGCCGGCAAGATCCGCCAACTCGCCAAACGCCTGCTCCTCCACCGCGCTCAGCATCCTCGACACCAGCTCCGTCGCTCGCCGCACTTCTCCAGCGTCATAGCGTTAATGTCCTCCCGACTGCTGTGGTGATCGTCGAGACCGGAGAGAAGAAGTTCGACACCGCCGCACTCATCGATCCGTGCACCCCGACAAGCTCCATCGATGCATCCCTGGCCGCCGCGTTGCGTTTGCCGACAACGAACGTGGGCGACGAGAGCATATGAACGCGACGATTCGTTCGAAGGTCGACGAGGCCGTCAAGCTGGAGGTGGTCCTCAAGATCGAGCCGAACGTGCGCATCCGCACTCCCATCCGTGCGCTCAGTGAGAGCGTCGTCCAATAATTTAAGGAGCTACCGCTCGCGGATGAGGTTTTCCACCGGCCAGCCACGATTTCATTGATCCTGGGTGCGGACGTCTACCCGAAGGTGATAAAGCCGGGCTTCCACATGGTCGACGAGGGACTGCCAGTAGCCCAGAAGACGGTGTTCGGGTGGATCGTCTCCGGCGCCTGTACGCAGGCTTGAGGCGTAGGCGGCTGGCCGAAGTTCCGTCTCCGTTATTTTTTGCAACGCTAGCGATTGCAAGGGGGGCGGAATGTTCAGGCCCACTGTCCGGCGAATCTGGACTGGCCTCGCTATCCAGCTGCACCAGCTGCACCGCTCTACCGCTCTCCCGCTCTCTCGCGCTCCCGCTCTCCTGCGCTGTTCCTAGCTCCCTCCATGAAGTCTCCGCTGCGCTTTGGAGCGCAGAGCGGAGCTTAGACTAAGCCAGTTCGATTTCTGAAGTTCAGTTGAATAAACCGCGGTCGTACCCCCGCCTACTTTTACCCAGTTAACTTTTGTGCGTACTTCTTTTCGATTAAGGGGCAAACGCGTTCGAGTGGTTTCTCCCCTACAGCTTCCGCAGCACCAGCAGCAAACCGCACCACCCGCAAGCCACCGAAGCCCAGCGAAACAGCCCGCCGACGCCGCCAGTTTTCCCGCCGTCGCCTCCCACGCCATTCCACCAGCGCCACCACGGTACCCCGCTACCCCCCGGCGTACAATTATTATAAAAAAATCGTCTGCATATGCGCTGAAGTTAATTTGTTTGTGTAGGGAGATCAAATGCTCTTGCAAAGTCGAGAGAGACGAGTGAGATGTGCTTTTTGTGTTTAGTGACTTCGTTATGAGATGGTCTACAAAAAGAAGACTATCTGAAGTCGATTTTCCTTTTTTGAAGCCGAATTGGTTTGGATGAATAAGTTTATTGTTGGTTAAAAACCACCAAAGTCTTTGCGATATTATTTTGTCCAATATTTTTCCTATGCAGCAGTTAAGAGAAATGGGTCTGTTGGAGGTAATGTCTGTTTTATTCTTATTTGGTTTGAGTATGGGTATTATGATGCTCGTTTTGTATGATTGTGGGATGTATGTGTTAAAAATTTTGTTAAATTGGGATACTATTCTATCTTATACTATTGACGAGCTATTTTTGATCATCGGGTATGACTATCTATTGAGTCCTGGTGTAGATCCTTTCCAGGATTGTAAGGCTATTGTAAGTTCTATTTTTGTTATGTTTTTTTCTATTTGTGTTGCAGATGTAGTTGGGTTGTGGTTTATAATTATTGGTTTATATTTGTGAGATGTGAATTGTAGGCCGAAATTGTAATCTGTGGCAATCTGTGTTAGTTGTGTTTTTACGCAGTGTATTTGCTTACATTGATTTAAACCACAGAATGATCCATTGTTGTTCCAAATTGTTGATGTCGGTGTGTTACTTTGTATAGTAGATGTAAATGCAATGGTGGCTTCACTAACGCACTTAAGTGCGCTCTTTGTATTAATATTTTGTTGATGGTGGCTGCTTCTTTGTTGACGTTTGTAGTTATGGGGTATATGTTGTTTAGGTTTGTAGTAAAGTCAGAGAAAGTAAGTAAGTACCTTGGCTCACAAGACGAACTGCAGGAGAAAGTTTTAGGAATGGGGTGACTGCCCGAGTCGGACATGCTAACGTTTGTAATCAGGCCCGAGTTGTTGCAGAAGGGGTCAGATGGCTCTCATACCAAATTGTTGAGTATCGATATTTCCATTTTCGATCCACTCGGGCTTCTTGGATTTTTGAACGTTCATGCTAAAATTATTCCGCAAAATGTATGGAGGTCTGGCGTGAACTGGGACGACGCAATGAAGGAATCGGATGAGACTGACTGGATGAAATGGCAAGCCTTTCTGCCAAAACTGAATGATCTGCGCATCCCTCGCTCGAGTAATTTTAAGAGCCTGCAAATATGTGCGGTCTACATACATCGTGGTAAGGAGATCCGCTGCTCTCTATCGGCATCGAAAACCAGAGTAGCACCTTTGAAACCCATATCAGTACCAAGAATGTAGTTAATGGCTGTGGTTTTGATATTGCGCCTCGCTAAATGTTTGGAACCTGAGCGTATTTTAGACAGATTCTCAAGATGTTCTGTTTTGGATAAAATAAGATGCTCGGGAATACCCGCAATTTGTAGCTTTACGAGTCGGAGAAATTTTTGAAGGATCCGAAGTTTGTAAATGGCATTGGGTACCATCGAAACTAAATGTAGCGGATGAAGGTACCAAATGGACAAAAAAATGTTGAGGTAAATAGTTCAATAAGATGGTTCTCCGAACAGAATTATCTGTTGCAAGATGAGTCGGGGTTGCCACTCAGAAATGAAATGTCGAAAACTAGAGACACCCAAGTATTGTACCACAAGAAGGAAACTCAGATGTGGCATCTGTGATGCCGGATCAGATACATTTCAGCAAATTGAAGCGTCTGGGTGCTGCCCAAAAGAGAGTGTTAGAATTTGCTTCCGTTTAGGCGGAATGTCGAAATGGATGCAATTTTCATACGGACATGTGAAGAGGAAGAATTTTTTGACGAAATCCAATGCCTCAAGGAAGGGGACTGCATGACAAACCGAAAAAGCATTATATATAATTGCTTGCCATACCTGGACCCAGTTGGAGTGCTGACCACAAAATTATAGTAGAGTATCACCACCGGAAGTACCATCATCTACATGCAGAAATAGTAGTCAACGAAATAAGACAAGACTATTGGAAACCAGGCCTGCGAGCCCTTGTAAAGGAAATCACCAAAAACTGCCCGTGTGCTGAATCAGGTGAGCGCAATCTATTCCGCCGATGATGGGAGAATTACCAAAGGAAAGTCTGTCGCCACATACCCTCCCATTTACGTTTACTGGAGTGGCCCTTTTGGACCGATTGAAGTGGCTGTTGGATAGCGTCGCAAGAAGAGATGGGGAGTAGACTTTTTTGGACCGGTTGAAGTGGCTGTGGGAAGGCGTCGCGTGAAGAACTGGGGAGTGTTTGTGGGCGTTTGAGTGGGCGTCTAAGCATTATAGCTATTTACAAGACCAATACATTTCAGTTAACATTTATTATATAGCTTTAAAACTGTAGGACCCACTGTTTGGAGGTTGTGGGCGTTTGAGTGGTCGTGACAAATTTTTTTTAAAATCAATCGATAGCTATTTACGAGACCAATAAATTTCAAGTAAAATGTGTACATAGCCTTAAAAGTGTAGAAACCACAGTTTTAGGAGGTTCTTGGGCGTAAGAGTGGGCGAGGAATATTCGTATACGAAGCTGAGTAATCTAAATCTGAAATCCCAACTCTCTAGCTTTGATAGTTTCCGAGATATTAGAGTTCATTTGGACAACTTTTTTAAGTTTGTGGGCGGGTTGTGGGCATTAGAGAGCAGGGCATTGCAGTAACAATTTTTTTCCAGCTTAAGAACTGTAAACACAAGAGTTTTGGGAGGTTCGTGGACGTAAGAGTGGGCGTGGTATATTCGCGTAACAAACTTGCGCTGCATACGAAGCTGAGAAATCTAAATCTGAAATCCTAACTCTCTAGCTTTGCTAGTTTCCGAGATATCTTTAGCTTTGATAGTTTCCGAGATATCACAGCTCATTTGGACGATTTTTTTAAGTTTGTTGGTGGATTGTGGACGTTCAACAGATAGGTATTACCGAGGCCAACACATTTCAGTTTTTTGTTTTCTAGCTTAAGAACTGTAGGAGCGACAAATGTAGGTGGTTCGTGGGCGTTACGTAGACTCGGCATATTCGCGTTACAAACTTGCGCTGCGCACAAGGCTTAGGAATCTAAACCTGTAGTCCCAATTCTCTAGCGTTGATAGTTTCGGAGATACCAGAGTTCATATGTACGACTTTTTTAAAATATGGGCGGCTTGCGGGCGTTTGAGTGAGCGTGGCAACATTTTTATACCCTTGCAGAGGGTATAATGATTTCAGTCAGAAGTTTGCAACGCAGTGAAGGAGACGTTTCCGACCCCATAAAGTATATATATTCTTGATCAGCATCATTAGACGAGTCGATCTAGCCATGTCCGTCTGTCCGTCTGTCCGTCCGTTTCTACGCAAACTAGTCTCTCAGCTTTAAAGCTATCGGGCTGAAACTTTCCCAAAAGTCTTATATCTTTTGCAGGTAGTATATAAGTCGGAACCAGCCGGATCGGACAACTATATCTTATAGCTCCCATAGGAATTCTCTGAAAAAAAAATGTTAAAAAATTATATCTTTGGTGCTTTTTAACATATTACCTCCTTTCCTTGGAAATAACATTTTTTAATTAGTTTTGAATTTCGAATTAAATTTGATCAAAATCGGAAGACTATATCATATAGCTGCCATAGGAACGATCGTAAAATTGGTGGGAAAATAATATAAAACAAATTATAGCTTCGGTGTTCCTTAACATATAGCATCCTACGCTTGGAAATAACATTTTTTAATTAGTTTTGAATTTCGAATTTAATTTTATCAAAATCGGACGACAATATCATATAGCTGCCAAAGGAACGATCGTACAATTGGAAATAATGGACGACTCTAACATATAGCTGTCAAAGAAACGGTCAGCGAAATAATGAAATATTTATTATACCCTTGCATTTATTATTATACCCGTTACTCGCAGAGTAAAAGGGTATACTAGATTCGTCGGAAAGTATGTAACAGGCAGAAGGAAGCGTTTCCGATCCCATAAAGTATATATATTCTTGATCAGGATCACTAGCCGAGTCGATCTAGCCATGTCCGTCTGTCCGGATGAACGCTGAGATCTCGGAAACTATGAGAGCTAGGCTATTGAGATTTGGCGTGCAGATTCCTGAGCTTCTTACGCAGCGCAAGTTTGTTTCAGTAGACTGCCACGCCCACTCTAACGCCCACAAACCGCCCAAAACTGTGGCTCCTACAGTTTTGATGGTAGATAGAAAATTTTAACTGAAATGTATTAGTCTTGTCAATACCTATCGATTGACCAAAAAAAGTTTGCTACGCCCACTCTAACGCCCACAAACCTCCAAAGAAAAAAGCTATGACGTCAGAGCCAGACAATGCGAAATGTTTTTACGCGTGTATGTGTGTGTATGTAAATAGTTGCCGGCCGAACTTAGCGGCAAAGAAAAAAGACCTGCCGGCGCTCAGAGAGAGCAAAGTGCGCGGATAACTTATTCTATTGAATAATGAACCCTTTATCTATTTGTCCCATTGACGGGCAAAAACCTTTAAAGATCTGTACATCTTTATTTATCTCTTTCAAAGAATATGAATAAGCTTAATAAATACCTATAGATTGTCGCAAAAAAACATTTCCGTTTCCAGTCCAATGCTCCCAAACCAAAGTAGTTAGGACAAGCCTTGACACTAGAGCCAGAAAACGACATACATACATACATACATACATACATGTATGTGTTTATGCATGTGTGGATGTAAAAAATTGCAATTTAATATCCGCGCCAAATAGAATTCTTTCAAACAAAGCTATTCAACCAAATATTTTGAAATACAGAATGTGCCTTAAAATTGTGTATGTTTAGCAAGCATACATAAATATAAATGTTTTTTGTCTATTTTATGTGTTGCTTTCTCATTCTTGGCGCTGGCTGAAACAAAACCAGAGCCGAGAAATGAGAGCAAGGGAGAGGGAACAAAGTGCGCGGCTAACTTATTTTAAAGTTTGTTATCTGAGTAACGGGTATCTAATAGTCGAGGTACTCGACTATAGCGTTCTTCCTTGTTTTTATATTATTTTTTTGTAATTGATTTTTTTAACCATGTCCGTCTGTCTTAAAGCTATCGCGCTTTTCCAAAAGTCTACTTTCTTATGCAGAAAGTATATAAGTCGGAACCAGCCTGATCGGACAACTATATCTTATAGCTCCCATAGGAATAATCGAAAAAAAATTTTTTATTATACCTACGCTTGGAAATAAGATTTTTTAATTAGTTCTGAATTTCGAATTTAAAATTTAAAAATAAAATGAAACAAATTATATCTTCGGTGTTTCTTGGCATATTATTATCTAGCATAAGATGGGAATAACATTTTTTGTATTTTTAAGAATTTCGTATTTAAATTTAATTTAAATCGGACGACTCTAACATATAGCTGTCAAAGAAACGGCCAGCGAAATAATGAAATAATTATTTAAAAAAAATTATTTTTGCTTTGTTGATTTTGATCGTATTTTCCTCTACACTGGGTATAGATTATTTTAACTTTTCAGAATTACGAAACTAATTTTACACAATAAACTGACGACTATAATATTTTGCTGAATGGGGTGGTGTTAGGACACGAATAACATGGATACAGGTGTCCAAATTATAAGGTAGGATACCCGTTTTTCCTATTTTAGATTACAGAAATAACCTTAACAAGGTTGCCACGAAGCTAGATAACAGGTAATAATGCAGTTATTACGCAATCCTTAAATTAGGTAATCAACTTGGCTTACCTAATTTACCAACGAATTGTCCCTAAAATCAGGCATTGTCCGCCATCGAAAGGGTTATATGAAGGTTAATAGCAGGTATGATTCAAACCTATATATTGACTCGTAATCCTAATCCCCGGATTAGTCTGTAAAAACCAGTTGCCGAGTGACAACGTGTACATTGTTGTGTGTATCTTTTATATTCAATTAATATAAACACACCGAAAGTATAAGGTGAAAAGTGAATGCAAATCCACCAAAAAGTACAAGGTGAAATGTGAATATAAGCCCATAAAAAAGTAAAAAGTGATTAAAAATCCACCAAAAGGTACAAGGTGAAAAGTGAAAAAAATGTGTAACAAAATAATAAAGTATTATTATATTTTTTTCCTTTGATACGTATTTCTATAAAGTAAAACAGGATTCATAAATTCGTATCACATAAGTGTCTTCTGGTGAAATTCAGGTGGAACATCAATAAATATTTACCAGAATCCCGACCAAAGAGATTTTGAAAATCTTTGACAAATTATAACCCCTTAACTTTTATACAATTATTTTTTAACAGCAAAATAAAGAGAATGCCGAGCCCAATATGCTCAAAATACGTCACAAATAAGGACTCATAAAGCGCAGCACATTGCCTTGGCGCGTACAAGTAATTTGGAGGTAGCAGAAGAAGCTCGCTCGCGAAATTCCGCTACTCGCTCTCAGAGAAGGAGAAGCGAAAGAATTCGAGCCAGCGAACGATTGAGGAACACTGACAATCGCGCGCGAGGAAAATCGAGGACTCGAGCGCACACGGGACGCTGAAGCGCACGCAAGCGCCAGGTCGAGTTCCGAAGAGCGACGTCGACAGCAGGTGCGAAATACTGCTGACCATGCTACCTGGAGATCGATCGGGGAAAATCGAGGACTCGAGCGCACACGGGACGCTGCAGCGCGCGCAATGGTCAGGTCGGATTCCGAGGAGCGACGACGAGAGCAGTCGCGAAACACTGCTGATCATGCTACCTGGAGATCGATCGGGGAAAATCGAGGACCCGAGCGCGCACGTGACGCTGTAGCGCGCGCAATGGTCAGGTCGGATTCCGAGGAGAGACGACGAGAGCACTCGCGAAACACTGCTGATCATGCTACCTGGAGATCGATTGGGGAAAATCGAGGACCCGAGCACGCACGGGAAGCTGTAGCGCGCGCAATGGTCAGGTCGGATTTCGAGGAGCGACGACGAGAGCAGTCGCGAAACACTGCTGACCATGCTACCTGGAGATCGTTTGGAGAAAATCGAGCAACGGAGCGCGCACGTGACGCTGTAGCGCGCGCAATGGTTAGGTCGGATTCCGAGGAGCGAGGACGAGAGCAGTCGCGAAACACTGCTGATCATGCTACCTGGAGATCGATCGAGGAAAATCGAAGACTCGAGCGCACACGGGACGCTGCAGCGCACGCAAGCGCCAGGTTGAATTCCGAAGAGCGACGACGACAGCAGGTGCAAAATACTGCTGACCATGCTACGTGGAGATCGATCGAGGAAAATCGAGGACCAGAGCGCGCACGGGACGCTGTAGCGCGCGCAATAGTCAGGTCGGATTCCGAGGAGCGATGACGAGAGCAGTCGCGAAACACTGCTGACCATGCTACCTGGAGATCGATCGAGGACTCGAGCGCACACGGGACGCGGCAGCTCATAGGATCACCAGGAACAACCCTATCACTAGGACACAGGAGCAAAGGACCAACACAGTGCATCATCGGAACACAAGACTTCAGCAAAGATTTCGGGAACAACAAATTCAGGAAATGGCTGACGAGCGACTTCTCACATACAGGTCGAGTTCACCAAATCGACAGGCGGAATCTTCCAGACAGTCACAGCGCAATATTGCTGCAAGAGCACAACATTCAGAGGATGAACGAGAGGATCAACGGGAACGCCAGCGACGGAGGAGTCGAGCTACGGCAAGGGAACAATATCTTTGTAACATTAAGAACGGACCAACTAAGTTTTGTACGTGCTGTGGAGGAACGTGGTTTCCATCTCAGGTAAGTGTTTTGAACATACGTACTATTTCTTCCAACTATCCCAATTTTAGTTTAGACAATGCCTTTTATTTAAGCAGAAAGTTTCCGAGTCCGTCCGGCAAATATCAATTTTGCAGTACATGTCGTCAAGGCGTTTCCAAAGGTAGGATGCCATCCCTTTGTCTCTCTAACGGCTTCGACTTTCCAGAGATACCTGATTGCCTAAAAAACTTGACATGTCTTGAGGAGCGCCTTATTTCTCCTCGAATTCCCTTCATGCGCATTATATCCCTTGGATATGAAAGGCAATGCGGAATAAGAGGCGCTGTAGTCAATGTTCCAATTTCAGTACCTGATACTGTAGCGTACTCCCGCGCACCTTTGATTCGACCCATGTAATCCAGGTTCATTTAAAAAGAAAGTTAGAATATTCCCATAATTTCATGACGGAAACTATTCGACCCGCTCGGGTTATTCAAGCTGTGCGATACTTGGTTAACACTGAGCTCTACAGAAAGCACAACATTTCCTTTGACCGTGATTGGCTCAATCAAATGGGAGCCGAAGAAGAGATACCTTTCATCGCAGATGAATCTGACCGAGAAGTCGTAGAAGAGCTTCTTCGTCAACATTCTCATTCTCAATCAAATGACGCGCAAGAAGGTGATTTAAATCCCGGAGGTCATGAAACCCTATTAGAAAACGATGATATTGGACTTCAGCGTATTGCTATGGCTCCCGCAGAAAGCCGCATTCCAACAAATTTAACCCTTGACGACGACGCAGAAGAACTTTCCTTCCCAACTATTTCTTGCGGCGAAATATTCAAGGGGAATTCGACCTATGCAAAAAAAGCAAGATCGCAAATTCGCTTTTACAACCGTCGTTGCGCAGTAGTGCCCAAAGTCCTTTATATGTACAAATTTTATGAAATGCAACGAATTCAAAGTTCTATTTCCATTGCCCTACGAAAAAAAATCAGGTGCAGTAACTGCTGCAAATGTGAGGGATAATTCATTTGTTGACAGTCTTGTACAACATGACGATGGATTTCACATTCTAAAAGGCCTCCGTTCAGATCCAGCACACTGGGAGGCAGAAAAAAAGAAAGTTATAGCCATGATAAGACAATTTGGGTTGCCTACGTTCTTCATAACCCTCTCTGCTTCTGAATCTAAATGGAACGAACTCTTAGTTATTCTATCTCTTTTATTGGATAGCAGAGACATTACTGAGGAAGAGGCAGCAGATCTTTCTAGCGCTGAAAAAGCTAGATTAATTCGATCGGACCCAATAACGTGCTCCCGGTACTACAGGTTCCGGCAATTAATGAAATTACTTAAAAGCTCCGAGATATTTAATGAGTTAAGACTCGTCCATTATTATTGGAGGATCGAGTTCCAGCACAGAGGATCGCCGCACTTTCATGGCGTGTATTGGTTTTCTGGTGCCCCAAAGCTAGAAGGACCCGATAACGCCGAAGAGGTCTCCCGCTTTATTGATCGTTTCATTACTACCAGCGGGGACGATCCTGCAATTCATGAAGTAATTCAATATCAGCGCCATAATCACAGCGCTTCATGTTTAAGGGAACTGCGAGGACAACAATTATGCCGTTTTAATATGCCATACCCACCAATGCCTTAAGCTCTGGTTTTGTATCCATTTTAAGAAAACGAATCCAACGTTGAAGAATATAAAGAAATATTTAAAAAAGTTAAAGAGCTCCTAAAATCTGTTTCCGAAGAAGAATCGGCCATGTTTAAAATTATTGAATATTTTCTTAGCCGTCTTGAAATTTCATATGAGGACAAGCTCGCCATACGGTCTAACTTAAAAAAGCCCCAAGTATTTCTTCGTCGCCAATTTTCTGTTAGGTTGCTAAATTCTTATAATAGAAATATTTTAGGCTTGCATAGAGCAAACATGGATATTTAATTCATTCTAGATGGTTACGCCTGTTGTAGTTATATAATTAACTACATAAATAAATCCAACCGTGGCGTGTCGCAACTGCTTCGAAATAAGCCATGGAAGTGTCCGTCAAAAGAAAATTGCAGCATTTAGGGAGCAAGTTTATTAACGCTACAGAAATATCTGCCCAAGAAGCTGCATACAACATTTTAGGTTTTTTATTAACACTTGCTATCCAGATAAAAGGGTCCGAATAGTCCGATCTAACAGAGAATTAAAACAGCTTCCAGCAAATTCAACAGATATTTTTGAGCGAAATTTATTTGATCGATACATGCAAAGACATGAACAACTAGAGTCGTTATGTCTTGTGGAATTTGCGGCATGGTTCAAATTGTCCAAGCTAAATGCACGATCAGAACAGTCAAACGAAGAATATGACGAACCAATCGACTTTGATGCAGATGAAGAAAATAACGTTGCTGCACAAAGTTACCAAATGCTGGATGGGACTGGTGGGGTAAAAAGACGTAATCATGGCCTAATTCTTAGGTGGGTTCGCTTCAGTTTAAGCTCTTCTCCATCAGATTATTTTAGAGAGCACGTTATGCTCTTTTTCCCATGGAGAAGTGAAGAGACGGAACTCATTGCAAACGACAATGAAAGCACATTTAGAAATAATTTTGAAATTATTAAACGTAATAAAGAGCAGTATGATGTGTTTGACGACATGGAGTTAGAGAGAGTTCTTCAAGATCTGCAAAATGTGGATAGAGAAGAAAACGGCCCCCTTCCCGAAGGGCCAGCCTCTCAATACCTTGATGAAGAGTTCAGAGCTTTGGCAGTCCCCGACGTCGGCCAAAACGTAAGTGTACTCCAAGATGAAAATGATTCAAATGGCGAATAGTATCTGACGATAACCTTTGCTCGCTTACCCGGTCTCTCAACTTTAAGCAACGCCAGTATTACGCCCACGTAATGTACAATGTTGCAGCCAAAAAAACATTTTATGAATATGTTGGTGGAGGGGCCGGAGTGGGAAAAGGCAGATTGATTTCTACAATATTTCAGTCTATAACTTGGCGAGCAAATAAACTTCCTGGGGCAACAGATTCCGCAAAGGTTTTACTTTGTGCTCCTACTGGAAAAGCAGCTTTTGGGATTGGGGGACTAACGCTTCATTCAGTTTTCTCCCTTCCTGTTAATCAAACGTCTGGTCCTTTAAGACCCTTAAGCAATGACACTTTAAATACAATGCATTGCAAGTTGATTGATATCCAATTAATTATTATAGATGAGATCTCGATGGTCGGATCAAAAATGCTTGGATACTTAGATCAAAGACTTTGTCAAATTTTTAGAAGTCAAGATGTAAGTTTTGGGGGCAAGTCTATAATAGTGTTTGGAGATCTGAAGCAGCTTAGCCCAGTTGGAGATCGTTGGATATTCGCAGAAAACACATCTAATCCCTATAATATTCTGGCAGGAGCTAACCTTTGGAATAACTTTAAGTTTTTCGAGCTAACGGAAATAATGCGGCAACGTGACGACCACGCTTTTGCTTTGGCTTTGAATAATATGTCTGAAGCCGACATGACAAATGCAGATATTGAGCTTTTCAGGACAAGAGTTCTTCCAGTAACCGATGTTCCTGACGATGCAATTCACTTATTCTGTTCTAGTGCTGACGTAAACCATTACGACTCCCTAAAACTTGCCCAAATTAGAACTGAAGAATTTGTGTCAACTGCAGTAGATACATGTAGTATGCACTTATATCGAATATCTACTGTACCAAGAGTACTTGAATCAAACACACTGTAACACTTTGTTGCAGTGTTTATATAAACAAAAGGCTCGGTCAAAAACCTAAGTGGCCGAAACATTAGTCGATCGGCGCGCTCAAAGAAAGTGCAAGTGTCAGCATTCTGTTGCACACGCCGGCCGCTCAGCCAAACTCAAGTACATACACATACCCTCGCGCTCCAGCTAAAGAGAGCATAATTAAATACACTTTATATATATAAGATATAAATAGCCGTCTCTCTGCCGCCCAACTGTAGGCAGCGCAGCTACGAGAATTAGGCTTACTTAGATCCTAAGGCAAATTGTAAAATCAGAAACAACTTGACGTTGGAAGCGGCATTAACGCTGCTCCTAAATACAAAAAAACAAATACAAATAAAGAATATTAAAACTACCAAAAGATGCGTTCTCACTAAATGAATAAAGAATATTAAAACAAGGAGGAACGCTGTAGTCGAGTACCTCGACTATCAGATACCCGTTACTCAGCTAAATGGAGATATGCAAGCAGCAAAGCGAGATTAAAATGCGCCACCTACCGGCGGTATACAGATTTAAGCGTTATGGGCGTTAGAGTGGGCGTGGCAAATTTTTTTTTGGATCAATCGATAGGTATCGACGAGACCAATACATTTCAGTTAAAATTTTTTATCTAGCATGAAAATTGTGGGCGTCACAGGTTTTTGCGGTTTGTGGGCGTAAGAGTGGGCGTGGCAAACTTTTTTTTGAGTCAATCAATAGGTAATGACGAGACGAATACATTTCAGTTAAAATTTTTTATCTAGCATAAAAATTGTGGGCGTCACAGGTTTTCGCGGTTTGTGGGCGTTAAAGTGGGTGTGGCAAACTTTTTTTAGGTCAATCGATAGGTATTGATGAGAACATTAGATTTAAGTTAAAATTTTTATTCTAGCATCAAAACTGTAGGAGCCACAGTTTTGGGCGGTTTGTGGGCGTTAGAGTGGGCGTGGCAGTCTACTGAAACAAACTTGCGCTGCGTAAGAAGCTCAGGAATCTGCACGCCAAATCTCAATAGCCTAGCTCTCATAGTTTCCGAGATCTCAGCGTTCATCCGGACAGACGGACAGACGGACAGACGGACATGGCTAGATCGACTCGGCTAGTGATCCTGATCAAGAACATATATACTTTATGGGGTCGGAAACGATTCCTTCTGCCTGTTACATACTTTCCGACGAATCTAGTATACCCTTTTACTCTACGAGTAACGGGTATAACTACCAATGCAAGGAGTTTCTCACAACATGGCGACCGTGACTATGGTCCAAAAGGATCTGGACCTGGATCTGGACTTCGAAAAATAAGAAGACAGCAACAAAGGCGACAGTAGCAAACAACAGCAACAAAGGCAACAACAAAGGCAACAACAAAGGCAACAACAGTAACAACAGCCAAAACGGCAACAACAACAGAAAGGCTCATCTACTGAAGCTGCTCCACAGCGGCAGAGCAATAAAGTGGAACGACTCGGTAAAAATACATGCCGAAGTTGAATACCTAAAATATTTGCTATCAGAACGTAAGAATAAGACCACAGCCACAGCCACAGCCACATCCACCTACCCTGTAATCCCAAATATTGCCAAAAATAAAAACACATTGCCTCCTCCAGAAAAAGTTGCCATCCCAAAGCTGAAGAAGACGTGCCCGGATGACTGCGAGGGACCACTGTGCTCCCCGTTCTGCGAGTACACCTGTGTACCCAGCACCGGTGCCCCACCATGAAGTACACCTGTGCAGCCAGCACCGGTACCAAGGAAGAAGTGTAAACCGACAGCGCTACCAAGAGCGCATAATTTTTTTTCTTTGCACTGCGTTGCAAAAATTTTTTTAATTGCACTGCGATGCATATTTTTTCATTTATTTTATAAAAACAATTGTAAAAATTAAGCGACATAAAAGTTGCCCGAATAGAGTATGGCCTGAAAACCATACACAAAATAGGCAGGAAATTATATGTCAAATATAATAATAATTGGTCAAAAACAAAAAAAAGTCAAATCAAAATTAATAATATTAAACAAGTTGTTTATGAATAACATTAACAACATTTACGAATTAATTCAAAAATCTAAAGAATTTGACAGACCAAGATATATATTAAGAATACCAACCCAAAAGATGGGTTTAATAGATACAAAAACAGTCGATTCCACTGCAAATGTTATTAATAAGGTACGCTGTAGCGCGCGCAATGGTTAGGTCGGATTCCGAGGAGCGAGGACGAGAGCAGTCGCGAAACACTGCTGATCATGCTACCTGGAGATCGATCGAGGAAAATCGAAGACTCGAGCGCACACGGGACGCTGAAGCGCACGCAAGCGCCAGGTTGAATTCCGAAGAGCGACGACGACAGCAGGTGCAAAATACTGCTGACCATGCTACGTGGAGATCGATCGAGGAAAATCGAGGACCAGAGCGCGCACGGGACGCTGTAGCGCGCGCAATAGTCAGGTCGGATTCCGAGGAGCGATGACGAGAGCAGTCGCGAAACACTGCTGACCATGCTACCTGGAGATCGATCGAGGACTCGAGCGCACACGGGACGCGGCAGCTCATAGGATCACCAGGAACAACCCTATCACTAGGACACAGGAGCAAAGGACCAACACAGTGCATCATCGGAACACAAGACTTCAGCAAAGATTTCGGGAACAACAAATTCAGGAAATGGCTGACGAGCGACTTCTCACATACAGGTCGAGTTCACAAAATCGACAGGCGGAATCTTCCAGACAGTCACAGCGCAATATTGCTGCAAGAGCACAACATTCAGAGGATGAACGAGAGGATCAACGGGAACGCCAGCGACGGAGGAGTCGAGCTACGGCAAGGGAACAATATCTTTGTAACATTAAGAACGGACCAACTAAGTTTTGTACGTGCTGTGGAGGAACGTGGTTTCCATCTCAGGTAAGTGTTTTGAACATACGTACTATTTCTTCCAACTATCCCAATTTTAGTTTAGACAATGCCTTTTATTTAAGCAGAAAGTTTCCGAGTCCGTCCGGCAAATATCAATTTTGCAGTACATGTCGTCAAGGCGTTTCCAAAGGTAGGATGCCATCCCTTTGTCTCTCTAACGGCTTCGACTTTCCAGAGATACCTGATTGCCTAAAAAACTTGACATGTCTTGAGGAGCGCCTTATTTCTCCTCGAATTCCCTTCATGCGCATTATATCCCTTGGATATGAAAGGCAATGCGGAATAAGAGGCGCTGTAGTCAATGTTCCAATTTCAGTACCTGATACTGTAGCGTACTCCCGCGCACCTTTGATTCGACCCATGTAATCCAGGTTCATTTAAAAAGAAAGTTAGAATATTCCCATAATTTCATGACGGAAACTATTCGACCCGCTCGGGTTATTCAAGCTGTGCGATACTTGGTTAACACTGAGCTCTACAGAAAGCACAACATTTCCTTTGACCGTGATTGGCTCAATCAAATGGGAGCCGAAGAAGAGATACCTTTCATCGCAGATGAATCTGACCGAGAAGTCGTAGAAGAGCTTCTTCGTCAACATTCTCATTCTCAATCAAATGACGCGCAAGAAGGTGATTTAAATCCCGGAGGTCATGAAACCCTATTAGAAAACGATGATATTGGACTTCAGCGTATTGCTATGGCTCCCGGAGAAGGCCGCATTCCAACAAATTTAACCCTTGACGACGACGCAGAAGAACTTTCCTTCCCAACTATTTCTTGCGGCGAAATATTCAAGGGGAATTCGACCTATGCAAAAAAAGCAAGATCGCAAATTTGCTTTTACAACCGTCGTTGCGCAGTAGTGCCCAAAGTCCTTTATATGTACAAATTTTATGAAATGCAACGAATTCAAAGTTCTATTTCCATTGCCCTACGAAAAAAAATCAGGTGCAGTAACTGCTGCAAATGTGAGGGATAATTCATTTGTTGACAGTCTTGTACAACATGACGATGGATTTCACATTCTAAAAGGCCTCCGTTCAGATCCAGCACACTGGGAGGCAGAAAAAAAGAAAGTTATAGCCATGATAAGACAATTTGGGTTGCCTACGTTCTTCATAACCCTCTCTGCTTCTGAATCTAAATGGAACGAACTCTTAGTTATTCTATCTCTTTTATTGGATAGCAGAGACATTACTGAGGAAGAGGCAGCAGATCTTTCTAGCGCTGAAAAAGCTAGATTAATTCGATCGGACCCAATAACGTGCTCCCGGTACTACAGGTTCCGGCAATTAATGAAATTACTTAAAAGCTCCGAGATATTTAATGAGTTAAGACTCGTCCATTATTATTGGAGGATCGAGTTCCAGCACAGAGGATCGCCGCACTTTCATGGCGTGTATTGGTTTTCTGGTGCCCCAAAGCTAGAAGGACCCGATAACGCCGAAGAGGTCTCCCGCTTTATTGATCGTTTCATTACTACCAGCGGGGACGATCCTGCAATTCATGAAGTAATTCAATATCAGCGCCATAATCACAGCGCTTCATGTTTAAGGGAACTGCGAGGACAACAATTATGCCGTTTTAATATGCCATACCCACCAATGCCTTAAGCTCTGGTTTTGTATCCATTTTAAGAAAACGAATCCAACGTTGAAGAATATAAAGAAATATTTAAAAAAGTTAAAGAGCTCCTAAAATCTGTTTCCGAAGAAGAATCGGCCATGTTTAAAATTATTGAATATTTTCTTAGCCGTCTTGAAATTTCATATGAGGAGTACAAGCTCGCCATACGGTCTAACTTAAAAAAGCCCCAAGTATTTCTTCGTCGCCAATTTTCTGTTAGGTTGCTAAATTCTTATAATAGAAATATTTTAGGCTTGCATAGAGCAAACATGGATATTTAATTCATTCTAGATGGTTACGCCTGTTGTAGTTATATAATTAACTACATAAATAAATCCAACCGTGGCGTGTCGCAACTGCTTCGAAATAAGCCATGGAAGTGTCCGTCAAAAGAAAATTGCAGCATTTAGGGAGCAAGTTTATTAACGCTACAGAAATATCTGCCCAAGAAGCTGCATACAACATTTTAGGTTTTTTATTAACACTTGCTATCCAGATAAAAGGGTCCGAATAGTCCGATCTAACAGAGAATTAAAACAGCTTCCAGCAAATTCAACAGATATTTTTGAGCGAAATTTATTTGATCGATACATGCAAAGACATGAACAACTAGAGTCGTTATGTCTTGTGGAATTTGCGGCATGGTTCAAATTGTCCAAGCTAAATGCACGATCAGAACAGTCAAACGAAGAATATGACGAACCAATCGACTTTGATGCAGATGAAGAAAATAACGTTGCTGCACAAAGTTACCAAATGCTGGATGGGACTGGTGGGGTAAAAAGACGTAATCATGGCCTAATTCTTAGGTGGGTTCGCTTCAGTTTAAGCTCTTCTCCATCAGATTATTTTAGAGAGCACGTTATGCTCTTTTTCCCATGGAGAAGTGAAGAGACGGAACTCATTGCAAACGACAATGAAAGCACATTTAGAAATAATTTTGAAATTATTAAACGTAATAAAGAGCAGTATGATGTGTTTGACGACATGGAGTTAGAGAGAGTTCTTCAAGATCTGCAAAATGTGGATAGAGAAGAAAACGGCCCCCTTCCCGAAGGGCCAGCCTCTCAATACCTTGATGAAGAGTTCAGAGCTTTGGCAGTCCCCGACGTCGGCCAAAACGTAAGTGTACTCCAAGATGAAAATGATTCAAATGGCGAATAGTATCTGACGATAACCTTTGCTCGCTTACCCGGTCTCTCAACTTTAAGCAACGCCAGTATTACGCCCACGTAATGTACAATGTTGCAGCCAAAAAAACATTTTATGAATATGTTGGTGGAGGGGCCGGAGTGGGAAAAGGCAGATTGATTTCTACAATATTTCAGTCTATAACTTGGCGAGCAAATAAACTTCCTGGGGCAACAGATTCCGCAAAGGTTTTACTTTGTGCTCCTACTGGAAAAGCAGCTTTTGGGATTGGGGGACTAACGCTTCATTCAGTTTTCTCCCTTCCTGTTAATCAAACGTCTGGTCCTTTAAGACCCTTAAGCAATGACACTTTAAATACAATGCATTGCAAGTTGATTGATATCCAATTAATTATTATAGATGAGATCTCGATGGTCGGATCAAAAATGCTTGGATACTTAGATCAAAGACTTTGTCAAATTTTTAGAAGTCAAGATGTAAGTTTTGGGGGCAAGTCTATAATAGTGTTTGGAGATCTGAAGCAGCTTAGCCCAGTTGGAGATCGTTGGATATTCGCAGAAAACACATCTAATCCCTATAATATTCTGGCAGGAGCTAACCTTTGGAATAACTTTAAGTTTTTCGAGCTAACGGAAATAATGCGGCAACGTGACGACCACGCTTTTGCTTTGGCTTTGAATAATATGTCTGAAGCCGACATGACAAATGCAGATATTGAGCTTTTCAGGACAAGAGTTCTTCCAGTAACCGATGTTCCTGACGATGCAATTCACTTATTCTGTTCTAGTGCTGACGTAAACCATTACGACTCCCTAAAACTTGCCCAAATTAGAACTGAAGAATTTGTGTCAACTGCAGTAGATACATGTAGTATGCACTTATATCGAATATCTACTGTACCAAGAGTACTTGAATCAAACACACTGTAACACTTTGTTGCAGTGTTTATATAAACAAAAGGCTCGGTCAAAAACCTAAGTGGCCGAAACATTAGTCGATCGGCGCGCTCAAAGAAAGTGCAAGTGTCAGCATTCTGTTGCACACGCCGGCCGCTCAGCCAAACTCAAGTACATACACATACCCTCGCGCTCCAGCTAAAGAGAGCATAATTAAATACACTTTATATATATAAGATATAAATAGCCGTCTCTCTGCCGCCCAACTGTAGGCAGCGCAGCTACGAGAATTAGGCTTACTTAGATCCTAAGGCAAATTGTAAAATCAGAAACAACTTGACGTTGGAAGCGGCATTAACGCTGCTCCTAAATACAAAAAAACAAATACAAATAAAGAATATTAAAACTACCAAAAGATGCGTTCTCACTAAATGAATAAAGAATATTAAAACAAGGAGGAACGCTGTAGTCGAGTACCTCGACTATCAGATACCCGTTACTCAGCTAAATGGAGATATGCAAGCAGCAAAGCGAGATTAAAATGCGCCACCTACCGGCGGTATACAGATTTAAGCGTTATGGGCGTTAGAGTGGGCGTGGCAAATTTTTTTTTGGATCAATCGATAGGTATCGACGAGACCAATACATTTCAGTTAAAATTTTTTATCTAGCATGAAAATTGTGGGCGTCACAGGTTTTTGCGGTTTGTGGGCGTAAGAGTGGGCGTGGCAAACTTTTTTTTGAGTCAATCAATAGGTAATGACGAGACGAATACATTTCAGTTAAAATTTTTTATCTAGCATAAAAATTGTGGGCGTCACAGGTTTTCGCGGTTTGTGGGCGTTAAAGTGGGTGTGGCAAACTTTTTTTAGGTCAATCGATAGGTATTGATGAGAACATTAGATTTAAGTTAAAATTTTTATTCTAGCATCAAAACTGTAGGAGCCACAGTTTTGGGCGGTTTGTGGGCGTTAGAGTGGGCGTGGCAGTCTACTGAAACAAACTTGCGCTGCGTAAGAAGCTCAGGAATCTGCACGCCAAATCTCAATAGCCTAGCTCTCATAGTTTCCGAGATCTCAGCGTTCATCCGGACAGACGGACAGACGGACAGACGGACATGGCTAGATCGACTCGGCTAGTGATCCTGATCAAGAACATATATACTTTATGGGGTCGGAAACGATTCCTTCTGCCTGTTACATACTTTCCGACGAATCTAGTATACCCTTTTACTCTACGAGTAACGGGTATAACTACCAATGCAAGGAGTTTCTCACAACATGGCGACCGTGACTATGGTCCAAAAGGATCTGGACCTGGATCTGGACTTCGAAAAATAAGAAGACAGCAACAAAGGCGACAGTAGCAAACAACAGCAACAAAGGCAACAACAAAGGCAACAACAAAGGCAACAACAGTAACAACAGCCAAAACGGCAACAACAACAGAAAGGCTCATCTACTGAAGCTGCTCCACAGCGGCAGAGCAATAAAGTGGAACGACTCGGTAAAAATACATGCCGAAGTTGAATACCTAAAATATTTGCTATCAGAACGTAAGAATAAGACCACAGCCACAGCCACAGCCACATCCACCTACCCTGTAATCCCAAATATTGCCAAAAATAAAAACACATTGCCTCCTCCAGAAAAAGTTGCCATCCCAAAGCTGAAGAAGACGTGCCCGGATGACTGCGAGGGACCACTGTGCTCCCCGTTCTGCGAGTACACCTGTGTACCCAGCACCGGTGCCCCACCATGAAGTACACCTGTGCAGCCAGCACCGGTACCAAGGAAGAAGTGTAAACCGACAGCGCTACCAAGAGCGCATAATTTTTTTTCTTTGCACTGCGTTGCAAAAATTTTTTTAATTGCACTGCGATGCATATTTTTTCATTTATTTTATAAAAACAATTGTAAAAATTAAGCGACATAAAAGTTGCCCGAATAGAGTATGGCCTGAAAACCATACACAAAATAGGCAGGAAATTATATGTCAAATATAATAATAATTGGTCAAAAACAAAAAAAAGTCAAATCAAAATTAATAATATTAAACAAGTTGTTTATGAATAACATTAACAACATTTACGAATTAATTCAAAAATCTAAAGAATTTGACAGACCAAGATATATATTAAGAATACCAACCCAAAAGATGGGTTTAATAGATACAAAAACAGTGGATTCCACTGCAAATGTTATTAATAAGGTAGAGTCAAACCCCATTGACTTAGAATTAATTCATACATTGCTAATAATAATTGTTGTTATAATGTGCGCAAAATGTTTCTATAAACTGTATAAATTGCATAATAAATGTCTAAATTAAAAAATATATGAGCCAGGCAAATGATCTGGACAAAATTTAAACATTTTGGCACAAACAACATTAATATAAAAATATTGCTGTATTGAAATTTTAAAAATTAAAGAAAATGGAATAAAATACAAATAAATAAATAAAAATAAATTAATTAAAAATGGCTACGCTAAAAGCAATTGCAAACACATATGATAGGGACATCTATTGTAAAGAAAGAATTCTGCAATTAGTTGCACCAACTTCAGTAAGCATTTACAACTTAGAAAACTTATATATTGAAACATTTAATTTAGATGCCTCTCCACTAATTCATTGCACAAGCACCCAAAAGGCAATTGTCCTATCCACCATCCCAGGGGTACAGGTTAGATCAGTAGTAGACGAACACCCAATACTAGGTAGAACAATAGTAATGATGGTCTTCAAGAAATAATTCATCTCCACAATATAATGGATTGGAATGAATTATATAAGCAGCTAAATAACATAAAAGTTGACTTTGACAAATCATATAAGTCACTTACTCAAAACAGGCCAATTCAAAAAAATACCATTAAAAAACATGTGGAAATTCTAGTAAAATGCTTTAATGAAGCACGAATACTAATATATGGCCAGAGGGAAAAATTAAATCAAGATCATTGGTCCCAAGTATCAAAATTTTTGATCAGACTACGATCTAATTTAATATCAATTAAACAAAAGTTTAAGTTGGACATATCGGTACCAACTATACTTAACACTTCCCTAGCAGTTGAAACTGGTGATGAATCGGAATCAACAATACAAACTGACAGTGACCAAATAGAATCAGAAGACCTTACAGAAACAAATCCTAAAATAGAAGAGCAAGATTTAAATAATCTTACTATTCCAGCTGTTTTAATGTCAGATCTGGATAATTCCACAGATTCTGATGATAGTTCCATAATAGAAAATAAAATAAGAAACAATATCACAATGGCACAATCTAATATTGATTTCATTAACACAGCATCCAAACATCCAGCATCCAGTTTTCGATGGTAAATCTGAAAACTTAACAAGTTTTATGGATGCATTAGAAATAATAGAACCAATAAAAGGAGAACACGAACGATTAGCAGTTTCCATTATAAAAACAAAGCTAAAAGTTGTCGCCAGAAATCGAATCGGAGATGAAACAACAATAGCTGAAGTCATTTTCAGATTAAACAAGGAAGAACGCTATAGTCGAGTACCTCGACTATCAGATACCCGTTACTCAGCTAAATAGAGATATGCAACTAGCAATGCGAGATTAAAATGGGCGTGGCAAACTTTTTTTTGGGTCAATCGATAGGTATTGATGAGAACATTACATTTTAGTTAAAATTTTTATTCTAGCATCAAAACTGTAGGAGCCACAGTTTTGGGCGGTTTGTGGGCATTAGAGTGGGCGTGGCACTCTACTGAAACAAACTTGCGCTGCGTAAGAAGCTCAGGAATCTGCACGCCAAATCTCAATAGCCTAGCTCCCATAGTTTCCGAGATCTCAGCGTTCATCCGGACAGACGGACAGACGGACATGGCTAGATCGACTCGGCTAGTGATCCTGATCAAGAATATATATACTTATGGGGTCGGAAACGCTTCCTTCTGCCTGTTACATACTTTCCGACGAATCAAGTATACCCTTTTACTCTACGAGTAACGGGTATAACAAGCACATTAACATAAGCGACTCAGAAAGTATGTGACACTTTTGACAGCAGTTAGTAAAAAACAGGTACTTAATCAACTAATCCTCTATCAACAACAAACAACTGGCTCTTAAAATGACTATGAAGATTATACAATGGAATATGAATGGATATATCAACAACTACTGCGAACTTCAAACAATCATTAAAAACCCACACCACTTATAATATCTTTACAAGAAACACATATAAAATTTACCAGTCACATTCCCATACCCAAAACACCTCATTTTCCCACGGTGGCGTAGGTCTCCTAGCCCATAAATCACTGCAAGCTCGAGAAATAACCCTTAGCGATGATTTTGACGCGGTATGCATAGAACTGAACTCAAAACTTAAGTTCAGAATTATCTCAGCCTACATCGCAGCTAACAAATCTTTCTCACTGCAAAACCTTCAGGCCGTACTAGACACCTCACACATACCCACCTTGATCACTGGCGACTTTAACGGTTGGCACAAAAACTGGGGCTCAAAACAAAACAACTCAAGGGGAAAATATGAGAGAAATTTATAATCCAATCAAACTATATTTTATTAAACGACATGTCTCCTACTCACTTTAGCACACACAACACACTCTTAAACGTTGATCTAACTTTCAGCAGCCCAATGCTACAAATCGACACCACATGGCAAACAGAAGATTATCGGTATGGCAGCGACCACTTCCCCATAATAATAACCCTCTTCGCCTCCAACACATCGAACCGCCAAGTCACTCCACGTAAGCCTACATTTTTAACCGACAAAGCAAACTGGCTAGAATTTTGCAAGCTAACTGAAGAATACTCCGCACAAAGATAACCAAGCACAAACATAAACAAGGAAGCTGCAACAATTCACAAAATCATCCTCTCCAGCGCCCACAAGGCAATACCCCAAACACACCCGATAAGAAAGACCCAAAATGTACCATGGTGGAACAATAACCTTAGCCAATTGAGAGAAGACAAAATGAAGAAACGGAACGATCTAAAAAGAAACATAACTACAGAAAACATCCTGAAGTACAAAAAAGCAAATGCACTATTTAGACTAAAACTAAAACAAGATTAAAAACAAAGTATAAACAACTTTACTTCCCAAATCTCACCCGAGACTCCCCCAAAAACAATCTGGAGCAACATCCGACGATTTTGCGGACTCAACCCTCAAAAAAACGTACACTGCATATTTAACCCAACCACAAATCAAAACACCACCCACAAACTAGGAATCGCAGACTTATTTTGCAAAAATTTTTCAGAAATTTCATCCGATACAAATTTTACCACTACATTCATACACCAAAAGCAAACATCACTTAATAACACACACACCCTGTCATACATTCCCAGCAAAAGAGAAATATAAATAGAAAAGTCCATAACACCAATAGAATTCTCAGCAGCACTAAACACACTAAACGGAAAAACACCCGGACTGGACAGAATTAACTACATAATGATAAGAAACATAGATAAAACAATAAAAAATAGAACATTAAACCTCCAAAACTCAATACTAAATAACTACATCCCCAAGCCTAGAAAAATAGTCTGATGATACCAATAATAAAACCAAAAACAGATAAAACCCACCTAAATTCATACCGGTCAATCTCACTAAACTCATGCCTATCGAAAATTCTGGATAAAATTATAGCAAAACGACTGTGGTGGCTTGTACTAAACGACAAACATATCCAAAACAGCCAAATTGGTTTCAGAAAAGGCAAATCAGCTATGGACAGTTTACTGCTAGTAGACTATCTATTAGCAAAAGCTATCTCAAGAAAAAACCACGTCTCCATCATATCCCTAGATTTCGCAAAAACTTTCGACAGAAATGGAATCGACCCCATACTCAATCAACTCAACATTTGAAAAACTGGACCAAAAATAACAAACTACACAAAAAATTATATAACAAACAGAAAAATACTGGTTCATATCAACTCCGACCTCTCTTCCTTTAAGCCAATCCAAAACGGCATACCTCAAGGCTCTCCACTTTCCGTGATCCTCTTCAACCAACTAGCAGAAAAACTCACTCTTCATTCCAACATTAGCCAAAGCGCTTATGCTGACGATTTTAACTTGATACTAAAACTAAGAAACAGAAAAAATATCAACATAAACCTTAACCCCATCATAACCACCATTCTAGACTGGGCCGTATACTCTGGCGCCAAGCTCTCGACCACAAAATGTAAACACCTGCACGTTTGCAAAAAGCACAACTGCAACTGCACTTTATTCACGGGTAACATACATATACAAACCGAAACATCACAAAATATACTTGGCGTACATTTCAATAACAAATACAGGTGGAATACGCACACAGAACTACTCTGACACAGCCTCAAGCAATCAATTAAGATAATAAAATGCCTCTCAAGCCCAAAATTCAACTGCATACGTCTACACTTCTAAACGTCACAAAAGCAACCATCATCGCCTTCCAATCTACGGATATTGCCCACAAACAACATAACGAAAAATAAAATCACCAATAAACACTGCCTTCAGAACTGCTCTTGGCGCATTCAGGACGACACCTATCGACAACATACTTTACGAAGCACGCGCAGACCCACTAGAAGGTAGACGTGACCTCCTAACAACAAAAATTATAAAATCTTTGATTAACGCCAAAAACTCCCCAATAATAAAATTCTTAAATCATACCGACCACCAAAACGACCACAGTACAAATCAACAATAGACCGCATAATAGAAAACTCCAAAGTCCACGACCTCCCCATCAAACAAGCTACTCAACGTGCACAGACCACACCACCCTGGAACACTGATATGTTAAAAATCGACACAACGCTAAGTACATACAAGAATAAAAACACAACACCACAAATATTTCGAAAACTTTTCACAGAAGTTCAGACAAAAGACAATCACAAATTCACCTACATTTACACAGATGGATCGCACACAAACACAATTACCAGCCTCGCAATCACAAACGAAACACACTGCATAAAAATAGGCCTTCTACCACACTACTCGTCAGTGTTTTCCGCTGAGTAGCAATAGTAGAGGGACTCGAGATATTAAAGAACAAAAGAGGCAAGTTTTGCATATGCTCTGACTCTCTCTCTGCCATCGACGCAATAAAAAACACAAACAATATTGAACATAACACTTCACACGCCCGCGACCTGCTACGAAAATTTCCTAACTACTTTGGATACCCGGCCACGTAGGAATACCAGGAAATGAACTGGCGGACACCCTAGCAAAAGACGCAATTAAACAACCACTTATAACTATTGAAAATCTTAACACAAAAGACATACTAAAATATATAAAAAACACACACCAAGCCAAAACACTATCATACATAACGAACACATCAGCCTGGTACCAGTCAATTAACAAACTCCAACTCAATAGCTACCACATTACAAAGAACAACCACTTATCCATCTCACGTTAAGAGCAGATAAAAATAACAAGACTCAGACTTGGACACACCAAAATAGCCCACACACACTACATCGATCCAAACCATACCAATACCTGCCATTGTATCAATAAGAAACTTTCTCTCCACTTGCAACGCGCTAAACATCCAAAGACAACAAATTTTTAATTACACCAACCCACTAGAAGCACTGTCCAATCCCACACCACCAAACATATCAAAAATTATACAATTTCTAAAAAACATAAATTTATACCACCGCATATAGGATGACTCTACCTAAGCTTAACAATAGAAATAAATACCTATAAAAAACCCTAAAAAATAATATTATGTACAATTCGAGCTGAAGGCTCACGTCGCCATTGCTCAATATCATTGCTAGCTCATAATTTTAATTATTTGTTAGCTCTTTATAAATAAATAAATAAATAAATAAAAATTCTTAAATCATACCGACCACCAAAACGACCACAATACAAATCAACAATAGACCGCACAATAGAAAACTGCAAAGCCCACAACCTCCCCCTCAAACAAGTTACTCAACGTGCACAAACCACACCACCCTGGAACACTGATATGTTAAAAAACGACACAACGCTAAGTACATACAACAAAAAAAACACAGCACCACAAATTTTTCGGAAACTGTTCACAGAAATTAAGACAAAAGAAAATCACAAATTCACCTACATTTACACAGATGGATCGCACACAAACACAATTACCAGCCTCGCAATCACAAACGAAACAGATTGCATAAAACTAGGCCTTCTACAACACTACTCGTAAGTGTTTTCCGCTGAGCTACTAGCAATAGTGGACGGACTCGAAATATTAAAAAAGAAAAGAGGAAAGTTTTGCATATGCTCTGACTTTCTCTCTGCCATCGACGCAATAAAAAACACAAACAATATTGAGCATTAAACTTCACACGCCCGCAACCTGCTACAAAAATTGCCTAACAAATTCAAACTACTTTGGTTACATTTAATAACACCAACCCACTAGAATCACTTTCCAATCCCACACCACCAAACATATCAAAAATTATACAATTTCTAAAAAACTCAAATTTATACCACCGCATATAAGATGATTCTACCTAAGCTAAACAATAGAAATAGATACCTATAAGAAACCCTAAAAAATAATATTATGTTCAATTCGAGCTGAAGGCCCACGTCGCCATTGCTCAACATCATTGCTAGCTCATAATTTTAATTATTTGTTAGCTCTTTATAAATAAATAAATAAATAAATGATAGTTTCTATTTAATTCAAATGAAAAGGTTATCCGTTCTATTTAGTAAGCCAATGTATTTAGGATTTGCAGAATTAGACTTATCGAAATGAAAAATGTATGATTTTCACTATCAATATATGAAGCCAAAGTTTCAGGAAAAGTTACTATTTAATTATATCTATACTGATTCATTTATCTATACAATAAAAACTAAGGATTTTTATAAAGATATTTGTAATGATCTTGAAACAAAATTTAATTTATTGGACTATTCAGATGAAGGAATTAATCTATATAACTTCAATGGAGTTAACTAAGAAAGTTTAGGTTTTTTAAAGATGAACTTAACGGTAAACTCATGACAGAATTTGTAGGTATGTGCTCAAAGGTTTGTTATTATAGAATAGATCAAGTTGAATCTTCACATAATAAAGCAAAGGGAGTGAGTTCACGAAATCTTACAATTGAACACTATAAAAACGTTTTATTATCTGGGGCTTCAATACATGGTAATACAACAATGTTTAGATCAGAAGCACACAAAATAACTACAACTAGAGATTTTAAAAAAATTCTTTGTGGCAAAGATAACGAAAGAAAACATAACGTTAACGAAACACAATTATTAGAGTGAAGCAATGAAGACCATGGTACGACATCAATAAAACATCAGAGATTAATCGAAAAAGATATCTTAGAAAATGTTGAATGGCTAAAATCAAATTCATTTTGCTTGGGTGAGATGATACAAAATAATTATGTGAACGATGCAGATTCATTAGATAGCCTTAAATTTCAAAAGGAACATGTTGAAGAGAACTATTTCATAAATCAGTTGAATTGGAGATGCTTTATTATTGGAAAATATATTTTTCGGAAACTGTTCACAGAAATTAAGACAAAAGAAAATCACAAATTCACCTACATTTACACAGTCGGATCGCACACAAACACAATTACCAGCCTCGCAATCGCAATCGAAACAGATTGCATAAAACTAGGCCTTCTACAACACTACTCCTCAGTGTTTTCCGCTGAGCTACTAGCAATAGTGGAGGGACTCGAAATATTAAAAAACAAAAAAGGCAAGTTTTGCATATGCTCTGACTTTTTCTCTGCCATCGACGAAATAAAAAACACAAACAATATTGAACATTACACTTCACACGCCCATAACCTGCGACAAAAATTCCCTAACAAATTCAAACTACTTTGGTTACAATTAATAACATCAACCCACTAGAATCAATTTCCCACACCACCAAACATATCAAAAATTATACAATTTCTAAAAAACTCAAATTTATACCACCGCATATAAGATGATTCTACCTAAGCTGAACAAAAGAAATAAATACCTTTAAGAAACCCTAAAAAATAATATTATGTTCAATTCGAGCTGAAGGCCCACGTCGCCATTGCTCAACATCATTGCTAGCTCATAATTTTAATTATTTGTTAGCTCTTTATAAATAAATAAATAAATAAATGATAGTTTCTATTTAATTCAAATGAAAAGGTTATCCGTTCTATTTAGTAAGCCAATGTATTTAGGATTTGCAGAATTAGACTTATCGAAATGAAAAATGTATGATTTTCACTATCAATATATGAAGCCAAAGTTTCAGGAAAAGTTACTATTTAATTATATCTATACTGATTCATTTATCTATACAATAAAAACTAAGGATTTTTATAAAGATATTTGTAATGATCTTGAAACAAAATTTAATTTATTGGACTATTCAGATGAAGGAATTAATCTATATAACTTCAATGGAGTTAACTAAGAAAGTTTAGGTTTTTTAAAGATGAACTTAACGGTAAACTCATGACAGAATTTGTAGGTATGTGCTCAAAGGTTTGTTATTATAGAATAGATCAAGTTGAATCTTCACATAATAAAGCAAAGGGAGTGAGTTCACGAAATCTTACAATTGAACACTATAAAAACGTTTTATTATCTGGGGCTTCAATACATGGTAATACAACAATGTTTAGATCAGAAGCACACAAAATAACTACAACTAGAGATTTTAAAAAAATTCTTTGTGGCAAAGATAACGAAAGAAAACATAACGTTAACGAAACACAATTATTAGAGTGAAGCAATGAAGACCATGGTACGACATCAATAAAACATCAGAGATTAATCGAAAAAGATATCTTAGAAAATGTTGAATGGCTAAAATCAAATTCATTTTGCTTGGGTGAGATGATACAAAATAATTATGTGAACGATGCAGATTCATTAGATAGCCTTAAATTTCAAAAGGAACATGTTGAAGAGAACTATTTCATAAATCAGTTGAATTGGAGATGCTTTATTATTGGAAAATATATTTTTCGGAAACTGTTCACAGAAATTAAGACAAAAGAAAATCACAAATTCACCTACATTTACACAGTCGGATCGCACACAAACACAATTACCAGCCTCGCAATCGCAATCGAAACAGATTGCATAAAACTAGGCCTTCTACAACACTACTCCTCAGTGTTTTCCGCTGAGCTACTAGCAATAGTGGAGGGACTCGAAATATTAAAAAACAAAAAAGGCAAGTTTTGCATATGCTCTGACTTTTTCTCTGCCATCGACGAAATAAAAAACACAAACAATATTGAACATTACACTTCACACGCCCATAACCTGCGACAAAAATTCCCTAACAAATTCAAACTACTTTGGTTACAATTAATAACATCAACCCACTAGAATCAATTTCCCACACCACCAAACATATCAAAAATTATACAATTTCTAAAAAACTCAAATTTATACCACCGCATATAAGATGATTCTACCTAAGCTGAACAAAAGAAATAAATACCTTTAAGAAACCCTAAAAAATAATATTATGTTCAATTCGAGCTGAAGGCCCACGTCGCCATTGCTCAACATCATTGCTAGCTCATAATTTTAATTATTTGTTAGCTCTTTATAAATAAATAAATAAATAATGATAATTTCTATTAAATTCAAATGAAAAGGTTGTCCGTTCTATTTAACAAGCCAATGTATTTAGGATTTGCAGATTTAGACTTATTGAAATGGAAAATGTATGCTTTTCACTATCAATATATGAAGCCAAACTTTCAGGAAAAGTTACTATTTAATTATATGGATACTGATTCATTTATCTATACACTAAAAACTAAGGATTTTTATAAAGATATTCGTAATGATCTTGAAACAAAATTTAATTTATTGGACTATTCAGATGAAGGAATTAATCTATATAACTTCAAAGGAGTTAACTAAGAAAGTTTAGGTTTTTTAAAGATGAACTTAACGGTAAACTCATGACAGAATTTGTAGGTATGTGCTCAAAGGCTTATTATTATAGAATAGATCAAGTTGAATCTTCACATAATAAAGCAAAGGGAGTGAGTTAACGAAATCTTACAATTGAACACTATAAAAACGTTTTATTATCTGGGGCTTCAATATATAGTAATACAGCAATGTTTAGATCAAAAGCACACAAAATAACTACAACTAGAGATATTAAAAAATTCTTTGTGGCAAAGATAACGAAAGAAAACATAACGTTAACGAAACATAATTATTAGAGTGAAGCAATGAAGACAATGGTACAACATCAATAAAACATCAGAGATTTATCGAAAAAGATATCTTAGAAAATGTTGAATGGCTAAAATCAAATTCATTTTGCTTGGGTGAGATGATACAAAATAATTATGTGAACGATGCAGATTCATTAGATAGCTTTAAATTTCAAAAGGAACATATTGAAAAGAACTATTTCATAAATCAGTTGAATTGGAGATGTTTTATTATGGTCGAGACTTTGGAAAATATAAATGAAAATGATTTTGAGTTTGTAAAAAGTATTCTTATTATATTTAATTTTACTTTAAGACATTGTACAAAAATATTAATAGTAAACTTAATATAAGATAAGATAAATACATAAATACAAATTAATTAAATAAATCATTTATTATACTACAAAATGTCTTCCTTATTTATCCAGCTAGTCTTTGAAAACCCGAGCCACTTAACCAAAACTTTATTTCCTTTTCGCCTTACAACTTTTTTTACCAGGTATGTGTGTTCTTCTTTATAGAATCCGCCCTGAATCGGGCTACCACCTAAGTCTTCACGTAAGTATGTTTTAGGGAATGTGTTCTTCACCTTTCTAATTTTAAAGATTTCAGTTGTATAGTTTGGTGTATACCCTTTCTCAAAGACGTGTTTATATTTACTAATACGAACGTGGTCCCCCTTACGGAATTTACTTGCAACAAATATTTTCAGGTGATTATACGATGTTTGTAATATTTGTCTTTCATTGGAAGAATTGGCATTACTTGGACTAATTTTTATTGTTCTATGCACTCTATTATTATATTTATTAATTAATGGCTTATACATATCTATCCACTTATGTTTTCCATTGAAACTAAACTCACGCCACATTAATTCTTTAAGAGTTCTATTGAAACGTTCAACTATTGATGCTTTTAGAGTACTGAAGGTTGAATAATGATTTATCCTATAACTTTTTATTAATACCTTAAATTTCGAACTAAAGAATTCAGTGCCATCATCAGTTTGCAGGTTATTTGGTGTTCCATGACTTGATTTAAATATTCTCTCCATGGCTTGGGAAACATCATTTGCAATTTTGATTTTAATGCCTCACACCAAGCATATTTCGAAAATGTGTCTATAACAGTCAATATGTATCGGTACCCATCATTCGATTTTGAAAAAGCTCCCAATTCAACCAAATTTATACCCCTTGTAATTACTCGTCTTCGTTGAACGTTTTTTCGAGATGGTCCGTGCAACTCATTTACGATTTCTCGCTTAGTCATATTCTTCTAATAGGCTGAAAAGCGACACCTTCTAACTCAATAGTGAATTTTTCGGTAATGATATCGGCCTTGTTACATATTTAGATATATAGTCCTCAATGGTTTTAATCTCTTCCAGAATTTTTTCTTAGCTTAAAATTTTTGTGAGTCGACGATTAACATTTTGAGCTACAATTTTTCTTAAATCTTCTCCCAACTTTCCGAGGATTTCATCAGTATATTGTTTCGTTGCTAGATCATTGTGGTGTAAAGGTTTAGTTCCATTTTTGATACGTTTATTTTGAGCATTTAGATTACCGTCCTCATCGATGAATAATCCCTCAGTAGGCCTTATCAACAGAAAAATGTCCAAACTTGTCGACAGACATGATGTTTATAAATGTAAAACATATTTGTCCTTCCTATTTATACCCATTAAAATATAATGCTTTCTTCACTTAATTCCTCTAATATTGAAAAAATTTTATTATTGTGGCTGCTGTTACCCGCTCCTTTTGATGCTACTAATATTTCCAATCGTTCTCCTAACTCATTAACATTATTCCAATATACATAGTTTGTATTTGATTTTTGAAGAGTCTTGTAACAAAACCTGTTTCTGAGCGAAGTGGAATAGACTTTGTAGGACTGAAATCTTTTTCTATCAACTTCCTAATAATATGGCTATATTTGTATGCTCGTGTAACCTTGATTCTGTTATTAGGCTTAAAGCCTACTCTATGTATATTCGTTTCTAAAATAATTATTCCTTTTACTCGTAGAGTAAAAGGGTATACTAGATTCGTCGTAAAGTATGTAACAGGCAGAAGGAAGCGTTTCCAACCCCATAAAGTATATATATTCTTGATCAGGATTACTAGCCGAGTCGATCTAGCCATGTCCGTCTGTCCGTCTGTCTGTCCGGATGAACGCTGAGATCGGAAACTATAAGAGCTAGGCTATTGAGATTTGGCGTGCAGATTCCTGAGCTTCTTACGCAGCGCAAGTTTGTTTCAGCAGAGTGCCACTCCCACTCTAACGCCCACAAGCCGCCCAAAACTGTGGCTCCTACACTGTTGATGCTAGAATAAAACTTTTAACTGAAATGTATTGTTCCCATCAATACCTATCGATTGACCCAAAAAAAGGTTTGCCGCGCCCACTCTAACGCCCATTACGCTTTAATCTGTCTACCGCCGGTAGGTGACGCATTTTAATTTCGTTTCGCTGCTTGCATATCTCCAACGACATAACGCTAAGTACATACGACAAAAAAAACACAAAACCACAATTTTTTCGGAAACTGTTCACAGAAATTAAGACAAAAGAAAATCACAAATTCACCTACATTTACACAGTCGCATCGCACACAAACACAATTACCAGCCTCGCAATCGCAATCGAAACGGATTGCATAAAACTAGGCCTTCTACAACACTACTCGTCAGTGTTTTCCGCTGAGCTACTAGCAATAGTGGAGGGACTCGAAATATTAAAAAACAAAAAAATGCAAGTTTTGCATATGATCTGACTTTTTCTCTGCCATCGACAATATTGAACATTACACTTCACACGCCCGCAACCTGCTACAAAAATTCCCTAATAAATTCAAACTTCTTTGGTTACATTTAATAACACCAACCCACTAGAATCACTTTCCAGTCCCACACCACCAAACATATCAAAAATTATACAATTTCTAAAAAACTCAAATTTATACCACCGCATATAAGATGATTCTACCTAAGCTGAACAATAGAAATAAATACTTTTAAGAAACCCTAAAAAATAATATTATGTTCAATTCGAGCTGAAGGCCCACGTCGCCATTGCTCAACATCATTGCTAGCTCATAATTTTAATTATATGTTAGCTCTTTATAAATAAATAAATAAATAATGATAATTTGTATTAAGTTCAAATGAAAAGGTTGTCCGTTCTGTTTAACAAGCCAATGTATTTAGGATTTGCAGAATTAGACTTATCGAAATGGAAAATGTATGACTTTCACTATCAATATATGAAGCCAAACTTTCAGGAAAAGTTACTATTTAATTATATGGATACTGATTCATTTATCTATACAATAAAAACTAAGGATTTTTATAAAGATATTGTAATGATCTTGAAACAAAATTTAATTTATTGGACTATTCAGATGAAAGAATTAATCTATATAACTTCAAAGGAGTTAACAAAAAAAGTTTAGGTTTTTTAAAGATGAACTTAACGGTAACCTCATGACAGAATTTGTAGGTATGTGCTCAAAGGTTTATTATTATAGAATAGATCAAGTTGAATCTTCACATAATAAAGCAAAGGAAGTGAGTTCACGAAATCTTACAATTGAACACTATAAAAACGTTTTATTATCTGGGGCTTCAATACATGGTAATACAACAATGTTTAGATCAAAAGCACACAAAATAACTACTTTGTGGCAAAGATAACGAAAGAAAACATAACGTTTACGAAACACAATTATTAGAGTGAAGCAATGATGACCATGGTACGACATCAATAAAACATCAGACATTAATCGAAAAAGATATCTTAGAAAATGTTGAATGGCTAAAATCAAATTCATTTTGCTTGGGTGAGATGATACAAAATAATTAATCATTAGATAGCCTTAAATTTCAAAAGGAACATGTTGAAAGAACTATTTCATAAATCAGTTGAATTGGAGACGCATTATTATTGGAAAATGATTTTGTGTTTGTAAAAAGTATTCTTATTATATTTAATTTTACTTTAAGACATTATATAATATATTAATATTAATATATATATATACTACTATTTCCAATCGTTCTCCTAACTCATTAACATCATTCCAATATACATAGTTTGTATTTGATTTCTGAAGAGTCTTGTAACAAAACCTGTTTCTGAGCGAAGTGGAATAGACTTTGTAGGACTGAAATCTTTTTCTATCAACTTCCTAATAATATGGCTATATTTGTATGCTCGTGTAACCTTGATTCTGTTATTAGGCTTAAAGCCTACTCTATGTATATTCGTTTCTAAAATAATTATTCCTTTTACTCGTAGAGTAAAAGGGTATACTAGATTCGTCGTAAAGTATGTAACAGGCAGAAGGAAGCGTTTCCAACCCCATAAAGTATATATATTCTTGATCAGGATTACTAGCCGAGTCGATCTAGCCATGTCCGTCTGTCCGTCTGTCTGTCCGGATGAACGCTGAGATCGGAAACTATAAGAGCTAGGCTATTGAGATTTGGCGTGCAGATTCCTGAGCTTCTTACGCAGCGCAAGTTTGTTTCAGCAGAGTGCCACTCCCACTCTAACGCCCACAAGCCGCCCAAAACTGTGGCTCCTACACTGTTGATGCTAGAATAAAACTTTTAACTGAAATGTATTGTTCCCATCAATACCTATCGATTGACCCAAAAAAAGGTTTGCCGCGCCCACTCTAACGCCCAATACGCTTTAATCTGTCTACCGGCGGTAGGTGACGCATTTTAATTTCGTTTTGATGCTTGCATATCTCCATCGACACAACGCTAAGTACATACAACAAAAAAAACACAACACCACAAATTTTTCGGAAACTGTTCACAGAAATTAAGACAAAAGAAAATCACAAATTCACCTACAATTACCAGCCTTGCAATCGCAATCGAAACAGATTGCATAAAACTAGGCCTTCTACAACACTACTCGTCAGTGTTTTCCGCTGAGCTACTAGCAATAGTGGAGGGACTCGAAATATTAAAAAACAAAAAAATGCAAGTTTTGCATATGATCTGACTTTTTCTCTGCCATCGACAATATTGAACATTACACTTCACACGCCCGCAACCTGCTACAAAAATTCCCTAATAAATTCAAACTTCTTTGGTTACATTTAATAACACCAACCCACTAGAATCACTTTCCAGTCCCACACCACCAAACATATCAAAAAATATACAATTTCTAAAAAACTCAAATTTATACCACCGCATATAAGATGATTCTACCTAAGCTGAACAATAGAAATAAATACCTTTAAGAAACCCTAAAAAATAATATTATGTTCAATTCGAGCTGAAGGCCCACGTCGCCATTGCTCAACATCATTGCTAGCTCATAATTTTATTTATTTGTTAGCTCTTTATAAATAAATAATGATAATTTCTATTAAATTCAAATTAAAAGGTTGTCCGTTCTATTTAACAAGCCAATGTATTTAGGATTTGCTGAATTAGACTTATCGAAATGGAAAATGTATGATTTTCACTATCAATATATGAAGCCAAACTTTCAGGAAAAGTTACTATTTAATTATATGGATACTGATTCATTTATCTATACAATAAAAACTAAGGATTTTTATAAAGATATTGTAATGATCTTGAAACAAAATTTAATTTATTGGACTATTCAGATGAAAGAATTAATCTATATAACTTCAAAGGAGTTAACAAAAAAAGTTTAGGTTTTTTAAAGATGAACTTAACGGTAACCTCATGACAGAATTTGTAGGTATGTGCTCAAAGGTTTATTATTATAGAATAGATCAAGTTGAATCTTCACATAATAAAGCAAAGGAAGTGAGTTCACGAAATCTTACAATTGAACACTATAAAAACGTTTTATTATCTGGGGCTTCAATACATGGTAATACAACAATGTTTAGATCAAAAGCACACAAAATAACTACTTTGTGGCAAAGATAACGAAAGAAAACATAACGTTTACGAAACACAATTATTAGAGTGAAGCAATGATGACCATGGTACGACATCAATAAAACATCAGACATTAATCGAAAAAGATATCTTAGAAAATGTTGAATGGCTAAAATCAAATTCATTTTGCTTGGGTGAGATGATACAAAATAATTAATCATTAGATAGCCTTAAATTTCAAAAGGAACATGTTGAAAGAACTATTTCATAAATCAGTTGAATTGGAGACGCATTATTATTGGAAAATGATTTTGTGTTTGTAAAAAGTATTCTTATTATATTTAATTTTACTTTAAGACATTATATAATATATTAATATTAATATATATATATACTACTATTTCCAATCGTTCTCCTAACTCATTAACATCATTCCAATATACATAGTTTGTATTTGATTTCTGAAGAGTCTTGTAACAAAACCTGTTTTTGAGCGAAGTGGAATAGACTTTGTAGGACTGAAATCTTTTTCTATCAACTTCCTAATAATATGACTATATTTGTATGCTCGTTTACCCTTGATTCTGATATTAGGTTTAAAGCCTACTCTATGTATATTCGTTTCTAAAATAATTATTCCTTTTACTCGTAGAGTAAAAGGGTATACTATATTCGTCGTAAAGTATGTAACAGCATCGTCGATTTAGCGTCGCCTGTGACCGGCTGTGCTTATCTTGTGCTCTGTGATTTTTGTCAATTTGTCATTAATATCTGTGTTACTGGTGCATTGCTTTGTGCCTTAGTCCAACTTAACCAGCCGTGCTTGTGTTTTAAATCGTCTGTTATGTTTAATTGTCTATTTTATTGTAGCAATTTTAACAAAACCTAACTCTGTTTTTAACCTGTGCATTTTGTTATTGTAACTTCTGTACGCTGCGGTGCATTTGTTTCAATAGCTTTTGTTGTTGTTTCCCATAATCTGTTATCTCTCTCTCTTGTAATCTCTCTCCCATTTCTTGTCGTCGCAACTGTTGTCGTGTATATTTTGTTTGTGTTTCGCAAGCCACGCTCAGTCGACAGCCACTCTGTCGCGCTCTCTCTCTTTCGCAGTCTCTTCGCGCTCTTATACTTTTGTGTTTTTTTGTGTCTACATTTTTATTGTTTGATCCCAGTGTCAAATTAAGTGAGGTATTTATAATTCTTTTGATTCTTTGGTTTTATAAACAACTTTTTTTCTTAAATTTAAATACTTAAAAATGGCTCTTTTTTGTTCCAAGAAAGATTGTCAGTTTGGATCGTCACCTAATGATGTTTTTATTTACTGTCGTCTCTGCAATACAGTCATTCATCCAAAATGTACTGGACTTGTTGGCAGAGTAAAAGATTTTATTGATCTGCGTGTTGGTTTTTCGTGGACTTGTGCCTCTTGCGTTGAAATAGACCATGATTTGGATGGCTATGTTGCGCTGACCAATGATCGTTTTATGAAACTTTTTAATAAGCTTATGAGCGTAGTTGCTGATTTTAAAGAGTTTAAGGCGGACCTTGATAATAAAAAAAATGTCAGTAGGGTCGCCTAAACGCAAAAAGACCGCTCCTTCAAAATCTGCTCCCGTAAAGGCATCAGTTCCACATCCCAACTTAGCTCCAAATATTTGTACCCGATCGGTAACGGCAGCTATGTCGGCATCTACTGGGTCTGGGGGACCTAAAGATTCACTGACCCATAGGTACCAAAAGCTCTGGAGGAGTCCCTGTTTCTGCTAGTCAGCCTAAGGGGTCAAACCCTATGCAGCTTTCTGTGCCTACTGGTGAAGTTAGCTCTATAGGAGTCCCTAGTCTTGATAATCAGACGAACGATGTTCAGATTGCTAATGGTGGAAGAAAGAGCCTCTCTTTTGTTCCATATAGGAAGCAATTGTTTGTGCCTCGTTTAACACCTGAAACCACATCTGCAGATGTTTTGGAATTTATACAACAGGAATTCCCATCTCAAAACATCACAGTGGAGGAGTTTAAATTTCCATATGTTCGTATGATATCTTCATTTAAAATATCTGCTCCTCCGGAAGTATTTAATGTACTAAATTCTAAAAGTTTTTGGCTTAATGATGAATTGGTCATTAAAGAATTTGTTCCAAACAGACGGGGAACTAATAATAGGCCTTCCACGACTGTACCTGCGCCAAAAAACTGAGCAGCTTATTTTTGGCCTATCAAAATGTTAGGGGACTCAATATGAAGCTACATAAGCTTTATGCTGACTCCTCTGCCTTTTCTGAAGACATTGTGGCCTTTACTGAGACTTGGCTGAAACCGGAGATATCAGACTCCGAAGTTCTGTCCAAAAATTTTAATACGTATAGAACTGATCGCTCTCCTCGTAGGGGGGCTGGGGTGCTGGTTGCCGTTACCTCTACTTTAACATCGGAGAGAATATACTTTCTTAATCCCAATGACAAAGATTTCAGAGAAACTTTAACACCAACGAATTCTAGTTGGTGTTAAAGTTTCTCTGAAATCTTTTTCTATTTATGTAACTTGTTCTTATATTCCAGACCCACTAGTTGTACCTGAAGACCAGTATCATCCCACATTAGAACTTACAATTTATCATCCCTGCGTTGATACCCTCTCTCCTTCACTTTCTCCAACTAAAAGTAGATGCTTTCGTAAACGTTACTTTAATAAGCTCAACAACTTGATTTCACAATATAACTGGACAAATTTATATAATTGCTTGGATATTGAAAGTGCTACGGAACTATTTTATAGTGTCCTAAACTCTTTTTTCAGTGAATCTGTTCCTGACAGTTTTCCTCCTAAGTTAGACAGGCCACCTTGGTTTACCAATCAGTTGCAAAGACTTAGAAACCTAAAAACAAACTTCTATAAAAAGTACAAAAAGTCGGGTAGGCCATCCGATTTTTCAAGATATGTGGTGGCTCGTACTAATTTTAATGTACTTAACAGTCATTGCTATTCCATGTATTTGAACCGATGTAATTTTGAATTTTCAAAGGATCCGAGGCAATTTTATAACTTTGTCAATGCTAAGCGAAAGTCTTCAGCATTGCCATCATCCGTACTATTAAACTCTATTGAGGCATCTACGGATCCCGAAATTGCAAATTTATTTGCTGAATTCTTCCAATCTACTTATAGTTCTGTTTCATGGTCTAATTCTAGCTACCCTCATCACTTAAACAGGGCAAATTGTATTTTATCTCCTGTAATCACCAAGAGTTCTCTCTTAAGTTATTTAGAAACTATAACGCCAACCTATTCTCCGGGGCCAGATGGAATCCCTGGGTGTGTTCTTAAGTTTTGTGCCCGAACTATTTGTAAACCCATTCTTAAACTTTTTAATTTGTCTATCCATCATCTGTTTTTCCTACTATCTGGAAAGATTCTTTTATTATTCCACTCCACAAAAAGGGTGCGAAGGTTAATGTTCAGAACTATAGAGGAATCTCCAAATTGTCTGCAATTCCTAAAACATTTGAACGCATTATTACCTCTCAGTTGCAACATTTGTGCTTTTCTTTAATATCGCCGTGTCAACATGGTTTTGTTAAGCGTAGATCGACCACCACTAACCTGCTCGAATTGACATCTTTTGTACTAGATGGATTTAACAAAAAATTGCAGACGGACGTTATATATACAGATTTTTGTAAAGCCTTTGACTCTGTTAACCACTCTCTTCTTTTATTCAAATTAGATCAGCTTGGGTTTCCTAGTAATCTGTTAACTTGGATTTCAAGTTATTTGAATGGTAGATCTCAGAGGGTTTTATTCAAAAACGCTGTTTCCAAGATGATCAACGTGACATCTGGAGTGCCTCAGGGCAATCATTTAGGCCCTTTGCTGTTTACTCTGTTTATAAATGATCTTCCTTCTATCGTAAATCACTCTCGTGTACTAATGTATGCTGATGATGTTAAGCTTTGTTTTTCATATAATAATTTTGAATCTGGTTTCTGCTTGCAGTCAGACATTAATAGATTCCATGAATGGTGTCAGTACAACCTTTTGAATTTAAACTATCTTAAATGCAACGTTATGACTTTTTATAGGGGTACGCCAACGTTCATGAGTTACTCTCTTCAGAATATGTCCCTGGACCGAATATACTCAGTAAACGATTTTGGTGTTCTCCTAGATCCTAAACTTAAATTTGACTCCCACATAACCTGTACTGTAAATAAAGCTATGAGTGTTCTTGGGTTTATAAAGCGTTGGTCTAAAGAATTTGATGATCCATACACTACCAAATTATTATTTAGCTCACTTGTCCGTCCTAATTTAGAATACTGTTCTTGCGTTTGGAGTCCTCAGTATCAAGTGCATATTGATCGTATAGAGTCCGTACAGAAAGAATTTCTTCTTTTTGCCTTACGTGGTTTGAACTGGAATTAAAACGTCAGGTTGCCTTCTTACTCGAGTAGATTGCTATTAATTAATTTGCCTAGTCTAGTAAGAATTATGCTTGGTACTATTTTTATGAATAATCTTATCAGAGGCGATATTGATTCTGTAGATTTGGTAAGCCGCCTAAGTTTCAATGTTCCTGTTAGACTAATGCGAAACTACCATCCTATTAACTTGCCACGATGTTCCTCTAATTTTAGTCAGCATGAGCCCTTTCACGTTCTTTCTAATAATTATAACAACCTATATCATTTTATTTGTTCCTCAACTTCTATCCCTGTACTAAAAACTAAAATCTTAGCTCATTTGCTTTAATCTTGTTGATCTATGTTTTGTCCTGTCTTTATTTGTTCTATGTACCTTCCTCGCGAACCGTATTTGCCCGAAATAAAAATGGGCCCGCGCGTAACAACCATGTGCTTGGTGTCGTTCGGGCCACTTGTTTGTACTGCTCTTAGTGCATCAACGTTCAACAATATAATATAATACAGGCAGAAGGAAGCGTTTCCAACCCCATAAAGTATATATATTCTTGATCAGGATTACTAGCCGAGTCGATCTAGCCATGTCCATCTGTCCGTCTGTCTGTCCGGATGAACGCTGAGATCGGAAACTATAAGAGCTAGGCTATTGAGATTTGGCGTGCAGATTCCTGAGCTTCTTACGCAGCGCAAGTTTGTTTCAGCAGAGTGCCACGCCCACTCTAACGCCCACAAGCCGCCCAAAACTGTGGCTCCTACAGTTTTGATGCTAGAATAAAACTTTTAACTGAAATGTATTGTTCCCATCAATACCTATCGATTGACCCAAAAAAAGGTTTGCCGCGCCCACTCTAACGCCCAATACGCTTTAATCTGTCTACCGGCGGTAGGTGACGCATTTTAATTTCGTTTTGATGCTTGCATATCTCCATCGACACAACGCTAAGTACATACAACAAAAAAAACACAACACCACAAATTTTTCGGAAACTGTTCACAGAAATTAAGACAAAAGAAAATCACAAATTCACCTACAATTACCAGCCTTGCAATCGCAATCGAAACAGATTGCATAAAACTAGGCCTTCTACAACACTACTCGTCAGTGTTTTCCGCTGAGCTACTAGCAATAGTGGAGGGACTCGAAATATTAAAAAACAAAAAAAATGCAAGTTTTGCATATGATCTGACTTTTTCTCTGCCATCGACAATATTGAACATTACACTTCACACGCCCGCAACCTGCTACAAAAATTCCCTAATAAATTCAAACTTCTTTGGTTACATTTAATAACACCAACCCACTAGAATCACTTTCCAGTCCCACACCACCAAACATATCAAAAAATATACAATTTCTAAAAAACTCAAATTTATACCACCGCATATAAGATGATTCTACCTAAGCTGAACAATAGAAATAAATACCTTTAAGAAACCCTAAAAAATAATATTATGTTCAATTCGAGCTGAAGGCCCACGTCGCCATTGCTCAACATCATTGCTAGCTCATAATTTTATTTATTTGTTAGCTCTTTATAAATAAATAATGATAATTTCTATTAAATTCAAATTAAAAGGTTGTCCGTTCTATTTAACAAGCCAATGTATTTAGGATTTGCTGAATTAGACTTATCGAAATGGAAAATGTATGATTTTCACTATCAATATATGAAGCCAAACTTTCAGGAAAAGTTACTATTTAATTATATGGATACTGATTAATTTATCTATACACTAAAAACTAAGGATTTTTATAAAGATATTCGTAATGATCTTGAAACAAAATTTAATTTATTGGACTATTCAGATGAAGGAATTAATCTATATAGCTTCAAAGGAGTTAACTAAGAAAGTTTAGGTCTTTTAAAGATGAACTTAACGGTAAACTCATGACAGAATTTGTAGGTATGTGCTCAAAGGCTTATTATTATAGAATAGATCAAGTTGAATCTTCACATAAAAAAGCAAAGGGAGTGAGTTCACGAAATCTTACAATTGAACACTATAAAAACGTTTTATTATCTGGGGCTTCAATATATGGTAATACAACAATGTTTAGATCAAAAGCAGACAAAATAACTACAACTAGAGATATTAAAAAAATTCTTTGTGGCAAAGATAACGAAAGAAAACATAACGTTAACGAAACACAATTATTAGAGTGAAGCAATGAAGACCATGGTACGACATCAATAAAACATCAGAGATTTATCGAAAAAGATATCTTAAAAAATGTTGAATGACTAAAATCAAATTCATTTTGCTTGGGTGAGATGATACAAAATAATTATGTGAACGATGCAGATTCATTAGATAGCTTTAAATTTCAAAAAGAACATATTGAAAAGAACTATTTCATAAATCAGTTGAATTGGAGATGTTTTATTATGATCGAGACTTTGGAAAATATAAATGAAAATGATTTCGAGTTTGTAAAAAGTATTCTTATTATATTTAATTTTACTTTAAGACATTGTACAAAAATATTAATAGTAAAATTAATATAAGATAAGATAAATATATAAATACAAATTAATTAAACAAATCATTTATTATACAACAAAATGTCTTCCTTATTTATCCAGCTAGTCTTTGAAAACCCGAGCCACTTAACCAAAACTTTATTTCCATTTCGCCTTACAACTTTTTTAACCAGGTATGTGTGGGGAATCGTGTTTTTTTTCAGTTCTTCTTTATAGAATCCGGCCTGAATCGGGCTACCACCTAAGTCTTCACGTAAGTATGTTTTAGGGAATGTGTTCTTCACCTTTCTAATTTTAAAGATTTCAGTTGTATAGTTTGGTGTATACCCTTTCTCAAAGACGTGTTTATATTTACTAATACGAACGTGGTCCCCCTTACGGAATTTACCTGCAACAAATATTTTCCGGTGATTATACGATGTTTGTAATATTTGTCTTTCATTGGAAGAATTGGCATTACTTGGACTAATTTTTATTGTTCTATGCACTCTATTATTATATTTATTAATTAATGGCTTATACATATCTATCCACTTATGTTTTCCATTGAAACTAAACTCACGCCACATTAATTCTTTAAGAGTTCTATTGAAACGTTCAACTATTAATGCTTTTAGAGTACTGAAGGTTGAATAATGATTCATTTTATAACTTTTCATTATTACCTTAAATTTCGAACTAAAGAATTCAGTGCCATCATCAGTTTGCAGGTTATTTGGTGTTCCATGACCCGATTTAAATATTCTCTCCATGGCTTGGGAAACATCATTTGCAATTTTGATTTTAATGCCTCACCCCAAGCATATTTCGAAAATGTGTCTTTAACAGTCAATATGTATCGGTACCCATCATTCGATTTTGAAAAAGCTCCCATTTCAACCAAATTTATACCCCTTGTAATTACTCGTCTTCGTTGAACGTTTTTTCGAGATGGTCCGTGCAACTCATTTACAATTTCTCCCTTAGTCATATTCTTCTAATAGGCTGAAAAGCGACACCTTCTAACTCAATAGTGGATTTTTCGGTAATGATATCGGCCTTGTTACATATTTAGATATATAGTCCTCAATGGTTTTAATCTCTTCCAGAATTTTTTCTTAGCTTAAAATTTTTGTCAGTCGACGATTAACATTTTGAGCTACAATTTTTCTTAAATCTTCTCCCAACTTTCCGAGGATTTCATCAGTATATTGTTTCGTTGCTAGATCATTGTGGTGTAAAGGTTTAGTTCCATTTTTGATACGTTTATTTTGAGCATTTAGATTACCGTCCTCATCGATGAATAATCCCTCAGTAGGCCTTATCAACAGAAAAATGTCCAAACTTGTCGACAGACATGATGTTTATAAATGTAAAACATATTTGTCCTTCCTATTTATACCCATTAAAATATAATCCTTTCTTCACTCAATTCCTCTAATATTAAAAAAATTGTATTATTGTGGCTGGCGTTACCCGCTCCTTTTGATGTTACTAATATTTCCAATCATTCTCCTAACTCATTAACATCATTCCAATATACATAGTTTGTATTTGATTTCTGAAGAGTCTTGTAACAAAACCTGTTTTTGAGCGAAGTGGAATAGACTTCGAAGGACTGAAATCTTTTTCTATCAACTTCCTAATAATATGGCTATATTTGTATGCTCGTGTAACCTTGATTCTGTTATTAGGCTTAAAGCCTACTCTATGTATATTCGTTTCTAAAATAATTATAATAGGGTATACTATATTCGTCGTTAAGTATGTAACAGGCAGAAGGAAGCGTTTCCGACCCCATAAAGTATATATATTCTTGATCAGTCGAGTCGATCTAGCCATGTCCGTCTGTCCGTCTGTCTGTCCGGATGAACGCTGAGATCGAAAACTATAAGAGCTAGGCTATTGAGATTTGGCGTGCAGATTCCTGAGCTTCTTACGCAGCGCAAGTTTGTTTCAGCAGAGTGCCACGCCCACTCTAACGCCCACAAGCCGCCCAAAACTGTGGCTCCTACAGTTTTGATGCTAGAATAAAACTTTTAACTGAAATGTATGTTCCCATCAATACCTATCGATTGACCCAAAAAAAGGTTTGCCGCGCCCACTCTAACGCCCATTACGCTTTAATCTGTCTACCGCCGGTAGGTGACGCATTTTAATCTCGTTTTGCTGCTTGCATATCTCCATTTCAAAGGCTCCATTTCCTTTTAGCTGAGTAACGGGTATCTGATAGTCGAGGTACTTCACTATAGCGTTCTTCCTTGTTTTTTTATACATTTTCAAATCTTGATCATCATAGTTTTCAGGTTTACTGAGAAAACTTAGAGAGTACAGACCAGGAATCAGATCACAACTAATTCCACTAGAAAATGTTATTAGTAGTATGGAAAAGCGGATTCGGGGACTATTAGCACATGCGGGTTCTGGGACAATTAGCATTATCCAATAAATTAACTGATTTTAATGGGCTTTGAAGTCATAAAAATATCACGATCATGTCTATTAAGAGTAAAATTAATTGCCCCCATCGCCCCCACATCCCCATGTGACAATATTGATCATGTATCCTTCTCCTCATTATGTTCAATTAATAGTCAGGTGAAGAAGGTGCACGTGTGAAAGGTCGCACACCCATAGTATCCAAAGGTTGTTACCTTAGAAGAACATATCCGATCATGTTGGGGAAAGGTGTGATCACGTACCCTTTTGCCTCATTATCACAGGTGTTGCTGTGCACGTGTGAAAGGTCGCACACCCAAAGTATTCAAAGATGATTGCCTCAGAGGGATCATGTTGGGGAATAAAGATTTCTATGATTGTAAAACTAATTTAGAAATCAAAAGAACCCCAAAAAAATAAATCTCACAAGTAAATGGTTCTCAGATGTGGAATTTTTTCAAATACACATTTAAGTTTCCGCCCCAGAACCTTTAACTGGTAAATTGTCGAAGATTCTCTCCTTTCCACAAATGGGTCATAAACATGTCATAAAAGAGATTCAAGCCAGAGCTACCCGAACTCGAACCCGAACAGGATCACTAGCCGAGTCGATGTAGCCATGTCCGTCTGTCCGTCTGTCCGGATGAACGCTAAGATTTCGGAAACTATAAGAGCTAGGCTATTGAGATTTGGCGTGCAGATTTCTGAGCTTCTTACGCAGCACAAGTTTGTTTCAGCAGAGTGCCACGCCCACTCTAGCGCCCACAAACCGCCAGGCCTGTGACGCCCACAATTTTCATGCTAGATAAAAAATTTTAACTGAAATGTATTGGTCTCGTCAATACCTATCGATTTATCCATTTGCCACGCCCATAACGCTTAAACCTGTCTACCGCCGGTAGGTGGCGCATTTAAATCTCGCTTTGCTGCTTGTATATCTCCATTTCCATTTGGTCCCTTTAGTTGAGTAACGGGTATCTGATAGTCGGGGTACTCGACTATAGCGTTCTTCCTTGTTTTGGTATTGCAAACATGTATTTACGTTATTTAATCTTTTTCATTCTCTTTTCTAAATTATAGTATATATTCATAATGTTAGTGCTTCCTTTTTGTAATCCGAAATTCGATGGCATACACAAGTATCAACTCCCTCAGTGGCTGCATCATTCCTCCACACGCAGGTGTTCATATGATTTCTATGAATAGATATTTACATAATACCTCCATCACATTCAAAGAGTTTTGATTAAATGAACTGGAGCCGTACATAGTGTGCATTGAACAGAATTCCGTCAAATGCGTTCAGAAAATTATTTATTTCAACTGAATGCATGTTGTCTGTCTAAGTCAACAATCTCGTCTTACACTTTTAAATATGGTTACACAATTTAAGGAAATTTTATAAAGGTTTTAATCTTCATCTTTTACCCAAAGAAGTGCATTCTCGAAATTCAACAAATGAAAATCTTTTATTTTTCCTCTTCTTTTACCCAAAGATGTACATTCTCAAAATTCAACAAATGAAAATCTTTGTTTTTTCCCAAACTCGAAATGATTTTTAACAAACTGTCCCCTATTCGCTATCTGAGTATGATTGTGTGTATAAATTGACAAGATCTATCCTTTCCCACCTGCAGCAAAGTATGTGCGACCTCTTCTAACCAACACTCTCCTTTGTTCTATGATTTTGTGTATCCTTTATCGATTTGATGGTGTCCTATTGGTTACATTTGTATAAAATATTTTTCGAAATCAATACTTCTCATCTCTTCTAACCAATGAATAGTCGATGTAACCTACTAGAATTACCTAAGTTTTTGAATTAAAAAAAATCTTATGTATGCACCTCTCATCTTCAATATTATCGTTCACGCCCACTTCAAATACTATAAATGATCGAGGACAATAGTTAGTCTTCCAAAAGTATTCTTGAAGTGGAATACTCTGCTTCGTCAAACACAACTTAAATAAAAGTAAAAAAGTGATCGTGAAAAAAAAGTTTAAACTAAAAGTTTAAAAAAAAAAAACTAAAAATAACCAAAATCAGTATTGTCAATCCTGCAAGTGTTTCTTGCAAAAGAATAAGTGGGCAAACCATGTCCGTTTGGAGCTGCATAAGCGAAATGCAATTTAACCCCTTGACGGAAGAGTCAAAAAAATTTCTGAGGGATTCAAGGGAAGAATACTGCATTACGTGTATGTAAATGATGGATCGGACTTGATCTTACCTGAGAGTTTCTTGAGTGAAGCTGGATTGTCACTGCTACCTCATCTTAGCATTCTATTAGAAAGTTATACTTCAGCAAAAGTAAACTTTGAACTGTTTGCAGAATATATACTTTTTAAAGATGAATCTGAAGAAATTTAAATGAAAAGTTTTCAAAGTAAAATGGCGATCATGAATAAAGATTCTGATTAAGAATGTATCTTTTATGAACATACCATGCAAATAATTTCTAAAACTCAAGAATTTCAAGAGAGAGACAGTGGATGGTCTCTTATAAAATTGATTCGCTTGGAAATGAATGTGAATCATTAGACACCGATGGCTGGTTCGTCCTTCATACCACTACCTCATTTCCTTTTGACAAAAAAAGCAATAGTTATTGCTTGTAACAAAAATGATCAATATTTGAAATGGAGGGTGGTGGATTTCCTGGGTTCTTCAAGCTTGTGGTGGGAAAATTCCTGGATGAAATATGCTTCGGGGCACAGAAAAGTGACTTGGACTTCTTTTCACTTGAAAATCACTTTATTAGCCGCAGCGTGGGCTTTCTTGGAGTGGTAACTTAGAACTAACAGCTTGAACTTAACTCTAATGTTAGGAGAGCGGGGGTGGAGACTGTTAACAGTCCGAGAGCGAGATGAGAGACCATCTGGACGTAACTGCTCTCGTCTGTTAACCACTAATGTTCACAGTAGCGCCTCCGTGGCGCGGACATTCTCCCCCCTTGCGACGACAAACGTAGCAACCAAATCAGACCTCGTCGGGCACCTTAAGACTGTCGACATGATCCGGAGACAATCCAGCCGAACACAGTGCTTTGTGGCACAGGCAACCCCTCATCCAGATTCAGGAACCCGGGCTGGATGACGTCACGATACACGTCTGAGCGCAACACCAGGGATATAGTCGCCGGTCGATGAAATTGTTTGTCAGCGAGGCGGATATCGTTGAACTTAGCGCGAACATCGTCGGCTAGGACGCGGATTGGAGTGCGAGTGCGGAAGTTGGGTCTAACGTTCAGCACCACGTCGATTCTGAAGGTGCCCGTCCGTGACCTTATCGTCGCCGAACAGACCGTCTCGTCTCCGACGCTCGTAGTGGAAAGGCCGAACGCCGCGGCCAGCGACCGGTCGATGGTGCTCACTGGTGTGCACGGATCGATCAGGGCCCCCGCCTCGTACTTATTGGTTCCTGTGTCGAGAACCACGATGGCCGTCGGGATGATTTGCACACTCCGATGCTGCAACAGAGACGCCACAGATGGAGCTGCAGTTGGCTGGTCGAACTGGTCGGAACACCGGGAATGGTTCCGCGAGCTTGGCGTTGGACTTGGCGAGCGTAAACCGGAAGCTGAAGGTCGTGGAGCAAATGGAGCAGCGTGTGGTGGTCCTGACCACACTTTTTGCACGTGTCTCCGCTGCGACATACTCCTTCGGAATGCTTGTGGGCCAGGCAATTTGCACAATATTTATTTATGAGAACGGCGTGGAGCCGCTTCTCAGTGCTGAGCCTCAGGAAACGGTTGCACTTCCGTAGAGGATGGATTCCCCGACAGACTCGGCAGCGGTTGGATCGAGTACCTCGTGAACGTCTGTCGACCAAAGTTTGGGCGCTGCGTGGAGACATGGTTTTAATGCTTTAATAAAAAAAAGATAATCGCATTTAGTATTAATTGTGAATGGATTTTGAAGCATGAGGACAGAAGGCACTATTGTGGAAGAGCGGAGGTTGCCTTGGCCTCCATAGGAAGAAGTACAAGCTTGTGGATGGGACGCGTTATAGTCCCTCGAGCGGTAAGGATTTCGACTACGCGAACTCTACTATCGGCCCCTGGAAAGACAGATACAACTCTGCCGAGCCGCCAGTCGTTTGATGGCATATTGTCTTCTTTGACGACCACCATATCATCGACTTGGATATCTCTGGAAGGGTTCTGCCACTTATTGCGCTTGTGAAGTTCCTTTAAGTACTCCTCTTTCCATCGCGCACTGAACTGCTGATGCAGGGCCTTTAAGTGTTGCCAGCGATTTATAATCGACTTAGCTTCGCCCTTAATTTCGGGTTCAGCTGTGGAAAGCAACGTACCCCCAATCAGAAAGTGGCCTGGCGTCAATACCAACAACTCAGCAGGATATTCGAACATGGGAGACAGCGGCCTGGAATTGAGGCATGCTTCAACTTTGGCTAGAAGAGTGGAGAAATCTTCAAACGTATACTTCCGACTTGACGTCGACTTGTAGAAAAGTGCATTGAAGCTTTTCACTCCAGCCTCCCACAATCCACCCATATGTGGAGCTCCTGGAGGAATGAACCGCCGCAAGATCCCCTGATGGCTATAGGTATCAGTCACAAACTCCTTGATCGTCTGCATGAAATCCCGAGAAAGTAGAGTCGCTGCCCGCACAAAGGTTTTGCCATTATCCGAATGGACCCGCTGAGGACACCCTCTTCTCGCTACGAATCGGGCAAATGCCGCGAGGAACTTCTCGGTTATCAGGTCGGACGTAGGCTCTAAATGGATAGCCTTTGTGAAGAAACACACAAACACGCATACATATCCCTTGGTAATAAGGCATGCTCTGCCTGTGTAGTTTTTTGTCTCAAACGGGCCTGCATAATCAATGCCCGTATATGTAAATGGCCTGGAGAAGGTATCTCGATCGGTAGGAAGATCGCCCATCAATTGCGTCTGTACTCTCTTCTTGTAAATAGTGCACACCTTACAGGAGTTTAGCACAGCTTTTACCAGATTCTTGATTTTAAGAATCCAATACTTCGATCGGATGAGGCGTACCACTAGTTGGTTGCCTCCATGCAGGGAAATCTGGTGTGAGAAAAGGACGAGCAGACGAGCTAGTCGACAGTTGTATGGCAGTATAATAGGATGCCACTCGTCATACTGAAGGGCTGTTGAGGCTGTAATGCGACCACATGCCCTTAACAGGCCTCGCTGGTCTAGAAATGGATACAGGTTGGCTATCGGGCTGGAAACTGGAATTGGACGCTTATCGTTTAGGAATTTAAGCTCCTGGGTATATTCCTCCCGCTGGGCATATATAATCAGGGCTCTTTCAGCTTCTCGGACCTCTTCCTTGGTAGGCCGATCAGCTGGGCCCCTCGGCATCTTGCGGCAGCGTTGAATGAACCGTAACACGTACGCAAAGACCCGCAGAGCCTTGTCCAACTTGGAGAACCGTTCCAGAAAATCTTCGGCTGGGGCCTTTGCGAAATTGACCTTCACAGCACGCTGCTCTATGTCTGTGACTGGAGGTGCAAGCCCCAGTGTTGGCCACTTATCTTTTGGCCGTTGTAACCAATCCGGTCCCTCCCACCAGAGTTGGCTATGAACCAGCTCCCGCAGCGACACGCCTCGACTGGTTAGGTCCGCGGAATTGTGCTCAGATCACACATGAGCCCAATGTTCAGCGCTTGTCACCTGAGTAATCTTGGTCACTCGGTTGGCTACAAACGTGGTCCAGTGGCAGGCCGGTTTATTCAACCATGCGAGGACGATGGTGGAATCAGTCCAGCAGAAAATGTCGGAATTGGAAATTGGCATATTCGGAAGGATAGCTGCGATCATTTCTGACAACAACACTGGAAGGGACACCATTTTAACAGGGGTGACTCGGGTTTTGGCGGTAAGCAGACGTGTCATAATGTTATGGCCTACTTCAACCCCCATATGCCTTCTGCGACGCATCACAAAAACCATGATGCTCTACCTTTACCTCTGGCTGGAAACCAACCCACCTTAGAATACGGATCTGTTCAAGCTCGGAATAGCTGCGCAAAAATTCTTGCCATCTTTGATTCATTTCTGCGTGGATATTTTCATCCCAGCCCAACTCTTGCAACCAAATCTCTTGCATAAAGATTTTTGAGCGGACAAAAAGTTTCGCGATTTGGGAAAGAACCTCTCTCTTCGTATAAGTAGATTCAATCGAAACTGGTGGTGGGACAAAATAGAACTCATCCGAGGTCGCATTCCACCGAACACCAAGTGTTTTGGCAAAACTTTCGGACTTAAGGTCACAAAAGTCTTCGTGGAGTAGATGCTCGTTTGGGATATCTTCGAGGATGCTCTCCTGATTAGCTGTCCACTTTCTTAATGGGAAGCCGGCGCGATTAAAAGCGTGGTGAAGCTCGCTGATCGCAAGTTGAGCCTCTTGAATGGAATTGGCACCTGCCAGAACGTCGCCTACGTACATAAAATGCCGAACAATATTGCTTGCTTTAGGGAAGTCCTTTTCTACGTCGTCTGCCAATTGTTGGAGTATGCGGAGTGCCAGAAACGGTGCACAGTTGACACTAAAGGTGACGGTTTTTAGCTTGAAATCGCTTACTTCTCCTTCTTTATTCCGGAATAAAATTCTTTTGAACGGCGTATGCTTGGGATCGACCCAGATCTGACGGTACATCTTTGTAATGTCTGCACTGAACACGTATTGGAAATAACGCCACTTCAAAATCTGAATGGTTTAATCAGATTGTAGGACTGGACCAGCATGAAGAATTTCGTTCAAGCTTGTCCCATTTGCTGAAGGGCTAGAAGCATTGAATATTGGAGAATCGTAAGACGGGGGGACTTCTCTCATGTGACCCAGATCCAAATACTCTTAAATGACTGAGTCATACTGCTCTTTTAATGGTTTTTTCAAACGGTTTTCATTTCTAAGAAACTGAGCTAGGGCTATGGATCGCGAGTACCCCAGTTTGGATCCGAAATTTTCTGGTTCGCAAAACGATAAAGTTACCACGTATCTACCGCTTGCGTCTCTTGTGGTGGTTTGGAGAAAATTGCTCTCGCAATAGAAATCGGATTCTTTTAACCCCTTAGTTGGTATGTTCTCCACCTCCCAAAACTTAGTGAGAAGTTTTTCCAAGCCCCTGTCACTTGTTTCGGTTATCTGGGTCCTGAAAGCTGACACCCGCTTTTGGCTCGATGTACTAGCAACTGGGCCGGAAAGCACCCAGCCGAAAATAGTTTCCTGACCTAGGAGAGAACCGCAAATGTTTTTGCGCGTGCCGCTCAGCAACACGGACGGTAAAATGTCGGCTCCGACCAGAACATCGATCTGGGAACTCTCTAAAATTGTTGGATCTGCCAGGGGAATGGCAGGTAAATCAATCAACGCATCTCGTGGGATTGGGTAAGATGGTAGCTTTCCGGTCAATTCAGACAAAACGTAAGCTGCGGTGTCTAGCTGGAGGCCTGGCTTATTAGGGGCTCGAATAGAAAAATGGCAGAGCCTGGTCGCCTGAGCGGAAACGGTCTGATTTAAGCCCGAAACTTGGGCTTGGATATGGCGGAACGGTAGCTTAATCAGATTGAACAGGCGTTCCGTAATAAACGTAGCTTCAGAACCCGAGTCTATCAGAGCGCGAGCTCTGTAGTTCGTTCCCAAGTGGCATATGTCAATAATGGCCGTGCCTAGCAAAACCGCTCTAGAACCGGTTGCTAAATAGTTCTGCACACGGGCAGATTTTCTGAACCGCCACCGGCCCCCTGTACAGCTGGATTTTGTGGGCCTGCTGAAGAACTAATTGCGGAAGTTGATCCACGGGAATTGGGGTTGCCTTTATGCAACAGTGTATGATGCCGCGCTCGACATGTGAAACAGCTGTGAGTGCTAGTACATTCACGTAGCTGGTGGCCTCTCGCGAAACAATTTAAGCAAAGCTGCTTTTTTTTTGATGAAGTTCGTTCGTGCATCCACAGACATCTGGAGAAAACGCTGGCATAAGCGCACTGGAGCACTCTCTTTTGAGCACAGATCGCAATTCTTTGGTTTTGTGACCACCTTAGCTTCGAAGGAGTTGAGCTTTCTGGAAACGGGTTGACTCTTAGCGTTAGGGTGATTGCTGGTGCTGGGTTTCATATCCTCAATCGCCTCTAGCGTTCGGTACCTGTCGCTAAGAAACGTGTTCATTTCAACCCAGGTCGGAATGTCGGGTTTGGATAAAAGGGACTGCTCCCATAAGGAGAGGGTCAATTTTGGTAATCTGCTGGCGCACAGAAATACCAGGAGACAGTCGCAATTCTCTGTGGAAATGTTGGAATGAGCCAGCGCTATCAAACACCCTTGGATTGTGCTCTGCAGGTTTTTCAAAGCCTGGCCAGATTCGGAACTTACGGAACTCAAATTAAAAAAGAGTTTGAGTTGGCTGTTTACTAGCAGTCTTTTATTTTCGAAACGGTCTCGAAGCGCTGCCGATGCTGAATCGAAACCCTCATTTGTGAGAGGGGACTTGGCTAGGATTGCCTTAGCCTCGCCGCTAGTTTTAGCGTTGAGATGAAAAAGTTTTTCGACTGATGTCAACCTAGAATTGTTGACCATTTAAGATAGTCCCCTTCGAATACTTCAGTGTCGCATGGCGGTAAACGGCACCCAGATGGAATGTAAGTGGACTGATTATTGGTGCTCGTGGGCGGATGCTGAGAATTGGCTTGGTCGATAAGCTCACTGAGCTGAACCGCTAGCTCCTCGTACACCGGATAGCAATATTCATATTTTCGGTGCAGAGTCGCCAGAATTTCTTCCGCCCCTTAAGTCGTCATGCTGGAAATTGTGTCTAGACACGCTTCAAATTCTTTCTCGGCTTTGTCCCAGAGTGAGCGGACTTGTTCCTTACGGACTTTGCAGGTGTGGACGGACGGAGATGACGACCCTGGAGTTTCAATTGTCGCTCTGAAATGGCTCATACGGTCGGACACCGTGATGAACCGCGCGAGGGCTGCAAATGAAATTTCGTTACTCATTTTTTCCTGAGAACGAGTTCCTAGCGACTTTACGGACTTGGTCTGGACTTGTGGCCTAACCTTTGGCGTGAGCGGACTCAGAGACGATCGTTTCTGATTGCTCGTAGGAACAGACAGCTTCTTGTCGTTTTCTTGGGTGGCTAAGGAAGTTTCGCTCTTTGCCTTTGTGATCGACTTTGGGGCTACTGGGCTTGGACCTGGCATTCCAGAACTTCGATTATCTGGGCCGCCCTTGTTGCTTTGTAAAAATTAGACCCGCCCGTAAAAGTCTGTCCTTAAGTCTGGTCACACTGTTGCGGATCACCGGATTGGGTTCCAAGAGAAAAAAAAGAGACGAAAAATCGTATGGAATTCATTTAATTTGATTAAAAAAAAAATTTATATTTCGCAGTGGCTTCTCCGTTTTCCCGTTATGGCAATTGCAAGCAGTCCGCTTGTGTTCGCTATTAGCGTTGGAGCTCCTGTCTACGTTTGGAGTATGTGGAAATAGAACAGTTTCACATCAACTACTTGACGTGCGAGGAAATAACGAGAATTCGGAACGACTGTTCTGCCAGATATTTGCCGTTGTTTGCTGTGCTGCGGAAATGAGCGCTAGGAATAGGAAAATAAATATATATTTCGCACCGTCACGGCTTGCAAAAAAATGTATCTATTTATTTTAATTTAATGGATGTGAACCGCCGGTGGATGCGAATTACCGTTGCTGAAATAAATATCATGCAAGTTCTGGAAAGGCGTGTCGTGTTGATGGGTTCGGTGGAATCAGGTTATTTTGATTTTTGGTAATATTGTTATACATATAATAAATATCGTTGTTGAAACTTTTGTAGGGTGTACCGTATCAACCTATGTGCGTTTCTCCTTGTGTTGCAGCGGACAGGCATATGTACGTATATTAATAAGCTTGCATCAGGATTATATGTGTGTATGTATGGACGTATGGATATGTGTGTTTGTGGGAACTTGGAAATATATGTGCATAAATTGTCCTTTTTATATTTGGAAATTATTAATAATATGGACTGTATGTAAATGTCGCTTTCGAAATGTTTGTAGGGTGTACCTCGAAAGAAGGTACGTGGATTACCGTGCTTACGTTGCCTTACGTTGCGCTACGTGACTCTTTCCCTTATGTACATATGTTGAGATGGCCAGACATATGTACGTACATTAATAAGCATGCATCAGGGTTATATGTGTGTATGTATGGGCGTATGATTTGTGTGTTTGTGGGAACTCGGAAATATATGTGTGTAAATTGCAATTGTAAATTTGTAATTTGTAATAATTTTGGAAATTGGAGATAATGTGGACTGTATGTAAATGTCGCTGTAGAAATGTTGCCGGGTGCAACTCGAATGGAAGTATGTGTATATAAATACGAATATATATGGAAATGGCAAATACGAAAAAGAAGCCGGAATATGGCGATCGTATTCACAATGGAAATGGCCGATCAGACAGATATAAGAAAATTTGGTTCTTGGGAAATATCTGGCTATCGTACTTATCTTGGATTTTTTTGAAGAACTCAAAGAACCCCGCCACTGAACGGTTAACAGTCCGAGAGCGAGATGAGAGACCATCTGGACGTAACTGCTCTCGTCTGTTAACCACTAACGTTCACAGTAGCGCGTACAATATTGTTATAAATGGGCGTTGACTTCTGCCTTAAAAATGGTTAACAGGCCGCAAAGATGTTCGGCATATAATATTGATATATCGCTGGAGATAATTCGTATAAGTGATTAAATAATATTTGATTTCACAGGGTTGACTTTCCCCCTTGAAATAAAATGTATTGTAACGAACTTATTTTTGTGGTCTGCTCGCTACGAGATTCGTGCGGCTAGCTCAGTATATTGTGTGTTCGTCCCACCAGTGACCGCCCAGTAGCTCAGTGAGAAAGCACAGAGTTCTCGGGTTCGTAGTGGGTTTATTGCGGGTATATTATTACAAATGTCTTGGTAGCTTGGTTGGCCTTGCCTCGTCGCTTGTGGCTTTCGGTACTTCCAACGGTCCTGGTCGATTCGACGACCTCTCGCCTTGACGACTCGGTGCTCCAGTCCTGTAGCTCCCTGAAGATCCTCGCAGCTCGCTGAAGATCCTCGGAGCTCCCTGAAGATGCTCACTCGCTGCTCGCTCCTCACGCGTGACTTGGTAACTGCTGGTAACGACTCGGACTCGCGAGGGGTATCAGCCGTACGGGCTTAGGGAAGCGTCACCGTTCTCAGACTAGGGTGAACAGAAGCTGTGCTCTCCAGGATCTCTCCTTTCGACACACCGCCGCCTGTCCCTTGCTCTGTCCCGCGGACAGTCTCTGCGGACTTGCTCTGCCTCGCGCTTTACTTCGCTTCCGCGCCTAGTGTAAACGAACGTTCCACCCTAGCCTCACCCTTTTGCTTTGGGTCCGGGACGTTTCCGCGTGGCTTTTGGTGCTCGGGGATCGGGCACGCCGCTCCGGGACCGCGCAAGTCGAATCCGTAGGGCTCTCCTGGACAATTCCACTCGAGACCGTACCGATCGACCGCTCTCCCTTCTGGCTTGTTATATTTGGGGTTCGGGCACGCCGCTCGGGACCTCGCAAGTCGAATCCGTAGGGCTCTCCTAGACAACTCCACTCGAGACCGTACCGATCGACCGCTCTCCCTTCTGGCTTGTTATACTCTCTCCAGGCGTAACGCCAGGACTTTGTGGATAGGGTTAATCGACCGCCTCGACCTAGCCGTGTGATGCCCTCGGAGATTCCTGGTATCCCAATACCGAACGTCTCGACGTAGCAATCTTGCTCCTCGTAGGCTCCCACGGCGCTGCCTCTCCGCCGACTCGACTTGCTGTTGCTCCCTTGTAGATTATCTCGTTGTTTGATTGTTCGCTTTGCTATCTGATTGATCTTGACGGTTTGACTCCTTGTGATCGACTGATCCAGCTGCCAGCGCTCTGCGGCCTTATATAGGGCCTCCAGGAACCCTTATTTCCCTTTTGCGCATGGCCCGCTGGATCTTTCCACTCCGGGTCCAAAGTCCGTGCCTTCTGGTTGACCCACTAGTTCTTCACGTGCCGCTTCCGATCGATGCTCCGCCCACTACTACCGTCCCGCTGATTCCCGTGAGAGAGATTCCCGCTCCACTGCCGAGATGTGGCACTTCTTCTCCCGGTCCAAAGTTCACGGGAGGGTCCAAAGTCCGGTGGAGTCCCGTTATCCGCTTCTGCACACGGCACTCTTGTCTTGCCCGCTAAGTCTTCATTATCTCCTTGGTCTCCAAACTCTCTTTCTCTCCATCCTTGGTCTTCAAACTCTCTCGTTCTCCATCCTTGGTCTCCACACTCTCTCGCTCTCCATCCTTGGTCTCCAAACTCTGTCGTTCTGTATCCAAGTCTCCAAACTCTCTTCGCCGCGCCGTTACTACGCGAATTCGCCGCGTATCTGATAAGCGGCCGGCCATCTGTTGCTGCTTCTACTTGTGGGGAGTTGTTTAACTCCTCACATTCCCCCCTTACTTCGGGAAACATTTAAAGCCTGCTCCTACTCTCCGGCGTTTCCTTGCTTGTCCTAACCTTCGAGTCCTTGTGATTCCCGCGGCGCTCCCTCGTTGCTCCCTCGATGCTCCCACGACGCTCTTAACTCTGTTCAGTTTCTACAGCGCTGGTCATCCTCCTCGTAGCAACTTAAAATCTGCCGCGCCGATATTTCCCATGTTTCCACTGGGACATAGATACTCCCCAGCTCGCTGCTCATTGCTGAGTTTTACTCCTTTTATTGGTTCCTCCGCCTGGTCACACCATTCGTGCGTGATCGATGTTCATTCGCATATCGATACCGACGGTGCGGCAATGCCACCTGCTCGTTGCGATATTTCCACCTTTTGCCGATATTTCCATTTTCGTGTGCCCATCGATCGCCCTATCGTCTAGTGCCAATCGATCGCCTATCGAGGCGCCCCCTTCCCTGGCTCATGGTGACTTTGCAACTTTCTAGGTAAGTTTTCGAATTTCTTCACTCCTTTCTATTTCATCCTCTCTCTTCATACGTCTTCTCTCGCCTCTCGTCTCTCTCTCGCCCTTCAATAGTCCTTTGCAGGCTGAGACTGGTTCCACGCTGGCAACACTCGTGAGCGGGTGCGGAGAGGAGTTCGCATTTGCTTCGCAGCAGGTGAGTATTTTGATATTCGTTTGTCTGCTTCCTGCATTAACTCAATGTGAACTTCAGGATGCCGGAGCTGCCATGTATGCCCCTTTCTTCTGGCCCCTGTTTCAGCCGCGTTTCCCGTCCTATGCCGGTTTTAAACTTTGTTTCGTTTTCTTCTCTTTTCAAACTTTATTTGGCTGCTCCTCAAACACTCTCGTGCACGCGAGCCCCAACCGGACTCGGAACGCGCGCCCCTCTCTCCATACGCGCACGCTGCGCCTGCCGCACAGGATGCGAGCCTCCTTCACCTCCGGTGCCTCCGCGATCCCTTCGGGCCATTCGTGCTCCGCGATCTCTCGCCATCGCTGGCCCTCCGGCGCCGACACCGTCCGCGACAATTACGGGCGTGCCACCACCTCGGACACTTCGGGCGCCGAGTACTGTCGCTTGAGCGGAGGTCGGCCACCTTCCACGGGTTCGGGCCACACCCAGGGTCCTCGCTCCAGAGGCTCATCTGGCTCCGCGGTTACCGTCACGCTCCCTGTTGGCGCTGGTGTCGATGGCCCGGTCCTTGGCGTCGTCGGTCCGATGCTCGGTGTCGGTGGGGCCTAATGCTCCGGTCTGCCGCGGGTCCTGGGGTCCAGCGGGCTCACCCGGGGACCATTCTCCTCCCAGATTCGGGGCTCCTCCGTCGCCGCCGTCTCCTCTGCGGGTCCCTCCGGCCAGGTCCAGAAGACCGTCTGCTGCCGCCACCTTACCCCTTCGGCCACGAACGTCCGGGTACTGTGGCTCACGTGGGCCGCCGGTATGTCCGTCCGGATGTGTTGTCCCGTCGGGTTCCCTGGCTGTTGCTGCGGCGGATCGGTCTGTTGCTGCTGGCGTCGCTCGCGTTCGGGCTCCTGCTGCGGTGGTGGCTGCTCGCGTTCAAGCTGCTGCTGCGGTGGTGGCTGCTCGCGTTCGAGTTGCTGCTGCGGTGGTGGCTGCTCGAACCTCGGCGTGGGTGGTCGTGCTGGCGTCCACTGCGGTGATCCCTCGTACCGCGGTATGGGTGGGATTTCGGGCAGCCACCGCGGAGGTGAGGACGCCCAGTCTTCTGCCACTTCTTGCGGCGGGATGCAGGGCTCGGGCGCATACCTCAAGGTGGGTGGGTACCCTGGGTTTTCCCACAGCTGCTGCTCCTCCTCCTCGGCCCTCCGCAGTTGGACCTGCCACTCCGGCGATTTTTCCATCTCCTTCAACCCCCTCTCCTCGCTCGCCGTCGAGCCTCGAACTTCCGTCGATATTCCAACGTAGCCTCTGCCACAGACTCGACATGGCTACCGGGAGCCTGCTGGTCCTGGGGCGGCTTCTCGCTGGCCCATTCGACCTCCGCCGCGCCAGTCGGGATGTGGCCGTCGGCCCGGTTGACCGCTTTGCGAAGCCGCCATCGCCGCTGCTCCACCCGCGGGTCTTACACCAACTCGACGTCGTTGTCGGAGCTGATGACCGGCTCGGGAACGCCCCGCCCGGAGATCCGCCGCGAGGTTCGGATATGCCGGGTTGTCGACCATCCTTGCCCCAAGCTGGATCCTCCGGACGGCTGGTGGGCAGCCATCATACTGCGCGCTTCGCTTCTCGTCACACGTGTCCTCATGATGCTTGTCGATTTTGATTGTTCTTTTGAAGCCTGGGCTCCCTTCAACGACACCTCGGTTCCGAGCCTTTCTCTTTGCTCAATGCCGCTATTTCCTTCGGCCTTTCCTTCTTCCTACCCAGATCTACGGTACAGCTCTCTGATCTGTGCCGTCTTCCCCCTTCCTTCGGCAGACTGTTGATGCGTGTTTTTTCTTTCCTCTCATCAGTCCCAATCGAGTCTTTGGACGCTCTGGTTTGCTCCCTTTGTGTTCTTGACTTTCTCCTGATGTCCTTTATGTATTTCATTGCACCTTTGTAGTTGCCCTGTAGTATCCTTGGAGATTCCTTGGATTTATCTTATCTTGTCCTAGTAGATATTTCTAGTATCCTTGGCGACTCCCTAGAGGTATCCTTGGAGTGTGTTCGTAGTATCCTTTGAGAATCCTTGGAGATATCCTTGGACTCTTTTCGTTGTATCCTTTGAGAATCCTTGGAGATATCCTTGGACTCTTTTCGTAGTACCCTCTGAGAATCCTTGGAGAACTCTTTTCGTATTATCCTTTGGGAACCCTTGGAGATATCCTTGGACTTTTTTCGTTGCATCCTTTGAGGATCCTTGGAGACATCCTTGGACTATTTTCTTTGTATCCCTTGAGGATCCTTGGAGAAATCCTTGGACCCTTTTTTTTGTAGTATCCTTTTAGTATCCTTGGAGATATCCTTGGACTTTTTTCGTGGTATCCTCTGAGAATCCTCGGAGATATCCTTGAACTCTTTTCGTATTATCCTTTGGAAATCCTTTGAGATATCCTTGGACTTTTTTCGTTGAATCCTTTGAGGATCCTTGAAGACATCCTTGGACTATTTTCTTTGTATCCTCTGAGGATCCTTGGAGAAATCCCTGGACCCTTTTTTTTGTAGTATCCTTTTAGCATCCTTGGAGATATCCTTGGTCTCTTTTCGTAATATCCTTTGAGAGTCCTTGGAGATATACTTGGACTCTTTCCATATTATCCTTTGGGAATCCTTGGAGATATCCTTGGCTTTTTTTCGTTGTATACTTTGAGGATCCTTGAAGATATCCTTGGACTCTTTTCGTTGTATCCTTTGAGGATCCTTGGAGATATCCTTGGACTTTTTTTTCGTTGTATCCTTCGACTCCTTGGAGATATCCTTGGACTTTCAATGTTGTTTTTCGTCTGTTACGGCCGCTTGTTGTAGCCGCTCACTTGTATTTTCCGTTTGTTGTTGTTTCAGCTCGCTTACGTGGATGGTCCGCTCTTTCTTTGTGTTTATGTCTCGTATTTTGCAGATTACTGGTGACGCAAAACCCATGACTTGATTCCGGCTTACAATCTCAAAGATTTCTCTGAGTTTGTTGGCCTTTTCCTCCGGGGTCTCAGTCGGTCGTCCGGTCCCTACGGTCCCTCTGTCTTATAGGGCGCTTGGTAGTCTTGGTTCTCTGCCTTGGGTAATGAACGACGGTGCTTAGCCTGTGGATTCTGAAACGCTCGTATTTACTGCCAGCATGATTTCCAGCCTTTTTTCGTCCCAGTTTCTTTGGTTCTGCCATGCGAACTGCGCTATCATTGTCTTCACCGTCCTATTTGCTCTCTCAGTCGGGCTCTCCAGTGGGGTGTATGGAGCTGTAAACTTGAAAATGTTACTGGCAAACTGTACTTCGTAGTCCGTTATGACTATTTTCGGGACCCCATACCTCGCGATTATGCGTTCTCTAAATGCTCTCTTTAGGGACTCGGCCGTCGCGCTTCGCAGCGGCACCAATTCAGTCAACTTGGAGAACCGGTCGATCAATACCAGCAGCATTTGGTTGCCGTGCTCCGAACTCGGCAGGGGTCCGGCGAAGTCCGCACATACCGTAGCCCTCTGGCACCTGCGTCAGCATTTTCCCAGCCATTTGCATCTGATTCGGCTTGAATCTCATGCATGTCTCGCATCCTCGCACGTGGGCTTGGGCGTCCCTGTGCATTCCTGGCCAGTAATACCGGGCTGCCAGGCGCGCTATTGTCTTCCGGCTTCCTACATGGCCAGCCGCCGGTGAGTCGTGGTTCTCCTTCAGCACCGTTTCCCGTAGAGCTTTCGGGTCGCACATCTTCCATGTTGCGACATCCTCGCTGCCCCCTCTATGAGGTATATTCCTGTACAGGGTGTTACAATCCATCACGTACTCCGGATACTTTGGCGGCTGGGTCCTTATCTTTTCGCGCATTTCCAGAATCCAGCTGCATGCTGCAGAGTTGTTTTTTCCTGTACGCTATTTCGAAGTCGTACTGCTGCAACTCCAGGGCCCATCTGGCGATCCTCCCTGAAGGGCTCTCTATGCTGTTGAACCACTTCAGCGCCATGTGGTCGGTTACTGCTTTAAGGTGGTAACCTTCCAGATACGGCTTGAGCTTTCGGATCGCCCAGACGATTGCCAAGCATTCCTTTCCGGTCGTTGAGTAATTCTTCTCAGCGCCGTTGAGCGTTCGGCTCGAGTAACAGTTTACGTTTTCGCCTCGTTCAGTTTCCTGGGTCAAGATAGCCCCGATGCCGTAGTCGCCTGCGTCAGTTTGCAAGATGAATGGTTTGTCGAAATTCGGGCACGCCAGTACGGGGTCTGCGACGAGTCTTGCCTTCACCTCTTCGAACGCCGTCAGATGTTCCTGTGTCCACACCCACTTATTGCTCTTGCGTAGAAGATCGTTTAGAGGCTTGACCATTTTTGCGAAGTCAGGTACAAACCGGCGGTACCATGATGCTACGCAAAACTAGCAAAGCTAGAGAGTTAGGATATCAGATTTAGATTTCTCAGCTTCGTATGCAGCGCAAGTTTGTTACGACTCTTACGCCCACGAACCTCCAAAAACTGTTGTGTTTGCAGTTCTTAAGCTGGAAAAAAATTGTTACTGTAATGGCCTGCTCTCTAATGCCCAGAATCCGCCCCCAAACTTAAAAAAGCTGTCCAAATGAACTCTGATATCTCGAAAACAATCAAAGCTAGAGAGTTGGTATTTCAGATTTAGATTACTCAGCTTCGTATGCGAATATTCCTCGCCCATTCTTACGCCCAAGAACCTCCCAAAACTGTGGTTTCTACACTTTTAAGGCTATATACACATTTTAACTGAAATTTATTGGTCTCGTAAATAGCTATCGATTGATTTTAAAAAAACTTTGCCACGACCACTCAAACGCCCACAGCCTCCCAAAACTTTGGGTCCTACAGTTTTAAAGCTATATAATAAATGTTAACTGAAATGTATTGGTCCAAGTACTGTCGGAGCTCTCTTAATGTCGATGGTGGTTCTAGTTCGGCGATGGCTGCTACCTTTTCCGGATCTGTGCCTATTCCTTCGCAAGTCACTCGATCACCAAGATACAACAGCTCTTTCTTGAAAAATTGGCACTTCTCCGGGTTTAACCTCAGATTTGCTTCCTTTAGCCGTCGGAACATCTCCTTCAGGTTAGCCTTGTGTTCTTCCAGCGAGCGCCCGATCACTATGATGTCATCCTGGTAAGCAAATGCGTGCGGCGACATTTCGGGACCGATCACCCGGTCCAGCACCCGTTAAAAGGTCGCAGACGCCGAATGAAGTCCGAATGGCATTACTCTCCACTGGAATAAGCCTATTCCGGACACTGTATACGCCGTGTACGCCTGCTTTCAGTGGGACTTGCCAGTACCCATCCTTTAGGGCTAAGCTGCTGATGTACCGCGTTTTTCTCAGTTGGTCGAGAATATAATTTATTCGGGGCATCGGGTAGGCATCCTTTATTCGACGCAATGTCTCCATTTGTCCGCCTTTTTTTTAAATATCACGATGGGAGAGCTGTATGGGCTTGTTGAGTGTTCTATGTATCCCATCTGGAGAAGCTCGCCCACCTTCGCATTGATCTCTCCTTGAACTTTCGGATTCTTGGGGTAGTATCGCTGCTTTATTGGTTTGTCGTCTTTCATCGTGATCTGATGCTCTGCCATGTTCGATGTTCCCTTCATGCTGCTGAAATTCGATAGCTCTGCCTACAGAAATTTCGACGTGTCATCATCTTCGCTTGCCCGTTGTACGACTGCCACCGATAGCCTCTCCTCGAGCCATCCCTCGTGTCGATTCCTGGCCGGTATTATCACTTCGTGTCCAGAACACTTAATCTCGGTACCGACTTCTGTTAGAAAGTTCCATCGCAACCACTACCCCTGGTAGTATCAGCAGGCTCAGGCTCAGTCGCTTGTTCCCGAACGCGATTTCCACCTCCAGCTGCTCATCGATTCCGCCACATCTTCCGTCTGCCAACCTAACTTGCCGTGGTGTCCTCGTATTCCTCCCGAGGGCAGCCAGGTTGACCGCCAGTTTTTTTCTTATAAAGCTTGCTGTTGCCCCGGTATCGATTGTGGCCTTGTATGTGCCCCGGACAACTGCTGCTCCTCCTTAGTTTGGAGAGGTAGCATCTTGCGATCCCCGCTCGCCTCTCTGCGGCTGAGATCGCTGGGCATTTCCCGTCTGCTGGCAGCATTCGACGCTCCTGACGCCTACTCTCCCGCACACCCAGCAGAACAACAAGCGTTGGTGCCGACACCCCCGCGCCCAGGGTCCATGACCACCGCACTTTTGGCAGGCCTCCTGAGGGTCTGTGATGTGTGTCGTTTCACGAGGCCTTTGTGTTGTACTTGGTGGCCTCCAAATATTGTTTGCTGGGTGCATCTGTTGCTGTTGTGGTAGTGTCCATTGGCCTCCGCGTGGTGCTCCTGTTGCCTGCTGCCGTGGGACTCGGTTAGGTGGCGACCATTCTCTTCGCATCTTCTGCATGTTACCTGCGTGGGTGATGCCGAGTTCTTCATACTCATCTGCTAATATCATCAGCGTGTCCAGGTCCGACACTTTGTACGCCCTTAGGAAGATCCTTAGACTTGGGGTGCAGTTTTCCTTGATGATCCTTAGAGTATCTTTCGCGGAATAATTAAGTGGCCTCACCATCGTCTGCATGCCGATCATGTAGTCTGCTTCCGTTGCCTGACCTGATCCGCCAGCCTGGTGAAGAAGTCTCTCGGCAGAAAGTATGTATGGAAACTATCCATGAACTCTGCCCAGGTTTTCCATTGTTTGTTGTTGGCGATAAACCACTTCAAGGCCTTTCCCTTAAGCAATTCCGGCATCGCTCGTGGAATCATGTCTAACTCCAAGCTGTATGTGTTTGCGGACCATTCCACCTGCTCCAGGAACTCGAACGGTTTTTCCGCCCCGTCGAACCTGACCGACCATTCGCGGACCTCTTTGGCGATCCTTGCATAGTCTGACTGACTGGGTCTCGAGATCAGCGCTGTTATTTTCCTGTCTTGGCTTGACTCTCTCCTGTTTGCCTCATTTTGTAAGTTGTCAACGCACAGGCTTGCCACTAGGTTGCCCCCTTCGGTGTTCGTTAACGTGATGCTCGGGCCGTGATGTGGTGGCTGGTTTGCTGCTGACGCTATCTTGCGCACTGCTCCTGGCGGTTCTGGCTGCCCGGCTGGACGTAGCGTGGCTTTTGGTACTCGGGGTTCGGGCGGACGCCGCTCTCCTGGACAACTCCACTCGAGACCGTACCGATCGACCGCTCTCCCTTCTGGGTTGTTGTACTTGGGACTCGGACACGCCGCTCCGGGACCGCGCAAGTCGATACCGTAGGGCTCTCCTGGACAACTCCACTCGAGACCGTACCGATCGACCGTTCTCCCTTCTGGCTTGTTATACTCGTTGTCCTCCAGGCGAAACGCAAGGACTTTGTTGATAGGGTTTAACCGACCGCCTTGACCTAGCCGTGAGATGCCCTCTGGACCTCAGCTACCTGCGTCTCAATTCGGAGATTCCTGGTATCCCAGTCCCGAACGTCTCGACGTAGCAATCTTGCTCCTCGTAGGCTCCCACGGCGCTGCTTTTCCGACGACTCGACTTGCTGTTGCTCTCTTGTGGACTATCTGGTTGATTAACTGTTCACTTTGGTATCTGATTCATCTTGACGGTTTGACTCCTTGTGATCGACTGATCCAGCTGCCAGCGCTCTACGGCCATATATAGGGCCTCCGGGAACCGTTATTTCCCTTTTGCGCACGGCCCGCTGGATCTCTCCACTCCGGTTCCAAAGTTCGTGACTCCTGGTTGACCCATTTGTCCTTCACGTACCGCTTCCAACCGATGTTCTGCCCACTGCTGCCGGCCTGTGTGCCACTCCACCGCCGAGATGTGGCACTTATTCTCCCGGTCCAAAGTTCACGGGAGAGTCCACAGTACGGTGGAGTCTCGTTATCCCCACGTGGCACTCTTGCTCTACCCGGCAAGTCTCCACTATCTCCTTATCTGCTCCTTGGTCTCCAAGCTCTCTGGATCTCCATCCTTGGTCTCCAAACTCTCTCGATCTCCATCCTCTCCTCGCCGCGCCGTTACTACGCGAATTTGCCGCGTATCTGGTAACCGGAGGCCCATCTGCTGCTGCTGCTGCTTATATTTGTGGGGGGTTATTCAACTCCTCACAGTCCAACAAAAAAGGAAGTTAACTTTGGCAAGCCGAAGCTTGTATACCCTTGCAGTTATAATTGTTAAATTTAAAAATACAAAAAATGATATTCCCAATAGTATAAAATAATATGTCAGAAAAGACCGAAGCTATAATTTGTTTCATATTATTTTCCCACCAATTTTCCGATCGTTCCTATGGCAGCTATATGATATAGTCGTCCGATTTTGATAAAAAAATTAATTCGAAATTGTAAACTAATTAAAAAATGTTATTTCTAAGCTTAGGAGGTTATATGTTAAAAAACACTGAAGCTATAATTTGTTTCATAATATTTTCCCACCAATTTTGCAATCGTTCCTATGGCAGCTGTATGATATAGTCGTCCGATTTTGATCAAATTTGATTCGAAATTCAAAACTAATTAAAAAATGTTATTTCTAAGCATAGGAGGTTATATGTTCAACAAAAAAGGGAGTTAACTTCGGCAAGTCGAAGCTTGTATACCCATGCAGTTATAATTATTAAATTTAACAAGGAACGCTAGAACGCTATAGTCGAGTACTTCGACTATTAGATACCCGTTACTCAGCTAAAGAGACCAAAGGAAAATGGAGATATTGTTACGTGGGCATATTAGTGCCCGAGTCCTGACAAGGACTTGTGCCGAGGAAGAGGCGTCCGATATTCAGGCACCATTTTCCGGCATAAGCTACGTCGTATTCGGGTCGTGGGATCTTGGTAAGCCTCTCTCCTCTCCAATATAACGAGAATAAATATTAAAAGTGCCTGGAAAATAATATTAGTCATCAAGTTCGTCAGTCATCAGTCCACACTGCCCAACAAGCTTAGCTGTCGCTTGATCGCAATACGATCGGGCTGTGTTTTGGCCATATTCCCTCCCCTTCACACATTCGTGTGCCAATGGATCGTCGCAGGCTGCGCAATACGATCCCCTATTGTCAAGGTTGTCCGTCGAAAGTTATGTCATTGTTCTTGACCTACTCCACTCTTTGCGTCAGCACACCCCCGTTGTTAGAGTTCTAGCACACCATGGTTTTGAATTCTTTTTCACATTATAAATTTATTAAATAATATTTATGTCGGCGTGTGCCGGTGTTAAATAACATAATATTGGTTAATTCATATAGGGATTAAAATAATTGACAATTATTTTATTAGCGGAAAGTATCGACTTTACCACCTGTGAAGGTGCACACATCAGCAAAATGCTGACTATTCACGACTACAAACGTCGCTCAGAGGGCTCTTGCAATTGTACATACAATTACAAGGCTGATACTCGCCGCTGAAAAATTAGCATTTAATTATTATATATAAAAATTTAAAGTGTATAAAAAGAGGAAGTATATCTAAATAATTATATATATGATATTGTATATGGATATTATTATATGAATATCTAAAAGATTAATTCTTTGTCTTAACTAGGAAGGTATTAACATTGCCCAAAAATAAATTCTTATCTAAACGGAAAAGGACAATGACCGTTGGAACGGTAGAGATAGAGATTGCATTTTTGGTCTTGTTACAGTGGGCAAGTGGTGAAAAATCTAGACGGAAGGTCTCAATAGGGTTGCTTTTGATAGCAAGTATAGAATTTGTACGTTAAGTTGAGGATCATTGTCTATAGTCTTTGCTAAAGCTTCTGAAGTGATCAATTACGTTACACAAAAAAATAACACTATCGCTGTATAGATATGTACGTATGTATGCATCGTATGAGAGTTCCACTGCGGCACACGTCAGTTCCAATGCTCGGGCTGAGGCTGGTTGGTGCAGCTCCAATTTCTTGTTCAGCGTATGTATTTGGGGGTTCTGTTTACACTTGCATTCAGAAATGCATGTACTCGGAAATTGTTTGTAATTCTTTTGGGCGATTCACTTTTTGATTATTATTTTGGAGTGCAATTTATTCGCTTTTTATTGTTTTTATTGTCTTTTTGGCTGCTTCACTTCACTGCAACTGCTCGGCTTATGCTCCGATGTGGGTCACCACTTTCTCCAGGGCATGATGTTGGTCGCACGTCTCTGAACAGAGCGCTTGTACATCTTAATCACCTTAAGGATCACTAGGACTAGGTGAGCTTCATGGTCCTGTTGACATCTTGAATATCGTCCTTGTGGTCAACGATCTCTACGGTGTTAATCACATTGGCGGTGCTGCCGGCCACTTTGGATGTTTTGATGCCCATTTTGGGGTCCTTAGGCAATACACTTAATTCACTAGTTCTTTTCGTCCTTCGGAATTTTGCCGGTTGACTTCCTTCAGAGTGTGGTTGATCGCAGGACCGGTAATCAGGTCGTTCTCCTGGGTGAAGTTGATCCTAGGGAAACGGTGAAGACATCCTTCTGGACACCAGCCTTCATCCAGTCGTGGTCTGTGTTGATGGGAGTTGTACTTCTAGACCACTGTCATGGAGATCAGAACAATTTCTGTCTGCCTTTTCTATTTGGCTGGGGTCTTTTATACCGGATTAGAGCTTTGGCTAGCCCCCCATATTGGATGAATTAACTAGGTGTTCCCACCTAGGGGTACTGTTTCTCCATTTCCCCTATCTTAGGAATCAACGGCCGGCTGGTGCACTTTGACACTTTACTGGAGTACGGTTACGAGCAGGTCGATCGTGGTCGTTGTTCTGGTCACGCGACACCCGTGAGTTGTCGAATTCTATTTCTGTTTTGCCTTTATTAATCTGAGTGTGGTTAGTTATTAGCGGCCCCTACCCTCAACTTAAGACAGTTGTTTTGCCGGGGTTAACCTTTGGAGGGCGTACGTAACAATATGCAAGCAGCAAAGCGAGATTAAAATGCGCCACCTGCCGGCGGTAGATAGATTTAAGCGTTATGGGCGTTAGAGTAGGCGTGGCAAATTTTTTTTGAATCAATCGATAGGTATTGAAGAGACTAATACATTTCAGTTAACGTTTTTTATTTAGCATGCAAATTGTGTGCCTCATAGGCTTGGGCGGCTTGTGGGCGTTAAAATGGGCGTGCCAAACTTTTTTTTGGGTCAATCGATAGGCATTGATGAGGATAATACATTTCAGCCACAGTTTTGGGCGGTTTGTGGGCGTTAGAGTGGGCACATTGCTGAAACAAACTTGCGCTGCGTAAAAAGCTCAGGAATCTGCACGCCAAATTTCAATAGCCTAGCTCTTATAGTTACCGTGATCTCAGCGTTCATCCGGACAGACGGACAGATGGACATGCCTAGATCGACTCGGCTAGTGATCCTGATCAAGAATAAATATACTTAATGGGGTCGGAAACGCTTCCTTCTGCCTGCTACATAATTTCCGACGAATCTAGTAACGGGTATAAATAAACAAAAAATGATATTCCCAATAGTATAGGATAATATGTCAGAAAACACCGAAGCTATAATTTGTTTCATATTATAATCCCACCAATTTTTCGATCGTTCCTATGGCAGCTATATGCTATAGTCGTCCGATTTTGATAAAATTAAATATGCATTTCAGAACTATATGTTAAAAAACACCGAAGCTACAATTTGTTTCGTATTATTTTCCATCCAATTTTCCGATCGTTCCTATGGCAGCTATATTATTTAGTCGTCCGATTTTCATAATATTAAATTCGAATTACAGAACTAATTAAAAAATGTTATTTCTAAGCTTAGGAGGTTAAATGTTAAAAAACACCAAAGATATAATTTTTTAAAGTTATTTCTTACGATTATTCCTATAAGATATAGTTGTCCGATCCGGCTGGTTCCGACTTATATACTACCTGCAAAAGAAAGATGACTTTTGGGAAAGTATCAGCCCAATAGCTTTTAAACTGAGAGACTAGTTTGCGTAGAAGCGGACGGACATGGCTAGATCGACTCGTCTTGTCATGCTGATCAAGAATATATGTACATTATGGGGTCGAAAACGTGTCCTTCACTGCGTTGCAAACTTCTGACTAAAATCAAGGGTATCTTCAAGGGTATAACAAGAAATAAAGTTAACTTCGGCAGGCCGAAGTTTGTATACCCTTGCAGTTATATATATAAAATTTAATTCGAAATTCTTAAAAATACAAAAAACAAATTTTCAATGGTATAAGATAATATGTCAAAAAACACCAAAGCTATAATTTCTTTCATGATATTTCCACAGCAATGTTCCAATCGTTTCTATGGCAGTTATATGATATAGTCGTCCGATTTTGATAAAATTTAATTCGAAATTTACAACTAATTAAAAAATGTTATGTCCAAGCGTAGGAGGTTTTATGTTAAAAAACACCGAAGCTATAAGTTGTTTCATATTATTTTTCCACCAATTTTCCGATCGCTCCTATGGCATCTATATGATATAGTCGTCCGATTTTGATAAAAATTAAATTCGAAATTCAAAACTAATTAAAAAATGTTATTTCCAAGCTAAGGAGGTTATATGTTAAAAAACACCAAAAATATAATTTCTAAAAATTTTTTTTCCCGATTATTCCTATGGGAGCTATAAGATATAGTTGTCCGATCCGGCTGGTTCCTACCTACCTACCTACCTGCAAAAGAAAGAAGACTTTTGGGAAAGTTTTAGCCCGATACCTTTAAAGCTGAGAGACAAGTGTGCGTAAAAACGGACGGACAGACGGACATTGCTCGATCGACTCGTCTAGTCATGCTGATCAAGAATATATATAATTTATGGGCTCGGAAACGTCTCCTTCACTGCGTTGCAAACTTCTGACTGAAATCAATACACCCTCTGCAAGGGTATAAAAAGAGAACAAAAAACAAAGTGACGCAAAAAAAATGGTAGTAAAAATGTTAGTTTTTAAAGTGAAAAACAAGGAATGGTGCACGTTATCCAACCCATGAAACTGTTCCACTTATGGAATTAATAAACCATTTTTGCAATTTAATTTCAGCGACATTGCCTTTCCCTTTGCTTAAGATTCTACCTTTGCCTTTGCCATTAAATTCGAGGGCCGCGCTTGGCTGTTCTGCTAAGATAAATAAACCAATGTGCTTAGCATCCGTTCGAAGCCCAATCTCTCGAAGCCCAAACTTTTGCGTTCTAAGTTCAGATCATATTGCGTTCCAATTTTTAATAAATTTGCATCGGCCATCATAATTTCATTTCACAACGGGACATCATTTTCACAATATTGGCAAAAAACATGCGGTCGCGAACGTACGCAAAAAAAAAATGCAAAAATCTGCGAATCGGGATGGAATATTCTAAAGCAAAAACTTTACTTATAAAATGGATTCATGTAGCCTTCATTCGAGTCTGTTCCCTAGGAAATATTTCCATTTCTTTTTGAATTATTATCTTCTTGCAATAGAGATAAAAAAAAGATTTGATAAAAAAAAGTGCAAGAAAATCATATGTTTTCCTTGCGAAATAAATAACATAAACATGCCTTTATAAGTAGCTCACAACGGGATGCGATAGTTTCAGCATAAGCTCTGAATTTAAACAAAAATAAAAATTCCAGAAGCTTAAAAAAAGCTTTTGGCCGAGGTTCGTTGGATAAGATTTTAGAATTAAGAAGTCTGTATATTTCGGATTGAAGCCGCGATCGATCATTCAAAGAAAGGATAGAAAGTAAAAGTGTCTTGATGTAATAGTGAGTTAAGTGTATTAAAGTCTAACACCGATTAAATAATATTAAAAATTAGTAATTTTTTTTTAGATCAACGTCAAATATTGTTGAACGTTGATGCACTAAGAGCAGTACAAACAAGTGGCCCAACGACACCAAGCACGTGCTTGTTACGCGCGGGCCCATTTTTGTTTCGGGCAAATACGGTTCGATAGGGAGGTACATAGAATAAACAAGGAGACTAAAGCAAATGAGCTAAGATTGTAGTTTTTAGTACAGGGATAGAAGTTGCGGAACAAAATAAATGATGTAGGGTTTTATAATTATTAGAAAGAACTCGAAAGGGCTCGTGCTGACTAAAATGAGATGTACATCGTGGCAAGTTAATAGGATAGTAGTTTCGTGTTAGTGTAACAGAAACATTCAAGGTTAGAATGTTTACCCAGCATACGGAATCAATATCGCCTCTGATAAGATTATGCAAAAAAATAGTACCAAGCACAGTTCTACGATTTACAAGAGAAGGCAAATTAATCAATAGAAATCTACTCGAGTAAAAAGGCAACCTGACGCTTTGATCCCACTTCAAACCATGTAAGGCAAAAAGATGAAATTATTTCTTTTTGGACTCTATACGGCCAGTGTGCACTTGTTCATGTGCACTCCACTTGATCATATGCATCATCAAATTTTTTAGACCAATGCTTTATAAACGCAAGAACACTCATAGCTTTATAAACACTAGAGCGATCTATTTGGGAGTCAAATATAAGTTTTGGATCCAGGAGAACATTTAAATCGTTAACTGAGTATATTCGGTCCAGAGACATGTTCTGAAGAGAGTAGCTCATGAACGTTGGCGTACCCCTATAGAAAGTCATAACGTTGCATTTCAGATAGTTTAAGTTCAAAAGGTTGTACTGACACCACTCCTGGAATCTATTAATATCTGACCTCAAGCTGAAACCAGACGATAGAGAGAAGATCATTTATAAAGAGAGTAAACAGTAATTGACTGCCCTGAGGCACTACAGATGTCACGTAGATCATCTCGGAAACAGCGTTTTTATATAAGGGCATTTCCAGGGGTCGCAAACGTACGTTCGTACGGACTAAGTGCAAAAAAAAAAATACGTTTTCTGAATTTTTTTCTTTGCTATTCGATAGCATTTTATTAGCTCTTTGCTTAGTGTAAATAATGGGGTCTATTGAGCTCTCATTTTCATAATATTGGCAAAAAACATGCGGTCGCGAACGTACTTTTTTTCCATGTTGTTTTTATTTATTTAAGATGATAGTAAAGTTTACAAAACTAATACTAACATAGGGAATGTAGTGCTAGCTACGAGGCCTTCGACTACGAATTTATTTACTTAATTTAACAATTTATTTATTTACTTAATTTAAACAATTTTTTTTTTTTTTTACATTTAGGTTTACATATATTTTTAATTTGAGGGTTGTGAGGAGTTTTTATATGCTATTTTTATTTCTTTTAAATATGTTATTATTGTTTTGATGTTTTCTATTGATGGGTTTCTAAGGTACTGTATGGCGTTAATGTTATTGAGGATATTAAGTTTTGTTTGGGCTATGGCGGGGCATGAATTAAGGATGTGATCCATATTAATTGGGGAGTGTGTAAGGCAAATTGGGCAGTTTTGTGGGGTGGTGCGATCTAAATAATATTTATGTGTCAGGTTTGTATGTCCTAGACGCAGTCTAGTAAATTTAATTTGATCAAGGCGAGTTATTCGTTGTTGTGTTACGTTTGAGTAGAAAGATGTGTGTGTGTTGTTTGTGTTGATGTTTTGGTACCAATTATTGCATTTAACAAGTATATTCTTTTTGGTTTCGTTGAGTTGTTGTTTTAAGAATTTGTTAATGTCTTTTGTGCTTAAGTTTTGTGTGTATATTAGTGGCATATTTAGTGCTAACTTTGCTGCTTTGTTGGCCATCTCGTTTCCTTTAATGTTGCAGTGTCCTGGGGTCCATAAGATTTTGAATTTTGGGTAGTGTTTTGTTAGGATTGAACGGATTAGGGCTGGGTATATGTTATTGTTTTGTGTGTTTTTTATGGCTTCGATGGCTCCTAGAGAGTCGGAGCATATTACGAATCTACCGTGCATTTTTTGGATTATTTTTAGGGCTTCAAGGATGCCTAAGATTTCCGCTGATTGAAATGAAGAGTAGGGAGGTAAACTTCCGAATGCTAAGGTTTCTGTTTCTGTGGTGATTGCGAATGTCGTTATGGAGTTTTGTTGGGATCCGTCGGTGTTTATGAAGATGTGATTTTGGAAAAGTGATTTTGCTTCGTTAAAGAGTGTTTGGTATGTTTCTTTTGTTGTTTTATTCTTGTTGTAAATGTGTAATGATGTATTGATAGTGTTGCTAGGTAGTTGCCAGGCGGGTTTTAATTTGTTGATTATTTTTGGTTTGTAGGGTATGTTGTATTTTTGACATATTTTAATTGATCGCTGAATTGTTGAGGTCCATTTTTTCGTGTTCTTTTTTGGTTTAATTAATTTATGAATCGGGGTGTCTTTTGAATGTAGTAAGGATTTAAAGATTTTTGCTGTAAGATAGTCGCGCTTTTGTTCTATTGTTGGTGTATCTGTTTCGTATAAAAGATTGTGAATAGGTGTTGTATAGAATGCTCCCAGAGATAGCCGGATAGCGGAGTTAAATGATGTTTTTAGTTTGTTTAGAGAACTTTTTGAGGTGTGTCCATATATGTGAAGTCCGTAGTCAATTTTTGATATTAGAATTGCTTTTGTGACATTTAGCAGGGTATGTGTGTTACAATTAAATCTAGGGCTAGCTAGGCATTTTATGATGTTCAGTTTGGAGGAGAGTGCAGGGATGAGAGCATTGATATGGGTGTTCCAGTTGTATGTTTTGTTAATCCAAAGTCCGAGGACTTTGATTGATGTTGTGTTGTTTATAATGGTGTTGTTGCAGATGATAGTGCAGTTACAATTGTGTTTTTTACAAATGTGTAGGTGCTGGCATTTTGTTGGAGAAAGAGAGGCACCTGAGTAGTTGCCCCAATTTTCGATGTCTAGAAAGAGTGGGTTTAGGTTGTAATTTATGTTTTTGTTTTTTTTTTAGGTTTATTATTATAAAAAAATTGTCTGCATATGCGCTGAAGTTAATTTGTTTGTGTCGGGAGAATATGTTTGCGAGTTTGTTAAAAGCTTATATAAATAAGACGACTGATATCGGTGAGCCTTGAGGTATGCCATTATCAAGAGGACGTATGGAAGAGTTTTGAGTTCCTACTCGGACTGTTATTTTGCGGTTGCTCATAAAATTATTAACGTAGTTTATTATTTTTGGTCCACATTTCCAATCGATAAGTTGGTCTATTATTGAGTGTGCACCCACTCGATCAAATGCTCTTGCAAAGTCAAGAGAGACGAGTGAGATGTGTTTTTTTGTGTTTAGTGACTTCGTTATGAGATGGTCTACAAAGAGTAGACTATCTGAAGTCGATTTTCCTTTTTTGAAGCCGAATTGGTTTGGATGTATAAGTTTGTTATTGGCTAAAAACCACCAAAGTCTTTGCGATATTATTTTGTCCAATATTTTTCCTATGCAGCAGTTAAGAGAAATGGGTCTGTAGGAGGATATGTCTGTTTTATTCTTATTTGGTTTGAGTATGGGTATTATGAGGCTCTTTTTGTATGATTGTGGTATGTATGTCTTAAAAATGTTGTTAAATTGGGATACTATTCTATCTTGTACTATTGAAGAGCTATTTTTGATCATCGGGTATGACAATCTGTTGAGTCCTGGTGTGGATCCTTTCAATGATTGTAAAGCTATTGTAAGTTCTATTTTTGTTATGTTTTTTTCTATTTGTGTTGCAGATGTGGATGGGGTGTGGTTTATAATTATTGGTTTATATTTGTGAGATGTGAATTGTAGGTCGAAATTGTAATCTGTGGCAAGGCTAGACTAGTGTTGTGCGAATTGGTTTGCTATTTCATGTGTGTTAGTTGTGTTGTTTATGCAGTGTATTTGGTTACATTGATTTAAGCCGCAGAATCGTCTAATGTTGTTCCATATTGTTGATGTCGGTGTGTTACTTTGTATAGTAGATGTAAATGCGATGGTGGCTTCTCTTTTTATTAACAGTTAATTGAACATTTTTTTGCTCTTTTTGAATTATTATCTTCTTATTAGATTGCAATAAAGAGATTTGATAAAAAAAATGCAAGCAAATCATATGATTTCCTTGCGAAATAATTAAAATTAAATTAAATTACAAATGAAATATTCTATGGTTCCACTATATTATGAAAATATGGCCATTTATTTATGAAAATACGAAAAAATACGATGATTTGAAGATTTTTTTATTTCGGTCCTGGTTGACCATTTGGCGGATATGCCCATATATAACCCTCTGAGATCTGGCATTCAACAAAAAAGAAAGTGGTTTACAGAGTCAAAGACTTTACTAAAATTTGTTTGTGTGGCTGCAATTTCTTGTTAAATCCATCTGTTACACAAAATGTCAGTGCGAGCAGGCTAGTGGTGGTCGATCTTTGCTTAACAAATCAATGTTGACACGTTGATATCATAGATGAACACTAATGTTGCAAGTGAGAGGTAAAAATGCGTTCAAATGTTTTAGGACTTGCAGACAATTTGGAGATTCCTCTATAGTTCTGGACAACCACCTTCGCACCCTTTTTGTGGAGTGGAATAATAAAAGGGTCTTTCCAGATTTGAGGAAAAACAGATGATGAGATAGACAAATGAAAAAGTTTAAGAATGGGTTACCAAATGGTTCCGGTACAAATCTTAAACACCATAATCATAAAACTAATTAATTAACTAATAATTAAAAAAAAAAAATTAAAAAAAAATGTATAAAGGGAAAACAATAAATGAAATAATCCATTAAAAAGGACAAAGTTGATTAAAAGGTGAACTAAATATCTAACTCAAAAGTAAAATATCAAGAACACTATACGGACAAATAAATTCAAAACGCACAAAATAAGAAAATTTGTTAACATTAAATAACAATCAAAACCAAAAGAAAACAACTCGAAGAAAACCCAAAAAAGAAAGGAAGGGCAGAAGAGTAGTTGGGAAAGACGGGTTCTGGGAAAATTAGCATATTAATGCCCCCCGCCCCCTTACTAATTAGCATATTAATGACCCCGCCTCTCACTAATTAACATATTAATGGCCCCCGCCTCTTCATTAATGTATGCGGGTTCTGGGACAATTAGCATATTAATGGCCCCCGCCCCCTTACTAATTAGCATATCAATGACCCCCGCCTCTCACTAATTAACACATTAATGGCCCCCGCCTCTTCATTAATGTATGCGGGTTCTGGGACAATTAGCATAATCCATAAATGATCTGATTTTAAAAGGTTTAGATGTCATAAAAATATCACGATCATATCCGTAAAGAGTATACTAAATTGCCCCCCAACCCCACACCACCATGTGACAATACTGATCACGTGACCTTTTTGCCTCATTATCAGCAATTAATATTCAGCAGGTGTTGCTGTACACGGGAGAAAGGTCGCACACTTTCCCCACATCCCCATGTGACAATATTGATCATGTATCCTTTTCCTCATTATCAGCAATTAATATTCAGCAGGTGTTGCTGTGCACGTGAGAAAGGTCGCAAACCCAAAACATCTAAAGCTGGTTGCCTTAGAGGGACATGTCCGATCATGTTGGGGAATAACGTTTCCTATGATTGTAAACATTAATAACAATAAAATAAATCCCACAAGTTAATGATTCTCAGATGTCGAATATTTTCAAACAGACATTTTTTTTTTCGCCCCAGAATGTTTAATTGGTAAATTTTCCAAGATCTCTCCTTTCTACAAACGGGTCATAAACATATCATAAAAGGGATTCAAGCAAGAGGTACCCGAACATGCGCACCTGTCTATTACCTGACCGCACGCCCATTGACAAAATCATGAGCCTTACGCCAACGACCTCACGGCTGACTGCTAGCTCTAATACGTTCCCATAATAGGGGTTGAAGTCACGACCGCGCAACAACTCGCAAGTAGCCGACATATCTCAGTCAAGGAAATATTTTCCATTCTCCGTACCTGTAATTTTAACTCGAAATAAAATGTCAGAAGTTTATTTTGTACCATTATAATACATTTATTTATTTATTTTGGTATTGCGAACGTTTGTGTTATATATAGAAATTAATTTTCTGCTTTGATTCCGGCGATTTGCATAGAAGAAGCAGGCGCACGTTTCCGACGTCATTTCTGGATTACAAAATGTAAAGTGTTCACCATAATTCGTAGTTTTGAGGTCATGTTCACCTCGATTCATGAACATAGTTTTTGTGTTTAGAAGGTATTGAAAATGCTGACCAATTATCTCTCCTTTAAATTGTTCAAGTAATTGGTCAATTTCCTCATGAAACTTCATTTGGTTAATTTTGTTTTCTTGCACATCTTTACACATCTTGTCTCAACTTTAAAATAATGTATAAAAATTATTTTATTGCTTTGAAGCTACTTTTAAAATATGTCAAAATAATGTATGCATTGTTAAAAGCACAAACCCCGCCCTCAAGGTGTGTTTCACAATAGAGAAACCGGTTTTCTTTAAACCTGTTTAATGACGGACAGCCCATTTCCTCGACATTAATGAGCTGACGACTCCCAAAAAACGTCTGTAGAAATCGTTTTTTTTCCACACCCTTATAAATAATTTGTTTTCCGCTTGTAATTGTCCTTAGATACTTTCGAGATTGTGGAAAACTATTTTCTCCATCGTTCCAAAAAATTTTGTGATGTGCATTGGTTAACCAAATTGCAGTCTTTCGAGATTTTGTATTTAGCAAAGTAAAATCATATGGTGGTTCTATTAAAAAAACCATTATTCAAGTTTGGATCTTTTTCGAATACAATTCCAATTTCCTTTAGAATAAAATTATTATTATTATCAAAGAAACCTTGAACATCAATCGAAACACTATCTTTCAACATTTTTCTAATGTTAAACAACTCGTTGTACTAGTCCGTTTAGTGGGTTATATTCAACTAAACGGTCTTGTATGAGGAGACAGTAAGCTTGGGTATTTTCATGACTTGGTGTCTTTAATTCTATTGAAATTCTCACATCAATAGGACCAATTTTTACTGATTCATTTTGATATGAAAGATCAACCACAAAAATAGGGGTCTTCAATTTAAATTCATTTGGGGTCAAAAATGGTTGTGATTCACGATTATAGTAACATTATTGAAATCTTGTATACATTTCATATAGGTGAGCATACTAATTCTTACTAAATTCAACACTCAGATTATTATGGATATGACTCAGAATTCAAGTGAACTTTCAAGTTTGATAAGTTATTTGTGATAAGTTCTTCATTTAGTGTAAATCCAATTATGGCAAGTCTTGGTTTTTCGCGGTTAGCCGACAAATTCACATTTCAGCTGTGTTGGAATGCGATTGGTAGGTTTACACAACTTTTTATAATATCGTACATCTCAATTTTTGTAAAATCGCTCAGTGTTACATAGGGAATTTTCCAGATTTTATTGGTAATTTCCAGTTTAAAAGTTTGCTCATTTCTGATTTGTTCAAGATTCGCCAAGATTCTTAGTTAGCATCAACACTAGTTCGTGTTTACAATTTAACAAAACTTTTTTATAATCCTCAGCCAATCCCAACAAATTTTTTAATGGTACAGAAAAATTTTAAGTGGGGATCCCGTAGAAATTTCGTCTCCACTGCTCCATCCAGAATTTAATAGGTATTGACTTTGAAGATTATCCAGAGATATACAATTTTTTAGGGTAGTAGTCATACCGACAGAGACTTGACACGTTGGACTCGTTGTATTTAGTTGTTACCTAGCAGTATTTTGATGGATTCTTTCTTTTTAGTATTGTTTTCGGATGGTTACTTTTTGTATAGTACCTGTACAGTACTTGATTTTGGATTGTTACTATCTGTATAGTATCTGTAAAGTACTTGGTTTTAGATGGTAACTAAATGTTAACAAGTATTATGAGTTGCTATAGTCTCATATTAAGAATTATCAAAGTACACAAGTTAAAGTTTCTAAGATGTGTTAGCCAAACACACTTGCAGTGAACTATCATTACCTGACCGTCATCAAAGTCACATGCCCAAGACCCAAGGACATTGAATAAAATACTTCCCCTTAGTTTGTACCTGGAGTTTTAATTACAGTCAGATACAAAATTTGTAGGATCATTCAATATTTCTTTATATATTTTATTATTGTAAACATATTTCATTAAATTCATAATTAATTATATTTTATGTATATTTGTATATAATTAATTTTCGTACTCCATCCCTCTGTAAGAAACATGTCGCTTATTAATCTTCGTTCCAAGCGCAGATTTTCGCTTGGCTCCCATAGATAGATGTAAAATAGTATTCACAATGTAATCTTTCTCAGATGTTGAATTATTTTTAAAGCATTCATTTGTTCCATCCCATAATAATATTGTAACATATTTCGAAGGCATCATTAGCTAGCATAGGAGCGTCTTTCAATTTAATTTCTGATTCAAGCTTATGATAGAGGTGTTGGGACCTGGTAATATCGGTTTTTGTTGTAAACTATCTAATACTATTCTATTTGTATACTATTTGTATGAGTAAGGCATCAATGTCGAAGATTCTGAATAAGTTTAATAAACTCTTTAATTACAATACTGATTAGCTGGTTACTATCTATTTAGTAGATGTATACAAGTTGTTTAGTATCTGGTTTCTATATGTTTAATAGAAGTATACAAGTTATTTACTAGATGCCCTTCAGTTCTGCAGTAGGGACGCGGTGACATGGCTCAAGGCAAAAAGCTTTTTTGTTTTTTTTTTGTGCCTAAAACTCTGTGCCGCTGTTGACGTCAGCAGAGAAGTCGGCGCAGCGTAGAAGACTGCCTACAAAAACGATCGTGCAACAAAGAGAGGCAGATATTCGGAAGTTCCCTCTCTTTCTTTGTTTAATAATCTGCCTGCACTCGGCGCTCTCAGAGACAAATTTCGGCAGGTCCGTTATTTCTTTTGAGTCTCTCCGTTATGTCCGGCTAGCGATTAATGTTTCGGCGGAAAAATTTTCGTGGCGCAGCGACATGTGAATGCTCTAATATTTATTGTATATCGAAAAAAAAACAACTAATATTGTTTTATAAAAGTACATTATTTGATTATAGTAAAATTAAGTAAATTGAATTTACGTTTAATGTTGTGCTTACGTATTATACATTAATATTACAATATAATTTTTTAACTAAGTTATAGAAATTAAGTTAGTTAAAATTTATTTAAAACATTTTAATAGTACCATTTTTAAAGAATTCATTTTGTATTTTTTACTCAAAAAAGCAAAAATTATGTAGTCGGATATTTTTCGCTTTAGAAAGGGTATAGGTGCAGTGGCACGCGCCAACAGCGAAGAGAAATTAAAAGAAATCATGTAAAGGGGTGAGAGGAATACTTGGTTCATTCTGTTTGAGTTATTGAAAGGGAAGCAAGCCATTTAAGTTGTGCGCAGCAGATTTACTTCTTTCGTTTTTTAAAGTGAAAATAATAAAGTCAGGTAAGTGTTACATTAAGTTGAAGATGTTGTGCATTGATCTTAGTTTAAAGTATTGAGGTATTCAATGGGTTCCGTTAGCCGAAAGTGGATGATGAAATGTTTTGCGCCAATAAAAATCCTGCAAAGGGTGAAACACAGCTCTAAAAGGTAAATATGCAAATAAACAAATAAAACGCATTTTTTAAGCATATGACCATAATTTTTTATCAGGAGCGTTGGCCAAGGATTCGGAGGACCCGGGCAAAGGTTTAAGGAAGGCGATGACCAATGTAAAAAGCAAATTAACGTAACATAAAATTAGGCTTACTAACAATAATTGTCCTTTAACAGAAAACCTAAATAACATTATTTAATTAAAATATATTTAAAAGTATATACAAATTTATGTATTTTAAATTCTATAATTTGATTTGTGTGATGTGATTTTCACAAGTGATTTCACTTGGGACGTGTCACTTGCAAGTGATTTCATAAGTGAAAACTCATGGAAAAAATTTGATTTTCACAAGTGATTTCACTTGGGACGTGTCACCGGCACGTGTCAGGCCATACGAAAAATGAGTATAAGGAACAAGTGAAATCCCGTGGGACTTCGAAAAATTTTCATTTGAATTTTCACTTGTGAAAATGCGGACATCCCATAAAATTTTCTATATGGAGCGTCACTTGTTCTTCACTTGTGCAAGAGGACTTGTCCCACGGGATTCACAAGGTGATTCACAAGTGAAACTTTTTTTTTGGAACTGAAGGGTGTATACAAGTTGTTTACTAGCTGTTTAGTATCTGGTTACTATATATTTAGTAGATGTATACAAGTTGTTTAGTATCTGGTTTCTATATGTTTAGTAGATATGTTTAGTAGATGTATACTTAAATTTGACTGCCACATAATGTCCACTGTCAGCAAGGCCATGAGTGTTCTTGGGTTTATAAAGCGTTGGTCAAAAGAATTTGATGACCCTTATACAACCAAATTATTATTTACCTCCCTTGTCCGTCCTCTTTTGGAATATTGTTCTTCGGTTTGGAGTCCACAATATCAAGTGCATATTGACCGTATTGAGTCGGTACAAAAAAAATTTCTTCTTTTTGCCCTTCGTAGTTTGAACTGGGATCAAAACATAAGGCTACCTTCCTATCAGAGTAGATATTTATTGCTTAATTTACCTACCCTTGCAAATCGTAGAACAATGCTTGGTACTATTTTTATGCAAAATCTTATAAGAGGTGATATTGATTCTGTAGAACTTGTAAACCGCCTAACTTTCAATGTTCCTGTTAGACTAACACGAAATTATTATCCCCTAAATTTGCCACGATGTACATCTAATTTTTGTCTGCACGAGCCCTTTCGCGTTCTATGTAATAATTATAACAACCTTTATCATTTAATTTGCACTTCAACTTCTATCCCGGTATTAAAAACTAATATTTAAACTCATTTGCTTCATTCTTAGATGCTTCTTTTATTTTCATTTGTGTCCCGTCTGTATTAGTTTTTTGTATCTTCCTCGCGAACTCGTATTTTTTGCCCAAATTGATAAAAGGGCCCCGCGCGTAACAAGCACGTGCTTGGTGTCGTTGCGCCACTTGTTTGTACTGCTCGTAGTGCATCAACGTCCATCATCATACAAGATGTTTACTAGATGTATACAAGTTGTTTACTAGCTGTTTAGTATCTGGTTTCTATATGTTTAGTAGATGTATACAAGTAGTTTACTAACTGTTTAGTATCTGGTTTATATATGTTTAGTATCTGTTTACTTGATGTTTACTAATTATTATTAGCTAGTTACTAGTTGTTATTAACGTCTACGAGCTTTTATAGTCTTTTGTTAAGAATGATCAAAAATTCTTGATCACTAGACGACTTTCGATGTGAAGTAAAAACATGCACTCTGATTTTCAATGTGTTTGCTATGTACGTAAGAAAGAATGCAAAGCCAAAATACCTCAAGATTGATATAAAAATCTTAGAGGAACATGTCCGATTGTGTTGGGGGAAGATGTATCCTGTGATTGTAAGACTAATTAAGAAATAAATTTTTCACAAGTTGTCTAAAAGCTGTGTAAAAGCTGCTTTGATAAACACCCTGCAGTTCCACAATTGAGTTAAGCGCCCAATCATCACGAAGCCGACTGCGACGTCGGCAGAGAAGCCAGCGACGCCGGCAGAGCTGAGCGCAACGGCGGCAAAGCGACGCGCTCTCAGTCGGGTCCGCAAAGAGAACGCACAAAAAGTAATTTTGGGCTCTCCCTCTCTCGCCATGACTCAAACGGAAAAGTGCGTGTGATGGGAAGGAGGCCCAGCAACTAAAATATATAGACTTTTGTGCACCCTTGCCTTTTGAATAATGCGACATTTGTTCGTAAATGATAAAAGAACCATTTAAAATAAAAGGTTTCTGTTTTAAAATATTTGTATTTCTTAAACAAATTTATAGGTTTATTAATATTATTTAATAATATGTGAAGTTTTAAGAATATATTTTTATAAGCCGATTTGCATAGTCGGATATGTCTATAAATACCCTGCTTTTATGTGCAAGATGCATAGACCAAACGGGACATGCCAAAAAAACAGAACAACAACGGATTAGCGGAACCGTTGTTGTTGTTGCTTGTTGTTTTTCTGGAAGGCACGCGACTTTTTTCGTCTTTTTCACTTGGGTTTACTTATGTGAAGGAGTTAGAATTGCACGCAATTAAGGTAGTTAAATAAAATAAACCAGTGGTTTAAAAGTGATACCTATACGATTCCCAGGTAAGTCTGTTGCAGACCAATATTTATTTAATCAGTGAGAGTAAAAACAAGTTAAAGTATATTGAAAAAATGGAAAATAGAAGATTCCCAAAAAAACACGTGGCGGAAAAAAATAGCTGTGAAAAAAATTAATTTTTGACGTGAAAAACAACAAACGATGCATATAAATAAACAAATGAATGAATCTGTGAAAAAATTTGAAAATCTTATTGAGTGCTAAGTTCCTATGGACCAAAAATAAGAGATGTTCGTTTTTATAACTTATGATTTTTTGTATTAATAACATTAAAGCACAATTTTTATTTTTGTGTAAGTAAACGAACATGGCTATTTAAATAAAAATCTCAAACATCTCTAATTTTCCGTCCCTGGAAAAGTGGTATTTTTTCCGCATCTGCAAAATAAATAAATGATTTAATAAATAATAAAAAAAGTACATAAATAATTTTTACAACAAAATAAAATAAATCAAGTGACCAAAAACAAAAGTTTGCAAATTTCTTCTCGATATTTTATTAATTTTCTTATATTTTTAGACAAGGCTGATGGTAAATCTATAAAAAAAATGGAGGGCTAAGTCGTTCCATCTTAAGCATATTATCCGAGGAACTTGTTCTGTCCCACAACTTGGAGGGGGGCAAAACAAGAAGAGGCTCAGACTACCCAAATTTCGCCCGTGCCTTATTAAGTAAGTTTTGGTTGAGGCTGAAAACTATTGTTTGTAAGTTTAATTTTTAAAAGACTTCTGGGATTTTTACATTGAATGCCAAAGATAACATTTCTTTTATTATAAATAAATCTTACAAATAACGATTACTTTCGGTCACTCGTTTTTATTCTCGTCTTGTTTTATTTTTAAAACTAATTTTTTTCTAATACTAGATGCAATCGCCCTGGTGGATCCCTCGGAGCCTCCCGAAAAGGCGCTGCAGAAGGCAATGCGGTGCGTTAAAAACTTGAGTTGTACCAAAAAAAGGCAACGCCGGCACCAGATGCTGAGAAGGAGGTGCCAGCGACCCCGATAACACCGGAAGCCCCCGAGCTCAAATTTTAAAATAAACAAAAAAAAATAAAAATTACAACTGAAATTTTATTTGCTGCTAAGCGCTCAACGTGTGCTGAATGTGCCCTTTTTCGCTGCTTGAATGAGCGCTCAACGTGTGCTGAATGTGCGCTTTTTCGCTGCTTGAATGAGCGCTCAACATGTGCTGAATGTGTGCTTTTTCCGCTGCTTAATCGAGCGCTCAACATGTGCTGAACGTGTGCTTTTTCTGCTGCTCAAAAAAGCGCTCAAAAGGGTGCTCAAAAAAGCGCTCAATGCGTGCTATTTTATGAGCACTGATGAACCCTAGGACATGCCTATGTTAATTTAAGCACTTAGTTCCATACAAATTGTGCGCTCATTGAGCGCTCAGTGATGAGCTTTTTGCAGTTATTGAGTGCTCAATAAGCGCTGAATGGTACTGCAGGGTAGTTATAAGCTACCAAAAAAAATATCTAGAAAGAACAAAATTTAAAACTAACTATAATTGGGAAAGTAATTGAAATCGCTCAGGCGTAATACAGTAAAAAACAAAAAACACTGTGATTATCCCATTTTCTATCACCATAACAAATGTGTATACCCACACCTAAATGACCAATTGTATCCTTTGTCCAAAAATGTCTGTGACTTTCACTTATAAATTTGTCATCGATAATTTAAATCCGTACCGTAATTTAACCGTACCATAACCCCAGAGTCAAGTTGGTTACCTACAATAAACATAGGTGGTGGTGTAAAGGATTGCTAAAATGCCTCGACGCAGGCGCAAATGTCATAAAAAATGATCATAAAAATATAATTAGGAAAGTAATTTTTATTTGCGAACCATTTATAACTGTTACCAACAACACAAATAGTTATGTTACAAAGGATTTGCGTCAATGCCTCGACGCAGGCGCAAAGGTCAAGGTATTGGAAAAAAATTCATGGAATATTGTCCCTTCATAAAAGAGGTCATAGAATATATAATTAGGAAAGTATTTTTTATTTGCGAACAATTTATAAATGTTACCAACAACACAAATAGTGGTTACAAAGGATTGCTAAAATACCTTGATGCAGGCGCAAAGGTCAAGGTAATGGAAAAATTCATGGAATATTATCCCTTGACCAAAAACGAAAATTTCTTCTATTTGGATAATAAAAAAATATATATTAATTCAATACTTTGATTTTTCCATCAAAATGCTTGATAAATCTAGTTGTTTGATATTCTCTAACTAATTGAGTAATAAGTTTTCATGTGCCTATTTAATTTACCAAAAACAGTATTAGTCTTCTCTCATAAAATTGATCTTTTGGATCCCTCTAATTCCCCACCGGTGAAATATATGTTCCTCATATTCAATAGTGATGGTTTGTCATAGATGGGTACTTGTAATTCATATTTAAGATATTTACATCCTTCTCTAACTAATATCCTTTTATCCATCATGTAAACAGGTCTAAACCTGTTGTATTGCGTGCTTCAACCCCTAGCCACACCCACCACTGTAACAGATTTGACTTTTCCAATGGCCTAAACTGTACATTTCTTTTGATTTTCTCTTTTCCTTTCTAAGCAATGTACACAATTTTTAAACTGGTTCTGACCTCCCTCTTTAATGGCATCCTCTACTTTATTTTCGTTATATTTTCGATCTTTTCCTAACTGTAGGTTGTTAAACTTTATCATTTTATGGCATTATTGAGCTCCCGAAATCCCAGATATTAACTCATAACATGTAACTAGCAGAATATAGTTAAAGATATCAGACTCTAAAAAGACAAGATTTACCTACAATTCAATTTACCATCTACAATCCCTGGAGAAGAGTTTAGTATTTGCAGTTTAATTTCCAAATTTATTGATTTCACAGATTCCCGCTGGTGAATACCAATTTTTAACAAATGGCTGCCAACTCCATACCATTCAGACACTGGTTTACAACCTCATAGAACTGACTCTCAAGGTATCTGTAATGCACAATATATTTCTGTCTCTTTTCTTCTAATCAATTTTAAAATAATTTCAAAAACTGGTTTTGGAGTTCATTTTATTCTTAGAATTAAATTATCACTGTGGACGGCAGTACACGTAGTGGCGAAGCGCGCAAGAGAGCGTGCGAAAACAACTACTATATATGTATAGCCGCATAATTGAAAATCTGCTATTATGGTCCGATCATAACGAGTGATACACCAATCGAAAGGTATCGCACTAACTAAGAAGATTGCATATCAAGACTTTCGAAATATAGATTTGTTTGGGAGAAAAAGCGGTGAAAGTGAAAAAGTAAAAATTTAGAATATTGGACCTGCTGGATACGGTGGGGATAAAAGCCCCCGGCTGTTTAGCTAGTTTTATTCTTACTGAAAATATGCGTCGAATGACACCTCATTTGTTGAAATCCGATGTTCCGTTCAAAAGTAATTCAAAAACAAGATTTTCTTCTTCTTCCCAAAATGAAAATGTTTGTCCCTTTGTTTGTGGGCTTGTATGCATCCCATCTTAGTTTTAGGGTTTTGGAAACCCTATGGGTGTATAAAGCAGCTTGAAATAGAAAACGTTTGTTCTACGACTTTTGGAAAAACCCGCTAGTTTAGCGGAAAATCAAAAAAAAAGACAGATTTAAAATGCTTATAGTATCTAAACAACTAATGCTACAGAAACGTGCTATATATCCCTGAAAAGATAATTTAATACTCTAATTACTTTTCATATAGTACAAATTTCAATAATAAAAATATAATAGATTTAGAGCTATGGCAAAAAGTTATTTTTTAAAACCACTTTTTGACTATTTTCTCAAAATTGAGTCGAACGATTTCTTTTTCATTTTTAAATCATTTAGCCCTTGAAATTCCTCAACTTTTGATATATAACACTTTTTGCCCTAAAAATTACCGTTTGGAAGATATTAAGCGATAAATAGTGGAACTCGTTTCAGCTCCGTATACGAAATATTTTATACTTATTGGAATAAACAAGAAAAAAACCAACTTGATGAAAAAATTCTTTTTAGATTTTTTCAAACGGAAAATCTGTTATGGTTTTAGGGTCCTTTACTTGCATGAAGCTAATCGAAATAGGAAACTTGATCTGTTCTACCACTTTGGAATAACCCGCTAGTTCGGTGGGAAATATAAGAAACGAAAGGTTTCTCTTGGAATCTGAAACTATACAGCCCTTGAGATTCCAAACTTGTGCTGTTAAAATAGGTAATTGAAGTGATAAAACTTTTTATTAAATATTTTAATACTCATGAGACGACTCCTAGTCATGGTATTGGGGTACTTAAACTCTTGTGCAAAAAACTTCTGATATCAAACAAAAACACCTCTAACGAGGTAAAAAGTAGTGGCGAAAGCGCTCTTAACAAAAATTTCTGATATCAACAATTGTGACGAAAAATGATATATTCTATAAAATAAATAAACTATATTAAATTTATGTATTCGGCACGCTACAGCAGAAAATTTAGGTGTAGGTAAATAAATATTTACTGTTGCGGGCCGAAATCATAAATTTAATATAGTTTATTTGTTTTACCGAATATAATATCATTTTTCGTCACAATTGTTGATATCAGAAATTTTTGTTAAGAGCGCTTTCGCCACTACTTTTTACCTCGTTAAGAGGTGTTTTTGTTTGATTAAAAATTATTAAGCCAACAGAGATAATAATGTTTTTGTGATAGTATCCCATGAGTAATACATAATTCTTATTTGTATATCTTCAAAATTATTTATTTCAGAAAATTATTCATTAATCACATTCAAATAATATTCATAATATATCTTACAATTTTTTAGAATTATCAATGAAGTTTCCCAATTATTAAAATTAAATGATATTGCATCATATCTATTTTTAAGATTAAATATTAAGACAGGGTCGTCCTCGCGAGACATAGCGCTGACCAACTCACATTGGTCTGCCTCACCATTAAATTTAAGACATTCTAAGTCTGATATTGAATCCCTTATACGAAAAATCATCTCCTTAACTTCCAGTAGCAGTCGTGACAGCGGATTATTTTCGATTTCCGCATCGTCATTATTAAATATGAGGAACATATATTTCACCGGTGGGGAATTAGAGGAATCCAAAAGATCAATTTTATGAGAGAAGACTAATACTGTTTTTGGTAAATTAAATAGGCACATGAAAACTTATTACTCAATTAGTTAGAGAATATCAAACAACTAGATTTATCAAGCATTTTGATGGAAAAATCAAAGTATTGAATTAATATATATTTTTTTATTATCCAAATAGAAGAAATTTTCGTTTTTGGTCAAGTGATAATATTCCATGAATTTTTCCATTACCTTGACCTTTGCGCCTGCATCAAGGTATTTTAGCAATCCTTTGTAACAACTATTTGTGTTGTTGGTAACATTTATAAATTGTTCGCAAATAAAAAATACTTTCCTAACTATAAATTTTATGACCTTTTATGAAGGGATAATATTCCATGAATTTTTTTCCAATACCTTGACCTTTGCGCCTGCGTCGAGGCAATTAAGTAAATCCTTTTTAACATAACTATTTGTGTTGTTAATAACATTTATAAATGGTTCGCAAATGAAAAATACTTTCCTAATTATATTTTTATGATCATTTTTAGCAATCCTTTACACCACCACCTATGTTTATTGCAGGTAACCAACTTGACTCTGGGGTTATGGTACGGTTAGCGATGGGTGGTTTGCTTAATGGGATTTAAATTATCGGTGACAAATTTATAAGTGAAAGTCACAGACATTTTTGGACAAAGGATACAATTGGTCATTTAGGTGTGGGTATACACATTTGTTATGGTGATAGAAAATGGGATAATCACAGTGTTTTTTGTTTTTTACTGTATTACGCCCAAGCGATTATATACTATGTTTATGCTAAGGGCTTCATGATTTCTTAAAATCGTGAAATAAAATTTGCTCCTGTTTATGCGACACAGCCGAATTCATGCTTTTTATCAATCTCAGGTGACAGAGATACCGGACCGGTGGAAAAAGGTGTTAGCGATTATAAAACCGATTATTTTTTTCGATTCGCATGAAATAATCTTGCTTGTATTAAAGATAAAGTGTGTGCAAGCCAGTATAACATTTTTTTACCGTCCAAATAAAAGATTTAAACTAGTTTCCATTGGCACTGAATGAACAAAAAATTTGTTAAATGTAAGGTGTATTTATGTATTTATATCGATCTGGTAATTCCGATAATTATATAGAGTTATCGGAGTTTAATTGTGACCATTTCACGCTTTCAGGTTGAATTCATAGTCAACTTTCGTGTGTTGCCGAATTCACAAAATGGCGTTTATGCACCCACGAATCGGCTGAAATCGCGAAATGAAAGCGTGAATTTGGCAGCGCATAAACACAGTAATAGTTAGTTTTAAATCGTTTTTTGACATTCATATATTTGGTTCTTTCTAGACATTTTATTGTAGCTAATAACCATAGTTAAGGGATTGTGAGGAGTTGAATAACTCCCCACAAACAGAAGCAGCAGCAGATGGCCGACCGCTTACCAGTTACGCGGCGAATTCGCGTAGTAACGGCGCGGCGAGGAGAGTTTGGAGACCAAGGATGGAGAGCGAGAGAGTTTGCAGACCAAGGATGGAGAGCGAGAGAGTTTGGAGACCAAGGATGGAGATCGAGAGAGTTTGGAGACCAAGGACGGAGAGCGAGAGAGGTTGGAGACCAAGCACGGAGATCGGAAGAGAATGGAGACTTCGCGGGCAAGGCAAGAGTGCCGTGTGCAAAAACATGATAACGGAACTCCAGATCATCGATTGGAAGCGGTACGTGAAAGACAAGTGGGTCAACCAGGAGTCACGGACTTTGGACCCGGAGTGGAGAGATCCAGCGGGCCGTGCGCAAAAGGTAAGTAACGGTTCCCGGAGGCCCTATATAAGGCTGCAGAGCGCTGGCAGCTGGAACACTCGATCACGAGGAGTCAAACCTTCAAGATCAGTTAAAGTACCAAGTAAACAGTCAGTCAAGCAAATAATCTACGAGGGAGCTACAACCAAGCGAGTCGTCGGAAGCAGCGCCGTGGGAAGCACACAAGGAGCAAGATCGCCACGTCGAGACGTTCGGGATTGAGACATCAGGAATCTCCGAATTGAGACACAGGTGGCTAAGTTCTGGAAGGCACCACGCGGCTAAGTCAAGGCGTTTGTTTCCAACTTTGTCACGACCACACCCTGGCGAGTCGCCCAGCGGGTCTGTCAGAGACAAACAAAAGAGTCCTACGACGAAGAACCGTCAGCTTGGGGAGGAAAGTTGTCTGCGACCCAGCGTACCTTGCCCGACCAAGCAGGACCTGGCGTGATCGATTTGTGGTTTCAAGAGGCGTTGGCCTGGAGAGCCCTGCGATTACCGGCGAAGTTCCCGAACAGCAATCGCCCAACTCCCCGAGTGCCAGAACGACGAGATACTGGTCAGAAGACATTTCCGGCAGCCACGTTACCATCGCCGCGCGGAGCTCATTGGGAAGCGCAGGAGCGTCGCGGACGTCACGCATTAGGGCGAAGCCGGGTGGAACGTTCGTCTGAGCTAGGCGTAAAGCGAAGTGAACCGCTAGACAGCTTCCTGGCGGCAGCCTTGACTGTCAGCGCGAACTGAGCAAGAACCTAGCGGGACCGTCCGGGACAGAGCAAGGGACAGGTATTGCCTCGAAAGGCGTCGGCCTGGAGAGCAAGGCTTGTCCACCCTAGTCTGAGAACGGTGACGCTTCCCTAAGCCCACAAGGCCGAACTCTTTGCGGGTCTAAGGCGCGACAAGCGACCGCGAGGCAGCGCGACGGCAAGCAAGCAGAGGCGGCCACTACGAGCGTCCCGAGACCCAGGATCCAGAGGAAGACGAGTCAACGCGTCGAGGAGCCAGAAAAAGGAGCGTCAGCAGCCGGCGGAACCAGAGCCAGGAGATACCGAAGCCAACCCAGCCACACACCCGCTGTACTAATACCACGAGAATAAATCCCACTGTTACCATTTGAACCCCTTTGTTTTCTCACTGATCTATGGGCAATCACCCATAACAAGAGAGAACTTTCAGTGAACGGTCGTGTTTTTGTCTTGCGCTCCGAATTTTTGTTCTTTTTGTCCATAAACCATCGGGGTTTAATTCATATTTTCATACGTCTATATAACTTTTTATGTCCCTAACAACATCCGTTCGCTTCGCGAGTGCATAGTGATTGTTTTGTGTTTAAATTAACAAAATTAGTTTGCACGTCTAATCTCTGTGCAGTGTTTGTTGTTATAGTTTTTTTTCTAATTGCCTTCTTCTTTTCTTCCAAACGCTGTTTGGAGCGGTAAGTGTCTAAACGGTAGTTACCCGCTCTCCCGCACTCCCGCTTATAACTTTGTTTTTGGAACATCTAAAACTTACGCTCCCCCAGCTTACTTACTCCCGCTCATTCTCTCCCGCTCTCTAACTCTCTCTTTTACTTGCGTAGCTTTATTCTCTTGGCACTGTGGTTCGGAATATCGCGATAATGGCTGTCTGCAATTTAAAGAAATGCAAGTCGTTAATTTCGGCTGGACAACAGAGCATTCCGTGCCATTCGTGTGAGAATATTTTTCATGCAAAATGCCTTGGCTATTCGGGCCTGGTACGCGATGCAATCGACATGAGAAGTGGCTTGCGCTACTATTGTGATGAATGCATTGCTTATGAAACCCAGGCACTCTCTATAAGGCGGCTTACAAAAAGCACTGTTACGGAATTAATCCGGAACAGCCGTAAAAATACGGATCTGCTTGTGGCGCTTGAGTCGCAGCTCACTAGCCGTATGCTATCTGAGCCCGATTCTCCTAAGCGTAAAAAGATCGCGGTCGATAGACAACCCACGGTAGCCGCTAGTGTAACTCTCTCTGGCGATCCGGGGTCTGCAGCACAGCAGTCGATCTCAGCCGCCGCACAAATGGTACTGAGATCGAAAGCTAAAAAAGATTCGGTTTCCGAATGCAAAGGACGCGAGATTTTGCCGCATGAGACGCCCGAAAAATCTGCTATAAGCAATACTTTAATAATTCCAACGCCGCATGTTGACTTAACGTCCGGAGTACCGAATGAAACTGGTAGTGCAGCCGTAAATGCGGTAGTACCTAAACCTGTCACATGCGTGGTACCTAAAACAGTCACCTGTGTACCGCAGCGGAAACAAATTTTTGTTTCTCGGCTAAATCCTGACCTTTCATCGCTGGACATTACGGCCTATATCCGTAACAAAGTTCAGATTGATGATCTAAAGGTTGAACGATTTAATTTTCCATATGCTAGGGAAGTATCATCTTTTAAGATCGGTGTTCCCTGTGCTCATTTTGCAACTATGTGCTCAGCCAATTTTTGGCCTGTTGGCATTTTTGTTAAAGAGTACGAAGCTAAAAAAAAGAAAATTCGTTGGAAGTTGGAAGTTGGAAATCCCTTTAAAGAGCCATCCACATCTACATCCTCATCTATCTCAAAAAACTAGATTCTTTTCTTCAGCTTTATTATCAGAATACAAGAGGTTTACAAAGTAAGTTGACCAAATTGTATACTGATAGTTTTTCCTTGTCTTCCCATGTTATTGTTTTTACTGAAACCTGGTTAAAACCGGAAGTTCTAAGTTCCGAAGTTTTTCCAAGTAAGTACACAACTTACAGGCTTGATCGTCCGTCCCGACGTGGAGGTGGAGTTTTAATTGCAGTTGACTCAGAATTAACGTCTGAAGTAATAACGTCCGACGAAATAAATGACATTGAATTTCTGTGTATAAAACTATCCCTTCCGGGTATTTCTATATACATAACATGTTCATATATTCCGCCATCATCGGAATTCCCGACATATGCGAATCATCTGTCCGCTATCCAGTTTATTTCAAGTAAACTATCAGATAGGGATCAGTTAATAGTTTTAGGTGACTTTAATATACCTAGGGCGACATGGTCCACCGTCGAAACCTCAAATATATTGTTACCTTCAACGCAGCATGATTTTCTTGACGGTTTGCTTGATATTTCATTGTCTCAAGTAAATCATGTATTAAATTTCTTAGGACGATTACTGGATCTATGCTTTGTTTCCAGTCCAGATTGTGTCTGCATAGCTAGAACCTCTGCAATTACCTTACCAGAAGACCCTTATCACCCAACGCTAGAGCTGACTATTGACACGGGTACAAAAGTGTATGAAGTATCTGAAAAAATAGCTAAACGCATCCCCTGCTTTCGTAAAGCGAACTTTGCACTCATTAATAGCCTTATAGCTTGCTCGGATTGGTCCAATCTGTACTTAAGTACTAATATAAATGAAGCGGTTAATATATTTTATAACATATTAAACGAAGTTTTTGATACATGCGTTCCTACGTATTATCCTAAAATTTCAAACCAACCTCCGTGGTTTAACAAAGAGCTGGCAAGACTTAAAAATGTAAAGTCTAGACTCTACAAAAAGTTTAGAGCTTCAGGTTCACAAGCTGCCTTTTCCCGATACTTAAGTGCTCGGTCCGATTTCACCGTGCTTAACGCTCAGTGTTATAAAAACTATTTAGCTCGTTGCAAGACCCAGTTTACACTGGATCCAAAACAGTTTTATAATTTTGTTAACACAAAGCGTAAATCTTCTAGTTACCCATCATCACTTAAATTTGAAAATTCGGCTGCTAGCACTGATCAAGCCATAGCCGATCTTTTTGCACAGTTTTTTCAAACCACCTATTCAACATCAAGTCCTCCAGATCAGCCTTACCCATATGTCATTCCTAAATCAAACTTTATTTGTTGTCCTGTTATAAGTAAAAGCTCACTTCTTTTAGAATTGCAAAGGGTCAAACCAGTCTACTCTCCGGGTCCTGACGGAGTCCCTGGATGTGTGCTTAGGTATTGCGCTGAGACTTTGTGTAGACCATTGCACAAACTGTTTACTTTGTCTTTAGAAACATCCGATTTCCCACACAGATGGAAGGAATCGTTTGTTATCCCTCTTCATAAAAAAGGGAGTAAATTGAACGCATGTAATTACAGAGGTATTTCAAAGCTATCAGCTATACCGAAGCTCTTTGAGAACATTATTACGCCTCATTTACAACACAGTTGTAGGTCCCTTATTTCCTCTTGTCAACACGGATTTATAAAACGTAGGTCAACGACAACCAACCTTTTGGAGTTTACTTCATTTGTTATAGGAGGTTTTAGAAAGAATCGTCAGACTGATGTGGTCTACACTGATTTTAGTAAAGCGTTTGATTCTGTAAGTCACCCGATTTTAGTCCGGAAATTGGACCTTTTAGGGTTTTCAGGTGATCTTCTTAGGTGGATTTTAAGTTATTTGAATGATAGGACTCAAAGGGTCATTTTTAAAAACTCTTTGTCATCCCTAATCCGAGTTACTTCCGGTGTACCACAAGGAAGTCATCTCGGTCCGCTCCTGTTTACATTATTTATAAATGACCTTCCATTAGTCTTAACGAAGTCACGGGTTCTTATGTACGCAGATGACGTTAAATTGTGCCTGCAATATAATGACCCCGCACAAAGTTTAGCTTTACAATCGGATCTAAATGCATTTCAAACATGGTGCATGGATAATGAATTGAATTTAAATGGTTCTAAGTGTAAACTAATGACCTTTTTTCGTGTCAGCCCCCACTACTCAACGTATACTTTGAGTGGTTGTGCGTTAGATAGGATAACGCATGCTGACGTCCTTGGAGTCTACATGGATCCTAGACTTAAATTTTCCGATCACATTACTACTATGGTAAATAAAGCCAGGGGCGTGCTTGCATTTATCAAAAGGTGGTCGAAGGAATTCGATGATCCCTATGTCACAAAGACCTTGTTTATTTCATTAGTCCGACCAATTCTTGAGTACTGCGCTCCTGTTTGGAGTCCCCAATATGGGGTGCATATAGACCGGATTGAGTCTGTGCAAAAAAACTTCTTAATATTTGCCTTACGGAGACTTAACTGGGATACAAGCCTAATACTACCATCCTACTCTAGTAGACTACTTCTAATTAACTTACCATCGTTAGCTAACCGTAGAACTATGCTTGGTATTACGTTTATTAGAAATCTTATTCATGGTGATGTAGAGAGTCCCGAGTTACTGGGTCGCCTGCATTTTAATGTGCCAAATAGATTCACTAGAAACTATATTCCTTTAGTATTGAATCACTGTATCTCTAATTACGCAATGCATGAACCTTTTAGAGTACTTTGCAATGATTATAATAGACTATATCATCTAATATCTACTACTGACTCACTTCCTATCTTTAAATCAATAATATTATCCTCCCTAGTAACTAATTAGTTTTACTTGATGTATTTTGTCTATTCGTATTGACCTGTATTTTTAATTGTCTATTGTTACATTGTCTTTTTCTTTGTCCGCGATTATGTTTACTCGCCCAAAACGGTGATGGGCTCCGCGCATAACAAGCTTTGCTTGGTGTCGTAGGGCCACTTGTTTGTACTGACCATAGTGCATCAACGTCCAAGATATCACGTCATATAAATTTGGTGGGACGAAAACACAATCTTCTGAGCTAGCCGCACGAATCTCGTAGCGAGCAGACACATAAAATCAGTTCGTTACAGGATGTAAGGCTAGCTATCGTAGTTAAGATTACATATATTATACCTACATAAGATGAAAGAACATGAAAAATGGAAATGTTTTATTTTAACAATATATTAGTTAAAGTGGATGATATTATTATATATTCTTAATATCTGTAATTATGAATAAAAATTGTTTATCAAAGCAGCTTCTACACAGCTTTTAGACAACTTGTGAACAATTTATTTCTTAATTAGTTTTACAATCACAGGATACATCTTCCCCCAACATAATCGGACATGTTCCTCTAAGATTTTTATATCAATCTTGAGATATTTTGGCTTTGCATTCTTTCTTACGTACATAGCAAACACATTGAAAATCAGAGTGCATGTTTTTACTTCACATCGAAAGTCGTCTAGTGATCAAGAATTTTTGATCATTCTTAACAAAAGACTATAAAAGCTCGTAGACGTTAATAACAACTAGTAACTAGCTAATAATAATTAGTAAACATCAAGTAAACAGATACTAAACATATATAAACCAGATACTAAACAGTTAGTAAACTACTTGTATACATCTACTAAACATATAGAAACCAGATACTAAACAGCTAGTAAACAACTTGTATACATCTAGTAAACATCTTGTATGATGATGGACGTTGATGCACTACGAGCAGTACAAACAAGTGGCCCAACGACACCAAGCACGTGCTTGTTACGCGCGGGGCCCTTTTATCAATTTGGGCAAAAAATACGAGTTCGCGAGGAAGATACAAAAAACAAATAGAGACGGGACACAAATGAAAATAAAAGAAGCATCTAAGAATGAAGCAAATGAGTTTAAATATTAGTTTTTAATACCGGGATAGAAGTTGAAGTGCAAATTAAATGATAAAGGTTGTTATAATTATTACATAGAACGCGAAAGGGCTCGTGCAGACAAAAATTAGATGTACATCGTGGCAAATTTAGGGGATAATAATTTCGTGTTAGTCTAACAGGAACATTGAAAGTTAGGCGGTTTACAAGTTCTACAGAATCAATATCACCTCTTATAAGATTTTGCATAAAAATAGTACCAAGCATTGTTCTACGATTTGCAAGGGTAGGTAAATTAAGCAATAAATATCTACTCTGATAGGAAGGTAGCCTTATGTTTTGATCCCAGTTCAAACTACGAAGGGCAAAAAGAAGAAATTTTTTTTGTACCGACTCAATACGGTCAATATGCACTTGATATTGTGGACTCCAAACCGAAGAACAATATTCCAAAAGAGGACGGACAAGGGAGGTAAATAATAATTTGGTTGTATAAGGGTCATCAAATTCTTTTGACTTTATAAACCCAAGAACACTCATGGCCTTGCTGACAGTGGACATTATGTGGCAGTCAAATTTAAGTATACATCTACTAAACATATCTACTAAACATATAGAAACCAGATACTAAACAACTTGTATACATCTACTAAATATATAGTAACCAGATACTAAACAGCTAGTAAACAACTTGTATACACCCTTCAGTTCCAAAAAAAAAGTTTCACTTGTGAATCACCTTGTGAATCCCGTGGGACAAGTCCTCTTGCACAAGTGAAGAACAAGTGACGCTCCATATAGAAAATTTTATGGGATGTCCGCATTTTCACAAGTGAAAATTCAAATGAAAATTTTTCGAAGTCCCACGGGATTTCACTTGTTCCTTATACTCATTTTTCGTATGGCCTGACACGTGCCGGTGACACGTCCCAAGTGAAATCACTTGTGAAAATCAAATTTTTTCCATGAGTTTTCACTTATGAAATCACTTGCAAGTGACACGTCCCAAGTGAAATCACTTGTGAAAATCACATCACACAAATCAAATTATAGAATTTAAAATACATAAATTTGTATATACTTTTAAATATATTTTAATTAAATAATGTTATTTAGGTTTTCTGTTAAAGGACAATTATTGTTAGTAAGCCTAATTTTATGTTACGTTAATTTGCTTTTTACATTGGTCATCGCCTTCCTTAAACCTTTGCCCGGGTCCTCCGAATCCTTGGCCAACGCTCCTGATAAAAAATTATTGTCATATGCTTAAAAAATGCGTTTTATTTGTTTATTTGCATATTTACCTTTTAGAGCTGTGTTTCACCCTTTGCAGGATTTTTATTGGCGCAAAACATTTCATCATCCACTTTCGGCTAACGGAACCCATTGAATACCTCAATACTTTAAACTAAGATCAATGCACAACATCTTCAACTTAATGTAACACTTACCTGACTTTATTATTTTCACTTTAAAAAACGAAAGAAGTAAATCTGCTGCGCACAACTTAAATGGCTTGCTTCCCTTTCAATAACTCAAACAGAATGAACCAAGTATTCCTCTCACCCCTTTACATGATTTCTTTTAATTTCTCTTCGCTGTTGGCGCGTGCCACTGCACCTATACCCTTTCTAAAGCGAAAAATATCCGACTACATAATTTTTGCTTTTTTGAGTAAAAAATACAAAATGAATTCTTTAAAAATGGTACTATTAAAATGTTTTAAATAAATTTTAACTAACTTAATTTCTATAACTTAGTTAAAAAATTATATTGTAATATTAATGTATAATACGTAAGCATAACATTAAACGTAAATTCAATTTACTTAATTTTACTATAATCAAATAATGTACTTTTATAAAACAATATTAGTTGTTTTTTTTTCGATATACAATAAATATTAGAGCATTCACATGTCGCTGCGCCACGAAAATTTTTCCGCCGAAACATTAATCGCTAGCCGGACATAACGGAGAGACTCAAAAGAAATAACGGACCTGCCGAAATTTGTCTCTGAGAGCGCCGAGTGCAGGCAGATTATTAAACAAAGAAAGAGAGGGAACTTCCGAATATCTGCCTCTCTTTGTTGCACGATCGTTTTTGTAGGCAGTCTTCTACGCTGCGCCGACTTCTCTGCTGACGTCAACAGCGGCACAGAGTTTTAGGCACAAAAAAAAAAACAAAAATGCTTTTTGCCTTGAGCCATGTCACCGCGTCCCTACTGCAGAACTGAAGGGCATCTAGTAAATAACTTGTATACTTCTATTAAACATATAGAAACCAGATACTAAACAACTTGTATACATCTACTAAATAGATAGTAACCAGCTAATCAGTATTGTAATTAAAGAGTTTATTAAACTTATTCAGAATCTTCGACATTGATGCCTTACTCATACAAATAGTATACAAATAGAATAGTATTAGATAGTTTACAACAAAAACCGATATTACCAGGTCCCAACACCTCTATCATAAGCTTGAATCAGAAATTAAATTGAAAGACGCTCCTATGCTAGCTAATGATGCCTTCGAAATATGTTACAATATTATTATGGGATGGAACAAATGAATGCTTTAAAAATAATTCAGCATCTGAGAAAGATTAAATTGTGAGAACTATTTTACATCTATCTATGGGAACCAAGCGAAAATCTACGCTTGGAACGAAGATTAATAAGCGACATGTTTCTTACAGAGGGCTGAAGTAAGAAAATTAATTATATACAAATATACATAAAATATAATTAATTATGAATTTAATGAAATATGTTTACAATAATAAAATATATAAAGAAATATTGAATGATCCTACAAATTATGTATCTGACTGTAATTAAAACTCCAGGTACAAATTAAGGGGAAGTATTTTATTCAATGTCCTTGGGTCTTGGGCATGTGACTTTGATGACGGTCAGGTAATGATAGTTCACTGCAAGTGTGTTTGGCTAACACATCTTAGAAACTTTAACTTGTGTACTTTGATAATTCTTAATAAGAGACTATAGCAACTCATAATACTTGTTAACATTTAGTTTCCATCTAAAACCAAGTACTTTACAGATACTATACAGATAGTAACAATCCAAAATCAAATACTGTACAGGTACTATACAAAAAGTAACCATCCGAAAACAAGACTAAGAAGAAAGTAACCATCAAAATACTGCTAGGTAACAACTAAACACAACGAGTCCAACGTGTCAAGTCTATGTCGGTATGACTACTACCCTAAAAAATTGTATATCTCTGGATAATCTTCAAAGTCAATACCTATTAAATTCTGGATGGAGCAGTGGAGACGAAATTTCTACGGGATCCCCACTTAAAATTTTTCTGTACCATTAAAAAATTTGTTGGGATTGGTTGAGGATTATAAAAAAGTTTTGTTAAATTGTAAACACGAACTAGTGTTGATGCTAACTAAGAATCTTGGTGAATCTTGATCAAATCAGAAATGAACAAACTTTTAAACTGGAAATTACGAATAAAATCTGGAAAATTCCTCATGTAACAGCGATTTTACAAAAATTAAGATGTACGATATTATTAAAAGTTGTGTAAACCTATTAATCGCATTCCAGAGTTGGGATTTATATGTTAACCCTAAATTGGGGTATGGGAGTCAACACAGCTGAAATGTGAAATTGTCGGCTAACCGCGAAAAACCAAGATTTGCCATAATTGGATTTACACTAAATGGAGAACTTATCACAAATATCTTATCAAACTTGAAAGTTCACTTGAATTCTGAGTCATATCCATAATAATCTGAATGTTGAATTTAGTAAAAATTAGTATGCTCACCTATATGAAATGTACACAAGATTTCAATCTAGTTACTATAATCGTGAATCACAACCATTTTTGACCCCAAATGAATTTAAATTGAAGACCCCTATTAGTGTGGTTGATCTTTCATATCAAAATGAATCAGTAAAAATTGGTCCTATTCTCCTCATACAAGACCGTTTAGTTGAATATAACCCATTAAACGGACTAGTACAGCGAGTTGTTTAACATTAGAAAAATGTTGAAAGATAGTGTTTCGATTGATGTTCAAGGTTTCTTTGATAATAATAATAATTTTATTCTAAAGGAAATTGGAATTGTATTCGAAAAAGATCCAAACTTGAATAATAGTTTTTTTAATAGAACCACCATATGATTTTACTTTGCTAAATACAAAATCTCGAAAGACTGCAATTTGGTTAACCAATGCACATCACAACATTTTTTGGAACGATGGAGAAAATAGTTTTCCACAATCTCGAAAGTATCTAAGGACAATTACAAGCGGAAAACAAATTATTTGTAAAGGTGTGGAAAAGAAACGATTTCTACAGACGTTTTTTGGGAGTCGTCAGCTCAGTAATGTCGAGGAAATGGGCTGTCCGTCATTAAACAGGTTTAAAGGAAACCGGTTTCCCTATTGTGAAACATACCTTAAGGGCGGGGTTTGTGCTCTAAACAATGCATACATTATTTTGACATTTTTTAAAAGTAGCTTCAAAACAATAAAATAATTTTTATACATTATTTTAAAGTTGAGACTAGATGTGTAAGGATGTGCAAGAAAACAAAATTAACCAAATTAAGTTTCATGAGGAAATTGACCAATTTATTGAACAATTTAAAGGAGAGATAATTGGTCAGCATTTTCAATACCTTCTAAACACAAAAACTATGTTCATGAATCGAGGTGAACGACCTCAAAACTACGAATTATGGTGAACACTTTACATTTTGTAATCCAGAAATGACGTCGGCAAAGTGCGCCTGCTTCTTCTATGCAAATCGCCGGAATCAAAGCAGAAAATTAATTTCTATATATAACAAAAATGTTCGCAATACCAAAATAAATGAATAAGTGTATTTGTTTGTGGGGAAGACAACAAATATGCCACCCTTTTATTTATAATTAATAACGCACGAATAGGTTATATTAAAATGTATAGCGTTTATTCGGAGCGGCAGACAGACTGTGAATGTGTAAAAAGCTTGGCTCCAAGATCTTCATATAGACATATGCAGGCTTACAAAGTAGTTGCTGAATAGATAAGCGACAGCTTTAGTGGTATAAGAAAGAAGACGAAAGATAAGCAGAGAGCGCTGCAGGTGCCGTCGTACACCTATGCGCGCATGACTAGGCGCTGGCGATCTGCTCCGAACATACTCCCCCCGTTGGAAGAGGTAAGGATCGATGGGCAGAACGGCTAGCTTGGCGACGGCTCTCTTGATCAGACCCGTAGCTGTGCGGACCATAGCTACTCTGATGACTCCTTCCCCGCCGGGTATGACTTCCTGGATGCATCCAAGCTGCCATTTCAAGGGTGGAAAGTTGTCCTCCTTCAGCAAAACTATGCGTCCAACCTTGATGTTAGACGTTTCGACGCGCCACTTGCTCCTCTCTTGAAGTAGGGACAAATACTCGCTGCTCCACCTTTTCCAGAAATGTTGCTGCATCTGGGTAACCCGCTGCCATCTGCTGAGGCGGTCTTCATGGAGATGAGTAATGACAGGCTCAGGAAACTTAGTGTATCTGGAACCCTTCAGGAAATGCGCCGGTGTTAGCACCTCAAGGCTTTCAGCATTTTCTGAAATTGGACAGAGTGGACGGGAGTTAAGGATGGCAGAAATCTCATATGCAAGAGTTCTTAATTCATCGATGGCTAAGATGGATGCACCGACGACTCTGTAGAAGTGAAATTTAGCTGACTTCACAGCGGCCTCCCATAAACCACCGAAGTGCGGGGCACGCGGAGGGATGATCCCATCAGCTAAACAGGCGGAAGATATCGATGCTGTGTGCTGCTCGCTTAAAAAGAGCTCTTTCAGCTCGGCAAGCTCTCTCTTTGCACCGACAAAGTTTGTAGCATTGTCGCTCCAAATGGTACGCGGACTGCCTCTAAGGCTGATGAATCTCCTCAGCGCTGCGATGAAAGAATCTGTCGTGAGATCCTGGACAACTTCCAAATAAGCAGGCTTCGTGGAAAAACAGACAAAGACAGCGATATAACACTTGTAGGGTGCCTTATTTCTGGCCTCTGCCTTATGATAGAATGGCCCACAATAGTCCACTCCTGTGGTATGAAAGCTGCATTGGGCTGCACTCTATGTATTTGCTGGCAGGCTACCCATGACGTACTCCCAAGTAACAGGCTTCATTCGGAAACATCAAACGCATTTGTTGATAACGCTGGCGACGAACTTGGCTCTGCAATTTGAAATGAATCGATAAATGTATGCAAATACGCGCTGCAACTTATCAAAAGAGTTGAGGAATTTGCAGTTTGATGAACTGTCTATGCAAACGGCCCCAATTAGAGCCACAGAACGGCGCTCTGGAAGATCCTTTACTGAGTCTAGCAGGGACGGCCAATTTGACGAGCTTTGCAGAAGGAATGGAGGCCCGTTAGCCCAAAGGGAATGTTCCAACAATTCTCTTGGGGTACATCCTCGCGACACGACGTCTGCCGGGTTCAAGTTTGTAGGCCCGTGATGCCAAGACATGTCTTTCGTCATCTCCTGAATTTTCGCGATCCTGTTTGATACGAAAACGTTAAACTCCCTCGGAGGTTGCCGAATCCACGCCAACACAATGGACGAGTCCGACCAGCAATGAAAGGTGCAATCGAAATCTATAGCTTCCTTGGCGTTTACGATTAGCTCAGCCAATAAAAGCGCTGCGGAAAGTTCTAATCTTGGAATTATTAAGGCCTTCAATCGAGCTACCCTTGACTTGGCACAGAGCAGATGGACTTTCGATTCTCCATTGGTCTCCGATCGCAAGTATAGAACGCTCCATAAGCTGACATGCTAGCATCGCAGAATCCATGCAACTCAACGGAAGCCCTTGGTTGCAGTACGAATCGTGGGAATTTTAAGTTCTGTACGACCGATAACTGTGAGGTCAACTCCCCCCATGACGAAAGAATGGGCTCTGGCAGTGCATCATCCCAATCCACGTTCGCACTCCATAGAGATTGCAGAAATATCTTAGATTTTGTGATAATAGGAGTTATTAAACCGAGTGGATCATAGAATTTGGCAATCGTCGACAATGCAACCCGCTTAGTGGGTCGTTGATTGGTTGGCAGTTGAGAAAAATGAAATAGGAACTGATCAGAAGATGGATCCCAGACTAATCCCAATGCCTTGGCGACATCCCATCCATCGTGAAATTTGATTAACTGCTCCTTGTCGCATTCAGACTCTCCTTCTAGGGCTGCTGACTCATTCGAACACCATTTGCGAATTGGAAAGTGGCCTCGCGACAGTAGTTCCTTCACCTGACGACGAATTTCTCTCACCTCCTTAACTGAGGCGCCACCAGATATTAAACCATCCACATAGAAATCTCTACGAACAATTTTTGCTCCAATAGGAAATGATTCCTCCTCATCGTAAGAGAGTTGATGCATGGCCCTTATAGCCAAGAAGGCAGCTGGCTTGGTTCCATAAGTCACCGTGTTCAATTTAAAAACACTCAACTCTTCCCTGGAGCTCTCTCTCCAAACGATGCACTGCAAGAAATCATCCGGGTACGAGACACGCACGCAACGGTACATCTTGCAGATATCTCCACAAAAGGCAACTTTAAAAAATCGAAAGCGAAGCAGTATATTGAAGATTTTTTGTTGAATTGTTGGTCCTGCCAGAAGTAAGTCGTTCAGAGAGCTACCAGAAGTTGATTTAGCAGATCCATCAAAAACGACACGAAGCTTCGTACTCGTGCTCTCCTGCTTATGTACGCAATGGTGGGACAAAAAGAATTGTGTTTCTGTCGGTTCCTTAGTTACAAGAGCCATGTGACCTAGATCGATATACTCCGTCAAAAATGCTGAATACTGAGCCTTCACGGCTGGGTTTCTATCTAATTTAGCTTCCAAACTCTTGAAACGACGACGAGCCAAGCAATAAGAATCACCTAAAGATTCGAATCCGGAAGTGGTCAATAGACGAACAGAGTATTGGCCGTTTCCAAGTCGAATGCAATTTTCAGTAAAAAGTTGCTTACATCGCAAGTCTTCCGGCAATAAAGATGGTTTAGACGAAGTGAAGTCCTCAATTTCCCAAAATCGCTTTACAATGGCGGAAAGTGTGTCATCGGAATGATCAGCTGGGTCCTTGATGCTGGCTTGTAAAACCGATTTATGAGTTGGCATGTTCGATGATAACCCTCCAGAGACTATCCAACCAAGCTTGGTGTTCTGAAGAGTTGGCAAAGCCCTATCCAAATGAATTTATCCCATAGAAATTATTTCGAAAAACAACCCAGCGCCGAGTAAAAGGTCAATTCGTTGTGATTGATTGAAATTAGGGTCAGCGTGTGAAATGTTTTGCGGTATCTTCCACGATGTTGCATTTATATTGAAATGGGGTTGATATTCAGTAACACTGTGAGTCACAACCGCTGTGAATGCCGCACGATAGCTTGCATCCCGTGATTGCTCAAGAATATCGACAGTGTTATCAGAGATCATGGAAGATTCTCCTATCCCAGAAATCGACGTTTGCGATCTTCTGTGATTCAAGTTTAGTTGGCTAGCTAAGCGAGAGGTTATGAAGTTTAGCTGGGAGGCCGAATCTAAAATTGCTCGGCAAGGCATAAATGCTCCAATTCTATTTCTGACGTAGATAATAGCAGTTGGAAGCAAAACGTAGTCGATCGGCAAAATATTTAAGGTTTTGGGTGGAGGGCTTGGTAAATGATGATCAGGATGCGATGGTGTATACGAACATGATACTAATGCTGATGAAGTAGATGGTAATGGCTGAGAGCTCGAGGATGGGTCGCATGATGGAGATGAAAATGAGGTTGATGTTGCGGATGGGTCATGGTTCATGTGTAATAATGAATGGTGCTTCATGCGACTATACTTGCAGTGAGTCGACTTGCATTGCTGCAAACTATGCCCCTTGCGCAAACAGTATCGAAGATTCGGACTCAAATTTAAAAATCGAGAACACTTTGGCAAATAATGATCCCGTGCATCGCAAAATAAGCATGTCAAATGATTTGAGTTAGTAGCAGATGCAATAAGTGTATTTTGGTTATATATGTGCAAGTTTTTTCGCACCTGCTGGCTTGGTGTTTGAGTTACCAAGGCTTGATCCAAGTTTTCCATCATCCTGCACCTCTTTTCCAAAAACGACTCCATAGCATCCCAGGTAGACAACTCAGTGATTGACAAATCCTCTTCCCATTTTTCCCGCGTCCTCTGATCCAGTTTCCGAGTGACGATGTGAATTAAAAGTCCATCCAAAATTTGTTGTGTATTGGCCAGGGTTCGAATCGCTCGCAGATGCGAATTCATGCAATCGCTCAGCTCCCGAAGACCCTTCGAAGATCCCTTCTCGACACCCTTTAAACCGAATATTACCTGAACATGTGCCTGAAAGTGTAAAACTTTATTATCAAATCGATTAACCAGCAAATTCATAGCCTTTTTAAAATTAGCATTCGAGGGTTCGAGCGAGCGTATGGTTTCCAGAGCCACGCCGCCCAAACTCGAACGCAAATATTGTAATTTTTCAATGTCGCTTAGCTCATCATCATTTCCGATGACCGTAGTGAAAGTCGCAAGAAAATCCGGGCACTCAGAGTAGGATCCATGAAAACGAGCAATTTCCAAATTTGGCAACCGAGGCATTCTAGATCGAAAAGAAAGATCCGCATTATTAGTGATGTCAATAGATGTTGAACTTGCAGCGGTTGAAGCCGGCAATTGTGACTTGCGATGAACCGCCAAGCCTCGGCTTAGTTTCGCCTTCACATCCATGAAGACTTCAGCAAATTCAATCCGATGGTCGCTCGAGATCTCTGCAAAATCCAGTCTTTCCAACGATGTCTGCGCAGAATCAAATGCCTGGTTTAAGGAATTGATCCATTCCATTCGCGCCAGCAAATCAGCTTCGTCAAACTGATTAACCGCATCAGCGTTTAAATAGCATTTCATCGAGCTCATTTGCCCCAAAATAGATTGGGCTTTGACTCGGTAGTAGTCGACGTCACTTGTGGATTCATTTTGAGCCCGAACCGAGTTTTCCGTATCAGACATTTTACAATCACGAGAAAGAAAAAAAAAATTAAATGAAAATGAAGTAAAATAAAATGTCCGACCGCGTTAGAGGCACAAAACACCGTATACCCTTTACCGCGAAAACGTGAAGGTTAACAAGCGTCGCCGAGATGCAACGGAACCTTTAACTTGGTTGTTGTTGTTCTTGCCGATAAATTGCCTGCCTAGCAGCAGCGGGTTATGTAACTGGCAAACGAATGTATGTATGGCTATATGTACATATATATATGTAATATGCGCTATTAACAAAGATTAAATGCGATTCACTTTGTTAAGAATTATTTGCACAACACAGTTTTGGTGTTTTTTCACAGCGCAAAATGTACAAAAAATCAAACGGCCGGCTGTGCACTTTTATATGCACATATGTATGTATGTTCGTATGTTTGTGACCGAATGCACGATAACGACAGCGAAACAAAGCGTTTGTTTAAACTATATTAAACAATCGCGAAACCGAGTTGCAGACTCCGATTAAAACTGCTATCACGTCGGGGTCGCCAAATGTTTGTGGGTAAGACAACAAATATGCCACCCTTATATTTATAATTAATAACGCACGAATAGGTTATATTAAAATGTATAGCGTTTATTCGGAGCGGCAGACGGACTGTGAATGTGTAAAAAGCTTGGCTCCAAGATCTTCATATAGACATATGCAGGCTTACAAAGTAGTTGCTGAATAGATAAGCGACAGCTTTAGTGGTATAAGAAAGAAGGCGAGAGATAAGCAGAGAGCGCTGCAGGTGCCGTCGTACACCTATGCGCGCATGACTACGCACTGGCGATCTGCTCCGAACAGTATTATTATGGTACAAAATAAACTTCTGACATTTTATTTCGAGTTAAAATTACAGGTACGGAGAATGGAAAATATTTCCTTGACTGACATATGTCGGCTACTTGCCAGTTGTCGCGCGGTCGTGATTTCAACCCCTATTATGGGAACGTATTAGAGCTAGCAGTCAGCCGTGAGGTCGTTGGCGTAAGGCTCATGATTTTGTCAATGGGCGTGCGCCTTCAGACTTGTGCATGTGTCCCTTTTATTCCGGCCAGGTAATAGACAGGTGCGCGTGTTCGGGTAGCTCTTGCTTAAATCCCTTTTATGATATGTCTATGACCCATTTGTAGAAAGAAGACATCTTGGAAAATTTACCAATTAAACATTCTGGGGCGAAAAAAAATGTCTGTTTGAAAATATTCGACATCTGAGAATCGTTAACTTGTGGGATTTATTTTATTGTTATTAATGTTTACAATCATAGGAAACGTTATTCCCCAACATGATCGGACATGTCCCTCTAAGGCAACCAGCTTTAGATGTTTTAGGCTTGCGATCTATCTCACGTGCACAGCAACACCTGCTGAATATTAATTGCTGATAATGAGGAAAAGGATACATGATCAATATTGTCACATGGGGATGTGGGGAAAGTGTGCGACCTTTCTCCCGTGTACAGCAACACCTGCTAAATATTAATTGCTGATAATGAGGCAAAAAGATCACGTGATCAGTATTGTCACATGGTGGTGTGTGGTTGGGGGGCAATTTAGTATACTCTTTACGGATATGATCGTGACATTTTTATGACATCTAAACCTTTTAAAATCAGATAATTTATAGATTATGCTAATTTTCCCAGAACCCGCATACATTAATGAAGAGGCGGGGGCCATTAATATGTTAATTAGTAAGAGGCGGGGGTCATTAATATGCTAATTAGTAAGGGGGCGGGGGCCATTAATATGCTAATTGTCCCAGAAGCCGTTTTTCCCAACTACTCAGAAGAGCAATCCCTAGCCAACAATGGTCACCACCACACCGAGTCCAACGGCAGCAGGAATCCAAACAGACGGACATGGCTAGATCGACTCGTCTAATCATGCTGATCAAGAATATATATACTTTATGGGGTCTTCTTCACTGCGTTGCAAGCTTCTGACTGAAATCAATATACCCTCTGCACGGGTATAACAAGAAAGGAAGTTAACTTCGGCAGGCCGAAGTTTGTATACCCTTACAGTTATAATTATTAAATTTAATTCGAAATTCTTAAAAATACAAAAAACAAATTTTCAATGGTATAAGATAATATGTCAAAAAACACCAAAGCAATAATTTCTTTCATGTTATTTCCGCAACAATGTTCCAATCGTTTCAATGGCAGCTATATGATATAGTCGTCCGATTTTGATAAAATTTAATTCGAAATTTACAACTAATTAAAAAATGTTATGTCCAAGCGTAGGAGGTTTTACGTTAAAAAACACCGAAGCTATAAGTTGTTTCATATTATTTTTCTACCAATTTTCCGATCGCTCCTATGGCATCTATATGATATAGTCGTCCGATTTTGATAAAAATTAAATTCGAAATTCAAAACTAATTAAAAAATGTTATTTCCAAGCTAAGGAGGTTATATGTTAAAAAACACCAAAAATATAATTTCTAAAAATTTTTTTTCCCGATTATTCCTATGGGAGCTATAAGATATAGTTGTCCGATCCGGCTGGTTCCGACCTACCTACCTACCTGCAAAAGAAAGAAGACTTTTGGGAAAGTTTTAGCCCGATACCTTTAAAGCTGAGAGACAAGTGTGCGTAAAAACGGACGGACAGACGGACATTGCTCGATCGACTCGTCTAGTCATGCTGATCAAGAATATATATAATTTATGGGCTCGGAAACGTCTCCTTCACTGCGTTGCAAACTTCTGACTGAAATCAATACACCCTCTGTAAGGGTATAAAAAGAGAACAAAAAACACAGTGACGCAAAAAAAATGGTAGTAAAAATATTAGTTTTTAAAGTGAAAAACAAGGAATGGTGCACGTTATCCAACCCATGAAACTGTTCCACTTATGGAATTAATAAACCATTTTTGCAATTTAATTTCAGCGACATTGCCTTTCCCTTTGCTTAAGATTCTACCTTTGCCTTTGCCATTAAATTCGAGGGCCGCGCTTGGCTGTCCTGATAAGATAAATAAACCAATGTGCTTAGCATCCGTTCGAAGCCCAATCTCTCACGATCGAAGCCCAAACTTTTGCGTTCTAAGTTAGCATCGGCCATCATTATTTCATTTCACAACGGGATATAATTTTCACAACATTGGCAAAAAACATGCGGTCGCGAACGTACGCAAAATGGAAGTCGACTTTGGCTTAATCTAGTAAAATGCAAAAATCTGCGAATCGGGATGGAATATTCTAAAGCAATAACTTTACTTATAAAATGGATTCATGTAGCCTTCATTCGAGTCTGTTCCCAAGGAAATATCTCCATTTGTTTTTTATTGAATTAAGTACCGCTCGCGAACATACGGTTATGTTTTATTAACAGTTAATTTTACATTTTTTTTGCTCTTTTTGAATTAATATCTTCTTATTAAAGTTCTTAAAAAAGTGCAAGCAAATCATATGTTTTCCTTGCGAAATAATTAAACATAAACATGCCTTTAAAAGTAGCTCAAAATGAACAACAAAGTACATTTTTCCAGTTTTCAAAGAAAATTTCTTCAACGAAACAAATTAAATATTCTATGGTTCCACTGTATTATGAAAATATGGCCATTTATTTATGAAAATACGCAAAAAATACGATGATTATGAAGATATTTTTATTTCGGTCCTGGTTGACCATTTAGCGGATATGCCCATATATAACTAGAGAACTTTCAGTGAACGGTCATGTTTTTGTCTTGCGCTCCGAATTTTTTTTCTTTTTGTCCATAAACCATCGGGGTTTAATTCATATTTTCATACGTCTATATAACTTTTTATGTCCCTAAGAACATCCGTTCGCTTCGCGAGTGCATAGTGATTGTTTTGTGTTTAAATTAACAAAATTAGTTTGCACGTCTAATCTCTGTGCAGTGTTTGTTGTTATAGTTTTTTTTTCTAATTGCCTTCTTCTTTTCTTCCAAACGCTGTTTGGAGCGTAAGTGTCTAAACGGTAGTTACCCGCTCTCCCGCACTCCCGCTTATAACTTTGTTTTTGGAACATCTAAAACTTACGCTCCCCCAGCTTACTTACTCCCGCTCATTCTCTCCCGCTCTCTAACTCTCTCTTTTACTTGCGTAGCTTTATTCTCTTGGCACTGTGGTTCGGAATATCGCGATAATGGCTGTCTGCAATTTAAAGAAATGCAAGTCGTTAATTTCGGCTGGACAACAGAGCATTCCGTGCCATTCGTGTGAGAATATTTTTCATGCAAAATGCCTTGGCTATTCGGACCTGGTACGCGATGCAATCGACATGAGAAGTGGCTTGCGCTACTATTGTGATGAATGCATTGCTTATGAAACCCAGGCACTCTCTATAAGGCGGCTTACAAAAAGCACTGTTACGGTATTAATCCGGAACAGCCGTAAAAATACGGATCTGCTTGTGGCGCTTGAGTCGCAGCTCACTAGCCGTATGCTATCTGAGCCCGATTCTCCTAAGCGTAAAAAGATCGCGGTCGATAGATAACCCACGGTAGCCGCTAGTGTAACTCTCTCTGGCGATCCGGGGTCTGCAGCACAGCAGTCGATCTCAGCCGCCGCACAAATGGTACTGAGATCGAAAGCTAAAAAAGATTCGGTTTCCGAATGCAAAGGACGCGAGATTTTGCCGCATGAGACGCCCGAAAAATCTGCTATAAACAATACATTAATAATTCCAACGCCGCATGTTGACTTAACGTCCGGAGTACCGAATGAAACTGGTAGTGCAGCCGTAAATGCCGTAGTACCTAAACCTGTCACATGCGTGGTACCTAAAACAGTCACCTGTGTACCGCAGCGGAAACAAATTTTTGTTTCTCGGCTAAATCCTGACCTTTCATCGCTGGACATTACGGCCTATATCCGTAACAAAGTTCAGATTGATGATCTAAAGGTTGAACAATTTAATTTTCCATATGCTAGGGAAGTATCATCTTTTAAGATCGGTGTTCCCTGTGCTCATTTTGCAACTATGTGCTGAGCCAATTTTTGGCCTGTTGGCATTTTTGTTAAAGAGTACGAAGCTAAAAAAAAGAAAATTCGTTCAAAGGAAGTTTGAAATCCCTTTAAAGAGCCATCCACATCTACATCCTCATCTATCTCAAAAAACTAGATTCTTTTCTTCAGCTTTATTATCAGAATACAAGAGGTTTACAAAGTAAGTTGACCAAATTGTATACTGATAGTTTTTCCTTGTCTTCCCATGTTATTGTTTTTACTGAAACCTGGTTAAAACCGGAAGTTCTAAGTTCCGAAGTTTTTCCAAGTAAGTACACAACTTACAGGCTTGATCGTCCGTCCCGACGTGGAGGTGGAGTTTTAATTGCAGTTGACTCAGAATTAACGTCTGAAGTAATAACGTCCGACGAAATAAATGACATTGAATTTCTGTGTATAAAACTATCCCTTCCGGGTATTTCTATATACATAACATGTTCATATATTCCGCCATCATCGGAATTCCCGACATATGCGAATCATCTGTCCGCTATCCAGTTTATTTCAAGTAAACTATCAGATAGGGATCAGTTAATAGTTTTAGGTGACTTTAATATACCTAGGCCGACATGGTCCACCGTCGAAACCTCAAATATATTGTTAACATATTAAACGAAGTTTTTGATACATGCGTTCCTACGTATTATCCTAAAATTTCAAACCAACCTCCGTGGTTTAACAAAGAGCTGGCACGACTTAAAAATGTAAAGTCTAGACTCTACAAAAAGTTTAGAGCTTCAGGTTCACAAGCTGCCTTTTCCCGATACTTAAGTGCTCGGTCCGATTTCACCGTGCTTAACGCTCAGTGTTATAAAAACTATTTAGCTCGTTGCAAGACCCAGTTTACACTGGATCCAAAACAGTTTTATAATTTTGTTAACACAAAGCGTAAATCTTCTAGTTACCCATCATCACTTAAATTTGAAAATTCGGCTGCTAGCACTGATCAAGCCATAGCCGATCTTTTTGCACAGTTTTTTCAAACCACCTATTCAACATCAAGTCCTCCAGATCAGTCTTACCCATATGTCATTCCTAAATCAAACTTTATTTGTTGTCCTGTTATAAGTAAAAGCTCACTTCTTTTAGAATTGCAAAGGGTCAAACCAGTCTACTCTCCGGGTCCTGACGGAGTCCCTGGATGTGTGCTTAGGTATTGCGCTGAGACTTTGTGTAGACCATTGCACAAACTGTTTACTTTGTCTTTAGAAACATCCGATTTCCCACACAGATGGAAGGAATCGTTTGTTATCCCGCTTCATAAAAAAGGGAGTAAATTGAACGCATGTAATTACAGAGGTATTTCAAAGCTATCAGCTATACCGAAGCTCTTTGAGAACATTATTACGCCTCATTTACAACACAGTTGTAGGTCCCTTATTTCCTCTTGTCAACACGGATTTATAAAACGTAGGTCAACGACAACCAACCTTTTGGAGTTTACTTCATTTGTTATAGGAGGTTTTAGAAAGAATCATCAGACTGATGTGGTCTACACTGATTTTAGTAAGGCGTTTGATTCTGTAAGTCACCCGATTTTAGTCCGGAAATTGGACCTTTTAGGGTTTTCAGGTGATCTTCTTAGGTGGATTTTAAGTTATTTAAATGATAGGACTCAAATATCAGCCCAAGCTGATCTAATTTAAAAAAAAGAGAGTGGTTTACAGAGTCAAAGGCTTTACTAAAATTTGTTTATATAGCGTGTGTCTGCAATTTCTTGTTAATTCCATCTGTTACAAAAGATGTCAGTGCGAGCAAGCTAGTGGTGTTCGATCTTTGCTTAACAAATCAATGTTGACACTTTGAATTCATAGATGAGCACAAATGTTGCAAGTGAGAGGTAATAATGCGTTCAAATGTTTTAGGAATTGCAGACAATTTGGAGATTCCTCTATAGTTCGTTGTCCAGAACCACCTTCGCACCCTTTTTGTGGAGAGTAAAAGAGTCTTTCCAGGTATGAGGAAAAGCAGATGATGAGATAGACAAATGAAAAAGTTTAAGAATGGGTTACCAAATGGTTCTGGCACAATACCTAAACACCATAATCATAAAATTAATTAATAAAATAATAAAATAATTAAAAAAAGAAAAAAAAATGTATAAAGGGAAAACAATATAAGAAATAATCCATTAAAAAGTATCAAGTTGATTAAAAGGTGGACTAAATATCTAACTTAAAAGTACAATTTCAAGAAAACTCTAAAGTCAAATAAATTCAAAACGCACAAAATAAGAAAATTTTCGAAACGCGAATTGCCCCTTGACCGAAAAGTAGTACGCAAAAAAGTTCACTTGTAAAATAGGCGGGGCAGCGACCGCGGTTTATTCCATATGAGTACCAAAATTGAACTACTTAGGTCTAAGCTTTGCTCCGCGCTCCAAAGCGCGGTGACTTCACGGAGGGGAGCTGGGAACAGCGCAGGAGAGCGGGAGAACGAGAGAGCGGGAGAGCGAGAGAGCGGTGCAGCTGGATAGCGGGGCCGGTCCAGATTCGCCGGACAGTGCGCCTGCGTTGCAAAAAGGAGACGGAACTTCGGCCAGTCGCCTACTCCTTAAGCCTGCGTACAAACGCCGGAGAGGATCCACCCGAACACCGTCTTCCGGGCTACTGGCAGTCCCTCGTCGACCATGTGGAAGCCCGGCTGTATTACCTTCGGGTAGACGTCCGCGTCCAGGATCAAGAAAATAGTGGGTGGCCGATGGAAACGCTCATCCGCGAGCGGTAGCTCGTTAAACTTCTTGACGACGCTCTCACTGAGCGCACGGATGGGGGTGCGGAAGCGCACGTTCGACTCGATCTTGAGGACCACCTCCAGCTTGATGGCCTCGTCGACCTTCGACCGAATCGTCGCCGTGCAGATGCTCTCATCGCCCACGTTTGTTGTCGGCAAACGAAACGCGGCGGCCAGGGATGCATCGATGGAGCTTGTCGGGGTGCACGGATCGATGACTGCGGTGGAGAAGTGCCGCGAGCGACGGAGCTGGTGTCGAGGATGCTTAGCTTGGTGAAGGAGCAAGCGTTTGGCGAGTTGGCGGATCTTGCCAGCGCGAACGCTGCGGAGAAACGGGCTGTTGCTGTTAGAGCAGCGGTTGCACGTTCTGCACCGGTCACCGCTACGACAGCTCCCAGTGGAGTGCTCGTGTGCGAGACAGTTCGCGCAGTACTTGTTTATAAGAACTGCCCGCAGGCGCTTCTCTGCGCTCAGCTTTAGGAACCTCTGACACTTCCGAAGAGGATGGATTCCGCGGCAGACTCGGCATCGGTAGGTCTGAGTACCTCTCGTACGTCTGCTATTCAATGCCTGAGCGCTACGTGGACGGGGAGCGATTTTCCTGTTTAGAGTGTGGATAAGGAAAAAACAAACAGGGCTGATTAACAATGACGTGGACAATGGCTACGGACTAAAGTGTATAAGAAACGTGGCTCGTTACAAGGTAGTTTTGGAAGGTTCTCTCGGAAGACAATGTTTGACAATGCCGCGTGTCGTACGAATGTCGACTACGCGGACATTGCCATCGGCTCCCGGAAAAACGAAGTCTATTCTTCCGAGTCGCCACTCATTTGAGGGCAAATTGTCATCCTTAATGACGACCAGATCGCCGACACGCAGATTTTCTGTGGGGACTTGCCACTTGATGCTCTTGTGGAGCTCCTCAAGGTACTCGTCCTTCCATCGATTGCTGCCACCGGTTCAGAATGAACTTGGATTCGCCCTTTCTTCAGGTTCCACTATGGATAGAAGAGGTCCACCAACAAGAAAGTGCCGTGGTGTAAACGCTAAGAGATCAGTTGCATCCTCGGACGTGGGAGATAGCGGTCTGGAATTCAGACAAGCTTCGATTCTCGCTAGAAGGGTGGACAGCTCTTCAAAGGTGTATTTCCGTGTAGCGGTGGACTTGTAAATCAAGGTCGAAGATCTTGACACCAGCTTCCCATAGGCCTCCCATATGGGGTGCCCCAGGAGGAATGAATTACCAGGTGAGCTGCTGATAACTATACGCATCGGTCACAGACTCCTTAACGGCTTGCAGGAAGTCTCGGCAAAGCACGGTGGAGGCGCCGACGAAGGTCTTTCCATTGTCGGATTGGACTTGGCGAGGACACCCTTTTCTAGAGACGAAACGAGCGAAAGCGGCAAGAAACTTTTCAGTCGTTAAGTCGGATGTAGGCTCTAGATGGATGGCCTTTGTAAAAAAACAAACGAAAACCAACACATACCCTTTCGTAATGAGACAAGCTCTTCCGGTATAATTTTTTATGTCAAACGGGCCGGCGAGTCCATCCCTGTGTACGTGAACGGACGGGAAAAAGACACTTGCTCTTTCGGAAAACTTCCCATCATCTAGACTAGCAATCTCTTTTTGTGGATAACGCAGACCTTGCAGCAGTTAACCAATGCCTTCACCAAGTTCTTTATTCTCGGAACCCAGTATCTGGACCGAGTGAGACGCACCACTAACTGGTTGCCACCATGTAACGTAATGAGATGCGTGAATTTGACCAGAAGCCGCGAGAGTGCACATTCGTACGGCAGGATTATCGGATGTCGTTCATCATACCGCAAACTGTCGGAGGCCGTTACGCGGCCGCATGCCCTGATTAGCCCTTTCTTATCTAGAAAGGGGTTCAGGGAGAGAATCGAACTCGCCGCGGGCACAGGACGCTTCTGACTCAAGCAGCGGTATTCTTCAGGAACATACCTGCGCTGAGTGCAAATTGTCATGAGTTCTTCCGCGGCGGCAACGTCCTGGGCCTCTAGACGGACCCCGGAAGGCGGTGATTGTCTTCGACATCGTTGGACAAATCGATGGACATACGCGAGGACCCGCAAAGCTCTATCTAACTTGGAAAAGCGATCTAGGAAATCTTCTGACGGCATAGACGCCACATGGACTTTAACGGCACGCTTTTCGATCTCAGTCACCGGCAGGTCGGTTCCCTGGCTGGGCCAATGATCGCGTGGACGTTGCAGCCAAGTGGGTCCATGCCACCAAAGCGGGTTATCCACCAGCTCTTGAAGGGGAACTCCTCGACTAGCCAAATCAGCTGGATTATGTTCGGATCGAACGTGCGACCAATTGGCCGCCTCAGTGGACTCGGTGATCTTCGTCACCTTGTTGGCGACGAACGTTGTCCAATGGCACGCTGGTTTGGCTAACCATGCTAGCACAATCGTGGAATCGGTCCAACAATGGAATTTTGAGGTCAGCCTCGGCATATTAGGAAGAATGGTTTCGGCCATCTCGGACAAAAGGAGAGCCCCACATAACTCCAGCCTGGGAAGGGACACCGTTTTGACTGGAGCCACACGCGTCTTGGCCTTGAGCAAGTGCACCATCGTCTTATGGCTCACTTCTACGCGCACATAGATCGCAGCACCGTATGCCTTTTGCGAGGCGTCACATCACATCCGTGATGCTCTATGCGGAACTCTGGACGGAAGGAAACCCATCTGGGTATTCTGACCTGGTCTAGGACCTCATAGCTCTGGATAAAGCTGTTCCACCTTATGGCACGGCTCAATTGAAAGTTTATCGTCCCAACCTAGATCCTGAAGCCAAATCTCTTGCATAAAGATTTTGGCACACACAACAAATGGAGCGAGCCAGCCTGCTGGATCAAACAGCTTGGCAATTTGGAAAAGGACTTGGCGTTTCGTGTGGGAGATTTCCGTTGCTAAATCTGGTGGGACGAAAAAGAACTCATCGGACGTCGCCTTCCATCGTACGCCGAGAGTTTTGGCTGTGCTCTCAGTGTCGATCTCGAGGAAGTCGGTTGTCAGAAGATGATCGCTTTGGATATGAGCTAATATTTCTTTGTTGTTGGAGGTCCATTATCTCAATGGAAACCCCGCGGAATTTAGAGCACTCTGTAGCTCGCGAACAATGAACTTAGCGTCCTCGGCGGAGTCAGCTCCCGAAAGGACATCGTCTACATACATATGATTTCGAATGACGTTGCTCGCTCTTGGATGGCTGAGCTGCACGTCAGTTGTCAGCTGTTGCAGGACTCGAATGGCCAGGAATGGCGCGCAATTGACTCCAAAAGTTACCGTCTGTAATTCGAAATCTCGAATGTGTCCCTCGCTGTTGCGGAATAAGATGCGCTGGAACGGGGAATGCTTCGGATCTACCCATATCTGCCGATACATTTTCTCGATATCGGCACTGTAGACGTATCGGCAATATCGCCACTTCAGGATCTGGATAGTTAGATCGGACTGTAAGACTTGGCCAGCATGAAGGATATCATTTAAACTGACCCCATTCTCTGAATGGCTGGAGGCATTGAAAACCACACGTAGCTTGGTGCTTGTATTTTCCGGCTTGAGCACGGCATGATGCGGAAGGTAATAACTGGCAGAATTATGGGTAGGACGGACTTCTTTCATGTGATGAAGGTCGAGATACTCTTAAATCACGGAGTTGTATTTGGCTTTCAGCTGACTGTCCCTCTTTAGGCGTTGCTCAGTTCTGAGGAACTGCGACAACGCGGATGATCTGGAGTAACCGAGGGCGGATTTTACGTTTTGGGGATCACGAAACGGAAGACTTACGACATACCTGCCGTTATCGTCTCTAGTAGTCGTTCGGAAAAAACTTTCCTCACATGTCAAATCGGAAGATTTTATCACTTATACTGGCAGATCCTCCACCTCCCAAAATTTGGTGAGAAGCCTATCCAGGGACGTGTCAACCGTGTGGGAGATTCGTGTGAAAAAAAAGGAAATCTGATTTTCCCTTGGAGCAGGAACGGGTCCTGTTAGGATCCAACCGAAAATGGTTTCTTGACCGAGGAGAGAGCCACAAATGTTCGGCCGGGTGCCGCTTAGGAGAATGGATGGCAGCACGTCGGCCCCGACCAGAATATCTATCTGTGCGCTCTCGTAGAACTTTGGATCCGCTAGTGGCAGTTCGGGAAGATCCCGTAGAATCTGTTGCGGAATCGGACAAGATGGGAGGTTTCCAGCTAATTGAGGAAGAACTTAGGCCGTCGTGTTTATTTGCAAGCCAGGCCTGGTCGGAGAACGGATGGTAAACTGACAGAGCTTTTTGGATTCAGCGGATACTGTCTGGTTTAAGCCTGATACTTGGGCTCGGATTACCTGGTGAGGCAACTTGATTAATTTGAACAGCCGCTCAGAAATAAAGGTTACCTCTGATCATGAATCTATCAAGGCACGAGCTTTAAAATTCGACCCCAGGTGACATATGTCAATTATGGCGGTGCCCAGCAAGACGGATCTATACCCCGTCGCGAAGTAATTTTGGACTGTGGAGTCCGTGAACCGGGAAGCGGTGGCGACTGGCGTATTTGGTCTTGACCTGGGTCTCGGGGAGGGATTCGAAGGCGATTGGGAGGATTTGCCTCTGTGTAGTAAGATGTGATGGCGGCCGCGGCACGTAAAGCAACTATGAGTGCTTTCACAATCACGCAGCTGATGCCCTCGTGCGAAGCAGTTCAGACACAGATGCTTCCTCTTTATATATGCCGACCGCTCGTCGACGGTCATCTGGAGAAATCCTGCACAAGTGCGGACAGGATGGTTTTCCTTCTTACAAAGGTCACATCCTTTTGGCTTGGGTGCTACCCTTGTTTCGTAAGAAATTATTCTTCAAGGCACTGCTGTGGGGGCGGATGTTTTTGGCAGAGATTGACTCGAGCCTGACGGCCGTACGTCGTCTATGGCTTTTAAGGTCCGGTGACGCTCCGTAAGGAAGGCGTTCAGCTCCTGCCACGTCGGAATCTCTGCCTTGTTGTGCGGGGACTGTTCCCACAAGGATAGCGTGAGCTTAGAAAGTTTGGAGGAGCACATGCACACTAAGAGGCAATCCCAATCTTCGGTTTGAATTCCGGACATTTCTAATGCCGCGAGGCACCCCTGGATGGTGCGTTGAAGTTCACGGATAGCTGACCCAGATTCCTGATTAACGGACTGCACATTGAAAAGTATTTTTAATTGGCTATTTACTAACAACCGCTTGTTTTCGAAACGATCAGTTAGGTTAGCCCAAGCTAAGCGAAAGCCGTCGTTAGTAACATGGGAGTTCGACACTATCGTGTGTGCATCTGCGCTTGTTTTGGCATTTAGGTGAAATAGTTTTTCGACTGGCGTCAGCCTTGGATTGTTTATATAAATGGCCGTAATCTCCGTGAAAACCTCGGTATCGCACGGAGGCAGCCGACAGCCAGAGGAAATGTAAGTCTGGGTAGGAACAGCTTGAACTTGGGGAGCCTGGGCTATCACATCCGCGATCTGAGCCCCACATCTCTCGTAAACGGAATAGCAGTAGCCGTATTTAGCTTTGAGAATTGGCAAACTATCATCTGCACTGTCTCCGGCTTCTGCTATGCACCCGGTGCATTCATCGTATTCTGCCTTGATGCGGTCCCATAACGCGCATATTTCTTCGCGGCGGATGTTCAGCATGGACAGAGTAGGAGGGATCGGTGAAGGAGTGTTTGTTCTGGATTCAAACTCACTCAGCCGATCTGAGACCTCAATAAATTCTCTTAGAGCAATTTGGGAAGGTGCTAGTGACATTTTGACGTTTGCACGGGTGACCCTTTTTCGGGCGACGAGGTCTTGGCGGTTAGTTGGGATGTGGGCGGATCTACGGATATGCCTGGGACTACGGCAGGTGGAATAGACAACTTGTTGTTATCAACGGACATTTAAAAGAAATGACCTTTTTTTTGGTTCAGAATCTGCTTGCCTTTGTTTATGTTGGATAAATAGGAAACCTGGCCCACTTCTGGAACAGTGGAACAAGGTGTCGACAAAAAAAAGTAGTGGATCGGAGAAATAAATTGAGGGGGAAAAATACCAAATATGTGTTAACAAGTAGTCCCCGGTGGAGTAATTCTATTATTTCGCTTTTATTAAAACTTCTGAATGAAGAAAAATACCAAAATATGCCAATAAGTTGTTGGCCGCAGGAAGCTATTGGTTGATTATTTAGTATTTCCGAACTGTTTTAATTTAGTTTAACATTCCGAGGGAAAAAATATACCAAAAAAATTGGTGGACGGAGTGCTGGTATTATTTTCACTGCACAAATAAATTTTACGGAGTAAATACCAAATATCGAAAAAAATACTAAAAAGTTTGACGGTGGTAAATAAAACACAATGACCAAAACAATTTTCACGTCGGTTGGTGCAATTTTTATTTTATTATTTTTAACCGGACTGTATATGGAAAAACGAAAAAATATGCGCAAGTATTTTAGCGGCTGCGGATATACAGTGAGAAAATCTTGGAAAGTTTTGGCATTGGCCATTGGCACACGGCATTAGCGTTTTTTCCATTTGAACCAAGATTTGAGAAAATCTTGGAAAGTTTTGGGGGCCTGAATTGGCAGATCACTGGAAATTAAATAATTCTCACTGTATGCTTGGCTTATATTTGCACAATATTTTTTCTAAGCTTGGAATTTTTTTTCTCGATTTTATATATGTGTATGTAAGTATGGATGAGCGGCCAAATCCAATTAAAAAAGGACTCGGAAAAATTGGCAATTTGGCCGCACGTAGCAAAAGGAAAATCGAAGAAAAAAATAGCGAAGTAATTTATTATTTGATGTTGTCCGATTTAATCGGACTTGGATTCTGGACAAATCGTACAGAAAGTCAAACGAATTATATTTTCGAGTGGCTGTAGCGGGGTACCGGTGGCGCTGGTGGAATGGCGTGGGAGGCGACGGCGGGAAACTGACGGCGTCGGCAGGCTGGGCTTCGGCGGTTTGCTGCTGGTGCGGCGGAAAGCGTCTAAGCTGTAGGGGAGAAAACCACTCGAAACGCGAATTGCCCCTTGACCGAAAAGAAGTTCGCAAAAAAGTTCACTTGTAAAATAGGCGGGGGAGCGACCGAGGTTTATTCCATATGAGTACCAAAATTGACCTACTTAAGTCTAAGCTCCGCTCCGCGCTCCAAAGCGCAGCGGTGACTTCACGGAGGGAGCTGGGAACAGCGCAGGAAAGCGGGAGAGCGAGAGAGCGGTGCTGCTGGATAGCGGGGCCGGTCAAGATTCGCCGGACAGTGGGCCTGAACTCTATAATTTGTTTCATATTATTTTCCCAACAATTTTCCAATCGTTTCTATGGCAGCTATATGTGTAGCGCTGGTAGTCAAGTGGGAACAGATCGGAGCTTGCGCCATCTGTGGGTTGGTTGCCGAACTAGGAATAGGGGTAAGAGAAAGCGTAATAGGTCAACAGGGCGAAATGTCAGTTGTTTTCTGCTGAGAGCGGTTTTCATTTCTGCTGTTAAGGGATTTGCCGCCATTGGCACGCGGCATTAGCGTTTTTTCCATTTGAACCAAGATTTGAGAAAATCTTGGAAAGTTTTGGGGGCCTGAATTGGCAGATCACTGAAAATTAAATAATTCTCACTGTATGCTTGGCTTATATTTGCACAATATTTTTTCTAAGCTTGGAATTTTTTTCTCGATTTTATATATGTGTATGTAAGTATGGATGAGCGGCCAAATCCAATTAAAAAAGGACTCGGAAAAATTGGCAATTTGGCCGCACGTAGCAAAAGGAAAATCGAAGAAAAAAATAGCGAAGTAATTTATTATTTGATGTTGTCCGATTTAATCGGACTTGGATTCTGGACAAATCGTACAGAAAGTCAAACGAATTATATTTTCGAGGGGCTGTAGCGGGGTACCGGTGGCGCTGGTGGAATGGCGTGGGAGGCGACGGCGGGAAACTGACGGCGTCGGCAGGCTGGGCTTCGGCGGTTTGCTGCTGGTGCGGCGGAAAGCGTCTAAGCTGTAGGGGAGAAAACCACTCGAAACGCGAATTGCCCCTTGACCGAAAAGAAGTTCGCAAAAAAGTTCACTTGTAAAATAGGCGGGGGAGCGACCGAGGTTTATTCCATATGAGTACCAAAATTGACCTACTTAAGTCTAAGCTCCGCTCCGCGCTCCAAAGCGCAGCGGTGACTTCACGGAGGGAGCTGGGAACAGCGCAGGAAAGCGGGAGAGCGAGAGAGCGGTGCTGCTGGATAGCGGGGCCGGTCCAGATTCGCCGGACAGTGGGCCTGAACTCTATAATTTGTTTCATATTATTTTCCCAACAATTTTCCAATCGTTTCTATGGCAGCTATATGTGTAGCGCTGGTAGTCAAGTGGGAACAGATCGGAGCTTGCGCCATCTGTGGGTTGGTTGCCGAACTAGAAATAGGGGTAAGAGAAAGCGTAATAGGTCAACAGGGCGAAATGTCAGTTGTTTTCTGCTGAGAGCGGTTTTCATTTCTGCTGTTAAGGGATTTGCCGCCATTGGCACGCGGCATTAGCGTTTTTTCCATTTGAACCTTCCACCAATTAAGTCGTGAAAACCATCTTCAAAATTTAAGTGGTTTAATTTCGCGAAGTCTTTAAAAAGGAAAAGTCACCGGATTTAGTCATTCCCGCCGATTCCTATGATTTGGCGTCTTGGCGATTATAAAACTGAAAAACCATAAAGAAGGAAAAATTACGATATTCGATACCGGCGGGAACACTTTGGATTTTAACCAGCTGAGTGCACCAAAAGTTCTCATTGGAGTGCGATTTGGAGAGGGCCACCAGTATTTACGCGACTTACGATCGGCGCGGAGCACAAAAAATCGCTGGACGACGAAAAGGGTGTAATTTTTTCCCGAGCTTATAATTTTACCCTGTGCCGACTCTGTTTGAAGCTGGGGGAAATAAGTCAACAAAAAAACAAGGAAGAACGCTATAGTCGAGTACCTCGACTATCAGATACCCGTTACTCAGCTAAATAGAGATATGCAAGCAGCAAAGCGAGATTAAAGTGCGCCACCTACCGGCGGTATACAGACCTAAGCGTTATGGGCGTTAGAGTGGGCGTGGCAAATTTTTTTTTTAATCAATCGATAGGTATTGACAAGACTAATACATTTCAGTTAAAATTTTCTATCTACCATCAAAACTGTAGGAGCCACAGTTTTGGGCGGTTTGTGGGCGTTAGAGTGGGCGTGGCAGTCTACTGAAACAAACTTGCGCTGCGTAAGTAGCTCAGGAATCTGCACGCCAAATCTCAATAGCCTAGCTCTCATAGTTTCCGAGATCTCAGGGTTCATCCGGACGGACAGACAGACGGACATGGCTAGATCGACTCGGCTAGTGATTCTGATCAAGAATATATATACTTTGTGGGGTCTGAAACTCTTCCTTCTGCCTGTTACATACTTTCCGACGAATCTAGTATACCCTTTTACTCTACGAGTAACGGGTATAAAAACACTATTAAATTGTGCCCGTAAGGGATCTAAAACCCATCGCGGAAAACCAGAAAAAAAAGATTGACCATTTAACCTCAAATATTGGCGTGAATCAGAAAGAAAAGTGAAAAAAGGAATAAGAGAGCGAAAAGAAGAGTGGCGGAATAGAGCCGAGCTAAATTTTTAGTTTTTTTTTTAATTATAAGTAATCTTTTTTTTGTTTATATGTTCTATTAAGGTGTATTTTGTGATTTGTTAAATTGTTCGAGCCTCCCGGTAAGCTGCCAAAACTCCGGCATTGACTTCCCATTTTTAAGGAAAAAAAAATTGCATGGCAACTTACCCCATCTAAAAAGAAAAGAAAATATTATAAAAAAAATGAAAAAGTGAAAAAGCCCTTGTGTCCCCAAAGACACTTTGTTCTTTTCGCAGCATTTTCAGCCGACTTCGGAAAAGCGCTTTCTTCGAGGATGCCGCTGGAAAATTGGTGAGTGTTTATTTTATATAGAAACATATTTGATAGTAGGTGGCGATTTCAAATTCATTTTTAATTTTTATTATGTGGTGTGTGAAAACTTATTGAGAATTGCCAAGTCAATTTGTTTCCGTACATGTAATGCTGCCTGTTTATGTAATGGCAAAAATATGAAAAAGTAAAGATAGTGAGAATTTAAGTAAGACCCAATACCGTAGATTTTGAGCAGCAGAAACCCACTCAACGCGCCAATATCGTAAATAGCCTTTGCGGCTGCGTACAAAGTTTTGATTTGGCATGCAAATGAGAACGGTGATATTGTAACGTAAAATAAAGTAAATACGAATCTAAAGTAAAACAAGGAAAGGTTTTAAGTAAAGAAAATCAAATTAGCATGCCGATCCTAAGTGAAAAATTTATAAGCAACATTTATCGAATCTACCCCTATTTATAAGAAATTGTTTATGCTATTTATTATATTTTATGCTATTTATTATATTATGATATTTTATCTTTTTATTATCTCTAGACTGTCCCCTTATACTCAATGTTAGTTTCAGTCCGTAGTTTGGGCGATGTTCATTTTGCTAGGATTTTAATTTGTTAGTTGGTAAATAAAATGTTTATAATGTGGTATGTTAAGTGTTTGTACTCGGCGGACCGTTCTGAGGGAAGGGAAAGGGTTATGTAACGGCCAATGGAATAAATGATTAGTTGTTAGTAATATTATTATAATTATTCTGGCGCCCAACTGTGTGGCTGAAATTTTCAGTCTACCACCCACACACTACTACACCCAACAACATTTTTCTTAAAAATACAATTTTACTTTAAAGTTATAAAAATATCGTTCCGACCCAATTTTGGAAAACGGTAGCCAGAATTACAAGTAATTTGTCATTGGCCACGACTGACGATAAGCAAAAACATTTTTTATTTTTCCTTTCTTTCATGGTTGAGTACCTTAACTTTTACATTCGCGCGCATAGGATTTATAGGCTTGCAGTTATTATTAACAGTTCGCCTAGCCACGTCTGATGTCGAAAACAGGGTATTCATTCCGTCGAATATTGAGAAAAATCAGTACACGGTCAAACGCTTTGGATGCACTTAGAAAATTCTTTAAAAAGAAATGAAGTGCACAAGTTCTAAGACTAGCTGATAAGATCAGGGTATAAGGGCATATGAGGTTTTGTTGTTGTTGCTCATATGTAGATAGATTTTTATTTTCCAATTCATTAAACACCTGCCTGGTCTTAAATTTGGTTTTCGCAGGGAAATTAGTTACGCTAGAGTCAAACGATTTTTTTCTTGAGAAATTTTATTTTTGATTTTCGTTAAGCACTATTTTTGTTCTCAGTGTTTTTGTTCGGTTCTTATACATAACAAAGCTGAGCGAAAAGGGCATTGAACTCTTGAAATAAGAATCCGAGTCAAAGGAAAATAAGAAATCATTGTGTTTGGTTTGGATATTTGATTTGCATAGAATAAATTCTAGTTTTAAACATATTTATTTAGTAATTTTCTTCTCTTATTAGGATCTGTTTGTGTAGAGCTCATTATTGTTTATTTTAATTATTATTTAGTCGATTATATTGAGATTAAAATATGTCTGAGAAGGAAAACAGTAGTGTTGCGCTACCACCAGAATGCGTGCTGTGTGGGAAGGCGTTAACAGCTTCAACAATTTTCAGAACCAAATGCGCTCACGAATTTCAAAAAAAGTGTATAGAAATTTATGCCAAAAAGAAATCAACTTGTCCAACCTGTAACACAGTCTGCTTTCGAGAAACCGGCTACGCCCAATACCAGGTCGCAGGGTAAAACAAATTTGGATAGTCCAGGATCTACAGCTGGCTTGAATTAGTCGGCTCGCCAACCGTCGGATTCAAATGCAGGACAAACCGAATCTTTAACGAATGCCATATCAGAGGCCGTTCGAGGAATGCAAAGCGAGTTAATGGCCCAGTTATCAAGGGAAATGGGACAGCTAATTCGGTCAACTATAGCAGCTCAATTACAACCGATTAGTGAACAGCTATCTCAACGCGGTGGTCCTTCTGCCAGTGGCCAGATAAGGTTGTGCACACCTTGAATGGTTGGAATTATATATACGGGGTTGATAATTATATATACGGGGTTGAAGCTCATTCGTCATACACTTGAAGAGAATTTTACCATTCTATGCAGTAATGCAAGCATGCTTTTTGAAGGCAGCCAGAGATTTTTATTGCCGGTTCCATAAAACATCTCCAGTACTGAGACGGGATCTGCTTTGTCAAGCTTTTAGGAAGCAATTTAGAGACACCCGTACTGATGTTGACATTAGGGAAGCTATTCGTGATCGCAAGCAAAAAGAGAAGGATATCTTCGACAGCTTTCACGACGCAATTATGCAGATGATGGATGGATTGGAGGTGCCTTTAGAGGAGTTTACAGTGGTCGATATTCTGAAGAGAAATTTGAGACCAGAAATAAGGCACGAAATGCTAAATGTAACCATTCATTCTGTGGATCGTTTGAGGGAAATTTGCCGTCGCCGTGAGAGTTTCCTAGACGAGGTTAGGAAAAATAAAGGTTACCAAAAGGTAGTTCCTTTTCGGAGACAGGTGGCTGAGCTGGTAGAAGAAGAGGATCTCGATGGGCGTTTATTGTTTTCAGATGATGATGAGTTCGAAGTTGGCGCCCTGGCTTTAATTTGCTGGAACTGTCATAAAGAGGGTCATCACCACCAAGATTGTCGCGAAAAGAAAAGTATTTTCTGTTGGGGCTGTGGGGCCCCAAAAAATATCTTAAAAACTCACTGTGCTCGTTGTCAAAAAAACATAAAAGAGGGCACACAGTATCGTCAGCAACTGGGTGCTCAGAAGAACAAAGCCACGAACACAGAGCTTAACCAGTAGAATCGTCATCGTCAATTTTCAAAGAAAGCAACATTAATACTTCAGGCGAGGAAGGAATTCATCCGAGTTTTTGGCCTCAACTGCTAAGCAGCAATTCCTGGATAATATTTCTAAGGTTCCATGCAGATCCAAATCAAGACACACAAATCGTATCCGATCTTATTGGAAAGCGGTTAAAACAATAAATACTATTCGGTTTAAAGGAAACGATAAGCGACCATATGCAGAGGTTCAACTTTTAGATAGGATAATCATAGGACTTTTGGATACTGGGTATCAGTGTGGTAGGTGGAAGTTTGGCAAAGCAAACATCCATTTAAACCAGTTGCTACAGCAGCTTGTACAGCCGATGGTAAAAGACAAGAAGTCGTTAAACGTTTTCGTACTCCAGTCCGATACAAGGGGGTCGTCAAAGATTTAGATCTCAATATAATACCATCGTTGAGCCAAGACCTCTATTTAGGGATTGACTTTTGGTCCAAGTTTGGTCTGCTACCTTCTGCAATGCAAATTAGCGAAATTGCGTCAGATTCACACGAGCTATCGGACGAGCAGAGTTAGATTTTGGAAAAAGTAGTTGCTAAGTTTCCCTAGTTTGCTGTGTCAGGACTAGTAAAAACAACGCTAATCTCTCATTCAACAGACACAGGAAATTCTAGGCCGGTAAAACAGCGGTATTTCCCGGTATCCCCAGCTATTGAGAAATTGTTGTATGCTGAGATAGAGCGAATGCTTAAACTCGGAGTCATCGAAGAATCGGACTGTCCTTGGTCGTCTCCGGTGGTATTAGAGCAGAAGCCTGGCAAAGTAAGACTCTGTCTCGATAGCAGAAAAGTTAACATAGCTACGAAGAAAGATGCATATCCACTTCCGCAGGTAGACTTCCCAAAGCAATCTACATTTCAAGCTTACATTTACAAGACGCTTATTGGCAGATTCCATTGGAGCCAAGCTCTCGCGAAAAGACTGCTTTTACCATTCCGGGGAAGCCACTTTACCAGTACAAAGTAATGCCCTTCGGTTTGACTAATGCTTCCCAAACAATGACCCGGCTCATGGATAAAGTGATTCCAGCCTCATTGAGAAATGAAGTATTCGTGTACCTGGACGACCTGTTGGTGGTATCGGATACATTCGAAGGCCATATGAAGGTTTTAAGTTTGGTTGCGGATCAAATTCGTGCTATCGGATACATTCGAAGGCCATTTGAAGGTTTTAAGTTTGGTTGCGGATCAAATTCGTGCTGCGGGCTTAACGCTTAATGTTGTCAAAAGCAAGTTTTGCATGAAATCAGTGAAGTACTTGGGCCGTATTGTTGGTGAAGGTGTCATTCGCACGGACCCCGAAAAGTTTTCGGCGATGAAGGATTTTCCTTTGCCAAAATCCTTAAAAGCACTTCGAAGTTTTCTTTGCATGGTGGGGTGGTACAGAAAATTTATCAACAATTTTGCTTCGGTTGCTGCTAAACTCACTGATCTTCTAAAGCCAAAGAAAAAGTGTATAATGACCCCTGAAGGCAAAGAATATTTCGAAGCGCTAAAAGACATACTTTGCTCAGCGCCCGTGCTTCGAAGCCCTGATTTCTCTAGACCTTTCTTTGTGCAGTGTGATGCAAGTAAATCTGGCGTCGGTGGTGTCCTTGCTCAGGAAACAGACGAAGGCAATGAGTTTCCTATCGCATTAGTTTCTAAGAAGTTGAATAAGGCTTAAAGAAATTACTCGGTGACAGAACAAGAATGTTTGGCAGCCATTGTTTGCATAAAAATGTTTCGGGCCTATATAGAAGGCCATGAATTCACCGTGATCACGGATCATGCGTCCCTTAAAAAGGAAAAGGCACCAAATTTAGTCATTCCCGCCGAGTCCTATGATTTGGCGTCTCGGCGATTATAAAACTAAACAAGGGAGAACGCTATAGTCGAGTACCTCGACTATCAGATACCCGTTACTCAGCTAAATGGAGATATGCAAGCAGCAAAGCGAGATTAAAATGCGCCACCTACCGGCGGTATACAGATTTAAGCGTTATGGGCGTTAGAGTGGGCGTGGCAAATTTTTTTTGGATCAATCGATAGGTATTGACGAGACCAATACATTTCAGTTAAAATTTTTTATCTAGCATGAAAATTGTGGGCGTCACAGGGTTTTGCGGTTTGTGGGCGTTAAAGTGGGCGTGGCAAATTTTTTTTTGATCAATCGATAGGTATTGACGAGACCAATACATTTCAGTTAAAATTTTTTATCTAGCATGAAAATTGTGGGCGTCACAGGGTTTTGCGGTTTGTGGGCGTTTAAGTGGGCGTGGCAAATTTTTTTTTGGGTCAATCGATAGGTATTGATGAGAACATTACATTTCAGTTAAAATTTTCTATCTAGCATCAAAACTGTAGGAGCCACAGTTTTGGGCGGTTTGTGGGCGTTAGAGTGGGCGTGGCAGTCTACTGAAACAAACTTGCGCTGCGTAGGAAGCTCAGGAATCTGCACGCCAAATCTCAATAGCCTAGCTCCCATAGTTTCCGAGATCTCAGCGTTCATCCGGACAGACGGACAGACGGACAGACGGACATGGCTAGATCGACTCGGCTAGTGATCCTGATCAAGAATATATATACTTTATGGGGTCGGAAACGCTTCCTTCTGCCTGTTACATACTTTCCGACGAATCTAGTATACCCTTTTACTCTACGAGTAACGGGTATAAAAACCATAAAGAAGGAAAAGTTACGATATTCGATACCGGCGGGAACACTTTGGATTTCAACCAGCTGAGTGCACCAAAAGTTCTCATTGGAGTGCGATTTGGAGAGGGCCACCAGTATTTACGCGACTTACGATCGGCACGGAGCACAAAAAGATCGCTGGACGACGAAAAGGGTGTAATTTTTTTCGCGAGCTTATAATTTTACCCAGTGCCGACTCTGTTTGAAGCAGGGGAAAATAATTCAACAAAAAAAAAAACACCATCGCGAAAAACCAGAAAAAAAAGATTGCCCATTTAACCTCAAATATTAGCGTGAATCAGAAAGAAAAGTGAAAAAAGAAATAAGAGAGCGAAAAGAAGAGAGGCGGAATAGAGCCGAGCTCAATTTTTATTTTATTTTTTTGTTAGTTATAAGTAATATTTTTTTGTTATATGTTCTTTTAAGGTGTATTTTGTGATTTGTTAAATTGTTTGAGCCTCCCGGTAAGCTGCCAAAACTCCGGCATTGACTTCCCATTTTCAAAGAAAAAAATAATTGCATGGCAACTTACCCCATCTAAAAAGAAAAGAAAATATTATTAGAAAAATTAAGAAGTGAAAAAGCCCCTGTGTCCCCAAAGACACTTTATTCTTTTCGCAGCATTTTCAGCCGACTTCGGAAAGGCACTTTCTTCGAGGATGCCGCTGGAAAAGTGGTGAGCGTATATTTTATATAAAAACATATTTGATAGTAGGTGGCGACTTCATTTCATTTTTAATTTTTATTATGTGGCGTGAGCGTGCTTCTAAAAATCAAAAGAAAACTTATTAAGATTTGGCAAGTCAATGTTTTTTTTGTACATGTAATGCATGTAATGCATAAAAATATGAAAAAAAGATAATCGTGAAATTGAGTGAGAACCAATACCGTAGATTTGGAGCAGCAGAAACTCACTCAACGCGCCAATATCGTAAATTGCCTTTGCGGCTGCGCACAAAGTTTTGATTTGGCTGCAAATAAGAACGGTTATATTGTAACGTAAGGCAAAGTAATTAGGAATCTAAAGTAAAACAAAGAAAGGTTTTGAGTAAAGTAAAACATATCAGCAGCCCGATCTTTAGCGAGGCCGCAGCCGGGTTCTATTCTACGTGGCCAAGGGATGAGGCTTGCGAGGCCAAAAATTCCACGGGCTGGACCTTCGGGCGAGGACGCAGCCAGATTCCGTCGTGGTTGGCCGGCTGAAAGCAAGTTTGATTAGTCAAAGTCGGAAGGGTCTGCCCTTCGGCTACGGTGTGGGGGTTAATAGGGCACTAAGGGATCTGCCACCTCGGGGGGGGTTAATAGGGCACGAAGGGATCTGCAACCTCGTGGGGTGGGGGGGGGGGGGGGGGGATTAATAGGATACGAAGGGATTTGCCACCTCGTGGGGGGGTTAATAGGGCACGAAGGGATCTGCCATCTCGCGTGAAGTGGGGAATTTAGCGGGGGAGTGAGGGGGTCTTCCGCCTCACTCTGCAGGTAGGTTAGTGGATGAAATTCATGAGATCGGAATAATGTATATATATTACCGCTTCCAGTTGGGTCATCGATCGTTAGTAACCTGAATCGCTCTGGGAACAAAGGGGTGCGCGGGGGGGCAAAGCCCAATATGTATATCAACACGGCTTGTCTCTTCTTTTCGTATAAGTTCACTCAGTTTTATTTGTCGTGTTTAATTGTTCCTGGGTTTCACTGCTCCGATTACATTGATTCACTAACCTTGCTTCCTACCGACCGTGCTTTCTTTTCCGCGTGTTTCCTTGTTTCTCTCGTCTGCGTGCGCGACTGTTCGCCTCGAGGTACCAGAGCCGAGAGAGCCCGGAAACCGCCGTGTTTTTCCCTATGGCTGCCACCTCAGGCGGATGGTGCGGAACGAAACTTGACCTATTTTGGTTTTGCAAATATCATATATCATATCATATATCATTTTATATCTCTTACGTACTACGTACGAAAATAACGCCAAACCTAGATAACTATTGCTTATATACATATTGTGGCGGTCTAGCCGTCAGATCGTCACACCCACCCCCTCTCCTACCGGGGCTGATGATGAGCCGTCCGTCGCTCTTCACGGTGACGACGTAGTGCCAATCCATCCGACAACTCGATGACTTCTTCCATCTGAAAGCGGATACTAAACTTATAGATACGAGACCCTTATTGCTCAAGCTCCTACCTATCGGTGCAGTGAAACCTCGACTTAGAAAACTTAGCTAATAATATTGTGTGTGTTAGTACAATTCAACTTAGAAATTACCGTGTGAGCCTCTACCCTGCTTAACCTCTCGTGTCGCCTCCCAGGGCAGTCCCGTCGTCTTCTTTCGCGGCTGCATTCCCAAAGTCCTCAGAGTAATAGGGTTTCAGCTGGCTGATGTTGACAGAGCGTGAACGTCTTTCCCCTGGGCGTCGCAACAGAACAAGGTTAGGGGATATGAACCTCATTACGGTGTAGGGACCGTCATATTTGGGGGCCAATTTGGCGGCGAAACCTTCGGCCGCGTTCGAGAGAGGATGTTGGCGTAGCCATCACCTTGTCACCGAGCTTCGGTCCCACTCACGGCGTCGAAGGTTGTAATGGCGTGCTTGCTCTTGGGAAGCACGTTGGAGGTTGGATCTTAGTCCTTGGTCCTTAGATATCACCGCTGATCCAGGGGTGACCTCGTCGTATAACATAGTAGGGAGTCTGGGCTCGCGTCCTTGGGTCAGGAAGGCGGGACTATATCCCGCAGGGTCCGATACACTTGCGTTGATGGCGAGCGCTGTTTCCGGTAATAGCTCGTCCCAGGAACTTTGGTCTCCCTCGGTGAGTTGGGCTATCATCGTCTTGACCGTCCGATTCGTCCTCTCGGTAGGGTTCTCCTGTGGACAGTATGGAGCAGTATATTGGATCTCTACCCCTATCGTGTGGAAGTACTCTTTCAAGATGCGGCTGGTAAATTGAGTACCGCTATCGCAGACGAACTTCCGAGGGATGCCGACTCGGCCCAGTATCCGTTCCCGGAATGCCTTCTGAACTTGGGCGGCGGTAGCTTTCCGTAACGGGATCAACTCCACCCATTTGGAAAAGATGTCATGAAATACGAGGAGCATGGTGTTCCCGCGTCCCGACCGGGGTAGCGGGCCGACAAAGTCTGCGTATAAAACGTCAAACGGTTCGCTTGTTATGCGGGTTATCATTTTGCCTTCCGCTTTCGTTCTGGCGGTTTTGAACTTCTGGCACGACTCGCAGCGCTGGACGTAACTCTTCGCGTCTCTAAACATGCCGGGCCAGAAATACCTCTGAGATAGTCGAGAAACGGTTTTCCGGACGCCCAGATGTCCAGCCGTGGGCGCGTCGTGGCATTCTTGGAGGACTCGGCCTCAATTTGAACTAGGGACACACAGTTTCCACGGGAAGTAGTCCTCGTCATCAGCTCTGTGTCCCAAATTCCGGTATAGTTGTCCATTTTCCATCATGTAGTCTGAGAACTTCTCGGGGAATTCTTTTACCTTAACTCGCATACTTTGGATCCATTTACAGGGTGTGTTCACTTCGGCCATCTGTTGCAAGACTCCACAGGGTTGCCGAGATAACGCGTTCGCCACCACGTTCAATTTGCCTCGACGGTACCGCACGTCGAACTGAAACTGTTGCAACTCCAGCGCCCATCTTGCTACCCGACCGGAGGGGCTTTCGATGGAGCTAAACAATTTGAGGGCTAGGTGGTCGGTAACCACCTCGAACCGATACCCTTTCAAGTAGCACCGCATTTTTCTGATAGCCCATATGATGGCCAGACACTCTTTCTCCGTCGTCGTGTAATTGCCCTCCGTGGCTGTGAGTCGACGGCTGGCGTACGCGATGACTCTCTCCTGGCCCTCGATATCTTGCGACAACACCGCTCCTAGCCTCACGTCGCTAGCGTCAGTTTGCAACACAAAACATCTTGTCGAAGTCGGGACATCCTAACACGGGGGTGGTGGTTAACCGTCTTCTTACCACTTCTAGCGCGTTTTGTTGCTCGGGACCCCATGCCCACTTCCGGCCTTTCTTCAACAGGGCAGTCATTGGATGTACCACGGTTGCGAAGTTAGGGACGAACCGGCGATACCAAGAGGCCATGCCTAGCCACTGCCAGAGCTCCTTGAGACATGTAGGGGACTTAAGGTTGGTAATGGCCGTCACATTCTCCGGGTCGGTCTGGACTCCTTCGGCGCTAATCTCGGGGCCTAGGTAAACTAACCTTCGCGTGAAGAACGCGCACTTCTTTGGGTTCACCTTTAGGTTCGGCCGCCGCAGCCTACGGAAGACTTCGCCCAGATTGGCCAAATGTTGTTCCTTCGTGGCGCCTATAACGATGATATCGTCCAACTAGGCGAGGGCGAACGGCTCCATGTCCGCACCAATCACGCTATCCAAGGCCGAGTGAAGTCCGAAGGGCATGACCTTCCACTGGCATATACCTCTGCCCGGAACGGTGAAGGCCGTGAACTGACGGTTATCCTTGGCCATGGGTATTTTCCAATAACCGTGCTTTAAGTCCAACGTCGAAATGTATCGGGCTTGACGTAGTTTTTCCAGGATGTGGTTGATCCTGGGGACGGGGTACGCGTCGGGCACTGAGTGAGCGTTCAATTGTCTATAATCAACGCATATGCTCCACTCACCCGTCTTCTTTTTGACCAACACTATGGGTGCGCTATGCGGGCTCCGTGAAGGTTCGATGGCGTCTTCTCGGAGTAGTTCATCCACTTGGGCCTCGATCACGCTCTGCATTCCCGGATTCCTTGGGTAGTTTTTTTTCAAGGGTTTATCGTCTCGCATTATAATCCGATGCTCCGCCCCGTGTGATACACCTCGAAGCTCCTTGAAAAGCGTCAACTCACGGGTCATCCTCTTCCGTCATTGATTCTCCATTCTGTATACATAGTGTCCTTATCGTCGGATTCCTGCTTTCCTAGAACCGTCGTTCTCCTTCCTTCGAGTACTTCCGGGCTCGTATCCTCTGACGACATCCGATCGACTTTACTTGGCCGCAGGACGGGCTCAATTTTACCTTTAAGGTGGCTTCTCCGCATTGTATCTGTGTTCCCATCGCCACCAAGAAGTCCATGCCTAATATCACGCGATCCAACATGGTTGGCATCACCAAGAATGGCATCCACACTCGCGTGCCAGCTAATTCCACGCGAGTGCGCCTTAGCTGCTTCACTGCCAGGCTTGACCGATCAGCTAACGCTATCGTAGTGATGATCTCTTGCATCTCCTCCGGTCTCGCTACCATACGAACGTACCCTTCGCTCGCAAAGCTCATCGACGCTCCCGTATCCACCGTGGCGTCCACCCATCGGCCTCCGATCTGCACGGTAGCAGTGATCAGAGCGTTGCTTATCCTTAATGGTGGGTTCCTTGATGTCGGACTGCTACTTCGCTCGTCTCCGCTGCGCCCGCATCTCGGCGAAGACGTGGTTCGTTTCTCGGGGTATCTCATCGACAACAATCGACAGTCAATATATTCCTACGACCACAGTCCGGACAAAAGTTCAGGCGTGCATTAGGACAACCCCGTCTAAAGTGGCCGACTTCTCCGCATCTGCTACAAGCTCGCTGTACGTCGATGTTCGATAGGGGCTGTCTGATCATTTGATGAGTTTCATTCCCTCCTTGAATTGGTACCTCTAGGCTTCGAAAGGGGTTCGGCGTCCGACGAGGGTTGGTCTTATCCCGGTCCGTATCCCCCATGCTAGGAATGCCTGCGCGACTCGACGTCAGCTGTCTCACACTTTCGTATTCCGTCGTCTTACATACAGACGATATTCTGGTGCCATATTTTCTTAGATCCGATAAAGTTCTTCCTCCTTTTGGTATCCGGCTTGCTGCATCTTGGTCCTTAACTCGACCAAGTACTCCTTAAATGTCTCATCCACTCCCTGGATATGGGTTCGGATCGCGTCCTCTAGTCGCTCGAAGTAACGTGGGGGCAGGAAGAAACCTAAGAACTCGGCCCGAAACTCCGCCCACGTAGCTGTCTGTAAGTGGCTCGTGCGGAACCATCGTGCTGCTCTACCTTCAAAAATCTCTGACATGGCGCGGGGTACCTCCTCCTGGTTAATTTCATACGTTGCTATTTTCTCCTCCAGTTCGGCGATCAAGGTCAGCGGGTCTGACGCTCCGTCGAATCGTAGATTCCACTTGTGCCTTCGCTCGGCTAGCATATGTCGGGGATACTATTAATAGGATACGAAGGGATCTGCCACCTCGTGGGGGGGTTAATAGGGCACGAAGGGATCTGCCATCTCGCGTGAAGGGTGGAATTTAGCGGGGGAGTGAGGGGGTCTTCCGCCTCACTCTGCAGGTAGGTTAGTGGATGAAATTCATAAGATCGGGATAATGTATATATATTACCGCTTCCAGTTGGGTCATCGATCGTTAGTAACCTGAATCGCTCTGGGAACAAAGGGGTGCGCGGGGGGGCAAAGCCCAATATGTATATCAACACGGCTTGTCTCTTCTTTTCGTATAAGTTCACTCAGTTTTATTTGTCGTGTTTAATTGTTCTTGATTTTCACTGCGCCGATTACACTGATTCACTAACCTTGCTTCCTACCGACCGTGCTTTCTTTTCCGCGTGTTTCCTTGTTTCTCTCGTCCGCGTGCGCGACCGTTCGCCTCGAGGTACCAGAGCCGAGAGAGCACGGAAACCGACTCGTGGCCCTCTTATCCTTTTTCCCTGGTTGCCACCTCGGGCGGATGGTGCGGAACGAAACTTGACCTATTTTGGTTTTGCACCCAAAAATCCATATGTTCGCTTTCCACTTACTAAATCATAAATCTTCATTTTATATCTCTTACGTATTAATTATAATAACGCCAAACCTAGATAACTACTGCTTATATACATATTGTGGCGGTCTAGCCGTCAGGCAGGATCGTCACATTATTTATGCTATTTATTATATTATGATATGTTATCTTTTTATTATCTCTATTCTGTCCCCTTATACTCAATGTTAGTTTCAGTCCGTAGTTTGGGCGATGTTCATTTTGCTAGGATTATAATTTGTTAGTTGGTAAATAAATTGTTTATAATGTGGTAAATCAAGTGTTTGTCCTCGGCGGACATGAAACCCCCGTAGAGCCGCAACCGCGAATGGGCCGTTCTGAAGGAAGGAAAACGGTTATGGAACGGCCATTGGAAGGGTGGGCTGAATGCCGCCTCTATAACAGCTGAGGTGGAAACGCGGTAGACTCGATCGCAGGTGTAGGGGGCCTTACGCCCGACAACAGACCAAGTGTAGTAGTGCTTTCTCTCCCCGGCCTTAGTTTTGGTTTGTCTTTGCACGAAATCCGAGCTTTGATAATAATCGAAGAGGCAATGACGAGTTAAAGCAAAGATTGACATTTTTGCGTGGGCTCTAACCCGTCCATAACACAAAGCCTTAGTTTTTTTTATTTAGCGGATGTACGTTACATATGATATAGTCGTCCGATTTTGATAAAATTAAATTCGAAATTCAGAACAAATTAAAAAATGTTATTTCCAAGCGTAGGAGGTTAGGAACTAAGGAAACTAATTAAACTAGTATTAATTTTGAGCCAAGACACGCTCCCTAGCCAAAGCCCCCTAACGCGTTATCACACTCCTGAGGCCCACAATCGATAGCACCACCGATAGCGGGAAACTGGTTCAGCGAGCGCGACGATCGAAGAAGAAGAAGAAGAAACACCAGGAAAATGACCACCTGTATGGGAGTGCGTAGCCCCAGGACGAGTGACATAACCTAAAGGTTCCGCAAAAACAATCGAAAACTAGAACAAAAGTGCCCGACCGTGGAAAATAACCTCAACGAACTAGTGAACGCGCCCGGTATCAAGCCCAAGAGCTTACTCGCGATTCCGTACAGTCCACGCGATCGAGTGTCTATAAACATATAGCCCAAGAATTCCCGTAAAGTCTCCAGCCAGGCCCAAACATGGACCCCGAACAGAAAATTTCCGGTGAGTCCGTTCCGCGCTTGCTTAAAAATCCTGGGGTCCCCTCGCGGAGGATTTTTTCCCGCTTGAAGGCCGAATTACAAGCCTTTGCTGACGAATTCGGGTCCTCCGTCGAAGGAGTCGTCGACGACTTGCGGAGAAACTTTGTCACCCTAGTTAGGGACTCTGAACAAACCCAAGAGGTGTGGGCTCGACTCGCCGACCTAGGAAGGCAATTTACCTCACGTGCCCCGAGCCCCGTACCTTTGGGGGAAGACAAACCTGGCCTTAGCGGCCCAGTCGCGAACATAAGCGTCAGATCAAGCCCCGGCGTCTCCGCCGTAGGTCAGCCTCGAACCACCCCTAGCTTCACTATTACTGGCCCCTCTCCGGAGATAACTAACCCAGAAACTTTTATGGAGCCGAGCCACGACCGGAACCACCGCGAGGTGCTTTGCGTCCCCGAACGAATTCGTAAATGGGGCCTCCAATTCGATGGGTATTCAGACCCCCAAGCCATCATCGAGCAGGTCGAAGGCCGGGTCTTATCCTACGGGATCGACCTTGAACTCCTTCCTCGAGCCATGGTAGAGCTGCTGACGAGCAGAGCGGACAAGTGGTTCCAAGCAAGCCGCCTCCAAGGGGATGACTGGATCACATTTCGGCGCGAATTCCTTGAGTTTTTCCTTCCACCCCGATACCTCCAACGCTTGGACGACCAGATTCGGAGTCGTGAACAACTGGAAAGGGAAACGTTTAAAGACTTTATGGTAGATCTTCGAGTTCTCATGCGCCATGCGGGCTACAACGAAACCCAAGAGCTGGATAGGTTATACGAAAATGTCGCGCCAGAATATAAGATGTATATCCGACGTAGCGAGTTCCGGACCATTGGGGAACTGGCCCAGTTGGCCACTGAGCTCGAGGCCGTCCAGAAGCGGAGCCTCGAGAGAAACAACTACAACCACGCCTCTAAAAATGCGACAGCTTACCGCCCACCCTCACAGGGTCGGACTCCACCTGCGTTCGCTGAGAGAATTCCCCAAGGAAACCCACCACGCGTATCGCCAGAAATCAGAGCTGCCCCGCCAGTTAGGGTTAACCGTGACCGCATCCGACCGTCGAATCGACGTGCGGGATGCTTGCCAGAATTGCGGAGCACCGGGACCGAAATCCACGGCAGTACTTCTGTTGGGAATGCGGACGACGAGACGTCCGGACCGTCGAATGTTGTCGACGTTCACAACCGGGAAACGGGATGGGACCCCTCGACCGGCGGAGTCCGGCGGGACCCAATCCACCAGAGAACCACCAGTAACCGCACCGCTTAGGATAGAGAGAGGAAGGATCGCCGCTGAGGTCGACCTTGGCGGACACGTGCGTTTAGCCACCATCGACGCCGGGGCATCTAGGAGTTTCATTAGCCAGGACATCGCCGACGTAGTCAGTCAGCCAGGGAGATTCGCACTCAGATTAATCTCGCCTACACGTCTCGCGACGAAGTAACGAGGTTACTCCTTGCGGATGTGACGCTCGCCCGGAAGTGAATTCAGGTTCCCCTTCTAGTAATGCCCGCCATGCTGGAACCTTTAATCCTAGGGATGGATTTTCTCGCTTCCATCGGCACTACCCTCCGATGTGGTCTCGACGAAGACCCGGAGAACGGGAGACGATCAGACCTAATGAAACGGAGCACGACAACCAAGGCAACCAATCGGAACCACAACCTCGACCCCGACCACGAAGACCACTGACATAGGACCACAGAATGACAGGGATGCCAACACGCCCGAAGAGCCGCACAGGGTACACGAGTCGCACAACGCAGCAACACGTTAGGAAAACGACGAGAACAACAACATCAACAGTATCAACAGAGAACGACGAAGCCAGAATAGCTCAGAACAACAAGCATCAGGAAGATCACAACCAGGAGAGACACGTTGAGAATTCACGAGGGATACCCGACAAGGCACCGACACCCAGGAGTATCAAATAATCAACCAGGAGTACAAGGAACGCGGCTGCGAGACTATTATGCAGGTCCAGGCGTTCTTTAGCGAACAGCTAACACAATTTGAAGGAATGGGGGGAGTGGCAAACATAGCGGAGCACCGGATCACCATGAGGGACGACCGGACGATTAAGCAACGCTATTTCCCAAAGAACCCTGCCATGCAGCGGATCATAGACGAACAAGTGGACGCGTTGCTGGAGCAGGGATGTATCGAACCGTCGCATAGCCCGCACAGTGTCCCTTTGGTTCTGGTCCGGAAGAAAACCGGCCAGTGGCGCATGTGCGTGGACTACCGACAACTAAACGGAAAATCCATCACGGACGCATATCCGTTGCCGCGTATCAACCACATCTTAGAGCGACTGAGAAACGCAAAATACATTTCGACCCTGGATCTACGCAATGAATATTGGCAGATACCCATGGCCAAAGACAGCTGGGCATGTACTGCATTTACGGTACCCGGGCGAGGCCTATTTCAGTGGCGAGTCATGCCTTTCGGTTTGCATTCGGCCCCGGCAACATTTCAGCGTGCTCTAGACAGCATGATCGGGCCAGACCCCGACTCATACGCGTTCGCCTACCTCGATGACATTATTGTCATCGGAGCCACCCTACGAGAACACATGGACCATCTGCGCAGAGTCTTTGAACGATTGAAGACAACCAACCTGCGCATAAACCAGGAAAAGTGCTCATTCTTCAAGAGGAAACTGGCCTACCTCGGACATGTGATCAGTGACCAGGGCATCCACACCGACCTGGACAACGTGGCCGCCATGCAATTGATTCAGCTAAATCTGAACCATTTTAGGGCCGCGCAGGACCTCCTGAAGCAGACGGTGCGTGAGCTGGGTTCTGAGGTGGCGAAACTCAGTGAGCCCGACAGAGTGGAAAGCAGCAGCGATTGGGTCACGGATCGCACAGGCAAAGCTGCACTGTGGCTCTGCGGCGTGAGTGTTCCACCAATGCGGGACACGAATGCAGTAGAGGGATTTGTCCGAGCGAACGTAGGCGGCACATGGATCTACAGCTGCTACCTGGCCCCCAGTCTATCACTGACGTCCTTTAGCAGGATCATGGACGAGCTGATCAGCGACCTGAGAGGAAGGAGCAACGTGGTGATCGGAGGCGACTTTAACGCCTGGGCCGAGGAATGGGGCTCCCTCTATACCAACGCCAGGGGGCGCACCATCCTTGAAGCAATTGCGTCACTGGACATCGTCCTGTTGAACGAGGGCTCCCAGCACACCTTCAACAGAGCTGGGGCCGGTTCAATCATCGACCTATCGTTCGCGAGCAGCTCGTTATCCCGTAGCACACGCTGGAGGATAGGCGAGGTGTTCACGGCCAGCGACCATGAGGCCATCCTGCTGACAGTTGGCGGTCCACCGTGCCAAAGCCAGCCGATGACCGGGCCAAGAAAAGCCTACCGCCAGGACACCTTTAGGACACAGACCTTCGCCAGCGCACTGGAGGGATTGGCTGTATCTGAGCTGGACTCGGCAGATGTAGCAGCGAACAAATTGGCAGTCAGACTGGAGGAAGCCTGTGACCAAAGCATGCAGCAGCGTAAGACCTTTCGGAAGCACCACGCGCCAGTGTACTGGTGGAGCGAGGAAATCGCTAGCTTGCGCAGGACCTGCCTTTGAGCCAGGAGGTTAGTCCAAAGGGCGAGAGGCACCGCAAACCTTTCTGCCTGCAACTCTAGCTTTAAGAGTGCAAAGAAGGCACTCAAACTGGCGATTCGGGACAGCAAGAGGGAGAGCTACCTCAAGCTCTGTGACGAGCTGGAAAACGACCCATGGGGAAGACCCTACAAGACGGTGGTCAAGCGTGTGAGTGCCGGCAACAGGTCGCCTACTGACCCAGCGGTCCTGGAAGGCATTGTCCAAGTGCTGTTTCCAGAGGGTCGCCGCCATTGCATCCCCCGATGGACGCGACAAATTGGGAGCGAGATATGTCCGGTCACGGAGACGGAACTATTGTCTGTGGCAAGGAACCTGAAGAGCAGGAAGGCACCTGGGCCGGATTTGGTCCTGAACAGGGCAGTGAAGACCCTGCTATCCCTCCATCCGGGCGTGGTAGCATCGCTCTACAACACGTGCCTGCTGGAAGGGACCTTCCCCGACAGGTGGAAGCGCCAAAAACTTCTGCTCCTGCCGAAGCCAGGGAAACCAGCGGGCGAAGCTTCTTCCTATAGACCCATCTGCCTGCTGGACACTATAGGCAAGGTCTTCGAAAGGGTCATTGCAACAAGGCTTAACGCTGCTATGGAGGATGCCGGTGGACTGTCTTCCAACCAGTACGGTTTCCGTAAAGGGAAATCTACACTGGACGCGATAGAGAGGGTCACCAACATTGCTACTAAAGCCATCGCGGGTACCAGATGGAAAGGTGGGACGAAAAAGTATTGTTAGTGGTCACGCTGGACATACGGAACGCGTTCAACTCAGCCGATTGGGGGAGGACACTGGAGACTCTACGGTCCTTCAACATCCCGGATTACCTGCTGAATGTAGTGCACAGCTACCTCAGCAAAAGGGAGTTGGTCCTAGATACCTCTGTGGGCCCCAGGACTTACGAGGTGACAGCCGGTGTTCCTCAAGGCTCGGTACTGGGCCCTCTGGAACACGATGTATGACGGTGTTCTGAAGCTCCCACTGCCGAGCAGCACCGACATTGTGGGCTTTGCGGATGATGTCGCGCTGGTTGTGGTGGCCAAGGAAGTTTCGGCCGTGGAGGCAGCTGCAAACTGCGCAATTCGAGCAGTGGAGGAGTGGCTCGCAGTGGCGGGCCTAGAGCTGGCCTCACACAAAACTGAAGCGGTGCTGATTTCAAGCAGGAAAGCAGTGAAGTCGGCGCATATTCAGATCGGAGGGTCAACGATAACTTCTCAGCGTGCCATAAGGTACCTGGGAGTCATGCTGGACACCCGCCTCTCCTACCGCGAACACCTGGAGTTCGTAAACAAGAAGGCAAGCGAAACCGCAGGATCGCTCTGCAGGATCCTGCTGAATACCAGGGGACCGAAGCAGGACAGGCGCAGGCTCCTCGCGACTGTTGTCAAGTCGCTGTTGCTGTACGCTGCTCCAGTGTGGGCTGAGGCCTCTGCTGTGAGTAGCTACATGCGAGGTGTTAACTCGACGTACCGCCTGTGCGCCGTTAGAATTTCGAGTGCCTTCAGGACGATCTCGGACGACGCAGCCCTTGTCATCGAAGGCCAAGTTCCCCTGTGTGAACTGGTGCGGGAGGCCAAGGAGATTCGCGCGGCTCTAGCAGGCTGTTCGCCCGCGGACCGCAGTACCAAGACCGAGGTGAAGAGAAGGGCCAGGATGCAGAGCGTCGTCAACTGGCAGGCAGCCTGGGACATCTCCAGCAAGGGTCGCTGGACGCACCAGCTGATCCCCAGCATAGAGCCATGGCTAAGTAGGAAGCACGGCCAGGTGGATTTTTACCTCACGCAGGCGCTGAGTGGACACGGCTGCTTCCGAAGCTTCCTTAAGCGCTTCGGGCACGACACGGAGGACGGTTGCCCAGAGTGCGGCAGCGGCATTGTCGAGGACGCTCAGCATGTCCTTTTTGAATGTCACCGCTTTGGCTATGACCGCCAGATACTCATGGAGACCACAGGGGCAAGAGTTCGGCCAGAAACTTTTGTGCCCCTCATGCTGCTGAAGGAAGCAAGTTGGGAAGAGACGGCAGCCTACGCAGCGAGCGTACTGCGAACGCTGCGTCGCACCGACAACGAGAGGAGAGAAGTAACAGCCTAGGTGGCTACCATTGCGCGAAGCAATACCTTGCGGTGATACCGCGCAACCACGGCCCCCTACTCCTGTTCTTGAACTCACTTTTACTGTATATAGTTGTATGAAATAAATAAATATAAAAAAAAAAAAAAAAAACGTGGCCGCCGTACGAAACCTGAGCCCTCCCACGAGCTTACGGGAGCTGAGGAGATGCCTCGGGATGGCCGCATGGTACCGGCGATTCGTGCCCATCTTCGCCTCAGTGGTCCAGCCCATGACGAACATGCTGAGGAAGAATCAACGGTGGAAGTGGAAGCAGGAACAACAGAGTGCATTCGATCTCCTGAAAAATTTACTGACAGACACACCCGTGCTGACATGCCCAGATTTCTCCGTCAAGATGACACTCCAGACTGACGCCAGCAACTACGGACTCGGGGTAGTGCTAGCCCAGGAGATCGACGGTCAGGAACGAGTCATTGCCTACGTCAGCCGCAAGCTCGATGCCGCGGAGCTGAATTATTCACCCACGGAAAAAGAGTGATTGGCCATAGTCTGGGGAATACGGAAATTGCAATGCCACCTCCAAGGCTATAGGTTCGACGTAATCACCTACCACCTGGCCTGAATGGGCTTGACCAAATAGAAAACCCAAGCGGAAGGATTGCCAGATGGGCCTTAGAACTCCAGCAATATCAATACGACGTACGTTATCGCCGTGGGAAGTATAACGTAGTAGCCGAAGCTCTATCCCGACAACCTCTGGAACACTTACAGAGACTTACGCAAGGCGAGCACCAGTGCAAGTGGCTGCAACGAAAGATGAAGGACGTCCGGGACGACCCACAGAAGTTCCCCGACTTCATCATTGAAAACGGAGAATTATATCGCCACCTCGGGCACCGCTTAGATGACCAGGACTACGTACCGTGGAAGCTGTGCGTAGCAGCCGAACATCGAGCTCGAATCCTACACGAATGCCATGATGCCCCCACACCCGGACATCTTGGCGTTAGGAAGACCATCATCAGAATCTCGCAGAAGTACTACTGGCCAGGGATGTTTCGCGATGTGCGACAATACGTACGTCAATGTATCCCGTGCCAGAAATACAAGTCAGAACAGCGACAACAAGCCGGAAAGATGCTAACGAGACAGGTCAGCGAACCCTTTGGCATACTGTGTGCGGATTTCGTCGGACCGCTGCCCCGCTCCAAAAAGGGGAATAACATGCTCCTCGTCTTTTTCGACACCTTCACCAAGTGGGTCGAGCTGACACCTCTACGAAAGGCAACCACGGCGACTCTGATACGAGCCTTCCGCGAACGGATCATCAGCCACTTCGGAGCCCCGAGGAAACTGGTGTGCGATAACGGTTCACCAGCAAGGCGTTCAAGGACTTCCTTAAAGAAACGGGAGTGGAACCCCAATTCACCGCCCATACTGCCCACGGGAGAATCCGACCGAGCGCGCAAATCGCGCAGTCAAGACGATGATCGCCCAGTACGTGGAGAACGGACAGAACAACTGGGACAGTTTGCTACCAGAACTGTCACTCGCAATCAACACAAGTGTATCGGAATCAACCGGGTATAGCCCAGTCTTTCTCCTACAAGCTCGAGAACCACGGCAACATGGTACGACAGCGTGACCCCCGGAACAGCAACATCTGCCCAGAGCCCATCGGAGAGAGCAGAGCGCTTGAAGGAGGTCTTTCAGATCGTGCAGAGTATCCTACAAAAAGCCAGCCGAGAACAGGGGAGACATTATAACCTGCGTCGTCGAACCTGAAAGGCCGGGAGTACATCCCTTGCGGGCGCAACGACGACGACCGGGATCACCAGGCGCCCTATGTCGAAGACGCCAGCGACGACGAGGAAGGACGCGGCGAACAGGTGCTCTGTGTCGAGGACGCCAGCGACAACGAGAACGAGGATGCGTACTCGATGAGCAGCCGGGAGTACGACGACGATCCCCAGGAAGGCGCGGCATACTATGTATACACGGGCGAGGACCGTTACGGGTACCACCGGGGGTCCTGGATGTACCTCATCAAGACGAGCTGGAAAACGATCCAGATAGAAGCACCGTATCGGCCACCCGATGACCCGATCGTGACCTTCCCGCCGTCCCCCGTACGCCTGTACATCATGGGGACCGATGAGACCGAGGTAGCCGAGGACCTAGGAGTCCAGACGGAACGCTCCGTCGACCTCACCTGCACGCAGGATGAAGAGATGGGACCGGGGCCGCCTACCGCGCCCTCTCGTGGACCGCCCACGACACTCTCCCTCGGGACATCCACCACGCAGGATGAGCCCAGTCACCCGCGCTACATTACGGGCAAAGAAAGGAGCAGCGCTTTCGACGGAAGGAGCCTACACCCGCACCCACATTTAGCGGACGGGGACCAGACCCGGAGTAATCGCCCATGACTCACACCCCCAAATAACACCAACATCCAGCTTATCGGACACCTCCATGGGGATGTCGCCCACGACACTCAACCTCCTGTTGGAAGAAACCCTACCGGAAATGGAGAACCGATGGTGGGAGTCGTCATCCGAGTGAGACTCGGGCGAGGTCGCCAACCCACAGCCCGAAGAGACAGCTCCGAACGAGGGTCGCCTAGCCCCCGAAAGCAGTTCCGCCCCCGGTGGCGAGCGCTATCCGCTTCCGGCTGGGTGGACGTGCAACACAACGGACGGCCAAGTCTCGGCTGCAGCCTGGCGACTCCCTGCAGCCCGCGTCTCACGGCAGCGCTTCAGGATCCCGACCGAGGAAGGTTCCTACCAGGTCACCCTGAAGCCGAACGGCGCAGGAAACATCTCTTTTCTTCCCCGAAGTAGGGAGGAGATGTAACGCCCTAAATCAGGGGCGCACAAATCCTATTCATTCATATTTAGCTTATTGTAATCAAAGTCATAGTTTCCCTATTAGCTTTAAGATCGGACATGAAGTTCAACGTTATGAATTAAATAGGAACTAAGGAAACTAAATAAATTAAAATTAATACTACATTTTGAGCCAAGACACGCACCCTAGATAAAGCCCCCTAGCGCGTTATCGCACTCGTGAGGCCCGCAATCGATATCACCACCGAAGGCGGGGAACTGGTTCAGCGAGCGCGACTGAAGAGCGATCTCTGATTGCTAAGCTCGGCCTCTTCCGTTTTGACTTTTCGCCGAGAGTGGTCGTGTGTCCGAGCATCCCTCCGGCACGCCACAACCAACACGCACGTGACAAGACACGCGCTGATCCGCCGGGGACTCAAGTCAGCCCTGCGTCTCCGAACCCGCGCCTGACGCCGCACCTTTTCGTTTAGTGTTTTAGGCTCTTGTCGATCTGTGCAACACCGACCAGCGCACCAAAATACACGTTCCTTGGCCCCGAATGAGGTTCTTACCCCGGCCAGAGAACTACGTGACAAGGTGAGCATACTGATTCATACTAAAATCAAGATTCAGATAATCATATGGATATGACTCAGAATTCAAGTGAACTTTCAATTTTGATAAGTTATTTGTGATAAGTTCTCCATTTAGTGTAAATCCAACTATGGGTTATCTTGGTTTTTCGCGGTTAGCCGACAATTTCACATTCCAGCTGTGTTGACCTCTGTTGGGGCGGGGTGGCTTGATCGATGGAAATAGTTGAAGCACCAATATCGAATGGTACACAAAAAACACGGGAGTATTTTGGGGTTTTTACGCGACGTGCGTAGGTGTTTATTGGATTACTTTGAAATAAGAACTGCTTAAGTCTAACTTAGCTGAAGCGCTCCAGAGCGAGCGGAGACTTAGGGGAGAGATGGAGAGGGAGAGCGGACGGCAGTGCGAGCGCGAGAGATGTAAAACTGCCGCTCGACACTGCCTCCTGAAATTAAACGCCCTTTTGGCGTGAACATTTCCGTAGAGGATGGATCTTTTGGCAGACTCGGCATTGGTTGGATTTAATACCTCGAGTACGTCTGCCATCCACGGATGGGTATGGAACCCAATACTCGGATGGAGTATTCTTAGGAGGGACTTTTTGTACGGAAACTTGCGCTGAATAGGAAGAAATGATGTGTGGAACTGAGGCGGATAATGGCCTTGGAGGGTCGGATGGAATCGGCGGAGTAGTAGGACCGCTGTTTCGATGCAGCAATGTGTGATGCCGATCTTGGCAAGTGAGACAGTTGCGAGCGCTTGTGCAGTCCCGGAATTGATGACTGCTTGCAAAAAAATTGGAGCACAACTGCTTTCTTTGAATATGGGCTAGGCGATCGTCTACCGTCATTTGTAGGAAGCGTGGACATATACGCAAGGGGTGGTTCTTCTTCCTTATGTTAAAGGAATTTATTTTTGGAAATTCTGCCACTCGATTTGTGGACTGGACGTGGTGGAAATTGGCAGATCGGAAGCTATCGACGGCCTCAAGAGTTCGATGGCGCTCCGTCAAATAGGAATCAAGCTCAAGCCACGTCGGAATTTCGGCTTTATTTTAGATGGATTGCTCCCATAATGATAGAGTGAGCTTTGGTAGTTTTGTCGAGCACATATAAACCAGGATAGGGTCCCAATTCTCAATATTAAAACCGGAAAATTTTAAAAAAGTTAAGCAACCTTGAAAAGTGCGTTGAAGTTCTTTTAAGGCCTCTCCCGACTCCTGTGCTATGGATTGCACATTGAAAAGTGTCTTCAGGTGACTGTTCACCTGCAATCGCTTATTTTCGAAACGCTCAGTTAGGTTATTCCAGGCTGAGCGAAAGCCATCATTGGTGAGTGGGGATCTCGAAACTATGGAATGAGCTTCGCCACTTGTTTTTGAATTTAAATGAAATAATTTTTCAACGGGTTTTAGACTCGGATTGTCTATGTATATGGCCGTAAAAAGGTCCCGGAAAGTCGGCCAGCGAAGATAATCGCCATAGAAAACCTCTGTGTCGATAGGAGGGAGCCGACAGCCGTAAGACGTGGAATTTTGGGACGGAGTTACTGGAGCTTGAGGTATTTGGGAGGAGCCCTTTTGGATTTGTTCCATCAGCTGCGCGGCAAATATTTCGTAAGTGGAGTACGTTTGGTAATACTTGGACTTTAGTATGGATTTTGTGTCTGCGGAGCTCTCGCCTGCAGCTATAATGCAGTCGGAGCATATGTCGTATGCTGCCTTTACCGTTTGCCACAAGGAATTGAGGTGATCGCGACGGATTTTATAGGCGGATAACGTTGGGGTAGGAGCACCTGGAGTGTTCACAGTGGCTTCAAAGTGGATCAGACAGTCAACTGTGGCCATAAATCGGGTTAAAGCGGATTTTACTGATGTGGCCATGACGTAAAATAATTTAGAATTTTAATTCAGAAGTAAGGAAGCGGGCTTAAATCCAACTGGAATTTAGGAACCAATCAAGATTGTGAATATATACGGTCACACTGTCGGATAGGCAGAGTCAATAAATATTTATTATATCGGATGGTCGGACTTATGTAAAGAATTACGGACTTTAATATTGTATGTTTGGAAGGCACATTTATTGTGAGCTATTGACCCACTGTGCACTGGCGAAAACATCGATATACGTATGTATGTACACTGTACATATGTATGTACATATGTGGGGTGCGAATAGCGGAATAACGTTGCGGGAATTGGAAAGACTTCGCTTATGTTTGTATGTCGGTGCGTTTGTTTGTCACCTGCACAACTAAATTGCAAACAATTTGCTGGAGTAAATTTGTGGAATTTGTAACTTTGTTTTTAATTTTAGAAACAGTTTAGCCGTATTGGTAGGTCGAGAAAAGTAGTTGGAGTGGACTGTATAAGAATATGTATGTAAATATACACACGCAGCTGGAACACAGTAAAAAATAAAGAGTGCAAATCTTAAGGAAAAAATGTGATGATCGGGAATTTTTTACTGTGGCTGAGTTATATTTTACACACAATTGGAATTGAAAATATATTTAAGAAATATTTTAGTTGAATAGTAGCACTGAAATATCTACTGGAATTGTTTCAAGTGTGCAACTGTGGGCAAAGGAAACTGGAATGTTGTCGGGCCCAAGTAACTGAATTGAAGTACATATATTAAATGCCGTTGCGTCGGATTAATCACTTTTGGATTTAGACAATATATCATACAGAAAGTTAGTCGAAATAGGGTTCGAAAAACTGGCTGTATGACAGGCAATTGTAGTAAGTGGAACTTATCTGGAGCGTTTAAAGCCTGCTGGGACAAAATCAAAGCAAACTCCAGGAGAGGAAAGTCCAAAGATTTTGAAATCCGGCTTCGTATGGACCAAAATTCCTCGTCTTATATCCGGCTCGAAGGACCACAAAATGTACGCCGGGGGGTAGCGGGGTTTGCGGCTTGCTGCTGGTGCTGCGGAAGCTGTAGGGGAGAAATTACTCGAACGCGTATTGCCCCTTAATCGAAAAGAAGAACTCGAGAAAAAGTGAACTTTGAAAGTAGGCGGAGATGCGACCGCGGTTTATTTCAGTTGAACTCCAAAATCGAACTAATTTAGTCTAAGCTCCGCTCTGCGCTCCAAAGCGCTGCGGAAACTTCAAGGAGGGAACTAGGAACAGCGCCGAAGAGCGGGAGCGCGAGAGAGCGGGAGGGCGGGAGAGCGGTAGAGCGGTGCAGCTCGATAGCGGGGCCAGTCCAGATTCGCCGGACAGTGGGCCTGAACATTCCGCCCCCCTTGCAATCGCTAGCGTTGCAAAAAATAAAGGAGACGGAACTTCGGCCAGTCGCCTACGCCTCAAGCCTGCGTACAGGCGCCGGAGACGATCCACCCGAACACCGTCTTCTGGGCTACTGGGAGTCCCTCGTCGACCATGTGGAAGCCCGCCTGTATCACCTTCGGGTAGACGTCCGAGCCCAGGATCAATGAAACAGTGGCTGGCCGGTGGAAACGCTCATCCGCGAGCAGTAGCTCCTGAAATTTCTGGACGACGCTCTCACTGAGCGCACGGATGGGGGTGCGGATGCGCACGTTCGGCTCGATCTTGAGGACCACCTCCAGCTTGATGGCCTCGTCGACCTTCGAACGAATCGTCGCCGTGCATATGCTCTCATCGCCCACGTTTTTTGTCGGCAAACGAAACGCGGCGGCCAGGGATGCATCGATGGAGCTTGTCGGGGCGCACGGATGCCACAGCAGTCGGGAGGACATTGACGCTATGACGCTGGAGAAGTGCGGCGAGCGACGGAGCTGGTGTCGAGGATGCTGAGCGCGGTGGAGGGGCAGGCGTTTGGCGAGTTGGCGGATCTTGCCGGCGCGAACGCTGCGGAGAAGCGGGCTGTTGCTTGGAGCGGGACTTTTGTTTGGAACCGGACTTTTTCCGGGAAACAAGGTCGTGCATGTGCAGCAGCGTGTGATGGTTCCGGTTGCACGTTCTGCACCGGTCACCGCTCCGACAGCTCCCAGTGGAGTGCTCGTGTGCGAGACAGTTCGCGCAGCACTTGTTAATGAGAACTGCCCGCAGCCGCTTCTCTGCGCTCAGCTTTAGGAACCTCTGACACTTCCGAAGAGGATTGATTCCGCGGCAGACTCGGCATCGGTAGGACTGAGTACCTCTAGTACGTCTGCTGTCCAAAGCCTGAGCGCTACGAGGACGGGGAGCCATTTTCCTGTTTAGAGTGTGGATAAGGAAAAAACAAACAGGGCTGATTAACAATGACGTGGATAATGGCTACGGACTAAGGTGTGTAAGAAACGCGGCTCGTTACGAGGTAATTTTGGGCGGCTCTCTTGGAAGAAGAACCACCTTGGTCACTGGACGTTTGACAATGCCGCGTGTCGTACGAATGTCGACTACGCGGACATTGTCATCGGCTCCCGGAAAAACGGAGTCTTTTCTTCCGAGTCATCCTTAATGACGACCAGATCGCCAACACGCAGATTTTCAGTAGGGACTTGCCACTTGTTGCGCTTGTGGAGCTCCTTAAGGTACTCATCCTTCCATCGAGTGCGGAATTGTTGATGGAGAGACTTTAAGTGCTGCCACCGGTTCAGAATGGACTTGGATTCGCCCTTTACTTCAGGTTCCACTATGGATAGAAAAGGTCCACCAACAAGAAAGTGCCCTGGTGTCAACGCTAAGAGATCAGTTGGATCCTCGGACATGAAAGATAGCGGTCTGGAATTCAGACAAGCTTCGATTCTCGCTAGGAGAGTGGACAGCTCTTCAAAGGTGTACTTCCGTACTTGTAAAACAAGGTCTTGAAGCTCTTGACACCAGCTTCCCATAGGCCTCCCATATGGGGTGCCCCAGGAGGAGTGAATTGCCAGGTGAGCTGCTGATGACTATACGCATCGGTCACAGACTCCTTAACGGCTTGCAGGAAGTCTCGGGAAAGCACGGTGGAGGCGCCGACGAAAGTCTTTCCATTGTCGGACTGGACTTGGCGAGGACCCCTCTTCTAGAGACGAAACGAGCGAAAGCGGCAAGAAACTTTTCAGTCGTTAAGTCGGATGTAGGCTCTAGATGGATGGCCTTTATAAAAAAACAAACGAAAACCAACACATACCCTTTCGTATGCCGCATGCCCTGATTAGCCCTTTCTTATCTAGAAAGGGGTTCAGGGAGAGAATCGAACTCGCCGCGGGCACAGGACGCTTCTGACTCAAGCAGCGGTATTCTTCAGGAAAATACCTGCGCTGAGTGCAAATTGTCATGAGTTCTTCCGCGGCGGCAACGTCCTGGGCCTCTAGACGGACCCCGGAAGGCGGTGATTGTCTTCGACATCGTTGGACAAACCGATGGACATACGCGAGGACCCGCAAAGCTCTATCTAACTTGGAAAAGCGATCTAGGAAATCTTCTGACGGCATAGACGCCACATGGACTTTAACGGCACGCTTTTCGATCTCAGTCACCGGCAGGTCGGTTCCCTGGCTGGGCCAATGATCGCGTGGACGTTGCAGCCAAGTGGGTCCATGCCACCAAAGCGGGTTATCCACCAGCTCTTGAAGGGGAACTCCTCGACTAGCCAAATCAGCTGGATTATGTTCGGATTGAACGTGCGACCAATTGGCCGCCTCAGTGGACTCGGTGATCTTCGTCACCCTGTTGGCAACGAACGTAGTCCAATGGCACGCTGGTTTGGCTAACCATGCTAGCACAATCGTGGAATCGGTCTAACAATGGAATTTTGAGGTCAGCCTCGGCATATTAGGAAGAATGGCTTCGGACATCTCGGGCAAAAGGAGAGCCCCACATAACTCCAGCCAGGGAAGGGACACCGTTTTGACTGGCGCCACACGCGTCTTGGCCGTGAGCAAGTGCACCATCGTCTTATGGCCCACTTCTACGCGCACATAGATCGCAGCACCGTATGCCTTTTGCGAGGCGTCACAGAATCCGTGATGCTCTACGCGGAACTCTGGACGGAAGGAAACCCATCTGGGTATTCTGACCTGGTCTAGGACCGAATAGCTCTGGAGAAAGCTGTTCCACCTTTGGCACAGCTCAATTGGAAGTTTATCGTCCCAGCCTAGATCCTGAAGCCAAATCTCTTGCATAAAGATTTTGGCACACACAACAAATGGAGCGAGCCAGCCTGCTGGATCAAACAGCTTGGCAATTTGGGAAAGGACTTGGCGTATCGTGTGGGAGATTTCCGTTGCTAAATCTGGTGGGACGAAAAAGAACTCATCGGACGTCGCCTTCCATCGTACGCCGAGAGTTTTGGCTGTGCTCTCAGTGTCGATCTCGAGGAAGTCGGTTGTCAGAAGATGATCGCTTTGGATATGAGCTAATATTTCTTTGTTGTTGGAGGTCCATTTCCTCAATGGAAACCCCGCGGAATCTACATCACTTTGTAGCTCGCGAACAATGAACTTAGCGTCCTCGGCGGAGTCAGCTCCCGAAAGGACATCATATACATACATATGATTTCGAATGACGTTGCTCGCTCTTGGATGGCTGAGCTGCACGTCAGTTGTCAGCGTTTGCAGGACTCGAATGGCCAGGAATGGCGCGCAATTGACTCCAAAAGTTACCGTCTGTAATTCGAAATCTCGAATGTGCCCCTCGCTGTTGCGGAATAAGATGCGCTGGAACGGGGAATGCTTCGGATCACCCATATCTGCCGATACATTTTCTCGATATCGGCACTGTAGACGTATCGGAAGTATCGCCACTTCAGGATCTGGATAGTTAGATCGGTCTGTAAGACTGGGCCAGCATGAAGGATATCATTTAAACTGACCCCATTCTCTGAAGGGCTGGAGGCATTGAAAACCACACGTAACTTAGTGGTTGTAGTTTCCGGCTTGAGCACGGCATGATGCGGAAGGTAATAACTGGCAGAATTATGGGTAGGACGGACTTCTTTCATGTGATTGAGGTCGAGATATTCTTGAATCACGGAGTCGTATTTGGCTTTCAGCTGACAGTCCCTCTTTAGGCGTTGCTCGGTTCTTAGGAACTGCGACAACGCGGAGGATCTGGAGTGACCGAGGGCGGATTTTACGTTCTGAGGATCACGAAACGGAAGACTTACGACATACCTGCCGTTATCGTCTCTCGTAGTCGTTCGGAGAAAATTTTCCTCACATGTCAAATCCGAAGATTTTGTCACTTTTACTGGCAGATCCTCCACCTCCCAAAATTTGGTGAGAAGCCTATCCAGGGACGCGTCAACTGTGTGGGAGATTCGTGTGGAAAAAACGGAAATCTGATTTTCCCTTGGAGCAGGAACGGGACCTGTTACAATCCACCCGAAAATGGTTTCTTGACCGAGGAGAGAGCCACAAATGTTCGGCTGGTTGCCGCTTAGGAGAATGGATGGCAGTATGTCGGCCCCGACCAGAATATCTATCTGTGCGCTCTCGTAGAACTTTGGATCCGCTAGTGACAGTTCGGGAAGATCCCGTAGAAACTGTTGCGGAATCAGACAAGATGGAAGGTTTCCAGCTAATTGAGGAAGAACATAGGCCGTCGTGTTTATTTGCAAGCCAGGCCTGGTCGGAGAACGGATGGTAAACTGACAGAGCTTTTTGGATTCAGCGGATACTGTCTGGTTTAAGCCTGATACTTGGGCTCGGATTACCTGGTGAGGCAACTTAATTAGTTTGAACAGCCGCTCAGAAATAAAGGTTGCCTCTGATCCTGAATCTATCAAGGCACGAGCTTTAAAATTCGACCCCAGGTTACATATGTCAGTTATGGCGGTGCCCAGCAAGACGGATCTATACCCCGTCGCGAAGTAATTTTGGACTGTAGAGTCCGTGGACCGGGAAGCGGTGGCAACTGGTGTACTTGGTCTTGATCTGGGTCTTGGGGCGGGATTCGAAGGCGATTGGGAGGAGTTGCCTCTGTGTAGTAAGGTGTGATGGCGGCCGCGGCACGTAAAGCAACTATGAGTGCTTTCACAATCACGCAGATGATGACCTCGTGCGAAGCAGTTTAGACACAGCTGCTTCCTCTCTATGTATGCCGAACGCTCGTCGACCGTCATCTGGAGGAACCGTGCACATGTGCGGACAGGATGGTTTTCCTTCTTACAAAGGTCACATCCTTTTGGCTTGGGTGCTACCCTTGTCTCGTAAGAAATTATTCTTCAAGGCACTGCTGTGGGGGCGGATGTTTTTGGCAGAGATTGACTCGAGCCTGACGGCCGTACGTCGTCTATGGAAGAAAGGCGTTCAGTTCCTGCCACGTCGGAATCTCTGCCTTATTGTGCAGGGACTGTTCCCACAAGGATATCGTGAGCTTAGGAAGTTTGGAGGAGCACATGTACACTAGGAGACAATCCAAATTTTCGGTTTCAATTGCGGACATTTCTAAAGCCGTAAGGCAACCCTGGATGGTACGTTGAAGTTCACGGATAGCTGACCCAGATTCCTGATTAACGGACTGCACATTAAGAAGTATTTTCAATTGGCTTTTTACTAACAACCGCTTGATTTCGAAACGCTCAGTTAGGTTAGCCCAAGCTGAGCGGCGTGTGTGCATCGCCGCTTGTTTTGGCATTTAGGTGAAACAATTTTTCGACTGGCGTCAGCCTTGGATTGTTTATATAAATGCCCTAAAGGTCGGCCACAGCAGATAATCTCCGGTGAAAACCTCGGTATCGCACGGAGGCAGCCGACATCCAGAGGGAATGTAAGTCTGGGTAGGAACAGCTTGAACTTGGGGAGGCTGGGTTATCATATCCGCGATCTGAGCCCCACATCTCTCGTAAACGGAATAGCAGTAGCCGTATTTAGCCTTGAGAACTGGCACACTATCAGCTGCACTGTCTCCGGCTTCTGCTATGCACCCGGTGCATTCATCGTATTCTGCCTTGATGCGATCCCATAACGCGCGTATTTCTTCGCGGCGGATGTTCAGCATGGACAGAGTAGGAGGGATCGGCGAAGGAGTGTTTGCTCTGGATTCAAACTCACTCAGCCGATCTGAGACCTCAGTAAATTTGCTTAGAGCGATTTGGGAAGGTGTTAGTGCCATTTTGACGTTTGCACGGGTGACCCTTTTTCGACGAGGTCTTGTCGGTTAGTTCGGGTGTGGGCCGATCTACGGATATGCCTGGGACTACGGCAGGTGGAATAGACAACTTGTTGTTATCACTTCCAACGGACATTTAAAAGAAATGACCTTTTTTTGGGTCAGAATCTGCTCGCCTTTGTTTATGTCGGATAAATAGGAAATCTGGCCCACTTGTTGAACAGTGGAACGAGGTGTCGACAAGAAAAAGTAGTGGATCGGAGAAATAGAAATTGGAAGCAAGTACCGACCTGGTTACTTTGCGAAATTAAACCCAATGATACCGATTAGGAACGGTGAGTAAGGAGTTCGAATATCACCCGTTGAGAAGTAATACTGTAATATTTAATATATATAAGTATATTTTGGTATATGTATTAAGTTTGGGATCAAGTTTGGTATATTTTTGCTGGTATTTTTTTGCGTTTGGATTAATTGAGGGGGAAAAATACCAACTATGTGTATATATATAGTCCCCGGTGGAGTAATTGTAATATTTTCGCCTTTATTTAAACTTCTGAATGAAGAAAAAAATACCAAAATTTGTTGGCCGGAGGATGCGATCGGTTGATTATTTTATATTGGAGTATTGCTTTAATTTGATTTAATATTCCGAGGGAAAAATACTAAAAATATACCAAAAAATTGGTGGACGGAGGATGCTATGCATGCAGTGGAGTGCTGGTATTTTTCTCGCTTAAATAAAATAAATTTTACGGAGTAAATACCAAATACCGCAAGAAATACTAAAAAGTTTGATGGTAAATAAAACACAATGACCAGAAAATTTTCACGTCGGTTGGTGTAATTTTATTTTTATTATTTTTGACCGGATGGCCGACGGAAAACTTTAATTAGTCGGAACGGGATGGTGGAGTTAAAAATTATATGTGACTGTATGTAGATATGTGTATATATGTAGATATTTGTATGTATTTAGATATTTGTATGGATGTAGATATTTGTATGTATGTAGATATTTGTATATATGTAGATATTTGTATAGATGTAGATATTTATATGTATGTAGATATTTGCATGTATGTATATATTTGCATGTATGTAATTTTCGCCGGTTTTAAATTTATCAAATAATTATTGCCGGCTGGGTATGTGTTGTTGTGGAAGTTTTCGATTTATTGTGTGTGGACTGTATTTGGAAAAACGAAAAAATATGTGCAAGTATTTTAGCGGCTGCGGATATACAGAGAGAAAAATCTTGAAAAGTTTTGGGGGCCTGAATTGGCGGAACACTAGAAATTTAATAATTCTCACTGTATGCTTGGCTTATATTTGCACAATATTTTTTATAAGCTTGGAATTTTTTCTCAATTTTGTATATGTGTATGTAAGTGTAGATGAGCGGCCAAATGCAATTAAAAAAAGGAGTCCGAAAAAAATTGGCAATATGGCCGGACGTAGCAAAAGGAAAATCGAAGAAAAAATGGCGAAGTAATTTATTAATTGCCGTTGTCGGATTTAATCGGACTAGGATTTTGGACAAATCGTACAGAAAGTCAAACGAACTATATTTTCGAGTGGCTGACTGCAGACCGGCAATTAATAAGACGAAAAGCTTTACTTATCTTATCCGGCTCGAAGGACCAAAATGTACGCCGGGGGGTAGCGGGGTACCGTGGTGGCGCTGATGGAATGGCGTGGGAGGCGACGGCGGGAAACTGGCGGCGTCGGCGGGCTGCTGCGCTGGGCTTCGGCGGTTTGCTGCTGGTGCGGGTTGCTGCTGGTGTGGCGGAAGCTGTAGGGGAGAAACCACTCGAAACGCGTATTTGCCCCTTGATCGAAAAGAATGTACGCACAAAAGTTAACTTGGAAAGTGGGCGAAGGTACGGCCGCGGTTTATTTCAGTTGAACTCTAGAATCGAACTAACTAAGTCTAAGCTCCGCTCTGCGCTCCAAAGCGCAGCGGAGACTTCATGGAGGAAGCTAGGAACAGCGCAAGAGAGCGGGAGCGCGAGAGAGCGGGAGAGCGGGAGAACGGTAGAGCGGAGCAACTGGATAGCGGGGCCAGTCCAGATTCCGCCCCCCTTGCAATCGCTAGCGTTGCAAAAAATAAAGGAGACGGAACTCAAGCCTGCGTACAGGCGCCGGAGACGATCCACCCGAACACCGTCTTCTGGGCTTCTGGCAGTCCCTCGTCGACCATGTGGAAGCCCGGGTAGACGTCCGCGCCCAGGATCAATGAAACAGTGGCTGGCCGGCCATCCGCGAGCGGTAGCTCCTGAAATTTCTGGACGACGCTCTCACTGAGCGCACGGATGGGGGTGCGGATGCGCACGTTCGGCTCGATCTTGAGGACCACCTCCAGCTTGATGGCCTCGTCGACCTTCGAACGAATCGTCGCCGTGCATATGCTCTCATCGCCCACGTTTGTTGTCGGCAAACGAAACGCGGCGGCCAGGGATGCATCGATGGAGCTTGTCGGGGTGCACGGATCGATGAGTGCGGCGGTGCCGACTGCCACAGCAGTCGGGCGGACATTGACGCTATGACGCTGGAGAACTGCGGCGAGCGACGGAGCTGGTGTCGAGGATGCTGAGCGCGGTGGAGGGGCAGGCGTTTGGCGAGTTGGCGGATCTTGCCGGCGCGAACGCTGCGGAGAAGCGGGCTGTTGCTTGGAGCGGGACCTTTGTTTGGAACCGGACTTTTTCCGGGAAACAAGGTCGTGCATGTGCAGCAGCGTGTGATGGTTCCGGTTGCACGTTCTGCACCGGTCACCGCTCTGACAGCTCCCCGTGGAGTGCTCGTGTGCGAGACAGTTCGCGCAGTACTTGTTAATGAGAACTGCCCGCAGCCGCTTCTCTGCGCTCAGCTTTAGGAACCTCTGACACTTCCGAAGAGGATTGATTCCGCGGCAGACTCGGCATCGGTAGGACTGAGTACCTCTAGTACGTCTGCTGTCCAAAGCCTGAGCGCTACGAGGACGGGGAGCCATTTTCCTGTTTAGAGTGTGGATAAGGAAAAAACAAACAGGGCTGATTAACAATGACGTGGATAATGGCTACGGACTAAGGTGTGTAAGAAACGCGGCTCGTTACGAGGTAATTTTGGGCGGCTCTCTTGGAAGAAGAACCACCTTGGTCACTGGACGTTTGACAATGCCGCGTGTCGTACGAATGTCGACTACGCGGACATTGTCATCGGCTCCCGGAAAAACGGAGTCTATTCTTCCGAGTCATCCTTAATGACGACCAGATCGCCAACACGCAGATTTTCTGTAGGGACTTGCCACTTGTTGCGCTTGTGGAGCTCCTTAAGGTACTCATCCTTCCATCGAGTGCGGAATTGTTGATGGAGAGACTTTAAGTGCTGCCACCGGTTCAGAATGGACTTGGATTCGCCCTTTACTTCAGGTTCCACTATGGATAGAAAAGGTCTACCAACAAGAAAGTGCCCTGGTGTCAACGCTAAGAGATCAGTTGGATCCTCGGACATGAAAGATAGCGGTCTGGAATTGAGACAAGCTTCGATTCTCGCTAGGAGAGTGGACAGCTCTTCAAAGGTGTACTTCCGTACTTGTAAAACAAGGTCTTGAAGCTCTTGACACCAGCTTCCCATAGGCCTCCCATATGGGGTGCCCCAGGAGGAATGAATTGCCAGGTGAGCTGCTGCTGATGACTATACGCATCGGTCACAGACTCCTTAACGGCTTGCAGGAAGTCTCGGGAAAGCACGGTGGAGGCGCCGACGAAAGTCTTTCCATTGTCGGACTGGACTTGGCGAGGACACCCTCTTCTAGAGACGAAACGAGCGAAAGCGGCAAGAAACTTATCAGTCGTTAAGTCGGATGTAGGCTCTAGATGGATGGCCTTTGTAAAAAAACAAACGAAAACCAACACATACCCTTTCGAAATGAGACAAGCTCTTCCGGTATACATTTTTATGTCAAACGGGCCGGCGTAGTCCATCCCTGTGTACGTGAACGGACGGGAAAAAGACACTCGCTCTTTCGGAAAACTTCCCATCATCTGGACTAGCAATCTCTTTTTGTGGATAACGCAGACCTTGCAGCAGTTAACCAATGCCTTCACCAAGTTCTTTATTCTCGGAACCCAGTATCTGGACCGAGTGAGACGCACCACTAACTGGTTGCCACCATGTAATGTAATGAGATGCGTGAATTTGACCAGAAGCCGCGAGAGTGCACATTCGTACGGCAGGATTATCGGATGTCGTTCATCATACCGCAAACTGTCGGAGGCCGTTACGCGGCCGCATGCCCTGATTAGCCCTTTCTTATCTAGAAAGGGGTTCAGGGAGAGAATCGAACTCGCCGCGGGCACAGGACGCTTCTGACTCAAGCTGCGGTATTCTTCAGGAAAATACCTGCGCTGAGTGCAAATTGTCATGAGTTCTTCCGCGGCGGCAACGTCCTGGGCCTCTAGACGGACCCCGGAAGGCGGTGATTGTCTTCGACAACGTTGGGCAAATCGATGGACATACGCGAGGACCCGCAAAGCTCTATCTAACTTGGAAAAGCGATCTAGAAAATCTTCTGACGGCATAGACGCCACATGGACTTTAACGGCACGCTTTTCGATCTCAGTCACCGGCAGGTCGGTTCCCTGGCTGGGCCAATGATCGCGTGGACGTTGCAGCCTAGTGGGTCCATGCCACCAAAGCGGGTTATCCACCAGCTCTTGAAGGGGAACTCCTCGACTAGCCAAATCAGCTGGATTATGTTCGGATTGAACGTGCGACCAATTGGCCGCCTCAGTGGACTCGGTGATCTTCGTCACCCTGTTGGCAACGAACGTAGTCCAATGGCACGCTGGTTTGGCTAACCATGCTAGCACAATCGTGGAATCGGTCCAACAATGGAATTTTGAGGTCAGCCTCGGCATATTAGGAAAAATGGCTTCGGACATCTCGGGCAAAAGGAGAGCCCCACATAACTCCAGCCAGGGAAGGGACACCGTTTTGACTGGCGCCACACGCGTCTTGGCCGTGAGCAAGTGCACCATCGTCTTATGGCCCACTTCTACGCGCACATAGATCGCAGCACCGTATGCCTTTTGCGAGGCGTCACAGAATCCGTGATGCTCTACGCGGAACTCTGGACGGAAGGAAACCCATCTGGGTATTCTGACCTGGTCTAGGACCGAATAGCTCTGGAGAAAGCTGTTCCACCTTTGGCACAGCTCAATTGGAAGTTTATCGTCCCAGCCTAGATCCTGAAGCCAAATCTCTTGCATAAAGATTTTGGCACACACAACAAATGGAGCGAGCCAGCCTGCTGGATCAAACAGCTTGGCAATTTGGGAAAGGACTTGGCGTATCGTGTGGGAGATTTCCGTTGCTAAATCTGGTGGGACGAAAAAGAACTCATCGGACGTCGCCTTCCATCGTACGCCGAGAGTTTTGGCTGTGCTCTCAGTGTCGATCTCGAGGAAGTCGGTTGTCAGAAGATGATCGCTTTGGATATGAGCTAATATTTCTTTGTTGTTGGAGGTCCATTTCCTCAATGGAAACCCCGCGGAATCTACATCACTTTGTAGCTCGCGAACAATGAACTTAGCGTCCTCGGCGGAGTCAGCTCCCGAAAGGACATCATATACATACATATGATTTCGAATGACGTTGCTCGCTCTTGGATGGCTGAGCTGCACGTCAGTTGTCAGCGTTTGCAGGACTCGAATGGCCAGGAATGGCGCGCAATTGACTCCAAAAGTTACCGTCTGTAATTCGAAATCTCGAATGTGCCCCTCGCTGTTGCGGAATAAGATGCGCTGGAACGGGGAATGCTTCGGATCACCCATATCTGCCGATACATTTTCTCGATATCGGCACTGTAGACGTATCGGAAGTATCGCCACTTCAGGATCTGGATAGTTAGATCGGTCTGTAAGACTGGGCCAGCATGAAGGATATCATTTAAACTGACCCCATTCTCTGAAGGGCTGGAGGCATTGAAAACCACACGTAACTTAGTGGTTGTAGTTTCCGGCTTGAGCACGGCATGATGCGGAAGGTAATAACTGGCAGAATTATGGGTAGGACGGACTTCTTTCATGTGATTGAGGTCGAGATATTCTTGAATCACGGAGTCGTATTTGGCTTTCAGCTGACAGTCCCTCTTTAGGCGTTGCTCGGTTCTTAGGAACTGCGACAACGCGGAGGATCTGGAGTGACCGAGGGCGGATTTTACGTTCTGAGGATCACGAAACGGAAGACTTACGACATACCTGCCGTTATCGTCTCTCGTAGTCGTTCGGAGAAAATTTTCCTCACATGTCAAATCCGAAGATTTTGTCACTTTTACTGGCAGATCCTCCACCTCCCAAAATTTGGCGAGAAGCCTATCCAGGGACGTGTCAACTGTGTGGGAGATTCGTGTGGAAAAAACGGAAATCTGATTTTCCCTTGGAGCAGGAACGGGACCTGTTAGAATCCACCCGAAAATGGTTTCTTGACCGAGGAGAGAGCCACAAATGTTCGGCCGGGTGCCGCTTAGGAGAATTGATGGCAGTATGTCGGCCCCGACCAGAATATCTATCTGTGCGCTCTCGTAGAACTTTGAATCCGCTAGTGACAGTTCGGGAAGATCCCGTAGAAACTGTTGCGGAATCGGACAAGATGGAAGGTTTCCAGCTAATTGAGGAAGAACATAGGCCGTCGTGTTTATTTGCAAGCCAGGCCTGGTCGGAGAACGGATGGTAAACTGACAGAGCTTTTTGGATTCAGCGGATACTGTCTGGTTTAAGCCTGATACTTGGGCTCGGATTACCTGGTGAGGCAACTTAATTAGTTTGAACAGCCGCTCAGAAATAAAGGTTGCCTCTGATCCTGAATCTATCAAGGCACGAGCTTTAAAATTCGACCCCAGGTGACATATGTCAATTATGGCGGTGCCCAGCAAGACGTATCTATACCCCGTCGCGAAGTAATTTTGGACTGTAGAGTCCGTGGACCGGGAAGCGGTGGCAACTGGTGTACTTGGTCTTGATCTGGGTCTTGGGGCGGGATTCGAAGGCGATTGGGAGGAGTTGCCTCTGTGTAGTAAGGTGTGATGGCGGCCGCGGCACGTAAAGCAACTATGAGTGCTTTCACAATCACGCAGCTGATGACCTCGTGCGAAGCAGTTTAGACACAGCTGCTTCCTCTTTATGTATGCCGAACGCTCGTCGACCGTCAACTGGAGGAACCGTGCACATGTGCGGACAGGATGGTTTTCCTTCTTACAAAGGTCACATCCTTTTGGCTTGGGTGCTACCCTTGTCTCGTAAGAAATTATTCTTCAAGGCACTGCTGTGGGGGCGGATGTTTTTGGCAGAGATTGACTCGAGCCTGACGGCCGTACGTCGTCTATGGCTCCTAGACACATGGCACATTGAATTTTCAATTGGCTATTTACTAACAACCGCTTGATTTCGAAACGCTCAGTTAGGTTAGCCCAAGCTGAGCGGCGTGTGTGCATCGCCGCTTGTTTTGGCATTTAGGTGAAACAATTTTTCGACTGGCGTCAGCCTTGAATTGTTTATATAAATGCCCTAAAGGTCGGCCACCGCAGATAATCTCCGGTGAAAACCTCGGTATCGCACGGAGGCAGCCGACATCCAGAGGGAATGTAAGTCTGGGTAGGAACAGCTTGAACTTGGGGAGCCTGGGCTATCATATCCGCGATCTGAGCCCCACATCTCTCGTAAACGGAATAGCAGTAGCCGTATTTAGCCTTGAGAACTGGCACACTATCAGCTGCACTGTCTCCGGCTTCTGCTATGCACCCGGTGCATTCATCGTATTCTGCCTTGATGCGATCCCATAACGCGCGTATTTCTTCGCGGCGGATGTTCAGCATGGACAGAGTAGGAGGGATCGGCGAAGGAGTGTTTGCTCTGGATTCAAACTCACTCAGCCGATCTGAGAACTCAGTAAATTTGCTTAGAGCGATTTGGGAAGGTGTTAGTGCCATTTTGACGTTTTCACGGGTGACCCTTTTTCGGGGCGACGAGGTCTTGTCGGTTAGTTCGGGTGTGGGCCGATCTACGGATATGCCTGGGACTACGGCAGGTGGAATAGACAACTTGTTGTTATCACTTCCAACGGACATTTAAAAGAAATGACCTTTTTTTTGGTCGGATAAATAGGAAACCTGGCCCACTTGTTGAACAGTGGAACGAGGTGTCGACAAGAAAAAGTAGTGGATCGGAGAAATAGAAATTGGAAGCAAGTACCGACCTGGTTACTTTGCGGAACTAAACCCAATGATACGGATTAGGAACGGTGAGTAAGGAGTTCGAATATCACCCGTTGAGAAGTAATACTGTAATATTTAATATATATATGTATATTTTGGTATATGTATTATGGTTGGGATCAAGTTTGGTATATTTTTGCTGGTATTTTTTTGCGTTTGGATAAATTGAGGGGGTAAAAAAAAATCCAACTATGTGTATATATATAGTCCCCGGTGGAGTAATTGTAATATTTTCGCCTTTATTTAAAAAAATACCAAAATTTGTTGGCCGGAGGATGCGATCGGTTGATTATTTTATATTGGAGTATTGCTTTAATTTGATTTAATATTCCGAGTGAAAAATACTAAAAATATACCAAAAAATTGGTGGACGGAGGATGCTATGCATGCAGTGGAGTGCTGGTATTTTTCTCGCTTAAATAAAATAAATTTTACGGAGTAAATACCAAATACCGCAAGAAATACTAAAAAGTTTGATGGTAAATAAAACACAATGACCAAAAAATTTTCACGTCGGTTGGTGTAATTTTATTTTTATTATTTTTGACCGGATGGCCGACGGAAAACTTTAATTAGTCGGAACGGGATGGTGGAGTTAAAAATTATATGTGACTGTATGTAGATATGTGTATATATGTAGATATTTGTATGTATTTAGATATTTGTATGGATGTAGATATTTGTATGTATGTAGATATTTGTATATATGTAGATATTTGTATAGATGTAGATATTTATATGTATGTAGATATTTGCATGTATGTAATTTTCGCCGGTTTTGCTGCTGGTGCGGTTTGCTGCTGGTGTGGCGAAAGCTGTAGCGGAGAAACCACTCGAAACGCGTATTTGCCCCTTGATCGAAAAGAATGTACGCACAAAAGTTAACTTGGAAAGTGGGCGAAGGTACGACCGCGGTTTATTTCAGTTGAACTCCAGAATCGAACTAACTAAGTCTAAGCTCCGCTCTGCGCTCCAAAGCGCAGCGGAGACTTCATGGAGGAAGCTAGGAACAGCGCAGGAGAGCGGGAGCGCGAGAGAGCGGGAGAGCGGGAGAACGGTAGAGCGGTGCAACTGGATAGCGGGGCCAGTCCAGATTCGCCGGACAGTGGGCCTGAACATTCCGCCCCCCTTGCAATCGCTAGCGTTGCAAAAAATAAAGGAGACGGAACTTCGGCCAGTCGCCTACGCCTCAAGCCTGCGTACAGGCGCCGGAGAGGATCCACCCGAACACCGTCTTCTGGGCTACTGGCAGTCCCTCGTCGACTATGTGGAAGCCCGGCTGTATCACCTTCGGGTAGACGTCCGCGCCCAGGATCAATGAAATAGTGGCTGGCCGGGGGAAACGCTCATCCGCGAGCGGTAGCGCACGGATGGGAGTGCGGATGCGCACGTTCGCCTCCATCTTGAGGACCACCTCCAACGAATCGTCGCCGTGCATATGCTCTCATCGCCCACGTTTGTTGTCGGCAAACGAAACGCGGTGGCCAGGGATGCATCGATGGATCTTGTCGGGGTGCACGGATCGATGAGTGCGGCGGTGTCGAACGTCTTCTCTCCGGTCTCGACGATCACCACAGCAGTCGGGAGGACATTGACGCTATGACGCTGGAGAAGTGCGGCGAGCGACGGAGCTGTTGTCGAGGATGCTGAGCGCGGTGGAGGGGCAGGCGTTTGGCGAGTTGGCGGATCTTGCCGGCTCGAACGCTGCGGAGAAGCGGGCTTTTGCTTGGAGCCGGACTTTTTCCGGGAAACAAGGTCGTGCATGTGCAGCAGCGTGTGATGGTTCCGGTTGCACGTTCTGCACCGGTCACCGCTACGACAGCTCCCAGTGGAGTGCTCGTGTGCGAGACAGTTCGCGCAGTACTTGTTTATAAGAACTGCCCGCAGCCACTTCTCTGCGCTCAGCTTTAAAAACCTCTGACACTTCTGAAGAGGATTGATTCCGCGGCAGACTCGGCATCGGTAGGACTGAGTACCTCTAGTACGTCTGCTGTCCAAAGCCTGAGCGCTACGAGGACGGGGAGCCATTTTCCTGTTTAGAGTGTGGATAAGGAAAAAACAAACAGGGCTGATTAACATGACGTGGATAATGGCTACGGACTAAGGTGTGTAAGAAACGCGGCTCGTTACGAGGTAATTTTGGGCGGCTCTCTTGGAAGAAGAACCACCTTGGTCACTGGACGTTTGACAACGCCGCGTGTCGTACGAATGTCGACTACGCGGACATGGTCATCGGCTCCCGGAAAAACGGAGTCTATTCTTCCGAGTCATCCTTAATGACGACCAGATCGCCAACACGCAGATTTTCTGTAGGGACTGGCCACTTGTTGCGCTTGTGGAGCTCCTTAAGGTACTCATCCTTCCATCGAGTGCGAAATTGTTGATGGAGAGACTTTAAGTGCTGCCACCGGTTCAGAATGGACTTGGATTCGTCCTTTACTTCAGGTTCCACTATGGATAGAAAAGGTCCACCAACAAGAAAGTGCCCTGGTGTCAACGCTAAGAGATCAGTTGGATCCTCGGACATGGGAGATAGCGGTCTGGAATTCAGACAAGCTTCGATTCTCGCTAGGAGAGTGGACAGCTCTTCAAAGGTGTACTTCCGTACTTGTAAAACAAGGTCTTGAAGCTCTTGAAACCAGCTTCCCATAGGCCTCCCATATGGGGTGCCCCAGGAGGAATGAATTGCCAGGTGAGCTGCTGCTGATGACTATACGCATCGGTCACAGACTCCTTAACGGCTTGCAGGAAGTCTCGGGAAAGCACGGTGGAGGCGCCGACGAAAGTCTTTCCATTGTCGGACTGGACTTGGCGAGGACACCCTCTTCTAGAGACGAAACGAGCGAAAGCGGCAAGAAACTTATCAGTCGTTAAGTCGGATGTAGGCTCTAGATGGATGGCCTTTGTAAAAAAACAAACGAAAACCAACACATACCCTTTCGTAATGAGACAAGCTCTTCCGGTATAATTTTTTATGTCAAACGGGCCGGCGTAGTCCATCCCTGTGTACGTGAACGGACGGGAAAAAGACACTCGCTCTTTCGGAAAACTTCCTATCATCTGGCCTTGCAATCTCTTTTTGTGGATAACGCAGACCTTGCAGCAGTTAACCAATGCCTTCACCAAGTTCTTTATTCTCGGAACCCAGTATCTGGACCGAGTGAGACGCACCACTAACTGGTTGCCACCATGTAACGTAATGAGATGCGTGAATTTGACCAGAAGCCGCGAGAGTGCACATTCGTACGGCAGGATTATCGGATGTCGTTCATCATACCGCAAACTGTCGGAGGCCGTTACGCGGCCGCATGCCCTGATTCGCCCTTTCTTATCTAGAAAGGGGTTCAGGGAGAGAATCGAACTCGCCGCGGGCACAGGACGCTTCTGACTCAAGCAGCGGTATTCTTCAGGAAAATACCTGCGCTGAGTGTAAATTGTTATGAGTTCTTCCGCGGCGGCAACGTCCTGGGCCTCTAGACGGACCCCGGAAGGCGGTGATTGTCTTCGACATCGTTGGACAAATCGATGGACATATGCGAGGACCCGCAAAGCTCTATCTAACTTGGAAAAGCGATCTAGGAAATCTTCTGACGGCATAGACGCCACATGGACTTTAACGGCACGCTTTTCGATCTCAGTCACCGGCAGGTCGGTTCCCTGGCTGGGCCAATGATCGCGTGGACGTTGCAGCCAAGTGGGTCCATGCCACCAAAGCGGGTTATCCACCAGCTCTTGAAGGGGAACTCCTCGACTAGCCAAATCAGCTGGATTATGTTCGGATTGAACGTGCGACCGCTTGGCCGCCTCAGTAGACTCGGTGATCTTCGTCACCCTGTTGGCAACGAACGTAGTCCAATGGCACGCTGGTTTGGCCAACCATGCTAGCACAATCGTGGAATCGGTCCAACAATGGAATTTTGAGGTAAGCCTCGGCATATTAGGAAGAATGGCTTCGGACATCTCGGACAAAAGGAGAGCCCCACATAACTCCAGCCAGGGAAGGGACACCGTTTTGACTGGCGCCACACGCGTCTTGGCCGTGAGCAAGTGCACCATCGTCTTATGGCCCACTTCTACGCGCACATAGATCGCAGCACCGTATGCCTTTTGCGAGGCGTCACAGAATCCGTGATGCTCTACGCGGAACTCTGGACGGAAGAAAACCCATCTGGGTATTCTGACCTGGTCTAGGACCGAATAGCTCTGGAGAAAGCTGTTCCACCTTTGGCACAGATCAATTGGAAGATTATCGTCCCAGCCTAGATCCTGAAGCCAAATCTCTTGCATAAAGATTTTGGCACACACAACAAATGGAGCGAGCCAGCCTGCTGGATCAAACAGCTTGGCAATTTGGGAAAGGACTTGGCGTATCGTGTGGGAGATTTCCGTTGCTAAATCTGGTGGGACGAAAAAGAACTCATCGAACGTCGCCTTCCATCGTACGCCGAGAGTTTTGGCTGTGCTCTCAGTGTCGATCTCGAGGAAGTCGGTTGTCAGAAGATGATCGCTTTGGATATGAGCTAATATTTCTTTGTTGTTGGAGGTCCATTTCCTCAATGGAAACCCCGCGGAATCTACATCACTTTGTAGCTCGCGAACAATGAACTTAGCGTCCTCGGCGGAGTCAGCTCCCGAAAGGACATCATATACATACATATGATTTCGAATGACGTTGCTCGCTCTTGGATGGCTGAGCTGCACGTCAGTTGTCAGCGTTTGCAGGACTCGAATGGCCAGGAATGGCGCGCAATTGACTCCAAAAGTTACCGTCTGTAATTCGAAATCTCGAATGTGCCCCTCGCTGTTGCGGAATAAGATGCGCTGGAACGGGGAATGCTTCGGATCACCCATATCTGCCGATACATTTTCTCGATATCGGCACTGTAGACGTATCGGAAGTATCGCCACTTCAGGATCTGGATAGTTAGATCGGTCTGTAAGACTGGGCCAGCATGAAGGATATCATTTAAACTGACCCCATTCTCTGAAGGGCTGGAGGCATTGAAAACCACACGTAACTTAGTGGTTGTAGTTTCCGGCTTGAGCACGGCATGATGCGGAAGGTAATAACTGGCAGAATTATGGGTAGGACGGACTTCTTTCATGTGATTGAGGTCGAGATATTCTTGAATCACGGAGTCGTATTTGGCTTTCAGCTGACAGTCCCTCTTTAGGCGTTGCTCGGTTCTTAGGAACTGCGACAACGCGGAGGATCTGGAGTGACCGAGGGCGGATTTTACGTTCTGAGGATCACGAAACGGAAGACTTACGACATACCTGCCGTTATCGTCTCTCGTAGTCGTTCGGAGAAAATTTTCCTCACATGTCAAATCCGAAGATTTTGTCACTTTTACTGGCAGATCCTCCACCTCCCAAAATTTGGCGAGAAGCCTATCCAGGGACGTGTCAACTGTGTGGGAGATTCGTGTGGAAAAAACGGAAATCTGATTTTCCCTTGGAGCAGGAACGGGACCTGTTAGAATCCACCCGAAAATGGTTTCTTGACCGAGGAGAGAGCCACAAATGTTCGGCCGGGTGCCGCTTAGGAGAATTGATGGCAGTATGTCGGCCCCGACCAGAATATCTATCTGTGCGCTCTCGTAGAACTTTGAATCCGCTAGTGACAGTTCGGGAAGATCCCGTAGAAACTGTTGCGGAATCGGACAAGATGGAAGGTTTCCAGCTAATTGAGGAAGAACATAGGCCGTCGTGTTTATTTGCAAGCCAGGCCTGGTCGGAGAACGGATGGTAAACTGACAGAGCTTTTTTGATTCAGCGGATACTGTCTGGTTTAAGCCTGATACTTGGGCTCAGATTACCTGATGAGGCAACTTAATTAGTTTGAAAAGCCGCTCAGAAATAAAGGTTGCCTCTGATCCTGAATCTATCAAGGCACGAGCTTTAAAATTCGACCCCAGGTGACATATGTCAATTATGGCGGTGCCCAGCAAGACGGATCTATACCCCGCCGCGAAGTAATTTTGGACTGTAGAGTCCATGGACCGGGAAGCGGTGGCAACTGGTGTACTTGGTCTTGATCTGGGTCTTGGGGCGGGATTCGAAGGCGATTGGGAGGAGTTGCCTCTGTGTAGTAAGGTGTGATGGCGGCCGAGGTCTTGGCGGTTAGTTCGGGTGTGGGCGGATCTACGGATATGCCTGGGACTACGGCAGGTGGAATTGACAACTTGTTGTTATCACTTCCAGCGGACATTTAAAGAGAAATGACCTTTTTTTTTGGGTCAGAATCTGCTCGCCTTTGTTTATGTCGGATAAATAGGAAACCTGGCCCACTTGTTGAACAGTGAAACGAGGTGTCGACAAGAAAAAGTAGTGGATCGGAGAAATAGAAATTGGAAGCAAGTACCGACCTGGTTACTTTGCGGAATTAAACTCAATAATACGGATTCGGAACGGTGAGTGATGAGTTCGTATATCACCCGTGGAGAAATAATACTATAATATTTAACCTTTTTGGTATATGTATATTGTAATTGGGAACAAGTTTGATATATATTTTTTTTATTTTTTTGGTGCTGGTATTTTTTGCGTTTGAAATAATGTGATTGGGAAAAATACCAAATATGTGTTAATCTGTAGTCCCCGGTGAAGTAATTGTAATATTTCGCCTTTATTTAAACTTCTAGATAAAGAAAAAAATACCAAATTATGCCAATAAGTTGTTGGCTGGAGGATGCGATCGGTTGATTATTTAATATTGGAGTATTGCTTTAATTTGATTTAATATTCCGACGGAAAAATACTAAAAATATACAAAAAAATTGGTGGACGGAGGGTGCTATGCATGCGGTGGAGTGCTGGTATTTTTCTCGTTTAAATAAAATAAATTTTACGGAGTAAATACCAAATACCGAAAAAAATACTAAAAAGTTTGATGGTAAATAAAACACGATGACCAAAAAATTTTCACGTCGGTTGGTGTAATTTTATATTTTATTATTTTTGACAGGGTGGCCGACGGAAAACTTTAATTAGTCGGAACGGGATGGTGGAGTTAAAAATTATATGTGACTGTGTGTAGATATTTGTATGTATGTAGATATTTGTATGGATGTAGATATTTATATGTATGTAGATATTTGTAAGTATGTAGATATTTGTATGGATGTAGATATTTATATGTATGTAGATATTTGTATGTATGTAGACATTTGTATGTATGTAATTTTCGCCGGTTTTAAATTTATTAAATAATCATTGCCGGCGGGGTATGTGTTGTTGTGGAAGTTTTCGATTTATTGTGTGTGGACTGTATTTGGAAAAACGAAAAAATATGTGCAAGTATTTTAGCGGCTGCGGATATACAGTGAGAAAAATCTTGAAAAGTTTTGGGGGCCTGAATTGGCAGAACACTAGAAATTTAATAATTCTCACTGTATACTTGGCTTATATTTGCACAATATTTTTTCTAAGCTTGGAATTTTTTCTTGATTTTGTATATGTGTATGTAAGTATGGATGAGCGTCCAAATGCAATTAAGATAAGGAAGAACGCTATAGTCGATTACCTCGACTATCAGATACCCGTTACTCAGCTAAACGCCACCTACCGGCGGTATACAGATTTAATCGTTATGGGCGTTAGAGTGGGCGTGGAAAATTTTTTGGATCAATCGATAGGTATTGACGAGACCAATACATTACAGTTAAAATTTTTTATCTAGCATGAAAATTGTGGGCGTCACAGGTTTTCGCCGTTTGTAGACGTTAAAGTGGGAGTGGCAAACTTTTTTTTTGGTCAATCGATAGGTATTGATGAGAACAATACATTTCAGTTAAAATTTTTATTCTAGCATCAAAACTGTAGGAGCCACAGTTTTGGGCGGTTTGTGGGCGTTAGAGTGGGCGTGGCACTCTACTGAAACAAACTTGCGCTGCGCAGGAATCTCAGGAATCTGCGTGCTTAATCCCAGTATTTTAACTCTCATAGTTTCCGAGATCTCAGCGTTCATCCGGACAGGCAGACGGACAGACGGACATGATCCTGAGAATATATATACTTTATGGGGTCGGAAACGCTTTTTTCTGCCTGTTACATACTTTCCGACGAATCTAGTATACCCTTTTACTCTACGAGTAACGGAAGTCGGAAAAAAATTGGCATATAAATTGGAATATCGAAGAAAAAAATGGCGAGGTAATTTATTAATTGCCGTTGTCGGATTTAATCGGACTAGGATTTTGGACAAATCGTACAAAAAGTCAAACGAATTATATTTTCGAGTGGCTGACTGCAGACCGGCAATTAATAAGACGAAAAGCTTTACTTATCTTATCGGCTCGAATGGATCAAAATGTTCGCCGGGGGGTAGCGGGGTACCGTGGTGGCGCTGATGGAATGGCGTGGGAGGCGACGGCGGTAAACTGGCGGCGTCGGCGGGCTGCTGCGCTGGACTTCGGCGGTTTGCTGCTGGTGCTGCGGAAGCTGTAGGGGAGAAACCACTCGAACGCGTATTGCCCCTTAATCGAAAAGAAGAACTCGAGAAAAAGTGAACTTTGAAAGTAGGCGGGGGTGCGACCGCGGTTTATTTCAGTTGAACTCCAAAATCGAACTAATTTAGTCTAAGCTCCGCTCTGCGCTCCAAAGCGCAGCGGAGACTTCATGGAGGGAACTAGGAACAGCGCAGGAGAGCGGGAGCGCGAGAGAGCGGGAGAGCGGTAGAGCGGTGCAGCTGGATAGCGGGGCCAGTCCAGATTCGCCGGACAGTGGGCCTGAACAACCTCCTTACCCCAATTTGGGGTTAACATATGAGTCCCAACTCCGGAATGCGATTGGTAGGTTTACACCACATTTAATAAATCGTACATCTTAATTTTTGCAAAATCGCTCGGAGTTACATGGGGAGTTTATCACCACCTATAGCGGGGAACTGGTTCAGCGAGCGCGACTGAAGAGCGATCTCTGATTGCTAAGCTCGGCCTCTTCCGTTTTGACTTTTCGACGAGAGTGGTCGTGTGTCCGAGCATCCCTCCGGCACGCCACAACCGACACGCACGTGACAAGACACGCGCTGATCCGCCGGGGACTCAAGTCACCTTTGCGTCTCCGAACCCGCGCCTGACGCCGCACCTTTTCGTTTAGTGTTTATGCTCTTGTCGATCTGTGCAACACCGACCAGCGCACCAAAAAGCACGTTCCTTGGCCCCGACTGAAGTTTTTACCCCGGCCAGAGAACTACGTGATAAGGTGAGCATACTGATTCATACTAAAATCAAGATTCAGATTATCATATGGATATGACTCAGAATTCAAGTGAACTTTCAAGTTTGATAAGTTATTTGTGATAAGTTCTCCCTTTAGTGTAAATCCAACTATGGGTAATCTTGGTTTTTCGCGGTTAGCCGACAATTTCACATTCCAGCTGTGTTGACCTCCTTACCCCAATTTGGGGTTAACATATGAGTCCCAACTCCGGAATGCGATTAGTAGGTTTACACCACTTTTAATAAATCGTACATCTTAATTTTTGCAAAGTCGCTCAGAGTTACATGGGGAGTTTTCCACGTTATATTTCTGGTTTCATTTCTGGTTTGTTTCAATACATCACCAAGATTCTTAGTAAGCATCAACACTAGTTCGTGCTTACAATTTAACAAAACTTGTTGTTGTAGTCATACCGTCAAATCGTGTTTTATCAATCTCACATCCATTTATTTCGTACTTAATTTCATCCAAAAAGTAAGCCATACAATTATTTTTAAAAAAAGTGGTTGTAGGTCGATTTGGTGAATCTTTTCTAATAAGTCCTTGAAATTTAAGGTAACTTTCGTGGGGCAGCACGTACAAGTCTTCATTTTCTATAGTAATTCGAATTTCATCGTTTGGTTTAAATGTTTGATTATATGATGAACAAGTATGAAACTCTTTCTTCGAAATACTCTCATCTGAGTAAACCTTTTCTCATGGTTTTCCTTTCCACCTTTTATATTATACTCGAAGCTTCAATCCTAATGACTTTAAAAATAGATTATTTGTCAAAGTAAGTGAGCTTTTTTTTTACTGTTGATCCTCTTTCTATAGCTTAACAATTAGTAATGCTTGGCTGAGGACTTAAGCTACGTCTTACGTCTTACGCGGATTCTAGGACAATTAGCATATTAATGGCCCCCGCCCCCTCCCCACCTCATTAACGTATGCGGGTTCTGGGACAATTTGCATAATCCAATAAATTAACTGATTTTAATGGGCTTTGAAGTCATAAAAATGTCACGATCATGTCTATAAAGAGTAAAATTAATTGCCCCCATGGCCCCCACATCCCCATGTGACAATATTGATCATGTATCCTTCCCCTCATTATGTGCAATTAATAGTCAGGTGAGAAAGGTGCACGTGAGAAAGGTCGCACACCCATAGTATCCAAAGGTTGATATCTCAGAGGAGATTGCCCCCATCGCCCCCACATCCCCATGTGACAATATTGATCATGTATCCTTCCTCTCATTATGTGCAATTAATAGTCAGGTGAGAAAGGTGCACGTGAGAAAGGTCGCACAACCATAGTATCCAAAGGTTGTTATCTTAGAGGAACATATCCGATCATGTTGGGGAAAGGTGTGATCACGTACCCTTTTGCCTCATTATCACAGGTGTTGCTGTGCACGTGTGAAAGGTCGCACACCCAAGTGTTCAAAGATGATTGCCTCAGAGGGACATGTCCGATCATGTTGGGGAATAATGTTTCCTATGATTGTAAAAATAATTTAGAAATCAAAAGAAACCCAATAAAATAAATTTCACAAGTTAATGATTCTCAGATGTGGAATATTTTCAAATACACATTTTTGTTTCCGCCCCAGAACGTTTAACTGGTAAATTGTCTAGGATTCTCTCCTTTCCACAAATGGGTCATAAACATGTCATAAAAGGGATTCAAGCAAGACCACAATAAAAGGGGCACATCCACAAGCCTGAGGGCGCACGCTTATTGACAAGCGCAATAAAAGGGACACATGCACAAGTCATGGACCTCACGCCAACGACCTCATGGCTGACTGCTAGCTCTAATACGTTTCCATAATAGGGGTTGAAATCACGACCGCGCAACAACTCGCAAGTAGCCGACATATCTCAGTCAAGGAAATATTTTCCATTCTCCATACCTGTAATTTTAACTCGAAATAAAAAGTCAGAAGTTTATTTTGTAGCATAATAATACATTTATTCATTTATTTTGTTATTTATTGTACATAGAAATTAATTTTCTGCTTTGACTCCGGCGATTTGCATGCGTGCAAGCGCAAGTTTCCGACGTCATTTTTGGATTACAAGATCATGTTTATGTTTAGAAGGTATTGAAAATGCTGACCAATTATCTGTCCTTTAAATTGTTCAATAAATTGGTAAATTTCCTCATGAAATTTCATTTAGTTAATTTTGTTTTCTTGTAGGTCTTTACACATCTAGTCTCAACTTTAAAATGATGTATAAAAATTATTTTATTGTTTTGGAGCTACTTTAAAAAATGTCAAAATAATGTATGCATTGTTAAGAGCACATACCCGGCCCATAACGTGTGTTTCACAATAGGGAAACCGGTTTCCTTTAAACCTGTTTAATGACGGACAGCCCATTTCCTCGATATTAATGAGGTGTCGACTCCCAAAAAACGTCTGTAGATATCGTTTGTTTTCCACACCTTTACAAATAATTTGTTTTCCGCTTTCCGAAAAAGTACCTTTCAACATTTTTCTAATGTTGAACAACTCGTTGTACTAGTCCGTTTAATGGGTTATATTCAACTAAACGGACATATGTGAGGAGACAGTAAGCTTGGGTGTTTTCATGACTTGGTGTCTTCAGTTCTATTGAAATTCTCACATCAATAGGACCAGTTTTCACTGATTCGTTTTGATATGAAAGATCAACCACAATAACACGGGCCTTCAATTTAATTTCATTTGGGGCCAATAATGCTTGTGATTCACGATTATAGTAACTAGATTGAAATCTTGTATATATATCATATAGGTGAGCATACTGATTCTTACTAAAATCAACATTCAGATTATCATATGGATATGACTCAGAATTCAAGTGAACTTTCAAGCATGATAAGTTATTTGTGATAAGTTCTCCATTTAATGTAAATCCAATTATGGCAAATCTTGGCTTTTCTCGGTTAGCCGACAATTTCACATTCCAGCTGTGTTGACTTCCATACCGCAATTTGGGGTTAACATATGAATCCCAACTCCAGAATGCGATTGGTAGGTTTACAACACTTTTAATAATATCGTACAACTTAGTTACATGGGGAATTTTCCAGGCTATATTCGTAATTTCCAACTTTAAAGTTTGTTCATTCTCTTCATTCTCCATCAGGATATTAATAGATTTTGACTTTGAAGATTATCCAGAGATATATAATTTTTTAGGGTTGTAGTCATACCGACAAATCGTGTTTTATCAATCTCATATCCATTTATTTCGTACTTAATTTCATCCAAAAAGTAAGCCATACAATTATTTAAAAAAAAAAAGTGGTAACATTATCAGTTGTAGGTCCATTCGGTGAATCTTTTCTAATAGTTCCTTGAAAATTAAGGTACCTTTCGTGAGGAAGCACTCACAAGTCTTGATTTTGAATAGTAATTCGAATTTCATCGTTTGGTTTAAATGTTTGATTATACGATGAATAAGTATGAAACTCTTACTCTCATCTGAGTAAACCTTTTCTCGAACACTTAAAATGAACGAAATCATTGTTTTCCTTTCCACCTTTTATATTATACTCGAAGCTTCAAGCCTAACGACTTTAAAAATAGTTTATTTTTCAAAGCAAGTGAGCTTCTTTTACTGTTGATCCTCTTTCTATAGCTTTACAATTAGTAATGCTTGGCTGAGGACTTAAGCTACGTCTTATATTATAAATAATCATTCTATTAACCGAATGTGCATGCGAATCGAAACGTTTTCATCACGTAAATTCACCAAATCACCGTTTTGATCAACTATGCGTATAGATAGTGTGCTTATTGCGTCACAGTTGATTGGTAAATAAATTAGGTTATGTGGTGTCACTGTCATTTTATACCCAGACGGAACATTAATGCCAAACTCATGTAATGTATGTTTCGGTGTATTATCTACACATAAACCGCTGGTTATATTACACTCTAAACGAATTGTATTAATTTTTAATATGTTCACGGTCTGATCTGATCGATAGGTTTTTGTAGGATGTGGTTTTAGTACTTTTTGATGGAAACCAAACAGTTGTCCAACCGATCTTTCTTTATTAAAGTAAACTGACTCTCGCATGGTAGTTATTTTAACTTGAAGTGTATTATTATTACTTTGAATTTTAAATGTATTTTCAAGGTTATAGTCGTGGCGGTAGATTTTTCTCGTTTTCAACGTTAATATTTCTAACTAAAATGTATTGTTTTTGTCGTATTAAACGCATCTTTCAATCTAATATACTTCATTCAATGAGAAATCTTTGATGATTAAACATCAATAAAATGAGGAAACGTTTTTAAAAAACACAAAAACCATTAGACATTATGAGTGCAATTAAAGTTGCACGTAAACCAATTCATCAATCAATGGGTTCTAAGAGAAATGCTAAAGTACCTCGTGTAATTAATGTACCCAAAATTGGAGGTTTTCTACCAATCGTGCCGATCCTGACAGCCCTCTGCGCTCTTGGTAGTTTAGCAGGTGGTAGTGCAGCAATTGCAAAAACAATTAACAATGCGAGAATGGCTAAAGAAGATATGGAGGAGAAAAAACGTCACAACAGGAAAATAGAAAGTGTTGCTTTAGGAAAAGGATTGTATCTGAAGCCCTATAAAAAGGGTTATGGCTTCTTTCTTAAGCCCTAAAGTAAGGGGAAAGAAATTAAGAAGCGAAAAAACTAATTTCTCTGCTACCCAATAGACCACTATCAAATATCGACATTATACATTTTGCTAAGAAATATATCCCACATTTTAGAGGGGTTTTTATGAGAGATCTACTCCCAAAAGCACCAAAAATTCGGGAGTGTGGTATACTAAACGTAGATAATTTACGATCAAGTGGTACACATTGGGTTGCATAGATTAAAAAAAAAAATAATATACATTATTTCGATAGTTTTGAAAATCTTTAGCCACCTAGAGAAGTTGTGAAATACTTGGGACATAGAACACAATAGAACTACGATAGAGTTCAAGACTTTGATACATACAACTGTGGACACCTGTGCCTCGCTTTTCTTCTTTCTTTCGTAGAAGATGTGGAGTCAAAACTGGTATATTTAAATGGTTAATTTACATTCGGGGGGTTGAAAATCAATGTATGGGTACGTGAATGTGTGATCTCTGTATAGTATAAAAAGTGGACCTGCAGGCGTTCAAATTCACAGTCTAAGTTCTTACTTCACATCGATCGTCATCTAGAGGACAAGAATTTTTGATCATTCTTAACAAAACACTATAACAGCTCATAACAGCTCAAAACAGCTGGTGACCAGCTCATAATAACTAGTAAATAACTAGTTAACAGCTACTACAACCATCATGTTCAGGAAAACCAGATGAACATTGTTATTAAAGAGTTCAATAAATTTCATAAAAAGACACTGCTATTGAAGACAAGGATGCCTGAAAATGTAGGATCGGCAGATCCTCAAGGCGAAGCGCAAAACAACAAAGGTTGGAGAATCTATTGCTCTCGAGTTGGAGGAGCACATTCTGTACATGCCGGAAAGGTACACCTCTCTTCAAGATGATATCATCAATGAAATGTTTGCTGGAAAATTTAAAATTCATAAAAGTAATGACAATTTGTAATTAGAAATAAGTCAGTAATCATTAAAAAGATTAAGATTAAGATCAAGGCGAAGCGCAAAACAACAAAGGTTGGAGAATCTATTGCTCTCGAGTTGGAGGAGCACATTCTGTACATGCCGGAAAGGTACACCTCTCTTCAAGATGATATCATCAATGAAATGTTTGCTGGAAAATTTAAAATTCATAAAAGTAATGACAATTTGTAATTAGAAATAAGTCAGTAATCATTAAAAAGATTAAGATTTTAGGAAAATAACAGTAAATATACTTTTTTAAATATAATGAAAAAACGTATCGAATCTTTTTTAATTGGAAATGGTACTATAAATATTTCACCTATATAGTACTACAATGAATATTTTGTCACAGTTAACCAAAGGTAGATTTACTTTAAAGCAAAAATTCGATGATCTCAAACAAGTCAAAAATCATACGAATTTACAATTGGAGGAAACTTTTAAACCCATTACTGAACCCTTACATGAACTTTTTAAGGAAAATAAAAAAACAAAAGATTTCTAAAGTAAAAGATGGTATAAAAGTAAAGCATGAATTGAAGCAAATTAAAAAATACGATGATGATGAGAGAGAGCTTGACGATTTCTACTTTTCAACTAATGAGAAAGATCTGCAGTCTAATCGAAACATAACTCCACCAAGGTCTTTCGATGATAGTAATTCCTATAATGAATTCTTTTCACAGAGGAATATAGAGGAAGATGAAGATGATAATAAAAAAGAGACGGAATATGGTGAAGAATAAGGGACAACACCTTTAACAATGTATACAGGAGAGGCCGATATGGGTGTGGATGCAGAGCTAGAAGGTAATAATACTAGTTATAACTATGATTTTAATATCAGTAATTAGACCAGAGGAAATGTGTTGGATGAATGTTATGGAACTAAAAAAAACTGCCAACAATTCATTTACATTGGGTGATAAAGAATTAAAAATTAAAAATAATAAAATAACAGTAGTATGGAAACGCCTATTCTCGGACAATTAGCATATTAATGAAACCCGCCACCCTCATTAACGTATGCGGGTTCTGGGACAATTAGCAGAATCCAATAAATTAACTGATTTTAATGGGCTTTGAAGTCATAAAAATGTCACGATCATGTCTATAAAGAGTAAAATTAATTGCCCCCATCGCCCCCACATCCCCATGTGACAATATTGATCATGTATCCTTCCCCTCATTATGTGCAATTAATAGTCAGGTGAGAAAGGTGCACGTGAGAAAGGTCGCACACCCATAGTATCCAAAGGTTGATATCTCAGAGGAGATTGCCCCCATCGCCCCCACATCCCCATGTGACAATATTGATCATGTATCCTTCCTCTCATTATGTGCAATTAATAGTCAGGTGAGAAAGGTCGCACAACCATAGTATCCAAAGGTTGTTACCTTAGAGGAACATATCCGATCATGTTGGGGAAAGGTGTGATCACGTACCCTTTTGCCTCATTATCACAGGTGTTGCTGTGCACGTGTGAAAGGTCGCACACCCAAAGTGTTCAAAGATGATTGCCTCAGAGGGACATGGCCGATCATGTTGGGGAATAATGTTTCCTATGATTGTAAAACTAATTTAGAAATCAAAAGAAACCCAATAAAATAAATCTCACAAGTTAATGATTCTCAGATGTGGAATATTTTCAAATACACATTTTTGTTTCCGCCCCAGAACGTTTAACTGGTAAATTGTTTAAGACTCTCTCCTTTCCACAAATGGGTCATAAACATGTCATAAAAGGGATTCAAGCAAGACCACAATAAAAGGGGCACATCCACAAGCCTGAAGGCGCACGCTTATTGACAAGCGCAATAAAAGGGACACATGCACAAGTCTGAAGGCGCACGCTCATTGACAAGATCATGGACCTCACGCCAACGACCTCACGGCTGACTGCTAGCTCTAATACGCTTCCATAATAGGGGTTAAAATCACGACCGCGCAACAACTCGCAAGTAGCCGACATATCTCAGTCAAGGAAATATTTTCCATTCTCCGTACCTGTAATTTTAATTCGAAATAAAAAGTCAGAAGTTTATTTTGTAGCATAATAATACATTTATTCATTTATTTTGTTATTTATTGTACATAGAAATTAATTTTCTGCTTTGATTCCGGCGATTTGCATGCGTGCATGCGCAAGTTTCCGACGTCATTTTTACATTACAAGATCATGTTTATGTTTAGAAGGTATTGAAAATGCTGACCAATTATCTGTCCTTTAAATTGTTCAATAAATTGGTAAATTTCCTCATGAAATTTCATTTAGTTAATTTTGTTTTCTTGTAGGTCTTTACACATCTAGTCTCAACTTTAAAATGATGTATAAAAATTATTTTATTGTTTTGGAGCTACTTTAAAAAATGTCAAAATAATGTATGCATTGTTAAGAGCACATACCCGGCCCATAACGTGTGTTTCACAATAGGGAAACCGGTTTCCTTTAAACCTGTTTAATGACGGACAGCCCATTTCCTCGATATTAATGAGGTGTCGACTCCCAAAAAACGTCTGTAGATATCGTTTGTTTTCCACACCTTTACAAATAATTTGTTTTCCGCTTTCCGAAAAAGTACCTTTCAACATTTTTCTAATGTTGAACAACTCGTTGTACTAGTCCGTTTAATGGGTTATATTCAACTAAACGGACATATGTGAGGAGACAGTAAGCTTGGGTGTTTTCATGACTTGGTGTCTTCAGTTCTATTGAAATTCTCACATCAATAGGACCAGTTTTCACTGATTCGTTTTGATATGAAAGATCAACCACAATAACACGGGCCTTCAATTTAATTTCATTTGGGGCCAATAATGCTTGTGATTCACGATTATAGTAACTAGATTGAAATCTTGTATATATATCATATAGGTGAGCATACTGATTCTTACTAAAATCAACATTCAGATTATCATATGGATATGACTCAGAATTCAAGTGAACTTTCAAGCATGATAAGTTATTTGTGATAAGTTCTCCATTTAATGTAAATCCAATTATGGCAAATCTTGGCTTTTCTCGGTTAGCCGACAATTTCACATTCCAGCTGTGTTGACTTCCATACCGCAATTTGGGGTTAACATATGAATCCCAACTCCAGAATGCGATTGGTAGGTTTACAACACTTTTAATAATATCGTACAACTTAATTTTTGCAAAATCGCTCGGAGTTACATGGGGAATTTTCCAGGCTATATTCGTAATTTCCAACTTTAAAGTTTGTTCATTCTCTTCATTCTCCATCAGGATATTAATAGATTTTGACTTTGAAGATTATCCAGAGATATATAATTTTTTAGGGTTGCGGTCATACCGACAAATCGTGTTTTATCAATCTCATATCCATTTATTTCGTACTTAATTTCATCCAAAAAGTAAGCCATATAATTATTTAAAAAAAAAAAAGTGGTAACATTATCAGTTGTAGGTCCATTCGGTGAATCTTTTCTAATAGTTCCTTGAAAATTAAGGTACCTTTCGTGAGGAAGCACTCACAAGTCTTGATTTTGAATAGTAATTCGAATTTCATCGTTTGGTTTAAATGTTTGATTATACGATGAATAAGTATGAAACTCTTACTCTCATCTGAGTAAACCTTTTCTCGAACACTTAAAATGAACGAAATCATTGTTTTCCTTTCCACCTTTTATATTATACTCGAAGCTTCAAGCCTAACGACTTTAAAAATAGTTTATTTTTCAAAGCAAGTGAGCTTCTTTTACTGTTGATCCTCTTTCTATAGCTTTACAATTAGTAATGCTTGGCTGAGGACTTAAGCTACGTCTTATATTATAAATAATCATTCTATTAACCGAATGTGCATGCGAATCGAAACGTTTTCATCACGTAAATTCACCAAATCACCGTTTTGATCAACTATGCGTATAGATAGTGTGCTTATTGCGTCACAGTTGATTGGTAAATAAATTAGGTTATGTGGTGTCACTGTCATTTTATACCCAGACGGAACATTAATGCCAAACTCATGTAATGTATGTTTCGGTGTATTATCTACACATAAACCGCTGGTTATATTACACTCTAAACGAATTGTATTAATTTTTAATATGTTCACGGTCTGATCTGATCGATAGGTTTTTGTAGGATGTGGTTTTAGAACTTTTTGATGGAAACCAAACAGTTGTCCAACCGATCTTTCTTTATTAAAGTAAACTGACTCTCGCATGGTAGTTATTTTAACTTGAAGTGTATTATTATTACTTTGAATTTTAAATGTATTTTCAAGGTTATAGTCGTGGCGGTAGATTTTTCTCGTTTTCAACGTTAATATTTCTAACTAAAATGTATTGTTTTTGTCGTATTAAACGCATCTTTCAATCTAATATACTTCATTCAATGAGAAATCTTTGATGATTAAACATCAATAAAATGAGGAAACGTTTTTAAAAAACACAAAAACCATTAGACATTATGAGTGCAATTAAAGTTGCACGTAAACCAATTCATCAATCAATGGGTTCTAAGAGAAATGCTAAAGTACCTCGTGTAATTAATGTACCCAAAATTGGAGGTTTTCTACCAATCGTGCCGATCCTGACAGCCCTCTGCGCTCTTGGTAGTTTAGCAGGTGGTAGTGCAGCAATTGCAAAAACAATTAACAATGCGAGAATGGCTAAAGAAGATATGGAGGAGAAAAAACGTCACAACAGGAAAATAGAAAGTGTTGCTTTAGGAAAAGGATTGTATCTGAAGCCCTATAAAAAGGGTTATGGCTTCTTTCTTAAGCCCTAAAGTAAGGGGAAAGAAATTAAGAAGCGAAAAAACTAATTTCTCTGCTACCCAATAGACCACTATCAAAAATCGACATTATACATTTTGCTAAGAAATATATCCCACAGTTTAGAGGGGTGTTTATGAGAGATCTACTCCCAGAAGCAGCAAAAATTCGGGAGTGTGGTATACTAAACGTAGATAATTTACGATCAAGTGGTACACATTGGGTTGCATAGATTAAAAAAAAAAATAATATACATTATTTCGATAGTTTTGAAAATCTTTAGCCACCTAGAGAAGTTGTGAAATACTTGGGACATAGAACACAATAGAACTACGATAGAGTTCAAGACTTTGATACATACAACTGTGGACACCTGTGCCTCGCTTTTCTTCTTTCTTTCGTAGAAGATGTGGAGTCAAAACTGGTATATTTAAATGGTTAATTTTCATTCGGGGGGTTGAAAATCAATGTATGGGTACGTGAATGTGTGATCTCTGTATAGTATAAAAAGTGGACCTGCAGGCGTTCAAATTCACAGTCTAAGTTCTTACTTCACATCGATCGTCATCTAGAGGACAAGAATTTTTGATCATTCTTAACAAAACACTATAACAGCTCATAACAGCTCAAAACAGCTGGTGACCAGCTCATAATAACTAGTAAATAACTAGTTAACAGCTACTACAACCATCATGTTCAGGAAAACCAGATGAACATTGTTATTAAAGAGTTCAATAAATTTCATAAAAAGACACTGCTATTGAAGACAAGGATGCCTGAAAATGTAGGATCGGCAGATCCTCAAGGCGAAGCGCAAAACAACAAAGGTTGGAGAATCTATTGCTCTCGAGTTGGAGGAGCACATTCTGTACATGCCGGAAAGGTACACCTCTCTTCAAGATGATATCATCAATGAAATGTTTGCTGGAAAATTTAAAATTCATAAAAGTAATGACAATTTGTAATTAGAAATAAGTCAGTAATCATTAAAAAGGTTGAGATTGTAAGAATATAACAATAAATACACTTTTTTAAATATAATGAAGAAAATGTATCGAATCTTTTTTTATTCGGAAATGGTATAAATATATTACAGATTATAGCGTTCCCTAAACAGTACATGTTTAGTAACTGAGGAGTGACTACATGAATTTGGGAAATTTTAAATCTTTCACCCATAAAATTTCTAAAATATACTACAATGCATATTTTGTCACAGATAACCAAAGCTAGATTTGCTTTGAAGCAAAAATGCAATGATCTCAAACAAGTCAAAAATCATACGAATTTACAATTGGAGGAAACTTTTAAACCTATTACTGAACCCTTTCATGAACTTGTTAAGGAAAATAAAAAACAAAAGAATTCTAATTTAAAAGATAGTATAAGTTAAGCGTGAAATTAAGCAAATTAAAAAATACGATGATGATGAGAGAGAGCTTGACGATTTCTACTTTACAAATAATGAGAAAGATCTGTAGTCTAAACGAAACATAACCCCACCAAGGTTTTCGATGATAATGATAATAATCAATTCTTTTCACAGACGAATATAGAGAAAGATATAGAAGATGAGAAAAAGGAGACGGAAAAAAGTGAAGAAGAAGGGACAACAACTTTACCAATGTTTACAGGAGAGGCCAATATGGGTGTGGATGCAGAGCTAGAAAATAATAACGCTGGTTATAACTATGATTTAAATATCAGTAATTTGACCAGAGGAAATGTGTTGGATAAAGGTTATGGACCTAAAAAAAGTACAAGCATTTCATTAACATAGTGAGATAAAGAATTAAAAATTAAAGATAATAAAATAACATTTTCTATGATCAAGACTTGAAAATGTATAAAAAAATTATTTTAGAAACGAATATACATAGAGTAGGCCTTAAACCTAATAACAGAATCAAGGGTACACGAGCATACAAATATAGCCGTATTATTAAGAAGTTAATATACAAAGATTTCAGTCCTACAACGTCTACTCCACTTCGCTCAAAAACAGGTTTTGGTTACATGACTCTTCAGAAATGAAATCCAAACTATGTATATTGGTATGATGTTAGTGAGTTAGTCGAACGATTGGATATTTTAGTAGCATCAAAAGGAGCGGGTAACACCAGCTACAATAACGAAATTTTTTCAATTTTAGAGGAATTGCGTGAAGAAAGGATAATATTTTAATGGGTATAAATAGGAAGGACAAATATGTTTTACATTTATAAACATCATGTCTTTTGACAAGTTTTGACATTTTTCTGTTGATAAGGAACGATCAGAAAATTTGAAAAGACGTGTTAATTTTTCTGAGGGATTATTCATCGATAAGCACGGAATGTGAATGCTCAAAATAAACGTATCAAAAACGGATCTAAGCCTTTAGACAACAATGATCTAGCAACGAAACAATACACTGATGAGATCCTCGGAAAGTTGGGAGAAGATTTAAGAAAAATTATAACTCAAAATGTTAATTGTCGACTCACAAAAATGTCAAGCTTAGCAAATACAATTGAATTGAATAATAAGAGGGCAGACAGCGCTGACCAAATTTTTGCCAAAATTCTGGAAAAGATTAAAACCATTGAGGACTATATAATTAAATATGTAACAAAACCGATATCATTACCAAACAAACCGCAATTGAGTTAGAAGGTGTCGCTTTTCAGCCTATTAGAAGAACATGATTAAGCGAGAAATGAACGGACCTTTCAACGAAGACGAGTGATTACAAGGGGTATAAACGATCTGTGGCAAGCAGATTTGGTTAAAATGGGAGCCTTTTCAAAATTTTCGAAATATGCTTGGGGTGAGGCATTAAAATCAAAAAATGCAAATGATGTTTCCCAAGCCATGGAGAGAATATTTAAATCGGGTCATGGAACACCAAATAACCTGCAAACTGGTGATGGCACTCAATTCTTTAATTCAAAATTTAAGGTATTAATGAAAGTCAGATTTCTAAAAGCATCAATAGTTGAACGTTTCAATAGAACTCTTAAAGAATTAACGTGGCGTGAGCTTAGTTTCAACGTTAAATATAAGTGGATAGATATGTATAAGCAATTAATTAACAAATATAATAATAGAGTGCATAGAACAATACAAATAGGTCCAAGTAATGCCAATTCTTCCAATGAAAGACAAATATTACAAACATCGTATAATCACCGGAAAATATTTGTTGCAAGTAAATTCCGTAAGGGGGACCACGTTCGTATTAGTAAATATAAACACGTCTTTGAGAAAGGGTATACACCAAACTATACAACTGAAATCTTTAAAATTAGAAGGGTGAAGAACACATTCCCTAAAACATACTTACTTGAAGACTTAGATGGTAGCCCGATTCAGGGCAGAGTCTATAAAGAAGAACTGAAAAAAAACACCCCCACACATACCTGGTTAAAAAAGTTGTAAGGCGAAATGGAAATAAAGTTTTGGTTAAGTGGCTCGGGTTTTCAAAGACTAGCTGGATAAATAAGGAAGACATTTTGTTGTATAATAAATGATTTATTTAATTAATTTGTATTTATATATTTATCTTATCTTATATTAATTTTACTATTAATATTTTTGTACAATGTCTTAAAGTAAAATTAAATATAATAAGAATACTTTTTACAAACTCGAAATCATTTTCATTTATATTTTCCAAAGTCTCGATCATAATAAAACATCTCCAATTCAACTGATTTAAAAAATAGTTGTTTTTCAATATGTTCCTTTTAAAATTTAAGGCTATCTAATGATTCTCATCGTTCACATAATTATTTTGTATCATCTCACCCAAGCAAAATGAATTTGATTCTATCCATTCAACATTTTCTAAGATATCTTTTTCGATTAATCTCTGATGTTTTATTGATGTCGTACCATGGTCTTCATTACTTAACTCTTCAAATTGTGTTTCATTAACAATATGTTTTCTTTTGTTATCTTTGCCACAAAGAATTTTTGTATTAACTTTAACTGTAGTTATATTGTGTGCTTTTGATCTAAACATTGTTCTATTACCATATAGTGAGGCCCCAGATAATAAAACTTTTTTATAGTGTTCAATTGTAAGATTTCGTGAACTCACTCCCTTTGCTTTATTATGTGAAGATTCAACTTGATCTATTCTATAACAATAAACATTTGAGCACAGACCTTCAAATTCTGTCATGAGTTTACCGTTAAGCTCATCTTTAAAAACCCTAAACTTTTTTTGTTAACTCTTTTGAAATTATATAGATTAATTTTTTCATCTGTATAGTCCGATGTATCAAATTTTGGTTCAATATCATTACGAATATCTTTATAAAAATCCTCAGTTTTTATTGTATAGATAAATTAATCAGTATCCATATAATTAAATAGTAACTTTTCTTGAAGCTTTGGCTTCATATATTGATAGTGAAAATCATACATTTTCCATTTCGATAAGTATAATACTGCAAATCCTAAATACATGTGCTTATTAAATAGAACGGACAACCTTTTCATTTGAATTGCATAAAAAATTATCATTAATTTTAGTTGCACTATGAAAATTGGATTTTGAAATTAAAGTTTTGGCACAATGTGGTTTTCGTCCAGTCTTCGTGCTATCCGGAGCTTTCCATGTACTAATAAGCTTAATATTGACCCTGCGCTCGGGATCTTTTATTGTGTTTCCGTATACAGAATTATTCATTAACTTAAAAAAATCTTTTTCAAATTTATTTTTTGCATTTTGCCTACACCCAGAAAAAAATCCGTTCGAAATGTTCAAAAATAAAGACCAAACGTTGTCAAAAAGTGCGTGAGCCCGTTTGTAGACAGTTCACGAACGGTAGTTCGTAAAATGTGACCGAAACTTTAGGGTCGGGTTCCGAACGAATGGTGTCAGTTTAAGAACATTTCGGGCTTAACCTGAGAACATAAAAATCTAAAAAAAACGATGTTTGTGTACACGCTAGACTTTCTGGATGGACGCCTGGTAGAGATTTATTGAATTTCCCACCTTATGTTTTGTTATTGCTAGAATTCAATGTATTTTGGATATTTTGCTGAAGACAAAGAATTTATTATTAATAGAAGTACATACATACATATAAACATTAGAAATAATATTTTAATAAAACTTACAATTCACAACCGTCTTCTCGCGGACTCGAACCTGTGCTACCATGTGTCGGAGACGGACGCTCTAGCAGCTGGACCACCGAGCGAATTTTTCGAGGGCGGACAATCGGGACACTAGACCTACATACATGTTTTTATGAACGATGTTGATAATTTATCGATTTCGATAGACTTTAACGCGTCTATCGCAGCTTTTCTATGAACGGCGTTCGATATCTGAGAACATTTTTCGCAATTTGGAACCAAGTTGTTCGTCGGTAGAAATTGTTACCAACACCGTTCGATTTTCGTGAACAAACGTTCGAAATGTGAGAACTAACAAGGAAGAACGCTATAGTCGAGTACCTCGACTATCAGATACCCGTTGCTCAAAGGGAAATGGAGATATGCAAGCAGAAAAGCGAGATTAAAATGCGCCACCTACCGGCGGTAGACAGATTTAAGCGTTATGGGCGTTAGAGTGGGCGTGGCAAATTTGTTTTTTGGACCAATCGATAGGTATTGACGACACCAATACATTTCAGTTAAAATTTTTTATCTAGCATGCAAATTGTGGGCGTCACAGGTTTTCGCGGTTTGTGGGCGTTTAAGTGGGCGTGGCAAACTTTTTTTAGGTCAATCGATAGGCATTGATGAGAACAATACATTTCAGTTAAAATTTTCTATCTAGCATCAAAACTGTAGGAGTTACAGTTTTGGGCGGTTTGTGGGCGTTAGAGTGGGCGTGGCAGTCTACTGAAACAAACTTGCGCTGCGTAAGAAGCTCAGGAATCTGTACGCCAAATCTCAATAGCCTAGCTCTCATAGTTTCCGAGATCTCAGCGTTCATCCGGACAGACGGACAGACGGACATGGCTAGATCGACTCGGCTAGTGATCCTGATCAAGAATATATATACTTTATGGGGTCGGAAACGCTTCCTTCTGACTGTTACATACTTTCCGACGAATCTAGTATACCCTTTTACTCTACGAGTAACGGGTATAAAAATGGAGAACGGATTGTTCGCATTTCATGAAAAATGTTCTTGATTTTTTTCGTTTTTTTTTTCTGGGTGTATGTAAAGTATTTAGATCAATGTAATTCTATAACCAAGGTTTTTGTGAGAACTGAACTCCTCTATGGATCTTTTTTAGTACTAACCCATTCTGTATACATTGTTGCAAATTCCGATAATGTATTACATAATTTTTCTTATTTCCCAGGTCAGCAATTAATTTTTTTACCTTATCCCCTTTTGAGGCCAGACAATGAAGATCATGTAAACGGTACGGATATATTAAGTCCAATTCCAAAAAATAACTGTATTTGCTATCAAATGGAATATTATGAATATCAAAATTGTCTATGTCTGCAGTAGACTTCCACTTAAAGTCTTTATATGGTAAAGGTTGTGACGTTGCCCAACCATACAAGTTATTCGCATCCACATACATTAAAAATGAAGACTTTTTCGAGGAATCATAATCTGACAAACATTTTTTTATTCATAGGGAAATATACCCTACGCATTAGTTGAAATTCAATATCATTACTAAAAAATGACTTTATAGTATTCATTTGATCATCAACTAAATTAGAAGCTAGGGTATCTAAACTTGTTGGCATAAATCTATATGTACCGAGAAAACGAATTTCAAAACTATTTCCACTTAAACATTTCTTTTTTTTTGAGACAGAAGTATAGTTTTCCTTATTTATTGGTATTACGGAAATTTCACCGGGAATCTTTCCCAACTCTTGAATAAATAAATGAACTGAAAAATACTGCTATCTATTTGTTAACTTTATAATCCAAATTACATTTAGAGTGGGCTGCACCTCTGAAGCGACCTGTGAAATGACAATGATCTCTAACCCTATCAGTCCCTAAAACTTTCTGACAAATAGAACAATTCAATGAATTATCAAATATTTGCTGGTCATTCAAAGTCATTTTCATAGGAACTATTTTATGTAAATATTCATCACTCAAATTAGTTAAATTTTTTATAAACGAATTTACAAAACTTAATCCTGAATTTTTTCCTGTTTCTAAAACAAATTTATCTTGTTTAGAATCAAAAGCACACTTTATATAATACGCATATGATATTGGAATATGTTAATTAATATTAAATAATTTGGGGCTCACTTCAAAAATGTTTGGTTCCAGAATGCATTCAAAATCCGCGGAGACAACAAATGGAACTTGAAGCTAATGTTGAACTTGGGTAAATTCCAGTGTGTTATTCTGGGCGGCATCTTTGAAACCTTCCTACTGCAGAGCATCTTGTGTTTCAATGCAGCTTCCTGGGTTCCGGAAAAATTCTAACACACATTGCAGAAAAATTGCGCTCTCCTCTGATTTCCTCTTTGAGCAGCCATTAGTCTTTGAAACAGAAATATACACAAATTATTTAATCGCTTAAAAAAAAATAAAAATTAATAAAAGAATTTAAATTAAAAAAATTTTTTATGTACGTTGTGTTAATTTCCACCGTCTTCCAAAAACATCATATTGATATGAAGAGGTCCAATTTTTTTCATCGTCTCTTCATTAAATCCGAATACTTTAAAACTTATATGAGTATTATATTTTAAAAATTTTGTATACTGTGAGGAGTTAAATAACTCCCCACAAGTAGAAGCAGGAACAGATGGCCGGCCGCTTACCAGATACGCGGCGAATTCGCGTAGTAACGGCGAGGCGAAGAGAGTTTGGAGACTTGGGTGGAGAACGAGTGAGTTTGGAGACCAAGGATGGAGAGCGAGAGAGTGTGGAGACCAAGGATGGAGAACGAGAGAGTTTGGAGACCAAGGATGGAAACCGAGAGAGTTTGGAGACCAAGGATGGAAACCGAGAGAGTTTGGAGACCAAGGATGGAGATCGAGAGATAATGGCAAGAGTGCTGTGTCCAAAAGTGGATAACGGGACTCCACCGGACTTTGGACTCTCCCGTGAACTTTGGACCGGACCCGGAGTGGAGAGATCCAGCGGGCCAAGCGCAAAAGGGAAATAACGGTTCCCGGAGGCCCTATATAAGGCCGCAGTGCACTGGCAGCTGGATCAGTCGATCACAAGAAGTCAAACCGTCAAGATCAACCAGATACCAAATGCGAACAATCAAACAACCAGATAATACACAAGGGAGCAACAGCAAGTCGAGTCGGCGGAGAAGCAGCGCCGTGGGAGCCTACGAGGAGCAAGATTGCTACGTCGAGACGTTCGGGATTGGGATACCAGGAATCGAATTGAGACGCAGGTAGCTGAGGTCCAGAGGGCATCACACGGCTAGGTCAACGCGGTCGATTAGCCCTATCCACGAAGTCCTGGCGTTACGCCTGGAGAGAGTATAACAAGCCAGAAGGGAGAGCGGTCGATCGGTACGGTCTCGAGTGGAATTGTCCAGGAGAGCCCTACGGATTCGACTTGCGAGTTCCCGGAGCGGCGTGCCCGAACCCCGAATATAACAAGCCAGAAGGGAGAGCGGTCGATCGGTACGGTCTCGAGTGGAATTGTCCAGGAGAGCCCTACGGATTCGACTTTCGAGGTCCCGGAGCGGCGTGCCCGAACCCCGTGCATCAAAAGCCACGCGGAAACGTCCCGGACTAAAAGCAAAAGGGTGAGGCTATGGTGGAACGTTCGTTTACACTAGGCGTGGAAGCGAAGTAAAGCGCGAGGCAGCTTCCTGGCGTTCCGCCTTGACTGTCCGCGCGGGCTGAGCGGAAACCCCAGTGGGACCATCCGGGACAGAGCAAGGGACAGGCGGCGGGGTGTCGAAAGGAGTGATCCTGGAAAGCGCAGCTTCTGTTCACCCTAGTCTGAGAACGGTGACGCTTCCCTAAGCCCGTACGGCTGATCCCCCCTCGCGAGTCCGGGTCATTACCGGCAGTCACCGAGTCAACGCGTCAGGGACGAGCAGCGAGCGAGCATCTTCTCGAAGCCGCAAGGATCTTCAGGGTGCTACAGGACTTGAGCACCGAGTCAACAAGGCGAGAGGTCGTCGAGATAACCAGGCTCCTCGGAAGTACATAAGGCCACAAGTGACGAGTCAAGGCCCACCAAGCTACCAAGACATTTGCAATAACATACCCGCAATAAACCCACTTCGCACCTTTGTGCTTTCTCACTGAGCTACTGGGCGGTCAGGTTTATAAAAATTTGGTGGGACAAACACACAATCTACTGAGCTAGCCGCACGAATCTCGTAGCGAGCATACCACAAAAATCAGTTCGTTACAGAACATATAACCTCCTATTCTTGGAAATAACATTTGTTAATTAGTTTTGAATTTCGAATCAAATTTGATCCAAATCGGACGACTATATCATATAGCTGCCATAGGAACGATCGGAAAATTGGTGGGAAAATATTATGAAACAAATTATAGCTTCAGTGTTTTTTAACATATAACCTCCTAAGCTTGAAAATAACATTCTTTTGTTTAATTCTGAAATTCGAATTTAATTTTAACAAAATCGGACGACTATATCATATAGCTGCCATAGGAACGATCGGAAAATTGGTGGGAAAATAATATGAAACAAATTATAGCTTCGGGGTTTTTGACATATTATCTTATACTAGTGGGAATATAATTTTTTGTATACAAATTTCGGCTTGTCGAAGTTTACTTCCTTTCTTGTTTTTAATATACATTTCCTCGTTTTAAGTTTCGCTGTTTAATCTGGGAATCTTATATATTTTTTTAGAGCACTGGTTTTATTTATTAAACAATGCTTTACTTGGGTAACTTCAACTCCTTCAAGTAAGTATTCGCAAGTGAAAGTGACGAATAAAGACGGAAAACGAAAAGAACAACAAGAAACAACTACAACAACAATACAGACATAATAAATATATTGAATAAAATAGAATAGTTATGAAAGCAGCAAAGCGATATTGAAATGCGCCACCTACATATCTCAACATATGGTTATGTGGGAGGTACACAGATTTAAGCGTTATGGGGATTAGAGAGTGCGTGGCAAACTTTTTTTTGTTTCAACCGAGAGGTATTGACGGGACTAATTCATATTAGTTAAAATTGAGGACGCCACAGGTTTGGGCGGCTTGTGGGCGTTAAAGTGGGCGGGGAATATTCGCGTAACAAACTTGCGCTCCGTGCAAGGCTACGGAATCTAAATCTGAAGTCCCAATTCTCTATCTTTGATAGTTTCCGAGGTATCCGCGTTCATATCTGCGATTTTTTAAAGTTTGTGGGCGTTAAATTGGGCGTGGCAAATTTTTTTGATCAATCGATAGGTATTGATGAGAACAATACATTTCTGTTGAAATTTTTATTCTAGCATCAAAACTGTAGGAGCCACCCTTTTGGGCGGTTTGTGAACTTTCGAGTGGGCGTGGCACCCTGCTGAAACAAACTTGCACTGCGTAAGAAGCTCAGAAATCTGCAAGCCAAATAACCTTGCTCTTATAGTTTTCGAGATCTCAGGGTTCATCCGGACGGACAGACGGACATGGATAGAAAGACTCGGCTAGTGATCCTGATCAAGAATATGTAAGGACCTTTTTCATGGGCTGGGATAAAACTCAGTCCGGCCAGGGTCCTCTACAGTTAAATTTGTAGAAAAGTATTGGGACGAAACTGGACGGGGAGTTGCCGCGGGGATTTGTGGGGAAAGGAGGCCAGAGTATCCGCTTTGCACCGAGTAAGCAGCTCTTGCGCAACACGGCATCCGAAAGGTATAGTGGAGGGCGGGGATGCTCCCGGCGAAAATACTAACGAAACGAGCGGCGTGGCCGTTCCCCCCTGGATGTGCGACTCACAAGCTACTGGGGTAGGGGGTAGGGATCCGAGGGGAGGATGGCCGGAGGCGACCCTTCCCTGTGCTCCCTGTGGTCGATCGAGTGGTCGTTTGCACTGAGTAAGCTTCTCTGGCGCAACACGATTCCCGACCGGCACAGATCACTGCACGTGGCTCGCGACTACCTAAACCGTATTTGGGGCGGGGTTCCCAGGAGAGGGCGGCCAGAGGCGATCCTTTCCTATGCTCCTTGTGTGCGATCGGGTGGTCGTTTGCACTGAGTAAGCAGCTCTGGCGCAACACGATTCCCGACCGGCAAAAACTAGAACCGCGGTGTTAAGAGGTGTGTTGATAACTGATTTATTCTTCATTTGATACCTGCTTATATACTACTTGGAACACGGAAGCTTAGTGTAATGATTAGTGAAATAAGCTATAATCTAAAGTAGGTCAGTGAATTATGTCGGTGAGAAGGTGAGTTAGTGAGACATATAATATGCTGATCAGCAATTCTCATATGCAGTGGGTGCTACTGAGCGCCTGGTACTGTTCCCAACTTGGCTACTGCTTGATTTGTTGGGTGTGGTCATGTTGAGTACCTTTGGGTACGAACAACCCCTACTCGCACTCAGTCTGATCGCTATTGTCTGTCCCACTTACTCCTTGGATCCGGCGTGCCGACGCTCGTGCCGCTGTACCACTCCGGGTTGAAGTCCGCTCCTAGGTCTGATCGCCTTGGCTGCCATTCGAGAATGAGAGCGAGCTTCCGCCCTTGCGGCCGCATGTAAGCCCGGCTTGCCGGGTTTCTTCGTTTCCTAACACAGTTTCTTATCGAACCTCCCGCCTATCGCTATCGGCACTATCAGCTGTTGGCCCTCCTGACACTCCCGGAGGGCTTGCAGGACCTCATCCTCCTCTTCCCTGCTCAGGAACAATTTCAGGTCCGGTTCCCAGCCCAGCTCGCTTGGTGCGATCGTGCGGCCGGGAGTTTGCGGTACGGAGCGCGCAGAGGTGCCCAGGCCCGGCAATATTGGGTGCGGCGATCGCTGGCTGTGCGGTCGAAACATCCCTTCCGGGGTTCGTGGGGAGCTTTGCAAACGTCCGGGCGTTCGTGGTAGCGGACTGGTATAGTGGCTTCCACCTCCTGGGGGTGACGTCTGTCGCGGCGTTCTGGGAGATGCCCTCGGGGGCCGCTCTGGTGGTGATCCGGGCGATGCCTCTGGTAGGGCCGGCGGTGGCGGGTCTACGAAACCCTGGGGAGCGTTTCCTCCGACTCCTGGGTCCTGGCCAGCAGCGGGTCCTGCGTCCTCCTCGTTGGCGTTGTCCTCCCCCTCGTTGGCTTCGTCCTCCTCCTCGTTGGCTTCGTCCTCCTCCTCGTTGGCTTCGTCGGAACCGTGCCCGGAGCTGAGTCTCCTCCCAGCGTCGGCTTCCCCAGGCTCTGGGTTGACGTAGCCGCCGTAGTCCTCCCAGGCCCGGTTAGCTTCGTCGATGACCGGCTGTTGGGGCGCGCGAAGTTGCCCGGCTCCAAAGCGACCGTCCATCACCACGGAGGAGTCATCGGAAGACATCGGGCTTCCCGAGGGGCATCGTTCGGCTTCCCACCGGCATTGCTCAAGGTAGCCGGGTGCGAACGCGTGGCGCTCCTGGCTCTGGATCCAAGCATCCACCGAACGGTGAACTGTTGCCGTCCCCGGTTCGCCGGATTCGAAGACCTGCAGCCGTGCCAAACGGGCCACCGTGGGTGCTGTCGGGTCGTCGTCCTCGTCCCCCGATGCTCCAACTGCAAACGCCGCAGGTGGCTCGCCGCTAACTGCGATGCTTGCGTCCGGCGACCACGGCACGGTTGTGGTGTGGGGCTCCGGTCTGACAGGACCGAGTCCCGGCTGGGGGGTGCGCCGTCGTTGGTATCCGTGTCCGAGTCACGGTGGTCGACCGGTTGGTAGACCCCTGCGACAAAGTATGGGTAGAAAGGCTCCATCCTGTTGTTGTAGTTCCGATCTGTAAATTGCTAGAATATTAGCTTAGGCCTACGTTCCTTACTGGCCCTGCCTGAGTGCGAGGATCGACTTATCTAGTGGGTACAACTCTCAGCTTAACCTAGTTTTCTACTAAAGTTATTACTACGATGCTTTGGGTACATTCGTCGACTCCCTTATGTTGGGAACGCGCTCTCTCCGGTGGCTTCTTCCGGGTCCCCTAGTTGGTCACTGCGTTGGTGGTACTCCTTCAGGTCGCCTACTCCTGCTGTTCGCCTCTTCCTGTTTTTCATATGTTGTATTCTGACGATATTCGGGGAGAGGAACTTCAGCACCTTAAATGGCCCCGAGTACTTAGGAGCAAGCTTCGCGTTAAAGCCTTCGCTGGCCTTTGACAGGTGGTGGAGGCGGACCATAACCTGTGATCCGAGCTGAGGTCTCCACTCGCGACGTCGCAAATTGTAGTGGCGGCCTTGTTCCTGAGAAGCCATCTGGTTGGTTTCCAGCGCAGTGCGGGAAGCTTCCTGAAGTCGTTTAGCTCGCTCAGTGGGGTCCAACGGCGACGAGTGTAGACCAGGCGTGACCACATCAAAGAGGGCCCCTGGCAATCTGGGTTCCCTACACTGCACCAGATAGGCGGGGCTGAAACCGGTGCTATCTGAGATGCTCGTGTTTATGGCTAGCGAGATCTCTGGCAGTAGCTGATCCCATGTCCTGTGATCCTGGTCCACGTACTGGGCTATCATTGTCTTGATGGTCCGGTTTGCCCGTTCGGTGGGGTTCTGCTGCGGGGAATAGGGAGCTGTGTATTCCAGTTTGATGCCGTTAGTGCGACAGAATGTCTTGAAACCGCGGCTGGTGAACTGCGTGCCGTTGTCGCAAATCAAAGTCCTGGGTGCTCCAAAGCGGGATATTATCCTTTCCTGAAATCCAAACTCCAGTTGGGCGGCTGTGGCCTTCTTTAGGGAGATGATCTCGACCCATTTGGAAAAGACATCTATAAATACGAGCAGCATGGTATTCCCTCGTCGGGTACGAGGGAGAGGTCCAACGAAGTCGGCTCCGACGAGCGCGAATGGCTCCGTTGGATGGCGGGTGAGCATATTGCCCGCCGTTTTGCGTTGACTCACCTTGTATTGTTGGCAAACCAAGCAGCTGGTGACGTACCGCACAACGTCTCGATTTAATCCCGGCCAGAAATATCGCAATCCGTCTGCGAGTCTTCCGGATGCCCAGGTGACCAGCAGAAGGGTGGTCGTGGCATTCCTCCAGCACTCGTTGTCTCTGCTCCCGAGGCACGCAAAGTTTCCATGGGTTGCTGTTTCCCACGTCTGAGGTGTGTCCGATGTGTCGATACAGCTGTCCGTGATCTAGAGTGTAATCCGGAAACTTTTCGGGGCGCCTCTGGACTTCTTCTTGCATCCTCCGGATCCATTTGCACTGAGTTCCGTGTTCCGCGAGCAGCTGAAGCATCCCTAGGGGTTGTCGGGAGAGGGCGTCGGCGACAACGTTGTATTTGCCCTTCCGATAGAGGACGGTAAACTGGTATTGTTGCAGCTCCAGAGCCCACCGGGCTATGCGGCCCGTGGGGTTGTCAATCGAGTTCAACCACTTGAGAGCGAGGTGATCCGTAATCACGTCAAACTGGTAGCCCTCCAAGTAGCAGCGTAGCTTCCGCGTGGCCCAAACTATGGCGAGGCACTCCTTTTCGGTAGTGGAGTAGTTTTCCTAGGCTCGCTCGAGGCGTCGACTTACGTAGGCGATGACCTTCTCCTCTCCATCGATGCTCTGAGTGAGGACTGCTCCAAGTCCTGCATCACTTGCATCCGTCTGAAGCTGGAACTTGTATTCAAAATTTGGGCAGGCCAGTACCGGTGCGGCCATTAGTCTGGCTTTGAATATCTCTAACGCCTGCTGTTGGGGCTCCTCCCAGCTCCACTTGACCCCCTTCCTGAGGAGTCGGGACATGGGCTGAACGATGGAGGCGAAATCCTGGACGAAGCGTCGATACCAAGATGCGATGCCCAAATGGCGACGGAGTTCCTTGACGTTGGTTGGCGGGCGTAGTCCCTGGATAGCAGCTATCTTATCTGGGTCCGTCCTGATGCCTTCTTCGCTGATCAAGTGGCCTAAGTATACCAGCTTTTTCTGGAAAAACTTGCACTTGCCTTGATTCAGCCGAAACTTTGTTTCCCGCAGTCGTCGGAAGACTTCCCTGAGATTACTGGGGTTCCATATTCGGCCCGATGACGCTGTCAAGGGCTCGGTGGAACGTTGCTGGGGCAGAATGCAGTCCGAAGGGCATGACTTTCCAGTGGAAGAGTCCACGCCCAGGGACGGTGAAAGCCGTGCATTCGCGGCTTCCTTCCGCCATAGGGACCTGCCAGTATCCATTCTTAAGATCCAGCGTTGAGATGAACCGGGCGTTCCGTAGCCGCTCCAATATGTGGTTGATTCGTGGGAGTGGGTACGCATCGGGTATATAATGTGCGTTGAGTTGTCGATAGTCGACGCACATCCGCATATCCCCTGTCTTCTTCCGCACGAGCACCAGCGGGGCACTGTGCGAGCTACGGGAGGGCTCGATTCGGTCGTCTCGTAATAGCTCGTCCAACTGCTGATTGATTATGCTCTGCATGGCGGGGTTCTTTGGATAATACCGCTGCTTTAGTGGCTTATTCTCCCGGAGAGTGATGGTATGCTCGGCGATCTCCGTTGGCCCGCTTAGCTCGTCGAAAAGCTGTAGCTCCTCCTGCAGAAAGTGGGCGGTTTCCTCTTCGTGAGGTTCTTCGGTCACCTGTAGCCTGGTTGGGTCCTTCGCTACAGTGGCCAGGTGTCCGTGGGGACAGTGGCTCCGGAACGGGTTGTGCTTCCGTGCGCTGGCTGCGTCCGACTGGGCTGGCAGCTGATATACACCGATTTTCCGTTGTGGTTCCCCAGGCCCAGGTGAGGTGGCTGGTTTGCGCGTGTGAGTTTCCACCGTTGTGGTGGCCAACAGGGCGCTCGTGGAGGGGCGTCGAAACGGGTTCTTCTCCTTTGCCGTGGCGGTGTCCGCCTGCGGTTGTAGGCCGTACCTGTTCTCCGTGGTGATGCAGGTTCCCGCGGTGTCGCCTGACGGGTTCCTTGACAACGGGGGTCCCGAGGGGTCAGGACTTGTCTTCCGCACTGGCGCGTTTGGCTTTATGTGAGTCCTCGGAGCAGGCTTTGGAACTGTTTTGGTCCCCCCCTCGGTGCCTTGCGATGATTGCGGCGTACCGGGTGTGCTTGGGGATTGCGCGGTTGCGGCCGTAGGAGTCGCCCGCGTATCTGGGGTTGGTTCTACCTTCCGGGTGGCAGGTGGGGCTAGTTGCAAGCAGACTTGCCCGCAGATTAGAGTTGCGCTGATGGGGCAGAGAAAGTCGATGCCCAAAATCACTTCATCCAGGATCGTTGGCAGGACTAGTAGCGATCTGTCGGTCGTTTAAGCCGACTTGCGCCCGGAGGGCCTTGGTCACCTCTTTCTGGGATCCATCCGCCAGAGAGATGCGGGAGAGAACTTCTCTGCTGTTTCTTCCTGAGTCTAGGCGCTTGGCGATCGCTTCGCTGACAAAGCTTCGCGAGACTCCTGTGTCAATTGTTGCCGAGAAAGGTTGTCCCTCGATGGTAACATTGGCAACAATTCGCCCCCCCGCCAGGCGGAGTGGGGAATCTAGTGATGGGGGAGCACCGAGTGGGTCACCGCGGGCTCCCGACGTGGGCGGCGACCCTGGTCGTTTTCCGTCCGGCGGCAGCAGTCGATGGTACGGATGCTTCGTTTCCCACAGTCCCAGCAGTGCATCAGCGGTGGGTTTCGGCATTCTCGTGTGAAGTGTCCAATTTCTCCGCAGCGGTGACAAGCTCGGCCGATGTCAACCGGTGGTTCTGCTTCCTGGGCGATCATCCCGTTGGATATCACCGGCCTCCTGGGTCCAGAGGGCGTTGGAGCGAGAAAGTTCTGGGGTCGAGGTGTGGGTCTTCCGCTGCTCTCCCTCCCGGAATTCCAGCTTGCAGTTGGAATTAGGGCTGCATGTCGAACGGGGTCTCGATCCCGTGCGATTTCGAACGCAGTTGCCAGTTGGGCAAGCCCCTCTAGTGAGGAGAACTCATGTCGCCGTATGAAAAGCTGGTACTCCGGGATCAAATTCTCGTAGATCCGCTCGAGCTCCTGGCCTAGTGAGTACTTGGCGCGTTGCATCATCAGGCGTAATTCCACTACGTATATTTTGAAGGGCTCGCCCACTTGTTGTTGCCTGGTCCGGATGGCATCTTCTAGGCTCTGGTAGTACCGCGGAGGCAAGAAAAACTCCAAAAACTCTCTCCGGAAAGTTTCCCATGGCTCGGTGTGCATTTGGTATGCCCGGTTCCAGCCTTCGGCGCGGCCTGAGAGAAGTCCAATGACGGCCCTCGGTATGTCACTCGTTCTCACATTGTAGGCAGTGGCACCTTCCTCGATGCGTTCTATAAAATGAACGGGGTCTGACTGTCCGTCAAACAGTACGCCCCATCCTCGCAGTTTCTCGGCGAACACTGCCGCGGATATAGGGCTGTGCGGAAGATGGGCGGCTGGGTTGGCGGCCGGTATCTCCCGTCCAGGGCTTTTCCGTAGGTTCCCTAAGCAGGGCACGGGAAGCGTGTGGTCCTCAATTCCGGGCATCGGTGAGGTGGCCCGACTGGTGGACGTCCTCTGGGTGGGTGCTTCTGGGTATATTGCCTCCAGTGCGGCAAAGCGCTCTCGTAGAGCCGGGCTGTGGTCTCCTCCTCCGATGAAGGATGCCAGTCGTGGTCGTAGTTCGTCTACTTGGCCGTTCGGGTCAAGTCCAAACTCTTTTAGCAGAGCCTGCAGCTCGTCCTTCCGGCGGTAGGCGATCCACCTGACCCCCATGTTTGCGGTCGTGGAATCACCCCCGGATGCGGTGAAAAACCTGTCCTCTTCCAGTCCGGCAGCTGCCGGATCTGGCTTTGATTCTGCGTCCTCTGACGTTTTCTTTCCCGAGACACTGGGCATACGCGCGGTGGCGCTGCCGATGGCTCTGCTGGGGATCACTCGGTGAGCGCTCCTAGTGGCGTGACTGGGCGCTGGGCGCACGGCAGGTGCTTCTGACGTGCGGCACTGGCTGACCGATGTGGTTGCGGCTAGCGCTCCCGTTGGCGCTCGGTGAGTGCGGCTGGTGAGCGGCAGCGCTGATCGTTGGGCGCTCCTGGTGGCGCTCGTAGTGTGGCTAGTGACCACGTATCCGGCGCGGTTGGCGCTGCTGAGGGCGCGGCTGGGCGCTGCTGATGGGCGCTGCTGTGGGCGCGGTGATTGGCGCTCGGTTGGCGCTGCTAATGCCGCCTGTTGGGCACTCCTGGTGAGCACGTGGTGGGCGCTTCCCGTGGCGCGGCTGATGCGCGGCAGCGCTGATCGGTGTGGTGAGCGTTCGGTGGGCACGACTGTTGCCCTGCTTGATGGCGCTCGGTGGTAGCCGCTCGTGGGGCTGTGCGTTGGGCGCGGATGCCGCTGAGGACGCTGCTGTGGGCGCTGCTGGTGGCGCTCGGTGGTGCAAATGACGCCGCCCGATGGACGCTGAACGCTGCTGAGGGCGCGGGGCCGCTCGTTGCGCGCTCCTGGTGACGCTCGTTGTGTGGCTGGTGACCACGTGTCCGGCGCGGTTGGCGCTGCTGTTGGCGCTGCTGGTGGCGCTCTGTGGGTACCTGATGGCCACGTGGGTGGCACTGCACGGCGCGGGACGCTGCTGGGTCTGCGCTGCTGATGGCGCAGCTGGCGGCGCGGGTGACGCTGCTGAGGGCGCGGTGGCCGCGCTGTGCGTGCTCCTGGTGGGCACGTGGGTGGGTGCCGCTGGTGGTGCACTGACGCCGATCACTGGGCGCTTGTTGGGCGCTGCTGGGCCGCTCTGGGGGCGCTGCTCGGGGCGCGGTATGCGCTTGACGGCTTTGTGGGAGACCACGTGGCTATGTGGCGCTCCGGGAGTGGGTTGGCATTGGCGGGCGCAGCGTTACGGGATCCCCTACTCTAACTATTCCTGCGGTCTCCTATCTTTCTCTAAATCTCGTCTACTGGACACCGGTCTTTAGGCCATGCGGTTGGTGGTAAAAACCCAACTCTCCTGAAGGATATCTAGTCGTCCTTATCAGGTCCCTGTTCGGGCGCCAAACTGTAAGGACCTTTTTCATGGGCTGGGATAAAACTCAGTCCGGCCAGGGTCCTCTACAGTTAAATTTGTAGAAAAGTATTGGGACGAAACTGGACGGGGAGTTGCCGCGGGGATTTGTGGGGAAAGGAGGCCAGAGTATCCGCTTTGCACCGAGTAAGCAGCTCTAGCGCAACACGGCACCCGAAAGGTATAGTGGAGGGCGGGGATGCTCCCGGCGAAAATACTAACGAAACGAGCGGCGTAGCCGATCCCTGAGAAAATACCAACAAAACTGGACGGCGTGGCCGTTCTCCCCTGGATGTGCGACTCACAAGCTACTGGGGTAGGGGGTAGGGATCCGAGGGGAGGATGGCCGGAGGCGACCCTTCCCTGTGCTCCCTGTGGTCGATCGAGTGGTCGTTTGCACTGAGTAAGCTTCTCTGGCGCAACACGATTCCCGACCGGCACAGATCACTGCACGTGGCTCGCGACTACCTAAACCGTATTTGGGGCGGGGTTCCCAGGAGAGGGTGGCCAGAGGCGATCCTTTCCTATGCTCCTTGTGGGCGATCGGGTGGTCGTTTGCACTGAGTAAGCAGCTCTGGCGCAACACGATTCCCGACCGGCACAAATCACTGCACGTGGCTCGCGCCTACCTAAACCGTAAGTGGGGCGGGGTTCCCAGGAGAGGGTGGCCAGAGGCGATCCTTTCCTATGCTCCTTATGGGCGATCGGGTGGTCGTTTGCACTGAGTAAGCAGCTCTGGCGCAACACGATTCCCGATCGGCACAAATCACTGCACGTGGCTCGCGCCTACCTAAACCGTAAGTGGGGCGGGGTTCCCAGGAGAGAGTGGCCAGAGGCGATCCTTTCCTATGCTCCTTGTGGGCGATCGGGTGGTCGTTTGCACTGAGTAAGCAGCTCTGGCGCAACACGATTCCCGACCGGCACAAATCACTGCACGTGGGTTCCCGAAAAATGCACAAATTCACACGGACACATACTTCTTCATTCTCTCTTGTCTTTATTATTCGCTAGTACTACTACTACTACCCCTACTCGCACTCAGTCTGATCGCTATTGTCTGTCCCACTTACTCCTTGGATCCGGCGTGCCGACGCTCGTGCCGCTGTACCACTCCGGGTTGAAGTCCGCTCCTAGGTCTGATCGCCTTGGCTGCCATTCGAGAATGAGAGCGAGCTTCCGCCCTTGCGGCCGCATGTAAGCCCGGCTTGCCGGGTTTCTTCGTTTCCCAACACAGTTTCTTATCGAACCTCCCGCCTATCGCTATCGGCACTATCAGCTGTTGGCCCTCGGTCGACCAACACTGGGTGGTTTTCCAGCCCTGGTGCGCGCAATATTTAGATCGGATAAGCTTAGCTTCTAGTTTGAACTTAAATAAATTGCCTTCGTGGCGTAACGACTTATATTATAATTATATATTATAACTTATAAATAAATGGCCTTCGTGGCGTAATCTCCAATTGTATGCCTTCGTGGCGGAAAGAATAGAAATGGCGAAATGTGGAGGGTGTGTTTCACGCATCCTCACAAATATATATAATTAAATCTCTGCACCATAAGTGTATTAAAAAAAACTTTATTTAATTTACTTTTACACTGGTTACAATATTTTGGAAATACACCGACCTGCTGTTGACAAGTCTCAAACTGAACTCGTTCTCTAACTCCTACTTCATTTACGATCATACCTCGGTTTTAAGCTTTAGAGCTTTTTGTGAGTGGGACTTATTGCTATTGAGTGATTCTCTAAATTTGGACCTTGGACTCCAGACTTGGGTCCCGAAGTCTGAGTATCCTGATTTGTGGGAACGTGCCGATAGTCTGAACAGCGGCTCGTTCTAATTGTTTAGTCTATAAACTGTGGTTTTTTGTTTTATGGAAATTTCCTCTGGCTTGCCTTTAGTTCGGTAATTTTCCATTGGCTTGTTGACAACTAAATTTGGATTCTTATTTCTTAGAGGGTGTCTCGAGGGTAACTGCATAATGTGTGCATTTATGTGTGGGTGTGTGGACATGTACATAGGAGTATGTGGTACTATGGATATGTCACTCCCCCATCCGTTTAATTTGGCCTGTCCTCAGGTCGATAATCTTGGATATAACATTATATTTTCTTCTATGTTAATTTGATTGGGTAGATCGTTTACAATTTCTGTACTTTTTGGTGTTTCTTCCTTTGGTTTTATATATTTTACAATAAGTTTTCTTGGTATGCTCTTAAATTTATACCATAAATACAATAAAATGCTTATAATAATGATTACAAAGGTTGTTAAAGTAATTGTCTGGAATACATTATAATATATTGTATGTGATTCTATTATCTCTTTTGTTTGAATGTAAGACAATGGTTCTTATTTTGTTACATTATTATTTATGTAAACACTCTGTGTATAATCTAACATTGAATTTGAAAGAGTGAATTCATCTAATTGTATCGAACAATTAAGGATTTTAATGAGGTTACTTCCGAGTATATAAATTTCTTTATTAATGCAGTTTTGATTCATCAATGTTTTAGGGATATTCCATGTCAATAAAATATTGGGTTCAACAAAATTAATTTGGAAATTTTTGTAAGTTTTCGTATATTTGCATTCAGTGTTTTCCTGTCTAATTATTCCATTTATACAATCATCAATTACAATTTTTCCTGTTTCTTTATTAAATACATTATCTTCATATATGAAATATTTATCAAGTATATTTTCTGTTAAAATATTGTTATTTTATTTATTTATTTCGCCAACGGAATTCTTTTACTGGCTACATGTACAATTCAACAACTTATCTTAAGTACTAAAATTTACAAAATAATTGACCAACCTATGCTTAAAAATTGATTTACTTGAGAAGTAGTCCGATTGCATATCAATTGGGAGTGCGTTAGACTCATATAAGGCTACCATCCACCAAATCAGAGATGAAGCAAATGGCGAGGATACTTCTACGATGCTCAAGGGATGGTAGATGAACAAGCCTACATTGCTGGTGGTATGAAGGGGTAGGATCTAAAAACCTTAGCGGCAACAAAGCGAATTTCAACAACTGTTTCTGTAGACGTTCTATTCTGTTTCCATGAGTGGTAGTGAAGGGATTCCAAATAAGAGACGCATATTCTAGTTTAGATCGGACAAATGCAAAATAAAGCGCAAGCCTGGTGTAGGGATCCGTGAATAGTGATGCGTTCCGTTTCACAAATCCGAACATAGCATAGGCCCTGGGCATGATGTAATCGAAGTGTGCTGCAAACTTAAATTTCGAGTCAAACAACACTCCTAGGTCCAAGGATAAGATCCAAGGATTCATCGGGATAAGGAATAATTTCAAAAACGGGAGATTTGACTATCTCTGAAGGAATATGGAAAACAATCAAAATTTCATTGTGTCTGTTTTAAGCCAAGTTGATGTTTTGATTCTCAAAAATTTCTCAGGGTTCACATTTTTCAAATAATCGTGTTTTAGTAATTTTGGATTAAATAGTCCCAATCTTGTAATTTGCATTCCTAATTCGATATCTTCTACATATTCTGTAAAGTGTTGTAAGTGAAATATTAAAACGCTAACTTGCTGATCTCTTTCTCCTTTTTCATTTAATTTGTTAATTAATTCGAATCTGTTATTTATGACATCGATAATCATATTTAAATCCGTACTTTGAACGCTAGTATCTACCAAATTATTGATTTTCTGTTCCATCTCATCTTTATCATCTTGATCTAAGGTTCCGAATATTGAATAGACCTCTCTTACTACGTTTTGCTATTGTAATTCCATTGATTTCTCTTTTCAGTTTTTCTACTAAACATCTGATTTGGATAACATCATTGAATTCATCGGCTTCTTTTAAAATATCCTCAAATGTTTGTTCGGCTTTTGTTATATTTACGCTTAAGTAATGGTATTCATAATTAGTTGGGATTTCGATTGATCCTGTTTTAAATACAAAATATCCGTTTTGTGCCTTTATGGAATTTATTTCAATACTTTGTCCAATTGTCAGTTGAAATACAGTTGCTAATATTATAGAGAAAATTATTGTTTTTACCGAGTTGTTCCTGAGTCCGTTCATTTCCTTCTGTTTGCCTGGAATTATCATCATATTTACTTATATTAATTTTCTTCTTCTTTTTGAACTTTGATTTATAATGAACAATCTTTCTTCCTCTATTCGTTTCTTCAAAATGTTTTTCATCTACTTTCTTCAAGGTTCCTGTCTTTTTAAATGGATTTGTAGTCTTGGATTTCACTAGAAGGGCTTGTTTGTATTTTGGATCTATTTCATAGTCCTGACGTTTCCCGTTTAATTTTTCAATTTTATTCATTTTTTCTTTTCTTGTGTCGTAGTCAGGAGTTCCTGCATACATAAATATGTCAGCTGGTATTTGATTTGTAGCGTTATGTTTTGTTTTGTGATTGTAAATGTAAAGGATTAATTCGAACTTAGTATATATAATATATTCATGTGTGTATATATTATATGTTTTCAATGTCTGATTCGCTTCCTATAATTCTTAATTTTTCATTTACTGTTTTATGAAATCTTTCTATGTCCGAAATACCGTTTTTACTTGTTGTTACTTGAATTTGTACTCCTTCTGAATTTAACCAATTGTGTAAGGCTACACACATGAATGCTGAATCTTTATCTGCCTTGATTTCTTTTGGTTTTTCCATCTATTGAATACTTTCATAATAGCTCTTTTGGCTTCTAACCAGTCTCTACCTGTGACTTCTACTAGGGTAGCAGTTGAATATACATCGATGATAAAAATTGTTCAAAATTGTTCTTTTCAAAATTGTTTCCTTAAAGTCTGTATATGTCAATATGTCTTCAAGTCTGGCTGTACATCTTACTAATTTTGTTAAATGGTTTGCATTTATAATTTCTGCGTAGGCTTTTTGGAATGTGAGGAAATCTGAGTCATTATGGAAATAAACTGCGCTCTTTTTAGTGCATAAATATTCTTTAATCATTTCTTTTGCTGAAATTTCTTTCATTTCTTTATAAATAATTTTGTTTTTTAATTTATGAAAGTAGTGTGTTATTTCAGTTGTATCTTTGTTTCCTTTAATTAATTCGATCTGTCGGGAGAAGTAGTTAGTAGTTAGTTTTGGTTACTCGGCTGAGGAACTTGTGAGATGGTTCCAAAGTCGCCTAGCTGGGGCAACCGAGCGGGTCGCAGGTTGCGGATAGCGGACGACCTCTCTCGAGGTCAACTGTGAATAAGCTGGTGGGATAAGTCAAACACGGTACCGTGGACGGAAACCCCAGTAAATAAACAGTCCCGGACAGCCAGCGGGTATTTTGCAACGAAGCAATACCGACGATGCGAGTTGTTAAGCCGCATCTAAATAGTTGCTTTACACAAACCCACTCCCAACACAACACCTACCCAACTCCCCTCCCAAACAACATCTCACTCCGGGCCGGACTACGGTGTGATACGGACCGTGCTAAGAGTCAGCCTGGCTGGGGGCCCGGATCAAAAATAGCCCAGTCTCAAACGGTGTGCTCAGGGACATGGCGACCCCCTGTTCTAACTATCGCCTTACCCGGACATCGCGGATCTCTGCCCGGGCGGACTTTTCCCCTTCTCCGCAACTCGTGGGACCAAATTATGGAACAAAAAACAGAAGACAAAAAAACAAAAAACATACAGACGGGTTTTCTTAAAAAACCCATGGATAAGACGAACACTGGTTCCACCTTCCATACCAGCACGGCCCAGAAAGGGCCGCATCCCAAACTGGGGATGATGGGTGGCAGAAAGCCAACCGCAAACGCCTCCGCTACGTGCGCATCTGCGCCGAAAGCAACGGTAGGCACTGCCAAGGCGCTCGGACCACCCGCTGGTGCTAAATACACATACGCAGAAAGGCGGACTGCCGCCCAGACTCTGCGCTCACACACCAGGAGCACCGTTGCCACGCCTTCGCCTGAATGGCTAAAGGAGGTAGAGTGGGCAAGGAAGGTGCTCCCAAACTACGGGCAGGAAAAGCGCACTCAAGAGTGGGCTTCGCTACTCAGGCGAAAAGGCAGCGATCCCTCAAACTACCCGGGCCATCGGCGAAGAGATCTAAGATCCAGCCATCGGTCTCTTTCGCCTAAATCACGAAGAATCGTGTTTTACTTGGCCTGATTGACAGGGGAAATCCGGAGGGCAGGATCCCCAGAAACAAGTGGAAGGCAGTGGAGTCCCACCTTTCCCTCATTTGCCTGCGCATGGTGCGAGAGAAGCCAGGCACCCCGCCCTGCTGCAAGGACGCGGGCTGGTACCAGGGCAGCGTCAAGGTGGTAGCATGCGACAGTCAGCGGTCGGCTGATATGTACAAAGAGGCGACAAGCAAGCTCGGCGAGGTTTACGAAGGGGCGAACATCGTTGCGCTTGACTGGTGCGATGTCCCCAGTAGGCCCCGAGCCAGGATCTGGCTCCCAGCAGCGATCAAGACGCCGGAGGACATCCTCTTCATGTTGCAAGAATGCAACCCGCACCTCCCCACGAAGGACTGGAAAGTCGTCAAGGTGGAGGAGCATGAAGGGGATGTCAACCAGGCGGTTTTGGTCCTGAACAAGGACCATCAATGTGTATAAGGGCGACTCCAACGCCTCTAGTAGCTCTGCCGGCAACCCAGACGAGCAGGTGCTTGCTGAGGAGTTGGAGGCACCTGGTGGGCCGGAGGACGGCTACTCTACCGATTCGTCGCTAAGCAGAGAGATGCGAGCGCTCGGACCGGCAATCGAGGACGTGGACCTCAGCGACACAGAGGAGGCCGACGTCACTGTGGTGGAGGTTGAAGCTGTAGATGTCATTAAGACTTCTACAAATAAACCTTCACCACAGTAAAGCAGCGTCTGCTGCACTTCAGCTTCGCCTGACAGAAGGCGGAGCCGAGCTAGTCCTCGTACAGGGACCTTGGGTTGTAGGAGGCAAGGTTGCTGGACTAGAAACAAAGGAATACAAGCTTATGCTTGACCCCAAAGAAGGTAAAATTCGAACCTGCATATTAGCCAAAAGGCATCTTAGTATATTTCTACTTCGCAATTACAGCAACGGAGACAACACCACAGTAAGCCTGGAGCTGCAGAGTGGCTCCATAAGGGTTCTATCGGCCTATTTGGCCTTTGAGAAGGAAAACCCCCCAGATGCGCTGGTCAGAGGACTAGCAGAGGAATGCGAAAAGCTCAAGAACGGATTGGTAATAGGCTGTGACGCCAACGCCCATCACACCCAGTGGAGTTGCCCAAACAACAACGACAGAGGTGAGTCTCTTTTTGATTTTATTCGAACCTATTCTTATGCAATAGGGGCAATGCCCCTACTTTCATAACTAAAGCTTGCCAAACGATCATAGATCTAACTTTGGTATCAGGTTCACTCGTAGGCGCAGTCAAAAACTGGGCAGTCTCTGACGAGCACTTCTTTTCGGACCATAGATTCATAGAAACCGTATTGTCCCTTGACTCGCCCTTGCTGGTCAGCTTCACCAACCCCAGACGAGCGGACTGGCACAGGTACAAAGAAGTTCTGACAAATATCCTCCCCATGGAACCGTCAGAAAGCATCACAAACCCACATGAGCTGGACGAAACAGTATACAAATTCACAGAGGCATGCAACACTGCCTTCAAAGTGGCATGCCCCACAGAGAAACCAAGAGGAAGGGAAAAACCCCCCTGGTGGACCCAACAACTATCTATCCTCAGAACCAACTGCAGATGCCTGTTTAACAGAGCAAAGGCGGGAAATGAGGACACCAATTGGCTGAACTACAAGTTTGAACTAGCCTCCTACAAAAAGGCCATTAGAAAAGCAAAACGAACGGCATGGCAGACCTTCTGCTTTGACATAGAAAAAACAACTGATGCCGCAAGGCTCATGAAAATACTCTCTAAGACAGCCGCGCCTTTGGGCTACCTTCAAAAAGCAGATGGATCATGGTCAGACTCCAGTAAAGAGTCCTTTGACCTGCTCCTAGACGCTCACTTCCCGGGGAGCCAACAAGCAGGTCATCCACCTGAAAGAGGAGAGGGAATCGAAATAGATCCACTCCTATCAGACCGCAACATGAAATGGTCCATTCATAGTTTCAAACCATACAAATCGCCGGGACCGGACGGGATAACACCGGCTCACATCCGCAAGCAGGACAAATAGTCATAAACTGGTTGAAAAAAATCTTCCAATCCATCCTGGCGGTAGGAGAACTACCAACAGCATGGCAAGAAACAAAGGTGGTTTTCATTCCCAAGGCAGGGAAGGCCACTCACACTACAGCAAAGGATTTTAGGCCAATAAGCCTAACATCATTCCTGCTTAAGAGCTTTGAAAGAATGATAAGCCTACACATAAGGGCCACCGTAGGCCCGACACAAATATCAGAAGCACAACACGCTTACACTAAAAGTAAGTCAACCGAATCGGCGCTACACTTGGTGGTAAACAGCATCGAGAAATCACTCAACATCAAGGAATACACACTGATCGCCTTCCTGGATATAGAGGGAGCCTTCAGTAACGTGCTTCCCACCGCTATAACAGAATGTCTCACAGAACTAGGGGTTGAGCCGCCAATGGTGAGGCTAATCCATAAATTGCTGATAAGCAGAATGGTCACAGCCACACTAGGGACCTCAACCCAGACTAGACTAGTGAACAGAGGCACCCCGCAAGGAGGTGTACTATCACCCCTCTTGTAGAATATCGCAGTAAATAAACTACTGCGGATTCTGGAGGGAGGAGGTTGTAAGGTCGTGGCATACGCAGACGACGTCACCATCATCTTTATTGGAAAATATCCACAAACACTTTGCGATCTTATGACCGCTAAACTTAAAATACTATCGGAATGGACGATAGCGAACGGACTCGGGGTAAATCCCTCGAAAACAGAACTTGTTCTATTTACGAATAGGTACAAAATTCCACAACTTAACCCACCCATTTTAAACAACTGTAATCTCTCCTTTAGCGATCACGCCAGGTACTTGGGGTTAGTACTAGATAAACGCCTCAAATGGGGCCTAAACAACCAAGAGAGAACCAAAAAAGCGACCATTGCACTTTACTCCTGTAAAAAAGCAATCGGGCTAAGATGGGGCATGTCCCCAAGAATAGTTAACTGGATATACACAGCGGTAGTCAAGCCAATCCTACTGTACGGAGTGGCTCTGTGGTGGACCGCCTTACACAAACAATGCATACTGACTCCTCTAAACAAAGTACAGCGAATGGCGGCTTTGTGTATTAGTGGAGCCCTTCGAACCACCCCGAATGAAGCGCTGAATGCGATCTTGAACCTCCCTAGCCTGGACTTAGCAGGCGTGAAAAGGGCCAAATCGGCAGCTATTCGACTGAGGGACACAGGGCAGTGGAAAGCCCAATTATATGGCCATGCTAAAATTCTCCAGCATGATAAATCGATTCCGAAAATCACGGATCTATGCAAATCTATTGAATATAGTCACACACCCTTTGAGGCCCTGATTCCTGATAGAGAGGAATGGGAACAGGGCCGACTTGGCACGACGGACGCAATCTGTTTCTATACAGATGGCTCCAAATTAGAAGGACATGTCGGCGGAGGTGTATACTCCGAACAATTAGATATCAGGAAGTCATTCAGGCTCCCGGACCACTGTAGCGTCTTTCAGGCGGAGGTCCACGCTATAAAAGAAGCACTAACCTGTTTAAGGAACCTTAGCCTCCAGAGAGGACACCCATACATATATAGTGACAGCCAAGCGGCTATTAAGTCGATCTACTCGACAAACACCAACTCCCGTACAATAGCAGACTGTCGCAGATCTCTCCACGAGATGGCAAATCAGTTTACTATCAGCCTAATATGGGTTCCGGGTCACCGGGACATCGTAGGCAACTGCATAGCGGACGAATTAGCCAGGCAGGGCACCACCAAGCCTCTCCTACCAGGAGAGGAAAATGTCGGTATGCCCATGGCTACTTGCAACATACATAAAAAACCACTTCAACACACTAGTCAACACCCATTGGCAAAACGCACCACAGTGTCGCAACTCTAACCAGACATAGCCTGTGATAAACAACAAAAAAACCTCGGAGTTACTCAAGCTCAGCCGCACAGAGTGTGGCATGTTGATCCGAGGTCTTACAGGCCACTGGCTTGTTGGCGCGCATGCCGGCAGGCTAAAAGCCCCGCAAAATGATTTCTGCAGAAGCTGTAGGGATGAGGAAGAAGTGGAAACGGTAGAACACCTTCTCTGCTTCTGCCCAGCCCTATGCAGACTCAGACTGAAACACTTAGGAAGCCCCTTCATCGACGATCTTACCGAAATATCGGAGATTAATCTCAAAAGCATAAGTGCCTTTATTAAGTCTTCCGGGTGGAAGACATGCTGATCAGCTTAACACAGGCTGAAACTACTAGAAACGGGACCCTAGAGAAGGAAGAAACGAGATCATGCGGTATCACAACGGACCCATTGAGGTCTAAGTGTGTCGGACTATAGTCCGACAGCCGCCCTAACCTAACCTTACCTAGTTTTGGTTATCTTCTTGGGTACAATGCGCTGTTGCATCTGCGTTACTAGCAGTTGGTAGCAGTTCTGGTTTGTTTTCTTCAGAATTATCTGTGTACATAGTTTCTTCTATTTTAGTTCTAGATAATGCGTGCTTACGTAATTCTCTTTTCCCATACAATTGTTAAGAGTTCTTTTTCTATGGTGGAATAATTTATTTCGTGTTCATTAAGGGTTCTGCTGGCATAAAAAATGGGTTTGTGATTTTGAGATAATACTGCTCCTATCGCCATGTTGCTTGCGTCTGTTGTCAAAGAGAACGACTTACTAAAGTCGGGGTAAATTAAGATGGGGTCGGATGTAATCAAGATTTTCATTTTTTCGAATGCTTCTATGTATGGTTTGTCTTTAATATTAATTGTTGCACCTTTCTTTAGTTTTTTTGTCATTGGTATTATAATATTTGCAAATATTGGTATGAATTTCCTATAAAATCCACATAATCCTAGAAATGATTTTATTTCTTTTGGGGTTTTCGGTATCGGGAAATTTATAATGGCACTTATTTTTTTTGGGTTCGGTTTTATGCCTGTAGTTGTTACTATGTGACCTAGGAACTCTGTTTCTTTTTTCATAAATTCGCATTTATCCAATTGTAGTTTTAAATTCGCATCTCGAAGTTTTTGGAATACCTTTTTCAATGATAGAATATGTTCCTCCAATGAAGTGAAAAAAAATATTATATCATCTAGATATACTAAACAACCTTTATAGATTAAATCCTCTAATAAATTGTTCATGCATCTTTGAAAGGTAGCGGGGCGTTTTTAAGGCCAAATGGCATTCGGGTGTATTCGTAATGACCATGTTTTGTTGAGAATGCCGTTTTCGCTATTGAATCTGATTCCATTTGAATTTGATGGAATCCTTTGGCTAAATCGATGGTAGTGAAATACTGACATCTTCCTAATTTGTCCAATATTTCATCCATTCTGGGTATTGGGAATTTATCATTGATTGTGATTTTATTTAAGTTTCTGTAATCTACAACTAGTCTAAATTTTGGTATTCCTGAGGCATCACTTTTTTTTGGAACTATCCAAATTGGTGAGCAACAGGGAGATTTTGATTTGAGAATTATTCCTTGTTCGATCATTTCGTTTATTTGCTTATTAACCTCCTCGTCGAAAGTTTGAGGGTATTTGTATGGTTTCCTATATTTTGGGTCTTCGTGATTTGTTTGTATCGAATGCCTGATAGTACTTGTAAAAGTCAAATTTTCACCTTCCTTGTACTGGATGTCATTGTATTCGAATAAAACCCTTTTTAAATTTTCTTTCTCTTCCTCATTTAAATGTTCTAATCTATATTCATTGCATTCTTTTAATTCATTATTAATAGCAAAGTTAAATGAATGGTCCTTTGATAAGGGCGGATTAAGGCATTTTGATGCGGTCTTATCCTCTTCAATCTTTTTTTCAACCGATGGTGGACTAAGGCATTTTACTGCGATCTTGTCCTTTACTATATCGTTTTTGCCATACTTTACATAAAGTAGTGTGTCTCCTAGCATAACTGTTTCTTTTTCGTAATCTTTTATCCTATTAGGATATCGTAATTATTGGAAAATTTATGGAAATAGATTTTTTGTTTAGTCGGACAGATTTTGCAAGGATCTAATTTTATGTTTTCTTTTAGTTCCATTGATTCGTTTATTGTAAATACTTTTAATTTCTCTATTTGTTCTTTATTAAAATTTTTCTGTTATAAGTTGATAGATGACCCGGTATCTATCATTGCTCTAAGGAGTTTTCCCTCAATCATCACTCTTACATATGGGAAAAATTTTTTTAAATCCGAGGCAGTTTGCTGAAAATTTACATCCATTCTGTGTTGTGCACTTTCGTTTTATCTCTGTCTTTTGACGGGTGCGTTTGGAGAATTATTCGATGTAGATGCCTGGAAATTTAGGGGATTTTGGGCCCTGCCTTGGTCTAAGTTTCTCCTAAGCTCATGATAATTTCCCTGGTTCGTTGAACCTTAAGGATTTGTTGAGTTGTTTAGATTGTTATTGTAACTATATCTTGGGTAATTATGTGTCTGAGAATTATATTTTTGGTAGTAATGATTCTGATGCGAAAGGTTACTTCCCGAATTCCTTCGGTTATCATGACGTTTGGGTTTATAATTGTCAAAAGGGTCTGAATCTCAATGACCTAAAATCATTGCTGATTCTTTTAAGTTAGCAAGTGTTGAGATATCCTTTTTGGATAGGGAATTATATAATCTATCGGGAAGTTTTCTCAAAATACAATCTTTAATTGTTTTGTTTAGAAAATTTGTATAAATTGATCTTTCTATTTGATCTGATTCTAACTCTAACTTATTATTTACTTTTGAAGACCTTAATTGTAGTCCATTAACGAACTTACTTATGCTTCATTGATATTGAGTGTCCCGAACATGTTGTATAATATCCTCGTATGGTCTATGATCCTTGAAGGCCTTGATTATGGCTGCTTTAGTTGTTATCCATGTATTAGATTTCTCCTCTTCGATGACTCTCTGGGCTGAGTCGACAATGGTCCTCTCTATAGCTCCGTATATGATGTGAATTTGTCGGACGTCTTGAGTAGGGTATAGTTGTAAAAGGTACTCTACTCTGGCTATATATCGACTTAATTCCGATGGGTTTCCATCGAAATATGGCGATTCTTTGATTTGGCCGATTAATTGATTTAAATGAATCTCGGACAACTGTGGTAACGTTGAGGGGTTTGCCATTTTTTTATTGTTCTTTTCAATATTTGCCCTTTAAATTTTCTTTAGCGCGTATTGACCGACTTGGATTTTAATTTTGTCTATTTGTTGTAGAAATTAAACATAGACATTTTGTTTCTCAATATTGGTAATTTTTATTTTAGGTTTTTAAGCGCACATTGACCGAATTGGATTTTGTTGTTGTAAGTTCTTCGTGCGAAATTTGCACATAGATTCTTATGCGGATCTCGATGATTGTCTTTTGTTTGTTCACTGATTATTCGCTGATCCGGATAAACTAGTCGCTTAGTATTATCCTTCTAGTTGATCAGTACCGGTGACTTTTTAAAAGGACTTTTTGAGATCCTACCGACTGCGCCAATTAAATCTCTGCACATAAGTGTATTAAAAAAAACTTTATTTAATTTACTTTTACACTGGTTACAATATTTTGGAAGAACACCGACCTGCTGTTGACAAGTCTCAAACTGAACTCGTTCTCTAACTCCTACTTCATTTAGGATCATACCTCGGTTTTAAGCTTTAGAACTTTTTGTGAGTGGGACTTATTGCTATTGAGTGATTCTCTAAATTTGGACCTTGGACTCCAGACTTGGGTCCCGAAGTCTGAGTATCCTGATTTGTGGGAACGTGCCGATAGTCTGAACAGCGGCTCGTTCTAATTGTTTAGTCTATAAACTGTGGTTTTTTGTTTTATGGAAATTTCCTCTGGCTTGCCTTTAGTTCGGTAATTTTCCATTGGCTTGTTGACAACTAAATTTGGATTCTTATTTCTTAGAGGGTGTCTCGAGGGTAACTGCATAATGTGTGCATTTATGTGTGGGTGTGTGGACATGTACATGGTATGTATGTGGTACTATGGATATGTCACTCCCCCATCCGTTTAATTTGGCCTGTCCTCAGGTCGATAATCTTGGATATAACATTATATTTTCTTCTATGTTAATTTGATTGGGTAGATCGTTTACAATTTCTGTACTTTTTGGTGTTTCTTCCTTTGGTTTTATATATTTTACAATAAGTTTTCTTGGTATGCTCTTAAATTTATATATAAATACAATAAAATGCTTATAATAATGATTACAAAGGTTGTTAAAGTAATTGTCTGGAGTACATTATAATATATTGTATGTGATTCTATTATCTCTTTTGTTTGAATGTAAGACAATGGTTCTTATTTTGTTACATTATTATTTATGTAAACACTCTGTGTATAATCTAACAGTGAATTTGAAAGAGTGAATTCATCTAATTGTATCGAACAATTAAGGATTTTAATGAGGTTACTTCCGAGTATATAAATTTCTTTATTAATGCAGTTTTGATTCATCAATGTTTTAGGGATATTCCATGTCAATAAAATATTGGGTTCAACAAAATTAATTTGGAAATTTTTGTAAGTTTTCGTATATTTGCATTCAGTGTTTTCCTGTCTAATTATTCCATTTATACAATCATCAATTACAATTTTTCCTGTTTCTTTATTAAATACATTATCTTCATATATGAAATATTTATCAAGTATATTTTCTGTTAAAATATTGTTATTTTATTTATTTATTTCGCCAACGGAATTCCTTTACTGGCTACATGTACAATTCAACAACTTATCTTAAGTACTAAAATTTACAAAATAATTGACTAACCTATGCTTAAAAATTGATTTACTTGAGAAGTAGTCCGATTGCATATCAATTGGGAGTGCGTTAGACTCATATAAGGCCCTGGCTCATTTTTGGAATAATTTGTCCGCCGCAGCTCGAGGAAAAAGGGATCAAAATTCCGAAGTTGTCTAGACGGGGCGTGAAAACCAACCTTCGATAGTAGTTCTCGACAGTCGATACTACCATCCACCAAATCAGAGATGAAGCAAATGGCGAGGATACTTCTACGATGCTCAAGGGATGGTAGATGAACAAGCCTACATTGCTGGTGGTATGAAGGGGTAGGATCTAAAAACCTTAGCGGCAACAAAGCGAATTTCAACAACTGTTTCTGTAGACGTTCTATTCTGTTTCCATGAGTGGTAGTGAAGGGATTCCAAATAAGAGACGCATATTCTAGTTTAGATCGGACAAATGCAAAATAAAGCGCAAGCCTGGTGTAGGGATCCGTGAATAGTGATGCGTTCCGTTTCACAAATCCGAACATAGCATAGGCCCTGGGCATGATGTAATCGAAGTGTGCTGCAAACTTAAATTTCGAGTCAAACAACACTCCTAGGTCCAAGGATAAGATCCAAGGATTCATCGGGATAAGGAATAATTTCAAAAACGGGAGATTTGACTATCTCTGAAGGAATATGGAAAACAATCAAAATTTCATTGTGTCTGTTTTAAGCCAAGTTGATGTTTTGATTCTCAAAAATTTCTCAGGGTTCACATTTTTCAAATAATCGTGTTTTAGTAATTTTGGATTAAATAGTCCCAATCTTGTAATTTGCATTCCTAATTCGATATCTTCTACATATTCTGTAAAGTGTTGTAAGTGAAATATTAAAACGCTAACTTGCTGATCTCTTTCTCCTTTTTCATTTAATTTGTTAATTAATTCGAATCTGTTATTTATGACATCGATAATCATATTTAAATCCGTACTTTGAACGCTAGTATCTACCAAATTATTGATTTTCTGTTCCATCTCATCTTTATCATCTTGATCTAAGGTTCCGAATATTGAATAGACCTCTCTTACTACGTTTTGCTATTGTAATTCCATTGATTTCTCTTTTCAGTTTTTCTACTAAACATCTGATTTGGATAACATCATTGAATTCATCGGCTTCTTTTAAAATATCCTCAAATGTTTGTTCGGCTTTTGTTATATTTACGCTTAAGTAATGGTATTCATAATTAGTTGGGATTTCGATTGATCCTGTTTTAAATACAAAATATCCGTTTTGTGCCTTTATGGAATTTATTTCAATAGTTTGTCCAATTGTCAGTTGAAATACAGTTGCTAATATTATAGAGAAAATTATTGTTTTTACCGAGTTGTTCCTGAGTCCGTTCATTTCCTTCTGTTTGCCTGGAATTATCATCATATTTACTTATATTAATTTTCTTCTTCTTTTTGAACTTTGATTTATAATGAACAATCTTTCTTCCTCTATTCGTTTCTTCAAAATGTTTTTCATCTACTTTCTTCAAGGTTCCTGTCTTTTTAAATGGATTTGTAGTCTTGGATTTCACTAGAGGGGCTTGTTTGTATTTTGGATCTATTTCATAGTCCTGACGTTTCCCGTTTAATTTTTCAATTTTATTCATTTTTTCTTTTCTTGTGTCGTAGTCAGGAGTTCCTGCATACATAAATATGTCAGCTGGTATTTGATTTGTAGCGTTATGTTTTGTTTTGTGATTGTAAATGTAAAGGATTAATTCGAACTTAGTATATATAATATATTCATGTGTGTATATATTATATGTTTTCAATGTCTGATTCGCTTCCTATAATTCTTAATTTTTCATTTACTGTTTTATGAAATCTTTCTATGTCCGAAATACCGTTTTTACTTGTTTTTACTTGAATTTGTACTCCTTCTGAATTTAACCAATTGTGTAAGGCTACACACATGAATGCTGAATCTTTATCTGCCTTGATTTCTTTTGGTTTTTCCATCTATTGAATACTTTCATAATAGCTCTTTTGGCTTCTAACCAGTCTCTACCTGTGACTTCTACTAGGGTAGCAGTTGAATATACATCGATGATAAAAATTGTTCAAAATTGTTCTTTTCAAAATTGTTTCCTTAAAGTCTGTATATGTCAATATGTCTTCAAGTCTGGCTGTACATCTTACTAATTTTGTTAAATGGTTTGCATTTATAATTTCTGCGTAGGCTTTTTGGAATGTGAGGAAATCTGAGTCATTATGGAAATAAACTGCGCTCTTTTTAGTGCATAAATATTCTTTAATCATTTCTTTTGCTGAAATTTCTTTCATTTCTTTATAAATAATTTTGTTTTTTAATTTATGAAAGTAGTGTGTTATTTCAGTTGTATCTTTGTTTCCTTTAATTAATTCGATCTGTCGGGAGAAGTAGTTAGTAGTTAGTTTTGGTTACTCGGCTGAGGAACTTGTGAGATGGTTCCAAAGTCGCCTAGCTGGGGCAACCGAGCGGGTCGCAGGTTGCGGATAGCGGACGACCTCTCTCGAGGTCAACTGTGAATAAGCTGGTGGGATAAGTCAAACACGGTACAAACAAAAAACATACAGACGGGTTTTCTTAAAAAACCCATGGATAAGACGAACACTGGTTCCACCTTCCATACCAGCACGGCCCAGAAAGGGCCGCATCCCAAACTGGGGATGATGGGTGGCAGAAAGCCAACCGCAAACGCCTCCGCTACGTGCGCATCTGCGCCGAAAGCAACGGTAGGCACTGCCAAGGCGCTCGGGCCACCCGCTGGTGCTAAATACACATACGCAGAAAGGCGGACTGCCGCCCAGACTCTGCGCTCACACACCAGGAGCACCGTTGCCACGCCTTCGCCTGAATGGCTAAAGAAGGTAGAGTGGGCAAGGAAGGTGCTCCCAAACTACGGGCAGGAAAAGCCCACTCAAGAGTGGGCTTCGCGACTCAGGCGAAAAGGCAGCGATCCCTCGAACTACCCGGGCCATCGGCGAAGAGATCTAAGATCCAGCCATCGGTCTCTTTCGCCGAAATCACGAAGAATCGTGTTTTACTTGGCCTGATTGACAGGGGAAATCCGGATGGCAGGATCCCCAGAAACAAGTGGAAGGCAGTGGAGTCCCACCTTTCCCTCATTTGCCTGCGCATGGTGCGAGAGAAGCCAGGCACCCCGCCCTGCTGCAAGGACGCGGGCTGGTACCAGGGCAGCGTCAAGGTGGTAGCATGCGACAGTCAGCGGTCGGCTGATATGTACAAAGAGGCGACAAGCAAGCTCGGCGAGGTTTACGAAGGGGCGAACATCGTTGCGCTTGACTGGTGCGATGTCCCCAGTAGGCCCCGAGCCAGGATCTGGCTCCCAGCAGCGATCAAGACGCCGGAGGACATCCTCTTCATGTTGCAAGAATGCAACCCGCACCTTCCCACGAAGGACTGGAAAGTCGTCAAGGTGGAGGAGCATGAAGGGGATGTCAACCAGGCGGTTTTGGTCCTGAACAAGGACCATCAATGTGTATAAGGGCGACTCCAACGCCGCTAGTAGCTCTGCCGGCAACCCAGACGAGCAGGTGCTTGCTGAGAAGTTGGAGGCACCTGGTGGGCCGGAGGACGGCTACTCTACCGATTCGTCGCTAAGCAGAGAGATGCGAGCGCTCGGACCGGCAATCGAGGACGTGGACCTCAGCGACACAGAGGAGGCCGACGTCACTGTGGTGGAGGTTGAAGCTGTAGATGTCATTAAGACTTCTACAAATAAACCTTCACCACAGTAAAGCAGCGTCTGCTGCACTTCTGCTTCGCCTGACAGAAGGCGGAGCCGAGCTAGTCCTCGTACAGGGACCTTGGGTTGTAGGAGGCAAGGTTGCTGGACTAGAAACAAAGGAATACAAGCTTATGCTTGACCCCAAAGAAGGTAAAATTCGAACCTGCATATTAGACAAAAGGCATCTTAGTATATTTCTACTTCGCAATTACAGCAACGGAGACAACACCACAGTAAGCCTGGAGCTGCAGAGTGGCTCCATAAGGGTTCTATCGGCCTATTTGGCCTTTGAGAAGGAAAACCCCCCAGATGCGCTGGTCAGAGGACTAGCAGAGGAATGCGAAAAGCTCAAGAACGGATTGGTAATAGGCTGTAACGCCAACGCCCATCACACCCAGTGGGGTTGCCCAAACAACAACGACAGAGGTGAGTCTCTTTTTGATTTTATTCTAAATTCGAACCTATTCTTATGCAATAGGGGCAATGCCCCTACTTTCATAACTAAAGCTTGCCAAACGATCATAGATCTAACTTTGGTATCAGATTCACTCGTAGGCGCAGTCAAAAACTGGGCAGTCTCTGACGAGCACTCCTTTTCGGACCATAGATTCATAGAAACCGTATTGTCCCTTGACTCGCCCTTGCTGGTCAGCTTCACCAACCCCAGACGAGCGGACTGGCACAGGTACAAAGAAATTCTGACAAATATCCTCCCCATGGAACCGTCAGAAAGCATCACAAACCCACATGAGCTGGACGAAACAGTATACAAATTCACAGAGGCATGCAACACTGCCTTCAAAGTGGCATGCCCCACAGAGAAACCAAGAGGAAGGGAAAAACCCCCCTGGTGGACCCAACAACTATCTATCCTCAGAACCAACTGCAGATGCCTGTTTAACAGAGCAAAGGCGGGAAATGAGGACACCAATTGGCTGAACTACAAGTTTGAACTAGCCTCCTACAAAAAGGCCATTAGAAAAGCAAAACGAACGGCATGGCAGACCTTCTGCTTTGACATAGAAAAAACAACTGATGCCGCAAGGCTCATGAAAATACTCTCTAAGACAGCCGCGCCTTTGGGCTACCTTCAAAAAGCAGATGGATCATGGTCAGACTCCAGTAAAGAGTCCTTGGACCTGCTCCTAGCAGGTCATCCACCTGAAAGAGGAGAGGGAATCGAAATAGATCCACTCCTATCAGACCGCAACATGAAATGGTCCACTCATAGTTTCAAACCATACAAATCGCCGGGACCGGACGGGATAACACCGGCTCACATCCATCAAGCAGGACAAATAGCCATAAACTGGTTGAAAAAAATCTTCCAATCCATCCTGGCGGTAGGAGAACTACCAACAGCATGGCAAGAAACAAAGGTGGTTTTCATTCCCAAGGCAGGGAAGGCCACTCACACCACAGCAAAGGATTTTAGGCCAATAAGCCTAACATCATTCCTGCTTAAGAGCTTTGAAAGAATGATAAGCCTACACATAAGGGCCACCGTAGGCCCGACACAAATATCAGAAGCACAACACGCTTACACTAAAGGTAAGTCAACCGAATCGGCGCTACACTTGGTGGTAAACAGCATCGAGAAATCACTCAACATCAAGGAATACACACTGATCGCCTTCCTGGATATAGAGGGAGCCTTCAGTAACGTGCTTCCCACCGCTATAACAGAATGTCTCACAGAACTAGGGGTTGAGCCGCCAATGGTGAGGCTAATCCATAAATTGCTGATAAGCAGAATGGTCACAGCCACACTAGGGACCTCAACCCAGACTAGACTAGTGAACAGAGGCACCCCGCAAGGAGGTGTACTATCACCCCTCTTGTAGAATATCGCAGTAAATAAACTACTGCGGATTCTGGAGGGAGGAGGTTGTAAGGTCGTGGCATACGCAGACGACGTCACCATCATCTTTATTGGAAAATATCCACAAACACTTTGCGATCTTATGACCGCTAAACTTAAAATACTATCGGAATGGACGATAGCGAACGGACTCGGGGTAAATCCCTCGAAAACAGAACTTGTTCTATTTACGAATAGGTACAAAATTCCACAACTTAACCCACCCATTTTAAACAACTGTAATCTCTCCTTTAGCGATCACGCCAGGTACTTGGGGTTAGTACTAGATAAACGCCTCAAATGGGGCCTAAACAACCAAGAGAGAACCAAAAAAGCGACCATTGCACTTTACTCCTGTAAAAAAGCAATCGGGCTAAGATGGGGCATGTCCCCAAGAATAGTTAACTGGATATACACAGCGGTAGTCAAGCCAATCCTACTGTACGGAGTGGCTCTGTGGTGGACCGCCTTACACAAACAATGCATACTGACTCCTCTAAACAAAGTACAGCGAATGGCGGCTTTGTGTATTAGTGGAGCCCTTCGAACCACCCCGAATGAAGCGCTGAATGCGATCTTGAACCTCCCTAGCCTGGACTTAGCAGGCGTGAAAAGGGCCAAATCGGCAGCTATTCGACTGAGGGACACAGGGCAGTGGAAAGCCCAATTATATGGCCATGCTAAAATTCTCCAGCATGATAAATCGATTCCGAAAATCACGGATCTATGCAAATCTATTGAATATAGTCACACACCCTTTGAGGCCCTGATTCCTGATAGAGAGGAATGGGAACAGGGCCGACTTGGCACGACGGACGCAATCTGTTTCTATACAGATGGCTCCAAATTAGAAGGACATGTCGGCGGAGGTGTATACTCCGAACAATTAGATATCAGGAAGTCATTCAGGCTCCCGGACCACTGTAGCGTCTTTCAGGCGGAGGTCCACGCTATAAAAGAAGCACTAACCTGTTTAAGGAACCTTAGCCTCCAGAGAGGACACCCATACATATATAGTGACAGCCAAGCGGCTATTAAGTCGATCTACTCGACAAACACCAACTCCCGTACAATAGCAGACTGTCGCAGATCTCTCCACGAGATGGCAAATCAGTTTACTATCAGCCTAATATGGGTTCCGGGTCACCGGGACATCGTAGGCAACTGCATAGCGGACGAATTAGCCAGGCAGGGCACCACCAAGCCTCTCCTACCAGGAGAGAAAAATGTCGGTATGCCCATGGCTACTTGCAACATACATAAAAAACCACTTCAACACACTAGTCAACACCCATTGGCAAAACGCACCACAGTGTCGCATCTCTAACCAGACATGGCCTGTGATAAACAACAAAAAAACCTCGGAGTTACTCAAGCTCAGCCGCACAGAGTGTGGCATGTTGATCCGAGCTCTTACAGTGGCTTGTTGGCGCGCATGCCGGCAGGCTAAAAGCCCCGCAAAATGATTTCTGCAGAAGCTGTAGGGATGAGGAAGAAGTGGAAACGGTAGAACACCTTCTCTGCTTCTGCCCAGCCCTATGCAGACTCAGACTGAAACACTTAGGAAGCCCCTTCATCGACGATCTTACCGAAATATCGGAGATTAATCTCAAAAGCATAAGTGCCTTTATTAAGTCTTCCGGGTGGAAGACATGCTGATCAGCTTAACACAGGCTGAAACTACTAGAAACGGGACCCTAGAGAAGGAAGAAACGAGATCATGCGGTATCACAACGGACCCATTGAGGTCTAAGTGTGTCGGACTATAGTCCGACAGCCGCCCTAACCTAACCTTACCTAGTTTTGGTTATCTTCTTGGGTACAATGCGCTGTTGCATCTGCCTTACTAGCAGTTGGTAGCAGTTCTGGTATGTTTTCTTCAGAAATATCTGTGTACATAGTTTCTTCTATTTTAGTTCTAGATAATGCGTCGGCTACGTAATTCTCTTTTCCCATACAATTGTTAAGAGTTCTTTTTCTATGGTGGAATAATTTATTTCGTGTTCATTAAGGGTTCTGCTGGCATAACAAATGGGTTTGTGATTTTGAGATAATACTGCTCCTATCGCCATGTTGCTTGCGTCTGTTGTCAAAGAGAACGACTTACTAAAGTCGGGGTAAATTAAGATGGGGTCGGATGTAATCAAGATTTTCATTTTTTCGAATGCTTCTATGTATGGTTTGTCTTTAATATTAATTGTTGCACCTTTCTTTAGTTTTATTGTCATTGGTATTACAATATTTGCAAATATTGGTATGAATTTCCTATAAAATCCACATAATCCTAGAAATGATTTTATTTCTTTTGGGGTTTTCGGTATCGGGAAATTTATAATGGCACTTATTTTTTTTGGGTTCGGTTTTATGCCTGTAGTTGTTACTATGTGACCTAGGAACTCTGTTTCTTTTTTCATAAATTCGCATTTATCCAATTGTAGTTTTAAATTCGCATCTCGAAGTTTTTAAAAAACCTTTTTCAATGATAGAATATGTTCCTCCAATGAAGTGAAAAAAAATATTATATCATCTAGATATACTAAACAACCTTTATAGATTAAATCCTCTAATAAATTGTTCATGCATCTTTGAAAGGTAGCGGGGCGTTTTTAAGGCCAAATGGCATTCGGGTGTATTCGTAATGACCATGTTTTGTTGAGAATGCCGTTTTCGCTATTGAATCTGATTCCATTTGAATTTGATGGAATCCTTTGGCTAAATCGATGGTAGTGAAATACTGACATCTTCCTAATTTGTCCAATATTTCATCCATTCTGGGTATTGGGAATTTATCATTGATTGTGATTTTATTTAAGTTTCTGTAATCTACAACTAGTCTAAATTTTGGTATTCCTGAGGCATCACTTTTTTTTGGAACTATCCAAATTGGTGAGCAACAGGGAGATTTTGATTTGAGAATTATTCCTTGTTCGATCATTTCGTTTATTTGCTTATTAACCTCCTCGTCGAAAGTTTGAGGGTATTTGTATGGTTTCCTATATTTTGGGTCTTCGTGATTTGTTTGTATCGAATGCCTGATAGTACTTGTAAAAGTCAAATTTTCACCTTCCTTGTACTGGATGTCATTGTATTCGAATAAAACCCTTTTTAAATTTTCTTTCTCTTCCTCATTTAAATGTTCTAATCTATATTCATTGCATTCTTTTAATTCATTATTAATAGCAAAGTTAAATGAATGGTCCTTTGATAAGGGCGGATTAAGGCATTTTGATGCGGTCTTATCCTCTTCAATCTTTTTTTCAACCGATGGTGGACTAAGGCATTTTACTGCGATCTTGTCCTTTACTATATCGTTTTTGCCATACTTTACATAAAGTAGTGTGTCTCCTAGCATAACTGTTTCTTTTTCGTAATCTTTTATCCTATTAGGATATCGTAATTATTGGAAAATTTATGGAAATAGATTTTTTGTTTAGTCGGACAGATTTTGCAAGGATCTAATTTTATGTTTTTTTTTAGTTCCATTGATTCGTTTATTGTAAATACTTTTAATTTCTCTATTTGTTCTTTATTAAAATTTTTCTGTTATAAGTTGATAGATGACCCGGTATCTATCATTGCTCTAAGGAGTTTTCCCTCAATCATCACTCTTACATATGGGAAAAATTTTTTTAAATCCGAGGCAGTTTTCTGAAAATTTACATCCATTCTGTGTTGTGCACTTTCGTTTTCTCTCTGTCTTTTGACGGGTGCGTTTGGAGAATTATTCGATGTAGATGCCTGGAAATTTAGGGGACTTTGGGCCCTGCCTTGGTCTAAGTTTCTCCTAAGCTCATGATAATTTCCCTGGTTCGTTGAACCTTAAGGATTTGTTGAGTTGTTTAGATTGTTATTGTAACTATATCTTGGGTAATTATGTGTCTGAGAATTATATTTTTGGTAGTAATGATTCTGATGCGAAAGGTTACTTCCCGAATTCCTTCGGTTATCATGACGTTTGGGTTTATAATTGTCAAAAGGGTCTGAATCTCAATGACCTAAAATCATTGCTGATTCTTTTAAGTTAGCAAGTGTTGAGATATCCTTTTTGGATAGGGAATTATATAATCTATCGGGAAGTTTTCTCAAAATACAATCTTTAATTGTTTTGTTTAGAAAATTTGTATAAATTGATCTTTCTATTTGATCTGATTCTAACTCTAACTTATTATTTACTTTTGAAGACCTAAATTGTAGTCCATTAACGAACTTACTTATGCTTCATTGATATTGGGTGTCCCGAACATGTTGTATAACATTCTCGTATGGTCTATGATCCTTGAAGGCCTTGATTATGGCTGCTTTAGTTGTTATCCATGTATTAGATTTCTCCTCTTCGATGACTCTCTGGGCTGAGTCGACAATGGTCCTCTCTATAGCTCCGTATATGATGTGAATTTGTCGGACGTCTTGAGTAGGGTATAGATGTAAAAGGTACTCTACTCTGGCTATATATCGACTTAATTCCGATGGGTTTCCATCGAAATATGGCAATTCCTTGATTTGGCCGATTAATTGATTTAAATGAATCTCGGACAACTGTGGTAACGTTGAGGGGTTTGCCATTTTTTTATTGTTCTTTTCAATATTTGCACTTTAAATTTTCTTTAGCGCGTATTGACCGACTTGGATTTTAATTTTCTCTATTGGTTGTAGAAATTAAACATAGACTTTTTGTTTCTCAATATTGGTATTTTTTATTTTAGGTTTTTAAGCGCACATTGACCGAATTGGATTTTGTTGTTGTAAGTTCTTCGTGCGAAATTTGCACATAGATTCTTATGCGGATCTCGATGATTGTCTTTTGTTTGTTCACTGATTATACGCTGATCAGGATAAACTAGTCGCTTAGTATTATCCTTCTTGTTGATCAGTACCGGTGACTTTTTAAAAGGACTTTTTGAGATCCTACCGACTGCGCCAATTAAATCTCTGCACATAAGTGTATTAAAAAAAACTTTATTTAATTTACTTTTACACTGGTTACAATATTTTGGAAGAACACCGACCTGCTGTTGACAAGTCTCAAACTGAACTCGTTCTCTAACTCCTACTTCATTTACGATCATACCTCGGTTTTAAGCTTTAGAGCTTTTTGTGAGTGGGACTTATTGCTATTGAGTGATTCTCTAAATTTGGACTTTGGACTCCAGACTTGGGTCCCGAAATCTGAGTATCCTGATTTGTGGGAACGTGCCGATAGTCTGAACAGCGGCTCCTTCTAATTGTTTAGTCTATAAACTGTGGTTTTTTGTTTCATGGAAATTTCCTCTGGCTTGCCTTTAGTTCGGTAACTTTCCATTGGCTTGTTGACAATTAAATTTGGATTCTTATTTCTTAGAGGGTGTCTCGAGGGTGACTGCATAATGTGTGCATGTATGTGTGGGTGTGTGGACATGTACATAGGAGTATGTGGTACTAATGATATGTCACTATACACTTTATGGGGTCGGAAACGCTTCCTTCTACCTACATACTTTCCGACGAGTCTAGTATACCCTTTTACTCTACGAGTAACGGGTATAACTATATAATTCCTCACAGTCAATAAGAAGAAGTTGTTAAACAAGTTGATAAATTAATCAAAGAGAATCATAGAACCTTCAGTCTCAGATTATAACAGTCCGTTATTAACTGTACCAAAAAAAATCACTACCCAATTCAATCGATAATAGATGGCGTTTAGTAATTGACTACCGCCAAATCAATAAGAAAATCTTATCCGATAAATTCCCATTACCAAGAATAGACGATATTCTCGATCAACTAGGCAGAGCTAATTACTTTTCATGCTAAGATTTGATGTTAGGAACAATGGTTCTTATCGTTTCAAACGATTACCTTCTGGCTTGAAAATAGCGCCAAATTCCTTTCAAAGAATGATGACAACTGCACTATCAGGTACCAAACCCTCACAGGCCTTCCAATATATGGATGATATAATTGTCATCGGTATTTCAGAAAAGCATATGATTAAAAACCTTACAAACGTTTTTGATTTATGCAGGAAACACAACCATAAATTTCACCTAGAAAAGTGCTGACTGACTGACGAGGGTATTCTACCAGACAACAATAAATATGATGTTATACAAATACCCAGTCTCAACGGACGCAGAAAGCGTTGGAAGATTTGTTGCATTCTGCAATCATTACCGAAGATTCATTAAAAATGTTTCCGGTCTTTAACTATACCGATACCGAAGTAAACAAGCATGCGGAGCCGTTCTAACCCAAAAGCATAATGGAACGCAGCTGCTAGTAGCATACGCATCACGTTCATTCTCAAAGGGGGAACACGACAGAGCAAGAGTTAGCTGCTATTCGTTGGGCAATTAAACACTTTAGACCATATATCTACGGAAAACACTTCACAGTACAAACAGACCATAGACCACTAACATATCTATTTTCCATAACTAAACCAAGTTCAAAATTAAACAGAATAAGAATATCTTAAGGGAAAGGAAAATTATATGGCAGATGCATTATTTTGAGTAACAATCACAGACTTACAAAATATACAAAAGGATAATAAGATTATGAAAGTCACTACAAGAAATCAAAATGGACAAAAATCCTGCGCAGGAAAAGAACAAATAGAATTGCTTCAGCAATCTACAAAAGTAGCTTCTAAGCCCAACGTTTACAACGTCATTAACAACGACGAAGTACGTAAAGCAGTGACCTTGCATGTCAATAACAATTTGTGTTTATGTAAAAAACACAGAAAGGAAATTACCGCAAAATATGAAGCTAGCAATTTGTATAATAATGGAACTCTTGACTTAGGACAAATCTTCCAAAGGCTTGAAAAGCAGGGCGGTATGACAAAATCTGCAAACTGAAAGTGGCACCGTGGCAAAATATCTTTGAAAAAGTTTCAATTAGTAATTTCAAGAGTATAGGCAATAAAATAGTGAAATCATTGAGAGTAGCGCTACTCAACCCGGTAGCCGTAATTAAAAACAAGGAAGAACGCTATAGTAGAGTACCTCGACTATCAGATACCCGTTACTCAGCTAAATAGAGATATGCAAGTAGCAAAGCGAGATTAAAATGCGCCACCTACCGGCGGTATACAGATTTAAGCGTTAAGGGCGTTAGAGTGGGCGTGGCAAAAATTTTTTTAAGAACAATCGATAGGTATTGACGAGACCAATACATTTCAGTTAAAATTTTTTATGTAGCATAAAAATTGTGGGCGTCACAGGTTTTCGCGGTTTGTGGGCGTTAGAGTGGGCGTGGCATAATCGCGTAACAAACTTGCGCTGCATATAAGGGTACGGAATCTAAATCTTAAGATATCCACGTTCATATTTACGATTTTTTGAAGTTTGTGGGCGGTTTATGGGCGTTAGGGTGGGCGTGGCAAGTTTTTTGGGTCAATCGATAGGTATTGATGAGAACATTACATTTCAGTTAAAATTTTTATTCTAGCATCAAATCTGTAGGAGCCACAGTTTTGGGCGGTTTGTGGGCGTTAGAGTGGGCGTGGCACTCTACTGAAACAAAATTGCGCTGCGTAAGAAGCTAAGGAATCTGCACGCCAAATCTCAATAGCCTAGCTCCCATAGTTTCCGAGATCTCTATCTTTCCGATAGGTATTGATGAGAACATTACATTTCAGTTAAAATTTTTATTCTAGCATCAAATCTGTAGGAGCCACAGTTTTGGGCGGTTTGTGGGCGTTAGAGTGGGCGTGGCACTCTACTGAAACAAAATTGCGCTGCGTAAGAAGCTAAGGAATCTGCACGCCAAATCTCAATAGCCTAGCTCCCATAGTTTCCGAGATCTCAGCGTTCATCCGGACAGGCAGACGGACAGACGGACATGTCTAGATCGACTCGGCTAGTGATCCTGATCAAGAATATATATACTTTATGGGGTCGGAAACGCTTTTTTCTGCCTGTTACATACTTTCCGACGAATCTAGTATACCCTTTTACTCTACGAGTAACAGGTATAACAAGGAAGAACGCTATAGTCGAGTACCCCGACTATCAGATACCCGTTTCTCAGCTAAAGGGACGAAATGGAAATGAAGATATACCAACAGCAAAGCTAGATTAAAATACGGTACCAACCGGCGGTAGACGGACTTAAGCGTTATGGGCGTTAGAGTGGGCGTGTCAAAATTTACATCCATTCTGTGTTGTGCACTTTCGTTTTCTCTCTGTCTTTTGACGGGTGCGTTTGGAGAATTATTCGATGTAGATGCCTGGAAATTTAGGGGACTTTGGGCCCTGCCTTGGTCTAAGTTTCTCCTAAGCTCATGATAATTTCCCTGGTTCGTTGAACCTTAAGGATTTGTTGAGTTGTTTAGATTGTTATTGTAACTATATCTTGGGTAATTATGTGTCTGAGAATTATAGTTTTGGTAGTAATGATTCTGATGCGAAAGGTTACTTCCCGAATTCCTTCGGTTATCATGACGTTTGGGTTTATAATTGTCAAAAGGGTCTGAATCTCAATGACCTAAAATCATTGCTGATTCTTTTAAGTTAGCAAGTGTTGAGATATCCTTTTTGGATAGGGAATTATATAATCTATCGGGAAGTTTTCTCAAAATACAATCTTTAATTGTTTTGTTTAGAAAATTTGTATAAATTGATCTTTCTATTTGATCTGATTTTAACTCTAACTTATTATTTACTTTTGAAGACCTAAATTGTAGTCCATTAACGAACTTACTTATGCTTCATTGATATTGGGTGTCCCGAACATGTTGTATAATATCCTCGTATGGTCTTTGATCCTTGAAGGCCTTGATTAGGGCTGCTTTAGTTGTTATCCATGTATTAGATTTCTCCTCTTCGATGACTCTCTGGGCTGAGTTGACAATGGTCCTCTCTATAACTCCGTATATGATGTGAATTTGTCGGACGTCTTGAGTAGGGTATAGTTGTAAAAGGTACTCTACTCTGGCTATATATCGACTTAATTCCGATGGGTTTCCATCGAAATATGGCGATTCTTTGATTTGGCCGATTAATTGATTTAAATGAATCTCGGACAACTGTGGTAACGTTGAGGGGTTTGCCATTTTTTTATTGTTCTTTTCAATATTTGCCCTTTAAATTTTCTTTAGCGCGTATTGACCAACTTGGATTTTAATTTTGTCTATTTGTTGTAGAAATTAAACATAGACTTTTTGTTTCTCAATATTGGTACTTTTTATTTTAGGTTTTTAAGCGCACATTGACCGAATTGGATTTTGTTGTTGTAAGTTTTTCGTGCGAAATTTGCACATAGATTCTTATGCGGATCTCGATGATTGTCTTTTGTTTGTTCACTGATTATTCGCTGATCAGGATAAACTAGTCGCTTAGTATTATCCTTCTAGTTGATCAGTACCGGTGACTTTTTAAAAGGACTTTTTGAGATCCTACCGACTGCGCCAATTAAATCTCTGCACATAAGTGTATTAAAAAAAACTTTATTTAATTTACTTTTACACTGGTTACAATATTTTGGAAGAACACCGACCTGCTGTTGACAAGTCTCAAACTGAACTCGTTCTCTAACTCCTACTTCATTTACGATCATACCTCGGTTTTAAGCTTTAGAGCTTTTTGTGAGTGGGACTTGTTGCTATTGAGTGATTCTCTAAATTTGGACCTTGGACTCCAGACTTGGGTCCCGAAATCTGAGTATCCTGATTTGTGGGAACGTGCCGATAGTCTGAACAGCGGCTCCTTCTAGTCGTTTAGTCTATAAACTGTGGTTTTTTGTTTCATGGAAATTTCCTCTGGCTTGCCTTTAGTTCGGTAACTTTCCATTGGCTTGCTGACAATTAAATTTGGATTCTTATTTTTTAGAGGGTGTCTCGAGGGTGACTGCATAATGTGTGCATGTATGTGTGGGTGTGTGGACATGTACATAGGAGTATGTGGTACTAATGATATGTCACTATACACTTTATGGGGTCGGAAACGCTTCCTTCTACCTACATACTTTCCGACGAGTCTAGTATACCCTTTTACTCTACGAGTAACGGGTATAACTATATAATTCCTCACAGTCAATAAGAAGAAGTTGTTAAACAAGTTGATAAATTAATCAAAGAGAATCATAGAACCTTCAGTCTCAGATTATAACAGTCCGTTATTAACTGTACCAAAAAAAATCACTACCCAATTCAATCGATAATAGATGGCGTTTAGTAATTGACTACCGCCAAATCAATAAGAAAATCTTATCCGATAAATTCCCATTACCAAGAATAGACGATGTTCTCGATCAACTAGGCAGAGCTAATTACTTTTCATGCTAAGATTTGATGTTAGGAACAATGGTTCTTATCGTTTCAAACGATTACCTTCTGGCTTGAAAATAGCGCCAAATTCCTTTCAAAGAATGATGACAACTGCACTATCAGGTACCAAACCCTCAAGGGCATTCCAATATATGGATGATATAATTGTCATCGGTATTTCAGAAAAGCATATGATTAAAAACCTTACAAACGTTTTTGATTTATGCAGGAAACACAACCATAAATTTCACCTAGAAAAGTGCTGACTGACTGACGAGGGTATTTTTTTTTTTTTTTTTTTTTTTTATATGATGGACGTTGATGCACTACGAGCAGTACAAACAAGTGGCCCAACGACACCAAGCACGTGCTTGTTACGCGCGGGGCCCTTTTATCAATTTGGGCAAAAAATACGAGTTCGCGAGGAAGATACAAAAAACAAATAGAGACGGGACACAAATGAAAATAAAAGAAGCATCTAAGAATGAAGCAAATGAGTTAAAATATTAGTTTTTAATACCGGGATAGAAGTTGAAGTGCAAATTAAATGATAAAGGTTGTTATAATTATTACATAGAACGCGAAAGGGCTCGTGCAGACAAAAATTAGATGTACATCGTGGCAAATTTAGGGGATAATAATTTCGTGTTAGTCTAACAGGAACATTGAAAGTTAGGCGGTTTACAAGTTCTACAGAATCAATATCACCTCTTATAAGATTTTGCATAAAAATAGTACCAAGCATTGTTCTACGATTTGCAAGGGTAGGTAAATTAAGCAATAGTAATCTACTCTGATAGGAAGGTAGCCTTATGTTTTGATCCCAGTTCAAACTACGAAGGGCAAAAAGAAGAAATTTTTTTTGTACCGACTCAATACGGTCAATATGCACTTGATATTGTGGACTCCAAACCGAAGAGCAATATTCCATAATAGGACGGACAAGGGAGGTATATAATAATTTGGTTGTATAAGGGTCATCAAATTCTTTTGACCAACGCTTTATAAACCCAAGAACACTCATGGCCTTGCTGACAGTGGACATTATGTGGCAGTCAAATTTAAGTTTTGGGTCCAGAAGAACGCCTAAGTCATTAACTGAATATATACGGTCGAGTGGCGTATTTTGAAGAGAGTAACTAACAAAAGTAGGAGTACCCCTATGAAAAGTCATAACGTTGCATTTAAGGCAGTTCAAATTTAAAAGGTTATACTCACACCATCCCTGAAAACAATCAATATCTGACTGTAAGTTGAAACCCGACGCTATATCATTATGTGATAAACAAAGCTTAACATCATCAGCATACATTAGTACACGAGAGTGTGTTATGATAGAGGGAAGATCGTTAATAAACAAAGTAAACAGCAAAGGGCCCAAGTGACTACCCTAAGGCACTCCAGATGTCACATAGATCAGTTTAGAGGCAGCGTTCTTGAATATAACCCTCTGAGTCCTACCATTCAAATAAGTTGAAATCCAAGTTAATAGATTACATGGAAACCCAAGCTGATTTAATTTGAATAAGAGAAGAGAGTGGTTGACAGAGTCAAAGGCCTTACTAAAATCAGTGTATATAACGTCAGTCTGCATTTTATTCTTAAATCCATTTATTACAATAGATGACAATTCCAGAAGGTTGGTGGTGGTCGATCTTCGCTTAACAAAACCATGCTGACACGGTGATATTAGCGAGGAACATAAATGTTGCAAATGAGAAGTAATAATACGTTCAAATGCTTTAGGAATTGCCGACAATTTAGAAATACCTCTGTAATTCTGGGCATCCGCCTTCGCACCCTTTTTGTGAAGTGGAATGATAAAAGAGTCCTTCCAGATAGTAGGAAAAACTGACGATGAAATAGACAGATTAAAAAGTTTAAGAATCGGTTTACATAAGGTTGACGCACAAAACTTAAGCACACACCCGGGGAGTCCATCAGGACCGGGAGAATAAGTTGGCGTTGTTTTTTCTAAGTCTCTTACGAGAGAAATTTCCGTAATTTCAGGGGTAAAGATACAATTTGCCTTATTTAAGGGATTAGTATACCCTTTTACCATACGAGTAACGGGTATAACAAGGAAGAACGCTATAGTCGAGTACCCCGACTATCAGATACCCGTTACTGAGCTAAAGAGACGAAATGGAAATGAAGATATACAAGCAGCAAAGCGAGATTAAAATACGACACCTACCGGCGGTAGAGGGATTTAAGCGTTATGGGCGTTAGATTGGGCGTGTCAAATTTTTTTTTGGATCATTCGATAGGTATTGAGGATGCCAATACATTTCAGCTAAAATTTTTTATCTAGAATGAAAATTGTGGGCGTCACATGTTTGGGCGGCTTGTGGGCGTTAGAGTGGGCGTGGCACATTGCTGAATCTCAGGAATCTGCATGTCTAATCCGCGTATTGTAGCTTCTATAGTTTCCGCGATCTCAGCGTTCATACGGACAGACGGACAGACGGACATGGCTAGATCGACTCGGCTAGTGTTCCTGATCAAGAATATATATACTTTATAGGGTCGGAAACGCTTCCTTCTGCCTGTTACATACTTTCCGAGGAATCGAGTATGCCCCTTTACTCTACGTGTAACTGGTATAACAAGGAAGAACGCTATAGTCGAGTACCTCGACTATCAGATACCCGTTACTCAGCTTAAGGGACCAAAGGGAAATTGATATATGCAAGCAGCAAAGCGAGATTAAAATGCGCCACCTACTTCTGATCACAAAATGTGGTTATGTGGGCAGTAGGCAGATTTAAGCGGTACGGGCGTTAGAGTAAGCGTGGCAAACTTTTTTTTGGGTTAACCGATAGGTTGTAACGAACTGATTTTGTTGTCTGCTCGCTACGAGATTCGTGCGGCTAGCTTAGAAGATTGTGTGTTCGTCCCACCAAATTTATATGACGTGACTGCCTCGAAGATCAGTGAGAAAACACAGGGTTCGAATGGTAACAGTGGGATTTATTCTCGTGGTATTAGTACAGCGGGTGTGTGGTTCGGCTGGCCTCGGTATCTCCTTGCTCTGATTCCGTCGGCTGCTAGTGCTCCTCGCTAGTGCTTGCCGACGCGCTGCCTCGGGGTCGCTTTTCGCGCCTTGGACTCGCAGAGAGTTCGGCCTTGTGGGCTTAGGGAAGCGTCACCGTTCTCAGACTAGGGTGAACAAGCATTGCTCTCCAGGCCAACGCCTTTCGAGGCAATACCTGTCCCCTGCTCTGTCCCGGACGGTCCCGCTAGGTTCTGGCTCAGATCGCGCTGACAGTCAAGGCCATCGCCAGGAAGCTGCCTAGCAGTTCACTTTGCTTTACGCCTAGCGCAGACGAACGTTCCACCCGGCTTCACCCTAATGCTTGACCTTCGCGACGCTCCTGCGCTCCCCAATGAGCTCCGCACGGCGATGCTAACGTGGCTGCCGGTGATGTCTGCTGGCATCGCTGCCGATGTCCTCTGCACTGTCTCCTGACTTGCCGCTGGGCATCTCCAAGCCAACGCCTCTTGAAACCGCAAATCGATCCACCGCTCGTCCTTCACGCCAGGTCGGCAAGGAACGCTGGGTCTTAGACAACTTTCCTCCCCGAGCTTACGGTTCTTCGTCGTAGGCCTCTTTCGCTTGACTCTGACAGACCCGCCGGTCGATTCGCCAGGGTGTGGTCGTGACAAAGTTGGAAAACAAACGCCTTAACTTAACCGTGTGAAGACTTCCGGACCTCAGCCACTTGTGCCTCAACTCGGAGATTCCTGATGTCCCAATCCCGAACGTCTCGACGTGGCGATCTTGCTCCTTGTATGCTTCCCACGGCGCTGCTTCCGACGACTCGCTTGGTTGTAGCTCCCTCGTAGATTATTTGCTTGACTGTCTGTTTATTTGGTACTTTAATTGATCTTGAAGGTTTGACTCCTCGTGATCGACTGATCCAGCTGCCAGCGCTCTGCGGCCTTATATAGGGCTTCCAAGCACCGTTATTTCCCTTTTGCGCACGGCCCGCTGGATCTCTCCACTCTGGGTCCAAAGTCCGTGCCTCCTGGATGACCCACTTCTCCTTCACGTACCGCTTTCAATCGATGCTCCGCCCCCTGCTGCAGTCCCGCTGGTTCCCGTGATGCTTTTGGCACGCCTGTGTGTCAAAAATTCACGAGAAATTCCAAACTATCTCGTTCTCCATCCTTCGTCTCCAAACTCTCCCGTTCTCCATCCTTGGTCTCCAAACTGTCTTGTTCTCCATCCTCTCCTCGCCGCGCCGTTACTACGCGAATTCGCCGCGTATCTGGTAAGCGGCCGGCCATCTGCTGCTGCTGTTGCTTAGATTTGTGGGGAGTTATTCAACTCCTCACATTCTCCCCTTTCTTCGGGAAACATTTAAAACTCGTTCCTACTCTCCGGCGTTTCCTTGCACATCTTATCCTTCGAGTCCTTATGATGCTCCCTCCGATTCCCGCGGCGCTTCCTCGTTGCTCCCCTATTCTCCCTCGACGCTCTTAACTCCATTGAGTTTCTACAGCGCTGGTCATCCTCCTCGTAGCAACTTGAAATCTCCCGCGCCGATATTTCCCATGTTTCCACTGGGACATCGATATTCGTGGGCTATCGCTGCTCATTGCTGCGTCCTAATCCTTTCCATGGTTCCTCCGCCTGGTCACACCATTCGTGGGTGATCGATGTTTCATCGACTATCGATACCGACGGTGCGGCGTTGCCACCTGATCGTTGCGATATTTCCACCTTTTGCCGATATTTCCAGTTTGCGTGTGCCCATCGATCACACTATCGTCCAGTGCCAATCGATCGCCTATCGAGGCGCCCCCTTCCCTGGCTCGTGGTGATTTTGCAACTTTCATAGGTAAGTTTTTCCGGGACAGCAGGTAAGTATTATGATGTTCGTTTTTGCTTCCTGCATTAAGCCCCTTTAAATTTTAGGTTACTGGTGCGCCCCATGTATGCCCCTTTCTTTTCCAGCCACGTCCCCAATCAACTTCTTGGTCCCGTGTCCTTTTTTTTTCCTTTTTTTTCTTGGGAATTCATTGTTTTGTGCTTTTTTTGAAAGTATACTTATTGTGCGAACACCCGGATGCCCGCGCCTCCGAGCCTCACCCGGTATCTCCGTCCGCCTTCGGTGACCAAGACGCAACGCCTGCCACCCTTCCGCCGTGCCGTCGCGACCGCGGGTGCTTCCTCGATCCCCTCTGGCCACTCTCTACCAGCGATCTCGCGTCAACCGCCTTCCTCCGCCGCGGGCGCGTCACTCCGGACGTCAAATTCTGCCGCTGCAGCGGGGGTCTTTGGGTTGCCGGTGGCTCGGGCCAAGCCCAGGGTCCATTCTCCAGCGATTTCGCCTCCCCCGTCGGTACCGTCGTCGCCGGTGTTGGCGGGCCCGTGCTCGGTATCGGCGTTACCCACGCATCCTGTCGGCCTCTCGTGCGGGGATCCCGAGGACTCAACTTGGGGACCCCCTCTTCCCATATCCTGGGCTCCTCCCTCGTCGCCTCCGTTACGGGTTCCTCCGGCCACGTCCACACCACCATCTGCTGCCGGCACCGCACGCCCTCGACCACGAATGCCCGCGTGCTGTGGCTTACGTGGGCTGCCGGCACCTCCGTCCGCTCCACCGTCTGCTCCTCCGCCTGTGTCTGGTGGGCCGCGTCCACGTGCGGTTGTGGTTGCGGATGCGCGGTCGATTGCTCGGGTTGCGGTTGTGCGATCGGTTGCTCTGGCTCGAAGTATCGTGGCGTGGGTGGCCGGGCCGGCCTCCACGGCGGCGTGGCCACCGGGGCTCCTCCGTCGCTATCCCGGTCCTTGTTTGCGAACCACTTCCCCTCGGAGCAGGAAGTGGGTGGCATCTCCGGCAGCCACCGCGCGCACGGCTCGTCTTCACCCTCGCCCTTCCGCCCCGTACTGGGCTCCTCGGCCGCGTATCTGGGGGTGAGTGGGACCTCCCACAAGTCCTCCACCGGTTCCTCCCACAGCCGACGCTCTTTCTCCTCCGCCTCCTGCAGACGGGCATGCCATCGCGCCGCCGCCGCTTCGTAGTCCTGGCGCAGCATTACCTGTCACCGCGCCTCCTCCTCCGTCGTCCGCCGCTGCTCCTCGTCCGACGGCTCCCGGTCCCGGAACTTCTCTCGAGTCTCCTCGGTGGACCGGCAGAACGCCTCTGCGTGGCCCCTCGGAAGTTCCGCTCCTTCGACGTCCATCGTCCCGCGCGGTATTCGGTTGCCGGCCTCTGCTCTCCGGAGCCGCCACTCCCTCTCTTTGGCGACGGGATCGCCGACCACCTCCACGTCGCTATCCGAGCTCTCCGTGGGTTCCGGTGCGGAGTCCTAGGCGCGGGTCCGCTCCGGGGCCCGCCGCGGAGCTCGGGTAGGCCGGGTCACCGACCATCCTTGCCCCGGGCTGAGTCCCTGTAGGGCCGCCATCCTCATGCGCGCTTCCGACCTTGTGATTCGTGTGCTCATCTTGACTCCTTGACTTGTAATGCTCGACCGTCGCAAGGCTCCCCTTCCATGAAACCTCGGTTGCGCGCCTTCCTCCTTGCCCGACCCCGTTATGTCCTTCCCTGAGGCGCTCGCTCTCTTACGGTACAGCTTTCTTTGCTGTGCCGTCTTCCCCCTTCCTTCGTAAAACACAAACGTTGTACTCCGTCAGATCATAGTGGCGATCTGGATGCTGCGGTTCGTTGTGCCTCTGAGTTCCCTAACCAACTTGCTTTGAGACCCTAACTTCGATCACCCTTGATGAGTATCCCTGAAAGTTGTCCTTGGGCCTACACCTTGCTTCGGAGCGTTCCTGGGCGGTATCCTTGGGGTTTCATTGGGGTATCTTTGGGGCGTCCTTCGTGTATCCTTGGGGTGTTTTTGGGTATCCTTTGGGGCATCACTGGGGTATCCTTGGGGTGTCCTTGGGGAATCTCTTGGGTGTCCTTCGGGTATCCTTGGGGTATCGTTGGGCTTTCCCTAAGGTATCCTTCGGGTGTCGTTTGGGTCTCCTTGGGGGTATCCTTCCTGTAAGGATGATGTGCTCTTGTTACTGTTGTTGTGCCATCCTTGTCAGTGTCCTTCCCGCCTGGCGTAACCACGGATGACTCTAGCAAAAGACCGACGCTGAATCCTGTTGCCTTGCGGGTGGATCCCTTATCGTTACCCGTATCCTTGTGCTCTCTTGTAAGTGTCCCTTCCGCCTGGCGTAATCGCGGATGCCTCTGGCAAATGCCCGACGCTGAATCCTGTTGCCTTGCGGTTGGATTCCTACTCGTTACCCGTATCCTTGTGCCGTCCTCGTAAGTGTCCTTTCCGCCTGGCGCAATCGCGGATGACTCTGGCAAATGCCCGACGCTGAATCCTGTTGCGTTGCGGCTGGATCCCTAAACGTTACCCGTATCCTTGTGCCTTGTGTGATTCTGGCAAATGCCCAACGCTGAATCCTGTTGCCTTGCGGTCGGGATCCCCATCCATCCTTATCCAGGTCCTTGCACTATCCTGATTGTCCTTTCCGTGTGGCGTATGGATGACTCTCGCCTGACGCCTAATCCTGTCGCCTTGTACCTGTTGTTAGTCATCTGACGTTTCTGCTCTCTGCTCTTTTTGTTGTTGCTTAAGCTCGCCAACGTGAGCGGTCCTTTCTTTCTTCGACTGTGTGTGGCGTATTTTGCAGATCACTGGAGAGATGAAATCTACAACCTGGTAAGGGCCATCGTACCTCGGGGCTAGTTTTGCAGCGAATCCTTCAGCCGCTTTGGACGGATGATGTTCCTTGGCCCACACTATGTCACCCACCGCTGCACACTGGGCCAGAAAGTTAATTTGTTGTCCAAAAATCAGTAATTTCTTTCCCTTAAAAGATTGAACTTTTCAACGAACTAAAAGTAATGTTTGTGCCTAACCGAAGTAGACACTTCCGGGTCACACCGCGGGACAAGGGGGTAATGAGCACTTGTCGCTGGCACGGGGACGCATTGCGGGCAGGACGATCGCGTCGCGGCAATGGTAACGATGGTTACTGCGATGCCGGACCGTAGGCGCTGCTTGAGCTGCGCTGAGGTTGAGCTTACGTGGTTAGCTGGTAGTTGAGGTAGTGCAGGATTACGAGATCTATTCCCGGTGGTGGAAAGTAAAACCGCGTAGTTATAAGTTGCGTTGATTGCTGATTTATTCCTAATTTGATACATGTTTATATACTACTTTGAACACGGAAGCTGAGTGTAATGATTAGTGAAATAAGCTATATTCTAGAGTAGGTCAGGGAATTTTGATTATGGTAGCAGTTTGCTTAGCTGGCTCGGCTAACACTGCAAAATGTGCTGACTGCATTGGGCGGTCAATGTGCCGTTGAGTCGGTGAGACGGTGAGTTAGTGAGACATATAATATGCTGATCAGCCATTCTCATATGCAGTGGGTGCTACTGAGCGCCTGGTACTGTTCCCAACTTGGCTACTGCTTGATTTGTTGGGTGTGGTCATGTTGAGCACCTTTGGGTACGAACATTCTCCCGCCCATTGAGGGGTACTTTCAATTAAGCTGTGATGTCGGTCAGCCCTTGGCCGAATTGTATAGGAACCACCTAACAAATCATTGACCGAGGTGGATCCTTCCTTCAACTGTGGCGGTTCCTTTATTTTATGATCCATCAATGCTGAGTTCGTTGAATTAATCCTTTCGTCATCGAGTGAAATCTCACTTTGCCGTTTGCTATCTTTCGTTGGCTCATAAGCAGCATTCGGTCCTGCAAGATCATCTCTGTCTTTTACCAGAATAGGGTTGATTTCCGTATCAGATGAGGTTTCTTTATTGAGATAACCTGTGATTATATAACTAAGTCTAGTGCCTTGTGCCAAAGGTTTATTATGTCCTAGTTCAAGAAGTTCACCGGTTATTACACGAGAATACACCTCAACCCCTAAGGTCAGGTCAATGGGTCCAGGTTGCCGAAAGTCAGGATCGGCTAACAGCCGTCCCTCGGGAATATTAAGATCGGTATCAATCGGTACTGACGGTTGGTCTGTAATGACTGTGAGAATAATAAATACCTCTATTAGTGTTTCAAACCCTGATGTAACTTATGAGAGGTTTAGTGTTGATCTAATTGCTGTTGATATTTTTCCTCCGATTCCACATATTTAAATCGGTGACCTTTCCATAAGAGATAGCAGATCTGACATTCTCCTTGACATAAGATTCACCTGTGATCCAACATCTATTACAGCGCGTTTGGCCCTTGTAATGATACCTTTGCGGTCGCAAGCAGAGTATAGCCTCCTACGTCGTCGTAGCCTGTAATGGTGAATGTGTATAGTGAATGATGCCGTTGCTGGCAGACTTGACAAGTGGTCGGTGATCCACAGTTTTCAACCTTATGAGCTATAGACAAACAATTTGTGCATGCTCCTACTTGAATAATGGCTTGGCGCCGTGCTTTGGGGTTCATTTGCTGGACACGGCTACATGCTCTAAGATTATGTTGTCCTAGGTGACAAATCTTACAGATCCCTTCGTTGTGAACTGACTGATGACGGAGTGTTGCTGTAGGTTGAGCGCTTATCGTCTCCAGCATGCAAACGCGCCGCTCAACAAACGTCAGTACACTCCTTAACATAGAAATTTCTGTTGGTGCATCCGCTAAACGTTCCAGAGCAGCTAGCGACTGCTGGTCTAGTTTTCTTCTGATAAGAAAACACAGGATTGGATCCCAGGACTTTGTGCTGACATCGAGGTTTTTAAGAGTACTCATTGAGTTTTTTATAGTGTCATGTAAGGCCCTTAACTGGCGCGAGGAGCCGTCTATAGACTTATGGTCAATCATTTCTGCTATGGCGGCGAATACTAGTATTTTTCCGTTCTGGTACCTGGCCTTCAAAAGCAACCAGGTGTCGTCATAGCCACTCTGTGAGAAGGCTGTGTCTGTCAAAACGTTCCTCGCTTCACCACGAAGCGAACTCTGTTGAATATGTAGTTCTTGACTGGCCGAATATGGTTTATTATGTACCAATTCCACAAAGAGATCATGGAACCGTGGCCAGTCTAGATACTCGCCGTTGAGCTCCGGAATGCTAATTGGCGGAAGTGCCAAGTTTAGGCTCATTGGCGCGTCGTTTTCCCGAAGCAGGTTCATTTCGTATTCCTCGTATAATGTGTGGAATTGAGCTAGCTCTGCTTCTGCCAGGGCTGCGGCCCCAGGTGTGCTGTCCAATTCGCCGTGGGCCTACCTCAGTAACGCCCAATGGAGATCCAGGTGCCTTTGTAGGGCTGGGGTGACGGTTGGGGCGTTCTAGGCTAATGTTAATGATGACTCCAATTCGTTGCATCTTCTTTGCAACTGTCGGATCACCGTGTTAATTGCGGAATCTCCTTTGACTTGATCTCTTGTTGTGATCTTGTTGGCCGACGTTCGTCTCGGGGCCTTCGGAAGCCCGCTTCCAGTCGGCATGTTGTCCAGAAAGATATTCTGATATTTTTCGACCACCTCCTTAAGTGCTACTAATCGTGAAGAGTACTCACTTCCAGTCGGTAATGCCGCTTGCTGGACTTCTTCATCTAGGTCGCAAAACTGCTGCCAGAGATCGTTTAACTGACTTAGCTTACCGGAATAATAGCCGTCTCGGTGGCGTCGGGCGGCAGAATCCTTGCCATAATTCTTAATGAGCTGTTGGATTTTCCCTTGCAGCTCGTTTTGGGTGTCTAGTTATTGATTGTGTAAATCGATGCTTGTGATGATCGATTCTCAATGAATGAAGTAGACATATTGTGTGTCTTGGAAACAAAGAATCTTGTGAAGCTGGATGAAGCTGAGTATCCTGTGAAGCTGTATGAAGCTGAAGTTCCTGTGACGCTGGAAGAAGAAGCGTGTCCTGTGAAGCTGGATGAAGCTGAAGTTCCTGTGACGCTGGAAGAAGAAGCGTATCGTGTGAAGCTGGATTAAGCTGAGTTCCTGTGACGCTGGAAGAAGAAGCGTATCCTGTGAAGCTGGATGAAGCTGACGTTCCTGTGACGCTGGAAGACGAAGCGTATCCTGTGAAGCTGGATTAAGCTGAGTTCCTGTGACGCTGGAAGAAGAAGCGTATCCTGTGAAGCTGGATTAAGCTGAGTTCCTGTGACGCTGGAAGAAGAAGCGTATCCTGTGAAGCTGGATGAAGCTGACGTTCCTGAGACGCTGGACGACGAAGCGTATCTTGTGAAACTGGATTAAGCTGAGTTCCTGTGACGCTGAAAGAAGAAGCGTATCCTGTGAAGCTGGATTAAGGTGAGTTCCTGTGACGCTGGAAGAAGAAGCGTATCCTGTGAAGCTGGATGAAGCTGTGAGTCCTGTGATCTGGATTAAGCTGAGTTCCTGTGACGCCGGAAGAAGAAGCGTATTTTGTGAAGCTGGATAAAGCTGTGAGTCCTTTAGTGGGAAGGGGGTTGCTTGAGTGTGATCCTTTATTGTTAAAGGATCACGTCGGGGTCACCAATGTTTGTGCCTAACCGAAGTAGACACTTCCGGGTCACACCGCGGGACAAGGGGATAATGAGCACTTGTCGCTGGCACGGGGACGCTTTGCTGGCACGACGATCGCGTCGCGGCAATGGTAACGAAGGTTACTGTGATGCCGGACCACAGGCGATGCGGAACTGCGCTGAGGTTGAGCTAACGTAGGTTAGCTGCTTGTGGAGATAGTGTATTACGAGCCCTGTTCCCAGAGGTAGGAAGAAGAACCGCGGAGTTATGAGATGTGTTGATAACTGTTTTATTCTTGATTGGGAAAATGTTTATATACTACTTGGAACACGGAAGTTTAGTGAAGTGATTAGTGAAGTAAGCTATATTCTAAAGTAGATCAGGGAATTATGATTATGGTAGCAGTTTGCGTAGTTGGCTTTGCGTAGTTGGCTGACACTGCAAAATGTGCTGACTGCATTGGCGTGTCAGTGTGCCGTTGAGTTGGTGAGACGGTGAGTTAGTGAGCCATATAATATGCTGATCAGCAATTCTCATATGCAGTGGGTGATACGGAGCGCCGGTACTGTTCCCAACTTGGCTACTGCTTGATTTGTTGGGTGTGGTCATGTTGAGCACCTTTGGGTACGAACAAGTAAAATTTATTGGATTTTTATGTGGTATAGATAATCCAATCCTAAATCAGAAAAATGTACGTACTTTTCGGTTTTTTATTTTTATAAAAATAACTAGAAGACGCACTCAAACCACTTTCATACACGATTAGGTATGAGAGAAAACAAATTCAAAAAAATTTACACCACTATTGTACGCCGGGGGGTAGCGGGTGGTACCGTGGTGGCGCTGATGGAATGGCGTTGGAGGCGACGGCGGGAAACTGGCGGCGGGCTGCTGCGGTGGGCTTTGGCGGTTTGCTGCTGGTGCGGTTTGCTGCTGGTGCTGCTGAAGCTGTAGGGGAGAAACCACTCGAAACGCGTATTGCCCCTTGATCGAAAAGAAGTACTCGAGAAAAAGTAAACTTGGAAAAAAGGCGGGGGTGCGACCGCGGCTTATTTCAGTTGATCTCCAGAATCGAACTAACTAAGTCTAAGCTCCGCTCTACGCTCCAAAGCGCAGCGGAGACTTCATGGAGAGATCTAGGAACAGCGCAGGAGAGTTGGAGCGCGAGAGAGCGGGAGAGCGGTAGAGCGGTGCAACTGGATAGCGGGGCCAGTCCAGATTCGCCGGACAGTGGGCCTGAACATTCCGCCCCCTTGCAATCGCTAGCGTTGCAAAAAATAAAGGAGACGGAACTTCGGCCAGTCGCCTACGCCTCAAGGCTGCGTACAGGCGCCGGAGAGGATCCACCCGAACACCGTCTTCTGGGCTACTGGCAGTCCCTCGTCGACCATGTGGAAGCCCGGCTGTATCACCTTCGGGTAGACGTCCGCGCCCAGGATCAATGAAATAGTGGCTGGCCGGTGGAAACGCTCATCCGCGAGCGGTAGCTCCTTAAATTTCTGGACGACGCTCTCACTGAGCGCACGGATGGGAGTGCGAATGCGCACGTTCGGCTCGATCTTGAGGACCACCTCCAACGAATCGTCGCCGTGCATATGCTCTCATCGCCCACGTTTGTTGTCGGCAAACGAAACGCGGCGGCCAGGGATGCATCGATGGAGCTTGTCGGGGTGCACGGCGGTGTCGAACGTCTTCTCTCCGGTCTCGACGATCACCAAAGCAGTCAGGAGGACATTGACGCTATGACGCTGGAGTAGTGCGGCGAGCGACGGAGCTGGTGTCGAGGATGCTGAGCGCGGTGGAGGGGCAGGCGTTCGGCGAGTTGGCGGATCTTGCCGGCGCGAACGCTGCGGAGAAGCGGGCTTTTGCTTGGAACCGGACTTTTTCCGGGAAACAAGGTCGTGCATGTGCAGCAGCGTCTGATGGTTCCGGTTGCACGTTCTGCACCGGTCACCGCTACGACAGCTCCCAGTGGAGTGCTTGTGTGCGAGACAGGTCGCGCAGTACTTGTTTATGAGAACTACCCGCAGCCGCTTCTCTGCGCTCAGCTTTAGGAACCTCTGACACTTCCGAAGAGGATGGATTCCGCGGCAGACTCGGCATCGGTAGGACTGAGTAACTCTAGTACGTCTGCTATCCAAAGCCTGAGCGCTACGTGGACGGGGAGCCATTTTCCTGTTTAGAGTGTGGATAAGGAAAAAACAATCAGGGCTGATTAACAATGACGTGGATAATGGCTACGGACTAAGGTGTGTAAGAAACGCGGCTCGTTACGAGGTAATTTTGGGCGGCTCTCTTGGAAGAAGAACCACCTTGGTCACTGGACGTTTGACAATGCCGCGTGTCGTACGAATGTCGACTACGCGGACATTGTCATCGGCTCCCGGAAAAACGGAGTCTATTCTTCCGAGTCATCCTTAATGACGACCAGATCGCCAACACGCAGATTTTCTGTAGGGACTGGCCACTTGTTACGCTTGTGGAGCTCCTTAAGGTACTCATCCTTCCATCGAGTGCGGAATTGTTGATGGAGAGACTTTAAGTGCTGCCACCGGTTCAGAATGGACTTCGATTCGCCCTTTACTTCAGGTTCCACTATGGATAGAAGAGGTCAACCAACAAGAAAGTGACCTAGTGTGAACGCTAAGAGATCAGTTGGATCCTCGGACATGGGAGATAGCGGTCTGGAATTCAGACAAGCTTCGATTCTCGCTAGGAGGGTGGACAGCTCTTCAAAGGTGTACTTCCGTGTAGCGGTAGACTTGTAAAACAAGGTCTTGAAGCTCTTGACACCAGCTTCCCATAGGCCTCCCATTCGGGGTGCCCCAGGAGGAATGAATTGCCAGGTGAGCTGCTGATGACTATACGCATCGGTCACAGACTCCTTAACGGCTTGCAGGAAGTCTCGGGAAAGCACGGTGGAGGAGCCGACGAAGGTCTTTCCATTGCACAGTGGTCGGGCTTGTATGGAGCCGCGGCCATAAATACATCTAGAAGTGCTATCGGCATGAAACTTTCACCAAAAATCTATACAAATATTATAAATATATTGTAAAAAAATTGACCGGATCGTACCACTATATCTTGTCGCTTCCATAGCGCAGTGGTCGGGCATGTATGGAGCGAGCGGCCAAAAATTCTAGTGTAGATAAAAATTTAAATTTTTTTCCAAAATTCTATAAAAATATAATAAATAAAACAAAAAAACAAATAAATAAAAAAAAACAACACAACAAAACGCACAAAGACGAAGACGAAGACAGAGACAGAGATAGACGCCACAAAAAGCACAGTTACACAAACGAAAAAAATGCTCGAAAACGGCGAGACCACGTGGTTCTTTTCAAGCTTACGCAGCGGCTAGCAAAAACTAGCAGCTGAAATTTTCTCTAAATAATCTGTAAATATTCGTTTATATTTTATTATAAGTTTGATCATTAACTTCGATTAGCTTCACAACTAAAAGTCCTAGTGAAACTCTAACTTACAAACAATTTTTATACAAAAGTGGACAAATATTAACTTAATTATTAAAAATAGACACAACAATCTTAGTACATGAATATAATTTAAAATAATAGTTAATACCTGTTTTTGAAATATTAAATACTTCTTCTTTTAAATTGTTTTGTTTATTGTTTCACTTGAAACGTCGCGACGCGTCGCTCACACTGCCGCACAATAAAATGTTTTGCTCTATGTTTTACACATATTCTTGAAGAGGACAGATGGAGCAAAACAAAAATAACAGCAGAGTAAAAAATTTTGAGGTGTAATGAGACAGTACTGACCTATTTTTAGCAGTAATATTATCTTTTGGTTTTTTATTTTTGGCCTATGGGGGCGACCACTGTGAATTGTCTGACTGGACTTGGCGTGGACACCCTCTTCTAGAGACGAAACGAGCGAAAGCGGCAAAAAACTTTTCAGTCGTTAAGTAGGATGTAGGCTCTAGATGGATGGCCTTTGTAGAAAAACAAACGAAAACCAACACATAATTTTTTATATCAAACGGGCCGCCGTAGTCCATCCCTGTGTACGTGAACGGACGGGAAAACAGGCTCTCGCTCTTTTGGAAAACTTCCCATCATCTGGACTTGCAATCTCTTTTTGTGGATAACGCAGACCTTGCAAGAGTTAACCACTGCCTTCACCAAGTTCTTTATTCTCGGAACCCAGTATCTTTACCGATTGAGACGCACCACTAACTGGTTGCCACCATGTAACGTAATGAGATGCGTGAATTTGACCAGAAGCCGCGAGAGTGCACATTCGTACGGCAGGATTATCGGATGTCGTTCATCATACCGCAAACTGTCGGAGGCCGTTACGCGGCCGCATGCCCTGATTCGCCCTTTCTTATCTAGAAAGGGGTTCAGGGAGAGAATCGATCTCGCCGCGGGCACAGGACGCTTCTGACTCAAGCAGCGGTATTCTTCAGGAAAATACCTGCGCTGAGTGCAAATTGTCATGAGTTCTTCCGCGGCGGCAACGTCCTGGGCCTCTAGACGGACCCCGGAAGGCGGTGATTGTCTTCGACATCGTTGGACAAATCGATGGACATATGCGAGGACCCGCAAAGCTCTATCTAACTTGGAAAAGCGATCTAGGAAATCTTCTGACGGCATAGACGCCACATGGACTTTAACGGCACGCTTTTCGATCTCAGTCACCGGCAGGTCGCTTCCCTGGCTGGGCCAATGATCCATGGGCCAAGGTCCATGCCACCAAAGCGGGTTATCCACCAGCTCTTGAAGGGGAACTCCTCGACTATCCAAATGAGCTGGATTATGTTCGGATTGAACGTGCGACCAATTGGCCGCCTCAGTGGACTCGGTGATCTTCGCCACCCTGTTGGCAACGAACGTAGTCCAATGGCTAACCATGCTAGCACAATCGTGGAATCGGTCCAACTATGGAATTTTGAGGTTAGCCTCGGCATATTAGGAAGAATGGCTTCGGCCATCTCGGACAAAAGGAGAGCCCCACATAACTCCAGCTTGGGAAGGAACACCGTTTTGACTGGCGCCACACGCGTCTTGGCCGTGAGCAAGTGCACCATCGTCTTATGGCCTACTTCTACGCGCACATAGATCGCAGCACCGTATGCCTTTTGCGAGGCGTCACATCACATCCGTGATGCTCTATGCGGAACTCTGGACGGAAGGAAACCCATCTGGGTATTCTGACCTGGTCTAGGACCTCATAGCTCTGGATAAAGCTGTTCCACCTTATGGCACGGCTCAATTGAAAGTTTATCGTCCCAACCTAGATCCTGAAGCCAAATCTCTTGCATAAAGATTTTGGCACACACAACAAACGGAGCGAGCCAGCCTGCTGGATCAAACAGCTTGGCAATTTGGAAAAGGACTTGGCGTTTCGTGTGGGAGATTTCCGTTGCTAAATCTGGTGGGACGAAAAAGAACTCATCGGACGTCGCCTTCCATCGTACGCCGAGAGTTTTGGCTGTGCTCTCATTGTCGATCTCGAGGAAGTCGGTTGTCAGAAGATGATCGCTTTGGATATGAGCTAATATTTCTTTGTTGTTGGAGGTCCATTATTTCAATGGAAACCCCGCGGAATCTAGAGCACTCTGTAGCTCGCGAACAATGAACTTAGCGTGCTCGGTGGAGTCAGCTCCCGAAAGGACATCGTCTACATACATATGATTTCGAATGACGTTGCTCGCTCTTGGATGGCTGAGCTGCACGTCAGTTGTCAGCTGTTGCAGGACTCGAATGGCCAGGAATGGCGCGCAATTGACTCCAAAAGTTACCGTCTGTAATTCGAAATCTCGAATGTGCCCCTCGCTGTTGCGGAATAAGATGCGCTGGAACGGGGAATGCTTCGGATCTACCCATATCTGCCGATACATTTTCTCGATATCAGCACTGTAGACGTATCGGAAGTATCGCCACTTCAGGATCTGGATAGTTAGATCGGACTGTAAGACTCGGCCAGCATTCATATCATTTAAACTGACCCCATTCTCTGAAGGGCTGGAGGCATTGAAAACCACACGTAACTTGGTGGTTGTACTTTCCGCCTTGAGCACGGCATGATGCGGAAGGTAATAACTGGCAGAATTATGGGTACGACGGACTTCTTTCATGTGATTGAGGTCGAGATACTCTTGAATCACGGAGTCGTATTTGGCTTTCAGCTGACTATCCCTCTTTAGGCGTTGCTCGGTTCTTAGGAACTGCGACAACGCGGAGGATCTGGAGTGACCGAGGGCGGATTTTACGTTTTGGGGATCACGAAACGGAAGACTTACGACATACCTGACGTTATCGTCTCTCGTAGTCGTTCGGAGAAAATTTTCCTCACTTGTCAAATCGGAAGATTTTGTCACTTTTACTGGCAGATCCTCCACCTCCCAAAATTTGGTGAGAAGCCTATCCAGGGACGTGTCAACTGTGTGGGAGATTCGTGTGGAAAAAACGGAAATCTGATTTTCCCTTGGAGCAGGAACGGGACCTGTTAGGATCCACCCGAAAATGGTTTCTTGACCGAGGAGAGAGCCACAAATGTTCGGCCGGGTGCCGCTTAGGAGAATGGATGGCAGTATGTCGGCCCCGACCAGAATATCTATCTGTGCGCTCTCGTAGAACTTTGGATCCGCTAGTGACAGTTCGGGAAGATCCCGTAGAGACTGTTGCGGAATCGTACAAGATGGAAGGTTTCCAGCTAATTGAGGAAGAACATAGGCCGTCGTGTTTATTTGCAAGCCAGGCCTGGTCGGAGAACGGATGGTAAACTGACAGAGCTTTTTGGATTCAGCGGATACTGTCTGGTTTAAGCCTGATACTTGGACTCGGATTACCTGATGAGGCAACTTAATTAGTTTGAAAAGCCGCTCAGAAATAAAGGTTGCCTCTGATCCTGAATCTATCAAGGCACGAGCTTTAAAATTCGACCCCAGGTGACATATGTCAGTTATGGCGGTGCCCAGCAAGACGGATCTATACCCCGTCGCGAAGTAATTTTGGACTGTAGAGTCCGTGGACCGGGAAGCGGTGGCAACTGGTGTACTTGGTCTTGATCTGGGTCTTGGGGCGGGATTCGAAGGCGATTGGGAGGAGTTGCCTCTGTGTAGTAAGGTGTGATGGCGGCCGCGGCACGTAAAGCAGCTATGAGTGCTTTCACAATCACGCAGCTGATGCCCTCGTGTGAAGCAGTTCAGACACAGCTGCTTCCTCTTTATATATGCCGACCGCTCGTCGACCGTCATCTGAAGGAACCGTGCACAAGTGCGGACAGGATGGTTTTCCTTCTTACAAAGGTCACATCCTTTTGGCTTGGATGCTACCCTTGTCTCGTAAGAATTTATTCTTCTAGGCGCTGCAGTGGGGGCGGATGTTTTTGGCAGAGATTGACTCGAGCCTGACGGCCGTACGCCGTCTATGGCTCTAAGGTCCGGTGACGCTCCGTAAGGAAGGCGTTCAGTTCCTGCCACGTCGGACTCTCTGCCTTATTGAGCAGGGACTGTTCCCACAAGGATAGCGTGAGCTTAGGAAGTTTGGAGGAGCACATGCACACTAAGAGGCAATCACAATTTTCGGTTTCAATTCCGGACATTTCTAAAGTCGTAAGGCAACCCTGGATGGTACGTTGAAGTTCACGGATAGCTGACCCAGATTCCTGATTAACGGACTGCACATTGAAAAGTATTTTTAATTGGCTATTTACTAACAACTGGCGTCAGCCTTGGATTGTTTATATAAATGGCCGTAAACAAATCCCTAAAGGTCGGCCACCGCAGATAATCTCCGGTGAAAACCTCGGTATCGCACGGAGGCAGCCGACATCCAGAGGAAATGTAAGTCTGGTTAGGAACAGCTTGAACTTGGGGAGCCTGGGCTATCATATCCGCGATCTGAGCCTCACATCTCTCGTAAACGGAATAGCAGTAGCCGTATTTAGCCTTGAGAACTGGCACACTATCATCTGCACTGTCTCCGGCTTCTGCTATGCACCCGGTGCATTCATCATATTCTGCCTTGATGCGATCCCATAACGCGCGTATTTCTTCGCGGCGGATGTTCAGCATGGACAGAGTAGGAGGGATCGGCGAAGGAGTGTTTGCTCTGGATTCAAACTCACTCAGCCGATCTGAGACCTCAGTAAATTTGCTTAGAGCGATTTGGGAAGGTGTTAGTGCCATTTTGACGTTTGCACGGGTGACCCTTTTTCGGGGCGACGAGGTCTTGTCGGTTAGTTCGGGTGTGGGCCGATCTACGGATATGCCTGGGACTACGGCAGGTGGAATTGACAACTTGTTGTTATCACTTCCAGAGGACATTTAAAGAGAAATTACCTTTTTTTTGGGTCAGAATCTGCTCGCCTTTGTTTATGTCGGATAAATAGGAAACCTGGCCCACTTCTGGAACAGTGGAACGAGGTGTCGACAAAAAAAGTAGTGGATCGGAGAAATAGAAATTGGAAGCAAGTACCGACCTGGTTACTTTGCGGAATTAAACCCAATAATACGGATTTGGAACGGTGAGTGATGAGTTCGAATATCACCCGTGGAGAAATAATACTATAATATTTTACCTTTTTGGTATATGTATATTGTAATTGGGAACAAGTTTGATATATATTTTTTTTATTATTTTTGGTGCTGGTATTTTTTGCTTTTGAAATACTTTGAGGGGGAAAAATACAAAATATGTGTTAATCTGTAGTCCCCGGTGAAGTAATTGTAATATTTCGCCTGTATTTAAACTTCTAGATGAAGAAAAAAATACCAAATTATGCCAATAAGTTGTTGGCCGGAGGATGCGATCGGTTGATTATTTAATATTGGAGTATTGCTTTAATTTGATTTAATATTCCGAGGGAAAAATACTAAAAATATACCAAAAAATTGGTGGACGGAGGGTGCTATGCATGCGGTGGAGTGCTGGTATTTTTCTCGTTTAAATAAAATAAATTTTACGGAGTTAATACCAAACACCGAAAAAAATACTAAAAAGTTTGATGGTAAATAAAACACAATGACCAAAAAATTTTCACGTCGGTTGGTGTAATTTTTTATTTTATTATTTTTGACAGGATGGCCGACGGAAAACTTTAATTAGTCGGAACGGGATGGTGGAGTTAAAAATTATATGTGACTGTATGTAGATATTTGTATGTATGTAGACATTTGTATGTATGTAATTTTCGCCGGTTTTAAATTTATTAAATAATCATTGCCGGCGGGGTATGTGTTGTTGTGGAAGTTTTCGATTTATTGTGTGTGGACTGTATTTGGAAAAACGAAAAAATATGTGCAAGTATTTTAGCGGCTGCGGATATACAGTGAGCAAAATCTTGAAAAGTTTTGGGGGCCCGAACACTAGAAATTTAATAATTCTCACTGTATGCTTGGCTTATATTTGCACAATATTTATTAGTGGTCCTGATCAAGAATATATATACTTTATGGGGTCGGAAACGCTTCCTTCTGCCTGTTACATACTTTCCGACGAATCTAGTATACCCTTTTTCTGAATTTCGAATTTAATTTTATCAAAATCGGACGACTGTATCATATAGCTGCCATAGGAACGATCGGATAATTGGTAGGAAAATAATATGACACAAATTATAGCTTCGGTGTTTTTAAACATATAACCTCCTACGCTTGGAAATAACATTTTTTAATTAGTTCTGAATTTCGAATTTAATTTTATCAAAATCAGAGGACCATATCATATATCTGTCATAGGAACGATCGGAAAATAGGTAGGAAAATAATATGAAACAAATTATAGCTTCGGTGTTTTTTGACATATTATCTTATACTATTGGGAATATAATTTTTTGTTTTTTTAAATTTAATAATTATAGCTGCAAGGGTATATAAGCTTCGGCTTGCCGAAGCTAACTTCCTTTCTTGTTTTTTTGGATCAATCGATAGGTATTGACGAGACCAATACATTACAGTTAACATATTTTATCTAGCATGAAGTCGTTATCTAGCTTTCTTTGCGTCCAGACGTGCTTAAAATTCTCGCTATGTTACTTCTCCGCTGTCCCGAGTGCAAAACCGATGTTACATTGGCCCAGCTTCGCGCTTCGGATGCTGTTCGCTGCTCTTCTTTGTGCCGTCGCGCCTATCATACTTCTTGCGTAGCCCTACCGGACGATGTGCTCAAACTCTTATTAAATCCAAATATACCGTGGCAATGTGATAGCTGTGTGGTTGCGAATGTTTCGCATTCCATGAGCTGCTGCTGCTACGGCTTCCGCGGTCGTTGACCCTTCTAATCCTGCTCTGGAAATTGAGAGAGGAAATTTCACACAAGTTTGAAATAAAAGGAGAAGGAACAACAACAAGCCCAATAAACATAGTTGTTGGAGTGGCTCCTAATGCCGAAGATCTTCTTGTTTTGCCGACCAAGAAATTTTGCATGTCGGAAAGTTTGCAACTGATACAAAGCCGAACACTGTTTTAAAATACGTGTCCACCAAGCTTAAGGTGGATGCTAGTTCTCTCAATTGTGAAAAACTTGTAAAAAAAGATGTTGACGTTACAACTTTAAAGTTTGTAAATTTCAAGCTTGGAATCCCCGATCAGCTTTAAGATAAGGTCTTCAAAAACGATTTCTGGCCGAACTCAGTTAAGGTCAAAAGATTTATTCATAGAGAACGGGCCATTGTGGTAGGGGATGGAATCTTATCTAATTTGCCGGAGCCTGGACAAACTTCATCATCAATTCAGCCATCAAAAAACCCCTAGTGTTCGACGCCATTGGCGTCGATACTTTTGCGGGACATCGTCTGCAAGCCTTTCCTCATTTGTCGGAGTCGTTTTCGCAACAACATCGGCAGCTGCTTGCCTTTCTCACTGCGCTGTCTTCATCTTCTGACTCTCTCGGATTTCCGCCTGGCTCGGATTTCGGCGCGCTCCTCGTAGTTGCGCTCACATCATTATCCATTGCTCTCCTGATGCTTCATCAACAACATCAGCCGGAGCTTTTGTTGTTTGCTTTACGCGACATTCGCTGTCCGCCTGGTTCTAATATCGGCACATTTGGCTGGATGGCTCTCTGAAGGTGCTCTCTGGAGATGCTTTCGCCATCAACAACAACAACGGACTGCGGCTGCTGTAGTACGTTCTCGCTCTTTATTACCAGGAGTGGATTCACCTGCGCGCAGTTAGATTTTGAATGCTAATATTGACTGCCCACCTAATATTTGGAGCGCCGATCACCAGCCTATTCGTATCCGTACCACTACTTTACTGAAGGTTCTTACAAATAATTTTATAAATTATGATAAAATCCCAGCCAGGCCTCTTACGGATTCGGACCATGATGCTGGATTAGTTATTGATAGCATGACCATGAATGACCGGATATGCGCTAACAATACCAATTTCAATATTTATTTTCAAAATATCGGTGGTATGCGTATGAAAGCTCAATCCCTTTTCCAGGCAACGTCTCATGGTGATCATGACGTCATCATTTTTGTTGAAACCTGAATTGAATGAATTCTTTGATACAAATCTTTATCATGTGTTCCGTAAGGATCGAGATTCCGTTAAAACACGATGCTCCAGAGGTGGCGGAGTTTTAATTGCTGTGCGGCGTGAGCTGCGTTGCATTGCTATTCGTCTCCAGAACGGGGATTCTCTGCTCGACCAACTCTGTGTATCTCTCGCTGGTCCTACGGAAACAATTTTCCTGACAGTATCATACATACCCCCAAGCAGCACTTTTGATTTATATAAAGCGCATGTGGACAACATTGCAAACCTATACCAGGAGCTGGAAGATGGCCAATATATATGTGTTTTGGGCGACTTCAACCTATCTTTTCTCGTGTGGGCTCATGATCTTGAGTCTTCAACAATGGTTCCCAGTAATTTGCATCATCCCCCCGAAATCTTAGTCATCGATGAGCTTAGTCCAGATTAACCATGTATTTAATAACTTAAATAAGCTTCTAGATCTAATTTTTGTACACCCTGATTTATGCCTTACTTTATGTTGCAGCGATAATCCTCTAGCTGCGTGTGATGCTCATCACAAGCCCCTATTAATCTTAATTACAAATTCTCGCTTGCCTCTTCTAGCAGTTTAGATTCTATCCGTAGTGATATTTCTTATATCAGATGGGCGGAAGTCCCCTCGCATGCGGATGTGAATACAACCTATGAAGTTTTTATATCTTTTCTCTCTACTATTATAGGCTAAAACTAGAGTTAAAAGTTCTTATAGATTACCGTGGTACACAAAAGGCCTAAAAAAATACAAAAATCTCCGAAATAAATTCTATAAGCGCTACATAGAAAGCGGTGATGCTGCTGACTTTGATCAGTACAAACAACATAAGCGTGAGTTTGAGTTCCTCAATAAATTCTTGTACATCCAATATATTGCTGATATAGAGTGTAAACTAACTACCAATCCTAAAGCATTCTGGCACTTTGTCAATTCTAAACGAACAACCTCCAACTTTCCTTCCCATATGTCAAATGAAAGTCTTTCAGCTTCTTCAGATATTGGGGTCGCTAATCTATTTGCTAAGTACTTTGCATCTAACTTTGAATCGTGCTCGCTGTGGAATGACGATGATTCACTCAGTGCCATTGCCACGATGCTAAATATTGGGTGCTTAGATGTTACTGATTTGGACTGTCATATGGCGGCTGAGAGTTTTAACGACTCAGGAAAATTAGATTGCGATGGCCTTTCTCCATTTATTTTGAAAAACTGTATAAATGTTCTTTGTGAGCCCCTAAAAATGATATTCAACAAGTCTCTTTCCACTGGCGTATTTGCGCATAGATGGAAACTTGCCACAGTTTCTCCTATATTCAAGTCTGGTTACATAAATATTGTTTCAAATTATAGGCCAATTGCAAAGCTAAGTAATGTCTCAAAAATGTTTGAACGAATTTTAGCTAAGCAGCTAACTTTTCTTGCTGGTCGGATCATCAGTCCTAACCAACATGGTTTTATGCCTGGAAGGTCAACTACCACTAACTTAGCTACGTTTAATCTTTTTTGCATCCACTCGTTCATCAGTCATCATCAAGTTGATGTAGTCTACAACGAATTCGCCAAAGCATTTGACAAAGTCTAACATAATGCTCTATTGGCAAAATTGCAGAAATTGGGACTTCATTCATCAATATTAAATTGGTTTAAATCTTATTTAGATGGGCGGATTTATAGAGTAGAGTGCAATGGTGTTTTCTCAAGCCCGTATGTGGCTACTTCTGGCCTTCCTCAGGGAAGTGCATTGGGTCCGTTTCTATTCATCATCTTCATTAATGATTTAAGCTATTGCATAACAAATTCTGAATTCCTGTTGTTTGCGGACGATCTTAAAATATTTAGGTCTGTGAATTCAATCTCCGATAGTGAACTTCTTCAAAATGACCTAGTAAAAGTGGGAAATTGGTGTTCTCGTAATAAGTTGCCTCTGAACGTGTCAAAATGTTTCTACGTTAGGTACAGCAAACGATTAATTAATGTCCTTAGCTCTTATTCCATTAGTTCCCATGTTCTTTCCTTAAGAAATGAATCACTGGACCTAGGAGTTATGTTTGATACCAAATTTACTTTCATGGATCACATAAACTACATAATTCCAAAGGCATACGCTACGTATGGTTTTGTAAAACGAAATTCCACGCAATTTAAAGATCCGTACACGAAACTAAGCCTATTTTCTTCGTTCATTAGGTACAGATGGAGTATGCTTCGTTTGTCTGGAGTCCGACTGGTACTACACACATCAATCGTATTGAGCGTGTTAAAAAAAAATTTCTATCTTTTGCCCTTCTTTCTCTAAACTTGAATGACCCGGTTCCCTCTTACTCTGCGAAATGTCGTCTTGTGCACCTTTCTTCCCTACAAGATCGTAGAACAACTAGCGCACTAGTTTTTATTTGTGACCTGCTGTCCTCCAAAATAGACTTCCCTGCATTGCTGAGTAGCAAAGGCCTTTCCGTACTTGGTAGGTCTTTAAGGTCATTTGAACCTTTTTTTATTCCGGCATATAGAGCTAACTATGCTTTTAATGAACCTCTGTGTAGAGCCTTGTTCTACTGGAACAAACTGCCATCTCACATGCGGCTGGGCCCATGCTCCCCTAGGGAATTAATTAAGAAAACCCTTTACAATTACCTTTCGTCCCTTAGTATTTAGTTTAGTAATAGACAAGTAGCCAGTTAAGGTACCAACTGTTGGCGAAATAAATAAATAAATAAATAAATTTCTTAAAAATTGTGGGCGTCACAGGTTTTCGCGGTTTGTAGGCGTTAAAGTGGGCGTGGCAAACTTTTTTTTGTGTCAATCGATAGGTATTGATGAGAACAATACATTTCAGTTAAAATTTGTATTCTAGCATCAAAACTGTAGGAGCCACAGTTTTGGGCGGTTTGTGGGCGTTAGAGTGGGCGTGGCACTCTACTGAAACAAACTTGCGCTGCGCAGGAATCTCAGAAATCTGCGTGCCTAATCCCAGTATTTTAACTCTCATAGTTTCCGAGATCTCAGCGTTCATACGGACAGACGGACAGACGGACATGGCCAGATCGACTCGGCTAGTGATCCTGATCAAGAATATATATACTTTATGGGGTCGGAAACGCTTCCTTCTGCCTGTTACATACTTTCCGACGAATCTAGTATACCCTTTTACTCTACGAGTAACGGGTATAAAAAGAAGTCGGAAAAAAATTGGCATATAAATTGGAATATCGAAGAAAAAAATGGCGAGGTAATTTATTAATTGCCGTTTTCGGATTTAATCGGACTAGGATTTTGGACAAATCGAGTGGCTGACTGCAGACCGGCAATTAATAAGACGAAAAGCTTTACTTATCTTATCCGGCTCGAAGGACCAAAATGTACGCCGGGGGGTAGTGGGTGGTACCGTGATGGCGCTGATGGAATGACGTGGGAGGCGACGGCGGGAAACTGGCGGCGTCGGCGGGCTGCTGCGGTGGGCTTCGGCGGTTTGCTGCTGGTGCGATTTGCTGCTGGTGCTGCGGAAGCTGTAGGGGAGAAACCACTCGAAACGCGTATTGCCCCTTGATCGAAAAGAAGTACTCGAGAAAAAGTAAACTTGGAAAGTAGGCGGGGGTGCGACCGCGGTTTATTTAAGTTGAACTCCAGAATCGAACTAACTAAGTCTAAGCTCCGCTCTGCACTCCAAAGCGCAGCGGAGACTTCATGGAGGGAGCTAGGAACAGCGCAGGAGAGCGGTAGAGCGGTGCAACTGGAAAGCGGGGCCAGTCCAGATTCGCCGGACAGTGGGCCTGAACAACTATAAAATATTATGTCGTTAAAGATTTATGAACCGTTAAAAATTGCTACTTTCGGAAGCTCCCACTTCAACGTTCATTTAATAATCGACCTAACAAAATTTTCTATTTGTTTCTTGTTATCTTTTTAGATTCTTTTAATCAAATTATTAGAAAAAATGTGTTTGTAAAATATTGTTTTTATACCCTTGCAGGGGGTATATTGATTTCAGTCAGAAGTTTGCAACGCAGTGAAGGAGACGTTTCCGACCCCTAAAGTATATATATTCTTTATCAGCATAACTAGACGAGTCGATCTAGCCATGCCCGTCTGTCCGTCTGTCCGTCCGTTTCTACGCAAACTAGTCTCTCAGTTTTAAAGCTATCGGGCTGAAACTTTCCCAAAAGTCTTATATCTTTTGCAGGTAGTATATAAGTCGGAACCAGCCGGATCGGACAACTATATCTTATAGCACCCATAGGAATAATAGGAAAAACAAATTTAAAAAAATTATATCTTTGGTGTTTTTTAGCATATAACCTCCTAAGCTTGGAAAGAACATTTTTTAATTAGTTTTGAATTTCGAATTAAATTTTATCAAAATCGGAAGACTATATCATGTAGCTGCCATAGGAACGGTCGTAAATTTGGTGGAAAAATAATATGAAACAAATTATAGCTTCGGTGTTTTTCAACATATAACCTCCAACGCTTGGAAATAACATTTTTTAATTAGTCCTGAATTTCGAATTTAATTTTATCAAAATCGGACGACTATATCATATAGCTGCCATAGGAACGATCGAATAATTGGTAGGAAAATAATATGAAACAAATTATAGCTTCGGTGTTTTTAAACATATAACCTCCTACGCTTGGAAATAACATTTTTTAATTAGTTCTGAATTTCGAATTTAATTTTATCAAAATCGGAGGACCATATCATATATCTGCCATAGGAACGATCGGAAAATAGGTAGGAAAATAATATGAAACAAATTATAGCTTCGGTGTTTTTTGACATATTATCTTATACTATTGGGAATATAATTTTTTGTTTTTTTAAATTTAATAAATATAGCTGCAAGGGTATATAAGCTTCGGCTTGCCGAAGCTAACTTCCTTTCTTGTTTAATTAGTTTTGAATTTCGAATTAAATTTTATCAAAATCGGAAGACTATATCATATAGCTGCCATAGGAACGGTCGTAAAATTGGTGGAAAAATAATATGAAACAAATTATAGCTTCGGTGTTTTTCAACATATAACCTCCAACGCTTGGAAATAACATTTTTTAATTAGTTCTGAATTTCGAATTTAATTTTATCAAAATCGGAAGACTCTATCATATAGCTGCCATAGGAACGGTCGTAAAATTGGTGGACAAATAATATGAAACAAATTATAGATTCGGTGTTTTTCAACATATAACCTCCAACGCTTGGAAATAACATTTTTTAATTAGTTCTGAATTTCGAATTTAATTTTTTCAAAATCGGACGACTATATCATATAGCTGCCATAGGAACGATAGGAAAATTGGTAGGAAAATAATATGAAACAAATTATAGCTTCGGTGTTTTTTAACATATAACCTCCTACGCTTGGAAATAACATTTTTTAATTAGTTCTGAATTTCGAATTTAATTTTATCAAAATCAGAGGACTATATCATATATCTGCCATAGGAACGATCGAAAAATTGGTAGGAAAATAATATGAAACAAATTATAGCTTCGGTGTTTTTTGTCATATTATCTTATACTATTGGCAATATAATTTTTTTTTTTTTTAAATTTAATAATTATAGCTGCAAGGGTATATAAGCTTCGGCTTGCCGAAGCTAACTTCCTTTCTTGTTTAATTAGTTTTGAATTTCGAATTAAATTTGATCAAAATCGGAAGACTATATCATATAGCTGCCATAGGAACGGTCGTAAAATTGATGGAAAAATAATATGAAACAAATTATAGCTTCGGTGTTTTTCAACATATAACCTCCAACGCTTGGAAATACCATTTTTTAATTAGTTCTGAATTTCGAATTTAATTTTATCAAAATCGGAAGACTCTATCATATAACTGCCATAGGAACGGTCGTAAAATTGGTGGAAATATAATATGAAACAAATTATAGCTTCGGTGTTTTTCAACATATAACCTCCAACGCTTGGAAATAACATTTTTTAATTAGTTCTGAATTTCGAATTTAATTTTTTCAAAATCGGACGACTATATCATATAGCTGCCATAGGAACGATAGGAAAATTGGTAGGAAAATAATATGAAACAAATTATAGCTTTGGTGTTTTTTAACATATAACCTCCTACGCTTGGAAATAGCATTTTTTAATTAGTTCTGAATTTCGATTTTAATTTTATCAAAATCGGATGACTATATCAAATAGCTGCCATAGGAACGATCGGAAAATTGGTAGGAAAGTAATATGAAACAAATTATAGCTTCGGTGTTTTTTGACATATTATCTTATACTATTGGGAATACAATTTTTTTTTTTTTAATTTATTAATTATAGCTGCAAGGGTATATAAGCTTCGGCTTGCCGAAGCTAACTTCCTTTCTTGTTTAATTTGTTTCATGTTAATTTGACATTTTCTGAAGTCATCACAAAAGAATGCCTCATTTATTTATTTATTAAAAATCATAGTCTCTCCACGAGATAGCAAATCAGTTTACTATCAGCCTAATTTGGGTTCGGGTCACCGGGACATCGTGGGCAACTGCATAGCGGACGAATTAGCCAGGCAGGGCACCACCAAGCCTCTCCTCCCAGGAGAGGAGAATGTCGGTATGCCCATGGCTACTTGCAAGCTCAACATAAAAAACTACTTCAACACACTTGCCAAAACCCATTGGAAAAACGCACCACAGTGTCGTATCTCTCACCAGACATGGCCTGTGATAAACAACAAAAAAACCTCGGAGTTACTCAAACTCAGCCGCACAGTGTGTGGCATGTTGATTCGAGCTCTTACAGGCCACTCACTTGTTGGCGTACATGCCGACAGGCTAAGAGCCCCGCAAAATGATATCTACAGAAGCTGTAGGGATGAGGAAGAAGTGGAAACGGTAGAAAACCTTCTCTGCTTCTGCCCAGCCCTATGCAGACTCAGACTGAAACACTTAAGAAGTCCATTCATCGACGATCTTACCGAAATATCGGAGATTAATCTCAAAAACAAAAGTTCCTTTTTTAAATCTTCCGGGTGGAAGTCATACTGATCAGCTTAACACAGGCTGAAACTACTAGAAACGGGACTATGGTCGGACTATAGTCTGACAGCCGCCCTAACCTAACCTAAGATCATAGTAAAGTTTACAAAACCAATTCTAACATAGGGCGTGTAGTGCTAGCTAAGAGGCCTTCGACTACGTATTTATTTGAGATACATTTATATTTGTATAATATATTTTACCTCTCATCTGAAGGAAGTGCAAGAAATGCAGCATGCCTTTAGGAATGCTTAAGTCCTCCCTTATGAATGACAGAAATTGTGAACATTTTTTAGAGACGAGCCAAAAAAGTTGATATTTCTCTTTTTAAAATATCGATATTTCATTCGATTGTTTGGTTTCAGAAATATAAAATGCGGGAATGAATGAAAAAAGTAGATTTTAGATATAAAGCAAACTGAAATCAAATATTGGCGCGCAAAACGTACATTAAAACCTCAAGAAAAAAATGGCATACTTTTGGGCATTCTTAGTAAAGCTCATCTAATTGGTTCGACTTCAAATTAAGCTTTCAATTAAAACTAAAATTACTGAAAACTAAGGCCAAACCGCATTGAGTCGGCGATGAGCGATTTAAGTAAATTAATCAAATTTATTTATAATTTAATTTATTTTTGATGTAATGACTCCATTTGGGGATGGCACTCAAAAGCGCTCGAAAAGCAAAGTACTCATTTGCTAAAAAAGCAGTACAACTCAACGGATTCTCTTGTGGTGTGTATGGTGCGGTGAATTGTTGACTGATGCCCATCTCAGCCAGGAAACTTTTAAAGATACGGCTTGCAAACTGTTCTCCGCTGTCCGTTATGACCACCTTCGGGACCCCGTACCTTGCCATTATGCGCTCCCTAAACTCCTTCTTGAGCTACTCTGCTGTCGCACTGCGCAGGGGCACCAGTTCTGTCCATTTCGAAAATCTGTCTATCATGACTAGCAGCATTTGGTTCCCGAGCTTAGATCTTGGTAGGGGTCCAACGAAGTCTGCGCATACCGTGGCCCATGGTTCCTCCGGCACTTGGGTCAACATCTTCCCGGCCGCCTGCATCTGATTGGGCTTAAACCGCATGCAAGTATCGCATTTTCTTACGTGGGCTCGGGCGTCTCTATGCACGCCAGTAGTATCGGGCTGCCAACCGTGCAATTGTCCTCCCGCTTCCTATGTCTTCACTGCCTGCTCGGTGTGGTATATTTCTGTACAGTGTCTCACCATCCATATCATAGTCCGGTTACTTCTGCGGTTGGGTCCTTATCTTCTCGCCCATATCCTTGAACCAGATGCACCCTCCTGAAGCTATTGTTGCCGATGCCTCTTTTAATACTCGTTGCGTCTCTAGTAGTGGTTGTCTTGATAATGCGTCCACCACCACGTTTAGCTGACCCTTTCTGTACGCTATCTCAAAGTCGTACTGTTGTAGCTCCAGGGCCCATCTGGCGATCATTCCTGAAGGGCTTTCGATGCTGTTGAGCCACTTCAGGGACATGTGGTCGGTTACTACCTGAAAGTGGTACCCTTCCAGATATGGCCTGAGCTTTCGGAAAGCCCATACGATCGCCAAGCACTCCTTCTCCGTTGTTGAATAGTTTTTTTTCCGCGCCGTTCAGTGTTCGGCTCGAATAGGAGATTACTCTTTCGCCCTTTTCGGTGTCCTGGGGCAGTATTGCTCCGATGCCGTAGTCGCTGGCGTCTGTTTGCAGGATGAAAGGATCTGCCACGAGTCTTGCCTTTACTTCCTCAAACAACATCTGGTGCTCTGGTGTCCACTCCCACTTACTGCCTTTGCGCAGCAGGTCATTCAGGGGTTTGACGATTCTGGATAAATCTGGTACAAACCGGCGGTACCACGACGCTACTCCTAGATATTGCCGGAGCTCTTTGACGGTCGATGGCAGATCCAGTTCAGCGATGGCGGCTACTTTTTTTTGATCTTTTCCTATTCCCTCGCTGGTCACTAGATGTCCGAGGTACAGCAGTTCCTTCTTAAAGAATTGGGATTTTTCTGGATACAGCCTCAGGATCGCTTCCCTTAGACGCCGGAACACTTCTCTAGCGTGCGACCGATCACTATTACGTCATCCTGGTATGCGAATGCGTGAGGTGACATCTCGGGGCTAATTACTTGCTCCAAAACTAGTTGAAACGTTGCCGACGCCGAGTGAAGTCCGAACGGCAATACTCTCCACTGAAATAGACCTTTGCCTGGTACCGTGAACGCCGTGTATTTCTGTGGTACCGTCCAACTCTATTATTTGTTGAACGACTGCTACCGATAGCTTTTCCTCGTGCCATCCAAGGTGTCGGTTCCCGGCTGGTATTATTATCTCGTGTGCAGCACACCTTATCTCGGTTCCGACTTGTTTCAGGAAGTTCCATCCCAACACCAACAGATCCACTACTCCGGGTAAAATCAACATCCGCCGCATCTTCCGTCTGCCAACCTAACTTGCCGTCTCGTCCTTGTACGAGGGCAGTCCGATAAGTACTTAGCCTCACGTCGTCGCCGCCACAGAGGCCTATTTTGCAGACATCGAGAAAACGTATTTTTCAGACGGGTTAAAGACGGGTTGAGTTGGAGCATCGCTGGGTCAAGTGTATCGAGCTAAAAGGAGGTTATGTTGAGAAATAAATCGCCACTTTTCCAAAATTTTTGTTTTTCTTTCGGAGGCTAAGTACTTATCGGACCACCCTCGTAATTCTTCCTAGAGCATCAATATTGTCCGCCATTTCTTCGCTAACGAAGCTTGCCGTTACTCCGGGGTCGATTGTGGCTTTGTAGCTGTTCCCACCAATCATCACAGCTGCGGACAACTGCTGCTCCTCCTCGATTAGCTTGCCCGTTAGTTTGGAGAGGTAGCATTGTGCGATCCCCGCTCGCCTCTCTGCGACTGAGATTGCTGGCCATTTCCAAATCGTTGGCAGCAATCGACGCTTCTGACACCCACCTTGCCGCATATCCAGCAGGATAACAGCCGTTGGTTTCGACAGCCTCTAGCCCAGTGTCCGTTCCCCCCACATTTCCGATAGGCCTCCTGCGGGAGTTTGATATGGGTGGCATCTTGTGGCCTCTGTGTGTTGCTTGGCGGCCTTCACAAGGACGCGTGGTGCGTCTGTGCCTGCTGTCGTCTGGCTTGGTGTGGTGGTGACCATTGGTCATATCCTCGTGTGTCCTGGTTGTTTGTCTCCTCGCACCTTCTGCATGTGACCTGCGTTGGTAATGCCGACTTGGTCTTTGAGAACTTGTTCTCCTGTGCGAAGACTTCTCGTTCCTTTTCAAGTTCTTCGTACTCATCGGCTAGTATCATTAGCGTATCCAGGTCCGACACTTTGTAAGCTTTTAGGAAGATCCGTAGTGGTGCAGTTCTCTTTAATGACCCTTAACGTCTCTTTCGTAGAATAGTTAGGTGGCCTCACCTCGTCTGCATGTCGATTAAGTAGTCCTTGAACGACTCGCTGAAGCCCTGCTTCTGTTGCCGGACCTGGTCCGCCAGCCTGGTGAAGAAATCTCACGGCACCCTGCCCAGGTTCTCCATTGCTTGTTGTTGGCGATAAACCATTTCAAAGCCCTTCCCTTAAGCAATTCCGGCATCGCTCGGGGGATCATATCTGATTTCTAGCCGTCGAGCCTGAACGACCATTCGTGGACCTGTTTAGCGACCTTTGCATAGTCTGACTGGCTTGGTCTCGGGGTCAGCGCTGCTGTTTTCCTGTCTTGGCTTGTCTCTCTCCTGTGGGCCTCTTTGTGCATGTTGTTAGTCTCAGGCTTGCCACTAGGTTGTCCCCTTCAACGTTCGTTAACGTAACGCTTGGACCGGCTCTGTCGTGGTATGTTTCTTCCAACTCGGCCCAGATGTCGACGAGTTGTGGGTCGTTCTCCATTTATGAGTAGTATTCTGACAGTGCCTTCCTCATGTCGTCTAGCCTGCCCTCCAGGGCGACATTAAGCTTCTGTGCGACATGGGCGAAGTCCTCCTTCTTATGGCGGTAAATCAACTTCTTTCCCATTTTTATTGTGCTGTTCTCACTGTTGGGACAATCACGTTGGGCGCCAGATGTAACGAACTGATTTTGTTGTCTGCTCGCTACGAGACTCGTGCGGCTAGCTCAGAAGATTGTGTATTCGTCCCGCCAAATTTATATGACGTGACTGCCCCGTAGATCAGTGAGAAAACACAGGGTTCGAATGGTAACAGTGGGATTTATTCTTGTGGTATTAGTACAGCGGGTGTGTGGTTGGGCTGGCCTAGGTATCTCCGTGCTCTGGTTCCGCCGGCTGCTAGTGCTACTCGTCCTGGCTTGTCGACGCGTTGACTCGACGTCCGCTGGCTCCTGTGTCTCGGGACGCTCGTAGTGGCCGCCTCTGCTCGCTTGCCGACGCGCTGCTTCGGGGTCGCTTGTCGCACCTTGGACTCGCAGAGACTTCGGCCTTGTGGGTTTAGGGAAGCGTCACCGTTCTCAAACTAGGGTGAACAATACCTGTCCCTTGCTCTGTCCCGGACGGTCCGCTAGGTTCTTCCTCAGATCGCGCTGACAGTCAAGGTCATCGCCAGGAAGCTGCCTAGCAGTTCACTTTGCTTTACGCCTAGAGCAGACGAATGTTCCACCCGGCTTCATCCTAATGCTTGACGTCCGCGACTCTCCTGCGCTCCCCAATGAGATCCGCGCGGCGATGGTAGCGTGGCTGCCGGTGCCCTTGCGGTGTCTGTTGACTTGCCGCTGGGCTTTTCCAGGACAACGCCTATTGACTGCTTCAACGGGTCGTTCGCTCGCCCTTTCTGACTAGTAGCTTGACGTTCTGGCACTCGGGGACTCGGGCGGTTGTAATCGCAGGGCTCTCCAGGCCAACGCCTCTTGAAACCGCAAATCGATCCACCGCTCGTCCTTCACGCCAGGTCCTGCTTGGTCGGGCAAGGTACGCTGGGTCTTAGACAACTTTCCTCCCCGAGCTGACAGACCCGCCTGGCGATTCGCCAGGGTGTGGTCGTGACAAAGTTGGAGAACAAACGCCTAAGCTTAGCAGTGTGATACCTTCCGGACCTCAGCCACTTATGTCTCAATTCGGAGATTCCTGATGTCTTAATCCCGAACGTCTCGACGTGGCGATCTTGCTCCTTGTATGCTTCCCACGGCGCTGTTTCCGACGACTTGCCTTGTTGTGGCTCCCTCGTAGATTACTTGCTTGACTGACTATTCACTTTGGTATTTTAACTGATCTTGATGGTTTGACTCCTCGTGATCGACTGATCCAGCTGCCAGCGCTCTGCGGCCTGATTTCCCGGGAACCGTTATTTCCCTTTTGCGCACGGCCCGCTGAATCTCTCCACTCCGGGTCCAAAGTCCGTGACTCCTGGTTGACCCACTTGTCCTTTACGCACAGCTTCCAACCGATGTTCTGCCCACTGCCGCCGTCACGCTGGTTCCCGTGATGCTTGTGGCACGCCTGTGTGTCGCTCCACTGCCGAGGTGTGGCACTGCTTCTCCGGGTCCAAAGTTCACGAGAGTCCAAAGTACGGTGGAGACCCGTTATCCCCACATTGCACTCTTGATCTGCATGAATATTGTAGGTTTGGGCGGTTTGTGGGCGTAAGAGTGGGCTTGGCAAACTTTTGGTCAGTCGATAGGTATTGACGAGACTAATACATTTCAATTAAAAATTTTTTTCTAGCATGAATATTGTGGGCGCCACACGTTTGGGCGGTTTGTGGGCGTGGCATATTCGCGGAACAAACTTGCGCTGCGCTCAAGGCTACGAAATCTATATCTGAAATGCCAATTCTCTATCTTTAATAATTTCCGAGATATCCGCGTTCATATTTACGATTTTTTGAAGTTTGTGGGCGGTAAAATAGAAGTGGCAAACTTTTTTTTTTAATTTTTACTCCAGGGGTATCCTTGGGGTGTCCTTGGGGTATCCTTTGGGTGTCCTTCTGGTATCCTTGAAGTATCGTTGGGCTTTTCCTAGGGTATCCTTTTTGTGTCGTTTGGGTCTCCTTGGGGGTATCGTTCCTGATGATGTGATTTTGCTACTGTTGTTGTGCCGTCCTTGTCAGTGTCCTTCCCGCCTGGCGTAACCACGGATGACTCTGGCAAAAGCCCGACGATGATTCCTGTTGCCATGCGGGTGGATCCCTTATCGTTACCCGTATCCTTGTTCCGTCTTGTAAAAGTCCCTTCCGCCTGGCGTAATCGCGGATGCCTCTGGCAAATGCCCGACGCAGAATCCTGTTGCTTTGCTGTTTGATCCCTAAAAGTTACCCGTATCCTTGTGCCGTCCTCGTAAGTGTCCTTTCCGCCTGGCGTAATCGCGGATGTCTCTGGCAAATGCCCGACGCTGAATCCTGTTGCCTTGCGGTCGGGATCTTCAACCATCCTTATCCATGTCCTTGCACTATCCTGATTGTCCTTTCCGTGTGGCGTATGGATGACTCTCGCTTCGGCCTGAAGCTTAGTCCTGTCGCCTTGTACCTGTGTCAGTGTTGCTCGTCCCGTGCCTAGGGTTTCCTTATCATATAGGGTGCTGGGGAGACGTGGTTCCCTGCCCTGGGTAAGAAACGCCGGTGTATGGCCGGTGGATTCTGATGTTCTCGGGTTCACTGCTAGCATAATCTCCGGCCACTTCTCGTCCCAGTTTCTCTGGTCCTGCCCTGCGAATTGCGCAATCATGGCCATGACTGTTCTACTTGCTCGTTCGGTCGAATTCTCTTGTGGTGCGTATGGTGCGGTGAATTGAATCCATCTTAGCCAGGAAACTTTTAAAGATACGGCTTGCAAACTGTTCTCAGTTGTCCGTTATGACCACCTTCGGGACCATGTACCTTGCGATTATGGGCTCCCTAAACGCCTTCTTGAGCGACTCTGCTGTCGCACTGCGCAGGGGCACCAGTTCTATCCATTTCGAAAATCTGTCTATCATGACTAGCAGCATTTGGTTCCCGAGCTTAGATCTTGGTAGGGGTCCAACGAAGTCTGCGCATACCGTGGCCAATGGTTCCTCCGGTACTTGGGTCAACATCTTCCCGTCCGCTTGCATCTGATTGGGCTTAAACCGCATGCAAGTATCGCATTTTCTTACGTGGGCTCGGGCGTCGCTGGGTCAAGTGTATCGAGATAAAAGGAGGTTATGTTGAGAAATAAATCGCCACTTTTCCAAATTTTCGTTTTTCTTTTGGAGGCTAAGTACTTATCGGACCACCCTCGTAATCCTTCCTAGAGCAGCAATATAGTCCGCCATTTCTTCGCTAACGAAGCTTGCCGTTACTCCGGTGTCGATTGTGGCTTTGTAGCTGTTCCCACCAATCATCACAGCTGCGGACAACTGCTGCTCCTCCTCGATTAGCTCGCCCGTAAGTTTGGAGAGGTAGCATTGTGCGATCCCCGCTCGCCTCTCTGTGACTGAGATTGCTGGCCATTTCCCGATCGTTGGCAGCAATCGACGCCTCTGACACCCACCTTGCCGAATATCCAGCAGGATAACAGCCGTTGGATTTGACAGCCTGTAGCCCAGTGTCCGTTCCCCCCACACTTCCGACAGGACTTCTGCGGGAGTGTGATATGTGTGGCATCTTGTGGCCTCTGTGTGTTGCTTGGCGGCCTCCACAAGGTATTGTTTGGCTGCCTCTGTTGCTGTGGGGGTGGTGCGTGGTGCGTCTGTTGCCTGCTGTCGTCTGGCTTGGTGTGGTGGTGACCATTGGTCATTTCCTCGTGTGTCCTGGTTGTCTGTCTCCTCGCACCTTCTGCATGTGACCTGCGTTGGCAATGCCGACTTGGTCTTTGAAAACTTGTTCTCCTGTGCGAAGACTTCCCGTTCCTTTTCAAGTTCTTCGTACTTATCGGCTAGGATCATTAGCGTATCCAGGTCCGAGACTTTGTACGCTCTTAGGAAGATCCGTAGGGTTGGGGTGCAGTTCTCTTTAATGACCCTTAACGTCTCTTTCGTAGAATAGTTAAGTGGCCTCACCATCGTCTGCATGTCGATTAAGTAGTCCTTGAACGACTCGCTGAAGCCCTGCTTCTGTTGCCGAACCTGGTCCGCCAGCCTGTTGAAGAAATCGCTCGGCAGAAAATAGGTGTGGGAGCTTTTTATGAACCCTGCCCAGGTTCTCCATTGCTTGTTGTTGGCGATAAACCATTTCAAAGCCCTTCCCTTAAGCAATTCCGGCATCGCTCGGGGGATCATATCTAATTCCAAGCCGTACGTGTTGGCGAACCATTCTACCTGCTCCAGGAATTCAAATGGTTTTTTCGCTCCGTCGAACCTGAACGACCATTCGCGGACCTGTTTAGCGAACTTTGCATATTCCGACAGGCTTGGTCTCGGGGTCAGCGCTGCTGTTTTCCTGTCTTGGCTTGTCTCTCTAGGCAGGCTTGCCACTAGGTTGCCCCCTTCAGCGTTCGTTAACGTAATGGTTGGGCCTGCTCTGTCGTGGTATGTTGCTTCCAACTCGGCCCAGATGTCGACGAGTTGTGGGTCGTTCTCCGTTTCTGAGTAGTATTCTGACAGTGCCTTCCTGATGTCGTCTAGCCTGCCCTCCAGGGCGACATTAAGCTTCTGTGCGACATGGGCGAAGTCCTCCTTCTTAAGGCGGTAAATCCACTTCTTTTCCATTTTTTCTAGCATGAAAATTGTGGGCGCCACACGTTTGGGCGGCTTGTGGACGTGGCATATTCGCGTAAAAAACTTGCGCTGCGCTCAAGGCTACGAAATCTAAATCTAAAATCCCAATTCTCTATCTTTGATATTTTCCGAGATATCCGCGTTCATATTTACGATTTTTTGAAGTTTGTGGGCGGTAAAATGGGCGTGGCAAAACTTTTTTTTTAAATTTTTACTCCAGGGGTATCCTTGGGGTGTCCTTAGGGTATCCTTTGGGTGTCCTTCAGGTATCCTTGGGTGTATCCTTCCTGACGATGTGCTTTTGCTACTGTTGTTGTGCCGTCCTTGTCAGTGTCCTTCCCGCCTGGCGTAACCACGGATGACTCTGGCAAAAGCCCGACGATTATTCCTGTTGCCTTGCGGGTGGATCCCTTATCGTTACCCGTATCCTTGTTCCGTCTTTTAAGTGTCCCTTCCGCCTGGCGTAATCGCGGATGCCTCTGGCAAATGCCCGACGCTGAATCCTGTTGCCTTGCTGTTTGATCCCTAAAAGTTACCCGTATCCTTGTGCCGTCCTCGTAAGTGTCCTTTCCGCCTGGCGTAATCGCGGATGTCTCTGGCAAATGCCCGACGCTGAATCCTGTTGCGTTGCGGTTGGATCCCTAAACGTTACCCTTGTGCCTTGTGTGATTCTGGCAAATGCCCGACGCTGAATCCTGTTGCCTTGCGGTCGGGATCTTCAACCATCCTTATCCATGTCCTTGCACTATCCTGATTGTCCTTTCCGTGTGGCGTATGGATGACTCTCGCTTCGGCCTGACGCTTAATCCTGTCGGCTTGTACCTGTTGTTAGTCATCTGACGTTTCTGCTGTCTGCTCTTTTTGTTGTTGCATAAGCTCGCCAACGTGAGCGGTCCTTTCTTTCTTCGACTGTGTGTGGCGTATTTTGCAGATAACTGGAGAGATGAAATCTACAACCTGGTAAGGGCCATCGTACCTCGGGGCTAGTTTTGCAGCGAATACTTCAGCCCCTTTGGGCAGGTGATGTTCCTTGGCCCACACTATGTCGCCCACCGCTGGTGACCATTGCCTCCTTCTCAGATTATAGTGTCTGGCTTGGTCCTGGGACGCCTTTTCCATATTTCGCCGTACGATCTCAAATACCTATCTTAGTTTGTTGGCATTTTCCTAGGGGTCTCCGTAGCTCGTCCCGTGCCTAGGGTTTCCTTACCATATAGGCTGCTGGGTAGACGTGGTTCCCTGCCCTGGGTAAGAAACGCCGGTGTATGGCCGATAGATTCCGATGTTCTCGGGTTCACTGCTAGCATAATCTCCGTCCACTTCTCGTCCCAGTTTCTCTGGTCCTGCCCTGCGAATTGAGCAATCATGGCCTTGACTGTTCTGTTTGCTCGTTCGGTCGAATTCTCTTGTGGTGTGTATGGTGCGGTGAATTGTTTACTGATGCCCATCTCAGCCAGGAAACTTTTAAAGATACGGCTTGCAAACTGTTCTCCGTTGTCCGTTATGACCACCTTCGGTACCCCGTACCTTGCGATTATGGGCTCCCTAAACGCCTTCTTGAGCGACTCTGCTGTCGCACTGCGCAGGGGCACCAGTTCTGTCCATTTCGAAAGTCTGTCTATCATGACTTGCAGCATTTGGTTCCCGAGCTTAGATCTTGGTGGGCTCGGGCTTCTCTATGCATGCCAGTAGTATCGGGTTGCCAACCGTGCAATTGTCCTTTGGCTTCCTACGTCTTCACTGCCTGACCGGTTTGGTATATTTCTGTACAGTGTCTCACCATCACCATCTTGATCCGGCTGCACCCTCCTGAAGCTATTGTTGCCGATGCCTCTTTTAATCCTCGTAGCGTCTCTGGTAGTGGTTATCTTGATAATGCGTCGGCCACCACGTTTAGCTGACCCTTTCTGTACGCTATCTCAAAGTCGTACTGTTGTAGCTCCAGAGCCCATCTGGCGATCCTTCCTGAAGGGCTTTCGATGCTGTTGAGCCACTTCAGGGCCATGTAGTCGGTTACTACCTTAAAGTGGTACCCTTCCAGATATGCCCTGAGCTTTCGGATCGCCCATACTCGTACAATCGCCAAGCACTCCTTCTCCGTTGTTGAATAGTTTTTTTTCCGCGCCGTACAGTGTTCGGCTCGAATAGGAAATTACTCTTTCGCCCTTTTCGGTGTCCTGGGGCAGTATTGCTCCGATGCCGTAGTCGCTGGCGTCTGTTTGCAGGATGAAAGTTATACTGAAGTCTGGGCATGCTAGCACCGGATCTGCCTTTACTTCCTCAAACGCCATCTGGTGCACTGGTGTCCACGTCCACTTACTGTTTTTGCGCAGTAGGTCAGATTCTGGAAAAATCTGGTACAAACCGGCGGTACCACGACGCTACTCCTAGATATTGCCGGAGCTCTTTGACGGTCGATGGAAGATCCAGTTCAGCGATGGCGGCTACTTTTTTTGGATCTGTTCCTATTCCCTCGCTGGTCACTCGATGTCCGAGGTACAACAGCTCCTTCTTAAAGAATTGGCATTTTTCTGGATTCAGCCTCAGGTTCGCTTCCGTTAGACGCCGGAACACTTCTCTAAGGTTTCTCTTGTGTTCCTCTAGCGTGCGACCGATCACTATTATGTCATCCTGGTATGCGAATGCGAGAGGTGACATCTCGGGGGCAATTACTTGGTTCAAAACTCGTTGAAACGCTGCCGACGCCGAGTGAAGTCCGAACGGCATTACCCTCCACTGAAATAGACCTTTGCCTGGTACCGTGAACGCCGTGTATTTCTGTGGTACCGTCCAACTCGTTTACTTGTTGAACGACTGCTATCGATAGCTTCTCCTCGTGCCATCCCATGTGTCGGTTCCTGGCTGGTATTATTATCTCGTGTCCAGCACGCCTTATCTCTGTTCCGACTTGTTTCAGGAAGTTCCATCCCAACACCAACGGTTCCACTACTCCGGGTAAAATCAACATCCGCCGCATCTTCCGTCTGCCAACCTAACTTGCCGTCTCGTCCTTTTACGAGGGCAGTCCGATAAGTACTTAGCCTTACCGCCCGATGGCGTCACTGTCGCAAGATATAATATCGTGTAGTACATTCTCGTAGACGGCTACTGTCGAAATTTCAGCCGAATCGTACTCGTAGTTTTGTTTTGACTGCGTGTGAAATGGAGAAGAGCAATATCGGTCTGTGATTCGATTCTTGTTTTTGGAAGGGAAGTTGCGCAGCGAAATCAAAGAGCGCTTGGATGCTATGTACGGTGAGTCCTCTCCTTCGATGGCGACCGTCAAAAATTGGTTTAACGAGTTTCAACGTGGTCGCACGTCGGTTTTTGATGAGCCACGCCCAGGTGCCCCGAAAACGGCTACCACGGAGGATAACGTGACAAAAATCCACGATCTCGTATTGGCAGACCGCCGATTGAAGATACGCGAAATAGCTGAGACAGTAGGCATGTCAAAAGACCGCGTGGGTCATATCCTCCATGAAATTTTGGGCATGAGGAAGCTGTCGGCGCGATGGGTGCCGCGTTTGCTCACTCCGGATAACAAACGCAACTGTGAGACCACTTCAGAGCAGTGTTTGCCGCTGTTTAAGCGCAATCCGAAGGAATTTCTGCGTCGTTTCGTGACCGTCGACGAAACATAGATCCACTGGTACACACCAGAGACCAAGGAACAGTCGAAACAGTGGACTTCACCCGGCGAACCTGCACCGAAGAAGGCGAAGACTGTCACATCGACCGGAAAGGTGTGATCGACTACCTGGAGAAGGGCAAAACGGTCACAGGGCTGTACTATGCCGAATTATTGGGTCGATTCGCCGCCGAATTGCGGAAAATACGGCTCCATTTGGCGAAGAAAAAAGTGCTCTTCCATCATGACAACGCACCGGCTCACACTTCCGCCCTCGCCAAGGCCATATTGGTCGAATTGGGCTACGAACTGTTACCCCATCCACCATATTCTCCAGATTTGGTCCCGTGTGACTTCTTTTTGTTTCGAAACTTGAAAAAGTCACTCGCTGGACAGAAATTTGCGTCGAATGAGGAGTTCGTCGCCGCCACAGAGGCCTATTTCGCAGACATCGAGAAAACGTATTTTTCTGACGGGTTAAAGAAGTTGGAGCATCGCTGGGTCAAGTGTATCGAGCTAAAAGGAGGTTATGTTGAGAAATAAATCGCCACTTTTCCAAAATTTTCGTTTTTCTTTTGGAGGCTAAGTACTTATCGGACCACCCTCGTAATCCTTCCTAGAGCAGCAATATTGTCCGCCATTTCTTCGCTAACGAAGCTTGCCGTTACTCCGGTGTCGATTGTGGCTTTGTAGCTGTTCCCACCAATCATCACAGCTGCGGACAACTGCTGCTCCTCCTCAATTAGCTTGCCCGTTAGTTGGGAGAGGTAGCATTGTGCGATCCCCGCTCGCCTCTCTGCGACTGAGATTGCTGGCCATTTCCCGATCGTTGGCAGCAGTCGACGCTTCTGACACCCACCTTGCCGCATATCCAGTGTCCGTTCCCCCCACATTTCCGACAGGCCTTCTGCGGGAGTGTGATATGGGTGGCATCTTGTGGCCTCTGTGTGTTGCTTGGCGGCCTCCACAAGGTATTGTTTGGCTGTCTCTGTTGCTGTGGGGGTGGTGTCCATTGGCCTCCGCGTGGTGCGTCTGTTGCCTGCTGTCGTCTGGCTTGGTGTGTTGGTGACCATTGGTCATTTCCTCGTGTGTCCTGGTTGTCTGTCTCCTCGCACCTTCTGCATGTGACCTGCGTTGGTAATGCCGACTTGGTCTTGGAAAACTTGTTCTCCTGTGCGAAGACTTCCCGTTCCTTTTCAAGTTCTTCGTACTTATCGGCTAGGATCATTAGCGTATCCAGGTCCGAGACTTTGTACGCTTTTAGGAAGATCCGTAGGGTTGGGGTGCAGTTCTCTTTAATGACCCTTAACGTCTCTTTCGTAGAATAGTTAAGTGGCCTCACCATCGTCTGCATGTCGATTAAGTAGTCCTTGAACGACTCGCTGAAGCCCTGCTTCTGTTGCCGAACCTGGTCCGCCAGCCTGTTGAAGAAATCGCTCGGCAGAAAATAGGTGTGGAAGCTTTTTATGAACCCTGCCCAGGTTCTCCATTGCTTGTTGTTGGCGATAAACCATTTCAAAGCCCTCCCCTTATGGAATTCCGGCATCACTCGGGGGATTATATCTAATTCCAAGCCGTACGTGTTGTTGCTCCAGGAATTCAAATGGTTTTTCCGCTCCGTCGAACCTGAACGACCATTCGCGGACCGGTTTTTCGACCTTTGCATAGTCCGACTGACTTGGTCTCGGGGTCAGCGCTGCTGTTTTCCTGTCTTGGCTTGTCTCTCTCCTGTGGGCCTCTTTTTGCATGTTGTCAATCCTCAGGCTTGCCACTAGGTTGCCCCCTTCAGCGTTCGTTAACGTAATGCTTGGGCCGGCTCTGTCGTGGTATGTTGCTTCCAACTCAGCCGAGGTGTCGACGAGTTGTGGGTCGTTCTCCGTTTCTGAGTAGTATTCTGACAGTGCCTTCCTCATGTCGTCTAGCCTGGTTTCCAGGGCGACATTAAGCTTCTGTGCGACATGGGGGAAGTCCTCCTTCTTAAGGCGGTAAATCCACTTCTTTTCCATTTTTATTGCGCTGTTCTTACTCTTGGGACAATCACGTTGGGCGCCAGATGTATCGAACTGATTTTGTTGTCTGCTCGCCACGAGATTCGTGAGGCTAGCTCAGAAGATTGTGTATTCGTCCCGCCAAATTTATATGACGTGACTGCCCCGTAGATCAGTGAGAAAACACAGGGTTCGAATGGTAACAGTGGGATTTATTCTCGTGGTATTAGTACAGCGGGTGTGTGGTTGGGCTGGCCTAGGTATCTCCTTGCTCTGGTTCCACCTGCTGCTAGTGCTACTCGTCCTGGCTTGTCGACGCGTTGACTCGACGACCGCTGGCTCCTGTGTCCCGGGACGCTCGTAGTGGCCGCCTCTGCTCGCTTGCCGACGCGCTGCCTCGGGGTCGCTTTTCGCACCTTGGACTCGCAGAGACTTCGGCCTTGTGGGCTTAGGGAAGCGTCACCGTTCTCAGACTTGGGTGAACAATACCTGTCCCTTGCTCTGTCCCGGACGGTCCGCTAGGTTCTTCCTCAGATCGCGCTGACAGTCTAGGTCATCGCCAGGAAGCTACCTAGCAGTTCACTTTGCTTTACGCCTAGCGCAGACGAACGTTCCACCCGTCTTCACCCTAATGCTTGACGTCCGCGACGCTCCTGCGCTCCCCGATGAGATCCGCGCGGCGATGGTAGCGTGGCTGCCGGTGATGTCTGCTGGCGTCGCTGCCGATGTCCCCTGCGCTGTCTCCTGACTTGCCGCTCAACCTCTCCAGGACAACGCCTATTGGTGTGGTGGTGAACATTGGTCATTTCCTCGTGTGTCCTGGTTGTCTGTCTCCTCGCACCTTCTGCATGTGACCTGCGTTGGTAATGCCGACTTGGTCTTTGAAAAATTGTTCTCCTGTGCGAAGACTTCCCGTTCCTTTTCAAGTTCTTCGTACTTATCGGCTAGGATCATTAGCGTATCCAGGTCCGAGACTTTGTACTTTGGGTTGCAGTTCTCTTTAATGACCCTTAACGTCTCTTTCGTAGAATAGTTAAGTGGCCTCACCATCGTCTGCATGTCGATTAAGTAGTCCTTGAACGACTCGCTGAAGCCCTGCTTCTGTTGCCGAACCTGGTCCGCCAGCCTGGTGAAGAAATCTCTCGGCAGAAAATAAGTGTGGAAGCTTTTTATGAACCCTGCCCAGGTTCTCCATTGCTTGTTGTTGGCGATAAACCATTTCAAAGCCCTTTCCTTAAGCAATTCCGGCATCACTCGGGGGATAATATCTAATTCCAAGCCGTACGTGTTGGCGGACCATTCTACCTGCTCCAGGAATTCAAATGGTTTTTCCGCTTCGTCGAACCTGAATGACCATTCGCGGACCGGTTTTTCGACCTTTGCATAGTCTGACTGACTTGGTCTCGGGGTCAGCGCTGCTGTTTTCCTGTCTTGGCTTGTTTCTCTCCTGTGGGCCTCTTTTTGAATGTTGTCAATCCTCAGGCTTGCCACTACGTTGCCCCCTTCAGCGTTCGTTAACGTAATGCTTGGGCCGGCTCTGTCGTGGTATGTTGCTTCCAACTCAGCCCAGATGTTGACGAGTTGTGGGTCGTTCTCCGTTTCTGAGTAGTATTCTGACAGTGCCTTCCTCATGTCGTCTAGCCTGGTTTCCAGGGCGACATTTAGCTTCTGTGCGACATGGGCGAAGTCCTCCTTCTTAAGGCGGTAAATCCACTTCTTTTCCATTTTTATTGCGCTGTTCTTACTCTTGGGTCAATCACGTTGGGCGCCAGATGTATCGAACTGATTTTGTTGTCTGCTCGCCACGAGATTCGTGAGGCTAGCTCAGAAGATTGTGTATTCGTCCCACCAAATTTATATTAACGTGACCGCCCAGTAGCTCAGTGAGAAAGCATAGAATTCACGGGTTCGTATTGGGTTTTATTGCGGGTATATTATTACAAGTGTCTTAGTCGCTTGGTTGGCCTTGACTCGTTGCTTGTGACCCTCGGTGCTTCCGACGGCCCTGATTGACTCGACGACCTCTTGCCTTGACGACTCAGTGCTCCAGTCCTGTAGCTCCCTGAAGATACTCGCAGCTCCCTGAAGATCCTCGCCGCTCCCTGAAGATCCCCGCAGCTCCCTGAAGGCGCTCGCTCGCTGCTCACTTGTCACGCGTGACTTGTTGACTGCTGGTACCGACTCGGAATCGCGAGGGGTATCAGCCGTACGGGCTTAGGGAAGCGTCACCGTTCTCAGACTAGGGTGAACAGAAGCTGCGCTCTCCAGGATCGCTCCTTTCGACACACCGCCGCCTGTCCCTTGCTCTGTCCCGGATGGTCCCACTGGGTTTCTGCTCAGCCCGCGCGGACAGTCAAGGCGGAACGCCAGGAAGCTGCCTCGCGCCTTACTTCGCTTCCACGCCTAGTGTGAACGAACGTTCCACCCTAGCCTCACCCTTTTGCCTTTTGTCCGGGACGTTTCCGTGTGGCTTTTGGTACTCGGGGTTCGGGCACGCCGCTCCGGGACCTCGCAAGTCGAATCCGTAGGGCTCTCCTGGATAATTCCACTCGACACCGTACCGATCGACCGCTCTCCCTTCTGGCTTGTTATACTCGTGGTTCGGGCACGCCGCTCCGGGACCTCGCAAGTCGAGTCCGTAGGGCTCTCCTGGACAATTCCACTCGAGACCTTACCGATCGACCGCTCTCCCTTCTGGCTTGTTATACTCTTTCCAGGCGTAACGCCAGGACTTTGTGGACAGGGTTAATCGACCGCCTTGACCTAGCCGTGTGATGCCCTCTGGATCTCAGCTACCTGCGTCTCAATTCGGAGATTCCTGGTATCCCAATCCCGAACGTCTCGACGTAGCAATCTCGCTCCTTGTAGGCTCCCACGGCGCTGCTTCTCTGGCGACTAGACTTGCTGCTGCTCCCTTGTAGATTATCTGGTTCTTTGATTGTTCACTTTGGTATCTGAGTGATCTTGACGGTTTGACTCCTTGTGATCGACTGATCCAGCTGCCAGCGCTCTGCGGCCTTATATAGGGCCTCCGGGAACCGTTATTTCCCTTTTGCGCACGGCCCGCTGGATCTCTCCACTCTGGGTCCAAAGTCCGTGCCTCCTGGATGACCCACTTCTCATTCACGTACCGCTTCCAATAGATGCTCCGCCCACTGCTGCCACTCCGCTGATTCCCGTGCCGCTTTTGGCATGCCTGTGTGCCGCTCCACTGCCGAGATGTGGCACTTCCTCTCCCGGTCCAAAGTTCACGGGAGAGTCCAAAGTCCGGTGGAGTTCCGTTACCCGCTTTTGCACACGGCACTCTTGCCTTGCCCGCGAAGTCTCCACTCTCTCTCGATCTCCATCCTTGGTCTCCAAACTCTCTCGCTCTCCTTCATTGGTCTCCAAACTCTCTCGCTCTCCTTCGTTGGACTCCAAACTCTCTCGCTCTCCTCGCCGCGCCGTTACTACGCGAATTCGCCGCGTATCTGGCAAGCGGCCGGCCATCTGCTGCTGTTTCTATTTGTGGGGAGTTATTCAACTCCTCACATTCCCCCCTTACTTCGGGAAACATTTTAAACTTGTTCCTACTCTCCGGCGTTTTCTTGTTTATCCTAGCCTTCGAGTCCTTGTGATTCCCGCGGCGCTCCCTCGTTGCTCCCTCGATGCTCCCACGACGCTCTTAACTCCGTTGAGTTTCTACAGCGCTGGCCATCCTCCTCGTAGCAACTTGAATCTCCCGCGCCGATATCTTTCCTGACTCCACTGGGACATCGATACTCGTGTGCTATCGATCCCCAGCTCGCTGCTCATCGCTGCGTTCTACTCCTTTTATTTGCTTCCTCCGCCTGGTCACACCATTCGTGTGTGATCGATGTGCGATATCGATATGGACGGTGCGGCGTTGCCACCTGCTCGTTGCGATATTTCCACCTTTGGCCGATATTACCATTTGACGTGTACCCATTGATCGCACTTTCATCTAGTGCCAATCGATCGCCTATCGAGGCGCCCCCTTCCCTGGGTCATGGTGATTTTGCAACTTTCTAGGTAAGTTTTCGCATTTCCTCACTCCTTTCTATTTCATCCTTTCTCTCTCCACACAAACTCTCTCGCCTCTCGTCTCTCTCTCTCGCCCTTCAATCGTCCTCGGCCGGCTGAGTCTGGCTTTACGCTGGCAACACTCGAAAGCTGGTGCGGAGAGGACTTCGCATTTGCTTCGCTGCAGGTAAGTATTTTGGTGTCGCTTGGCTGCTTCCTGTATTAACCCAATATTGATTTCAGGACGCTGAAGCCGCCATGTATGCCCCTTACTTCTGGCCCCTGTTTCAGCCGCGTTTCCCGTTCTATCGAACACTCTCATGCCCGCCAGCCCCAACCGGACGCGGAACGCGCGCCCCTCTCTCCATACGCGCACGGTGCGCCTGCCGCCCAGGATGCGAGCCTCCTGTACCACCGGTGCCTCCGCGATCCCTTCGGGCCACTACGGCTCCACGATCTCTCGCCATCGCTGGCCCTCCGGCGCCGACACCGTCCGCGACAACTTCGGCCGGGCCACAACCTCGGACACTTCGGGCGCCGAGTGCTGCCGCTTGAGCGGAGGACGGCCGTTTTCCACGGGCTCAGGCCACACCCAGGGTCCTCGCTCCAGAGGCTCCGCGGTTACTGCGCTCCCGGTAGGCGTTGGCGTCGATGGCCCTGTCCTTGGCGTCGTTGGTGCGGTGCTCGGCGTCGGTGGTGCCCACTGCTCCGGTCTGCCACGGGTCCTGGGGTCCAGCGGGCTCACCCGGGGACCACATTCTTCCCAGATCCGGGGTTCTTCCGTCGCTGCCGTCTCCTCCGCGGGTCCCTCCGGCCATGTCCAGACAACCGTTTGCTGTCGCCACCTTACCCCTTCGGCCACGAACGTCCGGGTGCTGTGGCTCACGTGGGCCGCCGGTATGTCTGTCCGGATGTGTTGCTGCTGCGGTGGTGGCTGCTGCTGCGGTGGTGGCTGCTGCTGCGGTGGTGGCTGCTGCTGTGGGGCTGCTGCTGCGGTGGTGGCTGCTGGTGCGGTGGCTGCTGCTGCGGTGGTGGCTGCTGCTGTGGTGGCTGCTGCTGCGGTGGTGGCTGCTGCTGCGGTGGCGGCTGCTGCTGTGGTGGCTGCTGCTGCGGTGGCTGCTGCTGCGGTGGTGGCTGCTGCTGCGGTGGCTGCTGCTGCTGCGGTGGTGGCTGCTGCTGTGGTGGCTGCTGCTGCGGTGGTGGCTGCTGCTGCGGTGGCGGCTGCTGCTGTGGTGGCTGCTGCTGCGGTGGCTGCTGCTGCGGTGGTGGCTGCTGCTGCGGTGGCTGCTGCTGCTGCGGTGGCTGCTGCTGCTGCGGTGGCTGCTGCTCGTGCCTCGGCGTGGGCGGTCGTGCTGGCGTCCACTGTGGTGACCCCTCGTACCGCGGTGTGGGCGGGATTTCGGGCAGCCACCGCGGAGGCGAGGGCGCCCAATCGTCTGACACTTCTTGCGGCGGGGTGCAGGGTTCGGGCGCATACCTCGGCGTAGGTGGGTACCCCGGGCTTTCCCACAGCTGCGTCTCCTCCTCTTCGGCCATCCGTAGTTGGGCCTGCCACTCCGGCGACTCCTCCATCTCCTTCAACCGCCGCTCCTCGTTTCGCCTTCGCGCCTCGCACTTGCGCCGGAACTCCCACGTAGCCGCTACCACAGCCTCGGCATGGCTAACGGGAGCCGGCTGGTCCTGGGGCGGTTCTTCACTGGCCCACTCCACCTGCGCCGCGCCAGTCGGGATGCGTCCGTCGGCCCGGTTGAACGCCTTGCGAAGCCGCCATCGCCGTTGCTCCACCCGCGGGTCCTCCACCAACTCGACGTCGCTGTCGGAGCTGATCACTGAATCGGGGACGCCCCGCCCGGAGATCCGCCGCGAGGTTCGGGTAGGCCGGGCTGCCGACCATCCTTGCCCCGGGCTAGATCCTCCGGACGGCTGGTGGGCAGCCATCATCCTGCGCGCTTCGCTCCTCGTCACACGTGTGCTCATGATGCTCGTTGATTTTGATTGTGCAGCTGGAGCCTGGGCTCCCTTTAACGACACCTCGGTTCCGAGCCTTCCTCTTTGCTCAATCCCGCTATTTCCATCGGCCTCTCCTTCTTACTACCCAGATCTACGGTACAGCTCTCTGCTCTGTGCTGTGGCTCACGTCCGTCTTCCCCCTTCCTTCGGCAGACTTTTGATGCGTGTTTTTTCTTTTCCTCCGATCAGTCCCAATCGAGACCTTAGACGCTCTGGTTCGCTCCCTTTGTGTTCTTAACGTTCTCCTGATGTCCTTTATGTGTTTCATTGCGCCTTTGTAGATGCCCTGTAGTATCCTTGGAGGTATCCTTGGAATTTGTTCATAGTATCCTTTGGGAATCCTTGCAGGTATCCTTGGACTCTTTCCGTAGTACCCTTTGGGAATCCTTGGACGTATCCTTTGACTCCTTTCGTAGTATCCTTTGGGCATCCTTGGAGGTATCCTTGGAATCCTTTCGTAATACCCTTTGGGCATCCTTGGAGGTATCCTTGGACTCCTCTCGTAGTATCCCTTGGGCATTCTTGGAGGTATCCTTGGACTCCTTTCGAAGTATCCTTTGGGCATCCTTGGGGGTATCCTTGGACTCCTTTCGTAGTATCCTTTGGGCATCCTTGGAGGTATCCTTGGGATCCTTTCGTAGTGTCCTTTGGTCATCCTTGGAGGTATCCTTGGACTCCCTTCGTAGTATCCTTTGGCCATCCTTGGAGGTATCCTTGGGATCCTTTCGTAGTATCCTTTGGTCATCCTTGGAGGTATCCTTGGAATCCTTTCGTAGTATCCTTCGGGCATCCTTGGAGGTATCCTTGGACTCCTTTCGTAGTATCCTTTGGGCATCCTTGTAGGTATCCTTGGGATCCTTTCGCATTATCCTTTGGTCATCCTTGGAGGTATCCTTGGACTTTTAATGTTGTTTTGCATCTGTTGTGTCTGCTTGCTGTAGCCGCTCGCTTGTGTTTTCCGTTTGTTGCTGTTTCAGCTCGCTTACGTGGATGGTCCGCTCTTTCTTTGTGTTTATGTGTCGTATTTTGCAGATAACTGGTGACGCAAAACCTATGACTTGGTAAGGTCCGTCGTATCTTGGCGCCAATTTTGCTGCGAACCCCTCAGCCGCTTTTGATAAATGGTGTTCCTTGGCCCACACGACGTCACCCACCTTTGGCGTCCATTGCCTCCTCCTTAGGTTATAATGCCTAGCCTGGTCCTGGGATGCTTTCTCCAGGTTCCGCCTTACAATCTCAAAGATTTCCCTGAGTTTGTTAGCATTCTCTTCCGGGGTCTTTGTCGGTTGTCCCGTCCCTACGGTTTCTCTGTCGTATAGGGCGCTCGGTAGTCTTTGTTCTCTGCCTTGGGTAATGAACGACGGTGTGTAACCTGTGGATTCTGAAACGCTCGTGTTTACTGCCAGCATGATTTCTGGCCATTTTTCGTCCCAGTCTCTTTGGTTCTGCCCTGCGAACTGCGCAATCATTGTCTTCACCGTCCTATTGGCTCTCTTAGTCGGGTTCTCCTGTGGGGTGTATGGAGCTGTGAACTGTTGCCTGGCTCCCATTTCGGCCAGGAAACTATTGAAGGTTTTGCTGGTAAACTGGACTCCGTTGTCCGTTATGACTATTTTGGGGACCCCATACCTCGCGATTATGCGTTCTTTAAAAGCTTTCTTTAGGGATTCGGCCGTCGCGCTTCGCAGCGGCACCAACTCAGTCCACTTGGAGAACCTGTCTATCAATACCAGCAGCATTTGGTTGCCGTGCTTCGAACGCGGCAGGGGTCCGACGAAGTCCGCACATACCGTAGCCCATGGTTCCTCTGGCACCTGCGTAAGCATTTTCCCAGCCATTTGCATCTGATTCGGCTTGAACCTCATGCATGTCTCGCATGCTCGCACGTGGGCTCTGGCGTCTCTGTGCATTCCTGGCCAGTAGTACCGGGCTGCCAGACGTGCTATTGTCTTTCGGCTTCCTACATGTTCAGCCGCCGGTGAGTCGTGGTTCTCCTTCAGCACCGTTTCCCGTAGAGCTTTCGGGACGGACATCTTCCATGTTGCAACATCTTCGCTGCAGAAGCTTCCGCCGCCGACGTCTCCTTGATCCCTCGAAGCGTTTCCGGCAGTGGCTGCCTTTACAAAGCGTCTGCCACCACGTTGAGTTGCCCTTTCCTGTACGCTATTTCGAAGTCGTACTGCTGCAACTCCAGGGCCCATCTGGCGATCCTCCCTGAAGAGCTCTCTATGCTGTTGAGCTACTTCAGTGCCATGTGGTCGGTTACTACTTTAAAGTGGTAACCTTCCAGATACGGCTTGAGCTTTCGGATTGCCCAGACGATTGCCAAGCACTCCTTCTCGGTTGTTGAGTAATTCTTCCCAGCGCCGTTGAGCGTTCGGCTTGAGTAAGAGATTACCTTTTCGCCTCGTTCAGTTTCCTGTAGCGTAGCAGATCGTTGAGAGGTTTGACTATTTTTGACTATTATTGGCTCTCTTAGTCGGGTTCTCCTGTGGGGTGTATGGAGCTGTGAACTGTTGCCTGGCTCCCATTTCGGCCAGGAAACTATTGAAGGTTTTGCTGGTAAACTGGACTCCGTTGTCCGTTATGACTATTTTGGGGACCCCATACCTCGCGATTATGCGTTCTTTAAAAGCTTTCTTTAGGGATTCGGCCGTCGCGCTTCGCAGCGGCACCAACTCAGTCCACTTGGAGAACCTGTCTATCAATACCAGCAGCATTTGGTTGCCGTGCTTCGAACGCGGCAGGGGTCCGACGAAGTCCGCACATACCGTAGCCCATGGTTCCTCTGGCACCTGCGTAAGCATTTTCCCAGCCATTTGCATCTGATTCGGCTTGAACCTCATGCATGTCTCGCATGCTCGCACGTGGGCTCTGGCGTCTCTGTGCATTCCTGGCCAGTAGTACCGGGCTGCCAGACGTGCTATTGTCTTTCGGCTTCCTACATGTTCAGCCGCCGGTGAGTCGTGGTTCTCCTTCAGCACCGTTTCCCGTAGAGCTTTCGGGACGGACATCTTCCATGTTGCAACATCTTCGCTGCCCGCTCTATGAGGTATATTCCTGTACAGGGTGTTACCCTCCATCACGTAGTCTGGATACTTTTGCGGCTGGGTCCTTATCTTTTCGCGCATTTCCAGAATCCAGCTGCATGCTGCAGAAGCTTCCGCCGCCGACGTCTCCTTGATCCCTCGAAGCGTTTCCGGCAGTGGCTGCCTTTACAAAGCGTCTGCCACCACGTTGAGTTGCCCTTTCCTGTACGCTATTTCGAAGTCGTACTGCTGCAACTCCAGGGCCCATCTGGCGATCCTCCCTGAAGAGCTCTCTATGCTGTTGAGCTACTTCAGTGCCATGTGGTCGGTTACTACTTTAAAGTGGTAACCTTCCAGATACGGCTTGAGCTTTCGGATTGCCCAGACGATTGCCAAGCACTCCTTCTCGGTTGTTGAGTAATTCTTCCCAGCGCCGTTGAGCGTTCGGCTTGAGTAAGAGATTACCTTTTCGCCTCGTTCAGTTTCCTGTAGCGTAGCAGATCGTTGAGAGGTTTGACTATTTTTGCGAAGTCAGGTACCGGCGGTACCATGATGCTACGCCCAGGTACTGTCGGAGCTCTCTTACTGTCGATGGTGGTTCTAGTTCGGCGATGGCTGCTACCTTCTCCGGATCCGTGCCTATTCCTTCGCTAGTCACTCGATGACCGAGATATAACAGCTCTTTCTTGAAAAATTGACACTTCTCCGGGTTTAATCTCAGATTTGCCTCCTTTAGTCGTCGGAACACTTCCTTTAGGTTGGCCTTATGTTCTTCCAGCGAGCGCCCGATCACTATGATGTCGTCCTGGTAAGCAAATGCGTGCGGGGACATTTCTGGGCCGATCCCCCGGTCCAGCACCCGTTGAAAGGTCGCAGACGCCGAATGAAGTCCGAATGGCATTACTTTCCATTGGAATAAACCTTTCCCCGGCACTGTAAATGCCGTATACTGCCTGCTGTCCGCTTTCAGTGGGATTTGCCAGTACCCATCCTTTAGGTCCAAGCTTCTGATGTACCGTGCTTCCCTCAGTTGGTCGAGAATATAATTTATTCGGGGCATCGGGTAGGCATCCTTTACAGATTTGGCGTTTATTTGCCTAAAGTCGACGCACAGTCTCCATTTGCCCGTCTTTTTTCTAACCATCACGATGGGAGAACTGTATGGGCTTGTTGAGTGTTCTACGTATCCCATTTGGAGAAGCTCGTCCACCTTCGCATTGATCTCCCCTTGAACTTTCGGATTCTTGGGATAGTATCGCTGCTTTATTGGTTTGTCGTCTTTCATCGTGATCTGATGCTCTGCCATGTTCGATGTTCCCTTCATGCTGCTGAAATTCGATAGCTCTGCCTACAGAAATTTCGACGTGTCGTCATCTTCGCTTGCCCGTTGTACGACTGCCACCGATAGCCTCTCCTCGAGCCATCCCTCGTGTCGATTCCTGGCCGGTATTATCACTTCGTGTCCAGCACACTTAATCTCGGTACCGACTTGTGTTAGAAAGTTCCATCGCAACCACTACCCCTGGTAGTATCAGCAGGCTCAGGCTCAGTCGCTTGTTCCCGAACGCGATTTCCACCTCCAGCTGCTCATCGATTCCGCCACATCTTCCGTCTGCCAACCTAACTTGCCGTGGTGTCCTCGTATTCCTCCCGAGGGCAGCCAGGTTGACCGCCAGTTTTTTTCTTATAAAGCTTGCTGTTGCCCCGGTATCGATTGTGGCCTTGTATGTGCCCCAGACAACTGCTGCTCCTCCTCGTTCAGCTTTCCCGTTAGTTTGGAGAGGTAGCATCTTGCGATCCCCGCTCGCCTCTCTGCGGCTGAGATCGCTGGGCATTTCTCGTCTGCTGGCAGCATTCGACGCTCCTGACGCCTACTCTCCCGCACACCCAGCAGAACAACAAGCGTTGGTGCCGACACCCCCGCGCCCAGGGTCCATGACCACCGCACTTTTGGCAGGCCTCCTGAGGGTCTGTGATGTGTGTCGTTTCACGAGGCCTTTGTGTTGTACTTGGTGGCCTCCAAATATTGTTTGCTGGGTGCATCTGTTGCTGTTGTGGTAGTGTCCATTGGCCTCCGCGTGGTGCTCCTGTTGCCTGCTGCCGTGGGACTCGGTTAGGTGGCGACCATTCTCTTCGCATCTTCTGCATGTTACCTGCGTGGGTGATGCCGAGTTCTTCATACTCATCTGCTAATATCATCAGCGTGTCCAGGTCCGACACTTTGTACGCCCTTAGGAAGATCCTTAGACTTGGGGTGCAGTTTTCCTTGATGATCCTTAGAGTATCTTTCGCGGAATAATTAAGTGGCCTCACCATCGTCTGCATGCCGATCATGTAGTCTGCTTCCGTTGCCTGACCTGATCCGCCAGCCTGGTGAAGAAGTCTCTCGGCAGAAAGTATGTATGGAAACTATCCATGAACTCTGCCCAGGTTTTCCATTGTTTGTTGTTGGCGATAAACCACTTCAAGGCCTTTCCCTTAAGCAATTCCGGCATCGCTCGTGGAATCATGTCTAACTCCAAGCTGTATGTGTTTGCGGACCATTCCACCTGCTCCAGGAACTCGAACGGTTTTTCCGCCCCGTCGAACCTGACCGACCATTCGCGGACCTCTTTGGCGATCCTTGCATAGTCTGACTGACTGGGTCTCGAGATCAGCGCTGTTATTTTCCTGTCTTGGCTTGACTCTCTCCTGTTTGCCTCATTTTGTAAGTTGTCAACGCACAGGCTTGCCACTAGGTTGCCCCCTTCGGTGTTCGTTAACGTGATGCTCGGGCCGTGATGTGGTGGCTGGTTTGCTGCTGACGCTATCTTGCGCACTGCTCCTGGCGGTGCTGGCTGCCCGGCTGGACGTAGCGTGGCTTTTGGTACTCGGGGTTCGGGCGGACGCCGCTCTCCTGGACAACTCCACTCGAGACCGTACCAATCGACCGCTCTCCCTTCTGGGTTGTTGTACTTGGGATTCGGACACGCCGCTCCGGGACCGCGCAAGTCGATACCGTAGGGCTCTCCTGGACAACTCCACTCGAGACCGTACCGATCGACCGTTCTCCCTTCTGGCTTGTTATACTCGTTGTCCTCCAGGCGAAACGCAAGGACTTTGTTGATAGGGTTTAACCGACCGCCTTGACCTGGCCGTGAGATGCCCTCTGGACCTCAGCGACCTGCGTCTCAATTCGGAGATTCCTGGTATCCCAATCCCGAACGTCTCGACGTAGCAATCTTGCTCCTCGTAGGCTCCCACGGCGCTGCTTTTCCGACGACTCGACTTGCTGTTGCTCTCTTGTGGACTATCTGGTTGATTAACTGTTCACTTTGGTATCTGATTCATCTTGACGGTTTGACTCCTTGTGATCGACTGATCCAGCTGCCAGCGCTCTACGGCCATATATAGGGCCTCCGGGAACCATTATTTCCCTTTTGCGCACGGCCCGCTGGATCTCTCCACTCCGGTTCCAAAGTTCGTGACTCCTGGTTGACCCATTTGTCCTTCACGTACCGCTTCCAACCGATGTTCTGCCCACTGCTGCCGGCCTGTGTGCCACTCCACCGCCGAGATGTGGCACTTATTCTCCCGGTCCAAAGTTCACGGGAGAGTCCAGAGTACGGTGGAGTCTCGTTATCCCCACGTGGCACTCTTGCTCTACCCGGCAAGTCTCCACTATCTCCTTATCTGCTCCTTGGTCTCCAAGCTCTCTGGATCTCCATCCTTGGTCTCCAAACTCTCTCGATCTCCATCCTCTCCTCGCCGCGCCGTTACTACGCGAATTTGCCGCGTATCTGGTAACCGGAGGCCCATCTGCTGCTGCTGCTGCTTATATTTGTGGGGGGTTATTCAACTCCTCACAGTCCAACAAAAAAGGAAGTTAACTTTGGCAAGCCGAAGCTTGTATACCCTTGCAGTTATAATTGTTAAATTTAAAAATACAAAAAATGATATTCCCAATAGTATAAAATAATATGTCAGAAAACACCGAAGCTATAATTTGTTTCATATTATTTTCCCACCAATTTTCCGATCGTTCCTATGGCAGCTATATGATATAGTCGTCCGATTTTGATAAAAAAATTAATTCGAAATTGTAAACTAATTAAAAAATGTTATTTCTAAGCTTAGGAGGTTATATGTTAAAAAACACCGAAGCTATAATTTGTTTCATAATATTTTCCCACCAATTTTGCAATCGTTCCTATGGCAGCTGTATGATATAGTCGTCCGATTTTGATCAAATTTGATTCGAAATTCAAAACTAATTAAAAAATGTTATTTCTAAGAATAGGAGGTTATATGTTCAACAAAAAAGGGAGTTAACTTCGGCAAGTCGAAGCTTGTATACCCATGCAGTTATAATTATTAAATTTAACAAGGAAGAACGCTATAGTCGAGTACTTCGACTATTAGATACCCGTTACTCAGCTAAAGGGACCAAAGGAAAATGGAGATATTGTTACGTGGGCATATTAGTGCCCGAGTCCTGACAAGGACTTGTGCCGAGGAAGAGGCGTCCGATATTCAGGCACCATTTTCCGGCATAAGCTACGTCGTATTCGGGTCGTGGGATCTTGGTAAGCCTCTCTCCTCTCCAATATAACGAGAATAAATATTAAAAGTGCCTGGAAAATAATATTAGTCATAATGTTCGTCATTCATCAGTCCACACTGCCCAACAAGCTTAGCTGTCGCTTGATCGCAATACGATCGGGCTGTGTTTTGGCCTATTCCCTCCCCATCACACATTCGTGTGCCAATGGATCGTCGCGATCCGCGCAATACGATCCCCTCTTGTCAAGGTTGTCCGTCGAAAGTTATGTCATTGTTCTTGACCAACTCCACTCCTCGCGTCAGCACACCCCCTTAATAAAGCTTTAGCACTGCATGTTTTGATATTCTTTTACATTACAAATTTATTGGGTAATATTGATATCGGCGTACGCCGTGGATGAGTAACATAATGTTGGCTAATTCATATGGAAAATAAATGAATTGACAATTACTTTTGTTAGCGGAGAGTATAGAATTTACCACCTGTGAAGGTGCACACATCAGCAAAATGCTGACTATTCACGCGCTCTACGGCCATATATAGGGCCTCCGGGAACCGTTATTTCCCTTTTGCGCACGGCCCGCTAAATCTCTCCACTCCGGTTTCAAAGTCCGTGACTCCTGGTTGACCCACTTGTCCTTTACGCACAGCTTCCAACCGATGTTCTGCCCACTGCCGCCGTCACGCTGGTTCCCGTGATGCTTGTGGCACGACTGTGTGTCGCTCCACTGCCGAGGTGTGGCACTTCTTCTCCCGGTCCAAAGTTCACGAGAGTCCAAAGTACGGTGGAGACCCGTTATTCCCACATTGCACTCTTGATCTGCATGAATATTGTAGGTTTGGGCGGTTTGTGGGTGTGGCAAACCTTTTTTTGGGTCAATCGATAGGTATTGACGAGACTAATACATTTCAGTTAAAATATTGTTCTAGCTTGAAAATTGTGGGCGCCACACGTTTGGGCGGTTTGTGGGCGTGGCATATTCGCGTAACAAACTTGCACTGCGCTCAAGGCTACGAAATCTAAATCTGAAATTCCATGGGCACCAGTTCTGTCCATTTCGAAAATCTGTCTATCATTTGGTTCCCGAGCTGAGATCTTGGTAGGGGTCCAACGAAGTCTGCGCATACCGTGGCCCATGGTTCCTCCGGCACTTGGGTCACAATCTTCCCGGCCGCCTGCATCTGATTGGGCTTAAACCGCATGCAAGTCTCGCATTTTCTTACGTGGGCTCGGGCGTCTCTATGCATGCCAGTAGTATCGGGCTGCCAACCGTGCAATTGTCCTTTGGCTTCCTACGTCTTCACTGCCTGCCCGGTGTGGTATATTTCTGTACAGTGTCTCACCATCCATAACATAGTCCGGGTACTTCTGCGGTTGGGTCCTTATCTTTTCGCCCATGTCCTTGATCCAGATGCACCCTCCTGAAGCTATTGTTGCCGATGCCTCTTTTAATCCTCGTAGCGTCTCTGGTAGTGGTTGTCTTGATAATGCGTCGGCCACCACGTTTAGCTGACCCTTTCTGTACGCTATCTCAAAGTCGTACTGTTGTAGCTCCAGGGCCCATCTGGCGATCCTTCCTGAAGGGCTTTCGATGCTGTTGAGCCACTTCAGGGCCATGTGGTCGGTTACTACCTTAAAGTGGTACCCTTCCAGATATGGCCTGAGCTTTCGGATCGCCCATACGATCGAAAAGCACTCCTTCTCCCTTTTGAACAGTTTTTTTTCGGTTCCTTTCAGTGTTCGGCTCGAATAGGAGATTACTCTTTCGCCCTTTTCGGTGTCCTGGGGCAGTATTGCTCCGATGCCGTAGTCGCTGGCGTAGTCTTTTTGCAGGATGAAAGTTATACTGAAGTCTGGGCATGCTAGCACCGGATCTGCCACGAGTCTTGCCTTTACTTCCTCAAACGCCATCTGGTGCACTGGTGTCCACTCCCACTTACTGCCTTTGCGCAGCAAGTCATTCAGAGGTTTGACGATTCTGGAAAAATCTGGTACAAACCGGCGGTACCACGACGCTACTCCTAGATATTGCCGGAGCTCTTTGACGGTCGATGGCAGATCCAGTTCAGCGATGGCGGCTACTTTTGTTTGGATCTGTTCTCTCGCTGGTCACTCGATGTCCGAGGTACAGCAGTTCCTTTTTAAAAAATTGGCATTATTCTGGATTCACCCTCAGGTTCGCTTCCCTTAGACGCCGGAACACTTCTCTAAGTTTTCTCTTGTGTTCCTCTAGCGTGCGACCGATCATTATTATGTCATCCTGGTATGCGAATGCGTGAGGTGAAATCTCGGGGCCAATTACTTTGTCCAAAGTTCGTTGAAACGTTGCCGACGCCGAGTGAAGTCCGAACGGCAATACCCTCTGTTTGTGCCTAACCGAAGTAGACACTTCCGGGTCACACCGCGGGACAAGGGGGTAATGAGCACTTGTCGCTGGCACGGGGACGCTTTGATGGCAGGACGATCGCGTCGCGGCAATGGTAACGATGGTTACTGCGATGCCGGACCACAGGCGATGCTGGAGCTGCGCTGAGGGTGAGCTAACGTGGTTAGCTGCTAGTTGAGATAGTGTATTACGAGCCCTATTCCCAGATGTAGGAAGTAGAACCTCGGAGTTAAGAGGTGTGTTGATAACTGATTTATTCTTCATTTGATACCTGCTTATATACTGCTTGGAACACGGAAGCTTAGTGTAATGATTAGTGAAATAAGCTATATTCTAAAGTAGGTCAGGGAATTATGATTATGGTGCAGTTGGCTCAGCTAAAACTGCAACATGTGCTGACTGCATTGGCGCGTCAGTGTGCCGTTGAGTCTGTAAGACGGTGAGTCGGTGAGATGGTGAGTTAGTGAGACATATAATATGCTGATCAGCAATTCTCATATGCAGTGGGTGCTACTGAACGCCTGGTACTGACACTGCAACATGTGCTGACTGCATTGGCGGGTCAGTGAGCCGTTGAGTCGGTGAGACGGTGAGTTAGTCTACCGTGAGTGCTACTGAGCGCCTGGTACTGTTCCATACTTGGCTACTGCTTGATTTGTTGGGTGTGGTCATGTTGAGTACCTTTGGGTACGAACACCCTCCACTGAAATAAGCCTTTGCCTGGTACCGTGAACGCCGTGTATTTCTGTGGTACAGACATCGAGAAAACGTATTTTTCAGACGGGTTAAAGAAGTTGGAGCATCGCTGGGTCAAGTGTATTGGGCTAAAAGGAGGTTATGTTGAGAAATAAATCGCCACTTTTCCAAAATTTTCGTTTTTCTTTTGGAGGCTAAGTACTTATCGGACCACCCTCGTAATCCTTCCTAGAACAGCAATATTGTCCGCCATTTCTTCGCTAACGAAGCTTCCCGTTACTCCGGTGTCGATTGTGGCTTTGCAGCTGTTTCCACCAATCATCACAGCTGCGGACAACTGCTGCTCCTTTTCGATTAGCTTGCCCGTTAGTTTGGAGAGGTAGCATTGTGCGATCTCCGCTCGCCTCTCTGCGACTGAGATTGCTGGCCATTTCCCGATCGCTGGCAGCAATCGACGCTTCTGACACCCACCTTGCCGCATATCCAGCAGGATAACAGCCGTTGGTTTCGTCAGCCTCTAGCCCAGAGTCCGTTCCCCCCACATTTCCGATAGGCCTCCTGCGAGAGTTTGATATGGGTGGCATCTTGTGGCCTCTGTGTGTTGCTTGGCGGCCTTCACAAGGTATTGTTTGGCTGTCTCTGTTGCTGCGGGGGTGGTGCCCATTGGCCTCCGCGTGGTGCGTCTGTTGCCTGCTGTCGTCTGGCTTGGTGTGGTGGTGACCATTGGTCATTTCCCCGTGTGTCCTGGTTGTCTGTCTCCTCGCACCTTCTGCATGTGACCCGGGGTGGTAATGCCGACTTGGTTTTTGGAAACTTGTTCTCCTGTGCGAAGACTTCCCGTTCCTTTTTAAGTTCTTCGTACTCAATGGCTAGGACCATTAGCGTATCCAGGTCCGACACTTTGTAAGCTTTTAGGAAGATCCGTAGGGGTGCAGTTCTCTTTAATGACCCTTAACGTCTCTTTCGTAGAATAGTTAAGTGGCCTCACCATCGTCTGCATGTCGATTAAGTAGTCCTTGAACGACTCGCTGAAGCCCTGCTTCTGTTGCCGAACCTGGTCCGCCAGCCTGGTGAAGAAATCTCTCGGCAGAAAATAGGTGTGGAAGCTTTTTATGAACACTGCCCAGGTTCTCCATTGCTTGTTGTTGGCGATAAACCATTTCAAAGCCTTTCCCTTAAGCAATTCCGGCATCGCTCGGGGGATCATATCTAATTCCAAGCCGTACGTGTTGGCGGACCATTCTACCTGCTCCAGGAATTCAAATGGTTTTTCGGTTCGGTTTTTCGACCTTTGCATAGTCCGACTGACTTGGTCTCGGGGTCTGCGCTGCTGTTTTCCTGTCTTGGCTTGTCTTTCTCCTGTGGGCCTCTTTTTGCATATTGTCAATCCTCAGGCTTGCCACTAGGTTGCCCCCTTCAGCGTTCGTTAACGTAATGCTTGGCTCTGTCGTGGTATGTTGCTTCCAACTCAGCCCAGATGTCGACGAGTTTTGGGTCGTTCTCCGTTTCTGAGTAGTATTCTGACAGTGCCTTCCTCATGTCGTCTAGCCTGGTTTCCAGGGCGACATTAAGCTTCTGTGCGACATGGGCGAAGTCCTCCTTCTTAAGGCGGTAAATCCACTTCTTTTCCATTTTTATTGCGCTGTTCTTACTCTTGGGACAATCACGTCGGGCGCCAGATGTAACGAACTGATTTTGTTGTCTGCTCGCCACGAGATTCGTGCGGCTAGCTCAGAAGATTGTGTATTCGTCCCGCCAAATTTATATGACGTGACTGACCGGTAGATCAGTTAGAAAACTGTCAGTCATCATCTAGCTTTCATTGCGTTTAGACGTGCTTAAAATTTTCGCTCTGTTACTTACCCGCTGTCCCGAGTGCAAAACCGATGTTACATTGGCCCAGCTTCGCGCTTCTGATGCTGTTCGCTGCTCTTCCTTGTGCAGTCGCGCCTATCATACTTCTTGCGTAGCCCTACCGGACGATGTGCTCAAACTCTTATTAAATCCAAATATACCGTGGCAATGTGATAGCTGTGTGGTTGCGAATGATTCGCATTCCATGAGCTGCTGCTGCTACGGCTTCCGCGGTCGTTGACCCTTCTAATCCTGCTCTGGAAATTGAGAGAGGAAATTTCACACAAGTTTGAAATAAAAGGAGAAGGAACAACAACAAGCGCAATAAACATAGTTGTTGGAGTGGCCCCTAATGCCGAAGATCTTCTTGTTTTGCCGACCAAGAAATTTTGCATGTCGGAAAGTTTGCAACTGATACAAAGCCGAACACTGTTTTAAAATACGTGTCCACCAAGCTTAAGGTGGATGCTAGTTCTCTCAATTGTGTAAAACTTGTAAAAAAGATGTTGACGTTACAACTTTAAAGTTTGTAAATTTCGAGCTTGGAATCCCCGATCAGCTTTAAGATAAGGTCTTCAAAAACGATTTCTGGCCGAACTCAGTTAAGGTCAAAAGATTTATTCATAGAGAACGGGCCATTGTGGTAGGGGATGGAATCTTATCTAATTTGCCGGAGCCTGGACAAACTTCATCATCAATTCAGCCATCAAAAAACCCCTAGTGTTCGACGCCACTGGCGTCGATACTTTTGCGGGACATCGTCTGCAAGCCTTTCCTCATTTGTCGGAGTCGTTTTCGCAACAACATCGGCAGCTGCTTGCCTTTCTCACTGCGCTGTCTTCATCTTCTGACTCTCTCGGATTTCCGCCTGGCTCGGATTTCGGCGCGCTCCTCGGAGTTGCGCTCACATCATTATCCATTGCTCTCCTGATGCTTCATCAACAACATCAGCCGGAGCTTTTGTTGTTTGCTTTACGCGACATTCGCTGCCCGCCTGGTTCTAATATCGGCACATTTGGCTGGATGGCTCTCTGAAGGTGCTCTCTGGAGATGCTTTCGCCATCAACAACAACAACGGACTGCGGCTGCTGTAGTACGTTCTCGCTCTTTATTACCAGGAGTGGATTCACCTGCGCGCAGTTCGAACCTGAACGACCATTCGCGGACCGGTTTTTCGACCTTTGCATAGTCCGACTGACTTGGTCTCGGGGTCAGCGCTGCTGCTTTCCTGTCTTGGCTTGTCTTTCTCCTGTGGGCCTCTTTTTGCATGTTGTCAATCCTCAGGCTTGCCACTAGGCTGCCCCCTTCAGCGTTCGTTAACGTAATGCTTGGGCCGGCTCTGTCGTGGTATGTTGCTTCCAACTCGGCCCAGATGTTGACGAGTTGTGGGTCGTTGTCTGTTTTTGAGTAGTATTCTGACAGTGCCTTCCTCATGTCGTATAGCCTGTTTCCAGGGCAACATTAAGCTTCTGTGCGACATGGGCGAAGTCCTCCTTCTTAAGGAGGTAAATCCACTTCTTTTCCATTTTTATTGCGCTGTTCTTACTCTTGGGACAATCACGTTGGGCGCCAGATGTAACGAACTGATTTTGTTGTCTGCTCGCCACGAGATTCGTGCGGCTAGCTCAGAAGATTGTGTAATCGTCCCGCCAAATTTATATGACGCGACTGACCGGTAGATCAGTTAGAAAACTGTCAGTCATCATCTAGCTTTCATTGCGTTTAGACGTGCTTAAAATTTTCGCTATGTTACTTCCCCGCTGTCCCGAGTGCAAAACCGATGTTACATTGGCCCAGCTTCGCGCTTCGGATGCTGTTCGCTGCTCTTCCTTGTGCAGTCGCGCCTATCATACTTCTTGCGTAGCCCTACCGGACGATGTGCTCAAACTCTTATTAAATCCAAATATACCGTGGCAATGTGATAGCTGTGTGGTTGCGAATGATTCGCATTCCATGAGCTGCTGCTGCTACGCCTTCCGCGGTCGTTGACCCTTCTAATCCTGCTCTGGAAATTAAGAGAGGAAATTTCACACAAGTTTGAAATAAAAGGAGAAGGAACAACAACAAGCCCAATAAACATAGTTGTTGGAGTGGCTCCTAATGCCGAAGATCTTCTTAATTTGCCGACCAAGAAATTTTGCATGTCGGAAAGTTTGCAACTGATACAAAGCCGAACACTGTTTTAAAATACGTGTCCACCAAGCTTAAGGTGGATGCTAGTTCTCTCAATTGTGTAAAACTTGTAAAAAAAGATGTTGACGTTACAACTTTAAAGTTTGTAAATTTCAAGCTTGGAATCCCCGATCAGCTTTAAGATAAGGTCTTCAAAAACGATTTCTGGCCGAACTCAGTTAAGGTCAAAAGATTTATTCATAGAGAACGGGCCATTGTGGTAGGGGAAGGAATCTTATCTAATTTGCCGGAGCCTGGACAAACTTCATCATCAATTCAGCCATCAAAAAACCCCTAGTGTTCGACGCCATTGGCGTCGATACTTTTGCGGGACATCGTCTGCAAGCCTTTCCTCATTTGTCGGAGTCGTTTTCGCAACAACATCGGCAGCTGCTTGCCTTTCTCACTGCGCTGTCTTCATCTTCTGACTCTCTCGGATTTCCGCCTGGCTCGGATTTCGGCGCGCTCCTCGTAGTTGCGCTCACATCATTATCCATTGCTCTCCTGATGCTTCATCAACAACATCAGCCGGAGCTTTTGTTGTTTGCTTTACGCGACATTCGCTGTCCGCCTGGTTCTAATATCGGCACATTTGGCTGGATGGCTCTCTGAAGGTGCTCTCTGGAGATGCTTTCGCCATCAACAACAACAACGGACTGCGGCTGCTGTAGTACGTTCTCGCTCTTTATTACCAGGAGTGGATTCACCTGCGCGCAGTTAGATTTTGAATGCTAATATTGACTGCCCACCTAATATTTGGAGCGCCGATCACCAGCCTATTCGTATCCGTACCACTAATTTACTGAAGGTTCTTACAAATAATTTTATAAATTTTGATAAAATCCCAGCCAGGCCTCTTACGGATTCGGACCATGATGCTGGATTAGTTATTGATAGCATGACCATGAATGACCGGATATGCGCTAACAATACCAATTTCAATATTTATTTTCAAAATATCGGTGGTATGCGTATGAAAGCTCAATCCCTTTTCCAGGCAACGTCTCATGGTGATCATGACGTCATCATTTTTGTTGAAACCTGAATTGAATGAATTCTTTGATACAAATCTTTATCATGTGTTCCGTAAGGATCGAGATTCCGTTAAAACACGATGCTCCAGAGGTGGCGGAGTTTTAATTGCTGTGCGGCGTGAGCTGCGTTGCATTGCTATTCGTCTCCAGAACGGGGATTCTCTGCTCGACCAACTCTGTGTATCTCTCGCTGGTCCTACGGAAACAATTTTCCTGACAGTATCATACATACCCCCAAGCAGCACTTTTGATTTATATAAAGCGCATGTGGACAACATTGCAAACCTATACCAGGAGCTGGAAGATGGCCAATATATATGTGTTTTGGGCGACTTCAACCTATCTTTTCTCGTGTGGGCTCATGATCTTGAGTCTTCAACAATGGTTCCCAGTAATTTGCATCATCCCCCCGAAATCTTAGTCATCGATGAGCTTAGTCCAGATTAACCATGTATTTAATAACTTAAATAAGCTTCTAGATCTAATTTTTGTACACCCTGATTTATGCCTTACTTTATGTTGCAGCGATAATCCTCTAGCTGCGTGTGATGCTCATCACAAGCCCCTATTAATCTTAATTACAAATTCTCGCTTGCCTCTTCTAGCAGTTTAGATTCTATCCGTAGTGATATTTCTAATATCAGATGGGCGGAAGTCCCCTCGCATGCGGATGTGAATACAACCTATGAAGTTTTTATATCTTTTCTCTCTACTATTATAGGCTAAAACTAGAGTTAAAAGTTCTTATAGATTACCGTGGTACACAAAAGGCCTAAAAAAATACAAAAATCTCCGAAATAAATTCTATAAGCGCTACATAGAAAGCGGTGATGCTGCTGACTTTGATCAGTACAAACAACATAAGCGTGAGTTTGAGTTCCTCAATAAATTCTTGTACAGCCAATATATTGCTGATATAGAGTGTAAACTAACTACCAATCCTAAAGCATTCTGGCACTTTGTCAATTCTAAACGAACAACCTCCAACTTTCCTTCCCATATGTCAAATGAAAGTCTTTCAGCTTCTTCAGATATTGGGGTCGCTAATCTATTTGCTAAGTACTTTGCATCTAACTTTGAATCGTGCTCGCTGTGGAATGACGATGATTCACTCAGTGCCATTGCCACGATGCTAAATATTGGGTGCTTAGATGTTACTGATTTGGACTGTCATATGGCGGCTGAGAGTTTTAACGACTCAGGAAAATTAGATTGCGATGGCCTTTCTCCATTTATTTTGAAAAACTGTATAAATGTTCTTTGTGAGCCCCTAAAAATGATATTCAACAAGTCTCTTTCCACTGGCGTATTTGCGCATAGATGGAAACTTGCCACAGTTTCTCCTATATTCAAGTCTGGTTACATAAATATTGTTTCAAATTATAGGCCAATTGCAAAGCTAAGTAATGTCTCAAAAATGTTTGAACGAATTTTAGCTAAGCAGCTAACTTTTCTTGCTGGTCGGATCATCAGTCCTAACCAACATGGTTTTATGCCTGGAAGGTCAACTACCACTAACTTAGCTACGTTTAATCTTTTTTGCATCCACTCGTTCATCAGTCATCATTAAGTTGATGTAGTCTACAACGAATTCGCCAAAGCATTTGACAAAGTCTAACATAATGCTCTATTGGCAAAATTGCAGAAATTGGGACTTCATTCATCAATATTAAATTGGTTTAAATCTTATTTAGATGGGCGGATTTATGGAGTAGAGTGCAATGCTGTTTTCTCAAGCCTGTATGTGGCTACTTCTGGCCTTCCTCAGGGAAGTGCATTGGGTCCGTTTCTATTCATAATCTTCATTAATGATTTAAGCTATTGCATAACAAATTCTGAATTCCTGTTGTTTGCGGACGACCTTAAAATATTTAGGTCTGTGAATTCAATCTCCGATAGTGAACTTCTTCAAAATGACCTTGAAAAGGTGGGAAATTGGTGTTCTCGTAACAAGTTGCCTCTGAACGTGTCAAAACGTTTCTACGTTAGGTACAGCAAACGATTAATTAATGTCCTTAGCTCGTATTCCATTAGTTCCCATGTTCTTTCCTTTAGAAATGAATCACTGGACCTAGGAGTTATGTTTGATACCAAATTTACTTTCATTGATCACATAAATTACATAATTCCAAAGGCATACGCTATGTATGGTTTTGTAAAACGAAATTCCACGCAATTTAAAGATCCGTACACGAAACTAAGCCTATTTTCTTCGTTCATTAGGTACAGATGGAGTATGCTTCGTCGTCTTGAGCACCTTTCTTCCCTACAAGATCGTAGAACAACTAGCGCACTAGTTTTTATTTGTGACCTGCTGTCCTCCAAAATAGATTGCCCTGCATTGCTGAGTAGCATAGGCTTTTTCGTACCTGGTAGGTCTTTAAGGTCATTTGAACCTTTTTTTATTCCAGCCTATAGAGCTAACTATGCTTTTAATGAGCCTCTGTGTAGAGCCTTGTTCTACTGGAACAAACTTCCATCTCACATGCGGCTGGACCCATGCTCCTCCAGGGAATTAATTAGGAAAACTTTTCGTCCCTTTGTATTAAGTTTAGTAATAGACAAGTAGCCAGTTAGGTACCAACTGTTGGCGAAATAAATAAATAAATAAATATACTCAGGGTTCGAATGGTAACAGTGGGATTTATTCTCGTGGTATTAGTACAGCGGGTGTGTTGTTGGGCTGGCCTAGGTATCTCCTTGCTCTGGTTCCGCCGGCTGCTAGTGCTACTCGTCCTGGCTTGTCGACGCGTTGACTCGACGTCCGCTGGCTCCTGTGTCCCGGGACGCTCGTAGTGGCTGCCCCTGTTCGCTTGCCGACGCGCTGCCTTGGGGTCGCTTTTCGCACCTTGGACTCGCAGAGACTTCGGCCTTGTCGGCTTAAGGAAGCGTCACCGTTCTCAGACTAGGGTGAACAATACCTGTTCCTTGCTCTGTCCCGGACGGTTCGCTAGGTTCTTCCTCAGATCGCGCTGACAGTCAAGGCCATCGCCAGGAAGCTGCCTAGCAGATCACTTTGCTTTACTCTTAGCGCAGACGAACGTTCCACCCGGCTTCACCCTAATGCTTGACGTTCGCGACTCTCCTGCGCTCCCCAACGAGATCCGCGCGGCGATGGTAGCGTGGCTGACGGTGATGTCTGCTAGCGTCGCTGCCGATGTCCTCTGCGCTGTCTCTTGACTTGCCGCTGGGCTTCTCCAGGACAACGCCTATTGACTGCTTTGACCGGGTCGTTCGCTCGCCCTTCCTGACTAGTAGCTTGGGGTTCTGGCACTCGGGGATTCGGGCGGTTGCTGTTCGGGAACTTCGCCGGTAATCGCAGGGCTCTCCAGGCCAACGCCTCTTGAAACCGCAAATCGATCCACCGCTCGTCCTTCACGACAGGTCCTGCTTGGTCGGGCAAGGTACGCTGGGTCTTAGACAACTTTCCTCCCCGAGCTAACGGTTCTTCGTCGTAGGCCTCTTTCGCTTGACTCTGACAGACCCGCCTGGCGATTCGCCAGGGTGTGGTCGTGACAAAGTTGGAGAACAAACGCCTTAACTTAGCCGTGTGATACCTTCCGGACCTCAGCCACTTATGTCTCAATTCGGAGATTCCTGATGTCTTAATCCCGAACGTCTCGACGTGGCGATCTTGCTCCTTGTATGCTTCCCACGGCGCTGTTTCCGACGACTTGCCTTGTTGTGGCTCCCTCGCAGATTACTTGCTTGACTGACTATTCACTTTGGTATTTTAACTGATCTTGATGGTTTGACTCCTCGTGATCGACTGATCCAGCTGCCAGCGCTCTGCGGCCTTATTTCCCGGGAACCGTTATTTCCCTTTTGCGCACGGCCCGCTGAATCTCTCCTCTCCGGGTCCAAAGTCCGTGACTCCTGGTTGACCCACTTGTCCTTTACGCACAGCTTCCAACCGATGTTCTGCCCACTGCCGCCGGTATTGACGATAGGTATTGACGAGAGTAATACATTTCAGTTAAAAATTTTTGAAATCCCAATTCTCTATCTTTGATATTTTCCGAGATATCCGCGTTCATATTTACGATTTTTTTAAGTTTGTGGGCGGTAAAATGGGCGTGGCAAATTTTTTTTTTATCAATCGATAGGTATTGATAAGAACAATTCATTTCAGTTAAAATTTTTACTCCAGGGGTATCCTTGGGGTATCCTTTGGGTGTCCTTCGGGTATCCTTGGGGGTATCCTTCCTGACGATGTGCTTTTGCTACTGTTGTTGTGCCGTCCTTGTCAGTGTCCTTCCCGCCTGGCATAACGACGCTGAATCCTGTTGCCTTGCGGGTGGATCCCTTATCGTTACCCGTATCCTTGTTCCGTCTTTTGAGTGTCCCTTCCGCCTGGCGTAATCGCGGATGCCTCTGGCAAATGTCCGACGCTGAAACCTGTTGCCTTGCTGTTTGATCCCTAAAAGTTACCCGTATCCTTGTGCCGTCCTCGTAAGTGTCCTTTCCGCCTGGCGTAATCGCGGATGTCTCTGGCAAATGCCCGACGCTGAATCCTGTTGCCTTGCGGTCGGGATCTTCATCCATCCTTATCCATGTCCTTGCACTATCCTGATTGTCCTTTCCGTGTGGCGTATGGATGACTCTCGCTTCGGCCTGACGCTTAATTCTGTCGCCTTTTACCTGTTGTTAGTCATCTGACGTTTCTGCTGTCTACTCGTTTTGTTGTTGCTTAAGCTCGCCAACGCGAGCGGTCCTTTCTTTCTTCGACTGCACAGTGTACTACACCTGACTTTCTGGGTCTTCCCCAGATATCAGATCGTTCTACCAATCAGTTTAACAACTAGGTGAGCTGAGTTACGTGTTGGATTTATAATATGAAGTGTTTAAAAGCTTTCCGTTAAAATGTTGTGTCGGTACTTTAGAGCCTGGTTGATGTAGATGTAGAGAGTTGACCAACATTGCCCATCCAGCGAATTGAATACATCCCGCGGTTGCAGCTGTGCCTTACCAAAATGTGCACGACGTTTTTCTGCTCTCTCATATTGCAGATTAGGCTCACCGTGTCGCTGGCTGTCACGTTTGGGATATAGCTTAGTGGGAGGACTTCTCCCCTGGCCATGAAAATGGTACGAATCTTCTCAACAATAAAAGCGTTAGTAAAATAGTTATCAAGTCCCAGATCATAATTAAGGGACCTATGAGTCATCCGAGTTGTGCTTCTCCTTGATTCCATTTTGAGCTGCGTCCTATAGGTTTCGTCCATATGTGCTAGAATATTTTTCGCCCATTGCGACCATTGTGAAGGATCGCCTAACTGTAGCCTTTCTCCGTAGGTCTCGGCAAGCGTCTCCCATTCTATGACCCATTGTTTACGCTCCTGCACCAAAAAGTTCGCTAGAACTCGTGGCAGCCTATGTTCGGGCATGGTTACCACTTTCTGGATATACCTGAAATGCATTTCAGCTGTATAGATATGAAGCGGCGACAGTCCTGTTTCAAGATATAGCATCCTGTTCGGAGTAAATCTGGGTAGACGAAATATTTTCTTTAAGAACAATCTTAGAAGGCTTTCAACTTCTTCATAAGGTGAGATGCCCCAGACCTGCGCGCCGTAACAAAGGATTGACCGCATTGCTGCACTAAACAGTTTGTACTTGCTACTCATTGGGATATCCTTTTTTCCTAGCAGCGATTTCCATGTGCAGTTTATGGCTAGTTTTGCTTCTCGAAGTTTCTCCTGTAAATGGTTGTTGAAACGACCGTTGTGGTAAATCCAGACTCCCAGATATTTATACGACTTGCCAATTTTTAGCTGAATAGACCCTAAATTCCACTTTTCGTTTTATGCTAGCCTTCTCCAATGTCTCTTGAAAATCAGAACTTTCGACTTCTCGGTGTTTACTAACAATCCCCATAGCAAACAGTATTTGTGCAGAGCATTAATTATTGTTTGAAGTTCAACGGGGGATTCGGCGAGGATCACAATGTCATCTGCATACAGCAGAGCCTTGATCGAGCATTCGCATATTTGAATACCGCAAGTCAGGCTATCCGTTATGTCGTTTAAAAAAAGGGAAAACAGGAGGGGGCTGAGTAGACATCCTTGCTTTACTCCAGCTTCCGTGGTAAACCACTCGGATAGTTGTTCTCCATCCCATACTGTCGCCAGGTTATCCGTGTACAAGCTTTGTAGGACGTTCAAAAATGCCGTTGATATGCCGATATTGCTGAGCTTGTAGTTTAGGGTTCTTCTGTCTATAGAGTCAAAGGCAGCTCTGAAATCTACAAAGAACGCATACACCTTTTTCCCGGTATCGATATATGACCTTGCTATGCTTGTAAGACTGAAAGTGTTGTCTACTGTCGAATATCCTTTTCTAAAACCGGCTTGGAGTTCAGTAAGAATATTGTTGTTTTATACCCAGTTTTTGAGCCGCTCGAGTAGCAACGCAGAGAAGACTTTAGCTAACGCATTTTGAAAAGAGATTCATCTGTAGTTAGATGTCACTTTCGGGTCGCCTTTCTTAAAGATGTGAAAAATTATAGCTTTTTGAAAGCTCTTTGGGACTGTTTCCGATCCCAAGAACTTGTTGAAAGCAGTGACAAGGCTGGCTTTAAATTGAGGAGTAGCGTACTTTATGAATTCCGATGGTATTCTGTCAGGCGCGGGTGCTTTTCTTTCTTTAAACACTGAAAATACATTTTCCTATTCTAGTCCTGTCACACATTCATCTAAAGAACGATTCTTTACCCACGGCATTGCAAAGTGCAGCGATAGCTGCTACTCCAATATGCCCTGCTATCTGTTATGGAATCCAATGATCTCGCTAGGTTAATGTAAAATTGCGTCCGAGCGTTTTGACAAGTTAACTTGTATGCGGCGTTGGCTTCATGATACATTACCGCTGCACTTGCTGCGTTAGTTGATTTGGCCTGCCTTAGCAAGTTGAAGGAAAGTATTCGAGCTGTCTCACACTGCTCCGTGTACCACTCTTGCTTAAAGTCTCTGGGTTTTCTTCGTCCTCGATTATTAGCGGCTTTGGTAATGCACTCTGTAAGAAATCCTTAAATTTCGTCAGGGGTTATCAAATCTGCCACACAATTTGTTGCCAGGCTTCATTCCAACTTTATCCTATAGTTTACACTCTTTCGTTTCGCCAGATCAAACTTGGTAGAAGTCCAACGGCGCTGTGCTTGCGTCCGATGTTGTGGAGAGGATGACTGTAACTTCCAACGGGAGATGGTCAGAGAATATTTGACTGCTCACTTGGAAGTCCTTGATAGTTTCTATCCATGTACCGCGTGTCATACATAGGTCGATGGTGGACCGAGCTTCACCTCTCATAAAGGTGTAATCGCCCAAAGGATCGCTTGCCGTCCTTCCATTGACCACCGTGAAGCCAAACAGCTCGACCAAGTCCATTAGGTGCCGGCCATTGGCGTATGTTACTTTGTCTTTGGCATTACGGGCTTCATTGAGGGAGCTTGTGAGTCGAATCCATGAAGTTAAGCCTTGCGTTACAATCTCCTATGATCAGTGCACTTTCATGTAGTCGAGCATGGTTTTAAACCGCATATAACTTCCCAGAATCTCTTTCCCAATGATTGCAGTTAATATACACTGGCAGCAGGTGCAGGTTTTCATTTTCTACAGTCCTCAGTTGGATAATACTGGTCTCATCTACATTTATGAATCTCTAGTTCAGATGGCGGGCAGCCATCTAAGCACAAAATATTTAAATTTGACTTCGACAGCATCCAATTTGGCTTCAAGGAATGTTTCAGATAGAATGAAAATCTGAAACGACGCAATGTACTGAAAGAAATCGTTATATTAAAGGTTATTTTTTACTCCCGTCACGTTATAGGACAATATTGTGATCTCCAGTCTCTTTATGGTATCGGCCTCTTCATTCGCATTTGCACCTGCAACATTACTATATACTAACAAGGGACTACATCTACTACATTTATTCTTGTTTCTTTTTAGTTTTTTGACTTCGACTTTTGGCTTAGGAACGCATAATTAATGTGAGACATTTCCAAACTGTTTTCGTATATTTCCTTTAATTTTGTTTCAGCTGGTTTTCCTTGCCACATAAGCACCATATTATTATTAAAGGACATCAAATTTCCGTCTACGTTAATACTGTCGCTTTGGACTTTTTCTTTTGTTTCCCTGCGAATGGCCAGAAGAAACTTTTTTAGCTCTAGAAGAGCCATTTTATTCGCCTGTTTTTCCAATGTCAAATCCTTGTCAAGGAACACCTGACTTCCACGCAATTAATGGCCATTCTTCAAAATATTCTCCGCTTCTCCTTGGGATTCACATTCCACTAGAACCATCATTTTGCCATCCCGCTCATTAAGCTTTCGCACATCGAAAACCCTTGAACCCTTTAATTGTAGTTTCCCTTCTATCAGAGTTTTGACAGCCAATTTGCAGTTTTTTTCCACCTTCAGACCTTTTACAACTACATTTTTTTTCTTTTGTTGTTCTAGCAACATATTTATGGTTCACTTATCAGCTTCTCTATCTGAGCGAAGTCTTATAACCTCTTCTTTGAGTCGCGCATTGTCGTAGGTAAGTTGTTTGACCTGCAGAGAAATATCGCTTTTCAGCTCTTGTTTAAGCCCTTTGAAGTCCGATTTAGTTGTCAGATTTTTTAACTTTATGTCGAGCAGCTTCGACATAGCTGATGTCAGATCCTTCAAGGATGTTTCACCTGCAATGTTTTGGGACATATTCTCCAGCTTCTGCTTTTCTGATGCCTGCACCGGTGATAAGTAGTTATCTTTTTCATCCGAACTCGACATGACTAATAACACCTTTAATTTACCCGCCTAGCAGTATGATCTATTTTAATAAAAAAGGTACCTCGCGCCCTTCCGTGGTGGCCGCTACCCGATATGTTCAACGTTCTCGTTGAGTGTTAGGCAACTCACTGCGGCTGCGACCAGCTGATGGTTTCCACCTCTAGTCTTGTTTACTTCTTCCCACGCCGGTTTAACTCATCCGCGCTTTCCTGCCTTTTCCCGGTTTTCCACAACTTTCGCCGAAAAATTAGTGAAAACCGAGATCAGCTTTCTGCAAAACTAAATGCTGATTCTCGTGAGGTACGCTGGTCCCCAGTGTCTCACCATCCATAACATAGTCCGGGTACTTCTGCGGTTGGGTCCTGATCTTTTCGCCCATGTCCTTGATTTAGCTGCACCCTCCTGAAGCTATTGTTGCCGATGCTTCTTTAAATCCTCGTAGCGTCTCTGGTAAAGGTTGTCTTGATAATGCGTCGGCCACCACGTTTAGCTGATCCTTTCTGTACGCTATCTCAAAGTCGTACTGTTGTATCTCCAGGGCCCATCTGGCGACCCTTCCTGAAGGGCTTTCGATGCTGTTGAGCCACTTCAGGGCCATGTGGTCGGTTACTACCTTAAAGTGGTATCCTTCCAGATATGGCCTGAGCTTTCGGATCGCCCATACGATCGCCAAGCACTCCTTCTCCGTTGTTGAATAGTTTTTTTTCCGCGCCGTTCAGTGTTCGGCTCGAATAGGAGATTACTCTTTAGCCCTTTTCGGTGACCTGGGGCAGTATTGCTCCGATACCGTAGTCGCTGGCGTCTGTTTGCAGGATGAAAGTTATACTGAAGTCCGGGCATGCTAGCACCGGATCTGCCACGAGTCTTGCCTTTACTTCCTCAAACGCCATCTGGTGCTCTGGTGTCCACTCCCACTTACTGCCTTTGCGCAGCAGGTCATTCAGGGGTTTGACGATTCTGGATAAATCTGGTACAATCCGGCGGTACCACGACGCTACTCCTAGATATTGCCGGAGCTCTTTGCCGGTCGATGGCAGATCCAGTTCAGCGATGGCGGCTACTTTTGTTTGGATCTGTTCCTATTCCCTCGCTGGTCACTCGATGTCCGAGGTACAACAGATCCTTCTTAAAGAATTGACATTTTTCTGGATTCAGCCTCAGGTTCGCTTCTCTTAGACGCCGGAAAACTTCTCTAAGGTTTCTCTGGTGTTCCTCTAGCGTGCGACTGCTACCGATAGCTTCTCCTCGTGCCATCCATTGTGTCGGTTCCTGGCTGTTATTATTATCTCGTGTCCAGCACACCTTATCTCGGCTCCGACTTGTTTCAGGAAGTTCCATCCCAACACCAACGGATCCACTACTCCGGGTAAAATCAACATCCGCCGCATCTTCCGTCTGCCAACCTAACTTGCCGTCTCGTCCTTGTACGAGGGCAGTCCGATAAGTACTTAGCCTCTCCGCCCGATGGCGTCACTATCGCAAGATATACTATCGTGTAGTACATTCTCGTAGACGGCTACTGTCGAAATTTCAGCAGAATCGTACTCGTAGTTTTGTTTTGACTGCGTGTGAAATGGAGAAGAGCAATATCGGTCTGTGATTCGATTCTTGTTTTTGGAAGGGAAATTGTGCAGCGAAATCAAAGAGCGCTTGGATGCTGTGTACGGTGGGTCTTCTCCTTCGATGGCGACCGTCAAAAATTGGTTTAACGAGTTTCAACGTGGTCGCACGTCGGTTTTTGATGAGCCACGCCCAGGTGCCCCGAAAACGGCTACCACGGAGGATAACGTGACAAAAATCCACGATCTCGTATTGGCAGACCGCCGATTGAAGATACGCGAGATAGCTGAGACAGTAGGCATGTCAAAAGACCGCGTGGGTGTCATATCCTCCATGAAATTTTGGGCATGAGAAAGCTGTCGGCGCGATGGGTGCCGCGTTTGCTCACTCCGGACAACAAACGCAACCGTGAGACCACTTCAGTGCAGTGTTTGCCGCTGTTTAAGCGCAATCCGAAGGAATTTCTGCGTCGTTTCGTGACCGTCGACGAAACATAGATCCACTGGTACACACCAGGGACCAAGGAACAGTCGAAACAGTGGACTTCACCCGGCGAACCTGCTCCGAAGAAGGCGAAGACTGTCCCATCGGCCGGAAAGGTGTGATCGACTACCTGGAGAAGGGCAAAACGGTCACAGGGCTGTACTATGCCGAATTATTGGGTCGATTCGCCGCCGAATTGCAGAAAATACGGCTCCATTTGGCGAAGAAAAAAGTGCTCTTCCATCATGACAACGCACCGGCTCACACTTCCGCCCTCGCCAAGGCCATATTGGTCGAATTGGGCTACGAACTGTTACCCCATCCACCATATTCTCCAGATTTGGCCCCGTGTGACTTCTTTTTGTTTCGAAACTTGAAAAAGTCACTCGCTGGACAGAAATTTGCGTCGAATGAGGAGGTCGTCGCCGCCACAGAGGCCTATTTCGCAGACATCAAGAAAACGTATTTTCCGGACGGGCTAAAGAAGTTGGAGAATCGCTGGGTCAAGTGAATCGAGCTAAAAGGAGGTTATGTTGAGAAATGAATCGCCACTTTTCCAAAATTTTCGTTTTTCTTTTGGAGGCTAAGTACGTATCGGACCACCCTCGTAATCCTTCCTAGAGCAGCAATATTGTCCGCCATTTCTTCGCTAACGAAGCTTGCCGTTACTCCGGTGTCGATTGTGGCTTTGTAGCTGTCATCACAGCTGCGGACAACTGCTGCTCCTCCTCGATTAGCTTGCCCGTTAGTTTGGAGAGGTAGCATTGTGCGATCTCCGCTCGCCTCTCTGCGGCTGCGATTGCTGGCCATTTCCCGATCGTTGGCAGCAATCGACGCTCCTGACACCCACCTTGCCGCATATCCAGCAAAATAACAGCCGCTGGTTTCGACATCCTCTAGCCCAGGCCTCCTGCGGGTCTGTGATATGGGTGGCATCCACACGGTATTGTTTGGCTGTCTCTGTTGTTTTGGGGGTGGTGCCCAATGGCCTCCGCGTGGTGCGTATGTTGCCTGCTGTCGTCTGGCTTGGTGTGGTGGTGACCATTGGTCGTTTCCTCGTGTGTCCTGGTTATATACCTCCTCGCATCTCCTGCATGTCACCTGTGTTGGTGACGCCGACTTTGTCTTTGAGAACTTGTTCTCCTGTGCGAAAACTTCCCGTTCCTTTTCAAGGTCTTCGTACTTATCGGCTAGGATCATTAGCGTATCCTGGTCCGAGACTTTGTACGCTCTTAGGAAGATCCGTAGGGTTGGGGTGCAGTTCTCTTTAATGACCCCTAACGTCTCTTTCGTAGAATAGTTAAGTGGCCTCACCATCGTCTGCATGTCGATTAAGTAGTCCATGCCGTCGAACCTGAACGACCATTCGCGGACCTGTTTAGCGACCTTTGCATAGTCCGACTGGCTTGGTCTCGGGGTCAGCACTGCCGTTTTCCTGTCTTGGCTTGTCTCTCTCCTGTGGGCCTCTTTTTGCATGTTGTGAATCGTTCTCCGTTTCTGAGTAGTATTCTGACAGTGCCTTCCTCATGTCGTCTAGCCTGCTTTCCAGGGCGACATTAAGCTTCTGTGCGACATGGGCGAAGTCCTCCTTCTTAAGGCGGTAAATGCACTTCATTCCCATTTTTATTGTGCTGTTCTCACTGTTGGGACAATCACGTTGGGCGCCAGATGTAACGAAGTGATTTTGTTGTCTGCTCGCCACGAGATTCGTGCGGCTAGCTCAGAAGATTGTGTATTCCTCCCAACAAATTTATATGACGTGACTGCCCCGTAGATCAGTGAGAAAACACAGGGTTCGAATGGTAACAGTGGGATTTATTCTCGTGGTATTAGTACAGCGGGTGTGTGGTTGGGCTGGCCTCGGTATCTCCCTGCTCTGGTTCCGCCGGCTGCTAGTGCTCCTCGTCCTGGCTTGTCGACGAGTTGACTCGACGTCCGCTGGCTCCTGTGTCTCGGGACGCTCGTAGTGGCCGCCTCTGCTCGCTTGCCGACGCGCTGCCTCGGGGTCGCTTGTCGCGCCTTGGACTCGCAGAGAGTTCGGCCTTGTGGGCTTAGGGAAGCGTCACCCTTCACCCTTCTCCGACTAGGGTGAACAATACCTGTCCCTTGCTCTGTCCCGGACGGTCCGCTAGGTTCTTTCTCAGATCGCGCTGACATTCAAGGTCATCGCCAGGAAGTTGCCTAGCAGTTCACTTTGCTTTACGCCTAGCGCAGACGAACGTTCCACCCGGCCTCACCCTAATGCTTGACGTCCGCGACTCTCTTACGCTCCCCAATAAGATCCGCGCGGCGATGGTAGCGCGGCTGCCGGTGATGTCTGCTGGCGTCGCTGCCGATGTCCTCTGTCCTGTCTGTTGACTTGCCGCTGGGCTTCTCCAGGGTCGTTCGCTCGCCCTTCCTGACTAGTAGCTTGGCGTTCTGGCACTCGGGGATTCGGGCGGTTGCTGTTCGGGAACTTCGCCGGTAATCGCAGGGCTCTCCAGGCCAACGCCTCTTGAAACCGCAAATCGATCCACCGCTCGCCCTTCACGCCAGGTCCTACTTGGTCGGGCAAGGTACGCTGGGTCATAGACAACATTCCTCCCCGAGCTAACGGTTCTTCGTCGTAGGCCTCTTTCGCTTGACTCTGACAGACCCGCCGGGCGATTCGCCAGGGTGTGGTCGTGACAAAGTTGGAGAACAAACGCCTTAACTTAGCCGTGTGATGCCTTCCGGACCTCAGCCACTTATGTCTCAATTCGGAGATTCCTGATGTCCCAGTCCCGAACGTCTCGACATGGCGATCTTGCTCCTTGTATGCTTCCCACGGCGCTGTTTCCGACGACTTGCCTTGTTGTGGCTCCCTCGTAGATTACTTGCTTGACTGACTATTCACTTTGGTATTTTAACTGATCTTGATGGTTTGACTCCTCGTGATCGACTGATCCAGCTGCCAGCGCTCTGCGGCCTTATTTCCCGGGAACCGTTATTTCCCTTTTGCGCACGGCCCGCTGAATCTCTCCACTCCGGTTTCAAAGTCCGTGACTCCTGGTTGACCCACTTGTCCTTTACGCACAGCTTCCAACCGTGATGCTTGTGGCACGCCTGTGTATCGCTCCACTGCCGAGGTGTGGCACTTCTTCTCCCGGTCCAAAGTTCACGAGAGTCCATAGTACGGTGGAGACCCGATATCCCCACATTGCACTCTTGATCTGCATGAATATTGTAGGTTTGGGCGGTTTGTGGGCGTAGGAGTGGGCGTGGCAAACTTTTTTGGGTCAATCGATAGGTGTTGACGAGACTAATACATTTCAGTTAAAATGTTTTTTCTAGCACGAAAATTGTGGGCGCCACACGTTTTGGCGGTTAGTGGGCTTGGCATATTAGCGTAACAAACTTGCGCTGCGCTCAAGGCTTCGAAATCTAAATCTGAAATCCCAATTCTCTATCTTTGATATTTTCCGAGATATCCGCGTTGATATTTACGATTTTTTGAAGTTTGTGGGCGGTTTGTGGGCGGTAAAATGGGCGTGGCAAGTTTTTTTTTTATCAATCGATAGGTATTGATAAGAAAAATTAATTTCAGTTAAAATTTTTACTCCATCAAAACTGTAGGAGCCACCGTTTTGGGCGGTTCGTGGGCGTTAAAGTGGGCGTGGTAAGCAGGTGAAACAAACTTGCGTTGCGTAAGAAGCTCAGGAATCTGCATGCCAAATCTCAATAGCCTAGCTCTTATAGCTTTCGAGATCTCAGCGTTCATCCGGACGGACAGACCGACATGGCTAGATCGACTCGGCTAGTGATCCTGATCAAGTATATATACACACTTTATGGGGTCGTAAACGCTTCCTTCTGCCTGTTACATACTTTCCGACGAATCTAGTATACCCTTTTACTCTACGCGTAACGGGTATAAAAATGACTTTATTAATAAACAAAACCATAATGAAAGGACAACGTAATTACCAGGGAAACAAACCAAAATAATATGGTGCAATGCTCTACGAATTTTTATCTCTGGACTAAATGGTTCAATCTCAGAAACCCTTTTCTCATTAAATCCACCGGATCTGCACAATAACTTGGCAAAGGTCCAGGGACTAGAATCAATCAACTTCCGTGCTTAATTTGCAAACGGTTTTATGGTTTTAAAAAACAGAGACCTTTTGATTGTTTTGGGTGACTTTAATCTCCCTGATATTTCTTGGTCTCCTCCTACTGACTCACTAGTCGCTATACCTCTATCCGCCCATGATTTTGTAGATGGTCTTCTGGAATTATCGTTACAGCAAGTAAGCTTTATACGGAATTCATTAAATAGACAACTAGATCTTGTGTTTGTTTCAGACCCGTCTGAAGTCACGGTATCTAGAATTGACGCTCTTGTTGTATCTAAAGACCGATATCATCCAACAATGGAATTGACAATCTGCCTCCCATGCGTTGATACCCTCTCTCCTTTAGTTTCTCAAACTAAAGTGAGATGTTTCCGAAAATGTAACTATAAAAAACTTAACGACATGATTTCTCAATATAATTGGACAGACTTGTACAATTGTATGGATATTGAAAGTGCCACTGAACACTTCTATATAGTGTTAAATACCTTTTTTAATGAATGCGTTCCTGATAGGCTTCCTTCAAAGCTAACCAGGCCTCCTTGGTTTACCAATGCGCTTCAAAGACTTTAAAACCTTAAGACAAACACTTATAAAAAGTATAAAAAATCGGGTAAGCCATCTGATTTTTTGAAATATGTGGTGGCTCGATCGGATTTTAATGTTCTCAATAGTCATTGCTATTCTATGTATTTAAATCGATGTAAATTTGAATTTTCAAATGATCCGAAGCAGTTTTATAACTTTGTCAATGCCAAGCGAAAGTCGTCAGCATTGCCTTCATCGGTACGTTTTAACTCAATGGATGCATCGACGGATTCTAAAATTGCTGATTTATTTGCCGAGTTTTTCCAAACTACTTGTAGTTCGGCTGCTTGGTCAAATTCTAACTACCCTAATCCCTTAAATAGGGCAAATTGTATTTTTACCCCTGTAATTACGGAAAGTTCTTTCTTAAGAGACTTAGCAACAACAACGCCAACTTATTCTCCCGGTTTAGATGGACTCCCCGGGTGTGTGCTTAAGTTTTGTGCGTTAACCGTATGTAAACCGATTCTTAAACTTTTTAATTTGTCTATTTCATCATCAGTTTTTCCTACTTTCTGGAAGGACTCTTTTATCATTCCACTTCACAAAAAGGGTGCGAAGGCGGATGCCCAGAATTCTAGAGGTATTTCTAAATTTTCGGCAATTCATAAAACATTTGCAACATTTATGTTCCTCGCTAATATCACCGTGTCAGCATGGTTTTGTTAAGCGAAGATCGACCACCACCAACCTCCTTGAATTGTCATCTATTGTAATAAATGGATTTAAGAATAAAATGCAGACGACGTTATATACACAGGTTTTAGTAAGGCCTCTGACTCTGTCAACCACTCTCTTCTCTTTTTCAAATTAAATCAGCTTGGGTTTCCATGTAATCTATTAACTTGGATATCAAGTTATTTGAACGGTAGGACTCAGAGGGCTATATTCAAGAACACTGCTTCAAAATTGATCTACGTGACATCTGGAGTGCCTCAGGGTAGTCAATTGGCCCTTTGCTAATTACTTTGTTTATTAACGATCTTCCCTCTATCATAACACATTCTCGTGTACTAATGTATGCTGATGATGTTAAGCTTTGTTTATCATATAATGATATAGCGTCGGGTTTGAACTTACAGTAAGATATTGATTGTTTTCTGTGATGTTGTGAGTACAACCTTTTAAATTGGAACTGCCTTAAATGCAACGTTATGACTTTTTAAAGGGGTATTCCAACTTTTGTTAGTTACTCTCTTCAAAACTTAAAATTTGACTGCCACATAATGGCCACTGTCAACAAGGGTTTATAAAGCGTTGGTCAACAAAATTGGATGACCCTTATACAACCAAATTATTATTTACCTCCCTTGTCCGTCTTATCTTGGAATATTGTTCTTCGGTTTGGAGTCCACAATATCAAGTGCATATTGACCGTATTGAGTCGGTACAAAAAAAATTTCTTCTTTTTGACCCCTAAATTTGCCACGATGTACATCTAATTTTTGTCTGCACGAGCCCTTTCGCGTTTTATGTAAAATTTATAACAACCTTTATCATTTAATTTGCACTTCAACTTCTATCCCGGAATTAAAATCTAATATTTTAACTCATTTGCTTCATTCTTAGTTGCTTCTTTTATTTTCATTTGTGTCCCGTCTCTTTATATTTTTTGTATCTTCCTCGCGAGCTCGCATTTTTTGCCCAAATTGATAAAAGGGCCCCGCGCGTAACAAGCACGTGCTTGGTGTCGTTGGGCCACTTGTTTGTACTGCTCGTTTGTACTGCTCGTTTGTACGTCCATCATATATATGTCGTAGATTAGTTGGCCAATTCTAATTATAACAACTGTTAGCTTGGGTTTGTCTTTCGCTTCCCATTCGTTTTCATGTATTTCTGTGCTGTTCCTTCGGCAGTTCAAATGGAGGCAACAGTTTCTGTCGTCAACGTTAGTCTGTGCACTGGTGTGAGCGAGATAGAAGGATGCAGGTGTCCGCATCAAAAAGGAATAACGGAAAGTTCTCAGTAGTGTGTGTATTGGAATGCGAGAGCGAGAGTAGAATAAAGTAGAGAGCGACTCTGGCAAAAGGGACGCAAGCAGTAAGAGAGGGCATTCGTATTTGAAGAGCCAAACTGAAAAGATGCCACGCTCCAGAAAACGTTTTCGTTCGGACCAGCACGAAGAGCAGCCTGAAGCAGAGGACGATTCTAGTGAATCCTCGACATCAGAAGTGGGACTACGCAGGCCTCAAACCGAAAGCGAAAATAATCTGAAACTTCTTTTGGAATCACAAAATCGTACTTTCTCGGAACTTATAAGAGCAGTACAGCGAGCCCCGAATGACGCAGTTACCGTTGTATTGCCGAACTTTAATCCTGATCGTGCAAGCGCGGATGCAGTATCATGGAGTGCAACGGTGGATTACATTCTTTCCGAAAACAGTCTAGAAGGCAGCGCTCTCGTGATGGCTCTCAGTCGGTCCTTGCAAGGAAGCGCGTCTCAATGGCTTGCACGAACGGTCTACCCTGGGATCACATGGACGCAGTTCAGAGAACTGTTTTTGCAGTATTTCGCCGGAACGGAGACCTTGGCTGCAACTGTGTTGAATCTGCTGAATGGTTGCCCAACAGAGAGAGAATCTATGTCGCTGTATGGAAGCAAAGATGTAACATCCCTGATGTTCAGGTGGAAGTCCTTGACGGTAGAGCAAATTGCCGTTTCTGTTGCTTTGGCACACGTGGCTGGATTGGACAAGCGATTTCGACGCTTGGCTTTTACTACAGAAGTCGATCCTCGGAACGAGTTGCAACAGGAATTGAAAGCCTTTTCTTTTGATGCTGGACCGAGCCGCGGTACTGGCGACGTCTTGTCGGCCCCGACTAATAAGAAAACAAGTCCATTCGTCAATATCAGATGTCACAAATGCGAAAATGAGGGTCAAAAGAAGGCGGAGTGTCGTTCGTCTGGTGTGGCCCCTCGACATAGTCAACTAGCTAATCAACGTTCTGGACATAACGGAGGAAAAGATCGCTCGACTCTAATATGCTTTAAGTGTGGAAAGGAATGGGCATGTGGCTACTGTGCCCGGATCGTCAGGAGCGCTTAATGTCGGTCAAGAGGGATTATGTTAAAGATGTCAACCTGTGTACCGTACTTGAGCCCCTTGGAACTTTTCAACAACTTGGTGAGTCGTTCCAATTTTGTTTTGACTCAGGAGCCGAGTGCTCGCTCATCAAGGATGCAGTCTCGCTAAAGCTGTCTGGATCTAGAATAAATAACGTAGTAATTTTAAGAGGTATTGGTAGTAATACGGTTTGATTTGTGATCACTCCTTCGAAGTTCTTTTTCATGCTGTTCAAGATGGTTATATCAAATACGATGCTATGATTGGGCGAGAAATTTTGAGCCTGGGAATCGGTGTAACCATTACATCTAATTCACTTTCAATGTTTAAGGAAAAAACTGTATTGCCTGTCTTGACTTCAGACTGTGTTCCCGATTTGGCCAATGTTGATACCGATCTAAGTGGTTTAGATAAGGATAGGCTAACACCAATGCTTCAAAATAATTGAGGTTCGTTTATAAACGTTATTCCACAAGGTCGGGTATCTACGGGGCAGCTAGAGATTCGACTGATTGATCCAAACAAGACAGTTCAGAGACGACGTTACAGATTAAGCGTGGAAGAAATTGAACAAGTGCGAATGTCTGTTAAACAGCTGTTGGATGCGAATTTAACTTCCAAAAGCATATCGTTTGAGTGGAACCCGGAGCACGAGCAAGTACGACAAAGAGTAATTTTTATCTTGACCAATGAACCCGTGCTCAGTATATTCGACCCACTTTTTCCGATTGAGCTTCACACCGACGCAAGTGCTGATGGTTACGGGGCCATTTTATTGCATAGGATCGAGAACAAGCCTCGAGTGATCGAGTATTTCAGAAAAAGGTGCAAAGGTGTTGGTTGTATATGCAGGTTTTTAAGTTCGATATTGAGTATAGACCAGGTGATCGAATGGCTCATGTAGACTTTCTCTCTCGAAACCCAGTGTTGGAAGATCGTAAAAATTCAAAAGGTACAACCGAAAGGCGTACAAACTTGACAGAGATTACCGACAACTGGTTGCTGGCAGAGCAGCAAAGAGATGAAGAAACATCATCTATCGTGTCCAAATTGCGCAATGGAGAACTTCCTGAGAATATAGCGAAAACATTTGAGTTACGTGGTGGTACTCTATATAGGAAAATTCAAAGACATGGGAGAACTCACTGTCTTCCTATTATTCCAAAGCCCTTTAGGTGGTCTGCTGTTAACAACATTCACGAGGCAATTATGCATCTCGGTTGGGAAAAGACCCTTGCAAAAATGTACGAGTACTATTGGTTTGACAAAATGTCAAAGTATGTCCGTAAATTCGTTGACAATTGCATTACCTGTAGGTTATCTAAACCTCCGACTGACAAAGTACAAGCTGAATTGCATCCCATTCCGAAAGTGAGCGTCCCGTTTCATACAGTTCATATTGATATCACAGGGAAGCTTAGTGTTAAAAATGACCAAAAGGAATATATAATAGTTCAAATAGATGCATTTTCTAAGTTCGTCCATTTGTTTCACACCACTAGACTAGACTCTGAAAGCTGCATCAAGTCAGTGAGGTCTTTAGGGTTTTTGGGGTTCCTTCCCGTTTGATAGCTGATCAGGGACGTAGCTTTGCTAGTACTGTTTCGTGACCTTTGCTCAGCACAAAACATAGATTAACATTTGATCGCAACTGGCGCGAACGAGTGATGAGTACTCTTAAATCTATGTTTACTGCGGTTGAAACGGGCAAGGGATCTTGGCAGTACGCTTTGTATGAAATTCAACAGGCTCTTAATTTCACTCCCAATCTTGTTTCGAAGGTTAGTCCAATAGAGTTACTAATCGGAAAAGAAGCTAAACCATTTGGTCTTGAACCCGTTGCTGAAAACAAGAGTGTGGTTGATGTAAATCTAATCAGAAATATAGCTAAGCACAATATGGAACAAAATTCCAAATATGACAAATTGAGATTCGATCGGAATAAAGCCACTATTGTTAAGCATAAAGTTGGGGATCATGTCTTACTCAAGAATGAGGAGCGACACCAGACAAAACTAGACCCCAAGTTTAAAGGCCCATTTTTAGTTGTTGAGCTATTACCATTTTATCGATATAAATTAAAATCGTTAAAGGGAAATCGAACTTACAAATATTCCCACGAATTTTTACGAAAAATACCTGAGAAGGGGATTACCACAGATGCTTTGATAGGGCGAGAAATTTTGAGCCAGGGAATCGGTGTAACAATTACATCTAATTCACTTTCAATGTTTAATGAAAAAACTGTTGTGCCTGTCTTGACTTCAGACTGTGTTTCCGATTTGGCCAATGTTGATACCGATCTAAGTGGTTTAGATAAGGAAAGGCTAACATCAATGCTTCAAAATTATTCAGGTTCGTTTATAAACGTTATTCCACAAAGTCGCGTAACTACGGGGCAGCTAGAGATTCGACTGATTGATCCAAACAAGACAGTTCAGAGACGACCTTACAGATTGAGCGTGGAAGAAAATGAACAAGTGCGAATGTCTATTAAACAGCTGTTGGATGCGAACATTATAAGACCAAGTTCCTCCCCCTTTGCAAGCCCGATGCTTCTTGTTAAGAAAAACAATGAAACTGACCGTCTCTGCGTTGATTATAGGGAACTGAATTCGAACACTATTTCTGACAAGTATCCGTTGCCACTTATTTTGGACCGGATAGGTAGACTAAGTGGTGCTAAGTTTTTCTCCTGCATAGATATGGCAAGCGGATTTCACCAAGTCCCAACTTATCCGAATTCGATCGAACGAACAGCGTTGGTTACTCCGGACGGACAGTATGAGTTTGTTACCATGCCATTTGGGTTAAAGAATGCCCCTTCCGTATTTCAACGAGCTATTAATTGTGCTTTTGGTGATCTTGTTCATTCGTATGTAGTCGCCAACATGGACGACGTTATGGTAGTAGCAGGTACCAAAGACGAAACATTAGAAAGACTTGAGGTAGTTTTGCGAGCCCTAACTAAAGCCGGATTTTCTTTTAATATCACCAAATGCTCATTTCTTAAATCCTGTGTTGAATATTTCGGGTTTGAAGTTAAGGCAGGTGAAATAAGACCCAATCCAAGGAAAACAAAAGCATTGACTGATCTGCCACCCCCACAGGCTGTGACCCAGCTGAGACAGTGTATTGTTCTCGTTTCTTATTTTAGGCAATTTGTCCCTCAGTTCTCACAATTGTTGAAACCTCTGTATGCTTTAACTTCCAAAAGCATATCGTTTGAGTGGAACCCGGAGCACGAGCAAGTTCGACCAAGAGTAATTTTTATCTTGACCAATGAATTCGTGCTCAGTATATTCGACCCACTTTTTCCGATTGAGCTTCATACCGACGCAAGTGCTGATGGTTACGGGGCCATTTTATTGCATAGGATCGAGAACAAGCCTCTAGTGATCGAGTATTTCAGCAAAAGGACTTCCCCCGCCGAGTCACGCTACCACTCCAACGAGTTGGAAACGCTCGCAGTATATGTCTCCATGAATTATTTCCGTCATTACTTGCATGGTCGTCAATTTACGGTGTATACGGACTGTTACTATGTTTATGCTAAGGATTTCTTAAAAGCGTGAAATAAAATTTGCTCCTGTTTATGCGACACAGCCGAATTCATGCTTTTTATCAATCTCAGCTGACAGAGATGCCGGACCGGTGGAAAAAGGTGTTAGCGATTATAAAACCGATTATTTTTTTTCGATTCGCATGAAATAATCTTGCTTGTATTAAAGATAAAGTGTGTGCAAGCCAGTATAACATTTTTTTACCGTATAAATATAAGATGAAAACTAGTTTCCATTGGCACTGAATGAACAAAAAATTTGTTAAGTTTAAGGTGTATTTATGTATTTATATCGATCTGGCAACTCCGATAATTATATAGAGTTACCGGGGTTTAATTGTGACCATTTCACGCTTTCAGGTTGAATTCATAGTCAACTTTCGTGTGTTGCCGAATTCACGAAATGGCGTTTATGCACACACGAATCGGCTGAAATCTCGAAATGAAAGCGTGAATTCGGCATCGCATAAACACAGTATGTAATTCGCTCAAAGCCTCAAAAGCACTTCAGAGTGCAAAGGTGGTGGTCGTATATGCAATTTTTAAGTTCGATATTGAGTATAGACCAGGTGATCGAATGGCTCATGTAGACTTTCTCTCTCGAAACCCAGTGTTGGAAGATCGTAAAAATTCAAAAGGTACAACCGAAAAGCGTATAAACTTGACAGAGATTACCGACAACTGGTTGCTAGCAGAGCAGCAAAGAGATTAAGAAACATCATCTATCGTGTCCAAATTGCGCGATGGAGAACTTCCTGAGGATATAGCGAAAACCTTAGAGTTACGTGGTGGTACTCTATATAGAAAAATTCAAAGACATGGGAAAACTCACTGTCTTCCTATTATTCCAAACCCCTTTAGGTGGTCTGCTGTTAACAACATTCACGAGGCAATTATGCATCTCGGTTGGGAAAAGACCCTTGCAAAAATGTACGAGTACTATTGGTTTGACAAAATGTCAAAGTATGTCCCTAAATTCGTTGACAATTGCATTACCTGTAGGTTATCTAAACCTCCGATATGCAAGGTACAAGCTGAATTGCATTCCATTCCGAAAGTGAGCGTCCCGTTTCATACAGTTCATATTGATATCACAGGGAAGCTTAGTGGTAAAAATGACCAAAAGGAATATATAATAGTTCAAATAGATGAATTTTCTAAGTTCGTCCAATTGTTTCACACCACTAGACTAGACTCTGAAAGCTGCATCAAGTCAGTGAGGTCTTTAGAATCGATTTTTGGGGTTCCTTCCCCTTTGATAGCTGATCAGGGACGTAGCTTTGCTAGTACTGTTTCGTGACTTTTGCTCAGCACAAAAGATAGATTTACATTTGATCGCAACTGGCGCCAGCTGGGCCAAAGGCCAGGTCGAAAGAGTGATGAGTACTCTTAAATCTATGCTAACTGCGGTTTAAACGGGCAAGGGATCTTGGCAGAACGCTTTGTATAAAATTCAACAGGCTCTTAATTGCACTCCCAATCGGGTAACGAAGGTTAGTCCAGTAGAGTTACTATTCGGAAAAGAAGCTAGACCATTTGGTCTTGTACCCGTTGCTGAAAACAAGAGTGTGGTTGATGTAAATCTAATCAGAAATATAGCTAAGCTTAATATGGAACAAAATTCCAAATATGACAAATTAAGATTCGATCGGAATAAAGCCACTATTGTTAAGCATAAAGTTGGAGATCATGTCTTACTCAAGAATGAGGAGCGACACCAGACAAAACTAGACCCCAAGTTTAAAGGCCCATTTTTAGTTGTTGAGCTATTACCATATTATCGATATAATTTAAAAGCGTTAAAGGGCAATCGAACTTACAAATATTCTCACGAATTTTTACGAAAAATGCCTGAGAAGGGGATTACCACAGAGCATGACGAGGCGGTCATGGATGAAGATGATGTTGACCGAGCCGGTGATGACTGCGATGATTTATGAAATAAGAAAATGTAAATGATAACTGTGTGCTATGTGTTGGCCGGTTGGTTGAAATGAAAACCTGTAAATTGATCTGTTTACAGTTAAGACAACTGTGTGCTATGTGTTGGCCAGTTGGTCAACTGATCTATTTATAGTCGAGACAACTGTGTGCTATGTTTTCCGGTTGGTCGAGACAAAACTTAAGTTGTTAAGTAAAATGAAAACTGTTAGAGATAGTGATTGACGATGTAACAATGTGATTGCTTATTGGAGAAGCAAATGAAAATGGAAAATGAATATTGATTGAATTGATGGTAGTCCGGATCTCAAGGCTTAAAATAATAAAAGTATTGTCCTTTGTTTACGTATGAGGAACTGTAAGTTCGATCTGCTAGTTAAGAATTAAGAATTCTGTATTTTTGTTTTGAATTTAAAAGAATAATGTTATTAAGGTAAAATGTTAACAAAGGAAAAATGCTAAGTTTGATTTGTTATTCATAGATTAATAGTTTATAAGGCTTCTGATTAATGAAAATATAGTTATTATACCCGTTACTCGTAGAGTAAAAGGGTATACTAGATTCGTCGGAAAGTATGTAACAGGCAGAAGGAAGCGTTTCCGACCCCATAAAGTATATATATTCTTGATCAGGATCACTAGCCGAGTCGATCTAGCCATGTCCGTCTGTCCGTCTGTCCGTCTGTCCGTCTGTCCGTCTGTCTGTCCGGATGAACGCTGAGATCTCGGAAACTATGGGAGCTAGGCTATTGAGATTTGGCGTGCAGATTCCTGAGCTTCTTACGCAGCGCAAGTTTGTTTCAGTACAGTGCCACGCCCACTCTAACGCCCACAATCCGCCCAAAACTGTGGCTCCTACAGTTTTGATGCTAGACTAAAAATTTTAACTGAAATGTAATGTTCTTATCAATACCTATCGATTGACCCAAAAAAAAGTTTGCCACGCCCACCCTAACGCCCATAAACCGCCCACAAACTTCAAAAAATCGTAATTATGAACGTGGATATCTCGGAAACTATCAAAGATAGAGAATTAAGATTTCAGATTTAGATTCCGTAGCCTTATACGCAGCGCAAGTTTGTCACGCGAATATGCCACGCCCACTCTAACGCCCACAAGCCGCCCAAGTCTGTGACGCCCACAATTTTCATGCTAGATAAAAATTGTAACTGAAATGTGTTGGTCTCGTCAATACCTATCGATTGATCCAAAAAAAAATTGCCACGCCCACTCTAACGCCCATAACGTTTAAATCTGTCTATCGCCGTTGCGTGGCGCATTTTAATCTCGCTTTGCTGCTTGCATATCTCCATTTCCCTTTGGTCACTTTAGCTGAGTAACGGGTATCTGATAGTCGAGGTACTCGACTATAGCGTTCTTCCTTGTTTTTGCTTTAACTTCAAGGTACATATTTAGTTCTATTTATTATTGAGAGATAATATTTTGTAATGTCTTAAAGTTGGAAACACACGAGGACGTGTTAAAGTCAGGATGGACGTGTCGTAGATTAGTTGGCCAATTCAAATTATATCAACTGTTAGCTTTGGTTTGTCTTTCGCTTCCCATTCGTGCTTCTGTGCTGTTCCTTCGGCTGTTCAAATGGAGGCAACAGTTTCTGTCGTCAACGTTAGTCTGTGCACTGGTGTGAGCAAGATAGCAGGATGCAGGTGTCCGCATCAAAAAGGAATAACGGAAAGTTCTCAGTAGTGTGTGTATTGGAATGCGAGAGCGAAAGTAGAATAAAGTAGAGAGCGACGCTGGCAAAAGGGACGCAAGCAGTAAGAGAGGGCATTCGTATTTGAAGAGCCAAGCTGAAAAGAAGCCACGCGCCAGAAAAAGTTTCCGTTCGGACCAGCACGAAGAGCAGCCTGAAGCAGAGGACGATTCTGGTGAATCCTCGACATCAGAAGTGGGATTACGCAGGCCTCAAACCGAAAGCGAAAATAATCTGAAGCTTCTTTTGGAATCACAAAATCGTACTTTCTCGGAACTTATAAGAGCAGTACAGCGAGCCCCGAATGACGCAGTTACCGTTGTATTGCCGAACTTTAATCCTGATCGTGCAAGCGCGGATGCAGTATCATGGAGTGCAACGGTGGATTACATTCTTTCCGAAAACAGTCTAGAAGGCAGCGCTCTCGTGATGGCTCTCAGTCGGTCCTTGCAAGGAAGCGCGTCTCATTGGCTTGCACAAACGGTCTACCCTGGGATCACATGGACGCAGTTCAGAGAACTGTTTTTGCAGTATTTCGCCGGAACGGAGAACTTGGCTGCAACTGTGTTGAATCCGCTGAATGGTCGCCCAACAGAGGGAGAATCTATGTCGCTGTATGGAAGCAGAGTTGTAACATCCCTGATGTCCAGGTGGAAGTCCCTGACGGTAGAGCAAATTGCCTTTTCTGTTGCTTTGGCACACGTGGCTGGATTGGACAAGCGATTGCGACGCTTGGCTTTTACTTCAGAAGTCAATTCTCGGAACACGTTGCAACAGGAGTTGAAAGCCTTTTCTTTTGATGCTGGACCGGGTCGCGGTACTGGCGTCGTCTTGTCGGCCCCAACTAATAAGAAAACAAGACCATTCTTTAATACCAGATGTCACAAATGCGGAAATGAGGGTCACAAGAAGGCGGAGTGTCGCTCGTCTGGTGTGGCCCCGCGACATAGTCAACTAGCTAATCAACGTTCTGGACATAACGGAGGAAGAGATCGCTCGACTCTAATCTGCTTTAAGTGTGGAAAGGAAGGGCATGTGGCTACTGTGTGCCCGGATCGTCAGGAGCGCTCAATGACGGTCAAGAGGGATTATGTGAAAGATGTCAGCCTGTGTACCGTACTTGAGCCCCTTGGAACTTTTCAACAACTTGGTGAGTCGTTCCAATTTTGTTTTGACTCAGGAGCCGAGTGCTCGCTCATCAAGGAAGCCGTCTCGCTAAAGCTGTCTGGATCTAGAATAAATAACGTAGTAATTTTAAGAGGTATTGGTAGTAATACGGTTTGATTTGTGATCACTCCTTCGAAGTTCTTTTTCATGCAGTTCAAGATAGTTATATCAAACACGATGCTTTGATTGGGCGAGAAATTTTGAGCCTGGGAATCGGTGTAACCATTACATCTAATTCACTTTCAATGTTTTATGAAAAAACTGTATTGCCTGTCTTGACTTCAGACTGTGTTCCCGATTTGGCCAATGTTGATACCGATCTAAGAGGTTTAGATAAGGATAGGCTAACATCAATGCTTCAAAATTATTCAGGTTCGTTTATAAACGTTATTCCACAAGGTCGGGTATCTACGGGGCAGCTAGAGATTCGACTGATTGATCCAAACAAGACAGTTCAGAGACTACCTTACAGGTTGAGCGTGGAAGAAAATGAACAAGTGAGAATGTCTATTAAACAGCTGTTGGATGCGATCATTATAAGACCAAGTTCCTCCCCCTCTGCAAGCCCGATGCTTCTTGTTAAGAAGAAAAATGGAACTGACCGTCTCTGCGTTGATTATAGGGAACTGAATTCGAAAACTATTTCTGACAAGTATCCGTAGCCACTTATTTCGGACCAGATAGGTAGACTAAGTGGTGCTAAGTTTTTCACCTGCATAGATATAGCAAGCGGATTTCACCAAGTCCCAATTCAACTGAATTCGATCGAACGAACAGCGTTCGTTACTTCGGATGGACAGTATGAGTTTGTTGCCACTTCCGCATTTCAACGAGCTATTAATTGTGCTTTAGGTGATCTTGTTCATTCGTATGTAGTCGTCTACATGGACGACGTTATGGTTTTGCAAACCCTAACTAAAGCCGGATTTTCTTTTAATATCACCAAATGCTCATTTCTTAAATCCTGTGTTGAATATTTGGGGTTTGAAGTTAAGGCATGTGAAATAAGACCCAATCCAAGGAAAATAAAAGCATTGACTGATCTGCCACCCCCACAGTCTGTGACCCAGCTGAGACAGTTTATTGGTCTCGTTTCTTATTTTAGGCAATTTGTCCCTCAGTTCTCACAATTGTTGAAACCTCTGTATGCTTTAACTTCCAAAAGCATATCGTTTGAGTGGAACCCGGAGCACGAGCAAGTACGACAAAGAGTAATTTTTATCTTGACCAATGAACCCGTGCTCAGTATATTCGACCCACTTTTTCCGATTGAGCTTCACACCGACGCAAGTGCTGATGGTTACGAGGCCATTTTATTGCATAGGATCGAGAACAAGCCTCGAGTGATCGAGTATTTCAGCAAGAGGACTTCCCCCGCCGAATCACGCTACCACTCATACGAGTTGGAAACGCTCACAGTTACTTGCATGGTCGTCAATTTACGGTGTATACGGACTGTAATTCTCTCAAAGCTTCAAAAACCAAAGCCGAGTTAACTCCTAGAGTGCAAAGGTGGTGGTCGTATATGCAGGTTTTTAAGTTCGTTGTTGAGTATAGACCAGGTGATCGATTGGCTCATGTAGACTTTCTCTCTCGAAACCCAGTGTTGGAAGATCGTAAAAATTCAAAAGGTACAACCGAAAAGCGTATAAACTTGACAGAGATTACCGACAACTGGTTGCTGGCAGAGCAGCAAAGAGATGAAGAAACATCATCTATCGTGTCCAAATTGCGCAATGGAGAACTTCCTGAGGATATAGCGAAAACATTTAGGTTACGTGTTGGTACTCTGTATAGGAAAATTCAAAGACATGGGAGAACTCACTGTCTTCCTATTATTCCAAAGCCCTTTAGGTGGTCGGCTGTTAACAACATTCACGAGGCAATTATGCATCTCGGTTGGGAAAAGACCCTTGCAAAAATGTACGAGTACTATTGGTTTGACAAAATGTCAAAGTATGTCCGTAAATTCATTGACAATTGCATTACCTGTAGGTTATCTAAAACTCCGACTGGCAAGGTACAAGCTGAATTGCATCCCATTCCGAAAGTGAGCGTCCCGTTTCATACAGTTCATATTGATATCACAGGGAAGCTTCGTGTTAAAAATGACCAAAAGGAATATATAATAGTTCAAATAGATGCATTTTCTAAGTTCGTCCATTTGTTTCACACCACTAGACTAGACTCTGAAAGCTGCATCAAGTCAGTGAGGTCTTTAAGGTTTTTGGGGTTCCTTCCCGTTTGATAGCTGATCAGGGACGTAGCTTTGCTAGTACTGTTTCGTGACTTTTGCTCAGCACAAAAGATAGATTAACATTTGATCGCAACTGGCGCCAGCCGGGCCAATGGCCAGGTCGAACGAGTGATGAGTACTCTTAAGTCTATGCTAACTGCGGTTGAAACGGGCAAGGGATCTTGGCAGGACGCTTTGTATGAAATTCAACTGGCTCTTAATTGCACTTCCAATCGGGTAACGAAGGTTAGTCCAATAGAGTTACTAACTGGAAAAGAAGCTAGACCATTTGGTCTTGTACCCGTTGCTGAAAACGAGAGTGCGGTTGATGTAAATCTAATCAGAAATATAGCTAAGCACAATATGGAACAAAATTCCAAATATGACAAATTAAGATTCGATCGGAATAAAGCCACTATTGTTAAGCATAAAGTTGGGGATCATGTCTTACTCAAGAATGAGGAGCGACACCAGACAAAACTAGACCCCAAGTTTAAAGGCCCATTTTTAGTTGTTGAGCTATTACCAGGTGATCGATATAAATTAAAAGCGTTAAAGGGCAATCGAACTTACAAATATTCCCACGAATTTTTACAAAAAATGCCTGAGAAGGGGATTACCACAGAGCATAACGAGTCAGTCATAGATGAAGATGATGTTGATCGAGCCGGTGATGGCTGCGATGATTTATGAAATAAGAAAATGTAAATGATAGCTGTGTGCTATGTGTTGGCCGGTTGGTTGAAATAAAAACCCGTAAATTGATCTGTTTACAGTTAAGACAACTGTGTGCTATGTGTTGGCCGGTTGGTCAATTGATCTGTTTATAGTCGAGACAACTGTGTGCTATGTTGGCCGGTTGGTTGAGACAAAACTTAAACTGTGTTGAATCTGCTGAATGGTCGCCCAACAGAGGGAGAATCTATGTCGCTGTATGGAAGCAGAGTTGTAACATCCCTGATGTCCAGGTGGAAGTCCCTGACGGTAGAGCAAATTGCCGTTTCTGTTGCTTTGGCACACGTGGCTGGATTGGACAAGCGATTTCGACGCTTGGCTTTTACTACAGAAGTCAATTCTCGGAACGAGTTGCAACAGGAGTTGAAAGCCTTTTCTTTTGATGCTGGACCGAGCCGCGGTACTGGCGTCGTCTTGTCGGCCCCAACTAATAAGAAAACAAGACCATTCTTCAATATCAGATGTCACAAATGCGGAAATGAGGGTCACAAGAAGGCGGATTGTCGCTCGTCTGGTGTGGCCCCGCGATATAGTCAACTAGCTAATCAACGTTCTGGACATAACGGAGGAAGAGATCGCTCGACTCTAATCTGCTTTAAGTGTGGAAAGGAAGGGCATGTGGCTACTGTGTTCCCGGATCGTCAGGAGCGCTCAATGACGGTCAAGAGGGATTATGTTAAAGATGTCAACCTGTGTACCGTACTTGAGCCCCTTGGAACTTTTCAACAATTTGGTGAGTTGTTCCAATTTCGTTTTGACTCAGGAGCCGAGTGCTCGCTCATCAAGGAAGCCGTCTCGCTAAAGCTGTCTGGACCTAGAATAAATAACGTAGTAATTTTAAGAGGTATTGGTAGTAATACGGTTTGTAGCAACCTATAGATATTGGCTAAAGTTTTGATTTGTGATCATTCCATCGAAGTTCTTTTTCATGCAGTTCAAGATAGTTATATCAAATACGATGCTCTGATAGGGCGAGAAATTTTGAGACAGGAAATTGGTGTAACAATTACATCTAATTAACTTTCAATGTTTAATGAAAAAACTGTTGTGCCTGTCTTGACTTCAGACTGTGTTTCCGATTTGGCCAATGTTGATACCGATCTAAGTGGTTTAGATAAGGAAAGGCTAACATCAATGCTTCAAAATTATTCAGGTTCGTTTATAAACGTTATTCCACAGAGTCGCGTAACTACGGGGCAGCTAGAGATTCGACTGATTGATCCAAACAAGACAGTTCAGAGACGACCTTACAGATTGAGCGTGGAAGAAAATGAACAAGTGCGAATGTCTAATAAACAGCTGATGGATGCGAATATTATAAGACCAAGTTCCTCCTCTTGTTAAGAAGAAAAATGGAACTGACCGTCTATGCGTTGATTATAGGGAACTGAATTCGAACACTATTTCTGACAAGTATCCGTTGCCACTTGTTTCGGACCGGATAGGTAGACTAAGTGGTGCTAAGTTTTTCTCCTGCATAGATAAGGCAAGCGGATTTTACCAAGTCCCAATTCATCCGAATTCGATCGAACGAACAGCGTTGGTTACTCCGGACGGACAGTATGAGTTTGTTACCATGCCATTTGGGTTAAAGAATGCCCCTTCCGTATTTCAACGAGCTATTAATTGTGCATTAGGTGATCTTGTTCATTCGTATGTAGTCGTCTACATGGACGACGTTATGGTAGTAGCAGGTACCAAAGACGAAACATTAGAAAGACTTGAGGTAGTTTTGCAAGCCCTAACTAAAGCCGGATTTTCTTTTAATATCACCAAATGCTCATTTCTTAAATCCTGTGTTGAATATTTGGGGTTTGAAGTTAAGGCATGTGAAATAAGACCCAATCCAAGGAAAATAAAAGCATTGACTGATCTGCCACCCCCACAGTCTGTGACCCAGCTGAGACAGTTTATTGGTCTCGTTTCTTATTTTAGGCAATTTGTCCCTCAGTTCTCACAATTGTTGAAACCTCTGTATGCTTTAACTTCCAAAAGCATATCGTTTGAGTGGAACCCGGAGCACGAGCAAGTACGACAAAGACTAATTTTTATCTTGACCAATGAACCCGTGCTCAGTATATTCGACCCACTTTTTCCGATTGAGCTTCACACCGACGCAAGTGCTGATGGTTACGAGGCCATTTTATTGCATAGGATCGAGAACAAGCCTCGAGTGATCGAGTATTTCAGCGAGTTGGAAACGCTCACAGTATATGTCTCCATGAATTATTTTTGTCATTACTTGCATCATCGTCAATTTACGGTGTATACGGACTGTAATTCGCTCAAAGCTTCAAAAACCAAAGCCGAGTTAACTCCTAGAGTGCAAAGGTGGTGGTCATGTATGCAGGTTTTTAAGTTCGATATTGAGTATAGACCAGGTGATCGAATGGCTCATGTAGACTTTCTCTCTCGAAACCCAGTGTTGGAAGATCGTAAAAATTCAAAAGGTACAACCGAAAAGCGTATAAACTTGACAGAGATTACCGACAACTGGTTGCTGGCAGAGCAGCAAAGAGATGAAGAAACATCATCTATCGTGTCCAAATTGCGCAATGGAGAACTTCCTGAGGATATAGCGAAAACATTTAGGTTACGTGTTGGTACTCTGTATAGGAAAATTCAAAGACATGGGAGAACTCACTGTCTTCCTATTATTCCAAAGCCCTTTAGGTGGTCGGCTGTTAACAACATTCACGAGGCAATTATGCATCTCGGTTGGGAAAAGACCCTTGCAAAAATGTACGAGTACTATTGGTTTGGTTTCAGCACAAAAGATAGATTTACATTTGATCGCAACTGGCGCCAGCCGGGCCAATGGCCAGGTCGAACGAGTGATGAGTACTCTTAAATCTATGTTAACTGCGGTTGAAACGGGCAAGGGATCTTGGCAGTACGCTTTGTATGAAATTCAACAGGATCTTAATTTCACTCCCAATCGGGTAACGAAGGTTAGTCCAATAGAGTTACTAATCGGAAAAGAAGACAGACCATTTGGTCTTGTACCCGTTGCTGAAAACGAGAGTGTGGTTGATGTAAATCTAATCAGAAATATAGCTAAGCACAATATGGAACAAAATTCCAAATATGACAAATTAAGATTCGATCGGAATAAAGCCACTATTGTTAAGCATAAAGTTGGGGATCATGTCTTACTCAAGAATGAGGAGCGACACCAGACAAAACTAGACCCCAAGTTTAAAGGCCCATTTTTAGTTGTTGAGCTATTACCAGGTGATCGATATAAATTAAAAGCGTTAAAGGGCAATCGAACTTACAAATATTCCCACGAATTTTTACAAAAAATGCCTGAGAAGGGGATTACCACAGAGCATAACGAGTCGGTCATAGATGAAGATGATGTTGATCGAGCCGGTGATGGCTGCGATGATTTATGAAATAAGAAAATGTAAATGATAACTGTGTGCTATGTGTTGGCCGGTTGGTTGAAATAAAAACCCGTAAATTGATCTGTTTACAGTTAAGACAACTGTGTGCTATGTGTTGGCCGGTTGGTCAATTGATCTGTTTATAGTCGAGACAACTGTGTGCTATGTTGGCCGGTTGGTTGAGACAAAACTTAAACTGTGTTGAATCTGCTGAATGGTCGCCCAACAGAGGGAGAATCTATGTCGCTGTATGGAAGCAGAGTTGTAACATCCCTGATGTCCAGGTGGAAGTCCCTGACGGTAGAGCAAATTGCCGTTTCTGTTGCTTTGGCACACGTGGCCGGATTGGACAAGCGATTTCGACGCTTGGCTTTTACTACAGAAGTCAATTCTCGGAACGAGTTGCAACAGGAGTTTAAGGCTTTTCTTTTGTCTTGTCGGCCCCAACTAATAAGAAAACAAGACCATTCTTCAATATCAGATGTCACAAATGCGGAAATGAGGGTCACAAGAAGGCGGAGTGTCGCTCGTCTGGTGTGGCCCCGCGACATAGTCAACTAGCTAATCAACGTTCTGGACATAACGGAGGAAGAGATCGCTCGACTCTAATCTGCTTTAAGTGTGGAAAGGAAGGGCATGTGGCTACTGTGTTCCCGGATCGTCAGGAGCGCTCAATGACGGTCAAGAGGGATTATGTTAAAGATGTCAACCTGTGTACCGTACTTGAGCCCCTTGGAACTTTTCAACAATTTGGTGAGTTGTTCCAATTTCGTTTTGACTCAGGAGCCGAGTGCTCGCTCATCAAGGAAGCCGTCTCGCTAAAGCTGTCTGGACCTAGAATAAATAACGTAGTAATTTTAAGAGGTATTGGTAGTAATACGGTTTGTAGCAACCTATAGATATTGGCTAAAGTTTTGATTTGTGATCATTCCATCGAAGTTCTTTTTCATGCAGTTCAAGATAGTTATATCAAATACGATGCTCTGATAGGGCGAGAAATTTTGAGACAGGAAATTGGTGTAACAATTACATCTAATTAACTTTCAATGTTTAATGAAAAAACTGTTGTGCCTGTCTTGACTTCAGACTGTGTTTCCGATTTGGCCAATGTTGATACCGATCTAAGTGGTTTAGATAAGGAAAGGCTAACATCAATGCTTCAAAATTATTCAGGTTCGTTTATAAACGTTTTTCCACAGAGTCGCGTAACTACGGGGCAGCTAGAGATTCGACTGATTGATCCAAACAAGACAGTTCAGAGACGACCTTACAGATTGAGCGTGGAAGAAAATGAACAAGTGCGAATGTCTAATAAACAGCTGATGGATGCGAATATTATAAGACCAAGTTCCTCCTCTTGTTAAGAAGAAAAATGGAACTGACCGTCTATGCGTTGATTATAGGGAACTGAATTCGAACACTATTTCTGACAAGTATCCGTTGCCACTTGTTTCGGACCGGATAGGTAGACTAAGTGGTGCTAAGTTTTTCTCCTGCATAGATAAGGCAAGCGGATTTTACCAAGTCCCAATTCATCCGAATTCGATCGAACGAACAGCGTTGGTTACTCCGGACGGACAGTATGAGTTTGTTACCATGCCATTTGGGTTAAAGAATGCCCCTTCCGTATTTCAACGAGCTATTAATTGTGCATTAGGTGATCTTGTTCATTCGTATGTAGTCGTCTACATGGACGACGTTATGGTAGTAGCAGGTACCAAAGACGAAACATTAGAAAGACTTGAGGTAGTTTTGCAAGCCCTAACTAAAGCCGGATTTTCTTTTAATATCACCAAATGCTCATTTCTTAAATCCTGTGTTGAATATTTGGGGTTTGAAGTTAAGGCATGTGAAATAAGACCCAATCCAAGGAAAATAAAAGCATTGACTGATCTGCCACCCCCACAGTCTGTGACCCAGCTGAGACAGTTTATTGGTCTCGTTTCTTATTTTAGGCAATTTGTCCCTCAGTTCTCACAATTGTTGAAACCTCTGTATGCTTTAACTTCCAAAAGCATATCGTTTGAGTGGAACCCGGAGCACGAGCAAGTACGACAAAGAATAATTTTTATCTTGACCAATGAACCCGTGCTCAGTATATTCGACCCACTTTTTCCGATTGAGCTTCACACCGACGCAAGTGCTGATGGTTACGAGGCCATTTTATTGCATAGGATCGAGAACAAGCCTCGAGTGATCGAGTATTTCAGCGAGTTGGAAACGCTCACAGTATATGTCTCCATGAATTATTTTTGTCATTACTTGCATCATCGTCAATTTACGGTGTATACGGACTGTAATTCGCTCAAAGCTTCAAAAACCAAAGCCGAGTTAACTCCTAGAGTGCAAAGGTGGTGGTCATGTATGCAGGTTTTTAAGTTCGATATTGAGTATAGACCAGGTGATCGAATGGCTCATGTAGACTTTCTCTCTCGAAACCCAGTGTTGGAAGATCGTAAAAATTCAAAAGGTACAACCGAAAAGCGTATAAACTTGACAGAGATTACCGACAACTGGTTGCTGGCAGAGCAGCAAAGAGATGAAGAAACATCATCTATCGTGTCCAAATTGCGCAATGGAGAACTTCCTGAGGATATAGCGAAAACATTTAGGTTACGTGTTGGTACTCTGTATAGGAAAATTCAAAGACATGGGAGAACTCACTGTCTTCCTATTATTCCAAAGCCCTTTAGGTGGTCGGCTGTTAACAACATTCACGAGGCAATTATGCATCTCGGTTGGGAAAAGACCCTTGCAAAAATGTACGAGTACTATTGGTTTGACAAAATGTCAAAGTATGTCCGTAAATTCATTGACAATTGCATTACCTGTAGGTTATCTAAAACTCCGACTGGCAAGGTACAAGCTGAATTGCATCCCATTCCGAAAGTGAGCGTCCCGTTTCATACAGTTCATATTGATATCACAGGGAAGTTTAGTGGTTAAAATGACCAAAACGAATATATAATAGTTCAAATAGATGCATTTTCTAAGTTCGTCCATTTGTTTCACACCACTAGACTAGACTCTGAAAGCTGCATCAAGTCAGTGAGGTCTTTAAGGTTTTTGGGGTTCCTTCCCGTTTGATAGCTGATCAGGGACGTAGCTTTGCTAGTACTGTTTCGTGACTTTTGCTCAGCACAAAAGATAGATTTACATTTGATCGCAACTGGCGCCAGCCGGGCCAATGGCCACGTCGAACGAGTGATGAGTACTCTTAAATCTATGCTAACTGCGGTTGAAACGGGCAAGGGATCTTGGCAGTACGCTTTGTATGAAATTCAACAGGCTCTTAATTGCACTCCCAATCGGGTAACGAAGGTTAGTCCAATAGAGTTACTAATTGGAAAAGAAGCTAGACCATTTGGTCTTGTACCCGTTGCTGAAAACGAGAGTGTGGTTGATGTAAATCTAATCAGAAATATAGCTAAGCACAATATGGAACAAAATTCCAAATATGACAAATTAAGATTCGATCGGAATAAAGCCACTATTGTTAAGCATAATGTTGCGGATCATGTCTTACTTAAGAATGAGGAGCGACACCAGACAAAACTAGACCCCAAGTTTAAAGGCCCATTTTTAGTTGTTGAGCTATTACCAGGTGATCGATATAAATTAAAAGCGTTAAAGGGCAATCGAACTTACAAATATTCCCAAGAATTTTTACGAAATATGCCTGAGAAGGGGATTACCACAGAGCATGACGAGGCGGTCATGGATGAAGATGATGTCGATCGAGCCGGTGATGGCTGCGATGACTTATGAAATAAGAAAATGTAAATGATAACTGTGTGCTATGTGTTGGCCGGTTGGTTGAAATGAAAACCCGTAAATTGATCTGTTTACAGTTAAGACAACTGTGTGCTATGTGTTGGCCGGTTGGTCAATTGATCTGTTTATAGTCGAGACAACTGTGTGCTATGTTGGCCGGTTGGTCGAGACAAAACTTAAATTGTTAAGTAAAATGAAAACTGTTAGAGATAGTGATTGACGATGTAACAATGTGATTGCTTATTGGAGAAGCAAATGAAAATGGAAAATGAATATTGATTGAATTGCTGGTAGTCCGGATCTCAAGGCTTAAAATAATAAAAGTATTGTCCTTTGTTTACGTATGAGGAAGTGTAAGTTCGATCTGCTAGTTAAGAATTAAGAATTCTGTATTTTTGTTTTGAATTTAAAAGAATAATGTTATTAAGGTAAAATGTTAACAAAGGAAAAATGCTAAGTTTGATTTGTTATTCATAGATTAATGGTTTATAAGGATTCTGATTAATGAAAATATAGTTATTTTTGCTTTAACTTCAAGGTACATATCTAGTTATATTTATTATTGAGAGATAATATTTTGTAATGTTTTAAAGTTGGAAACACACGAGGACGTGTGAAAGTCAGGATGGACGTGTCGTAGATTAGTTGGCCAATTCAAATTATAACAACTGTAAGCTTTGGTTTGTCGTTCGCTTCCCATTCGTTTTCACGTACTTCTGTGCTGTTCCTTCGGCTGTTCAAATGGAGGCAACAGTTTCTGTCGTCAACGTTAGTCTGTGCACTAGTGTGAGCGAGATAGAAGGATGCAGGTGTCGGCATCCAAAAGGAATAACGGAAAGTTCTCAGTAGTGTGTGTATTGGAATGCGAGAGCGAGAGTAGAATAAAGTAGAGAGCGACGCTGGCAAAAAGGACGCAAGCAGTAAGAGAGGGCATTCGTATTTGAAGAGCCAAACCGAAAAGATGCCACGCGCCAGAAATCGTTTCCGTTCGGACCAGCACGAAGAGCAGCCTGAAGCAGAGGACGATTCTGGTGAATCCTCGACATCAGAAATGGGATTACGCAGGCCTCAAACCGAAAGCGAAAATAATCTGAAGCTGCTTTTGGAATCACAAAATCGTACTTTCTCGGAACTTATAAGAGCAGTACAGCGAGCCCCGAATGACGCAGTTACCGTTGTATTCCCGAACTTTAATCCTGATCGTGCAAGCACGGATGCAGTATCATGGAGTGCAACCGTGGATTACATTCTTTCCGAAAACAGTCTAGAAGGCAGCGCTCTCGTGATGGCTCTCAGTCGGTCCTTGCAAGGAAGCGCGTCTCATTGGCTTGCACAAACGGTCTACCCTGGGATCACATGGACGCAGTTCAGAGAACTGTTTTTGCAGTATTTCGCCGGAATGGAGAACTTGGCTGCAACTGTGTTGAATCTGCTGAATGGTCGCCCAACAGAGGGAGAATCTATGTCGATGTATGGAAGCAGAGTTGTAACATCCCTGATGTCCAGGTGGAAGTCCCTGACGGTAGAGCAAATTGCCTTTTCTGTTGCTTTGGCACACGTGGCTGGATTGGACAAGCGATTGCGAAGACACAAGTCAATTCTCGAAACGAGTTGCAACAGGAGTTGAAAGCCTTTTCTTTTTGTAACCATTACATTTAATTCACTTTCAATGTTTAATGAAAAAACTGTTGTGCCTGTCTTGACTTCAGACTGTGTTCCCGATTTGGCCAATGTTGATACCGGTCTAAGTGGTTTAGATAAGGAAAGGCTAACATCAATGCTTCAAAATTATTCAGGTTCGTTTATAAACGTTATTCCACAAAGTCGCGGTACAACGGGACAGCTAGAGAATCGACTGATTGATCCAAACAAGACAGTTCAGAGACTACCTTACAGATTGAGCGTGGAAGAAAATGTTGGATGCGATCATTATAAAACCAAGTTCCTCCCCCTTTGCAAGCCAGATGCTTCTTGTTAAGAAGAAAAAAGGAATTGACCGTCTCTGCGTTGATTATAGGGAACTGAATTCGAACACTATTTCTGACAAGTATCCTTTGCCACTTATTTCGGACCGGATAGGTAGACTAAGTGGTGCTAAGTTTTTCACCTGCATAGATATGGCAAGCGGATTTCACAAAGTCTCAATTCATTCGAATTCGATCGAACGAACAGCGCTTGTTACTCCGGACGGACAGTATGAGTTTGTTACCATGCCATTTGGGTTAAAGAATGCCCCTTCCGTATTTCAACGAGCTATTAATTGTGCTTTAGGTGATCTTGTTCATTCGTATGTAGTCGTCTACATGGACGACGTTATGGTAGTAGCAGGTACCAAAGACGAAGCTTTAGAAAGACTTGAGGTAGTTTTGCAAAACCCAACTAAAGCCGGATTTTCTTTTAATATCACCAAATGCTCATTTCTTAAGTCCTGTGTTGAATATTTGGGGTTTGAAGTTAAGGCAGGTGGTGTAGAATAAAAACGTTTTATTTCCCAATTTGAGTGGACTGTATTTCAATTATTAAACTTTGTCACATTTTCTTGTGTGTCCGATGCTTTCCGTTGTAGTCTTAACACTAAGTCCTAAAAAATCTCTAAAGTGTGACGCAGCACCAAAATACATAAAAAGGGCAAAAGTTTGTATTTCATATACCAAAGAGAATAAGATTCAAAACTAAATAACGGCTGCAATGCGTTCATCAACATCCCGGGCCGCCCTGAAACAATGTTTCACAATTAGGCAGTACAGCTAACTTGGTGATGGGCCGGGTCATCTCTCCAGTAGACGTCTTAAGTTTTACAGCGCGTACAAGTCCACCTGGTCCAGGATGAGCTTCCACTACACGGGCTAGTATCCAAGCTGCTGGAGGGAGATTTGAGTCTTTGACGAGGACTACATTGTCTACTGTGATGTTGCGTTCCTTGTTGCTCCACTTTGACCTTGCTGTAGGGATGTCAAATACTCTTGGTGCCAGCGTTTCCAAAACCCTTGATACATCGATTGCAAGTGCTGCCAATAGTCCAGACGATTGATCGGCAAATTAGTCAGATCTCCCTCTGGAACAGTTGTGAATGGGCGCCCAATTAAAAAGTGGGCCGGAGACAAGTAGGTGAGGTCGGTGTCAGGTGTGTAGCATAGCGGTCGCGAGTTCACCACTGCACTGATCTGAGCGATCAGAGTTTGCATTTGCTCAAAGGTTAGAACAGTTTTTCCCACAACTCGACGCAGATGCAATTTAACAGAACGTACTGATGACTCCCACTTTCCTCTCCAATGTGGCGAATGGGGAGGTATAAAACTCCATTTGATTCCATCATCAGCCAGATCATTATAAAACCAAGTTCCTCCCCCTTTGCAAGCCCGATGCTTCTTGTTAAGAAGAAAAAAGGAATTGACCGTCTCTGCGTTGATTATAGGGAACTGAATTCGAACACTATTTCTGACAAGTATCCTTTGCCACTTATTTCGGACCGGATAGGTAGACTAAGTGGTGCTAAGTTTTTCACCTGCATAGATATGGCAAGCGGATTTCACAAAGTCTCAATTCATCCGAATTCGATCGAACGAACAGCGTTTGTTACTCCGGACGGACAGTATGAGTTTGTTACCATGCCATTTGGGTTAAAGAATGCCCCTTCCGTATTTCAACGAGCTATTAATTGTGCTTTAGGTGATCTTGTTCATTCGTATGTAGTCGTCTACATGGACGACGTTATGGTAGTAGCAGGTACCAAAGACGAAGCTTTAGAAAGACTTGAGGTAGTTTTGCAAAACCCAACTAAAGCCGGATTTTCTTTTAATATCACCAAATGCTCATTTCTTAAGTCCTGTGTTTAATATTTGGGGTTTGAAGTTAAGGCAGGTGGTGTAGAATAAAAACGTTTTATTTCCCAATTTGAGTGGACTGTATTTCAATTATTAAACTTTGTCACATTTTCTTGTGTGTCCGATGCTTTCCGTTGTAGTCTTAACACTAAGTCCTAAAAAATCTCTAAAGTGTGACGCAGCACCAAAATACATAAAAAGGGCAAAAGTTAGTATTTCATATACCAAAGAGAATAAGATTCAAAACTAAATAACGGCTGCAATGCGTTCATCAACATCCCGGGCCGCCCTGAAACAATGTTTCAGAATTAGGCAGTACAGCTAACTTGGTGATGGGCCGGGTCATCTCTCCAGTAGACGTCTTAAGTTTTACAGCGCGTACAAGTCCACCTGGTCCAGAATGAGCTTCCACTACACGGGCTAGTATCCAAGCTGCTGGAGGGAGATTTGAGTCTTTGACGAGGACTACATTGTCTACTGTGATGTTGCGTTCCTTGTTGTTCCACTTTGACCTTGCTGTAGGGATGTCAAATACTCTTGGTGCCAGCGTTTCCAAAACCCTTGATACATCGATTGCAAGTGCTGCCAATAGTCCAGACGATTGATCGGCAAATTAGTCAGATCTCCCTCTGGAACAGTTGTGAATGGGCGCCCAATTAAAAAGTGGGCCGGAGACAAGTAGGTGAGGTCGGTGTCAGGTGTGTAGCATAGCGGTCGCGAGTTCACCACTGCACTGATCTGAGCGATCAGAGTTTGCATTTGCTCAAAGGTTAGAACAGTTTTTCCCACAACTCGACGCAGATGCAATTTAACAGAACGTACTGATGACTCCCACTTTCCTCCCCAATGTGGCGAATGGGGAGGTATAAAACTCCATTTGATTCCATCATCAGCCAGATCATTATAAAACCAAGTTCCTCCCCCTTTGCAAGCCCGATGCTTCTTGTTAAGAAGAAAAAAGGAATTGACCGTCTCTGCGTTGATTATAGGGAACTGAATTCGAACACTATTTCTGACAAGTATCCTTTGCCACTTATTTCGGACCGGATAGGTAGACTAAGTGGTGCTAAGTTTTTCACCTGCATAGATATGGCAAGCGGATTTCACAAAGTCTCAATTCATCCGAATTCGATCGAACGAACAGCGTTTGTTACTCCGGACGGACAGTATGAGTTTGTTACCATGCCATTTGGGTTAAAGAATGCCCCTTCCGTATTTCAACGAGCTATTAATTGTGCTTTAGGTGATCTTGTTCATTCGTATGTAGTCGTCTACATGGACGACGTTATGGTAGTAGCAGGTACCAAAGACGAAGCTTTAGAAAGACTTGAGGTAGTTTTGCAAAACCCAACTAAAGCCGGATTTTCTTTTAATATCACCAAATGCTCATTTCTTAAGTCCTGTGTTGAATATTTGGGGTTTGAAGTTAAGGCAGGTGGTGTAGAATAAAAACGTTTTATTTCCCAATTTGAGTGGACTGTATTTCAATTATTAAACTTTGTCACATTTTCTTGTGTGTCCGATGCTTTCCGTTGTAGTCTTAACACTAAGTCCTAAAAAATCTCTAAAGTGTGACGCAGCACCAAAATACATAAAAAGGGCAAAAGTTAGTATTTCATATACCAAAGAGAATAAGATTCAAAACTAAATAACGGCTGCAATGCGTTCATCAACATCCCGGGCCGCCCTGAAACAATGTTTCAGAATTAGGCAGTACAGCTAACTTGAAGATGGGCCGGGTCATCTCTCCAGTAGACGTCTTAAGTTTTACAGCGCGTACAAGTCCACCTGGTCCAGAATGAGCTTCCACTACACGGGCTAGTATCCAAGCTGCTGGAGGGAGATTTGAGTCTTTGACGAGGACTACATTGTCTACTGTGATGTTGCGTTCCTTGTTGTTCCACTTTGACCTTGCTGTAGGGATGTCAAATACTCTTGGTGCCAGCGTTTCCAAAACCCTTGATACATCGATTGCAAGTGCTGCCAATAGTCCAGACGATTGATCGGCAAATTAGTCAGATCTCCCTCTGGAACAGTTGTGAATGGGCGCCCAATTAAAAAGTGGGCCGGAGACAAGTAGGTGAGGTCGGTGTCAGGTGTGTAGCATAGCGGTCGCGAGTTCACCACTGCACTGATCTGAGCGATCAGAGTTTGCATTTGCTCAAAGGTTAGAACAGTTTTTCCCACAACTCGACGCAGATGCAATTTAACAGAACGTACTGATGACTCCCACTTTCCTCCCCAATGTGGCGAATGGGGAGGTATAAAACTCCATTTGATTCCATCATCAGCCAGCGATTGTGCTACATTGCGTTGATGCGCCTGCGAAGATAAAAGTTGCTGCATCTCATCTAGTGCCCGTTTGGCACCCACAAAATCGTCCCGTTGTCGCTGAAGATCTGTGAGCATTTTCCGCGAAGGGATATGAAACGCCGAAGACATGCCAAAAATGTGTCTGTGCTAAGATCGGTGGCCAGTTCCAAATGTATGGCTGATGTCACAAGGCAAACAAAGAGGCATATGTAGCCCTTTGTTTTTCGGGGATTGCGCCCTCTCCTTTCCTTTAGAATAAATGGTCCAGCGTAATCACAGCCCGAGTGCTGGAAGGGTAAAGCTTCAGTTATACGGATGCCTGGTAGATCGGACATGAATTGGTGCTCCGTGAGTTTACGTTGGCGAAAACATTTGATGCAGTTGTGAACCAGATTTCTTATCAGGTTGCGCGCACCAAAGATCCAGTACTTTTGACGAACAATTACAAAAAGTGCAGAAACTCCTGGATGAAGATTTGTCGTATGCTCGTGTTCCAAAATCATTCTTGTGATGCGGTTCGACTTGGGAAGCAGTATAGGGTGTTTTACATCAGCTGGTAATTGTGAGTTGTCCAGTCGTCCACCAACTCGAAGAAGGCCATCCTTGCAGATAATCGGCGAGAGCTTCACCAACTGGGAGCGGCTGTGAAGTGGCTTGTTTTCCTTCAGTAGTTTGCGGTATTCCATGAAACATTTGTGAGCCTCTTGCAGGCAAAGAATGCGAGCGGCCCGAATCTCCTCAAAGGTGAGAATCTTTCCATTTGCCAGCGTTACAGATTTAATGGCCTTGGTCTTTTGGATGAAGCGCAAGGCGTAAGCTACAGCGCGTACCAGCTTTGTCCAGGACGAGACGCGTTGAGTCAAAGATTCGATTGGTGACAATGAGCAGCTTTCCTGTGCGGTTAATGCGGTGGTCTTCACTTCCTCTTTTCCATGGTTTTCTAAAAGGGAAGAACAGAACTTTTTAGAGGTCAACATTACCGCAAGCATTTCTGGATATTGCAGCCATGAAGGTCCCATCCACCAAAAGTCGAAATGGAGAAGGTCTGAAGCAAGCATTCCTCGTGTGGCGCAGTCCGCCGGATTCTCCTTTGTGTTTACATGATGCCATGCGTTGCGCGGTAAGGCTTCGAGTATTTCTGATGTTCTGTTGGCTACAAATGTTTTAAGCTTAGATGGTGGATGTGAAAGCCAGGCCAAGACTATGGTTGAGTCACACCACGCATGTACTTCAATGTCCTTGTGTTGTAGTGCAGCCTTGACTGATAAGAACAGTCGGCTCAGTAGCAAAGCGCCACACAGTTCAAGACGCGGTAGAGACTGCTGCTTCAGCGGAGCAACTCTGGTTTTTCCTGCTATGAGTGAAACAGATACGGTGCCATCTGCTCGCACTACTCTGCTATAGATGACTGCGGAATATGCCTTGATGGAGCCATCTGAAAATCCATGCAGTTCGATGTGATCTTCATTGTTTTGGACAAACCGTGGCAGGCGTAGGTCGCGAAGGATGTGTAGGTCGTCACGGCATTTATTCCACCAGTCCGCAATTTTCGGAGGAAGCTCCGTGTCCCAGCCGAGATCGATTAGCCACAATTCTTGGAACAGAATTTTAAATTGCACTACCACTGGCGACAGAATACCCAGCGGGTCAAAAATGCGTGCCACATCTGACAGCACTTGGCGTTTGGTGTTGTGCGGATTTGTTGTGAGGCAAACTTTGTAGGATAACATATCCTCTTCTGGATCCCAATGAATGCCAAGAACCTTTGCTGTAGAATTGGATCCTTTGCTTTGTACTTCGGTTGTAGCGAGAGATCTGTCGGCGACAAGTGATGAATTGGAAACCCATTTACCAAGTTCCATGCCTGCACATTTCATCAACTGGATCAACTCATTTTGATTGCGAATGAGCTCCTCCTCGGTATTGGCTCCCCTCAGTACGTCGTCCACATAAAACTGCTCCTTCAAGATCTTTGCAGCGGTAGGAAATTCGTGTTGATGGTCGTGAACTAACTGATCCAGGACCCTCACTGCTAAAAATGGTGCGCAGGATGTGCCGTATGTTACCGTGGACAATTCATAGTGTTTAATAGGAGTCGTTTCATCTTCTCTCCAAACAATTCGCTGATAGCCACAATGGTTGGCAGCCACCCAGATTTGTCGGTACATTTTGACAATATCTGCTGAGAAGTCGAACTTGAACATTCTGAAACGCATACAAATCGAGAAAAAGTTTCGTAGAATGCTGGGTCCAATGTGCAGAACTTCGTTTAAGGACCGTCCATTCGTGTCCTTGAATGAGCCGTCAAATACGACCCGTAATTTTTGGGTAATTACAGGATGATGTGGCAAGTAAAAGCACGTCTTTTTGTCAATGTCTTCTGGCGATAGTTCTCGCATGTGGCCCAACTGAATATAATCTCGCATAAATTGCACGTACTGTGAATGCAGATTGGGGTCTTTCTTAAGGCGGCGCTCTACACCCCTGAATCTTGTTAGCGTTCCCTGCAAAGTATCCGAAAACTGTTCCTTGGAGTTTTTGAACGGAAGTTCGACGATGTAACGCCCCTTAGAGTCCCGAGTGTGCGTCATCACAAAGTGCTCTTCAACTTCATCGTCCTTTGGGTTTCCATGGAATTCCTGGTTGACATTCTCCAGCTCAATAGCTCAATAGCCGTGTGCATTTTTGTTGCAGATGAACATCCGGTAGTAACGATAGATGCTATGACCCATCCAAATATGGTCGAAATGGCGATGATGTTGCCCTGGTTGTCGAACATCTTTTGACCGGTGAACACGGTCCAAAAGTAGTCGCTGCCCAGGAGTATATCAACTGGCGCCAACGATTGATAGTCAGAATCCGCAAGCTCAAAGCCAGCGAATGCCTTGAGTGCTGAGGCGGCGATAACGTGTCTTGCCAACGTGGAGGTAATTTTGCTGAGTACGTGAGCACGTACCTTCATTGTGTGATCTGAGATCCTTGACTGCAAGTCCAGTGTGGTGAAGCCTCTAGTTGTCTCAGCCTTGATAGACGAAGTTCCGGTCACCAAGATTCGTGACGGTGAGCGTGCCAGTCCGATTGCCTTTACGCACCGCTCGGAGATGTACGACAGTTCCGAACCACTGTTGCGTTTCTAACAAACACTAGAGCTGTTGGCAATGCACTTTTTCGTAGCCCTTGTAGCTGGATTCAGCTGTGGGAGCCACTTGTGCCCGTGCGATATGGCTGATGGTGACGGTAGCATCTTCAGGAGCGTTTGGGATGTGTCTTTCATCATCTCGTGAGTGTGTCGAAGCGACAGCGGCTTGCGAACTAAGAATATCTGCATGTAGCAGAGAGTGGTGACGATTGTGGCAATACTTGCATGTGAATTTGGATTCACACTTTCGTGACACATGCCCAGGCTTAAGGCAGTTAAAACACAGGGATTTAGCCTTAACAAATGTGCGACTCTGCTCGATTGACAATTCACCAAACTTTGAGCAGGTGTGGATCTTGTGCTCCTTGGAGTTACACTTCCCACAAGTGTTTGCTTCCATTGATACTAAAGCGTGTGACGATCGCTTTGCCTTGCCATGTTGTGGGCCAACCTTGGAGTCAATGTCTGACTCACTTTTGCTGAGCTCGAATTCCTCGCAACGTCGGTCTAAAAACTTGAGTAGATCATCCACAGACGGAGATTCCAGTTCCCGGCTTCCTTCGATCCATTTGCGACGGGTTTCCGCGTCGATCTTGACTAGGATGAAGTTTATAATCCAGCAGTCCCTATTAGTTTGCCCTGCTGCATCCAGGCCGCGTACAATTTCGGTGGCTCCGTCCGTCACCTTGCGCAAAACTGTTACATCTGCTCTGTCGGTCGAAGGTAAATTAACAAATGTCTCCAGCAGAGTGTTAACAATGTGACGTGGTCTATTGTACCGATCAATTAGGCAAGTCCAAGCAGCCTCGTAAGCTGCATCCGTTACTGGCATATGTCGAATCAAGTCAGCTGCTTCGCCAGTGATGTACGTTTTCAAGTAGTGCAACTTTTGTATTGCTGTCAAATGCTGCTTGCTATGGATCGTACTCTCGAAGATGTTTTGAAAGGCTGGCCACTCCTTGTAGTCGCCAGTGAACAGCTTGATGTGGATTTTTGGCAGTTCATTATGCATTACATTTGCTGCCGAGTTTGCCCTTAAAAGCGTTGCTTGTTGCTCAGCCAAACGCTCGTTGAGCTGTTGTTGTTGTTCCAGAAAACGAACTAGGTTTTCGTTTCCCACTCCTGATGCCATTGATGCGGCCTCATCAGGGTTGCCAGCTTGTCTGAAGTTGTTGCCTTCTCTTTCATTCTCCTGAGATTCTTGACAGGTGCGTATGAGGTTGCGAAATAATGTGCTTGCTTGTAAGTACTTGTCCTCGTACCTTTCGTTGTCGATGGCTGGATCGACGTACCCTTCCTCTTCGTCAAAAAGGACCATTTGGTCGCTGATGGACTCGAATTCTTTCCAGACGATGTTGAGCCTTTCCAATGAAACTTGTATTTCATCAAGCTCCCATTCTAATCCCGCACGTGGATCTTGAGACGCCGTTAGCAAACGCGTAATGCTTGCCTTCGCACGACTTCTAGCTGCCTTCAAAAGTTTAAACTGATCCATGTTAATCAGTAACTAAATCTGGATAGAAGGACAAACGATATGGTGTAGAATAAAAACGTTTTATTTCCCAATTTGAGTGGACTGTATTTCAATTATTAAACTTTGTCACATTTTCTTGTGTGTCCGATGCTTTCCGTTGTAGTCTTAACACTAAGTCCTAAAAAATCTCTAAAGTGTGACGCAGCACCAAAATACATAAAAAGGGCAAAAGTAAGTATTTCATATACCAAAGAGAATAAGATTCAAAACTAAATAACGGCTGCAATGCGTTCATCAACAGGAGGTGAAATAAGACCCAATCCAAGGAAAACAAAAGCATTGACTGATCTGCCACCCCCACAGACTGTGACCCAGCTGAGACAGTTTATTGTTCTCGTTTCTTATTTTAGGCAATTTGTCCCTCAATTCTCGCAATTGTTGAAACCTCTGTATGCTTTAACTTCCAAAAGCATATCGTTTGAGTGGAACCCGGAGCACGAGCAAGTACGACAAAGAGTAATTTTTATCTTGACCAATGAATTCGTGCTCAGTATATTCGACCCACTTTTTCCAATTGAGCTTCACACCGACGCAAGTGCTGATGGTTACGGGGCCATTTTATTGCAAAGGATCGAGAAAAAGCCTCGAGTGATCGAGTATTTCAGCAAAAGGACTTCCCCCGCCGAATCATGCTACCACTCATACGAGTTGGAAACGCTCGCAGTATATGTCTCCATGAATTATTTCCGTCATTACTTGCATGGTCGTCAATTTACGTTGTATACGGACTGTTACTATGTTTATGCTAAGGATTTCATGATTTCTTAAAAGCGTGAAATAAAATTTGCTCCAGTTTATGCGACACAGCCGGATTCATGCTTTTTATCAATCTCAGCTGACAGAGATGCCGGACCGGTGGAAAAAGGTGTTAGCGATTATAAAACCGATGTTTTTTTACGATTCGCATGAAATAATCTTGCTTGTATTAAAGATAAAGTGTGTGCAAGCCAGTATAACATTTTTTTTACCGTATAAATAAAAGATGAAAACTAGTTTCCATTGGCACTGAATGAACAAAAAATTTGTTAAATTTAAGGTGTATTTATGTATTTATATCGATCTGGCAACTCCGCTAATTATATAGAGTTACCGGAGTTTAATTGTGACCATTTCACGCTTTCAGGTTGAATTCATAGTCAACTTTCGTGTGTTGCCGAATTCACGAAATGGCGTTTATGCACACACGAATCGGCTGAAATCGCGAAATGAAAGCGTGAATTCGGCATCGCATAAACACAGTATGTAATTTGCTCAAAGCTTCAAAAACCAAAGCCGAGTTAACTTCAGAGTGCAAAGGTGGTGGTCGTATATGCAGGTTTTAAGTTCGATATTGAGTATAGACCAGGTGATCGAATGGCTCATGTAGACTTTATCTCTCGAAACCCAGTGTTGGAAGATCGTAAAAATTCAAAAGGTACAACCGAAAAGCGTATAAACTTGACAGAGATTACCGACAACTGGTTGCTGGCAGAGCAGCAAAGAGATGAAGAAACATCATCTATCGTGTCCAAATTGCGCGATGGAGAACTTTCTGAGGATATAGCGAAAACCTTAGAGTTACGTGGTGGTACTCTATATAGAAAAATTCAAAGACATGGGAAAACTCACTGTCTTCCTATTATTCCAAACCCCTTTAGGTGGTCTGCTGTTAACAACATTCACGAGGCAATTATGCATCTCGGTTGGGAAAAGACCCTTGCAAAAATGTACGAGTACTATTGGTTTGACAAAATGTCAAAGTATGTCCGTAAATTCGTTGACAATTGCATTACCTGTAGGTTATCTAAACCTCTGATATGCAAGGTACAAGCTGAATTGCATCCCATTCCGAAAGTGAGCGTCCCGTTTCATACAGTTCATATTGATATCACAGGGAAGCTTAGTGGTAAAAATGACCAAAAGGAATATATAATAGTTTAAATAGATGCATTTTCTAAGTTCGTCCATTTGTTTCACACCACTAGACTAGACTCTGAAAGCTGCATCAAGTCAGTGAGGTCTTTAGATTCGATTTTTGGGGTTCCTTCCCGTTTGATAGCTGATCAGGGACGTAGCTTTACTAGTACTGTTTCGTGACTTTTGCTCAGCACAAAAGATAGATTTACATTTGATCGCAACTGGCGCCAGCCGGGCCAAAGGCCAGGTCGAAAGAGTGATGAGTACTCTTAAATCTATGCTAACTGCGGTTTAAACGGGCAAGGGATCTTGGCAGTACGCTTTGTATAAAATTCAACAGGCTCTTAATTGCACTCCCAATCGGGTAACGAAGGTTAGTCCAATAGAGTTACTAATCGGAAAAGAAGCTAGACCATTTGGTCTTGTACCCGTTGCTGAAAACAAAAGTCTGGTTGATGTAAATCTAATCAGAAATATAGCTAAGCACAATATGGAACAAAATTCCAAATATGACAAATTAAGATTCGATCGGAATAAAGCCACTATTGTTAAGCATAAAGTTGGGGATCATGTCTTACTCAAGAATGAGGAGCGACACCAGACAAAACAAGACCCCAAGTTTAAAGGCCCATTTTTAGTTGTTGAGCTATTACCAACTATTACAACTTACAAATATTCCCACGAATTTTTACGAAAAATGCCTGAGAAGGGGATTACCACAGAGCATGACGAGGCGGTCATGTATGAAGATGATGTTGATCGAGCCGGTGATGGCTGCGATGATTTATGAAATAAGAAAATGTAAATGATAACTGTGTGCTATGTGTTGGCCGGTTGGTTGAAATGAAAACCCGTAAATTGATCTGTTTACAGTTAAGACAACTATGTGCTATGTGTTGGCCGGTTGGTCAATTGATCTGTTTATAGTCGAGACAACTGTGTGCTGTGTTGGCCGGTTGGTCGAGACAAAACTTAAATTGTTAAGTAAAATGAAAACTGTTAGAGATAGTGATTGACGATGTAACAATGTGATTGCTTATTGGAGAAGCAAATGAAAATGGAAAATGAATATTGTTTGAATTGATGGTAGTCCGGATCTCAAGGCTTAAAATAATAAAAGTATTGTCCTTTGTTTACGTATGAGGAAGTGTAAGTTCGATCTGCTAGTTAAGAATTAAGAATTCTGTATTTTTGTTTTGATTTTAAAAGCATAATGTTATTAAGGAAAAAAGTTAAGAAAGGAAAAATGCTCAGTTTGATTTGTTATTCATAGATTAATAGTTTATAAGGCTTCTGATTAACGAATATATAGTTATTTTTGCTTTAACTTCAAGGTACATATCTAGTTATATTTATTATTGAGAGATAATATTTTGTAATGTTTTAAAGTTGGAAACACACGAGGACGTGTGAAAGTCAGGATGGCCGTGTCGTAGATTAGTTGGACAATTCAAATTATAACAACTGTTAGCTTTGGTTTGTCTTTCGCTTCCCATTCGTTTTCACGTACTTCTGTGCTGTTCCTTCGGCTGTTCAAATGGAGGCAACAGTTTCTGTCGTCAACGTTAGTCTGTGCACTGGTGTGAGCAAGATAGCAGGATGCAGGTGTCCGCATCAAAAAGGAATAACGGAAAGTTCTCAGTAGTGTATTGGAATGCGAGAGTAGAATAAAGTAGAGAGCGACGCTGGCAAAAGGGCCGCAAGCAGTAAGAGAGGGCATTCGTATTTGAAGAGCCAAACTGAAAAGATGCCACGCGCCAGAAAACGTTTCCGTTCGGACCAGCACGAAGAGCAGCCTGAAGCAGACGACGATTCTAGTGAAGCCTCGACATCAGAAGTGGGATTACGGAGGCCTTAAACCGAAAGCGAAAATAATCTGAAGCTGCTTTTGGAATCACAAAATCGTACTTTCTCGGAACTTATAAAAGCAGTACAGCGAGCCCCGAATGAGGCAGTTACCGTTGTATTGCCGAACTTTAATCCTGATCGTGCAAGCGCGGATGCAGTATCATGGAGTGCAACGGTGGATTACATTCTTCCCGAAAACAGTCTAGAAGGCAGCGCTCTCGTGATGGCTCTCAGTCGGTCCTTGCAAGGAAGCGCGTCTCATTGGCTTGCACAAACGGTCTACCCTGGGATCACATGGACGCAGTTCAGAGAACTGTTTTTGCAGTATTTCGCCGGAACGGAGAACTTGGCTGCAACTGTGTTGAATCTGCTGAATGGTCGCCCAACAGAGGGAGAATCTATGTCGCTGTATGGAAGCAGAGTTGTAACATCCCTGATGTCCAGGTGGAAGTCCCTGACGGTAGAGCAAATTGCCGTTTCTGTTGCTTTGGCACACGTGGCTGGATTGGACAAGCGATTACAACGCTATGCTTTTACTACAGAAGTCAATTCTTGGAACGCGTTGCAACAGGAGTTGAAAGCCTTTTCTTTTGATGCTGGACCGGGCCGCGGTACTGGCGACGTCTTGTCGTCCCCGACTAATAAGAAAACAAAACCATTATTCAATATCAGATGTCACAAATGCGGAAAAGAGGGTCACAAGAAGGCGGAGTGTTTTTTTTTATATTCATTTATTTCATACAACTATATACAGTAAAAGTGAGTTCAAGAACAGGAGTAGGGGGCCGTGGTTGCGCGGTATCACCGCAAGGTATTGCTTCGCGCAATGGTAGCCACCTAGGCTGTTACTTCTCTCCTCTCGTTGTCGGTGCGACGCAACGTTCGCAGTACGCTCGCTGCGTAGGCTGCCGTCGCTTCCCAATTCGCTTCCTTCAGCAGCATGAGGGGCACAAAAGTTTCTGGCCGAACTCTTGCCCCGGTGGTCTCCATGAGTATCTGGCGGTCATAGCCAAAGCGGCGACATTCAAAAAGGACATGCTGAGCGTCCTCGACAATGCCGCTGCCGCACTCTGGGCAACCGTCCTCCGTGTCGTGCCCGAAGCGCTTAAGGAAGCTTCGGAAGCAGCTGTGTCCACTCAGCGCCTGCGTGAGGTAAAAATCCACCTGGCCGTGCTTCCTACTTAGCCATGGCTCTATGCTGGGGATGAGCTTGTGCGTCCAGCGACCCTTGCTGGAGATGTCCCAGGCTGCCTGCCAGTTTACGGCGCTCTGCATCCTGGCCCTTCTCTTCACCTCGGTCTTGGTACTGCGGTCCGCCTGTTCGCCTGCTAGAGCCGCGCTAATCTTCTTGGCCTCCCGCACCAGTTCACACAGGGGAACTTGGCCTGCGATGACAAGGGCTGCGTCGGCGCACAGGCGGTACGTCGAGTTAACACCTCGCATGTAGCTACTCACAGCAGTGGCCTCAGCCCACACTGGAGCAGCGTACAGCAACTGCGACTTGACAACAGTCGCGAGGAGCCTGCGTCTGTCCTGCTTCGGTCCCCTGGTATTCAGCAGGATCCTGCAGAGCGATCCTGTGGTTTCGCTTGCCTTCTTGTTTACGAACTCCACGTGTTTTTTAGCGGTAGGAGAGGCGGGTGTCCAGCATGACTCCCAGGTACCTTATGGCACGCTGAGAAGTTATCGTTGACCCTCCGATCTGAATATGCGCCGACTCCACTGCTTTCCTGCTTTAAATCAGCACCGCCTCAGTTTTGTGTGAGGCCAGCTCTAGGCCCGCCACTGCGAGCCACTCCTCCACTGCTCGAATTGCGCAGTTTGCAGCTGCCTCCACGACCGCAACTTCCTTGGCCACCACAACCAGCGCGACATCATCCGCAAAGCCCACAATGTCGGTGCTGCTCGGCAGTGGGAGCTTCAGAACACCGTCATACATCGTGTTCCAGAGGGCCCAGTACCGAGCCTTGAGGAACACCGGCTGTCACCTCGTAAGTCCTGGGGCCCACAGAGGTATCTAGGACCAACTCCCTTTTGCTGAGGTAGCTGTGCACTACAATCAGCAGGTAATTCGGGATGTTGAAGGACCGTAGAGTCTCCAGTGTCCTCCCCCAATCGGCTGAGTTGAACGCGTTCCGTATGTCCAGCGTGACCACTAACAATACTTTTTCGTCCCACCTTTCCATCTGGTACCCGCGATGGCTTTAGCAGCAATGTTGGTGACCCTCTCTATCGCGTCCAGTGTAGATTTCCCTTTACGGAAACCGTACTGGTTGGAAGACAGTCCACCGGCATCCTCCATAGCAGCGTTAAGCCTTGTTGCAATGACCCTTTCGAAGACCTTGCCTATAGTGTCCAGCAGGCAGATGGGTCTATAGGAAGAAGCTTCGCCCGCTGGTTTCCCTGGCTTCGGCAGGAGCAGAAGTTTTTGGCGCTTCCACCTGTCGGGGAAGGTCCCTTCCAGCAGGCACGTGTTGTAGAGCGATGCTACCACGCCCGGATGGAGGGATAGCAGGGTCTTCACTGCCCTGTTCGGGACCAAATCCGGCCCAGGTGCCTTCCTGCTCTTCAGGTTCCTTGCCACAGACAAAAGTTCCGTCTCCGTGACCGGACATATCTCGCTCCCAATTTGTCGCGTCCATCGGGGGATGCAATGGCGGCGACCCTCTGGAAACAGCACTTGGACAATGCCTTCCAGGACCGCTGGGTCAGTAGGCGACCTGTTGCCGGCACTCACACGCTTGACCACCGTCTTGTAGGGTCTTCCCCATGGGTCGTTTTCCAGCTCGTCACAGAGCTTGAGGTAGCTCTCCCTCTTGCTGTCCCGAATCGCCAGTTTGAGTGCCTTCTTTGCACTCTTAAAGCTAGAGTTGCAGGCAGAAAGGTTTGCGGTGCCTCTCGCCCTTTGGACTAACCTCCTGGCCCGAAGGCAGGTCCTGCGCAAGCTAGCGATTTCCTCGCTCCACCAGTACACTGGCGCGTGGTGCTTCCGAAAGGTCTTACGCTGCTGCATGCTTTGGTCACAGGCTTCCTCCAGTCTGGCTGCCAATTTGTTCGCTGCTACATCTGCCGAGTCCAGCTCAGATACAGCCAATCCCTCCAGTGCGCTGGCGAAGGTCTGTGTCCTAAAGGTGTCCTGGCGGTAGGCTTTTCTTGGCCCGGTCATCGGCTGGCTTTGGCACGGTGGACCGCCAACTGTCAGCAGGATGGCCTCATGGTCGCTGGCCGTGAACACCTCGCCTATCCTCCAGCGTGTGCTACGGGATAACGAGCTGCTCGCGAACGATAGGTCTATAATTGAACCGGCCCAGCTCTGTTGAAGGTGTGCTGGGAGCCCTCGTTCAACAGGACGATGTCCAGTGACGCAATTGCTTCAAGGATGGTGCGCCCCCTGGCGTTGGTATAGAGGGAGCCCCATTCCTCGGCCCAGGCGTTAAAGTCGCCTCCGATCACCACGTTGCTCCTTCCTCTCAGGTCCCTGATCAGCTCGTCCATGATCCTGCTAAAGGACGTCAGTGATAGACTGGGGGCCAGGTAGCAGCTGTAGATCCATGTGCCGCCTACGTTCGCTCGGACAAATCCCTCTACTGCCCTCGTGTCCCGCATTGGTGGAACACTCACGCCGCAGAGCCACAGTTCAGCTTTGCCTGTGCGATCCGTGACCCAATCGCTGCTGCTTTCCACTCTGTAGGGCTCACTGAGTATCGCCACCTCAGAACCCAGCTCACGCACCGTCTGCTTCAGGAGGTCCTGCGCGGCCCTACAGTGGTTCAGATTTAGCTGAATCAATTGCATGACGGCCGAGGTCTCCCTGTCCCGCTGGTTGTGGCTGGGCAGAGTCCTGCCTGGTGCCTGGTCTCCTTTCTTCCTGCGCAGAGCAGAATAAACATGAAGGCTCCTTGCTGCACTTGGCTGCCTTGTACCCTTTTTCACCACATCTCATGCAGCAATCGCTCCTGTCCACTAGGCTCTTGCAGTTAACTGCAATATGCCCGGATTCCAAGCATTTTAAACATCTTGGGGGGCCTGTTCTTTCCCGGATCCTGCAGATGGTCCATCCAATCCGCACCTCGCCACGATGAAGGACGGCTTTCCCCAGGGAGTAGGGCAAACTGATCACAGCTAGCTGCGACTCCGCGTAGCCTCGACGCAGACTCCGAACTCTGATGCGCTCCGCGTCGATACCATACTGGCTCGCAATCGCAGCGCAGATTTCCTGCTCCGTCGCGATGGAGTCAATGTCTCTTATCTCCAGAACGAGCAGTTTGGTCTCGTCCGACATGGCTCGCACTGACGCTGCGTCGCCTAACACCCTCGCAATGCTCTCCTTCATGGCTTCTGCACTTTCTGCGCTGCCTTTGGCCACCTCGAGCAGTAGGTTGCCGTTAATGGTGCGGCTTACCTTGGATACACAGCTTCCCAAGTCCGACAGCTGTTTATCTTCCCTTCGAGTCACCATGGCTATCACCTCGCTGTACGATTTCCCGCTCGCCTGGACAACGACGGCGTCGGGTCTGGCGCGACGCGTGGCCCTCGGCTTTTTCTTGACCACCTCCCACTCAGCAACCGGAATTGCGGGGCTCACAGTCTTACTGGCGCCAGCGTGCGTCGCATCTCTCTCTTGTGGCCCTTTTGGCGGGTTCTTTCGGGTGCTCCTGGGAGCTTTGGCACTTTTCTGCTGCGTTGGGCGCGTGGATGGTGGGGCCACTTGAGCCGCGGATCCTCCAGCCACAGTCGGCTGGCTTATCCTTCGCCAAGGCTCCGTTTGCGCTGCAGAATCTCTCCTCCAGACAGGCGTTGTCTGCTGTTCTTTGTCGGCGCTCTGCAGGCTTCGAGAGCATTTCGCGCACACAATTGCAGCATCTTGCCCATTCACCCTGATACTGTCGTCCTTGCCGACCTCTCTGTTCGCCTCTAGGATGTTCGTGTGAAGCGCCTTCATGCGCACGAACGTCTCCCTCGTGGCGACAGTTATGTGGCGCGCCGTCTTGTCCATCATCTTGGTGGATACCTCCTGCAGAAGCTTCCCCAGCTCCAAGAGATCCTCCAGGCAGGTTGTCTCGTGGGAGGCCTTGCTCCTTTTGGCCGGCGTGGTCCTCTGCGAGTTAGCTGGGCTCGCAGGATCACGCGTCCTCTTAGGGGTTTCCTTAGCTTCCTCGGTGTCTACGATCAGCTCATCGACTTGGGTTGTCGAAGGTGCCGGCGAGCGAGCGAGCTTGCTGCCCTTCCTAAACGCCGTTGCAACTCCATCGGTCCCCTCTTCCCTCGGATGACGGAGAGATCTTACCACCACTGGTCTGCCCGCGGAAGGGCTTTCAGCCTCCTCCATCTCGGGCTACCCGGTTTGTTCGAGGGAGGCTCCCGCGCTGGCCACAGATTTCCCCTAGGCTTACGATGGGGGATATACCGCCCCTTTTCGGTCCCCAGTGCACCTTTTGATAGACACCGCCGCGGCGGAGGGGTTGGAATTTAGCCCGATCCTTGGCCTTCTGCCTTTTGCCGTCCCTGAATCCCGGTGCCAGAATTTGGAGAATTTCGAATATTCAAAATTCAAAAACTTTTGCTGGGCCCGCGTTTATGGCGCTTTCCAATACTATGTGCTGTTGGCGCGGGGATCCACGCTGTTAAGCTCCTACCCCGACGTTGTTCAACACTGTAAACAGCTGATTTTGTTGTTTGCAGTGATGAGGGAAAAAACGCGCGGGTGGCAGCTTGTGGATGCTGTGCGCGTGAGAGAGGTTTCGAGGTGAAAGCCTCTCACTCGATGGGCGCGGGAGAGGATCCCCCCCCTGGCCCACGAACCGACAGCAGCCTCACCAGTCCAAGACTTGGGGATACGTTCGGAGGCCCCGCCGGAACAGTGCCCTGGTACGTACCTCTAGTCCCGGAGTGTCTCGCACTATACACAGTACACTTTTTAGGTAACGACCGTCGCTACACTGACTTTAAAACGAGATAATTTCAGAGCGCACTCGATTATACAACCGTCTTGCCTCACGTCAGTTGTCGGTCTCCAAGAAGGCGGAGTGTCGCTCGCGTGGTGTGCCCCGCGACATAGTCAACTAGCTAATCAACGTTCTGGACATAACGGAGGAAGAGATCGCTCGGCTCTAATCTGCCTTAAGTGTGGAAGGGAAGGGCATGTGGCTACTGCGTGCCCGGATCGTCAGGAGCGCTCAATAATGGTCAAGAGGGATTATGTTAAAGATGTCAATCTGTGTACCGTACTTGAGCCCCTTGGAACTTTTCAACAATTTGGTCGTTCCAATTTTGTTTTGACTCAGGAGCCGAGTGCTCGTTCATCAAGGAAGCCGTCTCGCTAAAGCTGTCTGGATCTAGAATAAATAACGTACTAATTTTAAAAGGTATTGGTAGTTATACGGCTTGTAGCAACCTTCAGATATTGGCTAAAGTTTTGATTTGTGATCATTCCTTCGAAGTTCTTTTTCATGCAGTTCAAGATAGTTATATCAAATACGATGCTTTGATAGGGCGAGAAATTTTAAGCCAGGGAATCGGTGTATTAATTACATCTAAATCACTTTCAATGTTTAATGAAAAAACTGTTGTGCCTGTCTTGACTTCAGACTGTGCTCCCGATTTGGCCAATGTTGATTCCGATCTAAGTGGTTTAGATAAGGAAAGGCTAACATCAATGATCCAAATTATTCAGGTTCGTTTATAAACGTTATTCCCCAAAGTCGCGTAACTACGGGGCAGCTAGAGATTCGACTGATTGATCCAAACAAGACAGTTCAGAGACGACCTTACAGATTGAGCGTGGAAGAAAATGAACAAGTGCGAATGTCTATTAAACAGCTGTTGGATGCGATCATTATAAAACCAAGTTCCTCCCCCTTTGCAAGCCCGATGCTTCTTGTTAAGAAGGAAAATGGAACTGACCGTCTCTGCGTTGATTATAGGGAACTGAATTCGAACACTATTTCTGACAAGTATCCGTTGCCACTTATTTCGGACCAGATAGGTAGACTAAGTGGTGCTAAGTTTTTCACCTGCATAGATATGGCAAGCGGATTTCACCAAGTCCCAATTCATCTGAATTCGATCGAACGAACAGCGTTCGTTACTCCGGACGGACAGTATGAGTTTGTTACCATGTCATTTGGGTTAAAGAATGCCCCTTCCGTATTTCAACGAGCTATTAATTGTGCTTTAGGTGATCTTGTTCATTCGTATGTAGTCGTCTACATGGACGACGTTATGGTAGTAGCAGGTACCAAAGACGAAGCTTTAGAAATACTTGAGGTAGTTTTGCAAAACCCAACTAAAGCCGGATTTTCTTTTAATATCACCAAATGCTCATTTCTAAAGTCCTGTGTTGAATATTTGGGGTTTGAAGTTAAGGAAGGTGAAATAAGACCCAATCTAAGGAAAATAAAAGCATTGACTGATCTGCCACCCCCACAGTCTGTGACCCAGCTGAGACAGTTTATTGGTCTCGTTTCTTATTTTAGGCAATTTGTCCCTCAGTTCTCACAATTGTTGAAACCTCTGTATGCTTTAACTTCCAAAAGCATATCGTTTGAGTGGAACCCGGAGCACGAGCAAGTACGACAAAGACTAATTTTTATTTTGACCAATGAATTCGTGCTCAGTATATTCGACCCACTTTTTCCGATTGAGCTTCACACCGACGCAAGTGCTGATGGTTACGGGGCCATTTTATTGCATAGGATCGAGAACAAGCCTCGAGTGATCGAGTATTTCAGCAAAAGGACTTCCCCCGCCGAATCACGCTACCACTCATACGAGTTGGAAACGCTCGCAGTATATGTCTCCATGAATTATTTCCGTCATTACTTGCATTGTCGTCAATTTACGGTGTATACGGACTGTAATTCGCTCAAAGCTTCAAAAACCAAAGCCGAGTTAACTCCTAGAGTGCAAAGGTGGTGGTCATATATGCAGGTTTTTAAGTTCGATATTGAGTATAGACCAGGTGATCGAATGGCTCATGTAGACTTTCTCTCTCGAAACCCAGTGTTGGAAGATCGTAAAAATTCAAAAGGTATAACCGAAAAGCGTATAAACTTGACAGAGATTACCGACAACTGGTTGCTGGCAGAGCAGCAAAGAGATGAAGAAACATCATCTATCGTGTCCAAATTGCGCAATGGAGAACTTCCTGAGGATATAGCGAAAACATTTAAGTTACGTGTTGGTACTCTATATAGGAAAATTCAAAGACATGGGAGAACTCACTGTCTTCCTATTATTCCAAAGCCCTTTAGGTGGTCTGCTGTTAACAACATTCACGAGGCAATTATGCATCTCGGTTGGGAAAAGACCCTTTCAAAAATGTACGAGTACTATTGGTTTGACAAAATGTCAAAGTATGTCCGTAAATTCATTGACAATTGCATTACCTGTAGGTTATCTAAAACTCCGACTGGCAAGGTACAAGCTGAATTGCATCCCATTCCGAAAGTGAGCGTCCCGTTTCATACAGTTCATATTGATATCACAGGGAAGCTAAGTGTTAAAAATGACCAAAAGGAATATATAATAGTTCAAATAGATGCAATTTCTAAGTTCGTCCATTTGTTTCACACCACTAGACTAGACTCTGAAAGCTGCATCAAGTCCGTGAGGTCTTTAAGGTTTTTGGGGTTCCTTCCCGTTTGATAGCTGATCAGGGACGTAGCTTTGCTAGTACTGTTTCGTGACTTTTGCTCAGCACAAAAGATAGATTTACATTTGATCGCAACTGGCGCCAGCCGGGCCAATGGCCAGGTCGAACGAGTGATGAGTACTCTTAAATCTATGTTAACTGCGGTTGAAACGGGCAAGGGATCTTGGCAGTACGCTTTGTATGAAATTCAACCGGATCTTAATTTCACTCCCAATCGGGTAACGAAGGTTAGTCCAATAGAGTTACTAATCGGAAAAGAAGACAAACCATTTGGTCTTGTACCCGTTGCTGAAAACGAGAGTGTGGTTGATGTAAATCTAATCAGAAATATAGCTAAGCACAATATGGAACAAAATTCCAAATATGACAAATTAAGATTCGATCGGAATAAAGCCACTATTGTTAAGCATAAATTTGGGAATCCTGTCTTACTCAAGAATGAGAAGCGACAGCAGACAAAACTAGACCCCAAGTTTAAAGGCCCATTTTTAGTTGTTGAGCTATTACCAGGTGATCGATATAAATTAAAAGCGTTAAAGGGCAATCGAACTTACAAATATTCCCACGAATTTTTACAAAAAATGCCTGAGAATGGGATTACCACAGAGCATGACGAGGCGGTCATGGATGAAGATGATGTTGATCGAGCCGGTGATGGCTGCGATGATTTTTGTTTTGACTCAGGAGCCGAGTGCTCGTTCATCAAGGAAGCCGTCTCGCTAAAGCTGTCTGGATCTAGAATAATTAACGTAGTAATTTTAAAAGGTATTGGTAGTTATACGGCTTGTAGCAACCTTCAGATATTGGCTAAAGTTTTGATTTGTGATCATTCTTTCGAAGTTCTTTTTTATGCAGTTCAAGATAGTTATATCAAATACGATGCTTTGATAGGGCGAGAAATTTTAAGCCAGGGAATCGGTGTAACAATTACATCTAATTCACTTTCAATGTTAAATGAATAAACTGTTATGCCTGTCTTGACTTCAGACTGTGTTCCCGATTTGGCCAATGTTGATACCGATCTAAGTGGTTTAGATAAGGAAAGGCTAACATCAATGCTTCAAAATTATTCAGGTTCGTTTATAAACGTTATTCCACAAAGTCGCGTAACTACGGGGCAGCTAGAGATTCGACTGATTGATCCAAACAAGACAGTTCAGAGACGACCTTACAGATTGAGCGTGGAAGAAAATGAACAAGTGCGAATGTCTATTAAACAGCTGTTGGATGCGATCATTATAAAACCAAGTTCCTCCCCCTTTGCAAGCCCGATGCTTCTTGTTAAGAAGGAAAATGGAACTGACCGTCTCTGCGTTGATTATAGGGAACTGAATTCGAACACTATTTCTGACAAGTATCCGTTGCCACTTATTTCGGACCAGATAGGTAGACTAAGTGGTGCTAAGTTTTTCACCTGCATAGATATGGCAAGCGGATTTCACCAAGTCCCAATTCATCTGAATTCGATCGAACGAACAGCGTTCGTTACTCCGGACGAACAGTATGAGTTTGTTACCATGTCATTTGGGTTAAAGAATGCCCCTTCCGTATTTCAACGAGCTATTAATTGTGCTTTAGGTGATCTTGTTCATTCGTATGTAGTCGTTTACATGGACGACGTTATAGTAGTAGCAGGTACCAAAGACGAAGCTTTAGAAAGACTTGAGGTAGTTTTGCAAACCCTAACTAAAGCCGGATTTTCTTTCAATATCACCAAATGCTCATTTCTTAAATCCTGTGTTGAATATTTGGGGTTTGAAGTTAAGGAAGGTGAAATAAGACCCAATCTAAGGAAAATAAAAGCATTGACTGATCTGCCACCCCCACAGTCTGTGACCCAGCTGAGACAGTTTATTGGTCTCGTTTCTTATTTTAGGCAATTTGTCCCTCAGTTCTCACAATTGTTGAAACCTCTGTACGCTTTAACTTCCAAAAGCATATCGTTTGAGTAGAACCCGGAGCACGAGCAAGTACGACAAAGAGTAATTTTTATTTTGACCAATGAATTCGTGCTCAGTACCGTGCACGGGATCGAGAACAAGCCTCAAGTGATCGAGTATTTCAGCAAAAGGACTTCCCCCGCCGAATCACGCTACCACTCATACGAGTTGGAAACGCTCGCAGTATATGTCTCCATGAATTATTTCCGTCATTACTTGCATTGTCGTCAATTTACGGTGTATACGGACTGTAATTCGCTCAAAGCTTCAAAAACCAAAGCCGAGTTAACTCCTAGAGTGCAATGGTGGTGGTCGTATATGCAGGTTTTAAGTTCGATATTGAGTATAGACCAGGTGATCGAATGGCTCATGTAGACTTTATCTCTCGAAACCCAGTGTTGGAAGATCGTAAAAATTCAAAGGGTACAACCGAAAAGCGTATAAACTTGACAGAGATTTCCGACAACTGGTTGCTGGCAGAGCAGCAAAGAGATGAAGAAACATCATCTATCGTGTCCAAATTGCGCAATGGAGAACTTCCGGAGGATATAGCGAAAACCTTTGAGTTACGTGGTGGTACTCTATAAAGGAAAATTCAGACATGGGAAAACTCGCTGTCTTCCTATTATTAAAAAGCCCTTTAGGTGGTCTGCTGCTAACAACATTCACGAGGCAATTATGCATCTTGGTTGGGAAAAGACCCTTGCAAAAATGTACGAGTGATAATAGTTTGACCAAATGTCAAAGTATGTCCGTAAATTCGTTGATAATTGCATTACCTGTATGTTATCTAAAGCTGAATTGCATCCCATTCCGAAAGTGAGCGTCCCGTTTCATACAGTTCATATTGATATCACAGAAAAGCTTATTGGTAAAAATGACCAAAAGGAATATATAATAGTTCAAATAGATGCATTTTCTAAGTTCGTCCATTTGTTTCACACCACTAGACTAGACTCTGAAAGCTGCATCAAGTCAGTGATGTCTTTAGAATCGATTTTTGGGGTTCCTTCCCGTTTGATAGCTGATCAGGGACGTAGCTTTGCTAGTACTGTTTCGTGACTTTTGCTCAGCACAAAAGATAGATTTAAATTTGATCGCAACTGGCGCCAGCCGGGCCAATGGCCAGGTCGAACGAGTGATGAGTACTCTTAAATCTATGCTAACTGCGGTTGAAACGGGCAAGGGATCTTGGCAGTACGCTTTGTAAAAAATTCAACAGGCTCTTAATTGCACTCCCAATCGGGTAACGAAGGTTAGTCCAATAGAGTTACTAATCGGAAAAGAAGATAGACCATTTGGTCTTGTACCCGTTGCTGAAAATAAGAGTGTGGTTGATGTAAATCTAATCAGAAATATAGCTAAGCTGTCGCTAAAGCTGTCTGGATCTAGAATAATTAACGTAGTAATTTTAAAAGGTATTGGTAGTTATACGGCTTGTAGCAACCTTCAGATATTGGCTAAAGTTTTGATTTGTGATCATTCTTTCGAAGTTCTTTTTTATGCAGTTCAAGATAGTTATATCAAATACGATGCTTTGATAGGGCGAGAAATTTTAAGCCAGGGAATCGGTGTAACAATTACATCTAATTCAATTTCAATGTTAAATGAATAAACTGTTATGCCTGTCTTGACTTCAGACTGTGTTCCCGATTTGGCCAATGTTGATACCGATCTAAGTGGTTTAGATAAGGAAAGGCTAACATCAATTCTTCAAAATTATTCAGGTTCGTTTATAAACGTTATTCCACAAAGTCGCGTAACTACGGGGCAGCTAGAGATTCGACTGATTGATCCAAACAAGACAGTTCAGAGACGACCTTACAGATTGAGCGTGGAAGAAAATGAACAAGTGCGAATGTCTATTAAACAGCTGTTGGATGCGATCATTATAAAACCAAGTTCCTCCCCCTTTGCAAGCCCGATGCTTCTTGTTAAGAAGGAAAATGGAACTGACCGTCTCTGCGTTGATTATAGGGAACTGAATTCGAACACTATTTCTGACAAGTATCCGTTGCCACTTATTTCGGACCAGATAGGTAGACTAAGTGGTGCTAAGTTTTTCACCTGCATAGATATGGCAAGCGGATTTCACCAAGTCCCAATTCATCTGAATTCGATCGAACGAACAGCGTTCGTTACTCCGGACGGACAGTATGAGTTTGTTACCATGTCATTTGGGTTAAAGAATGCCCCTTCCGTATTTCAACGAGCTATTAATTGTGCTTTAGGTGATCTTGTTCATTCGTATGTAGTCGTTTACATGGACGACGTTATAGTAGTAGCAGGTACCAAAGACGAAGCTTTAGAAAGACTTGAGGTAGTTTTGCAAACCCTAACTAAAGCCGGATTTTCTTTCAATATCACCAAATGCTCATTATTTAAATCCTGTGTTGAATATTTGGGGTTTGAAGTTAAGGAAGGAGAAATAAGACCCAATCTAAGGAAAATAAAAGCATTGACTGATCTGCCACCCCCACAGTCTGTGACCCAGCTGAGACAGTTTATTGGTCTCGTTTCTTATTTTAGGCAATTTGTCCCTCAGTTCTCACAATTGTTGAAACCTCTGTACGCTTTAACTTCCAAAAGCATATCGTTTGAGTAGAACCCGGAGCACGAGCAAGTACGACAAAGAGAAATTTTTATTTTGACCAATGAATTCGTGCTCAGTACCGTGCACGGGATCGAGAACAAGCCTCAAGTGATCGAGTATTTCAGCAAAAGGACTTCCCCCGCCGAATCACGCTACCACTCATACGAGTTGGAAACGCTCGCAGTATATGTCTCCATGAATTATTTCCGTCATTACTTGCATTGTCGTCAATTTACGGTGTATACGGACTGTAATTCGCTCAAAGCTTCAAAAACCAAAGCCGAGTTAACTCCTAGAGTGCAATGGTGGTGGTCGTATATGCAGGTTTTAAGTTCGATATTGAGTATAGACCAGGTGATCGAATGGCTCATGTAGACTTTATCTCTCGAAACCCAGTGTTGGAAGATCGTAAAAATGCAAAGGGTACAACCGAAAAGCGTATAAACTTGACAGAGATTTCCGACAACTGGTTGCTGGCAGAGCAGCAAAGAGATGAAGAAACATCATCTATCGTGTCCAAATTGCGCAATGGAGAACTTCCTGAGGATATAGCGAAAACCTTTGAGTTACGTGGTGTACTCTATATAGGAAAATTCAGACATGGGAAAACTCGCTGTCTTCCTATTATTAAAAAGCCCTTTAGGTGGTCTGCTGCTAACAACATTCACGAGGCAATTATGCATCTTGGTTGGGAAAAGACCCTTGCAAAAATGTACGAGTGATAATAGTTTGACCAAATGTCAAAGTATGTCCGTAAATTCGTTGATAATTGCATTACCTGTATGTTATCTAAAGCTGAATTGCATCCCATTCCGAAAGTGAGCGTCCCGTTTCATACAGTTCATATTGATATCACAGAAAAGCTTATTGGTAAAAATGACCAAAAGGAATATATAATAGTTCAAATAGATGCATTTTCTAAGTTCGTCCATTTGTTTCACACCACTAGACTAGACTCTGAAAGCTGCATCAAGTCAGTGATGTCTTTAGAATCGATTTTTGGGGTTCCTTCCCGTTTGATAGCTGATCAGGGACGTAGCTTTGCTAGTACTGTTTCGTGACTTTTGCTCAGCACAAAAGATAGATTTAAATTTGATCGCAACTGGCGCCAGCCGGGCCAATGGCCAGGTCGAACGAGTGATGAGTACTCTTAAATCTATGCTAACTGCGGTTGAAACGGGCAAGGGATCTTGGCAGTACGCTTTGTAAAAAATTCAACAGGCTCTTAATTGCACTCCCAATCGGGTAACGAAGGTTAGTCCAATAGAGTTACTAATCGGAAAAGAAGATAGACCATTTGGTCTTGCTGAAAATAAGAGTGTGGTTGATGTAAATCTAATCAGAAATATAGCTAAGCACAATATGGAACAAAATTCCAAATATGACAAATTAAGATTCGATCGGAATAAAGCCACTATTGTTAAGCATAAATTTGGGAATCCTGTCTTACTCAAGAATGAGAAGCGACAGCAGACAAAACTAGACCCCAAGTTTAAAGGCCCATTTTTAGTTGTTGAGCTATTACCAGGTGATCGATATAAATTAAAAGCGTTAAAGGGCAATCGAACTTACAAATATTCCCACGAATTTTTACAAAAAATGCCTGAGAATGGGATTACCACAGAGCATGACGAGGCGGTCATGGATGAAGATGATGTTGATCGAGCCGGTGATGGCTGCGATGATTTATGAAATAAGAAAATGTAAATGATAACTGTGTGCTATGTGTTGGCCGGTTGGTTGAAATGAAAACCCGTAAATTGATCTGTTTACAGTTAAGACAACTGTGTGCTATGTGTTGGCCGGTTGGTCAATTGATCTGTTTATAGTCGAGACAACTGTGTGCTATGTTGGCCGGTTGGTCGAGACAAAACTTAAATTGTTAAGTAAAATGAAAACTGTTAGAGATAGTGATTGACGATGTAACAATGTGATTGCTTATTGGAGAAGCAAATGAAAATGGAAAATGAATATTGTTTGAATTGATGGTAGTCCGGATCTCAAGGCTTAAAATAATAAAAGTATTGTCCTTTGTTTACGTATGAGGAAGTGTAAGTTCGATCTGCTAGTTAAGAATTAAGAATTCTGTATTTTTGTTTTGAATTTTAAAGAATAATGTTATTAAGGAAAAATGTTAAGAAAGGAAAAATGCTAAGTTTGATTTGTTATTCATAGATTAATAGTTTATAAGGCTTCTGATTAACGAAAATATAGTTATTTTTGCTTTAACTTCAAGGTACATGTCTAGTTATATTTATTATTGGGTATTCAATTGCGTTGCAAACGTTTGAAAAGTGTAAAAGTGTAAGCAGTTCCAACAAAAAATTCCATACAAAATAGTTTTCAAGGCCTACAACACCGCAGCCTATGTATACAAATCTGTTGTACTTGTGTAGAAATACGTGGTTAATAATGGGTAGGAATTTTATCTTAAATAATAAAAATATACTGTAAAGTTGGGTTTAAATCCATGGTAATGACAGTGAAAGGAAAGAAACAAATTTGCATTTTAAATGCAAAAGAAAACCAGGAAGAACGCAATAGTCGAGTACCTCGACTATCAGATACCCGTTACTCAGCTAAATAGAGATATGCAAGTAGCCAAGCGAGATTAAAATGCGCCACCTACCGGCAGTATACAGATTTAAGCGTTATGGGCGTTAGAGTGGGCGTGGCAAATTTTTTTTTAGACCAATCGATAGGTATTGACGAGACCAATACATTTCAGTTAAATTTGTTTATCTAGCATGAAAATTGTGGGCGTCACAGGTTTTCGCGGTTTGTGGGCGGTTAAGTGGGCGTGGCAAACTTTTTTTTAGACCAATCGAGAGGTACTGATGAGAAAAATACATTTCAGTTAAAATTTTTTATCTAGCATGAAAATTGTGGGCGTCACAAGTTTTCGCGGTTTGTGGGCGTTAAAGTGGGCGTGGCAAACCTTTTTTTGGGTCAATCGATAGGTATTGATGAAAACAATACATTTCAGTTAAAATTTTCTATCTAGCATCAAAACTGTAGGAGCCACAGTTTTGGGCGGTTTGTGGGCGTTAAAGTGGGCGTGGCACTATACTAAAACAAACTTGCGCTGCGCAGGAATTTCAGGAATCTGCGTGCCTAATCCCAGTATTGTAACTCTCATAGTTTCCGAGATCTCAGCGTTCATACGGACAGATGGACAGACGGATAGACGGACAGACGGACATGGCTAGATCGACTCGGCTAGTGATCCTGATCAAGAATATATATACTTTATGGGGTCGGAAACGCTTCCTTCTGCCTGTTACATACTTTCCGACGAATCTAGTATACCCTATTACTCTACGAGTAACGGGTATAAGTATTTGTCTTCTGAAAAACAAAATAATTGAATAACAATTTCAATGGCAGAAAAACCCTCAAGGAAGAGAGCCAGGGAGGTCGAAACTAAGCGATGGTCCTAGCCTTCTTCACACAAAATTTTAAAAGTTAGCTTTCTTTTGTACTTCAATATCCTGCAACGATGTTTTAAAATATAGGGCGTTCACAATTCTCGTCTGGCAAACTTACAAAGTTTACACTTTTGCAACGCAATTTAATACCCTAAATATTTTGTAATGTTTTAAAGTTGGAAACACACGAGGACGTGTGAAAGTCAGGATGGCCGTGTCGTAGATTAGTTGGACAATTCAAATTATAACAACTGTTAGCTTTGGTTTGTCTTTCGCTTCCCATTCGTTTTCACGTACTTCTGTGCTGTTCCTTCGGCTGTTCAAATGGAGGCAACAGTTTCTGTCGTCAACGTTAGTCTGTGCACTGGTGTGAGCGAGATAGAAGGATGCAGGTGTCCGCATCAAAAAGGAATAACGGAAAGTTCTCAGTAGCGTGTGTATTGGAATGCGAGAGCGAGAGTAGAATAAAGTAGAGAGCGACGCTGGCAAAAGGGACGCAAGCAGTAAGAGAGGGCATTCGTATTTGTAGAGCCAAACTGAAAAGATGCCACGTTTCCGTTCGGACCAGCAGCCTGAAGCAGAGGACGATTCTAGTGAATCCTCGACATCAGAAGTGGGATTACGCAGGCCTCAAACCGAAAGCGAAAATAATCTGAAGCTGCTTTTAGAATCACAAAATCGTACTTTCTCGGAACTTATAAAAGCAGTACAGCGAGCCCCGAATGACGCAGTTACCGTTGTATTGCCGAACTTTAATCCTGATCGTGCAAGCGCGGATGCAGTATCATGGAGTGCAACGGTGGATTACATTCTTCCCGAAAACAGTCTAGAAGGCAGCGCTCTCGTGATGGCTCTCAGTCGGTCCTTGCAAGGAAGCGCGTCTCATTGGCTTGCACAAACGGTCTACCCTGGGATCACATGGACGCAGTTCAGAGAACTGTTTTTGCAGTATTTCGCCGGAATGGAGAACTTGCCTGCAACTGTGTTGAATCTGCTGAATGGTCGCCCAACAGAGGGAGAATCTATGTCGCTGTATGGAAGCAGAGTTGTAACATCCCTGATGTCCAGGTGGAAGTCCCTGACGGTAGAGCAAATTGCCGTTTCTGTTGCTTTGGTACACGTGGCTAAATTGGACAAGCGATTACGACGCTTGGCTTTTACTACAGAAGTCAATTCTCGGAACGAGTTGCAACAGGAGTTGAAAGCCTTTTCTTTTGATGCTGGACCGGGCCGCGGTACTGGCGACGTCTTGTCGTCCCCGACTAATAAGAAAACAAAACCATTCTTCAATATCAGATGTCACAAATGCGGAAAAGAGGGTCACAAGAAGGCGGAGTGTCGCTCGTCTGGTGTGCCCCCGCGACATAGTTAACTAGCTAATCAACGTTCTGGACATAACGGAGGAAGAGATCGCTCGGTTCTAATCTGCTTTAAGTGTGAAAAGGAAGGGCATGTGGCTACTGTGTGCCTGGATCGTCAGGAGCGCTCAATAATGGTCAAGAGGGATTATGTTAAAGATGTCAACCTGTGTACCGTACTTGAGCCGCTTGGAACTTTTCAACAATTTGGTGAGTCGTTCCAATTTTGTTTTGACTCAGGAGCCGAGTGCTCGTTCATCAAGGAAGCCGCCTCGCTAAAGCTGTCTGGATCTAAAATAAATAACGTATTGTGCCAGGGAATCGGTGTAACAATTACATCTAATTCACTTTTAATGTTTAATGAAAAAACTGTTGTGCCTGTCTTGACTTCAGACTGTGTTCCCGATATGGCCAATGTTGATACCGATCTAAGTGGTTTAGATAAGGATAGGCTAACATCAATGCTTCAAAATTGTTCAGGTTCGTTTATAAACGTTATTCCACAAAGTCGCGTAACTACGGGGCAGCTAGAGATTCGACTGATTGATCCAAACAAGACAGTTCAGAGACGACCTTACAGATTGAGCGTGGAAGAAAATGAACAAGTGCGAATGTCTATTAAACAGCTGTTGGATGCGAACATTATAAGACCAAGTTTCTCCCCCTTTGGAAGCCCGATGCTTCTTGTTAAGAAGCAAAATGGAACTGATCGTCTCTGCGTTGATTATAGGAAACTGAATTCGAACACTATTTCTGACAAGTATCCGTTGCCACTTATTTCGGACCAGATAGGTAGACTAGGTGGTGCTAAGTTTTTCTCCTGCATAGATATGGCAAGCGGATTTCACCAAGTCCCAATTCATCCGAACTCGATCGAACGAACAGCGTTCGTTACTCCGGACGGACAGTATGAGTTTGTTACCATGCCAAGGGTTTAAGAATGCCCCTTCCGTATTTCAACGAGCTATTAATTGTGTTTCAGGGGATCTTGTTCAATCGTACGTAGTCGTCTACATGGACGACGTTATGGTAGTAGCAGGTACCAAAGACGAAGCTTTAGAAAGACTTGAGGTAGTTTTTCAAACCCTAACTAAAGCCGGCTTTTCTTTTAATATCACCAAATGCTCATTTCTTAAATCCTGTGTTGAATATTTGGGGTTTGAAGTGAGGGAAGGTGAAATAAGACCCAATCCAAGGAAAATAAAAGCATTGACTGATCTGCCACCCCCACAGTCTGTGACCCAGCTGAGACAGTTTATTGGTCTCGTTTCTTATTTTAGGCAATTTGTTCCTCAGTTCTCACAATTGTTGAAACCTCTGTATGCTTTAACTTCCAAAAGCATATCGTTTGAGTGGGACCCGGAGCACGAGCAAGTACCACAAAGAGTAATTTTTATCTTGACCAATGAATTCGTTCTCAGTATATTCGACCCACTTTTTCCGATTGAGCTTCACACCGACGCAAGTACTGATGGTTATGGGGCCATTTTATTGCATAGGATCGATAACAAGCCTCGAGTGATCGAGTATTTCAGCAAAAGGATTTCCCCCGCCGAATCACGCTACCACTCATACGAGTTGGAAACGCTCGCAGTTTATGTCTCCATGAATTATTTCCGTCATTTCTTGCATTGTCGTCAATTTACGGTGTATACGGACTGTAATTCGCTGAAAGCTTCAAAAACCAAAGCCGAGTTAACTCCTAGAGTGCAAAGGTGGTGGTCGTATATGCAGGTTTTAAGTTCGATATTGAGTATAGACCAGGTGATTGAATGGCTCATGTAGACTTTCTCTCTCGAAACCCAGTGTTGGAAGATCGTAAAACTTCAAAAGGTACAACCGAAAAGCGTATAAACTTGACAGAGATTACCGACAACTGGTTGCTGGCAGAGCAGCAAAAAGATGAAGAAACATCATCTATCGTGTCCAAATTGCGCAATGGAGAACTTCCTGAGGATATAGCGAAAACCTTTGAGTAACGTGGTGGTACTCTATATAGGAAAATTCAAAAACATGGGAAAACTCGCTGTCTTCCTATTATTCCAAAACCCTTTAGGTGGTCTGCTGTTAACAACATTCACGAGGCAATTATGCATCTCGGTTGGAAAAAGACCCTTGCAACCATGAACGAGTACTATTGGTTTGAAAAAATGTCAAAGTATGTCCGTAAATTCGTTGACAATTACATTACCTGTATGTTATCTAAACCTCCGACTGGCAAGGTACACGCTGAATTGCTGAATTCCGAAAGTGAGTGTCCCGTTTCATGCAGTTCATATTGATATCACAGGGAAGCTTAGTGGTAAAAAGGACAAAAAGGAATATATAATAGTTCAAATAGATGCATTTTCTAGGTTCGTCCATTTGTTTCACACCACTAGACTAGACTCTGAAAGCTGCATCAAGTCAGTGAGGTCTTTAGTATCGATTTTTGGGGTTCCTTCCCGTTTGATAGCTGATCAGGGACGTAGCTTTGCTAGTACTGTTTCGTGACTTTTGCTCAGCACAAAAGATAGATTTACATTTGATCGCAACTGGCGCCAGCCGGGCCAATGGCCACGTCGAACGAGTGATGAGTACTCTTAAATCTATGCTAACTGCGGTTGAAACGGGCAAGGGATCTTGGCAGTACGCTTTGTATGAAATTCAACAGGCTCTTAATTTCACTCCCAATCGGGTAACGAAGGTTAGTCCAATAGAGTTACTAATTGGAAAAGAAGCTAGACCATTTGGTCTTGTACCCGTTGCTGAAAATGAGAGTGTGGTTGATGTTAATCTAATCAGAAATATAGCTAAGCACAATATGGAACAAAATTCCAAATATGACAAATTAAGATTCGATCGGAATAAAGCCACTATTGTTAAGCATAAAGTTGGGGATCATGTCTTACTCAAGAATGAGGAGCGACACCAGACAAAACAAGGAAGAACGCTATAGTCGAGTACCTCGACTATCAGATACCCGTTACTCAAAGGGAAATGGAGATATGCAAGCAGCAAAGCGAAATTAAAATGCGCCACCTACCGGCGGTAGACAGATTTAAGCGTTATGGGCGTTAGAGTGGGCGTGGCAAAATTATTTTTGGATCAATCGATAGGTATTGACGACACCAATACATTTCAGTTAAAATTTTTTATCTAGCATGCACATTGTGGGCGTCACAGGTTTTCGCGGTTTGTGGGCGTTTAAGTGGGCGTGGCAAACTTTTTTTAGGTCAATCGATAGGTATTGATGAGAACAATACATTTCAGTTAAAATTTTCTATCTAGCATCAAAACTGTAGGAGTTACAGTTTTGGGCGGTTTGTGGGCGTTAGAGTGGGCGTGGCAGTCTACTGAAACAAACTTGCGCTGCGTAAGAAGCTCAGGAATCTGTACGCCAAATCTCAATAGCCTAGCTCTCATAGTTTCCGAGATCTCAGCGTTCATCCGGACAGACAGACGGACAGACGGACAGACGGACAGACGGTCAGACGGACAGACGGACAGACGGACAGACGGACATGGCTAGATCGACTCGGCTAGTGATCCTGATCAAGAATATATATACTTTATGGGGTCGGAAACGCTTCCTTCTGCCTGTTACATACTTTCCGACGAATCTAGTATACCCTTTTACTCTACGAGTAACGGGTATAACTAGACCCCAGGTTTAAAGGCCCATTTTTAGTTGTTGATCTATTACCAGGTGATCGATATAAATTAAAAGCGTTAAAGGGCAATCGAACTTACAAATATTCTCACGAATTATTACGAAAAATGCCTGAGAAGGGGATTACCACAGAGCATGACGAGGCGGTCATGGATGAAGATGATGTTGATCGAGCCGGTGATGGCTGCGATGATTTTTGTTTTGACTCAGGAGCCGAGTGCTCGTTCATCAAGGAAGCCGTCTCGCTAAAGCTGTCTGGATCTAGAATAATTAACGTAGTAATTTTAAAAGGTATTGGTAGTTATACGGCTTGTAGCAACCTTCAGATATTGGCTAAAGTTTTGATTTGTGATCATTCTTTCGAAGTTCTTTTTTATGCAGTTCAAGATAGTTATATCAAATACGATGCTTTGATAGGGCGAGAAATTTTAAGCCAGGGAATCGGTGTAACAATTACATCTAATTCACTTTCAATGTTAAATGAATAAACTGTTATGCCTGTCTTGACTTCAGACTGTGTTCCCGATTTGGCCAATGTTGATACCGATCTAAGTGGTTTAGATAAGGAAAGGCTAACATCAATGCTTCAAAATTATTCAGGTTCGTTTATAAACGTTATTCCACAAAGTCGCGTAACTACGGGGCAGCTAGAGATTCGACTGATTGATCCAAACAAGACAGTTCAGAGACGACCTTACAGATTGAGCGTGGAAGAAAATGAACAAGTGCGAATGTCTATTAAACAGCTGTTGGATGCGATCATTATAAAACCAAGTTCCTCCCCCTTTGCAAGCCCGATGCTTCTTGTTAAGAAGGAAAATGGAACTGACCGTCTCTGCGTTGATTATAGGGAACTGAATTCGAACACTATTTCTGACAAGTATCCGTTGCCACTTATTTCGGACCAGATAGGTAGACTAAGTGGTGCTAAGTTTTTCACCTGCATAGATATGGCAAGCGGATTTCACCAAGTCCCAATTCATCTGAATTCGATCGAACGAACAGCGTTCGTTACTCCGGACGGACAGTATGAGTTTGTTACCATGTCATTTGGGTTAAAGAATGCCCCTTCCGTATTTCAACGAGCTATTAATTGTGCTTTAGGTGATCTTGTTCATTCGTATGTAGTCGTTTACATGGACGACGTTATAGTAGTAGCAGGTACCAAAGACGAAGCTTTAGAAAGACTTGAGGTAGTTTTGCAAACCCTAACTAAAGCCGGATTTTCTTTCAATATCACCAAATGCTCATTTCTTAAATCCTGTGTTGAATATTTGGGGTTTGAAGTTAAGGAAGGTGAAATAAGACCCAATCTAAGGAAAATAAAAGCATTGACTGATCTGCCACCCCCACAGTCTGTGACCCAGCTGAGACAGTTTATTGGTCTCGTTTCTTATTTTAGGCAATTTGTCCCTCAGTTCTCACAATTGTTGAAACCTCTGTACGCTTTAACTTCCAAAAGCATATCGTTTGAGTAGAACCCGGAGCACGAGCAAGTACGACAAAGAGTAATTTTTATTTTGACCAATGAATTCGTGCTCAGTACCGTGCACGGGATCGAGAACAAGCCTCAAGTGATCGAGTATTTCAGCAAAAGGACTTCCCCCGCCGAATCACGCTACCACTCATACGAGTTGGAAACGCTCGCAGTATATGTCTCCATGAATTATTTCCGTCATTACTTGCATTGTCGTCAATTTACGGTGTATACGGACTGTAATTCGCTCAAAGCTTCAAAAACCAAAGCCGAGTTAACTCCTAGAGTGCAATGGTGGTGGTCGTATATGCAGGTTTTAAGTTCGATATTGAGTATAGACCAGGTGATCGAATGGCTCATGTAGACTTTATCTCTCGAAACCCAGTGTTGGAAGATCGTAAAAATTCAAAGGGTACAACCGAAAAGCGTATAAACTTGACAGAGATTTCCGACAACTGGTTGCTGGCAGAGCAGCAAAGAGATGAAGAAACATCATCTATCGTGTCCAAATTGCGCAATGGAGAACTTCCGGAGGATATAGCGAAAACCTTTGAGTTACGTGGTGGTACTCTATAAAGGAAAATTCAGACATGGGAAAACTCGCTGTCTTCCTATTATTAAAAAGCCCTTTAGGTGGTCTGCTGCTAACAACATTCACGAGGCAATTATGCATCTTGGTTGGGAAAAGACCCTTGCAAAAATGTACGAGTGATAATAGTTTGACCAAATGTCAAAGTATGTCCGTAAATTCGTTGATAATTGCATTACCTGTATGTTATCTAAAGCTGAATTGCATCCCATTCCGAAAGTGAGCGTCCCGTTTCATACAGTTCATATTGATATCACAGAAAAGCTTATTGGTAAAAATGACCAAAAGGAATATATAATAGTTCAAATAGATGCATTTTCTAAGTTCGTCCATTTGTTTCACACCACTAGACTAGACTCTGAAAGCTGCATCAAGTCAGTGATGTCTTTAGAATCGATTTTTGGGGTTCCTTCCCGTTTGATAGCTGATCAGGGACGTAGCTTTGCTAGTACTGTTTCGTGACTTTTGCTCAGCACAAAAGATAGATTTACATTTGATCGCAACTGGCGCCAGCCGGGCCAATGGCCAGGTCGAACGAGTGATAAGTACTCTTAAATCTATGCTAACTGCGATTGAAACGGGCAAGGGATCATGGCAGTACGCTTTGTATGAAATTCAACTGGCTCTTAATTGCACTCCCAATCGGGTAACGAAGGTTAGTCCAATAGAGTTACTAATTGGAAAAGAAGATAGACCATTTGGTCTTGTACCCGTTGCTGAAAACGAGAGTGTGGTTGATGTAAATCTAATCAGAAATATAGCTAAGCTCAATATGGAACAAAATTCCAAATATGACAAGTTAAGATTCGATCGGAATAAAGCCACTATTATTAAACATAAAGTTGGGGATCATGTCTTACTCAAGAATGAGGAGCGACACCAGACAAAACTAGACCCCAAGTTTAAAGGCCCATTTTTAGTTGTTGAGCTATTACCAGGTGATCGATATAAATTAAAAGCGTTAAAGGGCAATCGAACTTACAAATATTCCCACGAATTTTTACGAAAAATGCCTGAGAATGGGATTACCACAGAGCTGATGAGGCGGTCATGGATGAAGATGATGTTGATCGAGCCGGTGATGGCTGCGATGATTTATGAAATAAGAAAATGTAAATGATAACTGTGTGCTATGTGTTGGCCGGTTGGTTGAAATGAAAACCCGTAAATTGATCTGTTTACAGTTAAGACAACTGTGTGCTACGTGTTGGGCGGTTGGTCAATTGATCTGTTTATAGTCGAGACAACTGTGTGCTATGTTGGCCGGTTGGTCGAGACAAAACTTAAATGGTTAAGTAAAATGAAAACTGTTAGAGATAGTGATTGACGATGTAACAATGTGATTGCTTATTGGAGAAGCAAATGAAAATGGAAAATGAATATTGTTTGAATTGATGGTAGTCCGGATCTCAAGGCTTCAAATAATAAAAGTATTGTCCTTTGTTTACGTATGAGGAAGTGTAAGTTCGATCTGCTAGTTAAGAATTAAGAATTCTGTATCTTTGTTTTGAATTTAAAAGCATAATGTTATTAAGGAAAAAAGTTAAGAAAGGAAAAATGCTAAGTTTGATTTGTTATTCATAGATTAATAGTTTATAAGGCTTCTGATTAACGAAAATATAGTTATTTTTGCTTTAACTTCAAGGTACATATCTAGTTATATTTATTATTGAGAGATAACATTTTGTAATGTTTTAAAGTTGGAAACACACGAGGACGTGTGAAAGTCAGGATGGCCGTGTCGTAGATTAGTTGGCCAATTCAAATTATAACAACTGTTAGCTTTGGTTTGTCGTTCGCTTCCCATTCGTTTTCACGTACTTCTGTGCTGTTCCTTCGGCTGTTCAAATGGAGGCAACAGTTTCTGTCGTCAACGTTAGTCTGTGCACTGGTGTGAGCGAGATAGAAGGATGCAGGTGTCCGGATCAAAAAGGAATAACGGAAAGTTCTCAGTAGTGTGTGTATTGGAATGCGAGAGCGAGAGTAGAATAAAGTAGAGAGCGACGCTGGCAAAAGGGACGCAAGCAGTAAGAGAGGGCATTCGTATTTGAAGAGCCAAACTGAAGAGATGCCACGCGCCAGAAAACGTTTCCGTTCGGACCAGCACGAAGAACAGCCTGAAGCAGAGGACGATTCTAGTGAATCCTCGACATCAGAAGTGGGATTACGCAGGCCTCAAACCGAAAGCGAAAATAATCTGAAGCTGCTTTTGGAATCACAAAATCGTACTTTCTCGGAACTTATAAAAGCAGTACAGCGAGCCCCGAATGACGCAGTTACCGTTGTATTGCCGAACTTTAATCCTGATCGTGCAAGCTCGGATGCAGTATCATGGAGTGCAACGGTGGATTACATTCTTTCCGAAAACAGTCTAGAAGGCACCGCTCTCGTGATGGCTCTCAGTCGGTCCTTGCAAGGAAGCGCGTCTCATTGGCTTGCACAAACGGTCTACCCTGGGATCACATGGACGCAGTTCAGAGAACTGTTTTTGCAGTATTTTGCAGGAACGGAGAACTTGGCTGCAACTGTGTTGAATCTGCTGAATGAACGCCCAACAGAAGGAGAATCTATGTCGCTGTATGGAAGTAGAGTTGTAACATCCCTGATGTCCAGGTGGAAGTCCCTGACGGTAGAGCAAATTGCCGTTTCTGTTGCGTTGGCACACGTGGCTGGATTGGACAAGCGATTACGACGCTTGGCTTTTACTACAGAAGTCAATTCTCGGAACACGTTGCAACAGGAGTTGAAAGCCTTTTCTTTTGATGCTGGACCGGGTCGCGGTACTGGCGACGTCTTTTCGTGCCCGACTAATAAGAAAACAAAACCATTCTTTAATATCAGATGTCACAAATGCGGAAAAGAGGGTCACAAGAAGGCGGAGTGTCGCTCGTCTGGTGTGCCCCCGCGACATAGTCAACTAGCTAATCAACGTTCTGGACATAACGGAGGAAGAGATCGCTGGGCTCTGCTTTAAGTGTGGAAAGGAAGGGCATGTGGCTACTGTGTGCCCGGATCGTCAGGAGCGCTCAATAATGGTCAAGAGGGATTATGTTAAAGATGTCAACCTGTGTACCGTACTTGAGCCCCTTGGAACTTTTCAACAACTTGGTGAGTCGTTCCAATTTTGTTTTGACTCAGGAGCCGAGTGCTCGCTCATCAAGGATGCAGTCTCGCTAAAGCTGTCTGGATCTAGAATAAATAACGTAGTAATTTTAAGAGGTATTGGTAGTAATACGGCTTGTAGCAACCTAAAGATATTGGCTAAAGTTTTGATTTGTGATCATTCCTTAGAAGTTCTTTTTTATGCAGTTCAAGATAGTTATATCAAATACGATGCTTTGATAGGGCGAGAAATTTTGAGCCAGGGAATCGGTGTAGCAATTACATCTAATTCACTTTCAATGTTTAATGAAAAAACTGTTGTGCCTGTCTTGACTTCAGACTGTGTTCCCGATTTGGCCAATGTTGATACCGATCTAAGTGGTTTAGATAAGGAAAGGCTAACATCAATGCTCCAAATTATTCAGGTTCGTTGTCGCGTAACTACGGGGCAGCTAGAGATTCGACTGATTGATCCAAACAAGACAGTTCAGAGACGACCTTACAGATTGAGCGTGGAAGAAAGTTATCAAGTGCGAATGTCTATTAAACAGCTGTTGGATGCGAACATTATAAGACCAAATTCCTCCCCCTTTGCAAGCCCGATGCTTCTTGTTAAGAAGAAAAATGGAACTGACCGTCTCTGCGTTGATTATAGGGAACTGAATTCGAACACTATTTCTGACAAGTATCCGTTGCCACTTATTTCGGACCAGATAGGTAGACTAAGTGGTGCTAAGTTTTTCATCTTCATAAATATGGCAAGCGGATTTCACCAAGTCCCTATTCATCCGAATTCGATCGAACGAACAGCGTTCGTTACTCCGGACGGACAGTATGAGTTTGTTACCATGCCATTTGGGTTAAAGAATGCCCCTTCCGTATTTCAACGAGCTATTAATTGTGCTTTAGGTGATCTTGTTCATCCGTATGTAGTCGTCTACATGGACGACGTTATGGTAGTAGCAGGTACCAAAGACGAAGCTTTAGAAAGACTTGAGGTAGTTTTGCAAACCCTAACTAAAGCCGGATTTTCTTTTAATATCACCAAATGCTCGTTTCTTAAATCCTGTGTTGAATATTTGGGGTTTGAAGTTAAGGCAGGTGAAATAAGACCCAATCCAAGGAAAATAAAAGCATTGACTGATCTGCCACCCCCACAGTCTGTGACCCAGCTGAGACAGTTTATTGGTCTCGTTTCTTATTTTAGGCAATTTGTCCCTCAGTTCTCACGCAACTGGCGCAACTGGCGCCAGCCGGGCCAATGGCCAGGTCGAACGAGTGATGAGTAGTCTTAAATCTATGCTAAGTGCGGTTGAAACGGGCAAGCCATCTTGGCATTACGCTTTGTATGAAATTCAACTGGCTCTTAATTGCACTCCCAGTCGGGTAACGAAGGTTAGTCCAATAGAGTTACTAATTGGAAAAGAAGCTAGACCATTTGGTCTTGTACCATTGCTGAAAACGAGAGTGTGGTTGATGTAAATCTAATCAGAAATATAGCTAAGCTCAATATGGAACAAAATTCCAAATATGACAAATTAAGATTCGATCGGAATAAAGCCACTATTGTTAAGCATAAAGTTGGGGATCATGTCTTACTCAAGAATAAGGAGCGACACCAGACAAAACAAGGAAGAACGCTATAGTCGAGTACCTCGACTATCAGATACCCGTTACACAGATAATGGGACCAAAAGGAAATGGAGATATGCAAGCAGAAAGCGAGATTGAAATGCGCCACCTACCGGCGGTAGACAGATTTAAGCGTTATGGGCGTTAGAGTGGGCGTGGCAAACTTTTTTTTGGGTCAATCGATAGGTATTGACGAGAACAACACATTTCAGTTAAAATTTTTTATCTAGCATGAAAATTGTGGGCGCCACAGGCTTGGCCGGTTTGTGGGCGATAGAGTGGGCGTGGCACATTGCTGAATCAAACTTGCGCTGCGTAAGAAGCAATAGAATAAGTTAGCCGCGCACTTTGCTCTCTCTGAGCGCCGGCAGTGCTTTTTTCTTTGCCGCTAAGTTTGGCCGGCAACTATATACATACACACACATACACGCGTAAAAACATTTCGCATTGTCTAGCTCTGACGTCATAGTTTTTTTTCTTGGGAAGTTTGTGGGCGTTAGAGTGGGCGTAGCAAAATTTTTTTTGGGTCAATCGATAGGTATTGACAAGACTAATACATTTCAGTTAAAATTTTCTATCTAGCATCAAAACTGTAGGAGTTACAGTTTTGGGCGGTTTGTGGGCGTTAGAGTGGGCGTGGCAGTCTACTGAAACAAACTTGCGCTGCGTAAGAAGCTCAGGAATCTGTACGCCAAATCTCAATAGCCTAGCTCTCATAGTTTCCGAGATCTCAGCGTTCATCCGGACAGACAGACGGACACACGGACAGACGGACAGACGGACAGATGGACATGGCTAGATCGACTCGGCTAGTGATCCTGATCAAGAATATATATACTTTATGGGGTCGGAAACGCTTCCTTCTGCCTGTAACATACTTTCCGACGAATCTAGTATACCCTTTTACTCTGCGAGTAACGGGTATAACTAGACCCCAAGTTGAAAGGCCCATTTTTAGTTGTTGAGCTATTACAAGGTGATCGATATAAATTAAAAGCGTTAAACCCAGTGTTGGAAGATCGTAAAAATTCAAAAGGTACAACCGAAAAGCGTATAAACTTGACAGAGATTACCGACAACTGGTTGCTGGCAGAGCAGCAAAGAGATGAAGAAACATCATCTATCGTGTCCAAATTGCGCAATGGAGAACTTCCTGAGGATATAGCGAAAACCTTTGATTTACGTGGTGGTACTCTATATAGGAAAATTCAAAGACATTCCAAAGCCCTTTAGGTGGTCTGCTGTTAACAACATTCACGAGGCAATTATGCATCTCGGTTGGGAAAAGACCCTGGCAAAAATATACGAGTACTATTGGTTTGACAAAATGTCAAAGTATGTCCGTAAATTCGTTGGCAATTACATTACCTGTATGTAGATCGACTCGGCTAGTGATCCTGATCAAGAATATATATACTTTATGGGGTCGGAAACGCTTCCTTCTGCCTGTAACATACTTTCCGACGAATCTAGTATACCCTTTTACTCTACGAGTAACGGGTATAACTAGACCCCAAGTTGAAAGGCCCATTTTTAGTTGTTGAGCTATTACCAGGTGATCGATATAAATTAAAAGCGTTAAAGGGCAATCGAACTTACAAATATTCACACGAATTTTTACGAAAAATGCCTGAGAAAGGGATTACCACAGAGCATGACGAGGCGATCATGGATGAAGATGATGTTGATCGAGCCGGTGATGGCTGCGATGATTTATGAAATAAGAAAATGTAAATGATAACTGTGTGCTATGTGTTAGCCGATTGGTTGAAATGAAAACCCGTAAATTGATCTGTTTACAGTTAAGACAACTGTGTGCTATGTGTTGGCCGGTTGGTCAATTGATCTGTTTATAGTCGAGACAACTGTGTGCTATGTTGGCCGGTTGGTCGAGACAAAACTTAAATTGTTAAGTAAAATGAAAACTGTTAGAGATAGTGATTGACGATGTAACAATGTGATTGCTTATTGGAGAAGCAATGGTCAATTGATCTGTTTATAGTCGAGACAACTGTGTGCTATGTTGGCCGGTTGGTCGAGACAAAACTTAAATTGTTAAGTAAAATGAAAACTGTTAGAGATAGTAATTGACGATGTAACAATGTGATTGCTTATTGGAGAAGCAAATGAAAATGGAAAATGAATATTGTTTGAATTGATGGTAGTCCGAATCTTAAGGCTTAAAATAATAAAAGTATTGTCCTTTGGTTACGCATGAGGAAGTGTAAGTTCGATCTGCTATTTAAGAATTAAGAATTCTGTATTTATACCCGTTACTCGTAGAGTAAAAGGGTATACTAGATTCGTCGGAAAGTATGTAACAGGCAGAAGGAAGCGTTTCCGACCCCATAAAGTATATATATTCTTGATCAGGATCACTAGCCGAGTCGATCTAGCCATGTCCGTCTGTCCGTCTGTCCGTCTGTCCGGATGAACGCTGAGATCTCGGAAACTATGGGAGCTAGGCTATTGAGATTTGGCGTGCAGATTCCTGAGCTTCTTACGCAGCGCAAGTTTGTTTCAGTAGAGTGCCACGCCCACTCTAACGCCCACAAACCGCCCAAAACTGTGGCTCCTACAGTTTTGATGCTAGAATAAAAATTTTAACTGAAATGTAATGTTCTCATTAATACCTATCGATTGACCCAAAAAAAAGTTTGCCACGCCCACTTAAACGCCCACAAACCGCGAAAACCTGTGACGCCCACAATTTTCATGTTAGATAAAAAATTTTAACTGAAATGTATTGGTCTCGTCAATACCTATCGATTGATCCAAAAAAAAATTTGCCACGCCCACTCTAACGCCCATAACGCTAAAATCTGTATACCGCAGGTAGGTGGCGCATTTTAATCTCGCTTTGCTGCTTGCATATCTCCATTTCCCTTTGGTCACTTTAGCTGAGTAACGGGTATCTGATAGTCGAGGTACTCGACTATAGCGTTCTTCCTTGTTTTGTTTTGAATTTAATAGAATAATGTTATTAAGGAAAAATGTCAAGAAAGGAAAAATGCTAAGTTTGATTTTTCATTCATAGATTAATAGTTTATAAGGCTTCTGATCAACGAAAATATAGTTATTTTTGCTTTAACTTCAAGGTACATATCTAGTTATATTTAGTATTGAGAGATAATATTTTGTAATGTTTTAAAGTTGGAAACACACGAGGACGTGTGAAAGTCAGAATGGCCGTGTCATAAATTAGGTGGCCAATTCAAATTATAACAACTGTTAGCTTTGGTTTGTCGTTCGCTTCCCATTCGTTTTCACGTACTTCTGTGCTGTTCCTTCGGCTGTTCAAATGGAGGCAACAGTTTCTGTCGTCAACGTTAGTCTGTGCACTGGTGTGAGCGAGATAGAAGGATGCAGGTGTCCGCATCAAAAAGGAATAACGGAAAGTTCTCAGTAGTGTATTGGAATGCGAGAGTAGAATAAAGTAGAAAGCGACGCTGGCAAAAGGGCCGCAAGCAGTAAGAGAGGGCATTCGTATTTGAAGAGCCAAACTGAAAAGATGCCACGCGCCAGAAAACGTTTCCGTTCGGACCAGCACGAAGAGCAGCCTGAAGCAGAGGACGATTCTAGTGAACTGTTTTTGCAGTATCTCGACGGAACGGAGAACTTGGCTGCAACTGTGTTGAATCTGCTGAATGGTCGCCCAACAGAGGGAGAATCTATGACGCTGTATGGAAGCAGAGTTGTAACATCCCTGATGTCCAGGTGGAAGTCCCTGACGGTAGAGCAAATTGCCGTTTCTGTTGCTTTGGCACACGTGGCTGGATTGGACAAGCGATTGCGACGCTTGGCTTTTACTACAGAAGTCAATTCTCGGAACGAGTTCCAACAGGAGTTGAAAGCCTTTTCTTTTGAAGCTGGACCGGGCCGCGGTACTGGCGACGTCTTGTCGGCCCTGACTAATAAGAAAAAAAACCATTCTTCAATATCAGATGTCACAAATGCGGATTAGAGGGTCACAAGAAGGCGGAGTGTCGCTAGTCTGGTGTGCTGTAGTATGCACTTATATTGAATATCTACTGTACCAAAGAGTACTTGAATCAAACACTCTGTAACATTTTGTTGCAGTGTTTACATAAACAAAGGCTCGGTCAAAAACTTAAGTGGCCGAAACATGAGTCGATCGGCGGCGTACACAGAAAGTGCAAGTGTCAGCATTCTGTTGCACACGCCGGCCGCTCAGCCAAAGTCAAGTACATACATAAGAATATATAGGCCGTCTCTCCGCTGCCGCTGTTGGCAGCGCCGCTATGAGACTTAGACCTCCTTAGCTCCTAAGTAAATTAAGTTTGTGAAGAAACTCTTTTAGCTCAGAGCGGCAACAACGGCTGCTCTGCTCCGAATAAAAATACAAATTAAACATCCAAATGGATATCTAACCTCAATGAATTGGACCGACCGTGACGATGGTCCTGGAGGACCTAGGAAAGCAAAACTGCAGGACAGGAAATTAAAGACGATTTCATTTCACCGTGACGCTGGTCCCGGAGGACCTAGAAAAAAACAACTGGAGGACAGAAATTGATGAATTTCATTAGCAGCAGACAAAAATAATATCGCAGTGAGTAGAGTGTGATGTGTGCAAAACGCAGTGGTGTGGTAAAGAGACTAAGAGCCAGAAGGGCTGAACTACTGAAGCTACTAAATAGCGGAAGTAAATTAAATTGGAACGATTCGGTCAAATTACATGCCGAACTCGAAAATATAAAAACTTTAATAAGTGAAAAAAAAACCAAGCCACGGCCACAAACACACATACCTACCCTGCAATTAAAAGTCTTGCAAAAACTAATGAAAAATTAACTCCACCACAGAAAAAGGAAATACTAAAATTTACAAGGAAGTGCCCAAACGACTGCGAGGGACCACTGTGCTCGCCCCATTGCGAGGACACCTGTGCAGCCAGCACCGGTGCCCCAACAAAGAAGACCGTCGAGGAAGTCCAGCCTGTGCAGCCAGCACCGGCCACGTCTTGCCAACCAAGCGAGACCAAGGATAAGTGAACCGACAGCGCTTCATAGAGCGCATATTTTTTTTTACCATGCACTGCGTTGCAGAATTTTTTTGATTGCACTGCGATGCATATTTTTTTTTATATTATATAAAAAACTAATGTAAAATTGAGCGACATTAAAGTTGCCCAATTAGCGTGTGGCCTGAAAACCATACAAAAACTAGGCAGGCTTTCCCATTGTTAAAAAAAAAAATGTTTATCAAATTATACAAAAAAAATTTTCATGACCCAATAAGGCAAATTTTTAACTACATGATATAAACTATAAATTAAACTATACACCTATAGCTATAGCAGCTCATAGAAAAGCACCCAAAATGGGTTTAGTAGACGTAAATGAAGTGGACTCCACAGCCAACGTCATAAATAAAATCGAGTCTAAAAATATTAATACGGATTTAACGAACATTTTATTATCAATTATTGTCTTTATTATGAGCGCATTTATTTTGTACAAGCATATATGTTTCATAATAAATATATATCAAAAAGAGCCATAAACAAAAGCCAGGCTAATGATCTGGACAAAATATAAATACATAAAGCGCCAAAAATAATTATAAAAAGATGTTCAAAATAAAATAAAAACAAAAGAGCAAACCATTTAATGTATGTCCATATATTGATATATTGAATATAGATATTATTTCATCTAATAATCATATCTAATGTACAATAAAAATAAATAAATTTAAAAAAAAATAATAAACATAAAATATGAATACTACAGAGTGTATTAGAATCACTCTTGATAGGGAACCCAACTTTCATGACAGGGTATTATCAATAATTGAAAAAGGAGCAGAGCCTCTACTAATTAATGAATTCGAATATGAGTACATGAATAGGTACAACTTAGATTTTTCTCCCTTGATACATTGCTCAAGTACCCAGAAGGCGATAGTATTGAGCACCGTCTTAACCCTAAAAGTTAGATCAGTTATTAACGATAACATGTTACTTGGGAGACATCTTTCATTGATGGTTTCAAGAACCTAGAAAATATTCCATTAAATAATGGAATGGGACGAGTTATATAAAGAATTAAATAATACAAAAATTGATTTTGACAGATCTTATAAGTCACTATCAAGACCCCGGCCAGCACAGCAAAACACTGTGAACAAGAATGCCGAAATATTAGTAACCCGCTTCAATACAGCGCGTATACTAATAAACGATCAGAGAGACAGGCTAAACAAAGCCCATTATTCTCAAGTATCAAAATATTTAAACAAATTACGGGATAACCTAATATTTATAAAGCAAAGGTACGACTTAACAATTTCAGTACCAACTATCCTAAACACACCTTTGAAGATAGAAGCTAGAGAATCAGAATCATCAGATCCACGAGTACAAGCTGAGGCTGACGACCCTATCTCTAAAGATCCCGATATAGAGGAAAAAGATATAAACACTATTCCGGCAGTCCTTATTCAATCTGAATTATCAGACCAGGAATCGACCGACTCGGATTCTCACAACAGCATTGTAGAAATAAATCCAATCAAAATGGCACAAACTAATATTGATTTTATTAATACAGCATCCAAGCTTATACCAGTTTTCGATGGTAAAGCTGAAAACTTAACAAGTTTTATGGATGCATTAGAAATAATAGAATCAATAAAAGGCGAACACGAACAATTAGCAGTTTCCATTATAAAAACAAAGCTAAAAGGTGTCGCCAGAAATCTAATCGGAAATGAAACAACCATAGCTGAAGTCATTTCCAGATTAAAAAACAACGCCAAAGGCGAAACTGTAGAAGTGTTGTCAGCAAAACTGATGAACCTACAACAACGCAACAAAACTGCCAACCAGTACACACAAGAGGTTAAGCAGATGACGAAATCTTTAGAAGGTGCATTTATAACAGATAGCTTATCCCTAGAGTTAGCCAGAAGTTATTCCACTCGGCATGCAGTGAAAGCAATGACTAAAAATTGCACAATCGATAAGGTAAAAACTATCATGCAAGCTGGTACCTTCAATACAATGAATGAGGCCATGTCCAAATTTGTAAACAGTTGCACAGAAGCAACCGGACAGCCAAACACTGTCCTATATTACAAAAATTACCCGCAGCGCGGTGGAAATCGCGGACGAGGTAATAATCGAGGTAATTATAAAAATACCAGATATTATCAGAATAACGGATATAATTATAACAATGGTTATAACAGAAATAACAATAACCAAAATAACAATTATTACAGAAACAACAACCGTGGTGGAAACACCAACGGCGGAAACAGCCGTTGGGGAAACAACAACAACCACAATAACAATGTTAGAGTAGCACAAACAAATTCGGGAAACTCCCAACCACCTTTAGTTACACGACAGTAAACAACATCAAAATTCACACTCTAAGTCTCAGTCAAAATACATTTGTCACTTTCATAAACGTAGCAACAGGAAAAGAATTAGTTCTCATACTAGACACAGGTGCGGAAATATCCTTATTGAAGGAAAATTCCGATAATTTTCAAAACATTCAAGATAATCACATCATAAACATACAGGGTATAAGTCAGGAAGTTACCAAATCAAAAGGCTTAACTTCTATTGAAATTCAAATTTCTAAGTACATAACATAACATGATTTCCATATCGTAAATATGCAATTCGCTATTCCATGTGATGGAATACTAGGAATCGATTTTATCAAAAGATACAACTGTCAATTAGACTTCAAGCCGTCTGAAGACTGGCTTATAGTAAGACCAAATAACCTAAAACATCCAATTTATGTTCCAATAGCATACAGTTCTGGCAACAACTCCCTGATTCTGCCAGCAAAATCCCAAGTCATCCAAAAAATCGAAATAAATTCAGAAGAAGACAGTGTATTAATTCCGAATCAAGAAATTCAGCATGGTATCTATATCGCAAATACCATAGCAACAGTCCAAAATGCATATATAAGATTACTAAATACTACAAACACAGATCAAGTAGTCTATATCAAAAACATTTATCATGAACCACTTTCAAACTACGAAATAGTAAAAACGGACTTAGAAGCCAGACAAAAAATTGTATTATCCCAACTTGCAAAAAACTTCCCGCCTCAATTCAATGAACAACTTACAGCATTATGCACCCAGTATAGTGATGTGTTCGGACTAGAAACCGAATCGATCACTACCAATAATTTTTATAAACAAAATCTGAGATTAATTGATGATGAACCCGTAACGTGGTTCCGAAAAACATATGCTCAAGAACTTAACTGATGTTTTCGAGAAATGTAGGAAACACAACTTGAAGTTACATCCTGAAAAATGTTCATTTTTTATGCATGAAGTCACTTTCTTAGGACATAAATGCACAGATACAGGAATCTTGCCCGACGACAAAAAATACGACGTAATTCAAAATTATCCATGATGCGGACAGCGCTAGAACATTCATTGCATTTTGCAATTATTACAGACGTTTTATAAAGAATTTTGCTGAATACTCCCGTCACATAACAAGATTATGTAAGAAAGATGTAAAATTCGAATGGACAACACAATGTCAAAACGCCTTCGAACATCTTAAATCAGCATTAATAAATCCCCAATACCCAGATTTTAGCAAAGAATTTTGCATAATCACAGATGCTAGCAAATACGCTTGTGGAGCAGTCCTAACTCAAAACAAAAATGGACTACAGATTCCAGTGGCATACGCATCAAGATCCTTTACGAAAGGTGAAAGCAACAAGAGCACTACAGAACAAGAATTAGCATTCATTGGGCAATAACACACTTCAAACCATATGTTTATGGTAGACACTTCACTGTCAAAACAGACCATAGAGCACTTACATACTTATTTTCAATGGTAAATCCCAGTTCCAAACTAACACGAATGAGACTTGAGTTGGAGGAATATAATTTTACGGTAGAGTATCTAAAGGGTAAAGATAACCGTGTAGCCGATGCGCTCTCTAGAATAACCATCACAAACTTAAACAAGGAAGAACGCTATAGTCGAGTACCTCGACTATCAGATACACGTTACTCAGCTAAATGGAGATATGCAAGCAGCAAAGCGAGATTAAAATGCGCCACCTACCGGCGGTAGACAGATTTAAGCGTTATGGGCGTTAGAGTGGGCGTGGCAAATTTATTTTTGGATAAATCGATAGGTATTGACGACACCAATACATTTCAGTTAAAATTTTTTATGTAGCATGCAAATTGTGGGCGTCACAGGTTTTCGCGGTTTGTGGGCGTTTAAGTGGGCGTGGCAAACTTTTTTTAGGTCAATCGATAGGTATTGATGAGAACAATACATTTCAGTTAAAATTTTTTATCTAGCATCAAAACTGTTGGAGTTACAGTTTTGGGCGGCTTGTGGGCGTTAGAGTGGACGTGGCAGTCTACTGAAACAAACTTGCGCTGCGTAAGAAGCTCAGGAATCTGTACGCCAAATCTCAATAGCCTAGCTCTCATAGTTTCCGAGATCTCAGCGTTCATCCGGACAGACAGACGGACAGACGGACAGACGGACAGACGGACATGGCTAGATCGACTCGGCTAGTGATCCTGATCAAGAATATATATACTTTATGGGGTCGGAAACGCTTCCTTCTGCCTGTTACATACTTTCCGACGAATCTAGTATACCCTTTTACTCTACGAGTAACGGGTATAAAAATATACAAACAAGCAATACAATTCTGAAAGTCACTACCAGAAACCAAAGTAGACAAAAATCCTGCGCAGGAAAAGATCAAATAGAAGTGCATAAGCAATCTATAGAAAAAGCTTCAAAGCCCAACGTATATGAAGACATTAATAATGATGAAGTACGTAAAGTAGTGACCGTGCATGTAAATAATAAAATGTGTTTATTTAAGCACGAAAAGAAAATTACAGCAAGATATGATGTTAGCGATTTGTATACTAATGGAACCATTGACTTAGGTCAATTCTTTCAAAGGCTTGAAAAGCAGGCCGGTACTCACAAAGTCAGCCAACTCAAAGTGGCACCGTGGGAAAATATCTTTGAACATGTTTCAATTGATAATTTTAAAATGATGGGCAATAATATATTGAAATCATTGAGAGTAGCGCTACTCAACCCGGTGACCGTAATCAAAAATTATAAAGAAAACGAAGCTATATTGTCTACATTCCATGATGATCCAATACAAGGTGGTCATACAGGCATTACAAAAACCTTGGCCAAGGTCCAGAGACACTATTACTGGAAAAATATGCCCAAAGACATAAAAGAGTACCTAAAGAAATGTCCTAAATGCCAAAAGTCGAACACGACTAAACATACTAAGACCCCACTAACTATAACCGAAACTCCACAAAGAGCTTTTAATAAGTAATAAGTAAAACGAATACGCAGTAACACTCATCTGCGATTTAACTAAATACCTAGTAGCAAAAGCTATACTTAAAGATTTTATTCTAAAGTACGGTCCAATGAAGACGTTCATTACGGACATGGGAACAGAATATAAAAATTTAATGTAAATACTTACATATTAAAAACATAACTTCAACTGCACGCCACCACCAGACCGTGGAGCGAAGCCACAGAACACTCAATGAGTTCATTCGTTCATACATCTCAGTTGACAAAACAGATTGGGATGTATGGCTACGACACTTCGTCTATTGTTTTAATACAACCACATATATGGCACATGACTATTGTCCATATGAGCTAAATTTTGGTTCAAATCTACCAAAACATTTTAATAGCATAGATAAAATGCTAAGGAATCCAAATTTAGATTAGAACAGGCAATTAAGAGAGCTAGACTAATGCTAGAATCTCATAAGTTAAAACAGAAAATTAGTTACGACAAAACTAGTTTAGATTTCGATTTAAAAATAGGAGATCAGTTTTTATTGAAAAATGAAACAGGACATTAGTTAGATTCGAAATATACAGGTCCTTATAGGGTAGAACAAATAGGAGATAGAGATAACATAACTATAATAAATAACAAAAATAAAAAACAAATAGTACATAAAGATGATTAAAACTCTTTATTTTATAATCAATTTTTATTCCATAAATATTTCACGTATGGCCATACATAATATAAGAGCATATAAAAATAACCATATCTAAAATAAGTATACACAAAAAAAAATAGAAAAACCAATTAAAAACAAAAAAAAATCCTTAACCTTATTGCTATAAATAATATCAATTTTCTTAAAATTTGCTCAAAGAAAATAACTCCATTATATTACGTTATTTTTCGAAAGGTGGGAGATGTAGTATGCACTTATATTGAATATCTACTGTACCAAAGAGTACTTGAATCAAACACACTGTAACATTTTGTTGCAGTGTTCACATAAACAAAGGCTCGGTCAAAAACCTAAGTGGCTGAAACATGAGTCGGAAAGTGCCAGTGTCAGCATTCTGTTGCACACGCCGGCCGCTCAGCCAAAGTCGAGTACATACATATAACTCCGCGCTCCATACTAAGTGAGCATAGCTATATACATAAGAATATATAGGCCGACTATTCACGACTACAAACGTCGCTCAGAGGGCTCTTGCAATTATCATATAACTACAAGGCTGATACTCGCCGCTAAAAAAGTTTATAGTAGTCTATAAAACTGTAGGATACTGCACGAATATTTATATATGTATGTTTATGAGAAAGGAACCGTGTCCCGACAAACTTACCCCCTCTTTAAATCCTGGGCGATGAGATCTCGACGCTCTGGATCCTGGGCTTTGGGAAAATATTATAGTGGATATTTATATATAAATATACGTGCACCAAAATACGGCTGTTCTTAAGTATACCAATTCACTTATGCGATTCACATGCGACTTCTTCAACGGCTGGTGGAGAGATTCGTCCTCTCTAACTGTTTATCATGATTCGCACTTTGTCTATTGATTCGGTTGGTTTGAATATATTTCAATGCATGTTTGAATGCTTGATTTTCACTTGTTATCCAATTGTATTATTTGAGGATATGGGTCCTTGGTTATGCATGAGTTCACTTTAGCTTTGGTTGGCTCGATTAACACATTTATATTGCATCACTACTTTCTCCGACGTATGCTATTGGTCGCTACGCTCTGAACGGATGGTTCCTACAGCTGAACAAATTTCAGGAGCATGGAGATCACGGATACTGCGTCCACAAACATCGCAGTATGTTGGATGTCGTCCTTATTGTTGATCTTCTCCACGTTCTTTGATGACGATAGCGGCGCTGGTTCGACACAAGATTATTTCGAGCTGCAATTGTGTTCTCCTCAAGGACTGTTGGATATGGTGGCTGGTCCTGGTGGCAGAAGACTCCATGGACGACTGCCACAGGGAAAGTCGCCTTCCCTCGAAGCTGCCGGCTTCCGTCAGCAAGACACCCAAATGGATTCTCCCTTTTCTCTATTTGTCTAAGGTTTTTTATACTAGACTAGAGCATTTACTTGGCTGCGGGTATGGATCGAAAAAACTAGGTGTTCCCACCTAGGATTACTGTTTCTTGATATCTGCTATCTTGGGAGTCAACGGCCGGCTGCTGCCTTTTGCAAGCTACCGGAGTATGGTTACCAATACGTCGATAGTGGCCGTTGTTCTGGCCACGCGACACCCGAGAATTGCCGAATTGCTTTTTCTTCTGTTTTACCAGTATGAGTCTGGTTAGTCACATGCACCCCTCCCCCTGGCTAAAGATTCGTCGTTGTTTCTCTATGTGAATCTTTCTATGTGGAGGGCGTACGTAACAACAGTTCATATTGATATCACAGGGAAGCTTAGTGGTAAAAATGACCAAAAGGAAAATATAATAGTTCAAATAGATGCATTTCCTAAGTTCGTCCATTTGTTTCACACCACTAGACTAGACTCTGAAAGCTGCATCAAGTCAGTGAGGTCTTTAGTATCGATTTTTGGGGTCTACTATTACTAGCTTTGCTAGTACTGTTTCGTGAGTTTTGCTCAGCACAAAAGTTAGATTTACATTTGATCGCAACTGGCGCCAGCCGGACCAATGGACAGGTCGAACGAGTGATTAGTACTCTTAAATCTATGCTAACTTCGGTTGAAACGGGCAAGGCATCTTGGCAGGACGCTTTGTATGAAATTCAACAGGCTCTTAATTGCACTCCCAATCGGGTAACGAAGGTTAGTCCAATAGAGATACTAATTGGATAAGAAGCTAGACCATTTGGTCTTGTACCCGTTGCTGAAAACGAGAGTGTGGTTGATGTAAATCAAATATGACAAATTAAGATTCGATCGGAATAAAACAACTATTGTTAAGCATAAAGTTGGGGATCATGTCTTACTCAAGAATGAGGAGCGACACCAGACAAAACTAGACCCCAAGTTGAAAGGCCCATTTTTAGTTGTTGAGCTATTACCAGGTGATCGATATAAATTAAAAGCGTTAAAGGGCAATCGAACTTACAAATATTCCCACGAATTTTTACGAAAAATGCCTGAGAAGGGGATTACCACACAGCATGACGAGGCAGTCAGGGATGAAGATGATGTTGATCGAGCCGGTGATGGCTGCGATGATTTATGAAATAAGAAAATGTAAATGATAACTGTATGCTATGTGTTTGCCGGTTGGTTGAAATGAAAACCCGCTAATTGATCTGTTTACAGTTAAGACAACTGTGTGCTATGTGTTGGCCGGTTGGTCAATTGATCTGTTTATAGTCGAGACAACTGTGTGCTATGTTGGCCGGTTGGTCGAGACAAAACTTAAATTGTTAAGTAAAATGAAAACTGTTAGAGATAGTGATTGACGATGTAACAATGTGATTGCTTATTGGAGAAGCAATGGTCAATTGATCTGTTTATAGTCGAGACAACTGTGTGCTATGTTGGCCGGTTGGTCGAGACAAAACTTAAATTGTTAAGTAAAATGAAAACTGTTAGAGATAGTAATTGACGATGTAACAATGTGATTGCTTATTGGAGAAGCAAATGAAAATGGAAAATGAATATTGTTTGAATTGATGGTAGTCCGAATCTTAAGGCTTAAAATAATAAAAGTATTGTCCTTTGGTTACGCATGAGGAAGTGTAAGTTCGATCTGCTATTTAAGAATTAAGAATTCTGTATTTATACCCGTTACTCGTAGAGTAAAAGGGTATACTAGATTCGTCGGAAAGTATGTAACAGGCAGAAGGAAGCGTTTCCGACCCCATAAAGTATATATATTCTTGATCAGGATCACTAGCCGAGTCGATCTAGCCATGTCCGTCTGTCCGTCTGTCCGGATGAACGCTGAGATCTCGGAAACTATGGGAGCTAGGCTATTGAGATTTGGCGTGCAGATTCCTGAGCTTCTTACGCAGCGCAGTAGTAGAGTGCCACGCCCACTCTAACGCCCACAAACCGCCCAAAACTGTGGCTCCTACAGTTTTGATGCTAGAATAAAAATTTTAACTGAAATGTAATGTTCTCATTAATACCTATCGATTGACCCAAAAAAAAGTTTGCCACGCCCACTTAAACGCCCACAAACCGCGAAAACCTGTGACGCCCACAATTTTCATGTTAGATAAAAAATTTTAACTGAAATGTATTGGTCTCGTCAATACCTATCGATTGATCCAAAAAAAAATTTGCCACGCCCACTCTAACGCCCATAACGCTAAAATCTGTATACCGCCGGTAGGTGGCGCATTTTAATCTCGCTTTGCTGCTTGCATATCTCCATTTAGCTGAGTAACGGGTATCTGATAGTCGAGGTACTCGACTATAGCGTTCTTCCTTGTTTTGTTTTGAATTTAATAGAATAATGTTATTAAGGAAAAATGTCAAGAAAGGAAAAATGCTAAGTTTGATTTTTTATTCATAGATTAATAGTTTATAAGGCTTCTGATCAACGAAAATATAGTTATTTTTGCTTTAACTTCAAGGTACATATCTAGTTATATTTATTATTGAGAGATAATATTTTGTAATGTTTTAAAGTTGGAAACACACGAGGACGTGTGAAAGTCAGAATGGCCGTGTCATAAATTAGGTGGCCAATTCAAATTATAACAACTGTTAGCTTTGGTTTGTCGTTCGCTTCCCATTCGTTTTCACGTACTTCTGTGCTGTTCCTTCGGCTGTTCAAATGGAGGCAACAGTTTCTGTCGTCAACGTTAGTCTGTGCACTGGTGTGAGCGAGATAGAAGGATGCAGGTGTCCGCATCAAAAAGGAATAACGGAAAGTTCTCAGTAGTGTATTGGAATGCGAGAGTAGAATAAAGTAGAAAGCGACGCTGGCAAAAGGGCCGCAAGCAGTAAGAGAGGGCATTCGTATTTGAAGAGCCAAACTGAAAAGATGCCACGCGCCAGAAAACGTTTCCGTTCGGACCAGCACGAAGAGCAGCCTGAAGCAGAGGACGATTCTAGTGAACTGTTTTTGCAGTATCTCGACGGAACGGAGAACTTGGCTGCAACTGTGTTGAATCTGCTGAATGGTCGCCCAACAGAGGGAGAATCTATGACGCTGTATGGAAGCAGAGTTGTAACATCCCTGATGTCCAGGTGGAAGTCCCTGACGGTAGAGCAAATTGCCGTTTCTGTTGCTTTGGCACACGTGGCTGGATTGGACAAGCGATTGCGACGCTTGGCTTTTACTACAGAAGTCAATTCTCGGAACGAGTTCCAACAGGAGTTGAAAGCCTTTTCTTTTGAAGCTGGACCGGGCCGCGGTACTGGCGACGTCTTGTCGGCCCTGACTAATAAGAAAAAAAACCATTCTTCAATATCAGATGTCACAAATGCGGATAAGAGGGTCACAAGAAGGCGGAGTGTCGCTCGTCTGGTGTGCTGTAGTATGCACTTATATTGAATATCTACTGTACCAAAGAGTACTTGAATCAAACACTCTGTAACATTTTGTTGCAGTGTTTACATAAACAAAGGCTCGGTCAAAAACTTAAGTGGCCGAAACATGAGTCGATCGGCGGCGTACACAGAAAGTGCAAGTGTCAGCATTCTGTTGCACACGCCGGCCGCTCAGCCAAAGTCAAGTACATACATAAGAATATATAGGCCGTCTCTCCGCTGCCGCTGTTGGCAGCGCCTTTATGAGACTTAGACCTCCTTAGCTCCTAAGTAAATTAAGTTTGTGAAGAAACTCTTTTAGCTCAGAGCGGCAACAACGGCTGCTCTGCTCCGAATAAAAATACAAACTAAACATCCAAATGGACATCTAACCTAAATGAATTGGACCGACCGTGACGATGGTCCTGGAGGACCTAGGACAGCAAAACTGCAGGACAGGAAATTAAAGACCATTTCATTTCACCGTGACGCTGGTCCTGGAGGACCTAGAAAGAAACAACTGGAGGACAGAAATTGATGAATTTCATTAGCAGCAGACAAAAATAATATCGCAGTGAGTAGAGTGTGATGTGTGCAAAACGCAGTGGTGTGGTAAAGAGACTAAGAGCCAGAAGGGCTGAACTACTGAAGCTACTAAATAGCGGAAGTAAATTAAATTGGAACGATTCGGTCAAATTACATGCCGAACTCGAAAATATAAAAACTTTAATAAGTGAAAAAAAAACTAAGCCACGGCCACAAACACACATACCTACCCTGCTATTAAAAGTCTTGCAAAAAGTAATGAAAAATTAACTCCACCACAGATAAAAGAAATACTAAAATTTACAAGGAAGTGCCCAAACGACTGCGAGGGACCACTGTGCTCGCCCCATTGCGAGGACACCTGTGCAGCCAGCACCGGTGCCCCAACAAAGAAGACCGTCGAGGAAGTCCAGCCTGTGCAGCCAGCACCGGCCACGTCTTGCCAACCAAGCGAGACCAAGGATAAGTGAACCGACAGCGCTTCATAGAGCGCATATTTTTTTTTACCATGCACTGCGTTGCAGAATTTTTTTGATTGCACTGCGATGCATATTTTTTTTTATATTATATAAAAAACTAATGTAAAATTGAGCGACATTAAAGTTGCCCAATTAGCGTGTGGCCTGAAAACCATACAAAAACTAGGCAGGCTTTCCCATTGTTAAAAAAATAAATTTTTATCAAATTTTACAAAAAAAATTTTCATGGCCCAATAAGGCAAGTTTTTAACTACATGATATAAACTATAAATTAAACTATACACCTATAGCTATAGCAGCTCATAGAAAAACACCCAAAATGGGTTTAGTAGACGTAAATGAAGTGGACTCCACAGCCAACGTCATAAATAAAATCGAGTCTAAAAATATTAATACGGATTTAACGAACATTTTATTATCAATTATTGTCTTTATTATGAGCGCATTTATTTTGTACAAGGCATATATGTTTCATAATAAATGTATATCAAAAAGAGCCATAAACAAAAGCCAGGCTAATGATCTGGACAAAATATAAATACATAAAGCGCCAAAAATAATTATAAAAAGATGTTCAAAATAAAATAAAAACAAAAGAGCAAACCATTTAATGTATGTCCATATATTGATATATTGAATATAGATATTATTTCATCTAATAATCATATCTAATGTACAATAAAAAAAAATAAATAAAAAAAAAAATAATAAACATAAAATATGAATACTACAGAGTGTATTAGAATCACTCTTTATAGGGAACCCAACTTTCATGACAGGGTATTATCAATAATTGAAAAAGGAGCAGAGCCTCTACTAATTATTGAATTCGAATATGAGTACATGAAAAGGTACAACTTAGATTTTTCTCCCTTGATACATTGCTCAAGTACCCAGAAGGCGATAGTATTGAGCACCGTCTTAACCGTAAAAGTTAGATCAGTTATTAACGATAACATGTTACTTGGGAGACATCTTTCATTGATGGTTTCAAGAACCTAGAAAATATTCCATTAAATAATGGAATGGGACGAGTTATATAAAGAATTAAATAATTCAAAAATTGATTTTGACAGATCTTATAAGTCACTATCAAGACCCCGGCCAGCACAGCAAAACACTGTGAACAAGAATGCCGAAATATTAGTAACCCGCTTCAATACAGCGCGTATACTAATAAACGATCAGAGAGACAGGCTAAACAAAGCCCATTGGTCTCAAGTATCAAAATATTTAAACAAATTACGGGATAACCTAATATTTATAAAGCAAAGGTACAACTTAACAATTTCAGTTCCAACTATCATAAACACACCTTTGAAGATAGAAGCTAGAGAATCAGAATCATCAGATCCACGAGTACAAGCTGAGGCTGACGACCCTATCTCTAAAGATCCCGATATAGAGGAAAAAGACATAAACACTATTCCGGCAGTCCTTATTCAATCTGAATTATCAGACCAGGAATCGACCGACTCGGATTCTCACAACAGCATTGTAGAAATAAATCCAACCAAAATGGCACAAACTAATATTGATTTTATTAATACAGCATCCAAGCTTATACCAGTTTTCGATGGTAAAGCTGAAAACTTAACAAGTTTTATGGATGCATTAGAAATAATAGAATCAATAAAAGGCGAACACGAACAATTAGCAGTTTCCATTATAAAAACAAAGCTAAAAGGTGTCGCCAGAACTCTAATCGGAAATGAAACAACCATAGCTGAAGTCATTTCCAGATTAAAAAACAACGTCAAAGGCGAAACTGTAGAAGTGTTGTCAGCAAAACTGATGAACCTACAACAACGCAACAAAACTGCCAACCAGTACACACAAGAGGTTAAGCAGATGACGAAATCTTTAGAAGGTGCATTTATAACAGATAGCTTATCCCTAGAGTTAGCCAGAAGTTATTCCACTCGGCATGCAGTGAAAGCAATGACTAAAAATTGCACAATCGATAAGGTAAAAACTATCATGCAAGCTGGTACCATCAATACAATGAATGAGGCCATATCCAAATTTGTAAACAGTTGCACAGAAGCAACCGGACAGCCAAACACTGTCCTATATTACAAAAATTACCCGCAGCGTGGTGGAAATCGCGGACGAGGTAATAATCGAGGTAATTATAAAAATACCAGATATTATCAGAATAACGGATATAATCATAACAATGGTTATAACAGAAATAACAATAACCAAAATAACAATTATTACAGAAACAACAACCGTGGTGGAAACACCAACGGCGGAAACAGCCGTTGGGGAAACAACAACAACCACAATAACAATGTTAGAGTAGCACAAACAAATTCGGGAAACTCCCAACCACCTTTAGTTACACGACAGTAAACAACATCAAAATTCACACTCTAAATCTCAGTCAAAATACATTTGTCACTTTCATGAACGTAGCAACAGGAAAAGAATTAGTTCTCTTACTAGACACAGGTGCGGAAATATCCTTATTGAAGGAAAATTCCGATAATTTTCAAAACATTCAAGATAATCACATCATAAACATACAGGGTATAAGTCAGGAAGTTACCAAATCAAAAGGCTTAACTTCTATTGAAATTCAAATTTCTAAGTACATAATTCAACATGATTTCCATATCGTAAATATGCAATTCGCTATTCCATGTGATGGAATACTAGGAATCGATTTTATCAAAAGATACAACTGTCAAATAGACTTCAAGCCGTCTGAAGACTGGCTTATAGTAAGACCAAATAACCTAAAACATCCAATTTATGTTCCAATAGCATACAGTTCTGGCAACAACTCCCTGATTCTGCCAGCAAAATCCCAAGTCATCCAAAAAATCGAAATAAATTCAGAAGAAGACAGTGTATTAATTCCGAATCAAGAAATTCAGCATGTTATCTATATCGCAAATACCATAGCAACAGTCCAAAATGCATATATAAGATTACTAAATACTACAAAAAATTGTATTATCCCAACTTGCAAAAAACTTCCCGCCTCAATTCAATGAACAACTTACAGCATTATGCACCCAGTATAGTGATGTGTTCGGACTAGAAACCGAATCGATCACTACCAATAATTTTTATAAACAAAATCTGAGATTAATTGATGATGAACCCGTAACGTGGTTCCGAAAAACATATGCTCAAGAACTTAACTGATGTTTTCGAGAAATGTAGGAAACACAACTTGAAGTTACATCCTGAAAAATGTTCATTTTTTATGCATGAAGTCACTTTCTTAGGACATAAATGCACAGATACAGGAATCTTGCCCGACGACAAAAAATACGACGTAATTCAAAATTATCCAAGATGCGGACAGCGCTAGAACATTCATTGCATTTTGCAATTATTACAGACGTTTTATAAAGAATTTTGCTGAATACTCCCGTCACATAACAAGATTATGTAAGAAAGATGTAAAATTCGAATGGACAACACAATGTCAAAACGCCTTCGAACATCTTAAATCAGCATTAATAAATCCCCAATACCCAGATTTTAGCAAAGAATTTTGCATAATCACAGATGCTAGCAAATACGCTTGTGGAGCAGTCCTAACTCAAAACAAAAATGGACTACAGATTCCAGTGGCATACGCATCAAGATCCTTTACGAAAGGTGAAAGCAACAAGAGCACTACAGAACAAGAATTAGCATTCATTGGGCAATAACACACTTCAAACCATATGTTTATGGTAGACACTTCACTGTCAAAACAGACCATAGAGCACTTACATACTTATTTTCAATGGTAAATCCCAGTTCCAAACTAACACGAATGAGACTTGAGTTGGAGGAATATAATTTTACGGTAGAGTATCTAAAGGGTAAAGATAACCGTGTAGCCGATGCGCTCTCTAGAATAACCATCACAAACTTAAACAAGGAAGAACGCTATAGTCGAGTACCTCGACTATCAGATACACGTTACTCAGCTAAATGGAGATATGCAAGCAGCAAAGCGAGATTAAAATGCGCCACCTACCGGCGGTAGACAGATTTAAGCGTTATGGGCGTTAGAGTGGGCGTGGCAAATTTATTTTTGGATAAATCGATAGGTATTGACGACACCAATACATTTCAGTTAAAATTTTTTATGTAGCATGCAAATTGTGGGCGTCACAGGTTTTCGCGGTTTGTGGGCGTTTAAGTGGGCGTGGCAAACTTTTTTTTAGGTCAATCGATAGGTATTAATGAGAACAATACATTTCAGTTAAAATTTTTTATCTAGCATCAAAACTGTTGGAGTTACAGTTTTGGGCGGCTTGTGGGCGTTAGAGTGGGCGTGGCAGTCTACTGAAACAAACTTGCGCTGCGTAAGAAGCTCAGGAATCTGTACGCCAAATCTCAATAGCCTAGCTCTCATAGTTTCCGAGATCTCAGCGTTCATCCGGACAGACAGACGGACAGACGGACAGACGGACAGACGGACATGGCTAGATCGACTCGGCTAGTGATCCTGATCAAGAATATATATACTTTATGGGGTCGGAAACGCTTCCTTCTGCCTGTTACATACTTTCCGACGAATCTAGTATACCCTTTTACTCTACGAGTAACGGGTATAAAAATATACAAACAAGCAATACAATTCTGAAAGTCACTACCAGAAACCAAAGTAGACAAAAATCCTGCGCAGGAAAAGATCAAATAGAAGTGCATAAGCAATCTATAGAAAAAGCTTCAAAGCCCAACGTATATGAAGTCATTAATAATGATGAAGTACGTAAAGTAGTGACCGTGCATGTAAATAATAAAATGTGTTTATTTAAGCACGAAAAGAAAATTACAGCAAGATATGATGTTAGCGATTTGTATACTAATGGAACCATTGACTTAGGTCAATTCTTTCAAAGGCTTGAAAAGCAGGCCGGTACTCACAAAGTCAGCCAACTCAAAGTGGCACCGTGGGAAAATATCTTTGAACATGTTTCAATTGATAATTTTAAAATGATGGGCAATAATATATTGAAATCATTGAGAGTAGCGCTACTCAACCCGGTGACCGTAATCAAAAATTATAAAGAAAACGAAGCTATATTGTCTACATTCCATGATGATCCAATACAAGGTGGTCATACAGGCATTACAAAAACCTTGGCCAAGGTCCAGAGACCCTATTACTGGAAAAATATGCCCAAAGACATAAAAGAGTACCTAAAGAAATGTCCTAAATGCCAAAAGTCGAACACGACTAAACATACTAAGACCCCACTAACTATAACCGAAACTCCACAAAGAGCTTTTAATAAGTAATTGTAGATACTATTGGTCCACTTCCAAAATCTAATAATGGAAACGAATACGCAGTAACACTCATCTGCGATTTAACTAAATACCTAGTAGCAAAAGCTATACTTAAAGATTTTATTCTAAAGTACGGTCCAATGAAGACGTTCATTACGGACATGGGAACAGAATATAAAAATTTAATGTAAATACTTACATATTAAAAACATAACTTCAACTGCACGCCACCACCAGACCGTGGAGCGAAGCCACAGAACACTCAATGAGTTCATTCGTTCATACATCTCAGTTGACAAAACAGATTGGGATGTATGGCTACGACACTTCGTCTATTGTTTTAATACAACCACATATATGGCACATGACTATTGTCCATATGAGCTAAATTTTGGTAAAACTTCAAATCTACCAAAACATTTTAATAGCATAGATAAAATGCTAAGGAATCCAAATTTAGATTAGAACAGGCAATTAAGAGAGCTAGACTAATGCTAGAATCTCATAAGTTAAAACAGAAAATTAGTTACGACAAAACTAGTTTAGATTTCGATTTAAAAATAGGAGATCAGTTTTTATTGAAAAATGAAACAGGACATTAGTTAGATTCGAAATATACAGGTCCTTATAGGGTAGAACAAATAGGAGATAGAGATAACATAACTATAATAAATAACAAAAATAAAAAACAAATAGTACTTAAAGATGATTAAAACTCTTTATTTTATAATCAATTTTTATTCCATAAATATTTCACGTATGGCCATACATAATATAAGAGCATATAAAAATAACCATATCTAAAATAAGTATACACAAAAAAAAATAGAAAAACCAATTAAAAACAAAAAAAAATCCTTAACCTTATTGCTATAAATAATATCAATTTTCTTAAAATTTGCTCAAAGAAAATAACTCCATTATATTACGTTATTTTTCGAAAGGTGGGAGATGTAGTATGCACTTATATTGAATATCTACTGTACCAAAGAGTACTTGAATCAAACACACTGTAACATTTTGTTGCAGTGTTCACATAAACAAAGGCTCGGTCAAAAACCTAAGTGGCTGAAACATGAGTCGGAAAGTGCAAGTGTCAGCATTCTGTTGCACACGCCGGCCGCTCAGCCAAAGTCGAGTACATACATATAACTCCGCGCTCCATACTAAGTGAGCATAGCTATATACATAAGAATATATAGGCCGACTATTCACGACTACAAACGTCGCTCAGAGGGCTCTTGCAATTATCATATAACTACAAGGCTGATACTCGCCGCTAAAAAAGTTTATAGTAGTCTATAAAACTGTAGGATACTGCACGAATATTTATATATGTATGTTTATGAGAAAGGAACCGTGTCCCGACAAACTTACCCCCTCTTTAAATCCTGGGCGATGAGATCTCGACGCTCTGGATCCTGGGCTTTGGGAAAATATTATAGTGGATATTTATATATAAATATACGTGCACCAAAATACGGCTGTTCTTAAGTATACCAATTCACTTAAACACAAAATATATATATATTATGCCAGAGGCATGCGACTTCTTCAACGGCTGGTGGAGAGATTCGTCCTCTCTAACTGTTTATCATGATTCGCACTTTGTCTATTGATTCGGTTGGTTTGAATATATTTCAATGCATGTTTGAATGCTTGATTTTCACTTGTTATCCAATTGTATTATTTGAGGATATGGGTCCTTGGTTATGCATGAGTTCACTTTAGCTTTGGTTGGCTCGATTAACACATTTATATTGCATCACTACTTTCTCCGACGTATGCTATTGGTCGCTACGCTCTGAACGGATGGTTCCTACAGCTGAACAAATTTCAGGAGCATGGAGATCACGGATACTGCGTCCACAAACATCGCAGTATGTTGGATGTCGTCCTTATTGTTGATCTTCTCCACGTTCTTTGATGACGATAGCGGCGCTGGTTCGACACAAGATTATTTCGAGCTGCAATTGTGTTCTCCTCAAGGACTGTTGGATATGGTGGCTGGTCCTGGTGGCAGAAGACTCCATGGACGACAGTCACAGGGAAAGTCGCCTTCCCTCGAAGCTGCCGGCTTCCGTCAGCAAGACACCCAAATGGATTCTCCCTTTTCTCTATTTGTCTAAGGTCTTTTAGACCAGACTAGAGCATTTACTTGGCTGCGGGTATGGATCGGAAAAACTAGGTGTTCCCACCTAGGATTACTGTTTCTTGATATCTGCTATCTTGGGAGTCAACGGCCGGCTGTTGCCTTTTGCAAGCTACCGGAGTATGGTTACCAATAGGTCGATAGTGGCCGTTGTTCTGGCCACGCGACACCCAGAATTGCCGAATTGCTTTTTCTTCTGCTTTACCAGTATGAGTCTGGTTAGTCACATGCACCCCTCCCCCTGGCTAAAGATTCGTCGTTGTTTCTCTATGTGAATCTTTCTATGTGGAGGGCGTACGTAACAACAGTTCATATTGATATCACAGGGAAGCTTAGTGGTAAAAATGACCAAAAGGAAAATATAATAGTTCAAATAGATGCATTTTCTAAGTTCGTCCATTTGTTTCACACCACTAGACTAGACTCTGAAAGCTGCATCAAGTCAGTGACGTCTTTAGTATCGATTTTTGGGGTTTACTATTACTAGCTTTGCTAGTACTGTTTCGTGAGTTTTGCTCAGCACAAAAGTTAGATTTACATTTGATCGCAACTGGCGCCAGCCGGACCAATGGACAGGTCGAACGAGTGATTAGTACTCTTAAATCTATGCTAACTTCGGTTGAAACGGGCAAGGCATCTTGGCAGGACGCTTTGTATGAAATTCAACAGGCTCTTAATTGCACTCCCAATCGGGTAACGAAGGTTAGTCCAATAGAGATACTAATTGGATAAGAAGCTAGACCATTTGGTCTTGTACCCGTTGCTGAAAACGAGAGTGTGGTTGATGTAAATCAAATATGACAAATTAAGATTCGATCGGAATAAAACAACTATTGTTAAGCATAAAGTTGGGGATCATGTCTTACTCAAGAATGAGGAGCGACACCAGACAAAACTAGACCCCAAGTTGAAAGGCCCATTTTTAGTTGTTGAGCTATTACCAGGTGATCGATATAAATTAAAAGCGTTAAAGGGCAATCGAACTTACAAATATTCCCACGAATTTTTACGAAAAATGCCTGAGAAGGGGATTACCACACAGCATGACGAGGCAGTCAGGGATGAAGATGATGTTGATCGAGCCGGTGATGGCTGCGATGATTTATGAAATAAGAAAATGTAAATGATAACTGTATGCTATGTGTTTGCCGGTTGGTTGAAATGTAAACCCGCTAATTGATCTGTTTACAGTTAAGACAACTGTGTGCTATGTGTTGGCCGGTTGGTCAATTGATCTGTTTATAGTCGAGACAACTGTGTGCTATGTTGGCCGGTTGGTCGAGACAAAACTTAAATTGTTAAGTAAAGTGAAAACTGTTAGAGATAGTGATTGACGATGTAACAATGTGATTGCTTATTGGAGAAGCAATGGTCAATTGATCTGTTTATAGTCGAGACAACTGTGTGCTATGTTGGCCGGTTGGTCGAGACAAAACTTAAATTGTTAAGTAAAATGAAAACTGTTAGAGATAGTAATTGACGATGTAACAATGTGATTGCTTATTGGAGAAGCAAATGAAAATGGAAAATGAATATTGTTTGAATTGATGGTAGTCCGAATCTTAAGGCTTAAAATAATAAAAGTATTGTCCTTTGGTTACGCATGAGGAAGTGTAAGTTCGATCTGCTATTTAAGAATTAAGAATTCTGTATTTATACCCGTTACTCGTAGAGTAAAAGGGTATACTAGATTCGTCGGAAAGTATGTAACAGGCAGAAGGAAGCGTTTCCGACCCCATAAAGTATATATATTCTTGATCAGGATCACTAGCCGAGTCGATCTAGCCATGTCCGTCTGTCCGTCTGTCCGGATGAACGCTGAGATCTCGGAAACTATGGGAGCTAGGCTATTGAGATTTGGCGTGCAGATTCCTGAGCTTCTTACGCAGCGCAAGTTTGTTTCAGTAGAGTGCCACGCCCACTCTAACGCCCACAAACCGCCCAAAACTGTGGCTCCTACAGTTTTGATGCTAGAATAAAAATTTTAACTGAAATGTAATGTTCTCATTAATACCTATCGATTGACCCAAAAAAAAGTTTGCCACGCCCACTCTAACGCCCATAACGCTAAAATCTGTATACCGCCGGTAGGTGGCGCATTTTAATCTCGCTTTGCTGCTTGCATATCTCCATTTAGCTGAGTAACGGGTATCTGATAGTCGAGGTACTCGACTATAGCGTTCTTCCTTGTTTTGTTTTGAATTTAATAGAATAATGTTATTAAGGAAAAATGTCAAGAAAGGAAAAATGCTAAGTTTGATTTTTTATTCATAGATTAATAGTTTATAAGGCTTCTGATCAACGAAAATATAGTTATTTTTGCTTTAACTTCAAGGTACATATCTAGTTATATTTATTATTGAGAGATAATATTTTGTAATGTTTTAAAGTTGGAAACACACGAGGACGTGTGAAAGTCAGAATGGCCGTGTCATAAATTAGGTGGCCAATTCAAATTATAACAACTGTTAGCTTTGGTTTGTCGTTCGCTTCCCATTCGTTTTCACGTACTTCTGTGCTGTTCCTTCGGCTGTTCAAATGGAGGCAACAGTTTCTGTCGTCAACGTTAGTCTGTGCACTGGTGTGAGCGAGATAGAAGGATGCAGGTGTCCGCATCAAAAAGGAATAACGGAAAGTTCTCAGTAGTGTATTGGAATGCGAGAGTAGAATAAAGTAGAAAGCGACGCTGGCAAAAGGGCCGCAAGCAGTAAGAGAGGGCATTCGTATTTGAAGAGCCAAACTGAAAAGATGCCACGCGCCAGAAAACGTTTCCGTTCGGACCAGCACGAAGAGCAGCCTGAAGCAGAGGACGATTCTAGTGAACTGTTTTTGCAGTATCTCGACGGAACGGAGAACTTGGCTGCAACTGTGTTGAATCTGCTGAATGGTCGCCCAACAGAGGGAGAATCTATGACGCTGTATGGAAGCAGAGTTGTAACATCCCTGATGTCCAGGTGGAAGTCCCTGACGGTAGAGCAAATTGCCGTTTCTGTTGCTTTGGCACACGTGGCTGGATTGGACAAGCGATTGCGACGCTTGGCTTTTACTACAGAAGTCAATTCTCGGAACGAGTTCCAACAGGAGTTGAAAGCCTTTTCTTTTGAAGCTGGACCGGGCCGCGGTACTGGCGACGTCTTGTCGGCCCTGACTAATAAGAAAAAGAACCATTCTTTAATATCAGATGTCACAAATGCGGATTAGAGGGTCACAAGAAGGCGGAGTGTCGCTAGTCTGGTGTGCTGTAGTATGCACTTATATTGAATATCTACTGTACCAAAGAGTACTTGAATCAAACACTCTGTAACATTTTGTTGCAGTGTTTACATAAACAAAGGCTCGGTCAAAAACTTAAGTGGCCGAAACATGAGTCGATCGGCGGCGTACACAGAAAGTGCAAGTGTCAGCATTCTGTTGCACACGCCGGCCGCTCAGCCAAAGTCAAGTACATACATAAGAATATATAGGCCGTCTCTCCGCTGCCGCTGTTGGCAGCGCCGCTATGAGACTTAGACCTCCTTAGCTCCTAAGTAAATTAAGTTTGTGAAGAAACTCTTTTAGCTCAGAGCGGCAACAACGGCTGCTCTGCTCCGAATAAAAATACAAAATAAACATCCAAATGGATATCTAACCTCAATGAATTGGACCGACCGTGACGATGGTCCTGGAGGACCTAGGAAAGCAAAACTGCAGGACAGGAAATTAAAGACGATTTCATTTCACCGTGACGCTGGTCCTGGAGGACCTAGAAAAAAACAACTGGAGGACAGAAATTGATGAATTTCATTAGCAGCAGACAAAAATAATATCGCAGTGAGTAGAGTGTGATGTGTGCAAAACGCAGTGGTGTGGTAAAGAGACTAAGAGCCAGAAGGGCTGAACTACTGAAGCTACTAAATAGCGGAAGTAAATTAAATTGGAACGATTCGGTCAAATTACATGCCGAACTCGAAAATATAAAAACTTTAATAAGTGAAAAAAAAACCAAGCCACGGCCACAAACACACATACCTACCCTGCAATTAAAAGTCTTGCAAAAACTAATGAAAAATTAACTCCACCACAGAAAAAGGAAATACTAAAATTTACAAGGAAGTGCCCAAACGACTGCGAGGGACCACTGTGCTCGCCCCATTGCGAGGACACCTGTGCAGCCAGCACCGGTGCCCCAACAAAGAAGACCGTCGAGGAAGTCCAGCCTGTGCAGCCAGCACCGGCCACGTCTTGCCAACCAAGCGAGACCAAGGATAAGTGAACCGACAGCGCTTCATAGAGCGCATATTTTTTTTTACCATGCACTGCGTTGCAGAATTTTTTTGATTGCACTGCGATGCATATTTTTTTTTATATTATATAAAAAACTAATGTAAAATTGAGCGACATTAAAGTTGCCCAATTAGCGTGTGGCCTGAAAACCATACAAAAACTAGGCAGGCTTTCCCATTGTTAAAAAAAAATGTTTATCAAATTATACAAAAAAAATTTTCATGACCCAATAAGGCAAATTTTTAACTACATGATATAAACTATAAATTAAACTATACACCTATAGCTATAGCAGCTCATAGAAAAACACCCAAAATGGGTTTAGTAGACGTAAATGAAGTGGACTCCACAGCCAACGTCATAAATAAAATCGAGTCTAAAAATATTAATACGGATTTAACGAACATTTTATTATCAATTATTGTCTTTATTATGAGCGCATTTATTTTGTACAAGCATATATGTTTCATAATAAATGTATATCAAAAAGAGCCATAAACAAAAGCCAGGCTAATGATCTGGACAAAATATAAATACATAAAGCGCCAAAAATAATTATAAAAAGATGTTCAAAATAAAATAAAAACAAAAGAGCAAACCATTTAATGTATGTCCATATATTGATATATTGAATATAGATATTATTTCATCTAATAATCATATCTAATGTACAATAAAAATAAATAAATTTAAAAAAAAATAATAAACATAAAATATGAATACTACAGAGTGTATTAGAATCACTCTTGATAGGGAACCCAACTTTCATGACAGGGTATTATCAATAATTGAAAAAGGAGCAGAGCCTCTACTAATTAATGAATTCGAATATGAGTACATGAATAGGTACAACTTAGATTTTTCTCCCTTGATACATTGCTCAAGTACCCAGAAGGCGATAGTATTGAGCACCGTCTTAACCCTAAAAGTTAGATCAGTTATTAACGATAACATGTTACTTGGGAGACATCTTTCATTGATGGTTTCAAGAACCTAGAAAATATTCCATTAAATAATGGAATGGGACGAGTTATATAAAGAATTAAATAATACAAAAATTGATTTTGACAGATCTTATAAGTCACTATCAAGACCCCGGCCAGCACAGCAAAACACTGTGAACAAGAATGCCGAAATATTAGTAACCCGCTTCAATACAGCGCGTATACTAATAAACGATCAGAGAGACAGGCTAAACAAAGCTCATTGGTCTCAAGTATCAAAATATTTAAACAAATTACGGGATAACCTAATATTTATAAAGCAAAGGTACGACTTAACAATTTCAGTACCAACTATCCTAAACACACCTTTGAAGATAGAAGCTAGAGAATCAGAATCATCAGATCCACGAGTACAAGCTGAGGCTGACGACCCTATCTCTAAAGATCCCGATATAGAGGAAAAAGATATAAACACTATTCCGGCAGTCCTTATTCAATCTGAATTATCAGACCAGGAATCGACCGACTCGGATTCTCACAACAGCATTGTAGAAATAAATCCAATCAAAATGGCACAAACTAATATTGATTTTATTAATACAGCATCCAAGCTTATACCAGTTTTCGATGGTAAAGCTGAAAACTTAACAAGTTTTATGGATGCATTAGAAATAATAGAATCAATAAAAGGCGAACACGAACAATTAGCAGTTTCCATTATAAAAACAAAGCTAAAAGGTGTCGCCAGAAATCTAATCGGAAATGAAACAACCATAGCTGAAGTCATTTCCAGATTAAAAAACAACGCCAAAGGCGAAACTGTAGAAGTGTTGTCAGCAAAACTGATGAACCTACAACAACGCAACAAAACTGCCAACCAGTACACACAAGAGGTTAAGCAGATGACGAAATCTTTAGAAGGTGCATTTATAACAGATAGCTTATCCCTAGAGTTAGCCAGAAGTTATTCCACTCGGCATGCAGTGAAAGCAATGACTAAAAATTGCACAATCGATAAGGTAAAAACTATCATGCAAGCTGGTACCTTCAATACAATGAATGAGGCCATATCCAAATTTGTAAACAGTTGCACAGAAGCAACCGGACAGCCAAACACTGTCCTATATTACAAAAATTACCCGCAGCGCGGTGGAAATCGCGGACGAGGTAATAATCGAGGTAATTATAAAAATACCAGATATTATCAGAATAACGGATATAATTATAACAATGGTTATAACAGAAATAACAATAACCAAAATAACAATTATTACAGAAACAACAACCGTGGTGGAAACACCAACGGCGGAAACAGCCGTTGGGGAAACAACAACAACCACAATAACAATGTTAGAGTAGCACAAACAAATTCGGGAAACTCCCAACCACCTTTAGTTACACGACAGTAAACAACATCAAAATTCACACTCTAAGTCTCAGTCAAAATACATTTGTCACTTTCATAAACGTAGCAACAGGAAAAGAATTAGTTCTCATACTAGACACAGGTGCGGAAATATCCTTATTGAAGGAAAATTCCGATAATTTTCAAAACATTCAAGATAATCACATCATAAACATACAGGGTATAAGTCAGGAAGTTACCAAATCAAAAGGCTTAACTTCTATTGAAATTCAAATTTCTAAGTACATAACATAACATGATTTCCATATCGTAAATATGCAATTCGCTATTCCATGTGATGGAATACTAGGAATCGATTTTATCAAAAGATACAACTGTCAATTAGACTTCAAGCCGTCTGAAGACTGGCTTATAGTAAGACCAAATAACCTAAAACATCCAATTTATGTTCCAATAGCATACAGTTCTGGCAACAACTCCCTGATTCTGCCAGCAAAATCCCAAGTCATCCAAAAAATCGAAATAAATTCAGAAGAAGACAGTGTATTAATTCCGAATCAAGAAATTCAGCATGGTATCTATATCGCAAATACCATAGCAACAGTCCAAAATGCATATATAAGATTACTAAATACTACAAACACAGATCAAGTAGTCTATATCAAAAACATTTATCATGAACCACTTTCAAACTACGAAATAGTAAAAACGGACTTAGAAGCCAGACAAAAAATTGTATTATCCCAACTTGCAAAAAACTTCCCGCCTCAATTCAATGAACAACTTACAGCATTATGCACCCAGTATAGTGATGTGTTCGGACTAGAAACCGAATCGATCACTACCAATAATTTTTATAAACAAAATCTGAGATTAATTGATGATGAACCCGTAACGTGGTTCCGAAAAACATATGCTCAAGAACTTAACTGATGTTTTCGAGAAATGTAGGAAACACAACTTGAAGTTACATCCTGAAAAATGTTCATTTTTTATGCATGAAGTCACTTTCTTAGGACATAAATGCACAGATACAGGAATCTTGCCCGACGACAAAAAATACGACGTAATTCAAAATTATCCAGTCCCACATGATGCGGACAGCGCTAAAACATTCATTGCATTTTGCAATTATTACAGACGTTTTATAAAGAATTTTGCTGAATACTCCCGTCACATAACAAGATTATGTAAGAAAGATGTAAAATTCGAATGGACAACACAATGTCAAAACGCCTTCGAACATCTTAAATCAGCATTAATAAATCCCCAATACCCAGATTTTAGCAAAGAATTTTGCATAATCACAGATGCTAGCAAATACGCTTGTGGAGCAGTCCTAACTCAAAACAAAAATGGACTACAGATTCCAGTGGCATACGCATCAAGATCCTTTACGAAAGGTGAAAGCAACAAGAGCACTACAGAACAAGAATTAGCATTCATTGGGCAATAACACACTTCAAACCATATATTTATGGTAGACACTTCACTGTCAAAATAGACCATAGAGCACTTACGTACTTATTTTCAATGGTAAATCCCAGTTCCAAACTAACACGAATGAGACTTGAATTGGAGGAATATAATTTTACGGTAGAGTATCTAAAGGGTAAAGATAACCGTGTAGCCGATGCGCTCTCTAGAATAACCATCACAAACTTAAAAAATATACAAACAAGCAATACAATTCTGAAAGTCACTACCAGAAACCAAAGTAGACAAAAATCCTGCGCAGGAAATGATCAAATAGAAGTGCATAAGCAATCTATAGAAAAAGCTTCAAAGCCCAACGTATATGAAGTCATTAATAATGATGAAGTACGTAAAGTAGTGACCGTGCATGTAAATAATAAAATGTGTTTATTTAAGCACGAAAAGAAAATTACAGCAAGATATAATGTTAGCGATTTGTATACTAATGGAACCATTGACTTAGGTCAATTCTTTCAAAGGCTTGAAAAGCAGGCCGGTACTCACAAAGTCAGCCAACTCAAAGTGGCACCGTGGGAAAATATCTTTGAACATGTTTCAATTGATAATTTTAAAATGATGGGCAATAATATATTGAAATCATTGAGAGTAGCGCTACTCAACCCGGTGACCGTAATCAAAAATTATAAAGAAAACGAAGCTATATTGTCTACATTCCATGATGATCCAATACAAGGTGGTCATACAGGCATTACAAAAACCTTGGCCAAGGTCCAGAGACACTATTACTGGAAAAATATGCCCAAAGACATAAAAGAGTACCTAAAGAAATGTCCTAAATGCCAAAAGTCGAACACGACTAAACATACTAAGACCCCACTAACTATAACCGAAACTCCACAAAGAGCTTTTAATAAGTAATTGTAGATACTATTGGTCCACTTCCAAAATCTAATAATGGAAACGAATACGCAGTAACACTCATCTGCGATTTAACTAAATACCTAGTAGCAAAAGCTATACTTAAAGATTTTATTCTAAAGTACGGTCCAATGAAGACGTTCATTACGGACATGGGAACAGAATATAAAAATTTAATGTAAATACTTACATATTAAAAACATAACTTCAACTGCACGCCACCACCAGACCGTGGAGCGAAGCCACAGAACACTCAATGAGTTCATTCGTTCATACATCTCAGATGACAAAACAGATTGGGATGTATGGCTACGACACTTCGTCTATTGTTTTAATACAACCACATATATGGCACATGACTATTGTCCATATGAGCTAGTTTTTGGTAAAACTTCAAATCTACCAAAACATTTTAATAGCATAGATAAAATGCTAAGGAATCCAAATTTAGATTAGAACAGGCAATTAAGAGAGCTAGACTAATGCTAGAATCTCATAAGTTAAAACAGAAAATTAGTTACGACAAAACTAGTTTAGATTTCGATTTAAAAATAGGAGATCAGTTTTTATTGAAAAATGAAACAGGACATTAGTTAGATTCGAAATATACAGGTCCTTATAGGGTAGAACAAATAGGAGATAGAGATAACATAACTATAATAAATAACAAAAATAAAAAACAAATAGTACATAAAGATGATTAAAACTCTTTATTTTATAATCAATTTTTATTCCATAAATATTTCACGTATGGCCATACATAATATAAGAGCATATAAAAATAACCATATCTAAAATAAGTATACACAAAAAAAAATAGAAAAACCAATTAAAAACAAAAAAAAATCCTTAACCTTATTGCTATAAATAATATCAATTTTCTTAAAATTTGCTCAAAGAAAATAACTCCATTATATTACGTTATTTTTCGAAAGGTGGGAGATGTAGTATGCACTTATATTGAATATCTACTGTACCAAAGAGTACTTGAATCAAACACACTGTAACATTTTGTTGCAGTGTTCACATAAACAAAGGCTCGGTCAAAAACCTAAGTGGCTGAAACATGAGTCGATCGGCGGCGTACACAGAAAGTGCAAGTGTCAGCATTCTGTTGCACACGCCGGCCGCTCAGCCAAAGTCGAGTACATACATATAACTCCGCGCTCCATACTAAGTGAGCATAGCTATATACATAAGAATATATAGGCTGTCTCTTCGCTGCCGCTGTTGGCAGCGCCGCTATGAGACTTAGACCTCCTTAGCTCCTAAGTAAATTAAGTTTGTGAAGAAACTCTTTTGAACTCAGAGCGGCAACAACGGCTGCTCTGCTCCGATAAAAATACAAATGAAACATCCAAATGGATATCTAACCTAAATGAATTGGACTTATATTATTTGGGATGTATGGAAAATCCTACTCGTTTAAACATATTACAGTGCCCCCGCGACATAGTCAACTAGCTAATCAACGTTCTGGACATAACGGAGAAAGAGATCGCTCGACTCTAATCTGCTTTAAGTGTGGAAAGGAAGAACATGTGGCTACTGTGTGCCCGGATCGTCAGGAGCGCTCAACGACGGTCAAGATGGATTATGTTAAAGATGTCAACCTGTGTACCGTACTTGAGCCCCTTGGAACTTTTCAACAATTTGGTGAGTCGTTCCAATTTGTTTTGACTCAGGAGCCGAGTGCTCGTTCATCAAGGAAGCCGTCTCGCTAAAGCTGTCTGGATCTAGAATAAATAACGTAGTAATTTTAAGAGGTATTGGTAGTAATACGGTTTGTAGCAACCTACAGATATTGGCTAAAGTTTTGATTTGTGATCATTCCTTCGATGTTCTTTTTCATGCAGTTCAAGATAGTTATATCAAATACGATGCTTTGAAAGGGCGAGAAATTTTGAGCCAGGGAATCGGTGTAACAATTACATCTAATTCACTTTCAATGTTTTTCCGATTGAGCTTCACACCGACGCAAGTGCTGATGGTTACGGAACCATTTTATTGCATAGGATCGAGAACAAGCCTCGAGTGATCGAGTATTTCAGCAAAAGGACTTCCCCCGCCGAATCACGCTACCACTCATACGAGTTGGAAACGCTCGCAGTATATGTCCCCATTATTTCCGTCATTACTTGCATTGTCGTCAATTTACGGTGTATACGGACTGTAATTCGCTCAAAGCTTCAAAAACCAAAGCCGAGTTAGCTCCTAGAGTGCAAAGGTGGTGGTCGTATATGCAGGTTTTAAGTTCGATATTGATAGACCAGGTGATCGAATGGCTCATGTAGACTTTCTCTCTCGAAACCCAGTGTTGGAAGATCGTAAAAATTCAAAAGGTACAACCGAAAAGCGTATAAACTTGACAGAGATTACCGACAACTGGTTGCTGGCAGAGCAGCAAAGAGATGAAGAAACATCATCTATCGTGTCCAAATTGCGCAATGGAGAACTTCCTGAGGATATAGCGAAAACCTTTGAGTTACGAGGTGGTACTCTATATAGGAAAATTCAAAGACATGAGAAAACTCACTGTCTTCCTATTATTCCAAAGCCCTTTAGGTGGTCTGCTGTTAACAACATTCACGAGGCAATTATGCATCTCGGTTGGGAAAAGACCCTTGCAAAAGTGTACGAGTTCTATTGGTTTGACAAAATGTGAAAGTATGTCCGTAAATTCGTTGACAATTGCATTACCTGTAGGTTATCTAAACCTCCGACTGGCAAGGTACAAGCTGAATTGCATCCCATTCCGAAAGTGAGTGTCCCGTTTCGTACAGTGTTACGTGGGCATATTAGTGCCCGAGTCCTGACAAGGACTTGGGCCGAGGAAGAGGCGTCCGATGTTCAGGCACCATTTGCCGGCATAAGCTACGTCGTATTCGGGTCGTGGGATCTTGGTAAGCCTCTCTCCTCTTCAACATAACGAGAATAAATATTAAAAGTGCCTGGAAAATAATATTAGTCATAAAGTTCGTCAGTCATCAGTCAACACTGCCCAACAAGCTTAGCTGTCGCTTGATCGCAATACGATCGGGCTGTGTTTTGGCCATATTCCCTCCTCTTAACACATTCGTGTGCCAATGGATCGTCGCGGGCCGCGCAATACGATCCCCTATTGTCAAGGTTGTCCGTCGAAAGTTATGTCATTGTTCTTGCACACCATGGTTTCGAATTCTTTTTCACATTATAAATTTATTAAATAATATTTTTGTCGGCGTGTGCCGGGATTGAATAACATAATATTGGCTAGTTCATATTGGGATTAAATTAATTGACAATTATTGTATTAGCGGAGAGTATCGACTTTACCACCTGTGAAGGTGCACACATCAGCAAATTGCTGACTATTCACGATTACAAACGTCGCTCAGAGCGCTCTTGCACTTATCATATAACTACAAGGCTGATACTCGCCGCTGAAAAAGTTTATAGTAGTCTATAAAACTGTAGGATACTGCACGAATATTTATATATGTATGTTTATGAGAAAGGAACCGTGTCCCGACAAACTTACCCCCTCTTTAAATCCTGGGCGATGAGATCTAGACGCTCCAGATCCTGGGCTTTGGGAAAATATTATAGTGGATATATATATATAAATATACGTGCACCAAAATACGGCTGTTCTTAAGTATACCAATTCACTTAAACACAAAATATATATATATTATGCCAGAGGCATGCGACTTCTTCAACGGCTGGTGGAGAGATTCGTCCTCTCTAACTGTTTATCATGATTCGCACTTTGTCTATTGATTCGGTTGGTTTGAATATATTTCAATGCATGTTTGAATGCTTGATTTTCACTTGTTATCCAATTGTATTATTTGAGGATATGGGTCCTTGCTTATGCATGAGTTCACTTTAGCTTTGGTTGGCTCGATTAACACATTTATATTGCATCACTACTTTCTCCGACGTATGCTATTGGTCGCTACGCTCTGAACGGATGGTTCCTACAGCTGAACAAATTTCAGGAGCATGGAGATCACGGATACTGCGTCCACAAACATCGCAGTATGTTGGATGTCGTCCTTATTGTTGATCTTCTCCACGTTCTTTGATGACGATAGCGGCGCTGGTTCGACACAAGATTATTTCGAGCTGCAATTGTGTTCTCCTCAAGGACTGTTGGATATGGTGGCTGGTCCTGGTGGCAGAAGACTCCATGGACGACAGTCACAGGGAAAGTCGCCTTCCCTCGAAGCTGCCGGCTTCCGTCAGCAAGACACCCAAATGGATTCTCCCTTTTCTCTATTTGTCTAAGGTCTTTTAGACCAGACTAGAGCATTTACTTGGCTGCGGGTATGGATCGGAAAAACTAGGTGTTCCCACCTAGGATTACTGTTTCTTGATATCTGCTATCTTGGGAGTCAACGGCCGGCTGTTGCCTTTTGCAAGCTACCGGAGTATGGTTACCAATAGGTCGATAGTGGCCGTTGTTCTGGCCACGCGACACCCAGAATTGCCGAATTGCTTTTTCTTCTGCTTTACCAGTATGAGTCTGGTTAGTCACATGCACCCCTCCCCCTGGCTAAAGATTCGTCGTTGTTTCTCTATGTGAATCTTTCTATGTGGAGGGCGTACGTAACAACAGTTCATATTGATATCACAGGGAAGCTTAGTGGTAAAAATGACCAAATGAATATATAATAGTTCAAATAGATGCATTTTCTAAGTTCGTCCATTTGTTTCACACCACTAGACTAGACTCTGAAAGCTGCATCAAGTCAGTGACGTCTTTAGTATCGATTTTTGGGGTTTACTATTACTAGCTTTGCTAGTACTGTTTCGTGAGTTTTGCTCAGCACAAAAGTTAGATTTACATTTGATCGCAACTGGCGCCAGCCGGACCAATGGCCAGGTCGAACGAGTGATTAGTACTCTTAAATCTATGCTAACTGCGGTTGAAACGGGCAAGGGATCTTGGCAGGACGCTTTGTATGAAATTCAACAGGCTCTTAACTGCACTCCCAATCGGGTAACGAAGGTTAGTCCAATAGAGATACTAATTGGAAAAGAAGCTAGACCATTTGGTCTTGTACCCATTGCTGAAAACGAGAGTGTGGTTGATGTAAATCAAATATGACAAATTAAGATTCGATCGGAATAAAGCAACTATTGTTAAGTATAAAGTTGGGGATCATGTCTTACTCAAGAATGAGGAGCGACACCAGACAAAACTAGACCCCAAGTTGAAAGGCCCATTTTTAGTTGTTGAGCTATTACCAGGTGATCGATATTAATTAAAAGCGTTAAAGGGCAATCGAACTTACAAATATTCCCACGAATTTTTACGAAAAATGCCTGAGAAGGGGATTACCACAGAGCATGACGAGGCAGTCAGGGATGAAGATGATGTTGATCGAGCCGGTGATGGCTGCGATGATTTATGAAATAAGAAAATGTAAATGATAACTGTGTGCTATGTGTTTGCCGGTTGGTTGAAATGAAAACCCGTTAATTGATCTGTTTACAGTTAAGACAACTGTGTGCTATGTGTTGGCCGGTTGGTCAATTGATCTGTTTATAGTCGAGACAACTGTGTGCTATGTTGACCGGTTGGTCGAGACAAAACTTAAATTGTTAAGTAAAATGAAAACTGTTAGAGATAGTGATTGACGATGTAACAATGTGATTGCTTATTGGAGAAGCAAATGAAAATGGAAAATGAATATTGTTTGAATTGATGGTAGTCCGAATCTTAAGGCTTAAAATAATAAAAGTATTGTCCTTTGGTTACGCATGAGGAAGTGTAAGTTCGATCTGCTATTTAAGAATTAAGAATTCTGTATTTTTGTTTTGAATTTAATAGAATAATGTTATTAAGGAAAAATGTTAAGAAAGGAAAAATGCTAAGTTTGATTTTTTATTCACAGATTAATAGTTTATAAGGCTTCTGATTAACGAAAATATAGTTACTTTTGCTTTAACTTCAAGGTACATATCTAGTTATATTTATTATTGAGAGATAATATTTTGTAATGTTTTAAAGTTGGAAACACACGAGGACGTGTGAAAGTCAGGATGGCCGTGTCGTAGATTAGTTGGCCAATTCAAATTATAACAACTGTTAGCTGTGGTTTGTCGTTCGCTTCCCATTCGTTTTCACGTACTTCTGTGCTGTTCCTTCGGCTGTTCAAATGGAGGCAACAGTTTCTGTCGTCAACGTTAGTCTGTGCGCTGGTGTGAGCGAGATAGAAGGATGCAGGTGTCCGCATCAGAAAGGAATAACGGAAAGTTCTCAGTAGTGTATTGGAATGCGAGAGTAGAATAAAGTAGAGAGCGACGCTGGCAAAAGGGCCGCAAGCAGTAAGAGAGGGCATTCGTATTTGAAGAGCCAAACTGAAAAGATGCCACGCGCCAGAAAACGTTTCCGTTCGGACCAGCACGAAGAACAGCCTGAAGCAGAGGACGATTCTAGTGAATCCTCGACATCAGAAGTGGGATTACGCAGGCCTCAAACCGAAAGCGAAAATAATCTGAAGCTGCTTTTGGAATCACAAAATCGTACTTTCTCGGAACTTATAAAAGCAGTACAGCGAGCCCCGAATGACGCAGTTACCGTTGTATTGCCGATTTTGAATCCTGATCGTGCAAGCGCGGATGCAGTATCATGGAGTGCAACGGTGGTTACATTCTTTCCGAAAACAGTCTAGAAGGCAGCGCTCTCGTGATGGCTCTCAATCGGTCCTTGCAAGGAAGCGCGTCTCATTGGCTTGCACAAACGGTCTACCCTGGGATCACATGGACGCAGTTCAGAGAACTGTTTTTGCAGTATTTTGCCGGAACGGAGAACTTGGCTGCAACTGTGTTGAATCTGCTGAATGAACGCCCAACAGAAGGAGAATCAATGTCGCTGTATGGAAGCAGAGTTGTAACATCCATGATGTCTAGGTGGAAGTCCCTGACGGTAGAGCAAATTACCGTTTCTGTTGCTTTGGCACACGTGGCTGGATTGGACAAGCGATTAGGACGCTTGGCTTTTACTACAGAAGTCAATTCTCGGAACACGTTGCAACAGGAGTTGAAAGCCTTTTCTTTTGATGCTGGACCGGGTCGCGGTACTGGCGACGTCTTGTCGTCCCCGACTAATAAGAAAACAAAACCATTCTTCAATATCAGATGTCACAAATGCGGAAAAGAGGGTCACAAGAAGGCGGAGTGTCGCTCGTCCGGTGTGCCCCCGCGACATAGTCAACTAGCTAATCAACGTTCTGCACATAACGGAGGAAGAGATCGCTCGGCTCTAATCTGCTTTAAGTGTGGAAAGGAAGGGCATGTGGCTACTGTGTGCCCGGATCGTCAGGAGCGCTCAATAATGGTCAAAAGGGGTTATGTTAAAGATGTCAACCTGTGTACCGTACTTGAGCCCCTTGGAACTTTTCAACAATTTGGTGAGTCGTTCCAATTTTGTTTTGACTCAGGAGCCGAGTGCTCGTTCATCAAGGAAGCCGTCTCGCTAAAGCTGTCTGGATCTAGAATAAATAACGTAGTAATTTTAAGAGGTATTGGTAGTTATACGGCATGTAGCAACCTACAGATATTGGCTAAAGTTTTGATTTGTGATCATTCCTTCGAAGTTCTTTTTCATGCAGTTCAAGATAGTTATATCAAATACGATGCTTTGATAGGGCGAGAAATTTTGAGCCAGGGAATCGGTGTAACAATTACATCTAATTCACTTTCAATGTTTAATGAAAAAACTGTTGTGCCTGTCATGACTTCAGACTGTGTTCCCGATTTGGCCAATGTTGATACCGATCTAAGTGGTTTAGATAAGGAAAGGCTAACATCAATGCTTCAAAATTATTCAGGTTCGTTTATAAACGTTATTCCACAAGGTCGGGTATCTACGGGGCAGCTAGAGATTCGACTGATTGATCCAAACAAGACAGTTCAGAGACTACCTTACAGGTTGAGCGTGGAAGAAAATGAACAAGTGAGAATGTCTATTAAACAGCTGTTGGATGCGATCATTATAAGACCAAGTTCCTCCCCCTCTGCAAGCCCGATGCTTCTTGTTAAGAAGAAAAATGGAACTGACCGTCTCTGCGTTGATTATAGGGAACTGAATTCGAAAACTATTTCTGACAAGTATCCGTAGCCACTTATTTCGGACCAGATAGGTAGACTAAGTGGTGCTAAGTTTTTCACCTGCATAGATATAGCAAGCGGATTTCACCAAGTCCCAATTCAACTGAATTCGATCGAACGAACAGCGTTCGTTACTTCGGATGGACAGTATGAGTTTGTTGCCACTTCCGCATTTCAACGAGCTATTAATTGTGCTTTAGGTGATCTTGTTCATTCGTATGTAGTCGTCTACATGGACGACGTTATGGTTTTGCAAACCCTAACTAAAGCCGGATTTTCTTTTAATATCACCAAATGCTCATTTCTTAAATCCTGTGTTGAATATTTGGGGTTTGAAGTTAAGGCATGTGAAATAAGACCCAATCCAAGGAAAATAAAAGCATTGACTGATCTGCCACCCCCACAGTCTGTGACCCAGCTGAGACAGTTTATTGGTCTCGTTTCTTATTTTAGGCAATTTGTCCCTCAGTTCTCACAATTGTTGAAACCTCTGTATGCTTTAACTTCCAAAAGCATATCGTTTGAGTGGAACCCGGAGCACGAGCAAGTACGACAAAGAGTAATTTTTATCTTGACCAATGAACCCGTGCTCAGTATATTCGACCCACTTTTTCCGATTGAGCTTCACACCGACGCAAGTGCTGATGGTTACGAGGCCATTTTATTGCATAGGATCGAGAACAAGCCTCGAGTGATCGAGTATTTTAGCAAAAGGACTTCCCCCGCCGAATCACGCTACCACTCATACGAGTTGGAAACGCTCGCAGTATATGTCCCCATTATTTCCGTCATTACTTGCATTGTCGTCAATTTACGGTGTATACGGACTGTAATTCGCTCAAAGCTTCAAAAACCAAAGCCGAGTTAGAGAGTGCAAAGGTGGTGGTCGTAAATGCAGGTTTTAAGTTCAATATTGAGTATAGACCAGGTGATCGAATGGCTCAAGTAGACTTTCTCTCTCGAAACCCAGTGTTGGAAGATCGTAAAAATTCAAAAGGTACAACCGAAAAGCGTTTAAACTTGACAGAGATTACCGACAACTGGTTGCTGGCAGAGCAGCAAAGAGATGAAGAAACATCATCTATCGTGTCCACATTGCGCAATGGAGAACTTCCTGAGGATATAGCGTAAACCTTTGAGTTACGTGGTGGTACTCTATATAGGAAAATTCAAAGACATAGGAAAACTCCCTGTCTTCCTATTATTCCAAAGCCCTTTAGGTGGTCTGCTGTTAACAACATTCACGAGGCAATTATGCATCTCGGTTGGGAAAAGACCCTTGCAAAAATGTACGAGTACTATTGGTTTGACAAAATGTCAAAGTATGTCCGTAAATTCGTTGACAATGACATTACCTGTATGTTATCTAAACCTCCGACTGGCAAGGTACAAGCTGAATTGCATCCCATTCCGAAAGTGAGTGTCCCGTTTCATACAGTTCATATTGATATCACAGGGAAGCTTAGTGGTAAAAATTACCAAAAGGAATATATAATAGTTCAAATAGATGCATATTTTTAAGTTCGTCCATTTGTTTCACACCACTAGACTAGACTCTGAAAGCTGCATCAAGTCAGTGAGGTCTTTAGTATCGATTTTTGGGGTTCCTTCCCGTTTGATAGCTGATCAGGGACGTAGCTTTGCTAGTACTGTTTCGTGACTTTGGTCAGCACAAAAGATAGATTTACATTTGATCGCAACTGGCGCCAGCCGGGCCAATGGCCAGGTCGAACGAGTGATGAGTAGTCTTAAATCTATGCTAAGTGCGGTTGAAACGGGCAAGCCATCTTGGCATTACGCTTTGTATGAAATTCAACTGGCTCTTAATTGCACTCCCAGTCGGGTAACGAAGGTTAGTCCAATAGAGTTACTAATTGGAAAAGAAGCTAGACCATTTGGTCTTGTACCTTTGCTGAAAACGAGAGTGTGGTTGATGTAAATCTAATCAGAAATATAGCTAAGCTCAATATGGAACAAAATTCCAAATATGACAAATTAAGATTAGATCGGAATAAAGCCACTATTGTTAAGCATAAAGTTGGGGATCATGTCTTACTCAAGAATAAGGAGCGACACCAGACTAAACAAGGAAGAACGCTATAGTCGAGTACCTCGACTATCAGATACCCGTTACTCAGATAATGGGACCAAAAAGAAATGGAGATATGCAAGCAGAAAGCGAGATTGAAATGCGCTACCTACCGGCGGTAGACAGATTTAAGCGTTATGGGCGTTAGAGTGGGCGTGGCAAACTTTTTTTTGGGTCAATCGATAGGTATTGACGAGAACAACACATTTCAGTTAAAATTTTGTGTCTAGCATGAAAATTGTGGGCGCCACAGGCTTGGCCGGTTTGTGGGCGATAGAGTGGGCGTGGCACATTGCTGAATCAAACTTGCGCTGCGTAAGAAGCAATAGAATAAGTTAGCCGCGCACTTTGCTCTCTCTGAGCGCCGGCAGTGCTTTTTTCTTTGCCGCTAAGTTTGGCCGGCAACTATATACATACACACACATACACGCGTAAAAACATTTCGCATTGTCTAGCTCTGACGTCATAGTTTTTTTTCTTGGGAAGTTTGTGGGCGTTAGAGTGGGCGTAGCAAAATTTTTTTTGGGTCAATCGATAGGTATTGACAAGACTAATACATTTCAGTTAAAATTTTCTATCTAGCATCAAAACTGTAGGAGTTACAGTTTTGGGCGGTTTGTGGGCGTTAAAGTGGGCGTGGCAGTCTACTGAAACAAACTTGCGCTGCGTAAGAAGCTCAGGAATCTGTACGCCAAATCTCAATAGCCTAGCTCTCATAGTTTCCGAGATCTCAGCGTTCATCCGGACAGACAGACGGACACACGGACAGACGGACAGACGGACATGGCTAGATCGACTCGGCTAGTGATCCTGATCAAGAATATATATACTTTATGGGGTCGGAAACGCTTCCGTTTACTCTACGAGTAACGGGTATAACTAGACCCCAAGTTGAAAGGCCCATTTTTAGTTGTTGAGCTATTACCAGGTGATCGATATAAATTAAAAGCGTTAAAGGGCAATCGAACTTACAAATATTCCCACGAATTTTTATGAAAAATGCCTGAGAAAGGGATTACCACAGAGCATGACGAGGCGGTCATGGATTAAGATGATGTTGATCGAGCCGGTGATGGCTGCGATGATTTATGAAATAAGAAAATGTAAATGATAACTGTGTGCTATGTGTTGGCCGGTTGGTTGAAATGAAAACCCGTAAATTGATCTGTTTACAGTTAAGACAACTGTGTGCTATGTGTTGGCCGGTTGGTCAATTGATCTGTTTAAAGTCGAGACAACTGTGTGCTATGTTGGCCGGTTGGTCGAGACAAAACTTAAATTGTTAAGTAAAATGAAAACTGTTAGAGATAGTGATTGACGATGTAACAATGTGATTGCTTATTGGAGAAGCAAATGAAAATGGAAAATAAATATTGTTTGAATTGATGGTAGTCCGGATCTCAAGGCTTAAAGTAATAAAAGTATTGTCCTTTGTTTACGTATGAGGAAGTGTAAGTTCGATCTGCTAGTTAAGAATTAGGAATTCTGTATTTTTGTTTTGAATTTAAAAGAATAATGTTATTAAGGAAAAATGTTAAGAAAGGAAAAATGCTAAGTTTGATTTGTTATTCATATATTAATAGTTTATAAGGCTTCTGATTAACGAAAATATAGTTATTTTTGCTTTAACTTCAAGGTACATATCTAGTTATATTTATTATTGAGAGATAATATTTTGTAATGTTTTAAAGTTGGAAACACACGAGGACGTGTGAAAGTCAGAATGGCCGTGTCATAAATTAGGTGGCCAATTCAAATTATAACAACTGTTAGCTTTGGTTTGTCGTTCGCTTCCCATTCGTTTTCACGTACTTCTGTGCTGTTCCTTCGGCTGTTCAAATGGAGGCAACAGTTTCTGTCGTCAACGTTAGTCTGTGCACTAGTGTGAGCGAGATAGAAGGATGCAGGTGTCCGCATCAAAAAGGAATAACGGAAAGTTCTCAGTAGTGTTTTGGAATGCGAGAGCGAGAGTAGAATAAAGTAGAGAGCGACGCTGGCAAAAGGGACGCAAGCAGTAAGAGAGGGCATTCGTATTTGAAGAGCCAAACTGAAAAGATGCCACGCGCCAGAAAACGTTTCCGTTCGGACCAGCACGAAGAGCAGCCTGAAGCAGAGGACGATTCTAGTGAATCCTCGACATACTTTCTCGGAACTTATAAAAGCAGTACAGCGAGCCCCGAATGACGCAGTTACCGTTGTATTGCCGAACTTTAATCCTGATCGTGCAAGCGCGGATGCAGTATCATGGAGTGCAACGGTGGTTACATTCTTTCCGAAAACAGTCTAGAAGGCAGCGCTCTCGTGATGGCTCTCAATCGGTCCTTGCAAGGAAGCGCGTCTCATTGGCTTGCACAAACGGTCTACCCTGGGAACGGAGAACTTGGCTGCAACTGTGTTGAATCTGCTGAATGAACGCCCAACAGAAGGAGAATCAATGTCGCTGTATGGAAGCAGAGTTGTAACATCCCTGATGTCCAGGTGGAAGTCCCTGACGGTAGATCGAATTGCCGTTTCTGTTGCTTTGGCACACGTGGCTGGATTGGACAAGCGATTAGGACGCTTGGCTTTTACTACAGAAGTCAATTCTCGGAACACGTTGCAACAGGAGTTGAAAGCCTTTTCTTTTGATGCTGGACCGGGTCGCGGTACTGGCGACGTCTTGTCGTCCCCGACTAATAAGAAAACAAAACCATTCTTCAATATCAGATGTCACAAATGCGGGAAAGAGGGTCACAAGGCGGAGTGTCGCTCGTCTGGTGTGCCCCCGCGACATAGTCAACTAGCTAATCAACGTTCTGGACATAACAGAGGAAGAGATCGCTCGGCTCTTATCTGCTTTAAGTTTTGAAAGGAAGGGCATGTGGCTACTGTGTGCCCGGATCGTCAGGAGCGCTCAATAATGGTCAAGAGGGATTATGTTAAAGATGTCAACCTGTGTACCGTACTTGAGCCCCTTGGAACTTTTCAACAATTTGGTGAGTCGTTCCAATTTTGTTTTGACTCAGGAGCCGAGTGCTCGTTCATCAAGGAAGCCGTCTCGCTAAAGCTGTCTGGATCTAGAATAAATAACGAAGTAATTTTAAGAGGTATTGGTAGTATTACGGCTTGTAGCAACCTACAGATATTGGCTAAAGTTTTGATTTGTGATCATTCCTTCGAAGTTCTTTTTCATGCAGTTCCAGATAGTTATATCAAATACGATGCTTTCATAGGGCGAGAAATTTTGAGCCAGGGAATCGGTGTAACAATTACATCTAATTCACTTTCAATGTTTAATGAAAAAACTGTTGTGCCTGTCTTGACTTCAGACTGTGTTCCCGATTTGGCCAATGTTGATACCGATCTAAGTGGTTTAGATAAGGAAAGGCTAACATCAATGCTCCAAATTATTCAGGTTTGTTGTCGCGTAACTACGGGGCAGCTAGAGATTCGACTGATTGATCCAAACAAGACAGTTCAGAGACGACCTTACAGATTGAGCCTGGAAGAAAATTAACAAGTGCGAATGTCTATTAAACAGCTGTTGGATGCGAATATTATAAGACCAAATTCCTCCCCCTTTGCAAGCCCGATGCTTCTTGTTAAGAAGAAAAATGGAACTGACCGTCTCTGCGTTGATTATAGGGAACTGAATTCGAACACTATTTCTGACAAGTATCCGTTGCCACTTATTTCGGACCAGATAGGTAGACTAAGTGGTGCTAAGTTTTTCATCTTCATAGATATGGCAAGCGGATTTCACCAATTCATCCGAATTCGATCGAACGAACAGCGTTCGTTACTCCGGACGGACAGTATGAGTTTGTTACCATGCCATTTGGGTTAAAGAATGCCCCTTCCGTATTTCAACGAGCAATTAATTGTGCTTTAGGTGATCTTGTTCATCCGTATGTAGTCGTCTACATGGACGACGTTATGGTAGTAGCAGGTACCAAAGACGAAGCTTTAGAAAGACTTGAGGTAGTTTTGCAAACCCTAACTAAAGCCGGATTTTCTTTTAATATCACCAAATGCTCATTTCTTAAATCCTGTGTTGAATATTTGGGGTTTGAAGTTAAGGCAGGTGAAATAAGACCCAATCCAAGGAAAATAAAAGCATTGACTGATCTGCCACCCCCACAGTCTGTGACCCAGCTGAGACAGTTTATTGGTCTCGTTTCTTATTTTAGGCAATTTGTCCCTCAGTTCTCACAATTGTTGAAACCTCTGTATGCTTTAACTTCCAAAAGCATATCGTTTGAGTGGGACCCGGAGCACGGGCAAGTACGACAAAGAGTAATTTTTATATTGACAGAGATTACCGACAACTGGTTCCTGGCAGAGCAGCAAAAAGATGAAGAAACATCATCTATCGTGTCCAAATTGCGCAATGGAGAACTTCCTGAGGATATAGCGAAAACCTTTGAGTTACGTGGTGGTACTCTATATAGGAAAATTCAAAGACATGGGAAAACTCGCTGTCTTCCTATTATTCCAAAGCCCTTTAGGTGGTCTGCTGTTAACAACATTCACGAGGCAATTATGCATCTCGGTTGGGAAAAGACCCTTGCAAAAATGTACGAGTGATATTGGTTTGACAAAATGTCAAAGTATGTCCGTAAATTCGTTGACAATTGCATTACCTGTATGTTATCTAAACCTCCGACTGGCAAGGTACAAGCTGAATTGCATCCCATTCCGAAAGTGAGTGTCCCGTTTCATACAGTGTTACGTGGGCATATTAGTGCCCGAGTCCTGACAAGGACTTGGGCCGAGGAAGAGGCGTCCGATGTTCAGGCACCATTTGCCGGCATAAGCTACGTCGTATTCGGGTCGTGGGATCTTGGTAAGCCTCTCTCCTCTCCAACATAACGAGAATAAATATTAAAAGTGCCTGGAAAATAATATTAGTCATAAAGTTCGTCAGTCATCAGTCAACACTGCCCAACAAGCTTAGCTGTCGCTTGATCGCAATACGATCGGGCTGTGTTTTGGCCATATTCCCTCCTCTTAACACATTCGTGTGCCAATGGATCGTCGCGGGCCGCGCAATACGATCCCCTATTGTCAAGGTTGTCCGTCGAAAGTTATGTCATTGTTCTTGCACACCATGGTTTCGAATTCTTTTTCACATTATAAATTTATTAAATAATATTTTTGTCGGCGTGTGCCGGGGTTGAATAACATAATATTGGCTAGTTCATATTGGGATTAAATTAATTGACAATTATTGTATTAGCGGAGAGTATCGACTTTACCACCTGTGAAGGTGCACACATCAGCAAATTGCTGACTATTCACGATTACAAACGTCGCTCAGAGCGCTCTTGCACTTATCATATAACTACAAGGCTGATACTCGCCGCTGAAAAAGTTTATAGTAGTCTATAAAACTGTAGGATACTGCACGAATATTTATATATGTATGTTTATGAGAAAGGAACCGTGTCCCGACAAACTTACCCCCTCTTTAAATCCTGGGCGATGAGATCTAGACGCTCCAGATCCTGGGCTTTGGGAAAATATTATAGTGGATATATATATATAAATATACGTGCACCAAAATACGGCTGTTCTTAAGTATACCAATTCACTTAAACACAAAATATATATATATTATGCCAGAGGCATGCGACTTCTTCAACGGCTGGTGGAGAGATTCGTCCTCTCTAACTGTTTATCATGATTCGCACTTTGTCTATTGATTCGGTTGGTTTGAATATATTTCAATGCATGTTTGAATGCTTGATTTTCACTTGTTATCCAATTGTATTATTTGAGGATATGGGTCCTTGGTTATGCATGAGTTCACTTTAGCTTTGGTTGGCTCGATTAACACATTTATATTGCATCACTACTTTCTCCGACGTATGCTATTGGTCGCTACGCTCTGAACGGATGGTTCCTACAGCTGAACAAATTTCAGGAGCATGGAGATCACGGATACTGTGTCCACAAACATCGCAGTATGTTGGATGTCGTCCTTATTGTTGATCTTCTCCACGTTCTTTGATGACGATAGCGGCGCTGGTTCGACACAAGATTATTTCGAGCTGCAATTGTGTTCTCCTCAAGGACTGTTGGATATGGTGGCTGGTCCTGGTGGCAGAAGACTCCATGGACGACAGTCACAGGGAAAGTCGCCTTCCCTCGAAGCTGCCGGCTTCCGTCAGCAAGACACCCAAATGGATTCTCCCTTTTCTCTATTTGTCTAAGGTCTTTTAGACCAGACTAGAGCATTTACTTGGCTGCGGGTATGGATCGGAAAAACTAGGTGTTCCCACCTAGGATTACTGTTTCTTGATATCTGCTATCTTGGGAGTCAACGGTCGGCTGTTGCCTTTTGCAAGCTACCGGAGTATGGTTACCAATAGGTCGATAGTGGCCGTTGTTCTGGCCACGCGACACCCAGAATTGCCGAATTGCTTTTTCTTCTGCTTTACCAGTATGAGTCTGGTTAGTCACATGCACCCCTCCCCCTGGCTAAAGATTCGTCGTTGTTTCTCTATGTGAATCTTTCTATGTGGAGGGCGTACGTAACAACAGTTCATATTGATATCACAGGGAAGCTTAGTGGTAAAAATGACCAAATGAATATATAATAGTTCAAATAGATGCATTTTCTAAGTTCGTCCATTTGTTTCACACCACTAGACTAGACTCTGAAAGCTGCATCAAGTCAGTGAGGTCTTTAGTATCGATTTTTGGGGTTTACTATTACTAGCTTTGCTAGTACTGTTTCGTGAGTTTTGCTCAGCACAAAAGTTAGATTTACATTTGATCGCAACTGGCGCCAGCCGGACCAATGGCCAGGTCGAACGAGTGATTAGTACTCTTAAATCTATGCTAACTGCGATTGAAACGGGCAAGGGATCTTGGCAGGACGCTTTGTATGAAATTCAACAGGCTCTTAACTGCACTCCCAATCGGGTAACGAAGGTTAGTCCAATAGAGATACTAATTGGAAAAGAAGCTAGACCATTTGGTCTTGTACCCATTGCTGAAAACGAGAGTGTGGTTGATGTAAATCAAATATGACAAATTAAGATTCGATCGGAATAAAGCAACTATTGTTAAGTATAAAGTTGGGGATCATGTCTTACTCAAGAATGAGGAGCGACACCAGACAAAACTAGACCCCAAGTTGAAAGGCCCATTTTTAGTTGTTGAGCTATTACCAGGTGATCGATATAAATTAAAAGCGTTAAAGGGCAATCGAACTTACAAATATTCCCACGAATTTTTACGAAAAATGCCTGAGAAGGGGATTACCACAGAGCATGACGAGGCAGTCAGGGATGAAGATGATGTTGATCGAGCCGGTGATGGCTGCGATGATTTATGAAATAAGAAAATGTAAATGATAACTGTGTGCTATGTGTTTGCCGGTTGGTTGAAATGAAAACCCGTTAATTGATCTGTTTACAGTTAAGACAACTGTGTGCTATGTGTTGGCCGGTTGGTCAATTGATCTGTTTATAGTCGAGACAACTGTGTGCTAGACAAAACTTAAATTGTTAAGTAAAATGAAAACTGTTAGAGATAGTGATTGACGATGTAACAATGTGATTGCTTATTGGAGAAGCAAATGAAAATGGAAAATGAATATTGTTTGAATTGATGGTAGTCCGAATCTTAAGGCTTAAAATAATAAAAGTATTGTCCTTTGGTTACGCATGAGGAAGTGTAAGTTCGATCTGCTATTTAAGAATTAAGAATTCTGTATTTTTGTTTTGAATTTAATAGAATAATGTTTTTAAGGAAAAATGTCAAGAAAGGAAAAATGCTAAGTTTGATTTTTCATTCATAGATTAATAGTTTATAAGGCTTCTGATCAACGAAAATATAGTTATTTTTGCTTTAACTTCAAGGTACATATCTAGTTATATTTAGTATTGAGAGATAATATTTTGTAATGTTTTAAAGTTGGAAACACACGAGGACGTGTGAAAGTCAGAATGGCCGTGTCATAAATTAGGTGGCCAATTCAAATTATAACAACTGTTAGCTTTGGTTTGTCGTTCGCTTCCCATTCGTTTTCACGTACTTCTGTGCTGTTCCTTCGGCTGTTCAAATGGAGGCAACAGTTTCTGTCGTCAACGTTAGTCTGTGCACTGGTGTGAGCGAGATAGAAGGATGCAGGTGTCCGCATCAAAAAGGAATAACGGAAAGTTCTCAGTAGTGTATTGGAATGCGAGAGTAGAATAAAGTAGAAAGCGACGCTGGCAAAAGGGCCGCAAGCAGTAAGAGAGGGCATTCGTATTTGAAGAGCCAAACTGAAAAGATGCCACGCGCCAGAAAACGTTTCCGTTCGGACCAGCACGAAGAGCAGCCTGAAGCAGAGGACGATTCTAGTGAACTGTTTTTGCAGTATCTCGACGGAACGGAGAACTTGGCTGCAACTGTGTTGAATCTGCTGAATGGTCGCCCAACAGAGGGAGAATCTATGACGCTGTATGGAAGCAGAGTTGTAACATCCCTGATGTCCAGGTGGAAGTCCCTGACGGTAGAGCAAATTGCCGTTTCTGTTGCTTTGGCACACGTGGCTGGATTGGACAAGCGATTGCGACGCTTGGCTTTTACTACAGAAGTCAATTCTCGGAACGAGTTCCAACAGGAGTTGAAAGCCTTTTCTTTTGAAGCTGGACCGGGCCGCGGTACTGGCGACGTCTTGTCGGCCCTGACTAATAAGAAAAAAAACCATTCTTCAATATCAGATGTCACAAATGCGGATTAGAGGGTCACAAGAAGGCGGAGTGTCGCTAGTCTGGTGTGCTGTAGTATGCACTTATATTGAATATCTACTGTACCAAAGAGTACTTGAATCAAACACTCTGTAACATTTTGTTGCAGTGTTTACATAAACAAAGGCTCGGTCAAAAACTTAAGTGGCCGAAACATGAGTCGATCGGCGGCGTACACAGAAAGTGCAAGTGTCAGCATTCTGTTGCACACGCCGGCCGCTCAGCCAAAGTCAAGTACATACATAAGAATATATAGGCCGTCTCTCCGCTGCCGCTGTTGGCAGCGCCGCTATGAGACTTAGACCTCCTTAGCTCCTAAGTAAATTAAGTTTGTGAAGAAACTCTTTTAGCTCAGAGCGGCAACAACGGCTGCTCTGCTCCGAATAAAAATACAAATTAAACATCCAAATGGATATCTAACCTCAATGAATTGGACCGACCGTGACGATGGTCCTGGAGGACCTAGGAAAGCAAAACTGCAGGACAGGAAATTAAAGACGATTTCATTTCACCGTGACGCTGGTCCCGGAGGACCTAGAAAAAAACAACTGGAGGACAGAAATTGATGAATTTCATTAGCAGCAGACAAAAATAATATCGCAGTGAGTAGAGTGTGATGTGTGCAAAACGCAGTGGTGTGGTAAAGAGACTAAGAGCCAGAAGGGCTGAACTACTGAAGCTACTAAATAGCGGAAGTAAATTAAATTGGAACGATTCGGTCAAATTACATGCCGAACTCGAAAATATAAAAACTTTAATAAGTGAAAAAAAAACCAAGCCACGGCCACAAACACACATACCTACCCTGCAATTAAAAGTCTTGCAAAAACTAATGAAAAATTAACTCCACCACAGAAAAAGGAAATACTAAAATTTACAAGGAAGTGCCCAAACGACTGCGAGGGACCACTGTGCTCGCCCCATTGCGAGGACACCTGTGCAGCCAGCACCGGTGCCCCAACAAAGAAGACCGTCGAGGAAGTCCAGCCTGTGCAGCCAGCACCGGCCACGTCTTGCCAACCAAGCGAGACCAAGGATAAGTGAACCGACAGCGCTTCATAGAGCGCATATTTTTTTTTACCATGCACTGCGTTGCAGAATTTTTTTGATTGCACTGCGATGCATATTTTTTTTTATATTATATAAAAAACTAATGTAAAATTGAGCGACATTAAAGTTGCCCAATTAGCGTGTGGCCTGAAAACCATACAAAAACTAGGCAGGCTTTCCCATTGTTAAAAAAAAAAATGTTTATCAAATTATACAAAAAAAATTTTCATGACCCAATAAGGCAAGTTTTTAACTACATGATATAAACTATAAATTAAACTATACACCTATAGCTATAGCAGCTCATAGAAAAACACCCAAAATGGGTTTAGTAGACGTAAATGAAGTGGACTCCACAGCCAACGTCATAAATAAAATCGAGTCTAAAAATATTAATACGGATTTAACGAACATTTTATTATCAATTATTGTCTTTATTATGAGCGCATTTATTTTGTACAAGGCATATATGTTTCATAATAAATGTATATCAAAAAGAGCCATAAACAAAAGCCAGGCTAATGATCTGGACAAAATATAAATACATAAAGCGCCAAAAATAATTATAAAAAGATGTTCAAAATAAAATAAAAACAAAAGAGCAAACCATTTAATGTATGTCCATATATTGATATATTGAATATAGATATTATTTCATCTAATAATCATATCTAATGTACAATAAAAAAAAATAAATAAAAAAAAAAATAATAAACATAAAATATGAATACTACAGAGTGTATTAGAATCACTCTTTATAGGGAACCCAACTTTCATGACAGGGTATTATCAATAATTGAAAAAGGAGCAGAGCCTCTACTAATTATTGAATTCGAATATGAGTACATGAAAAGGTACAACTTAGATTTTTCTCCCTTGATACATTGCTCAAGTACCCAGAAGGCGATAGTATTGAGCACCGTCTTAACCGTAAAAGTTAGATCAGTTATTAACGATAACATGTTACTTGGGAGACATCTTTCATTGATGGTTTCAAGAACCTAGAAAATATTCCATTAAATAATGGAATGGGACGAGTTATATAAAGAATTAAATAATTCAAAAATTGATTTTGACAGATCTTATAAGTCACTATCAAGACCCCGGCCAGCACAGCAAAACACTGTGAACAAGAATGCCGAAATATTAGTAACCCGCTTCAATACAGCGCGTATACTAATAAACGATCAGAGAGACAGGCTAAACAAAGCCCATTGGTCTCAAGTATCAAAATATTTAAACAAATTACGGGATAACCTAATATTTATAAAGCAAAGGTACAACTTAACAATTTCAGTTCCAACTATCCTAAACACACCTTTGAAGATAGAAGCTAGAGAATCAGAATCATCAGATCCACGAGTACAAGCTGAGGCTGACGACCCTATCTCTAAAGATCCCGATATAGAGGAAAAAGATATAAACACTATTCCGGCAGTCCTTATTCAATCTGAATTATCAGACCAGGAATCGACCGACTCGGATTCTCACAACAGCATTGTAGAAATAAATCCAACCAAAATGGCACAAACTAATATTGATTTTATTAATACAGCATCCAAGCTTATACCAGTTTTCGATGGTAAAGCTGAAAACTTAACAAGTTTTATGGATGCATTAGAAATAATAGAATCAATAAAAGGCGAACACGAACAATTAGCAGTTTCCATTATAAAAACAAAGCTAAAAGGTGTCGCCAGAAATCTAATCGGAAATGAAACAACAATAGCTGAAGTCATTTCCAGATTAAAAAACAACGTCAAAGGCGAAACTGTAGAAGTGTTGTCAGCAAAACTGATGAACCTACAACAACGCAACAAAACTGCCAACCAGTACACACAAGAGGTTAAGCAGATGACGAAATCTTTAGAAGGTGCATTTATAACAGATAGCTTATCCCTAGAGTTAGCCAGAAGTTATTCCACTCGGCATGCAGTGAAAGCAATGACTAAAAATTGCACAATCGATAAGGTAAAAACTATCATGCAAGCTGGTACCTTCAATACAATGAATGAGGCCATATCCAAATTTGTAAACAGTTGCACAGAAGCAACCGGACAGCCAAACACCAAATTACCCGCAGCGCGGTGGAAATCGCGGACGAGGTAATAATCGAGGTAATTATAAAAATACCAGATATTATCAGAATAACGGATAACAATAACCAAAATAACAATTATTACAGAAACAACAACCGTGGTGGAAACACCAACGGCGGAAACAGCCGTTGGGGAAACAACAACAACCACAATAACAATGTTAGAGTAGCACAAACAAATTCGGGAAACTCCCAACCACCTTTAGATACACGACAGTAAACAACATCAAAATTCACACTCTAAATCTCAGTCAAAATACATTTGTCACTTTCATGAACGTAGCAACAGGAAAAGAATTAGTTCTCTTACTAGACACAGGTGCGGAAATATCCTTATTGAAGAAAAATTCCGATAATTTTCAAAACATTCAAGATAATCACATCATAAACATACAGGGTATAAGTCAGGAAGTTACCAAATCAAAAGGCTTAACTTCTATTGAAATTCAAACTTCTAAGTACATAATTCAACATGATTTCCATATCGTAAATATGCAATTCGCTATTCCATGTGATGGAATACTAGGAATCGATTTTATCAAAAGATACAACTGTCAATTAGACTTCAAGCCGTCTGAAGACTGGCTTATAATAAGACCAAATAACCTAAAACATCCAATTTATGTTCCAATATCATACAGTTCTGGCAACAACTCCCTGATTTTGCCAGCAAAATCCCAAGTCATCCAAAAAATCGAAATAAATTCAGAAGAAGACAGTGTATTAATTCCGAATCAAGAAATTCAGCATGGTATCTATATCGCAAATACCATAGCAACAGTCCAAAATGCATATATAAGATTACTAAATACTACAAACACAGATCAAGTAGTCTATATCAAAAACATTTATCATGAACCACTTTCAAACTACGAAATAGTAAAAACGGACTTAGAAGCCAGACAAAAAATTGTATTATCCCAACTTGCAAAAAACTTCCCGCCTCAATTCAATGAACAACTTACAGCATTATGCACCCAGTATAGTGATGTGTTCGGACTAGAAACAGAATCGATCACTATTAATAATTTTTATAAACAAAAGCTGAGATTAATTGATGATGAACCCGTATATATAAAAAATTATAGAAATCCTCATAGTCAACAAGACGAAATTCAAAAACAAGTCCAAAAACTCATCAATGATGAAATAGTGGAACCCTCTGTGTTCGGAGCAGATCGCCAGCGCCTAGTCATGCGCGCATAGGTGTACGACGGCACCTGCATCGCTCTCTGCTTATCTTTCGCCTTCTTTCTTATACCCATAAAGCTGTCGCTTATCTATTCAGCAACTACTTTGTAAGCCTGCCTATGTCTATATGAAGATCTTGGAGCCAAGCTTTTTACACATTCACAGTCCGTCTGCCGCTCCGAATAAACGCTATACATTTTAATATAACCTATTCGTGCGTTATTAATTATAAATATAAGGGTGGCATATTTGTTGTCTTCCCCACAAACATTTGGTGACCCCGACGTGATAGCAGTTTTAATCGGAGTCTGCAACTCGGTTTCGCGATTGTTTAATATAGTTTAAGCAAACGCTTTGTTTCGCTGTCGTTATCGTGCATTCGGTCACAAACAGACGAACATACATACATATGTGCATATAAAAGTGCACAGCCGGCCGTTTGATTTTTTGTACATTTTGCGCTGTGAAAAAGCACCAAATTTGTGTTGTGCAAATAATTCTTAAAAAAGTGAATCGCATTTAATCTTTGTTAATAGCGCATATTACATATATACATGTACATATAGCCATACATACATTCGTTTGCCTGTTACATAATCCGCTGTTGCTAGGCAGGCAATTTATCGGCAAGAACAACAACAACAAAGTTAAAGGTTCCGTTGCATCTCGGCGACGCTTGTTAACCTTCACGTTTTCGCGGTAAAGGGTATACGGTGTTTTGTGCCTCTAACGCGGTCGGACATTTTACTTTACTTCATTTTCATTTCATTTTTTTCTTTCTCGTGATTGAAAAATGTCTGATACGGAAAACTCGGTTCGGGCTCAAAATGAATCCACAAGTGACGTCGACTACTACCGAGTCAAAGCCCAATCTATTTTGCGGCAAATGAGCTCGATGAAATGCTATTTAAACGCTGATGCGGTTAATCAGTTTGACGAATCTGATTTGCTGGCGCGAATGGAATGGATCAATTCCTTAAACCAGGCATTTGATTCTGCGCAGACATCCTTGGAAAGACCGGACTTTGCAGAGATCTCGAGCGACCATCGGATTGAATTTGCTGAAGTCTTCATGGATGTGAAGGCGAAACTAAGCCGAGGCTTGGCGGCTCATCGCAAGTCACAATTGCCGGCTTCAACCGCTGCAAATTCAACATCTATTGACATCACTAATAATGCGGATCTTTCTTTTCGATCTAGAATGCCTCGGTTGCCAAATTTGGAAATTGCTCGTTTTCATGGATCCTACTCTGAGTGCCCGCATTTTCTTGCGACTTTCACTACGGTCATCGGAAATGATGATGAGCTAAGCGACATTGAAAAATTACAATATTTGCGTTCGAGTTTGGGCGGCGTGGCTCTGGAAACCATACGCTCGCTCGAACCCTCGAATGCTAATTTTAAAAAGGCTATGAATTTGCTGGTTAATCGATTTGATAATAAAGTTTTACACTTTCAGGCACATGTTCAGGCAATATTCGGTTTAAAGGGTGTCGAGAAGGGATCTTCGAAGGGTCTTCGGGAGCTGAGCGATTGCATGAATTCGCATCTGCGAGCAATTCGAACCCTGGCCAATACGCAACAAATTTTGGATGGACTTTTAATTCACATCGTCACTCGGAAACTGGATCAGAGGTCGCGGGAAAAATGGGAAAAGGATTTGTCAATCACTGAGCTGTCTACCTGGGATGCTATGGAGTCGTTTTTGGAAAAGAGGTGCAGGATGATGGAAAACTTGGATCAAGCCTTGGTAACTCAAACACCAGGCCAGCAGGTGGGAAAAAACTTGCACAAATATAACCAAAATACACTTATTGCATCTGCTACTAACTCAAATCATTTGACATGCTTATTTTGCGATGCACGGGATCATTATTTGCCAAAGTGTCCTCGATTTTTAAATTTGATTCCGAATATTCGATATAGAGAAGCAAAGAAGTTGCACCTTTGCCTCAACTGTTTGCGCAAGGGGCATAGTTTGCAGCAATGCAAGTCGACTCACTGCAAGTATTGTCGCATGAAGCATCATTCATTATTACACATGAACCATGACCCATCCGCAACATCAACCTCATTTTCATCTCCATCATGCGATCCATCCTCGAGCTCTCAGCCATTACCATCTACTTCATCAGCATTAGTATCATGTTCGCATACATCATCGCATCCTGATCATCATTTACCAAGCCCTCCACCCAAAGCCTTAAATATTTTGCCGATCGACTACGTGTTGCTTCCAACTGCTATTATCTACGTCAGAAATAGAATTGGAGCATTTATGCCTTGCCGAGCAATTTTAGATTCGGCCTCCCAGCTAAACTTCATAACCTCTCGCTTAGCCAGCCAACTAAACTTGAATCACAGAAGATCGCAAACGTCGATTTCTGGGATAGGAGAATCTTCCATGATCTCTGATAAGACTGTCGATATTCTTGTGCAATCACGGGATGCAAGCTATCGAGCGGCATTCACAGCGGTTGTGACTCACAGTATTACTGATTATCAACCCCATTTCAATATAAATGCAACATCGTGGAGGATACCGCAAAACATTTCACTCGCTGACCCTAATTTCAATCAATCACAACGAATTGACCTTTTACTCGGCGCTGGGTTGTTTTTCGAAATAATTTCTATGGGACAAATTCATTTGGATAGGGCTTTGCCAACTCTTCAGAACACCAAGCTTGGTTGGATAGTCTCTGGAGGGTTATCATCGAACATGCCAACTCATAAGTCGGTTTTACAAGCCAGCATCAAGGACCCAGCTGATTATTCCGATGACACACTTTCCGCCATTGTAAAGCGATTTTGGGAAATTGAGGACTTCACTTCGTCTAAGCCATCTTTATTGCCGGAAGACTTGCGATGTGAGCAACTTTTTACTGAAAATTGCATTCGACTTGGAAACGGCCAATACTCTGTTCGTCTCTTGACCACTTCCGGATTCGAATCTTTAGGTGATTCTTATTGCTTGGCTCGTCGTCGTTTCAAGAGTTTGGAAGCTAAATTAGATAGAAACCCAGCCCTGAAAGCTCAGTATTCAGCATTTTTGACGGAGTATATCGACCTAGGTCACATGTCTCTTGTAACTAAGGAACCGCCAGAAACACAATTCTTTTTGCCCCATCATTGCGTACATAAGCAGGAAAGCACGAGTACGAAGCTTCGTGTTGTTTTTGATGGATCTGCTAAAACAACTTCTGGTAGCTCTCTGAACGACTTACTTCTGGCAGGACCAACAATTCAACAAAAAATCTTCAATATACTGCTTCGCTTTCGATTTTTTAAAGTTGCCCTTTGTGGAGATATCTGCAAGATGTACCGTTGCGTGCGTGTTTCGTACCCGGATGATTTCTTGCAGTGCATCGTTTGGAGAGAGAGCTCCAGGAAAGAATTGAGTGTTTTTAAATTGAACACGGTGACTTACGGAACCAAGCCAGCTGCCTTCTTGGCTATAAGGGCCATGCATCAACTCTCTTATGATGAGGAGGAATCATTTCCTATTGGAGCAAAAATTGTTCGTAGAGATTTCTATGTGGATGATTTAATATCTGGTGGGGACTCAGTTGAGGAGGTGAGAGAAATTCGTCGTCAGGTGAAGGAATTACTGTCGCGAGGCCACTTTCCAATTCGCAAATGGTGTTCGAATGAGTCAGCAGACCTGAAGGGAGAGTCTGAATGCGACAAGGAGCAGTTAATCAAATTTCACGATGGATCGGATGTCGCCAAGGCATTGGGACTAGTCTGGGATCCATCTTCTGATCAGCTCCTATTTCATTTTTCTCAACTGCCAATCAATCAACGACCCACTAAGCGGGTTGCATTGTCGACGATTGCCAAATTCTATGATCCACTCGGTTTAATAACTCCTATTATCACAAAATCTAAGATTTTTCTGCAATCTCTATGGAGTGCGAACGTGGATTGGGATGATGCACTGCCAGAGCCCATTCTTTCGTCATGGGGGGAGTTGACCTCACAGTTATCGGTCGTACAGAACTTAAAATTCCCACGATTCGTACTGCAACCAAGGGCTTCCGTTGAGTTGCATGGATTCTGCGATGCTAGCATGTCAGCTTATGGAGCGTGTCTATACTTGCGATCGGAGACCAATGGAGAATCGAAAGTCCATCTGCTCTGTGCCAAATCAAGGGTAGCTCCATTGAAGGCCTTAACAATTCCAAGATTAGAACTTTCCGCAGCGCTTTTATTGGCTGAGCTAATCGTAAACGCCAAGGAAGCCATAGATTTCGATTGCACCTTTCATTGCTGGTCGGACTCGTCCATTGTGCTGGCGTGGATTCGGCAACCTCCGAGGGAGTTTAACGTTTTCGTATCAAACAGAATCGCGAAAATTCAGGAGATGACGAAAGACATGTCTTGGCATCACGTTCCTACAAACTTGAACCCGGCAGACGTCGTATCGCGAGGATGTACCCCAAGAGAATTGTTGGAACATTCCCTTTGGGCTAACGGGCCTCCATTCCTTCTGCAAAGCTCGTCAAATTGGCCGTCCCTGCTAGACTCAGTAAAGGATCTTCCAGAGCGCCGTTCTGTGGTTCTAATTGGGGCCGTTTGCATAGACAGTTCATCAAACTGCAAATTCCTCAACTCTTTCGATAAGTTGCAGCGCGTATTTGCATACATTTATCGATTCATTTCAAATTGCAGAGCCAAATCTGCGCCGTTAAAAGGTCGACTTTCGGTGGAGGAGATCAACTCTGGAACTGTACTTCTTCTGAGGAGCATCCAACAGGTTAACTTGGCGAAGGAGTATGGATCTCTTAGCCAGGGCAAGCCGTTTCCACAGCAAGCTGGTTTCGCTTAGACCTATACTCGGCTCCGATGGGTTACTTCGCGTGGGTGGAAGGCTTCAGAACGCAAACTTGGACTACGACACGAGGCATCCGATACTGTTGCCCAAGGATCATCCAGTCACCAAGGCGATCATCGTTTATTACCATGAGAAATATTTGCATGGAGGATCGCAGGCGCTGCTTGCCGCATTACGGCAAAGGTACTGGCCAATTGGAGGCCGCAAGTTCGTCGCCAGCGTTATCAACAAATGCGTCCGATGTTTCCGAATGAAGCCTGTTACTTGGGAGCACGTCATGGGTAGCCTTCCAGCAAATAGAGTGCAGCCTAATCCAGCTTTTCATACCACAGGAGTGGACTATTGTGGGCCATTCTATCATAAAGCAGAGGCCAGAAATAAGGCACCCCACAAGTGCTATATCGCCGTCTTTGTCTGTTTTTCCACGAAGGCTGCTCATTTGGAAGTGGTCCAGGATCTCACGACGGATTCTTTCATCGCAGCGCTGAGGAGATTCATCAGCCTTAGAGGCAGTCCGCGTACCATTTGGAGCGACAATGCTACAAACTTTGTCGGTGCAAAGAGAGACCTTGCCGAGCTGAAAGAGCTCTTTTTGAGCGAGCACCACACAGCATCGATATCTTCCGTCTGTTTAGCTGATGGGATCGATTGGAAGTTCATCCCTCCGCGTGCCCCGCACTTCGGTGGTTTATGGGAGGCCGCTGTGAAGTCAGCTAAATTTCACTTCTACAGAGTCGTCGGTGCATCCATCTTAGCCATCGATGAATTAAGAACTCTTGCATATGAGATTTCTGCCATCCTTAACTCCCGTCCACTCTGTCCAATTTCAGAAAATGCTGAAAGCCTTGAGGTGCTAACACCGGCGCATTTCCTGAAGGGTTCCAGCTACACTAAGTTTCCTGAGCCTGGCATTACTCATCTCCGCGAAGACCGCCTCAGCAGATGGCAGCGGGTTACCCAGATGCAGCAACATTTCTGGAAAAGGTGGAGCAGCGAGTATTTGTCCCTACTTCAAGAGAGGAGCAAGTGGCGCGTTGAAACGTCTAACATCAAGGTTGGACGCATAGTTTTGCTTAAGGAGGACAACGTTCCACCCTTGAGATGGCAGCTTGGGTGCATCCAAGAAGTCATACCCGGCGGGGACGGAGTCATCAGAGTAGCTATGGTCCGTACAGCTACGGGTCTGATCAAGAGAGCCGTCGCCAAGCTAGCCGTTCTGCCCATCGATTCCGAGATAGTTGGAACCTTACCTCTTCCAACGGGGGGAGTATGTTCGGAGCAGATCGCCAGCGCCTAGTCATGCGCGCATAGGTGTACGACGGCACCTGCATCGCTCTCTGCTTATCTTTCGCCGTCTTTCTTATACCCATAAAGCTGTCGCTTATCTATTCAGCAACTACTTTGTAAGCCTGCCTATGTCTATATGAAGATCTTGGAGCCAAGCTTTTTACACATTCACAGTCCGTCTGCCGCTCCGAATAAACGCTATACATTTTAATATAACCTATTCGTGCGTTATTAATTATAAATACAAGGGTGGCATATTTGTTGTCTTCCCCACAAACACTCTGTTTCACCTTATAATAGCCCACTTTTGTTAGTACCAAAAAAGTCACTTCCAAATTCGGAAAATAAAAAATGGCGATTAGTAATTGACTATTGTCAAATTAATAAAAAACTCTTGTCTGATAAATTTCCACTCCCTAGAATCGATGATATTTCAGATCAACTATTTCTCATGCCTTGACTTAATGTCAGGTTTTCATCAAATTGAAGTGGAAAAAAATTCATATGATATAACATCTTTTTCAACAAACAATGGTTCGTACCGCATCACGCGATTACCATTCGATTTAAAAATAGCGCCAAACTCTTTTCAGAGAATGATGACTATAGCTTTCTCTGGATTAGAACCTTCGCAAGCATTTCTTTATATGGATGACTTAATAGTCATGGGTTATTCCGAAAAACATATGCTCAAGAACTTAACTGATGTTTTCGAGAAATGTAGGAAACACAACTTGAAGTTACAGCCTGAAAAATGTTCATTTTTCATGCATGAAGTCACTTTCTTAGGACATAAATGCACAGATACAGGAATCTTGCCCGACGACAAAAAATACGACGTAATTCAAAATTATCCATGATGCGGACAGCGCTAGAACATTCATTGCATTTTGCAATTATTACAGACGTTTTATAAAGAATTTTGCTGAATACTCCCGTCACATAACAAGATTATGTAAGAAAGATGTAAAATTCGAATGGACAACACAATGTCAAAACGCCTTCGAACATCTTAAATCAGCATTAATAAATCCCCAATACCCAGATTTTAGCAAAGAATTTTGCATAATCACAGATGCTAGCAAATACGCTTGTGGAGCAGTCCTAACTCAAAACAAAAATGGACTACAGATTCCAGTGGCATACGCATCAAGATCCTTTACGAAAGGTGAAAGCAACAAGAGCACTACAGAACAAGAATTAGCATGCATTGGGCAATAACACACTTCAAACCATATATTTATGGTAGACACTTCACTGTCAAAACAGACCATAGAGCACTTACACACTTATTTTCAATGGTAAATCCCAGTTCCAAACTAACACGAATGAGACTTGAATTGGAGGAATATAATTTTACGGTAGAGTATCTAAAGGGTAAAGATAACCGTGTAGCCGATGCGCTCTCTAGAATAACCATCACAAACTTAAAAAATATACAAACAAGCAATACAATTCTGAAAGTCACTACCAGAAACCAAAGTAGACAAAAATCCTGCGCAGGAAAAGATCAAATAGAAGTGCATAAGCAATCTATAGAAAAAGCTTCAAAGCCCAACGTATATGAAGTCATTAATAATGATGAAGTACGTAAAGTAGTGACCGTGCATGTAAATAATAAAATGTGTTTATTTAAGCACGAAAAGAAAATTACAGCAAGATATGATGTTAGCGATTTGTATACTAATGGAACCATTGACTTAGGTCAATTCTTTTAAAGGCTTGAAAAGCAGGCCGGTATTCACAAAGTCAGCCAACTCAAAGTGGCACCGTGGGAAAATATCTTTGAACATGGTTCAATTGATAATTTTAAAATGATGGGCAATAATATAATGAAATCATTGAGAGTAGCGCTACTCAACCCGGTGACCGTAATCAAAAATTATAAAGAAAAAGAAGCTATATTGTCTACATTCCATGATGATCCAATACAAGGTGGTCATACAGGCATTACAAAAACCTTGGCCAAGGTCCAGAGACACTATTACTGGAAAAATATGTCCAAAGACATAAAAGAGTACGTAAAGAAATGTCCTAAATGCCAAAAGTCGAACACGACTAAACATACTAAGACCCCACTAACTATAACCGAAACTCCACAAAGAGCTTTTGATATAGTAATTGTAGATACTATTGGTCCACTTCCAAAATATAATAATGGAAACGAATACGCAGTAACACTCATCTGCGATTTAACTAAATACCTAGTAGCAAAAGCTATATTTAAAGATTTTATTCTAAAGTACGGTCCAATGAAGACGTTCATTACGGACATGGGAACAGAATATAAAAATTCAATTATTGAAGACCTATGTAAATACTTACATATTAAAAACATAACTTCAACTGCACACCAATGAGTTCATTCGTTCATACATCTCAGTTGACAAAACAGATTGGGATGTATGGCTACGATACTTCGTCTATTGTTTTAATACAACCCCATCTATGGCACATGACTATTGTCCATATGAGCTAGTTTTTGGTAAAACTTCAAATCTACCAAAACATTTTAATAGCATAGATAAAATAAAACCCCTTTGTAATATAGAAGATTATGCTAAGGAATCCAAATTTAGATTAGAACAGGCAATTAAGAGAGCTAGACTAATGCTAGAATCTCATAAGTTAAAACAGAAAATTAGTTACGACAAAACTAGTTTAGATTTCGATTTAAAAATAGGAGATCAGTTTTTATTGAAAAATGAAACAGGACATAAGTTAGATTCGAAATATACAGGTCCTTATAGGGTAGAACAAATAGGAGATAGAGATAACATAACTATAATAAATAACAAAAATAAAAAACAAAGAGTACATAAAGATGATTAAAACTCTTTATTTTATAATCAATTTTTATTCCATAAATATTTCACGTATGGCCATACAAAATATAAGAGCATATAAAAATAACCATATCTAAAATAAGTATACACAAAAAAAAAATAGAAAAACCAATTACAAACAAAAAAAAAATCCTTAATCTTGCTATAAATAATATCAATTTTCTTAAAATTTGCTCAAAGAAAATAACTCCATTATATTACGTTATTTTTCAAAAGGAGGGAGATGTAGTATGCACTTATATTGAATATCTACTGTACCAAAGAGTACTTGAATCAAACACACTGCAACATTTTGTTGCAGTGTTTACATAAACAAGGGCTCGGTCAATATACATAAGAATATACAGGCCGTCTCTTCGCTGCCGCTGTTGGCAGCGCCGCTATGAGACTTAGACCTCCTTAGCTCCTAAGTAAATTAAGTTTGTGAAGAAACTCTTTTGAACTCAGAGCGGCAACAACGGCTGCTCTGCTCCGAATAAAAATACAAATTAAACATCCAAATGGATATCTAACCTAAATGAAGTGGACTTATATTATTTGGGATGTACGGAAAATCCTACTCGTTTAAACATATTACAGTGCCCCCGTGACATAGTCAACTAGCTAATCAACGTTCTGGACATAACGGAGGAAGAGATCGCTCGACTCTAATCTGCTTTAAGTGTGGAAAGGAAGGACATGTGGCTACTGTGTGCCCGGATCGTCAGGAGCGCTCAACGACGGTCAAGATGGATTATGTTAAAGATGTCAACCTGTGTACCGTACTTGAGCCCCTTGGAACTTTTCAACAATTTGGTGAGTCGTTCCAATTTGTTTTGACTCAGGAGCCGAGTGCTCGTTCATCAAGGAAGCCGTCTCGCTAAAGCTGTCTGGATCTAGAATAAATAACGTAGTAATTTTAAGAGGTATTGGTAGTAATACGGTTTGTAGCAACCTACAGATATTGGCTAAAGTTTTGATTTGTGATCATTCCTTCGATGTTCTTTTTCATGCAGTTCAAGATAGTTATATCAAATACGATGCTTTGAAAGGGCGAGAAATTTTGAGCCAGGGAATCGGTGTAACAATTACATTTAATTCACTTTCAATGTTTTTCCGATTGAGCTTCACACCGACGCAAGTGCTGATGGTTACGGGGCCATTTTATTGCATAGGATCGAGAACAAGCCTCGAGTGATCGAGTATTTCAGCAAAAGGACTTCCCCCGCCGGATCACGCTACCACTCATACGAGTTGGAAACGCTCGCAGTATATGTCTCCATGAATTATTTCCGTCATTACTTGCATTGTCGTCAATTTACGGTGTATACGGACTGTACTTCGCTCAAAGCTTCAAAAACCAAAGCCGAGTTAGCTCCTAGAGTGCAAAGGTGGCGGTCGTATATGCAGGTTTTAAGTTCGATATTGAGTATAGACCAGGTGATCGAATGGCTCATGTAGACTTTCTCTCTCGAAACCCAGTGTTGGAAGATCGTAAAAATTCATAAGGTACAACCGAAAAGCTCAAAAACTTGACAGAGATTACCGACAACTGGTTGCTGGCAGAGCAGCAAAGAGATGAAGAAACATCATCTATCGTGTCCAAATTGCGCAATGGAGAACTTCCTGAGGATATAGCGAAAACCTTTGAAAAATATAGGAAAATTCAAAGACATGGGAAAACTCCCTGTCTTCCTATTATTCCAAAGCCCTTTAGGTGGTCCGCTGTTAACAACATTCACGAGGCAATTATGCATCTCGGTTGGGAAAAGACCCTTGCAAAAGTGTACGAGTACTATTGGTTTGACAAAATGTCAAAGTATGTCCGTAAATTCGTTGACAATTACATTACCTGTATGTTATCTAAACCTGCGACTGGCAAGGTACAAGCTGAATTGCATCCCATTCCGAAAGTGAGTGTCCCGTTTCATACAGTTCATATTGATATCACAGAGAAGCTTAGTGGTAAAAATGACCAAAAGGAATATATAATAGTTCAAATAGATGCATTTTTTTTAAGTTCGTCCATTTGTTTCACACCACTAGACTAGACTCTGAAAGCTGCATCAATTCAGTGAGGTCTTTAGTATCGATTTTTGGGGTTCCTTCCCGTTTGATAGCTGATCAGGGACGTAGATTTGCTAGTACTGTTTCGCGACATTTGCTCAGCACAAAAGATAGATTTACATTTCATCGCAACTGGCGCCAGCCGGGCCAATGGCCTTAAATCTATGCTAACTGCGGTTGATACGGGCAAGGCATCTTGGCATTACGCTTTGTATGAAATTCAACTGGCTCTTAATTGCACTCCCAATCGGGTAACGAAGGTTAGTCCAATAGAGTTACTAATTGGAAAAGAAGCTAGACCATTTGGTCTTGTACCCGTTGCTGAAAACGAGAGTGTGGTTGATGTAAATCTAATCAGAAATATAGCTAAGCACAATATGAAACACAATTCCAAATATGACAAATTAAGATTCGATCGGAATAAAGCCACTATTGTTAAGCATAAAGTTGGGGATCATGTCTTACTCAAGAATGAGGAGCGACACCAGACAAAACTAGACCCCAAGTTTAAAGGCCCATTTTTAGTTGTTGAGCTATTACCAGGTAATCGATGTAAATTAAAAGCGTTAAAGGGCAATCGAACTTACAAATATTCCCACGAATTTTTACGAAAAATGCCTGAGAAGGGGATTACCACAGAGCATGACGAGGCGGTCATGGATGAAGATGATGTTGTCGAGCCGGTGATGGCTGCGATGATTTATGAAATAAGAAAATGTAAATGATAACTGTGTGCTATGTGTTGGCCGGTTGGTTGAAATGAAAACCCGTAAATTGATCTGTTTACAGTTAAGACAACTGTGTGCTATGTGTTGGCCGGTTGGTCAATTGATCTGTTTATAGTCGAGACAACTGTGTGCTATGTTGGCCGGTTGGTCGAGACAAAACTTAAATTGTTAAGTAAAATGAAAACTGTTAGAGATAGTGATTGACGATGTAACAATGTGATTGCTTATTGGAGAAGCAAATGAAAATGGAAAATAAATATTGTTTGAATTGATGGTAGTCCGGATCTCAAGGCTTAAAGTAATAAAAGTATTGTCCTTTGTTTACGTATGAGGAAGTGTAAGTTCGATCTGCTAGTTAAGAATTAGGAATTCTGTATTTTTGTTTTGAATTTAAAAGAATAATGTTATTAAGGAAAAATGTTAAGAAAGGAAAAATGCTAAGTTTGATTTGTTATTCATATATTAATAGTTTATAAGGCTTCTGATTAACGAAAATATAGTTCTTTTTGCTTTAACTTCAAGGTACATATCTAGTTATATTTATTATTGAGAGATAATATTTTGTAATGTTTTAAAGTTGGAAACACACGAGGACGTGTGAAAGTCAGGATGGCCGTGTCGTAGATTAGTTGGCCAATTCAAAGTATTCATAACATGAAAAAAGCAAAATAAGTTTAGTTGAAGTTACTAATACTCTCCCATTGAAAGAATTTATTATAAAAAAATATTTTGATAAGAAAAGTGGCTAAAAACACAGGTTCGATATTTGTGGAATAAGGCGAGAAAAGATTGGGATCAATAAGTCCTTAACACGACGATGTAAAAATATACGTCAACAAAAAAATAAAAAGTTTGGGATCAACAAATCCTCAATAAAAAATTTGGAATCAAAAAATACTGAAATGTCCGTCAATAAAAAATTAAATAGTTTGAGCTCAAAAAATCCTGAACCACAAACTTCACTCCACTTGTTGAACTTCAACAAAAAAGTTAATTGCTTAGAATCTAAAAATCCCAAACATCCCGCCGTCGATTTACACGTCAATAAAAAAAAACAAATTTTGGAACTAAAGAGGCCAAACGAAATAAAATGAATAATGTTAAAATGTCTAGTACTAATCGAATAAAAGTTCTGGAAAGTAAATTGTTAACATAATCTAAGAGGAACACTCGAAAATAAATTTACAAATTCAATTTCGAAGCGATTCGAATGTTAAAGAAATACCGACAATGACACGGCAATTTATAGTAAACAACATCCTTATACCTTATCAGTTTCAGAATTCGTTAATAATGAAGTCCATAAAATGCTAAATTAAAAAATTATAAGACAGAAAAAATTATAATTCAACAGTGTTAGGTGTACCCAAAAAAGGTCAAAATGAAGATGGCAGTCCTAAACATAGATTAATTGATTAGAAAAGTTTACAAAAAACTTAACGAAAACACTATACCGGACATATACCCGATGCATACCCCGTCTGTAATATTTGCATATTTAGGAAAGGTTAAATACTTCTTAACAATCGATTTGGAATCAGGATTCCACCCAATTTAAATAAAAGATTCATATATTGAAAAACAGCATTTTCTATCAATAATGGAAAATTTGAATTTTTACGACTAAATGTTGGCTTAAAAATTGTACCGAAAATTTTAAAAAAAACCATGAATGATTTCTTAAGGGTACAAGTGGAAAAACGTGCCATGTTTATATGGATGTTATTAATTTTTTTCAAACGCAATTAAACAACATTATGCTGATTTAATTAAAGAAAAATGGTAATATTTGATTGTTAGGTTACATTGTTTCTTATAACGCAATAAAAACGAATCCTAAAAAATTGCAACAATTACCAAATATCCGATTCCACGAAATATAAGAGAACTTCGGAGTTTTCAAGGCCTAACGGGGTACTACAGAAAATTTGTCCGTAACTATGCAAAAGTTGCTAAACCATTAACAAAATATCTAGAAGGGGAAAATGGAAAGGTTTCTTAAAGAATGTCTACAAAAATTTCAATACAGTTTGACGAATTAGCTGTAAAAGCTTTTAAAGAGCCAAAAGAGAATCTAATAGCAAAGGTTGAATTAGTGTAGCCAGATTATAGTAAGAAATTCGTTTTTACAACAGACGGATCAAACGTAACTGAAAAAAAACAAGAAAGGAAGTTAACTTCGGCAAGCCGAAGCTTGTATACCCTTGCAGTTATATTTATTAAATTTAAAATAAAAAAAATGATATTCCCAATAGTATATATGTAAGAAAAAACCGAAGCTATAATTTGTTTCATATTATTTTCCCACCAATTTTCCGATCGTTCCTATGGCAGCTACTGTATATGATATAGTCGTCCGATTTTGATAAAATTAAATTCGAAATTCAGAACTAATTTAAAAATGTTATTTCCAAGCGTAGGAGGTTATTTGTTAAAAAACACTGTTACGTACGCCCTCCACATAGAAAGATTCACATAGAGAAATAACGACGAATCTTTAGCCAGGGGGAGGGGTGCATGTGACTAACCAGACTCATACTGGTAAAGCAGAAGAAAAAGCAATTCGGCAATTCTCGGGTGTCGCGTGGCCAGAACAACGGCCACTATCGACCTATTGGTAACCATACTCCGGTAGCTTGCAAAGAGCAACAGCCGGCCGTTGACTCCCAAGACAGCAGATATCAAGAAACAGTAATCCTAGGTAGAAACACCTAGTTTATCCGATCCATACCCGCAGCCAAGTAAATGCTTTAGTCTGGTATAAAAGACTTTAAACAAATAGAGAAAGACAGAGAATCCATTTGGGTGTCTTGCTGACGGAAGCCGGCAGCTTCGATGGAAGGCGACTTTCCCTGGGACAGTCGTCCATGGAGTCTTCTGCCACCAGGACCACCCACCATATCCAACAGTCCTTGAGGAGAACACAATTGCAGCTCGAAATAATCTTGTGTCGAACCAGCGCCGCTATCGTCATCAAAGAACGTGGAGAAGATCAACAATAAGGACGACATCCAACATACTGCGATGTTTGTGGACGCAGTATCCGTGATCTCCATGCTCCTGAAATTTGTTCAGCTGTAGGAACCATCCGTTCAGAGCGTAGCGACCAATAGCATACGTCGGAGAAAGTAGTGATGCAATATAAATGTGTTAATCGAGCCAACCAAAGCTAAAGTGAACTCATGCATAACCAAGCACCCATATCCTCAAATAATACAATTGGATAACAAGTGAAAATCAAGCATTCAAACATGCATTGAAATATGTTCAAGCCAACCGAATCAATTGACAAAGTGCGAATCATGATAAACAGTTAGAGAGGACGAATCTCTCCACCAGCCGTTGAAGAAGTCGCATGCCTCTGGCATAATATATATATATTTTGTGCTAATTGAATTGGTATACTTAAGAACAGCCGTATTTTGGTGCACGTATATTTATATATATATATCCAATATAATATTTTCCCAAAGCCGAGGATCCGGAGCGTCGAGATCTCATCGCCCAGGATTTAAAGAGGTGGTAAGTTTGTCGGGACACGGTTCCTTTCTTATAAACATACATATATAAATATTCGTGCAGTATCCTACAGTTTTATAGACTACTATAAACTTTTTCAGCGGCGAGTATCAGCCTTGTAGTTATATGACAATTGCAAGAGCCCTCTGAGCGACGTTTGTAGTCGTGAATAGTCAGTATTTTGCTGATGTGTGCACCTTCATAGGTGGTAAATTCAATACTCTCCGCTAACAGAATAATTGTCAATTAAATTAGATTAATCAACAGATGCAGATATATATTACCTAATTTATACATTTATTAGGTAATATATATATATATTAACAAAGTGGGTGTGCTGACGCGAGGAGTGGAGTAGGTTAAGAACAATGACATAACTTTCGACGGACAACCTTGACAATAGGGGATCGTATTGCGCGGCCCGCGACGATCCATTGGCACACGAATATGTGAAGGGGAGGGAATATGGCCAAAACACAGCCCGATCGTATTACGATCAAGCGACAGCTAAGCTTGTGGGGCAGTGTGGACTGACGACTGACGAACTTTATGACTAATATTATTTTCCAGGCACTTTTAATATTTATTCTCGTTATGTTGGAGAGGAGAGAGGCTTACCAAGATCCCACGACCCGAATACGACGTAGCTTATGCCGGCAAATGGTGCCAGAATATCGGACGCCTCTCCCTCGGCCCAAGTCCCTGTCAGGACTCGGGCACTAATATGCCCACGAAACAACACGGAAGCTATATTTTTGTTTCATATTATTTTCCAACCAATTTTCCGATCGTTCCAATGTCAGCTCTATGATAAAGTCGTCAGATTTTGATAAAATTTAATTCGAAATTCAAATCTAATTAAAAAAGGTTATTTTCAAGCTTAGGAGGTTATATGTAATAAAAACACCAAAGATATAATTAAAAAAAATAATTTTTTTTCAATTATTCCTATGGGAGGTTTAAGATACAGTTGTCCGATCCGGCTGGTTCCGACCTGCAAAAGATGTAAGACTTTTGGGAAAGTTTCGGCCCGATGGCTTTAAAACTGAGAGACTAGTTTGCGTAGAAACGGACGGACAGACGGTATGCTTATCGAGAATATATGTACTTTATGGGGTCGGAAACGTCTTTTTCACTGCGTTGCAAACTTCTGACTGAAATCAATATACCCTCTGCAAGGGTATAAAAACACCGAAGTTATAATTTGTTTCATATTATTTTCCCACCAATTTTCCGATCGTTCCTATGGCAGCTATATCATATAGTCGTCCGATTTTGATAAAAATAAATCTGAATTTCAGAACTAATTAAAAAGACATGGACATGGCTAGAACAACTCGTCTAGTCACTGCGTTGCAAACTTCTGACTGAAATCAATATACCCTCTGCAAGGGTATAACAATGAATAAAACGGAATTACTTTATGCCAAAAGTAATAGGGAACTGTTATCCTTAGTATGGGCTTTTAAAAATCCACCAATAATTGGCAAGGAAATACAAACGGACCAACAATCCGTATCCTTCACGATTTCGGATAAAAATCCAAACGTAGAGCTTTACCCCAAAACTAATATGCAAGCCCGGAACAACAAATTTTGTTGCCGGTGCATTATCACGAATACAAATAAATAATATTTCAAACAGCGATTTAAATGTATCAGAACAGTCAAACTCGGATCAAGACACAAAGGACTTAGCTGAATGTAGTTTTGAAAATGTAATACAAGAAACCCGTAAACCGTTAAGTCAGTTTAAACAACAATTATTATTAACAACGGTGAGGTATACAGTACACGAGTCACTGGAAGTTTTTGACAAGACTTGACACACAATCGAATATGATACAGTGGAGAATTTAGTAACTATATTAAGTGAGTATCTTCCACCTAACATAACCGTTGGAATTCATTGTAGTTTAGAAGATTTATATCACAATCAAGTATCTTTAAAAAATAATTATACTAACAAATAATGAATATTCCTACAAGATGTAGAAAACGCCGAAGATAGAGCTTTAATAATAGAGGAAACACACAATCGAGCTCATAGGGGACCAGACGAAAACTATAAACAAATTAGTAGGTTATATATTGGCCCAATCTATATAAAAAAAAAACTTAAATATATTACCAATTTTAAAATTTGAGCCCCAATACCAACTAAAGAAGGAGAAAACTTACATATTAATATATACTATGCGCAAAGTCTAACTTTTACAGCTTGTATTGACGCGTACTCCAAATTCCTAGTAGTTAAAGAAATTCAAAATAAATTAAACTTTGAAAACAAGGTAATGGAATTACTTTAAAAATTTCCCCAAGCCAAAGTACTTATGACCGATAATAAACCGAGCTTTACCTTGGCCCAATTTAAATCTTTTGCACAAAGGTGTGGATTAACTTAACACTACGCAGGCGCAAGGCACAGTACCTCAAATGGGCAGGTTGAAAGGGAACATTCGACATTAACAGAATTAGCTCGCTGCTTAAAAGAAGAATTTAATCTAAACGATTATTCTGAAATTGTTATATGAGCCGCTCAGGAATATAATCGGAGTATACATTCCACCACGAACCAAAAACCTTTTGACATTCTTTATAATAAAATCAAATTCCTAAAATATTAAAAATCAAAAAAAAAAAATTAAGAGAAAAGGTTAGAAACACATAATGAAAACAAAAAAGAAAAAGAACAACATGTAGGACAAAAAGTTTATGAAAAGAAAAATAGGGAAATATATAAACTTAAACCCAGGTATAAAAAACAAGTAGTTAAGGAGATTAAGCCATATAAAATAATAATCAATAGTAGAAACATAATTATACAAAAAAATAATAATAAGTATTAATAAATTATTTTTTTAATTTACAGAAAGGGCAATCCCTAATACCTCTTTTATCAATCATAATATTGGCCATATCAGAAATAATTGTTTACTCGAACCATGCATTTCTTCCGTTCAAGGACTACAAGGATGTCCTTACCTGTGAATCTAACAGCGATTTATTCCACGTAACTAATTTATGTTTTTATAAAGAAATAATAAATAAAGAATCAAATAAAATTAAAAGGTATTCTAATTAGGTCACGATGAAATTAAATACGACATAAAAGTAATCGAAAAAATTTTGTCTCAGTTAATATTAGCTAGATCAAAAATGATAAATGGTTAGCTGGAACTCCGGATCATGATTACTTCAATAAAGTACAAAAAAATCAATGACTTCATTGAAAATATCAATAAACAATTTATTATCAATTCCAAATTGTTCAAAGATATAGAATCTCTTTCTGAAGATTTAAAAAAAAGTTTCATTGATCAAGATCTACCATTAATAAATTATTATTAAACATTATTAAATTATTATTGACATTTGACCTACAAAATTTTATTAATACTATCGGACTGGCAAAAATTGATGTTTTAAATACAAAAATTGTAAACAATGAAGATATTAAAACACGAACTGTATTCAATCGCTCTGCGTGTAGAACTCTTAATATCTTACATAAAATACCCAACAATAAAAAACAGATGCGTGAAATATTACGCTAAAGCCATTTCCCAAACCGATGGAAAATTATTAATAAGTAATAAAGTCGCAAAATGCGCAAATACATATTGTGAAATGTCTACATTTAAGAAAGCACTTTTTAATAGTTATTAGACAATTGTCCAAGATGGTGCCATTTTAAAATTGTCAAAATCTCCGAATTAAACGATTATTTCTTATAACATTTAATGAAACAACCACAATTAATAACGTTTCAACAGAATTCTTAACTATATAATTATTCTAACCCATTCAAAAATAATGAAGTATCCGATTATCAAATAAATTGGAACTGTCTTTGGATAATATAAACATTTAAAATCCCTTCATTAAAACTAATGATACCAAAATATCTATATTCTTTATATTATTAATTTTAATTATATATTTGTAACCAAAAAACAACGGACAGAACTAGTAAAACCTATTGACGAAGAATTTTTAACAGAATTAAGAGATCGTTTTATAAGGAGGAGAGTTATCCACCCATGAAACTGTTCCACTTATGGAATTAATAAACAATTTTTGAAATTCAATCTTAGCGATATAGCCTTTGTCTTTATTTTAAGATTCTGCCTTAGTCTTTTATATTAAAAGTTATGTTTTTTTCATAATATTCCAAATATTTGTAATTGAATTTGTGTTTAATCCAATAATGATTTTTAAGTGCCTTTTTTTTTTGCACTGCTTCACACATAGGACATCGAAATCAATGGGAATGTGACAAAATATTTATATATGTAAGCTCCGCGTATATTATAGAATTTAAAAAATCTTTGTCGACGACTGAGTGTAAAACTTGCCGAGGTATTACAAATGCACGAGTATCATGAAGAAATGGAAAAAGTTCGTATGCTCAAGATTTGGCCCAAGTCCTCAGCGATTGAATCCATTCATCCACGAAGACAAGGGGAGTTGGTTTGACTCTTGGTTGTTGCGGGTAGGGGGCGAATATCTATCGCTCCTATATCATATGATGCCAAGTTTCCCCTGTTGTTAACGAAACGTTTCTAAGTTGTGCAGAGTTATGTCCAGCATCTGCACCATTCCAATTTTCATGTTGGTCCACGAGCAGTGGTGAGTTTTAACTTGAAACTCAGTACAGTTACGGATTCTGTTTCTAGGACTTATTCGATCGGATTACATGTTCATGTTCACTTGTTCCTTATTTTAATGTGTCAAATCACTAATTTTTCTCCCTTTTTTAGTTGTTCACGTGGTCATTTGCATACTGGCTCTCTTGCTCACTTGTATTGCAGCTTGGCGTTGCCTTGCAATACTTGCACTTGGCCTGTTGGTCTCCTAAATTCTTAGTGGCTCCTAATATCACATCATAGTGAAAATTTGAGAAAAATAAACGAATAGGTGAGCTGGCTTGCGCGATTTGAACAGTGAACCCAGCGGATTGTCTGTAGGACCGTATGCAAATCATATTTGAGTCAGTTGTTCAAACTGATCAAAAAAGAGAGACAGAAAAACTGAGCAGTTTACTAAACTCTTTTTTTGTTCACTCACACATGACCAACCCAATAATAGTTTTGATTGGATTGTGTAGCACAGTATATTTGTGGTTGTCCTTAAGCGTAAATATGAATTTGAGCCAGACGTTCTCCGTCTTCACTTTCCGTCTGGGTGAGCATAGGAATCTGTTGAGGAAGGTCTCTGATAGCCCATAAATACAAGTCTAGCGTCTTCTCCGTGCAGTCTGCGATAAACCGCATAAAGGGTCGAATGTCGCCCTTGTTGGCAAATTTAAGGAAATGGTAATATTTGCTACGCTGCTGCTTTGGTATGATAACAGGTGGGTAGCCTGCTCGCATTAATAGGGTATTCATTAGCAAACGTGAGGTACGCCCGTTCCCATCGATGAAGGGATGAATGTGGACCAGCTTGTAGTGTGCGAGGGCTGCATAGCTGGAAAGTATAGAGAATGGTTTCACATTTACATATATGAGTTCTAAAAATTGGAAAATAGCCAAAAAAAAAAGTGAATAGGTAAAAGTATTTAAGAATTAGTCGTTATAGACTCTGATTTAGAAAATAGCGGTTTTTTTAAATGAGCTGACAGCTTGGGTATTGCACTTACTTAACAGGATGTAGTGAACTACTGTGATCCGAATTTACCCAACGCAGGAAGCGCTGCATTAACAGCGAAAGATCCCCCGGGCCAGGCGGTATATGACCCCCCACATACACTTGATTACGCCGAAACTCGCCACCTTCAATTGGGTCCACATGTCCTAAAACTCGACGGTGCAGCTCAAGAATATCTTTTATAGTGATTTCTAATCTGCATAACATTTTAAAACGTATATAAAGCAAATTTTTAAGTTGCATTATTTCTACCACTTACTTTTGCACAAGAATAGCATTAATGTACTTCATAGCCAGATCCATCCCTAAGATCTCGTTGTGCTCGTCGATGGATTTGCCGTCTACAGCCATGCGAGTCTTTAAGATAGACCGCGTCTGGGCCAGTGTCAAAGAGTTACCCTCGATGCCCACTGAGTGGTAGATGTGCTGAAAATAGGCTTCCTTTTTCGCCCGCCGAAGGGCGGCGTTGGACTCGTGTATAGTAGATAGGACATTACTTTTGAAGTCTAAAGACTTTAAACGGCGCCTATCAAGATTTTGCACCACGTCAGCAGTGCGCTGACAATTAGTTAGCGCCTCCAAGTTGGTTGGGTTGATAATCAAGGCCTGATGGTAGTACTGATCCGCCAGAACAATGTTGCGCTGTCTGTGCTCTAGGAACTCGCCGTAACGAAGCAGAACTTCAGGGAATCGGGGAGATAGCGCAAGAGCATGTTCGAATAGACGCACAGCTTTATCATCCTTTCCCTTCCTGTACATTTCCTGGGCCATTTTAAGAGCCCCCATAGCCTCTTTGATATTTGTCTGTTCCTGCTCTGTGTAACTGGTCCCTTCCCTAGTGCTTTTGTCGTAGAACTCCCTGCGTTTATCGTTTAGCTCGTCCACTGAGTAAAATGCTAACTCGTCCCACGTCTGATGGTAGTAAGCGGTGGGCTGGTGGTGAAGCTGTCGCATTTTCCAGTTCAGATTCGAGGAAGTTAAAGCATAAAACGACCAGGCCGCAAGTCCGCAGGAAGTACAGAAGAGTACCAATCGGTAGAGGATGGCTTGCTTTTGTTTTTGCTGCGATTTTAGATCTTCTTGCTGAGCAGAAGATGGACTCGATTGCCCCGCGTCCTTGGTCATGCTCTATTAAACCGTAGGTCTGAACCAAATTTTAAACACTGCACATGTACAATATTACAAGTCTTTAGAAGATATGGTCTTAAACATTTTTTTGTTGATTTTAAATAGATTATAGTTGATTAGACTTTTGGTTGCAACAACACTACCGTATGCACTATACACTGTGATGACTTGACAGCGTGGTCGAGCCAGACTCCTTTGACGATACTAAGTCGTTTTTTCGTCGAAACGAAAATTCGGGAAATTTGTAATTCTCAAATTTGGGTTACAGAATTCAGTGAATTGAGCTTAACAGGTAAGTTTGTTGGCCAACGGCCAACAAATGTGATTGATGGTTTATAGAGAAAGATGTAAACTAGAAATATAACTGTGCGTTGTTTTTATTGGTCTTAAAAATTGGCCACCCCCACAAATAAACAGGGTGACCGTTGTAACCAAACCGATAATGATAGGAACATACATATACCATTTCAGTTTAAAAAAATACCAATTACGTACGATTCATTTAACCTAACACAGAGAATGTTTCCACTTCAGCGACCAAGTTCCGTGTCAGTGCCTTTTTCCATAAAGCCTAGTACTCAGATCGGCTAAGAGTTTTACTAGTCGAAAAATCTTATTCTTTGTAGTGTGACCGAAGTTTTCATAGTTGGTGGTCTTTGGTCTTACTGTCAATCAGTTGGGTTTGTTACCAAACGGAAAACAAATCAATTGGAGAAATTTAAAAAGGAGAAGTCGGCTGGTACACAAAGAAATTAAAATTAAAATTAATGGAATGTTCAGCGAATGTTTTTATTTATGTAAATTAGTAGTTTAAAGCTTCCTTTTCGTCCCACGGATACTTCGCCATCTTTCCCGCCCCACCGCAGTCCAGCTCCGAGTCCGAATAGGCATATTGGACCTTGAGAAAGTGGGAGCCGGATTGGGAACGGGGTTGGTCCGCTGATGCTGCAGGAAATCGCCCATCATCCTGGGAGTGGCTGTCTATAGCTCCTCCAAGTTCCTCAGCTGGCCCTATTTTCCTCCTACCTATAGAAGCCAGCGGGTCCTCCAGCTCCGCTTAAGATGCCAAGTAGCTGGTGTTGGTCGTGTCCGGAGTCCTAATGGAGAGGTCGCCGGAGATCGCATTACTGGTGGTTCTGCTAAAAAGATACTTCTATTAGTCCAACGCAACCAAATTCTTTTGACCAGATCTTACTTTCTTTGCGAGGACACGCCCGGCAGGATGTCCATGTAGAGGGCGAAGTCCCACTCGGCATGAGCCCTTCCACTGGGATTCTCTAGTGGATCTCGTCCAGCACTTCAACTATTCTGCGGATTTGCCCCTGTTGTATTGCTTCCTGTCGGTGAAAGCCCACAATAAAGGGCAACAGCTTGGGTTATGCGTCCTGTTGCATCTGCACTCACCTCCTGCAGCCGATTTTGGGGTTTTCCTTCCATTTTTAATTTTTATTTTCAACATCGCCTATGCACGAACACCACCAAAAAATTAGATTTATTATTCTTTAAGCCGCGGCTAATGGCGTTCATCGAAATTTACTCGCAAAATCTGATATTTGGTATTTTCTTAGCTTATCTGAATACCGCGTATTTGCCTCTCGCTCACTTCTATGGCTAGCTCGCTGTTTTTGTCGATCTAGACAGAGACGGGAAAAGTCGTTACAACTCGCTTCAGCGGAAAATTGGACCGCAATCGCAAATCGATTCCATATTTCAGTGGCTTATTCAGTATTTTTTTACGAGTTTAAGCGATTTTTGTACTTGGCGCTTCAAAAATGTTTTGACAACGAAACGCATTTGTAGTACAATGACACGTTTATAAGGAAGTTGTTGTTGCTGCAGGACCAAGGAGCCTTCCAACGGCTCGCAACTCAACAATAGATTTCATCTTGAAAATAAATACTTCTATGCTTCTTTTTAAGGAAATTACATCTGTTGCGCAAAACGTTTCATCTTATCTTATTTTAACGATTGTTTATTTAACTAACTAGCGAGTCTAAGAGACACTGTAAACGGTCGTGTGACTTCGGCAGGGGTTTTACGTTTCATTGGGGCACCGCCCTTCAGATCCACTCCTATAGTTCCGCAATTACGCACCAGCACCCAATCATCACGAAGTCGGCGTCGGTAGAGCAGCCATCGACGCCGGCAGATCCGAACGCAACGGCCACAAAGCAGATAAAATATTTTGTGTGGGTTTTAAAATACTTACATTTTGTAAAACATTGATGAGTTTATGATTATGTGAAGTTTCACAAAAATATATATTTTATATTACGATTTACATAATGGGACATGTCAATAAATATCCTGCTTTGATGTGCAGCGGAACATGCAGACTTATTAGGCAACAGAGCAACAACGGATTAGCGAAGCCGTTGTTCTTGTTGCTTGATTTTCATTTTCCCAAATTAAGCAATATAAGTGTTATTTTAATAATCAGGGTATTCCCAAAACTGTTGAATTGCTGAATTGTTGAAAATTAAACAGAAAATTTCAGCAATTAAGGGAACGTCCCTAAAAGTTCCCTGTGGAATTTTAAATTTTAAGATGTCAGCTGTTTGTTAGATTGTCAAATTGCCAGTCTGTGTTTACCAAAGATTATGTTTAAAATTAGGGAAAATGCCGAGAATAAGCCAAAAAACTAAACTATTAGAGCTGCTAACAGGCAGCATCCTATCAGATATCCTTTATTTGCATAATTTATACGATGGCAATTCCTGCAGGCTTACAAGTGACTAGAGTTACCCACTTACTTTTAGTCGAGAACAGCGACAACTTTGGTTTTCAGCAATTTAAATAAATTTTCAACAGCCCCGAGGCTGTTGAATTTCTGAAATTTCTGAAAGTTGACTTTGTATGGAACAGCTGATTAACAGCTGACCAAAAACAACATTTCAGCAATTCAACAGTTAAGGGAATACCCTGAATATATACATAAGATTCCCAGGAAAATCTCTCACAGACCAATAACATGTCAAGCAGTGAAAATAAAAACAAGTAAATGTATATTAACAAATAGCGAAATACAAGGTTCCCTAAAAACTCAGTCGCGGAAAAAAATAGCTGCGATAAATATTAGTTCTTGAAGTGGAAAACAAAAAATGGTGCATTTAAATAAATAAATAAAAAGTATTAGCAATCTGTGTCAGAATCTTAAAATTTTATTGAATGCAAACTTGACAGTGACCAAAAATTGTTCAAATTCCTTCCTTTACTCATGTAAAACTAATATTAAAAAACTTTTTAGCTTCTGTGTAAGAAATAAAACTGCTAACCTGGCTATTTAAATAAAAGTTTCAAATATCTCTAATTTTCAGTACCTAGAAAATTGTCAATGGCCGCGTTCAGCAGAACAACATGATAATTGATCAATAATGGAATTCTTACGATGGTTCGACTGAACGCACATGATTACATGATACAATGCTGCTGGCGTGTATCGATAAGTGAATTATCGATAAGAACTATCATAATAATTATTAAATAACCGTGAAGTAAGTTAAATTCTCTACAATTTTGTAGGCCTATACGATTTATACACGATTGCTGTGCGCAACGCTACAGTTTCGATGGCAACCGATATCGTTGTCACAAAAGCAATTTTAATTAAGAATGTATTTCAATTGCTTAGTCGAGTTTTTCAGATAAAATGAGAGGGAACCAAATAGGCGGCTTACCGCAGTACTCAGATGAGATAAGGAAACACCAAAAAAATACCAGATTTCGTGAGTTAATTCTGATGATCGCCGTTAGACGCCTCGCAAAAACGACATCCGGAGGTGAAAAAGGACGATTAATCCATGATGTCCAGTATTGTGGGACTTGACCCACAGGTAGCAAAACCACAACAGGGAAAATACGCAGAAGAATGGAAGTGCTGGAGGTAGTCCCATTGGGAAGCCCATTAGAAAGGAGCATGCCGAGTGGGACTTTACTACCGACATGAACATCCGGCCGACCGTGTCCTCGCGAAGAAAGTATGTTCTGGCCAAAAGATTTTGGTTGGGTTCTACTAAAAACCACCAGTAATACGATCTCCGACAAGCTCTCCATTGGGGAATCGCTGGACTCCACACCACAAGCTACTTTGCAGCTAATAGCGTCTTCCCACTGAGATCCAAGTACCAACCATTTCGAACGGATGGACTCTATGGAGGACGCGCTGGCTTTTGTATCGGAGGAGGAAAAAAGGCTGATGCTCTGCTGAAAAAAACGTACGCTGCGCAGAAAGCTTAAGAGTCTGCATGCCAAGTCCCAACATTCTAGCTCTTCTACGGACAGACGACTCGGCTAGTGGTCCTGATCAAGAATACATATACTTGCTTCTACCTGTTACCTTCTTTCCGAAGACTCTCTGTGGTAAGGGGTCAAGACGATCGCTCCTTCAATTTACAAAAGTTTTAATATCAAATTTTGTCATCATATAAAGCCATATAATAAAAGCTCTTTCTAAAATGTTCTTCAGCAAAATATTTAAGCTTCTCGCTTTTCTATTGAAGCGTGCCGAATGATCCAATTTTAGAAAGCTAGTTTATTTATTTTTATTTATAGGTTGCAGCGTTTTTTTTTTGGTCCAACGGACTCATTAAGACTCTAAAATATTTCTTATGTTGCTATTCTTGGTTTGTAGAACCAGCAAAATTGTACTGTTTATATTCAATTACACAGGATAGCGAATTCGGTCAAAGGATTCCACCCAATTCCTGTTGGATTTGTTGGAAGAGAACATGGATGGACTTCGGGGTGTTCGGAGGAACACCACCATATACCAAGAAATCGGAGATAAGATGGCGAGCTACGGTCCAAGTGCTTTGGAAAGTAGTGTATGCAAATTAAATAATTAATTAATCCGTGTGCCGGCTGGCCGTCCGTCTGTAGAGGGGGTGAAGCTGGCTGGCAGAACGTCTGTAGCAGGAGGTCGGTTGACCGTAGTTGTAGCTGGTAATATCAGCCGCTGTGTGTGTTGTAGTTGGCCGGTTGGCCTGCGTCATCAACAGTAAATATATGACGATTAGGTTGAGAGGGTAACTGCCCTCTTTTAGCCCGCTGGCCTAGAGACTCAGACTGGGTGTAATTTCAATAAATCAAATACGGCGATGGCCGGAGTTTCAATTCGTGAGCGTTAGCTCTTTATTCTTTCAAATCAAAATGAGAACTAAACTTAAAGCTAACATAAAAAGGGACTCATAGCGGCCACTCCAATGGGTAGTGCTTGCCGGCTATGCACGGGCTTCCGGCCAGACGCTGTGTCAGCAATTTGGCCGGAGCGAGCTTTCGGACGATCGGTCATTGCCGTCGCCCGGTTAACTTACTTAGTTAACTACTCCCCCCTCAGAATTAAGGCCGTCCTCGGCCGACCCTATTTGGGCGATCATATCTGCTATTTGGGCCGTAGTTCTCCTGGCCTGGATGACTCGCCGATAGGTGAAACCGACGCAGATCAACGCGCAACATATTGCTGCTGCCACCAGTACTATCTGATGTGAATGATAGTCGTTGATATTCTCCCCGACTCTCTTTATGTGTTCCAGATTACGTTCACTCAAGCGGTGAAGGTATGGAAGACTGAGGATGTTGTGCTCCATAGTGATATTCAGGGAGGGCGAGCTGGCTACTCCTGGGACCCTCTTCTGGGCCCTGTCATTATTGACATATCGGGTTTCATTAACCACGGCACTCTCAATAAAGGTAATGAGATGCGTGCCTCGTAAGTGGATGTAAGTGCCATTATCTACACTCACACGTGCCGGACGATCGTTTACAATTATGATGCCTTCATCTACGCGAGTAATTGGATGTAGATCGCTGTGCTGGATGTCACAGTGCGCTATGCCTCCAGCGTGGAGCTCTTGTGCGCACGACCTTCTTACCGCCAGCTGGCAAAATGTGGCTCCAGATGTTGTGGAGCAATTGTTGACCGTATGAATTGCTCCATTGCAATCAGCTATTATTTTGTCCTCCAGCCTGAGCATCGTGTCATGATGGGACACGGGAAAAACAGTGATTTTAATACAGGATGATTTGATTATTGGAAATTTGATGACAAAATACAAAAGGTTATCGGACTGTAATATTTTAACGGAAGCAACGGACAATAGGTCTTTGATGGGGGTATCTGTGGGCTCTTCTATCCATATATCTTCTAGGTCTGCATGATCTAGTATACTAGGGCTCACAATGTTGGCCTTAGCTAAAGCAATCGCTAGCAATAAGTTTTGCAGCTCCATACTAATCATTCTATTTCGGGATAATAACATCTCATAAAGATGCCCCGTGTCAACTTGGGTTCCCTTGGCTGACCTCAGAAGTTGGTTGACGGTGGAAGTAATATTATTAATTTGGTCTTGTACTTTACTATTGATGTTTATCTGCCTATTGTTTGCATTTATTAACTGGAATTCATTAAATTTAATTTTTTCGAAATCCTCTGCATCTGGCGTTCCCGCCACTACTTTTAACGCCGCTCCTAGAAAATCCAAACTCCTAGCTACTCTGTGGTGGATGCTCAACGAGTCGAGCAGGTCACGCAGATGAGCAACATCGACAATCAAAAGTTTCTGCATGTGTGACTGGGGAAACATGCTGATCATGCCATTTGTTTCTTCCACCACGCGCCTATATTCTGAGAGATTCGCCGAGTGTGTGACGAACGCGAATTCTTCCCAAACTAAAATTCTACCATCAATGATGGGAATATATTTGGCCTGCGAGTAGTCCGAGACGTGCCCCGATGTTACGGTAAGCAGGACTAACAGGGATACGAATGCGAACCTGTAATATTGGATGTATTGTAGTGTTTGTTTAGAATATTGTAGCCCACCACCAAAGCATAAAGAAAAAAGCACAATTATAACAAAAACTTATACCGAGTGGATAGGGGTGAGAAAATATGGAAAAAAAACTTATGCCAAGTGGCTAGGGGTAGACATTAGAAAAAATGAACTATTATCTAATGTTGTTCCTTGTGGAAAAGAAAACTTACGCCAAGTGGCTAGGTGTAAACGTTAGAAAAAATGAATTATTATCTAATGTTGTCCTTGTGGACCACCCTCCCCTTAATGAGGACCGTGGTCCCCAGGTCCGCTTCAACAGCTTTTTCCTCACACAGTGGTGTGAGTTTATTGCCAAGCCTTCGGTTCGACTTAACCAAAACTTTCTCGCCGACTTCGAATGTTCTGCATTGTCGGGAGGCATTTTCCCTAGCCCTGAGCGTGTTTTGCGCCCTAACGATCTTATTCTGGACGTCCGTCTGTGGGTCGTTTGGATGCTTTTGCATGATGTCGACTGGCCGTTTGTCGACGACAGAGTGAATTGATTTATTATATTTGGCGGTTGCCAATAAAATAATTTCCACAGTATCGGTTATCTTCTTGTCGATTTTTAGGCAACGAGCAAGCTCCAAGAGGGTGCTGTGAAAGCGCTCTACCTGCCCGTTTGAAACGCTATGAAGTGGTGGGGCATTTGCAATGCTGACGCCAAAATGGTTGTCAAGCATGGCTGAGATAGTGTGCGAGTTTAACGAAGGTTCATTATCGCAATAGACTACTTTAGCCCTAGGGAAAAAGTTCATGATTTGGAGTATGGCCGGTTTAAGATCCTCGATTGTCCTAGAGTGGACATGTTGCACAACTGCAAACTTCGAAAACTTGTCGATGCAAGTGAGGAAGTATTTCTTGTCTGTGGAAAAGATGTCGATATGTAGCAGTTCTCCCACATGAGAGGGGATCGGAGTCTCGCCTAACTCATGCTTCTTTGGGTGCCTATCGTACTTGGCTTTCGCACATGTTTTGCAGTTTGCTACAATCTCAGTGGCTAGCTTGGCCATCTTTGGAAAGTAGTACTCGGAGAGTATCTGCTTAACATTTTCTTGGGCCGATCTGTGAGCCCTGTTGTGCTCGACGGTGAGGATTTCCCGTCTTTCAGGAACTGCAAAAATATCCGTTACACGGTTTTTGCAATGCCAAAATTTGGTGGCTGGAAACTGCCGAACCAATTCGTCCTGTATCATTGCCAGCGTGGGCAAGTCACAATGAATGGCGTTTACGCCCTTAGGAACGATTATATCTGCGAGTTCATCAAGTAATGACTCTTTGCAGGAGAAGTTAATCACATGCCGTCTCTTGTTCCCAAAGAGGACGAAGCTGCGTTTTAACGGAAAGCGTGCCTCCTCCAGAGTTATCTGGTTCTGGAAGCAATTCAAAGGCTTGTCCGTGGTTTCAATGGTATAGGTTAGCGACAGCTCACTGTGAATTGTGGCCGCGCTAGAAAAAGCCTCTTCCTCTTCCACAACGTTAAGTTGCTGTCTTGAGAGGGCATCCGCAACAAGGTTATCTTTGCCGGGTTTGTAAAAAATTTTAGCGCCGGACTCGTCGATGCGGGCTTTCCACCTCTTGATTTTCGCGTTCGGATTAGATTCCGACACTGCGAAGGTCAACGGTTGGTGGTCAGTAAAGATATTTATATCTTTGACTGCATACAAATAGTGGCGTAATTTGGCCAGTGCCCAAACTATAGCTAATAGCTCCCTTTCATTGGTAGCGTAGTTAACTTCCCTGTCCTTCAAGGTCCTAGAGATCATTGTTATGGGTCTCCCTTCTTGGGATAGGACTGCGCCAATGCCGTACGCTGAGGCATCCGTCGTTAGATCAAACGCCTTTTGGTAGTCGGGGTATCTGAGGATGACATCCTCGGAAGCCAGAATGTTACGCAGTTTTTGGAAAGCCTGCCGTTGGGGCTCGTTGAACTGCACCTGGATGTTCCTGGATCTGTGTCTACTGACACTTCCAAGTTCCCCTTTCAAAATATCAGTGATCGGCCGAGCTATGGACGCAAAATCTTTTATGAAGCATCTATAATAGCTGGCCAAGCCAAGGAATGACCTGACCTCGAATATGTTCTTAGGCTCTGGGAATTCCTGAATGGCTTTTATTTTCTCTGGGTCTGTGGTAGCCCCGTTATTGGTGACTATGAACCCTAAAAAGCTGACGCTTTTCTTGAAAAATCGTGACTTTTCTGTTGATACCCTCATATTTGCATCGTGTAGGCTCTTGAGAACCCAATCCACGTGCCGGATGTGGGAGTTTTCGTCCTCCGAAAAGACGATAACATCATCAACATAGACATAGCAAAATTTGCCAATCTGCTCTCGCAGTATGTCATCAATTGTTCTTTGGAAAATGCTGGCTGCATTTTTTAATCCAAATGGCATTCTACGAAACTCGTACTTTCCTCCGTTAACGGAAAAGGAAGTTTTTTCACGGTCGCATTCTGCCAGCGTGATCTGATGATATCCGGACTTCAAGTCCAGTGTTGTAAAATACTTGGCCTTGCCTAAGTTTCCTAATATCATCGAGATGTTCGGCATGGGGTATCGATCGGGTATTGTTTTCTCGTTTAGTTTGCGAAAATCCAATACCAAACGCATTTTTCGCCTGCCAGTTTCGTCGGTGCCCTTTTTGTCTACAACCCATATTGGGTTATTGTATGGGGATTTCGACTTTTGGATGATGCCATTTTTAAGCAGATCTTGGATTTCGCCATTTACAAAATCAGCTGCCCCCATTGGATATGGGTAAAGTTTGGCATAAATGGGCGTCTCATCAATGGTTCTGATGGTGGCAACCACCGACGTGTTGTAGGACAAGGCCTCATTGGGGTCTGCGAAGGTTTTTTTCCTGTCGCTGAGCATTTTTAAAAATGCTTTTCTGACCAAAGGTGGTGCATCTGAGCAGTCCACCTCAGTAAAATTTACATCGGGACATGTATGAAAGTCGATGCTCTCTATTTCCGTGCCCCATTTGAGCTGACCGGAGGCCAAACAAAGTGACACCCCTGCCTGTTTTAAAAGGTCAAGTCCGATGATTCCATCGAAAGAGGACAAATCTGGTAAAAGGAAGAATGTGGCTTTTAAGTTGAAAATTGACACGAAGCATTTCTTCGTGATATTGGTGACTCCATGGATCGAATGAGCTTTGAATGGAGCTTCTACCGGGCGGACACCTTTCAAACCTTCATATGGTCGGATGAAATTTTTGGACGCGCCCGTATCAACTAGAAATCTCATGTCAATCCCCGCTACTCTTCGTCTGATGACGGGTAGCAGGGATCTTCCCCTAAAAAATTTATGGCATCCGAGTCGTACTCGTTGATAGCGTCATCATCGATTTCTTGTGCCGCGCTAGAGGCCGCTGCGGTGTACGTGTCACCAGTTTTGTCAGCGCTCTGGGCAATGTGGTTTACTCTTTGCCTTTTTTGTGGGTTGGTTTTATCGGACGCCGCCGGCTTCCTGTTCTGGTATGCCGGGGCTTGTGATGGTTTAAGCATTCTAGCCAATGATGGATCCACTTCCATGGGTTCTGGAGTGTCTCCCTGGTGCCTCTCGCTGCGTAGAGCAGGGTGCACCTGTGCCTTGTGCTGCTTAGTGAAATGGGGATTTTTACCGCCACTATATTGGGAATTAGCCTGAGCGGTGGCCTGCTGACGCTCTTGCGCCTTAGGAAATTGTTTTTTCTCCCTATCCTCCTGGCTTTTTGCAAATGACGACGCAAAGGTGTACCTATCATGGTTCGCCTCGACCTCTTGAGCCAAGGCAAGTGCTGATGGCATGTCCTTGGGCTTCGCCGCGAAGAGGACGTCAGTGAGGCTGCGTTTTAACCCAGAGATAAATACGCGAAGGGCATCATCCCGGAATTTTTCGCATAAAACTTGTGCAGCGGAGGCTTCATATGTCATGGTCGCCTTGTTGGTGAGGAGGGTGAGCTTCCTTTCAACCTCATCATAATATTGTAGAAGCGAGAGACTCCCCTGTCTGAGGGTGCCCATCTCCTGCTCTATGACATGCATTGTCCGCTTGTCACTATAAGTAAAGTCGAGTCGATTTATAATCGCTTCGAAATTAAGCACTGTGCCAAATGAGGATAGCACTGCATCGGCCGGGCCCCTTATTTTGCTCCTAATTATAATAACTGCCTGATAATGGCGTGAACTTCCTACGAAATCTTTAAAAATATAGTATGCGCCTACTGCCGCCTGCCGCCAGGAGACGTATGTTTCCTGGGCACCCGAAAATTCGGGCAGGCATTTGACGGCGTCTAGTGGCTCATTACAAATGACGGCGTTATTAATGTCTATGGGTGCATAAACTTTAATCTGAGGAGTTACTGTTGGGGCGGGTGCGACCTGCATCGCCGCCACCTGGTTGGCTAGTTGCTGGATAGTCTGGCGCAATTCATTTTCCCTGCGCTGGCTGTCCTGTAGGGCATGGTTGACGGCAGCCTCTACTACCGCCTTTATTTGGTCTGGGTTAAATGCCATGTTTCTGTCTGAGGGAGTGCCGACGCTTACACTTTTCGGTGTAGAAGTTCTTGCCGGCCCTTCGGTCTCGGATTCAGAGTCACTGGGGACCTGCTTGCTGTTCCTATATTGTTGGAATGGGTTGCTCATATGGAGCTGTGCAAGCTAAATCGGCCCAGCGATTTAATGCATGCTCAAGCGGTCTTGCCCACGGATATGGCGAGGGGGCCGCGGGGGCTGAGATGCCGCTCGGTAACAATGGACGAGAGCTCGTTGGAAAACTGAGCTGTTGCCTTGCCAAGCAGTGACAAGGGGAAGGGGATCGCGGGGACTGGGTCTCCGCTATGGCAAACGAAAATATAAACAACAAAAATTGACACAGTAAAGATTCGTGGTGGCTAAGCTGCCGTTGTGAAAGACAAAGAAGCGAAGCTAAACAAAGTCGGAACACAAACGTCGCGGTGTCAAGTTCGAGTGTCGTAGTGGAGTGGGTAAGCGATGGAAACAAAAACAAACCCAAGACTGTTGCGAAGCTAACACAAAGAATTTCGGTGTAAGCAAAAAGACGACTACATATAAGGGGTAAATTAAATGCACAAATTTAAATGAGACAGTATCCGTCGCCAATAAAAATATATCAATAAATGCACAATTAATAAATTTATTTCCCGGCGGCGCCTTTGCGTCCAGGCTGGGTATTAAATATTAAATATGTAAATATATGTAAATATATTAATTATGTAATCTGGTAGTTATATTGGCGATAATATTCGGCACCGAGATATTTATTGAAAGAATTTTAAAAAATGCAAACAATGAAAAACACAAATAATGTCACTTGTGATTACAGCAATAAAATTGTCAACCAATTAGTGAGTATGTTTATTTGACACAAATTTATAGAAGCGGAGCCGCAGAAAATATTCTGGCCGCGGTTTATTTTTATTTATCAAAAGTTACACAATGCAGATGAAGAAGGGTATGAATTGAATTGCTCACTTACATAATCCCTCCTATACCGCTGTGGGTACTTTTACGTTGAGCGCCAATTAAATAATTAATTAATCCGTGTGCCGGCTGGCCGTCCGTCTGTAGAGGGGGTGAAGCTGGCTGGCAGAACGTCTGTAGCAGGAGGTCGGTTGACCGTAGTTGTAGCTGGTAATATCAGCCGCTGTGTGTGTTGTAGTTGGCCGGTTGGCCTGCGTCATCAACAGTAAATATATGACGATTAGGTTGAGAGGGTAACTGCCCTCTTTTAGCCCGCTGGCCTAGAGACTCAGACTGGGTGTAATTTCAATAAATCAAATACGGCGATGGCCGGAGTTTCAATTCGTGAGCGTTAGCTCTTTATTCTTTCAAATCAAAATGAGAACTAAACTTAAAGCTAACATAAAAAGGGACTCATAGCGGCCACTCCAATGGGTAGTGCTTGCCGGCTATGCACGGGCTTCCGGCCAGACGCTGTGTCAGCAATTTGGCCGGAGCGAGCTTTCGGACGATCGGTCATTGCCGTCGCCCGGTTAACTTACTTAGTTAACTTGCATATATCAAGAAAACATTAAAAATTATTGTTTTACAGAAACCAACTTTTAAGAGTGGGCCCGTCAGGAGGAACTGCCGCTTCTTGGGAGCATAATATCATCCTCAAAAGCCATCAATTCAAAAGAATTAATGATTTTAATTAACTTGTATTTAGCAAATCTTGAATTCTGCAATTCTTTAAAAGGTGTAAATTTCGTTCGAAAACTGCAGAGGCTTCCAGGAACATGTGCTCAAGGTTTTCGGGAGAAAAATTTATGGGAATATTGCTGTGCTTGCGCACTTTGCGCGTTTTATTTTTGAAATTTGTTGTAGAGTGTAAGGCCGGAGCGGGAGCGCAATAAATCTTTCTTCGCTCTCGCGAATTCGCTCATGAGAAATTAAAGTTGAGTTGTTATATGAGAATAATTGCGCACACTCCCTTTCGTCATCAAATAAGTCCCGGATTTCCCTGCAATCACCAGTTTTCGCGTTTATACTTAATACAAAAGAGTATTACATTTTTATGATGATCTACTTAATAAATATATTTTCTTAATTTTTTTTTACATTCGGCACGCTTTTTTAAAACCGTACAGCTAAACCCAAGCATATGGATAGCAGCGTGCCGAATTTAAAAAAAATTAAGAAAATGTATTTATTAAGTAGATCGTATAATACATTTTCGTCCCATAAGTTGATATCAGAACTTTTGTTTGCTGAAGGGCGATCGTCACTAGATTTTTACCTCGTTGGGTGTTTTTGTTTGATTTCGTAAACATGAAAAGTGTATTAACCATCATTGATAATTTTCGAGATACGCCTGGAGGATAGCCCCTGGCCCAGATCAACCTGAGAACAACAAGAGTAATACAATCATACAAAACATTCATTCATATAGTTAGATTGCAAGAGTACCAAGAAACCATAGCACAGTTTCAACGGACACTTACACAGATATTCGAAGATGCAAAGACGAGGTATCTCGTTAGGTCATTGCAGAGCAAATTACGTATGATTTAAACAAAACTGAAAATAATCCGTGCCAGAAAAAGGAAAACAAGAGGTTTAATTAATGGTCTATGATCAGTAGTTAAATCAATAACGGGGAATTGGGATGCAGATGACGCAGTAAGGTTAGAAGCAGAAATAGGGAAATTGCAGGAGGAGGAGAAGGGCATAAGAGATAATATGATTGCACAGGAAAGAGTAGACAGTAAATGTACCATAATGTTTAAAAACATAACTAAGTATATTAACGAAGAGCAGATCAGAGTAAACACATACATTAACAATTATGGAAGTGGAATAAGTAAGACATTAAGTTAAGAGGACAAAAGAAGAACAGGATTTGATTATGGAATTGACGCAAATAAAGGAGAAGAAATTAGAGTTAAACGCCTTGTATACCAAGTTAGTAGTATGGAAACGCAGATTCTGGGACAATTAGCTAATTAATGGAAATCAAAAGAACCCCAATAAAATAAATCTCACAAGTTAATGATTCTCAGATGTGAATTATTTTCAAACACACATTTTTGTTTCCGCCCCAGAACGTTTAACTGGTAAATTGTCTAAGATTCTCTCGTTTCCACAAATGGGTCATAAGCATGTCATAAAAGGGGTTCAAGCAAGAGCTACCCGAACATGCGCACCTGTCCATTACATGACTGCAATAAAAGGGACACATGCACAAGCCTGAGGGCGCACCCCATTGACAAGCGCAATAAAAGGGGCACATGCACAAGCCTGAAATCGCACGCTCATTCGCAATATCATGGGCCTCACGCCAACGACTTTACGGCTGACTGCTAGCTCTAACACGTCCAGAACGTTTACCTGGTAAATTGTCTAAGATTCTCTTGTTTCCACAAATGGGTCATAAGCATGTCATAAAAGGGGTTCAAGCAAGAGCTACCCGAACATGCGCATCTGTCCATTAAATGACCGCAATAAAAGGGACACATGCACAAGCCTGAGGGCGCACCCCATTGACAAGCGCAATAAAAGGGGCACATGCACAAGCCTGAGATCGCACGCTCATTCGCAATATCATGGGCCTCACGCCAACGACTTTACGGCTGACTGCTAGCTCTAACACGTCCCATAATAGGGGTTGAAATCACGACCACGCAACAAATCGCAAGTAGCCGACATATCTCAGTCAAGGTAATAGTTTCCATTCACCGTACCTGTAATTTTAACTCGATAGAAGTTTGTTTTGTAGCATATTAATACATTTATCCATTTATTTTGGTATAGAAAGTTCTTGGGTTTATAAATTATTGGTCTAAAAAGTTTGATGATGCATATGATCAAGTGGAGTCCAAATGATGAAGTGCACACTGGGCGTATAGAGTCCGAACAGAAATAATTTCTTCTTTTTGCCTCACGTGGTTTAAACTGGGATCAAAACATCAGGTTGCCTTCTTACTCGAGAAGATTGCTATTAATTAATTTGCCTAGTGTAGTAAACCGTAGAACTATGCTTGGTACTATTTTTATGAATAATCTTATTAGAGGCGACATTGGTTCTGTAGATTTGGTAAGCCGCCTAACTTTCAATGTTCATGTAAGACTAATGCGAAACTACTATCCTAACAACTTGCCATGATGTTCATCTAATTTTAGTCAGCATGAGCACTTTCGCGTACTTTCTAATAATTATAACAACCTATATAATTTAATTTGTTCCTCAACTTCTACACCTGTATTAAAAACTAAAATCTTAGCTCATTTGCTTTAGTCCTGTTGATCTATGTTTTTCTTTCTTTATTTGTTCTATGTACCTTTCTCGCGAACCGTATTTGCCCGAAATAAAAATGAGCCCGCGCGTTTGTACTGCTCTTAGTGCATCAACGTTCAACAATATAGGTTTGATACAATTTTGTGAAATTGGTCATTAATGAGAGTCAGAGTCTTAATACTCTTAAGCTCTCATTTTTACCGGGTCCTGATAGAATACCAAGTTGTATACTTAGGAATTGTTCATCTTCTCTTGCTCTTCCCTTAACATTGATATTTAATCTGTCCCTAAGTCAATGTAGATTTCCATCCATATGGAAGGAATCCTTTATTATCCCATTGTTTAAAAAAGGGAACAAGTCCGATATCTCAAACTATCGCGGTATTGCTAAACTCAGTTCTATTCCTAAACTTTTTGAAAAAATTATTACCTGTCAGTTGCAGCATCATTGAAGGTCTATTATTTCACCTTGTCAACATGGCTTCACTAGATGTCGCTCTTCTTCTACAAACCTACTTGAATTTACGTCTTTAATCACTAGAGGTTTTCTGACACATCATCAAACTGATGTGATTTATACCGATTTCTCTAAAGCTTTTGATTCAGTGAACCATAGGATTCTTATTTATAAATTGCCCCTTTTAGGTTTTCCACCCAACCTACTAGAGTGGATACTTTCCTACCTTTCTAATAGAACTCGAATGGACTGTTTTAATAATAAAATTTCCAAAATAACTAATGTTACTTCTGGAGTGCCACAGGGTAGCCACCTGGGACCTTTACTTGTTGGCTTAATGATTAATGATCTACCTTATGTTATAAAATCGTCAACTGTTTTAATGTATGCAGATGATGTCAAGCTATGTTTGTCCATGTGTTTACCTAATTCATATAATGACCTTCAATTAGATCTTGATTGTTTGTATACGTGGTGCATGATTAACATGTTGAATTTGAACTATTCTAAATGTAACTTTATGACCTTTTATCGTTGTAGTCCATCTCTGTATTCTTATTGTATCGGTAATAACGCCCTTGAACGTATTTTTTCTGTTCAGGATCTTGGCGTTCTATTTGATCATAAACTTAGTTTTAAAGACCATATATCTACTATAACTAACAAAGCCAGAAGTCTCCTGGCGTTTATGAAGCGCTGGTCAAGGGAGTTTGATGATCCATACACAACAAAGCTTTTGTATGTTTCTCTTGTTCGTCCCTCAATGGAATATTGCTCGTGTATATGGTCACCTCAAATTAGCTGTTACCAAAATATGTTAGAGTGCGTTCAAAAACAATTCCTTTTATTTGCTTTGAGAGGTTTAAGCGGGGACACAGGAAGTCGATTGCCCTCTTATCATGCGAGGTTGCGCCTGCTGGACTTACCAACCCTGAACCATCGTAGAAAGTGTCATAGAGTTATGTTTTTGCATAAATTAATTAATGGTGATGTTGACTCTCCCTTCCATCTTAGTTCCCTCAACTGGAATGTACCCTGTAGAACAGCTCGTCGTTTTCGTCCGTTGTCCCTGCCAATTTGTAGATCCAATTATGCCCTTCATGATACTGACCATAGTGCATCAACGTCCAAGAATAAATTATGAAATGAAAATTGGATTTCGTTGTGGACATATTTGTTTAAGTTGTAAAAATAAAAGGTTGTGAGAAAAAAATAAAAAGAAAGAAATAAAAACAGAGCAAAAGAGAAACTAAAGGTATAGTCTTTTATACACGAGGTCGTGTTAGAGTCAGTATGGCCGTGTCGGCGATTGGTACATCTCAGTGTATAAGGAGTTTTTGTTTCTTGGAATGCTTGTGTCGAATTGTGCTCGAATTATTTCATCATCTTATGTTTTGCATCTTTGCAAAATCATTGTTTCTCTCGAACTCGCCTCGCAAGGTGCCGTTAGAACAGATGCCTGTGCTGCGCTACAAAAAGTGTGGCACGACGCACAGCTGCGTTGCCGGCTTCGTAGAATTTGTCTTGTCCCTTTTGAGAGGAACCGATCTGTAGATCGACGCCTGTGTGCAGACCGAAACGCACTCCGCTCTAATGGAACGAGAACATAATTCGACATATACTTTATGGGGTCGAAACGCTTCCTTCTGCCTGTTACATACTTTCTCACGAATCTAGTAAACCCTTTTACTCTACGAGTAACGGGTATAATAACGAACGAATAGGTTATATTAAATGTATAGCCTTTATTCGGCAGACGGACTGTGTAAAAGCTTGGCTCCAAGATCTTCATATAGATATATGTAGGCTTACAAAGTAGTAGCTAAATAGTTAAGCTACAGCTTTAGGTATAAGAATATATATATATATAAGCTTTAGGTAGAAGAAAGAAGACGACAAAAGATAAGCAAAGAGCGCTGCAGGTGCCGTCGAACACCTATGAGCGCATGCTCCCCCTGTTGGAAAAGGATAGGTTCCAACTATCTCGGAATCGATGGGCAGAACGGCAAGTTTGGCGACGGCTCTCTTGATCAGACCCGTAGCTGTACGGACCATAGCTACTCTGATGACTTCGTCCCCGCCGGGTATGACTTCCTGAATGCACCCAAACTGCCAACCAAGGGTGGAACGTTGTCCTCCTTCAGCAAAGCTATGCTTCCAACCTTGATGTTGGACGTTTCGACGCGCCACTTGCTCCTCTCTTGAAGTAGGGACAAATACTAGCTGCTCCACCTTTTCCAGAAATGTGGCTGCATCCGGGTTACCCGCTGCCATCTTCTGAGGCGGCCTTCGCGAAGGTAGGTAATGTCAGGCTCTGGCTGGAACCCTTCAGGAAATGCGCCGGTGTTAGCACCTCAAGGCTTTCAGCAAATTCTGAAATTGGACAGAGTGAACGGCAGCTAAGGACGGCAGAAATCTCATATGCAAGAGTTTTTAATTCATCGATGGCTAAGATGGATGCACCGACGACTCTGTAGAACTGAAATTTAGCTGACTTCACAGCAGCCTCCCATAAACCACCGAAGTGCGGGGCACGCGGAGGGACGAACTTCCAATCGATCCCATCAGCTAAACCGACGGAAGATATCGATGCTGTGTGCTGCTCGCTCAAAAAGAGCTCTTTCATCTCGGCAAGCTCGCTCTTTGCACCGACAAAGTTTGTACCGTTGTCGCTCCAAATGGTACGCGGACTGCCTCTAAGGCTGATGAATCTTCTCAGCGCTGCGATGAAAGATTCCGTCGTGATATCCTGGACCACTTGTGGGGTGCCTTATTTCTGGCCTCTGCCTTATTATAGAATGGCCCACAATAGTCTACTCCTGTGGTATGAAAAGCTGGATTGGGCTGCACTCTTTTTGCTGGTAGGCTACCCATGACGTGCTCCCAAGTAACAAGCTGCATTCGGAAACATCAAACGCATTTGTTGATAACGTTGGCGACGAACTTGCGGCCTCAAATCGGCCAGTACCTTTGCCGTAATGCGGAAAGCAGCCCCTGCGATGCTCAATGCAAATATTTCTCATGATAATAAACGATGATCGCCTTGGTGACGAATGAACGGTATCGGATGCCTCGTATCTTAGTTCAAGTTTGCGTTTTGAAGCCTTCCACCCACGCAAAGAAACCCATCGGAGCCGAGTATAGGCCTAAGCGAAACCAGCTTGCTTTTCTGTGGAAACGGCTTACCTTGGCTAAGAGATCCATACTCCTTCGCCAAGTTAACCTGTTGGATGTGTTACGTACGCCCTCCCCATACAAAGATTAACAACTGTCTTAGGTTGAGGGTAGGGGCCCTAATGACTAACCACACTCCGATTGATAAGGGCAAAACAGCAAAAACAACTCGACAACTCATGGGTTTCCCTAGGATCAACTTCACTCAGGAGAAAGTCCTGATTACTGGTCCTGCGATCGAACACATTCTAGAGGAAGTCAACCTGCAAGAAAATCCTGAAGGACGAAAAGAACTAGTGAACCAGGTGTATGGCCTAAGGACCCCAAGATGGGCGGCGAAACTTCCAAAGTGACCGACAGCACCGCCAATGTGATTAACCACGTAGAGATCGTTGATCACAGGGATGATATTCAAGATGTCAACAAGACCCTGAAGCTCATAGCTGGACTACTACTGGTTATAGTGATCCTTAAGGTGGTTAAGATGTACAAGCGCTATGTTCAGAGACGCCGCGACCAACATCACGCCCTGCAGAAAGTTGTGACCCACATCGGAGCATAAGCCGAGACAATAAAAACCAATAAAAGCCAAATAAACTGCATTCAAAGTTAACAAAAATTAAATCGCCAAAAACAATTACAAACAATTTGCGAGTAGATGCATTTCTGATTGCAAGTGTAAACAGAACCATCAAATACATACGTGAACAAGAAATTGGAGCTGCACCGACCAGCTCCAGCTCGAGCATTGGAACTGACGTGCGCTGCAGTGGAACTCTCATACGATGCATGCATACATACATATCTATACAGCGATAGTGTTATTTTTTTGTGTAACGTAATTTTTGTGTTTTGTTTTTTGTAAACCGCCCTCAAGTCTTGCACGTATATATATATATACCAGTTATAAAATCTCCCAAATCCGGAGCGTCGAGATCTTATCGCCCAGGATTAAAAGGAGGGTTAGTTCGTCGGAACACGGTTCCTTACTTATAAATGCATATATATATATCCGTGCACCACGGTTAACTCAGAAGCTTTAGAAAAAACAATTGACAGGTCTAGACTAGACTAGACTATACTTGTTATCAAAAGCGACCCTACCAATAAAAGTGAATGAATTGGAGTACTTATATATTGAGACCTTCCGTCTAGATTTTTCACCACTTGCCCTCAGTAATAAGACCGAAAAGGCTATCATTATCTTTACCGTTCCAACGGTCATTGTCCTCTCCCGTCTAGATAAGAATTTAATTTTGGGCAATGGTAATACTTTCCTAGTTAAAACAAAGAATTAATCTGTTATGAATTCATGTAATAATATATAATATCCATATATAATAATTTTTTCATATATATAATCATTTAGATATACTTTTCCTTTTTATACCTTTTTCTACCTTTTTTATACATAATAGTTAAACGTTAATTTTTCAGCGGCGAGTATCAGCCTTGTAATTGTAGGTACAATTGCAAGAGCCCTCTGAGCGACGTTTGTAGCCGTGAATAGTCAGCATTTTGCTGATGTGTGCACCTTCACAGGTGGTAAAGTCGATATTCTCCGCTAATACAATAATTGTCAATTAATTTAATCTCTATATGAATTAGCCAATATTATGTTAATCAACCCCGGCACACGCCGACATAAATATTATTTAATAAATTTATAATGTGAAAAAGAATTCGAAACCATGGTGTGCTAGAGCTTCATTAAGGGGGTGTGCTGACGCGAGAAGTGGAGTGGGTCAAGAACAATGGCATAACTTTTAACGGACAACCTTGACAATAGGGCACGACGATCCATTGGCACACGAATATGTGAAGGGGAGGAAATATAGCCAAAACACAGCCCGATCATATTGCGATCAAGCGACAGTTAAGCTTGTTGGGCAGTGTGGACTGATGACTGACGAATTTTATGATTAATATTATTTTCCAGGCACTTTTAATACTTATTCTCGTTATGTTGGAGAAGAGAGAGGCTTACCAAGATCCTACGACCCGAATACGGCGTAGCTTATGCCGGCAAATCGTGCCTGAATATCGGACGCCTCTCCCTCGGCCCAAGTCCTTGTCAGGACTCGGGCACTAATATGCCCACGTAACAGATGCTCCTCAAAAGAAGTACAGTTCCAGAGTTGATCTCCTCCACCGAAAGACGACTTTTTAACCGCGCAGATTTGGCTCTGCAATTTGAAAGGAACCGATAAATGTATGCAAATACGCGCTGCAACTTATTGAAAGAGTTGAGGAACTTGCAGTTTGATGAACTATGCAAACGGCCCCAATTTGAGCCACAGGACGGTGATCTGGAAGATCCTTTACTGAGTCTAGCAAGAACGGCCAATAATTGGAGCTATTAAACCGAGTGGATTATAGAACTTGGAAACCGTTAACATTGCGACCCGCTTAGTTGGTCGTTGATTGGTTGGCAGTTAAGAAAAATTAAATAGGAGTTGATCAGAAGATGGATTCCAGACTAGTCCCAATGCCTTGGCGACATCCGATCGATCGTGAAAATTGAAAAACTGCTCCTTGTCGCTATGAAACTCTTCTTCCATGGCTGCTGACTCATTCGAACACCATTTGCGGATTGGAAAGTGGCCTCGCGACAGTAGTTCCTTAACCTGACGACGAGTTTCTCTCACCTCCTCAACTGAGTCCCAACCAGATATTAAATCATCTACATAGAGATCTCTACGAACAATTTTTGCTCCAATAGGAAATGATTCCTCCTCGTCGTAAGTGAGTTAATGCATGGCCCTTATAGCCTAGAAGGCAGCTAGCTTGGTTCCATAAGTCACCATGTTCAATTTAAAAACACTCAACTCTTCCGTGGAGCTCTCTCTCCGAACGATGCACTGCAAAAAATCATCCGGGTACGAAACATGCACGCAACGGTATAACTTGCAGATATCTCTCCAAAGGGCAATTTTAAAAAATCGAAAGCGAAGCAGTATTTTGAAGATTTTTTGTTGAATTGTTGGTCCTGCCAGAATTAAGTCGTTCAGAGAGCTACCAGAAGTTGTTTTAGCAGATCCATCAAAAACGACACGAAGCTTCGTACTCGTGCTCTCCTGCTTATGTAAGCAATGGTGGTGCAAAAAGAATTGTGTTTCTGACGGTTCTTTTGCTACAAGAAACAAGTGAGCTAGATCGATATACTCCCTCAAAAATGCTGAGGGGCTTTCAGGGCTGGGTTTCAATCTAGTTTAGCTTCCAAACTCTTGAAACGACGACGAGCTAGGCAACAAAAATCACCTAGAGATTCGAATCCGGAAGTGGACAAGAAACGAACAGAGTATTGGCCGTTTCTAAGTCTAGTGCAATTTGTGCAAGATGGCATACACGAAATGAAGTCCTCAAATTCCCAAAATCGCTTTACTATGGCGGCAAGAGTGTCATCGGAATAATCAGCTGGGTCCTTGATGCTGGCTTGTGAAACCGATTTATGAGTTGGCACTTTCGATGATAACCCTCCAGAGACTATCCAACCAAGTTTGGTGTTCTGAAGAGTTGGCAAAGCCATATCCAAATGAATTTGTCCCATAGAAGTTATTTCGAAAAACAACCCAGCGTCGAGTAAAAGGTCAGTTCGTTGTGATTGATTGAAATGAGGATCAGCGAGCAAAATGTTTTGCGGTATCCTCCATGATGTTGCATTTATATTGAAATGGGGCTGATAATCAGTAATACTGTGAGTCACAACCGCTGTGAATGCCGCACGATATCTTGCATCCCGTGATTGCACAAGAATATCGACAGTCTTATCAGAGATCATGGAAGATTCTCCTATCCCAGAAATCGAGGTTTGCGATCTTCTATGATTCAAATTTAGTCGGCTAGCTAAGCGAGAGGTTATGAAGTTTAGCTGGGAGGCCGAATCTAAAATTGCTCGGCAAGGCATAATGCTCCAATTCTATTTCTAACGTAGATAATAGCAGTTGGAAGCAACACGTAGTCGATCAGCAAAATATTTGAGGTTTTGGGTGGAGGGCTTAGTAAATGATGATCAGGATGCGATGATGTATGCGAACATGATACTAATGCTGATGAAGTAGATGGTAATGGCTGAGAGCTCGAGGATGGATCGCATGATGGAAATGATGGGTTCATGTGTAATAATGAATGGTGCTTCATGCGACAATATTTGCAGTGAGTCGACTTGCATTGCTGCAAACTATGCCCCTTGCGCAAACAGTTGAGGCAAAGGTGCAACTTCTTTGCTTCTCTATATCGAAGATTAGCCTCAAATTTAAAAATCGAGAACACTTTGGCAAATAATGATCCCGTGCATCGAAAAATAAACATATCAAATAATTTAAGTTAGTAACAAAAGCAATAAGTGAACTTTGGTTATATTTGTGCAAGTTTTTTTCCACCTGCTGGTCTGTTGTTTGAGTTACCAAGGCTTGGTCCAAGTTTTCCATCATCCTGCACCTCTTTTCCAAAAAACGACTCCATAGCATCCCAGGTAGACAGCTCAGTGATTGACAAATCCTCTTCCCATTTTTCGCGCGTCCTCTGATCCAGTTTCCAAGTGGCGATGTGAATTAAAAGTCCATCCAAAATATGTTGCGGAGTGGCCAGAGTTCGAATTGCTCGCAGATGCGAATTCATGCCATCACTGAGCTCCCAAGGACCCTTCGACGATCCCTTCTCGACACTTTTTAAACCGACTATTGTCTGAACCTGTGCCTGAAAGTGTTAAACTTTATTATCAAATCTATTAACCAGCAAATTCATAGCCTATATTATATTTAGCATTCGAGGCTTCGAGCGAGCGTATGGTTTCCAGAGCCACGTCGCCTAAACTCGAATGCAAATATTGTAGTTTTTCAATGTCGCTTAGCTCATCATTATTTCCAATGACCGCAATGAAAGTCGCAAGAATCGCGGTCACTCAGAATAGGATCCATGAAAACGAGCAATTTCCATATTTGGCAACCGAGGCTTCCCAGATCGAAAAGAAAGATCCGCATTATAAGTGATGTCAATAGATGTTGAATTTGCAGCGGTTGAAGCCGGCAATTGTGACTTGCGATGAGCCGCCAAGCCTCGGCTTAGTTTCGCCTTCACATCCATGAAAACCTCGGCAAATTCAATCCGATGGTCGCTCGAGATCTCTGCAAAATTCAGTCTTTCCAACGATAAGGTTTAAGTAATTGATCCATTCCATTCACGGCAGCATATCAGCTTCGTCAAACTGTAGTCAGCGTCACTTGTGGATTAATTTTGAGCCCGAACCGAGTTTATCGTATCACACATTTTTCAATCACGAGAAAAATAAAATATCTCACTACGTTAGAGGCACGAAACACCGTATACCTTTTACCGCGAAAATGTAGAGGTTAACAAGCGTCGCCAAGATGTAACGGAACCTTTAACTTGGTTTTTGTTGTTCATGCCGACAAATTGCCTGCCCAGCAACAGCGGATATATGTAACTGGGAAACGAATGTATGTACGGCTATATGTACATATATACGCTATTAAAAAAGATTAAATGCGATTCACTTTGTTAAGAATTATTTGCACAACACCGTTTTGGTGTTTTTTCACAGCGCAAAACGTACAAAAAATCAAACGGCCGGCTATGCTCTTTTATATGCACATATGTATGTATGTTCGTATGTTCGTGACCGAATGCACGATAAAGACAGCGAAACAAAGCGTTTGTTTAAACTATATTAAACAATAGCGAGGCCGAGTTGGGGTCACCAAATGTTTGTGGCGAAGATAACAAATATGCCACCCTTATATTTATAATTAATAACGCACGAATAGGTTATATTAAATATATAGCGTTTATTCGGAGCTTCAGACTGACTGTGTAGAAGCTTGGCTCCAAGATCTTCATATATTGGGTGGGCAAGAAAGTCATGTCGTTTTTTTAGTAATCGTTTTTAATCTAATTTATTTACGACTAATCGAGCACCAGGGTCACACTTTTTAGTATCGTTTTAAAGCTTATTGTCTTAGGTACTATCGACGAAAATTTGGTAATTATTCGATAACATTTGTGGAAGCTATAGCAAATTAAACATGGAGGACCAAAGTGAGCATTTTCGGCATATTTTGCTTTTTTACTTCCGAAAAGGAAAAAAAGCGGTCGAAGCTCGCGAAAAATTGTGCGAAGTGTATGGTAAAGATGCCATGAGTGATCGCCAATGTCAGCGCTGGTTTGCCAAATTCAGGCTTGGAGATTTTGGAGTTAAAGACGCCCCACGTTCTGGTCGACCATCGGCTGTTTTTGACGAACAAATTCAGGCTTTGCTGGATGAAAACCGGCGCTATTCAACGCGGGAGATGTCAGAGAAGCTCAGTGTGTCGCATACAACGGTTGAAAACCATTTGAAGAAACTTGGCTACGTAAGCAAGCTCGATGTTTGGGTTCGGCATAACTTAAAGGAAATTCACCTAACTAAGCGTATCAACATCTGCTATTCTCTGCTGCAACGGATTAAAAACGATCCTTTTTTGAAGCGGATCATTACTGGCGACGAAAAGTGGGTTGTTTACAATAATGTCCAACGAAAAAGATCATGGAGCAAGAAAGATGAGCCAGCCCAAGCCACATCAAAGGCCGATATCCATCAGAGGAAAGTTATGCTGTCTGTTTGGTGGAATTGGAAGGGTGTAGTGCACTTTGAGCTGCTGGGACGGAATGAAACCATCAATTCAGATGTGTACTGTCGCCAGCTATCCAATTTGGCGGAAAAAATTAAAGAAAAGGAGCCGGCACTAGCTAATCGCAAGGGTATAGTCTTTCACCATGACAACGCTAGGCCCCACACATCTTTGGTCACTCGGCAAAAATTAACGGAGCTGAATTGGGAAGTGCTACCACATCCACCTTATAGTCCGGACTTAGCACCTTCAGATTACCATTTGTTTCGCTCTCTTCAAAACTCTTTGAATGGTAAAAACTTTGATTCAGATGAGGCTGTCGAAAACCACTTGTCTCGATTCTTTGCTGGAAAAGACCAAAAGTTCTTCGAGCGCGGAATTATGCAGCTGCCCGAGAGATGGTCATTAGTGGTCGAACAAAACGGCCAATACATAATTGATTAATTATAAGTCCTGATATAAATAAATCATCTTTGAAAATATTGAAAAAAAACGACATGACTTTCTTGCCAACCCAATAGTTAAAATTGAGGACGCCACAGGTTTGGGCGGCTTGTGGGCGTTAAAGTGGGCGGGGAATATTCGCGTAACAAACTTGCGCTCCGTGCAAGGCTACGGAATCTAAATCTGAAGTCCCAATTCTCTATCTTTGATAGTTTCCGAGGTATCCGCGTTCATATCTGCGATTTTTTAAAGTTTGTGGGCGTTAAATTGGGCGTGGCAAATTTTTTTGATCAATCGATAGGTATTGATGAGAACAATACATTTCTGTTGAAATTTTTATTCTAGCATCAAAACTGTAGGAGCCACCCTTTTGGGCGGTTTGTGAACTTTCGAGTGGGCGTGGCACCCTGCTGAAACAAACTTGCACTGCGTAAGAAGCTCAGAAATCTGCAAGCCAAATAACCTTGCTCTTATAGTTTTCGAGATCTCAGGGTTCATCCGGACGGACAGACGGACATGGATAGAAAGACTCGGCTAGTGATCCTGATCAAGAATATGTAAGGACCTTTTTCATGGGCTGGGATAAAACTCAGTCCGGCCAGGGTCCTCTACAGTTAAATTTGTAGAAAAGTATTGGGACGAAACTGGACGGGGAGTTGCCGCGGGGATTTGTGGGGAAAGGAGGCCAGAGTATCCGCTTTGCACCGAGTAAGCAGCTCTAGCGCAACACGGCACCCGAAAGGTATAGTGGAGGGCGGGGATGCTCCCGGCGAAAATACTAACGAAACGAGCGGCGTGGCCGTTCCCCCCTGGATGTGCGACTCACAAGCTACTGGGGTAGGGGGTAGGGATCCGAGGGGAGGATGGCCGGAGGCGACCCTTCCCTGTGCTCCCTGTGGTCGATCGAGTGGTCGTTTGCACTGAGTAAGCTTCTCTGGCGCAACACGATTCCCGACCGGCACAGATCACTGCACGTGGCTCGCGACTACCTAAACCGTATTTGGGGCGGGGTTCCCAGGAGAGGGCGGCCAGAGGCGATCCTTTCCTATGCTCCTTGTGTGCGATCGGGTGGTCGTTTGCACTGAGTAAGCAGCTCTGGCGCAACACGATTCCCGACCGGCAAAAACTAGAACCGCGGTGTTAAGAGGTGTGTTGATAACTGATTTATTCTTCATTTGATACCTGCTTATATACTACTTGGAACACGGAAGCTTAGTGTAATGATTAGTGAAATAAGCTATAATCTAAAGTAGGTCAGTGAATTATGTCGGTGAGAAGGTGAGTTAGTGAGACATATAATATGCTGATCAGCAATTCTCATATGCAGTGGGTGCTACTGAGCGCCTGGTACTGTTCCCAACTTGGCTACTGCTTGATTTGTTGGGTGTGGTCATGTTGAGTACCTTTGGGTACGAACAACCCCTACTCGCACTCAGTCTGATCGCTATTGTCTGTCCCACTTACTCCTTGGATCCGGCGTGCCGACGCTCGTGCCGCTGTACCACTCCGGGTTGAAGTCCGCTCCTAGGTCTGATCGCCTTGGCTGCCATTCGAGAATGAGAGCGAGCTTCCGCCCTTGCGGCCGCATGTAAGCCCGGCTTGCCGGGTTTCTTCGTTTCCTAACACAGTTTCTTATCGAACCTCCCGCCTATCGCTATCGGCACTATCAGCTGTTGGCCCTCCTGACACTCCCGGAGGGCTTGCAGGACCTCATCCTCCTCTTCCCTGCTCAGGAACAATTTCAGGTCCGGTTCCCAGCCCAGCTCGCTTGGTGCGATCGTGCGGCCGGGAGTTTGCGGTACGGAGCGCGCAGAGGTGCCCAGGCCCGGCAATATTGGGTGCGGCGATCGCTGGCTGTGCGGTCGAAACATCCCTTCCGGGGTTCGTGGGGAGCTTTGCAAACGTCCGGGCGTTCGTGGTAGCGGACTGGTATAGTGGCTTCCACCTCCTGGGGGTGACGTCTGTCGCGGCGTTCTGGGAGATGCCCTCGGGGGCCGCTCTGGTGGTGATCCGGGCGATGCCTCTGGTAGGGCCGGCGGTGGCGGGTCTACGAAACCCTGGGGAGCGTTTCCTCCGACTCCTGGGTCCTGGCCAGCAGCGGGTCCTGCGTCCTCCTCGTTGGCGTTGTCCTCCCCCTCGTTGGCTTCGTCCTCCTCCTCGTTGGCTTCGTCCTCCTCCTCGTTGGCTTCGTCGGAACCGTGCCCGGAGCTGAGTCTCCTCCCAGCGTCGGCTTCCCCAGGCTCTGGGTTGACGTAGCCGCCGTAGTCCTCCCAGGCCCGGTTAGCTTCGTCGATGACCGGCTGTTGGGGCGCGCGAAGTTGCCCGGCTCCAAAGCGACCGTCCATCACCACGGAGGAGTCATCGGAAGACATCGGGCTTCCCGAGGGGCATCGTTCGGCTTCCCACCGGCATTGCTCAAGGTAGCCGGGTGCGAACGCGTGGCGCTCCTGGCTCTGGATCCAAGCATCCACCGAACGGTGAACTGTTGCCGTCCCCGGTTCGCCGGATTCGAAGACCTGCAGCCGTGCCAAACGGGCCACCGTGGGTGCTGTCGGGTCGTCGTCCTCGTCCCCCGATGCTCCAACTGCAAACGCCGCAGGTGGCTCGCCGCTAACTGCGATGCTTGCGTCCGGCGACCACGGCACGGTTGTGGTGTGGGGCTCCGGTCTGACAGGACCGAGTCCCGGCTGGGGGGTGCGCCGTCGTTGGTATCCGTGTCCGAGTCACGGTGGTCGACCGGTTGGTAGACCCCTGCGACAAAGTATGGGTAGAAAGGCTCCATCCTGTTGTTGTAGTTCCGATCTGTAAATTGCTAGAATATTAGCTTAGGCCTACGTTCCTTACTGGCCCTGCCTGAGTGCGAGGATCGACTTATCTAGTGGGTACAACTCTCAGCTTAACCTAGTTTTCTACTAAAGTTATTACTACGATGCTTTGGGTACATTCGTCGACTCCCTTATGTTGGGAACGCGCTCTCTCCGGTGGCTTCTTCCGGGTCCCCTAGTTGGTCACTGCGTTGGTGGTACTCCTTCAGGTCGCCTACTCCTGCTGTTCGCCTCTTCCTGTTTTTCATATGTTGTATTCTGACGATATTCGGGGAGAGGAACTTCAGCACCTTAAATGGCCCCGAGTACTTAGGAGCAAGCTTCGCGTTAAAGCCTTCGCTGGCCTTTGACAGGTGGTGGAGGCGGACCATAACCTGTGATCCGAGCTGAGGTCTCCACTCGCGACGTCGCAAATTGTAGTGGCGGCCTTGTTCCTTCTTTAGGGAGATGATCTCGACCCATTTGGAAAAGACATCTATAAATACGAGCAGCATGGTATTCCCTCGTCGGGTACGAGGGAGAGGTCCAACGAAGTCGGCTCCGACGAGCGCGAATGGCTCCGTTGGATGGCGGGTGAGCATATTGCCCGCCGTTTTGCGTTGACTCACCTTGTATTGTTGGCAAACCAAGCAGCTGGTGACGTACCGCACAACGTCTCGATTTAATCCCGGCCAGAAATATCGCAATCCGTCTGCGAGTCTTCCGGATGCCCAGGTGACCAGCAGAAGGGTGGTCGTGGCATTCCTCCAGCACTCGTTGTCTCTGCTCCCGAGGCACGCAAAGTTTCCATGGGTTGCTGTTTCCCACGTCTGAGGTGTGTCCGATGTGTCGATACAGCTGTCCGTGATCTAGAGTGTAATCCGGAAACTTTTCGGGGCGCCTCTGGACTTCTTCTTGCATCCTCCGGATCCATTTGCACTGAGTTCCGTGTTCCGCGAGCAGCTGAAGCATCCCTAGGGGTTGTCGGGAGAGGGCGTCGGCGACAACGTTGTATTTGCCCTTCCGATAGAGGACGGTAAACTGGTATTGTTGCAGCTCCAGAGCCCACCGGGCTATGCGGCCCGTGGGGTTGTCAATCGAGTTCAACCACTTGAGAGCGAGGTGATCCGTAATCACGTCAAACTGGTAGCCCTCCAAGTAGCAGCGTAGCTTCCGCGTGGCCCAAACTATGGCGAGGCACTCCTTTTCGGTAGTGGAGTAGTTTTCCTAGGCTCGCTCGAGGCGTCGACTTACGTAGGCGATGACCTTCTCCTCTCCATCGATGCTCTGAGTGAGGACTGCTCCAAGTCCTGCATCACTTGCATCCGTCTGAAGCTGGAACTTGTATTCAAAATTTGGGCAGGCCAGTACCGGTGCGGCCATTAGTCTGGCTTTGAATATCTCTAACGCCTGCTGTTGGGGCTCCTCCCAGCTCCACTTGACCCCCTTCCTGAGGAGTCGGGACATGGGCTGAACGATGGAGGCGAAATCCTGGACGAAGCGTCGATACCAAGATGCGATGCCCAAATGGCGACGGAGTTCCTTGACGTTGGTTGGCGGGCGTAGTCCCTGGATAGCAGCTATCTTATCTGGGTCCGTCCTGATGCCTTCTTCGCTGATCAAGTGGCCTAAGTATACCAGCTTTTTCTGGAAAAACTTGCACTTGCCTTGATTCAGCCGAAACTTTGTTTCCCGCAGTCGTCGGAAGACTTCCCTGAGATTACTGGGGTTCCATATTCGGCCCGATGACGCTGTCAAGGGCTCGGTGGAACGTTGCTGGGGCAGAATGCAGTCCGAAGGGCATGACTTTCCAGTGGAAGAGTCCACGCCCAGGGACGGTGAAAGCCGTGCATTCGCGGCTTCCTTCCGCCATAGGGACCTGCCAGTATCCATTCTTAAGATCCAGCGTTGAGATGAACCGGGCGTTCCGTAGCCGCTCCAATATGTGGTTGATTCGTGGGAGTGGGTACGCATCGGGTATATAATGTGCGTTGAGTTGTCGATAGTCGACGCACATCCGCATATCCCCTGTCTTCTTCCGCACGAGCACCAGCGGGGCACTGTGCGAGCTACGGGAGGGCTCGATTCGGTCGTCTCGTAATAGCTCGTCCAACTGCTGATTGATTATGCTCTGCATGGCGGGGTTCTTTGGATAATACCGCTGCTTTAGTGGCTTATTCTCCCGGAGAGTGATGGTATGCTCGGCGATCTCCGTTGGCCCGCTTAGCTCGTCGAAAAGCTGTAGCTCCTCCTGCAGAAAGTGGGCGGTTTCCTCTTCGTGAGGTTCTTCGGTCACCTGTAGCCTGGTTGGGTCCTTCGCTACAGTGGCCAGGTGTCCGTGGGGACAGTGGCTCCGGAACGGGTTGTGCTTCCGTGCGCTGGCTGCGTCCGACTGGGCTGGCAGCTGATATACACCGATTTTCCGTTGTGGTTCCCCAGGCCCAGGTGAGGTGGCTGGTTTGCGCGTGTGAGTTTCCACCGTTGTGGTGGCCAACAGGGCGCTCGTGGAGGGGCGTCGAAACGGGTTCTTCTCCTTTGCCGTGGCGGTGTCCGCCTGCGGTTGTAGGCCGTACCTGTTCTCCGTGGTGATGCAGGTTCCCGCGGTGTCGCCTGACGGGTTCCTTGACAACGGGGGTCCCGAGGGGTCAGGACTTGTCTTCCGCACTGGCGCGTTTGGCTTTATGTGAGTCCTCGGAGCAGGCTTTGGAACTGTTTTGGTCCCCCCCTCGGTGCCTTGCGATGATTGCGGCGTACCGGGTGTGCTTGGGGATTGCGCGGTTGCGGCCGTAGGAGTCGCCCGCGTATCTGGGGTTGGTTCTACCTTCCGGGTGGCAGGTGGGGCTAGTTGCAAGCAGACTTGCCCGCAGATTAGAGTTGCGCTGATGGGGCAGAGAAAGTCGATGCCCAAAATCACTTCATCCAGGATCGTTGGCAGGACTAGTAGCGATCTGTCGGTCGTTTAAGCCGACTTGCGCCCGGAGGGCCTTGGTCACCTCTTTCTGGGATCCATCCGCCAGAGAGATGCGGGAGAGAACTTCTCTGCTGTTTCTTCCTGAGTCTAGGCGCTTGGCGATCGCTTCGCTGACAAAGCTTCGCGAGACTCCTGTGTCAATTGTTGCCGAGAAAGGTTGTCCCTCGATGGTAACATTGGCAACAATTCGCCCCCCCGCCAGGCGGAGTGGGGAATCTAGTGATGGGGGAGCACCGAGTGGGTCACCGCGGGCTCCCGACGTGGGCGGCGACCCTGGTCGTTTTCCGTCCGGCGGCAGCAGTCGATGGTACGGATGCTTCGTTTCCCACAGTCCCAGCAGTGCATCAGCGGTGGGTTTCGGCATTCTCGTGTGAAGTGTCCAATTTCTCCGCAGCGGTGACAAGCTCGGCCGATGTCAACCGGTGGTTCTGCTTCCTGGGCGATCATCCCGTTGGATATCACCGGCCTCCTGGGTCCAGAGGGCGTTGGAGCGAGAAAGTTCTGGGGTCGAGGTGTGGGTCTTCCGCTGCTCTCCCTCCCGGAATTCCAGCTTGCAGTTGGAATTAGGGCTGCATGTCGAACGGGGTCTCGATCCCGTGCGATTTCGAACGCAGTTGCCAGTTGGGCAAGCCCCTCTAGTGAGGAGAACTCATGTCGCCGTATGAAAAGCTGGTACTCCGGGATCAAATTCTCGTAGATCCGCTCGAGCTCCTGGCCTAGTGAGTACTTGGCGCGTTGCATCATCAGGCGTAATTCCACTACGTATATTTTGAAGGGCTCGCCCACTTGTTGTTGCCTGGTCCGGATGGCATCTTCTAGGCTCTGGTAGTACCGCGGAGGCAAGAAAAACTCCAAAAACTCTCTCCGGAAAGTTTCCCATGGCTCGGTGTGCATTTGGTATGCCCGGTTCCAGCCTTCGGCGCGGCCTGAGAGAAGTCCAATGACGGCCCTCGGTATGTCACTCGTTCTCACATTGTAGGCAGTGGCACCTTCCTCGATGCGTTCTATAAAATGAACGGGGTCTGACTGTCCGTCAAACAGTACGCCCCATCCTCGCAGTTTCTCGGCGAACACTGCCGCGGATATAGGGCTGTGCGGAAGATGGGCGGCTGGGTTGGCGGCCGGTATCTCCCGTCCAGGGCTTTTCCGTAGGTTCCCTAAGCAGGGCACGGGAAGCGTGTGGTCCTCAATTCCGGGCATCGGTGAGGTGGCCCGACTGGTGGACGTCCTCTGGGTGGGTGCTTCTGGGTATATTGCCTCCAGTGCGGCAAAGCGCTCTCGTAGAGCCGGGCTGTGGTCTCCTCCTCCGATGAAGGATGCCAGTCGTGGTCGTAGTTCGTCTACTTGGCCGTTCGGGTCAAGTCCAAACTCTTTTAGCAGAGCCTGCAGCTCGTCCTTCCGGCGGTAGGCGATCCACCTGACCCCCATGTTTGCGGTCGTGGAATCACCCCCGGATGCGGTGAAAAACCTGTCCTCTTCCAGTCCGGCAGCTGCCGGATCTGGCTTTGATTCTGCGTCCTCTGACGTTTTCTTTCCCGAGACACTGGGCATACGCGCGGTGGCGCTGCCGATGGCTCTGCTGGGGATCACTCGGTGAGCGCTCCTAGTGGCGTGACTGGGCGCTGGGCGCACGGCAGGTGCTTCTGACGTGCGGCACTGGCTGACCGATGTGGTTGCGGCTAGCGCTCCCGTTGGCGCTCGGTGAGTGCGGCTGGTGAGCGGCAGCGCTGATCGTTGGGCGCTCCTGGTGGCGCTCGTAGTGTGGCTAGTGACCACGTATCCGGCGCGGTTGGCGCTGCTGAGGGCGCGGCTGGGCGCTGCTGATGGGCGCTGCTGTGGGCGCGGTGATTGGCGCTCGGTTGGCGCTGCTAATGCCGCCTGTTGGGCACTCCTGGTGAGCACGTGGTGGGCGCTTCCCGTGGCGCGGCTGATGCGCGGCAGTGCTGATCGGTGTGGTGAGCGCTCGGTGGGCACGACTGTTGCCCTGCTTGATGGCGCTCGGTGGTAGCCGCTCGTGGGGCTGTGCGTTGGGCGCGGATGCCGCTGAGGACGCTGCTGTGGGCGCTGCTGGTGGCGCTCGGTGGTGCAAATGACGCCGCCCGATGGACGCTGAACGCTGCTGAGGGCGCGGGGCCGCTCGTTGCGCGCTCCTGGTGACGCTCGTTGTGTGGCTGGTGACCACGTGTCCGGCGCGGTTGGCGCTGCTGTTGGCGCTGCTGGTGGCGCTCTGTGGGTACCTGATGGCCACGTGGGTGGCACTGCACGGCGCGGGACGCTGCTGGGTCTGCGCTGCTGATGGCGCAGCTGGCGGCGCGGGTGACGCTGCTGAGGGCGCGGTGGCCGCGCTGTGCGTGCTCCTGGTGGGCACGTGGGTGGGTGCCGCTGGTGGTGCACTGACGCCGATCACTGGGCGCTTGTTGGGCGCTGCTGGGCCGCTCTGGGGGCGCTGCTCGGGGCGCGGTATGCGCTTGACGGCTTTGTGGGAGACCACGTGGCTATGTGGCGCTCCGGGAGTGGGTTGGCATTGGCGGGCGCAGCGTTACGGGATCCCCTACTCTAACTATTCCTGCGGTCTCCTATCTTTCTCTAAATCTCGTCTACTGGACACCGGTCTTTAGGCCATGCGGTTGGTGGTAAAAACCCAACTCTCCTGAAGGATATCTAGTCGTCCTTATCAGGTCCCTGTTCGGGCGCCAAACTGTAAGGACCTTTTTCATGGGCTGGGATAAAACTCAGTCCGGCCAGGGTCCTCTACAGTTAAATTTGTAGAAAAGTATTGGGACGAAACTGGACGGGGAGTTGCCGCGGGGATTTGTGGGGAAAGGAGGCCAGAGTATCCGCGTTGCACCGAGTAAGCAGCTCTAGCGCAACACGGCACCCGAAAGGTATAGTGGAGGGCGGGGATGCTCCCGGCGAAAATACTAACGAAACGAGCGGCGTAGCCGATCCCTGAGAAAATACCAACAAAACTGGACGGCGTGGCCGTTCTCCCCTGGATGTGCGACTCACAAGCTACTGGGGTAGGGGGTAGGGATCCGAGGGGAGGATGGCCGGAGGCGACCCTTCCCTGTGCTCCCTGTGGTCGATCGAGTGGTCGTTTGCACTGAGTAAGCTTCTCTGGCGCAACACGATTCCCGACCGGCACAGATCACTGCACGTGGCTCGCGACTACCTAAACCGTATTTGGGGCGGGGTTCCCAGGAGAGGGTGGCCAGAGGCGATCCTTTCCTATGCTCCTTGTGGGCGATCGGGTGGTCGTTTGCACTGAGTAAGCAGCTCTGGCGCAACACGATTCCCGACCGGCACAAATCACTGCACGTGGCTCGCGCCTACCTAAACCGTAAGTGGGGCGGGGTTCCCAGGAGAGGGTGGCCAGAGGCGATCCTTTCCTATGCTCCTTATGGGCGATCGGGTGGTCGTTTGCACTGAGTAAGCAGCTCTGGCGCAACACGATTCCCGATCGGCACAAATCACTGCACGTGGCTCGCGCCTACCTAAACCGTAAGTGGGGCGGGGTTCCCAGGAGAGAGTGGCCAGAGGCGATCCTTTCCTATGCTCCTTGTGGGCGATCGGGTGGTCGTTTGCACTGAGTAAGCAGCTCTGGCGCAACACGATTCCCGACCGGCAAAAACTAGAACCGCGGTGTTAAGAGGTGTGTTGATAACTGATTTATTCTTCATTTGATACCTGCTTATATACTACTTGGAACACGGAAGCTTAGTGTAATGATTAGTGAAATAAGCTATAATCTAAAGTAGGTCAGTGAATTATGTCGGTGAGAAGGTGAGTTAGTGAGACATATAATATGCTGATCAGCAATTCTCATATGCAGTGGGTGCTACTGAGCGCCTGGTACTGTTCCCAACTTGGCTACTGCTTGATTTGTTGGGTGTGGTCATGTTGAGTACCTTTGGGTACGAACAACCCCTACTCGCACTCAGTCTGATCGCTATTGTCTGTCCCACTTACTCCTTGGATCCGGCGTGCCGACGCTCGTGCCGCTGTACCACTCCGGGTTGAAGTCCGCTCCTAGGTCTGATCGCCTTGGCTGCCATTCGAGAATGAGAGCGAGCTTCCGCCCTTATAATAATAATAATACAATTACTGTTTGTGGGGAAGACAACAAATATGCCACCCTTATATTTATAATTAATAACGCACGAATAGGTTATATTAAAATGTATAGCGTTTATTCGGAGTGGCAGACGGACTGTGAATGTGTAAAAAGCTTGGCTCCAAGATCTTCTTATAGACAAATGCAGGCTAACAAAGAAGTTGCTGAATAGATAAGCTACATCTTTAGTGGTATAAGAAAGAAGGCGACAAAAAATAAACAAAGAGCGCTGCAGGTGCCGTCGTACACCTATACGCGCATGACTAGGCGCTGGCGATCTGCTCCGAACAAATGTTAAAGCAAATAATTATAGAAACATCTATCAATTGTCACCGATCCCAAAGCTTTTCGAAATATTATTACTACCCATTTGCATTACCTCTGTAGGCCAGGTATATGAATCGTATATCAACAACCACTTACTTTTTGGAACTTACTTTATTTGTGATAAATAGACTTAATAAATATTTTCAAATAGACGTCATTTACACTGACTTTAGTAAATCATTTGAGTCTCAAAAACTTGATTTATTAGGATTCCCTGTTGATCTTTTAAGGTTGATCTGAATTAATCAGAATTACAGAACAGAAAGAGGACTAAAAAGTCTTTCTCTTGTAGTCTCCACGTTACCTCCGGTGTCCCACAAGGAAACCACCTGCTGCCGCCACTTTTCACTTTATTTATTAATTACCTTCCCACCCCTAGGTAGGAACACCTAGTTAATTCATCCAATATGGGGGGTAGCGAAAGCTCTAGTTCGGTATAAAAGACACCAGCCAATTAGAGAAGACAGACAGAATTTGTTCTGATATGCCTGACAGTGGTTTAGAAGTACAACTCCCATCTTGACCGTTTCCCTAGGATCATCTTCACCTAGGAGAAAGTCCTGATTACTGGTCCTGCGATCGACCGCATCCTGAAGGAAGTCCACCTGCAAACTACAAAGGACGAAGATAACTGGTGAACCAAGTGTATGGCCTAAGGACCCCAAGATGGGCAGCAAAACGTCTAAAATGGCCGGCAGCACCGCCAATGTGATTAACACCGTGGAAATCTTTGACCACCATGATGATATTCAAGATGTCAACAAGACCATTTTTGTGTTAGGTTTTTGTGAACCGCCATCATATATTGCACGTATATATATAAATAAACCAATAATAACATCTCCCAAAGCCCAGGATCCAGAGCGTCGAGATCTCATCGCCCAGGATTGAAAGGTGGAATAAGTTTGCCGGAACACGGTTCCTTTTTTTTATAAATATATATTGTAATGTATTCCAGCATGGTTTTATTCAAAGTGTGGCCGTCACTGTTTAGTACCAAGATCTCTTATATCGATTACACATGCAAAGATATCGATCGAACGCTTAACATACGATATATACTAAATATGTGCTATATAACATGTCCCCTCTACAGGTGTTCTTCATATTTTCTATGCTTACAATTTCAAGTGATTCTAATATTTCAAAGCTTACATCCTAATTGGGCTTCTAGAGGAAGAATCCACACATACTTCAGATTCCTCATTTTGTGTATCAGCATTATTCCACACTTGTGCACATTTGTGAACCTGATCCGTGTTGTCCATCCGTTTTGTGTTATCCTCGGGAGCTCGGATTTGATCGGTGTGCCGCTTTATGATTCTGTGGTTGTGAGCAAGGTTGCACAAATATGTTCGGGATCCTAAACTCTTGTCTATTGTTGCCTGTGACCAAGATGCTTTATTTGGTCCCTGATTGAAAGATTCTAGGCGGTTCACTTTATAACTTTTTATGCTTTATTCTTGCTGTCTGTGGGTGGACTCATGAGATCAAATCTAGTTTTTAGACTTTTACCAAAGAAAAGCTTTGCTGGGGTTTCTCCCGTTGTACAATGAGGTGAGGTAGTCTGATAAGAATCTGTTTGTAATGGTTTCTAAAATTCCGTGACATATTATATCAAGTGTTGCTAGAATGGATTTTTTAAGACCTTAACGAAAATCTCGGCCTGTCCGTTCGTGGCAGGACGACCTGGAGCGGTTAAAACATGATTTATTCCTTTTATTTCCATGAACGTTTTAAACTCCTGACGCCCGTTATCAGTGACTAAGACATCTATTAATCCATACCTACAAAACATTTCTCTTAACCTTTCCACTGTAAAGTTACTTGTAATTTGTTTTGTGATTACAACTTCGCTCCATTTCGAATACGAGTCGACCACAACCATGAAGTAATGATTTTTGATAGGCCCAGCAAAATCATACATGAATTCGTTTCCATACTGAGTCTTCAGGGCTCAATGGAATTAAAGCACTTTTGCTGGGACTATCCGTGAGTTTTTGACATGGATCGCATTTGGTAATCATGTACTCCATGTCCTTGTCTAACCATGGCCACCATACGTAATTTCTGGCCAATGCTTTGGTTTTAACAATGCCTAAATGCGATCTATGCACAGGTTCAAGAACTTCCTTATAAAGTTTCTTGGGTACAATGGTACTATATCCCCACATTAAACAGCCGTATTCAATTGATAGCTCTGTGTGTTTCGGAATGAAGGGTTGAAACTCATTGTCCAAGGATTGAATGGTACCATGTTCTATTGCCTTTATTACTTTTGACAATGTAGAATCACGTCGGGACAGTCTGGCTATGCATTGAAAATTTAAGTTTAAATGATTATGTTGGGTTACAAAGTTCACATAACTGCACTCTTCAGTCTGTGTTAATGGAACTTGCGGAATTCTCGATAAACTATCTGCCTCATTCACTGATCCCTTGACATATTGTAACGAACTGATTTTGTGTGTCTGCTCGCTACGAGATTCGTGCGGCTAGCTCAGAAGATTGTGCGTTCGTCCCACCAAATTTATATGACGTGATTGCCCGTAGATCAGTGAGAAAACAAAGTGTTCAAATGGTGACAGTGGGATTTATTCTCGTGGTATTAGTACAGCGGGTGTGTGGCTGGGCTGGCTTCGGTATCTCTTGGCTCTGGTTCCGCCTCCTGCTGGCGCTCCTCTTTCTGGCTCCTCGACGCGTTGACTCGTCCTCCTCTGGATCCCGGGTCTCGGGACGCTCGTAGTGGCCGCCTCTGCTTGCCTGCCGACGCGTTGCCTCGGGGTCGCTTGTTGCGCCTTAGACCCGCAGAGAGTTCGGCCTTGTGGGCTTAGGGAAGCGTCACCGTTCTCAGACTAGGGTGAACAAGCCTTGCTCTCCAGGCTGACGCCTTTCGAGGCAATACCTGTCCCTTGCTCTGTCCCGGACGGTCCCGCTAGGTTCTTGCTCAGTTCGCGCTGACAGTCAAGGCTGCCGCCCGGAGGCTGTCTAGCGGTTCACTTCGCTTTACGCCTAGCGCAGACGAACGTTCCACCCGGCTTCACCCTAATGCGTGACGTCCGCGACGCTCCTGCGCTCCCCAATGAGCTCCGCGCGGTGATGGTAACGTGGCTGCCGGAAATGTCTGCTGGCGTCGCTGTCGATGTCCTCTGCGCTGTCTTCTGACCAGTATCTCGTTGTTCTGGCGCTCGGGGAGCTGGGCGGTCGCTGCTCGGGAACTTCGCCGGTAATCGCAGGGCTCTCCAGGCTGCCGCCTCTTGAAACCGCAAATCGATCTACCGCTCGTCCGTCACGCCAGGTCCTGCTTGGTCGGGCAAGGTACGCTGGGTCGCAGACAACTTTCCTCTCCAAGCTGACGGCTGTTCGTCGTAGGACTCTTTTGCTTGTCTCTGACAGACCCGCCGGGCGACTCGCCAGGGTGTGGTCGTGACAAAGTTAGAAAACAAACGCCTTGACTTAGCCGCGTGATGCCTTTCAGAACTCAGCCACCTGTGTCTCAATTCGGAGATTCCTGATGTCCTAATCCCGAACGTCTCGACGTGGCGATCTTGCTCCTTGTATGCTTCCCACGGCGCTGCTTCCGACGACTCGCTTGGTTGTAGCTCCCTCGTAGATTATTTGCTTGACTGTCTGTTTATTTGGTACTTTAATTGATCTTGAAGGTTTGACTCCTCGTGATCGACTGATCCAGCTGCCAGCGCTCTGCGGCCTTATATAGGGCCTCCAAGCACCGTTATTTCCCTTTTGCGCACGGCCCGCTGGATCTCTCCACTCTGGGTCCAAAGTCCGTGCCTCCTGGATGACCCACTTCTCCTTCACGTACCGCTTTCAATCGATGCTCCGCCCCCTGCTGCAGTCCCGCTGATTCCCGGGCCGCTTGTGGCACGCCTGTGTGCCGCTCCACTGCCGAGATGTGGCACTTCCTCTCCCGGTCCAAAGTTCACGGGAGAGTCCAAAGTCCGGTGGAGTTCCGTTATCCCCTTTTGCATACGGCACTCTTGCTCTGCCCGCGAAGTCTCCATTCTCTCTCGATCTCCATCCTTGGTCTCCAATCTCTCTCGCTCTCCTTCATTGGTCTCCAAACTCTCTCGCTCTCCTTCGTTGGTCTCCAAACTCTCTCGATCTCCACCCTTGGTCTCCAAACTCTCTCGTTCTCCTCGCCGCGCCGTTACTACGCGAATTCGCCGCGTATCTGGTAAGCGGCCGGCCATCTGCTGCTGCTTCTATTTGTGGGGAGTTATTCAACTCCTCACATTCCCCCCTTACTTCGGGAAACATTTAAGACTGGTTCCTACTCTCCGGCGTTTCCTTGCTTATCCTAGCCTTTGAGTCATTGTGATTCCCGCGGCGCTCCCTCGTTGCTCCCTCGATGCTCCCTCGACGCTCTTAACTCCCTTGAGTTTCTACAGCGGGGGTCATCCTCCTCGTAGCAACTTTAAATCTCCCGCGCCGATATTTCCTGTGTTCCCACTGGGACATCGATACTCCTGGGCTATCGATCCCCAACTCGCTGCTCATTGGTGCGTCTCACTCCTTTCCATGTTTCCTCCGCCTGGTCACACCATTCGTGCGTGATCGATATTTATTCGCATATCGATACCGACGGTGCGGCGTTGCACCTGCTCGTTTGCGATATTTCCACCTTGGCCGATATTTCCATTGTCGTGTGCCCATCGATCGCACTATCGTCCAGTGTCAATCGATCGCCTATCGAGGCGCCCCCTTCCCTGGCTCGTGGTGATTTTGCAACTTTCATACTATGAAATTCATAGGTAAGTTTCTTTTGCATTTCCTTCACTCCTTTTCATCTCATCCTTTCGTCCTCTCTCGCCCTTCACTCGTCCTCTGTCGGCAGCATCTGACTCCACATTGGCAGCTTTTGAGAGCGGTTGCGGAGAGGACTTCGCATTCGCTTCGCAACCAGGACAGCCGGGAAGTATTTATGATGTCTTTCTGCTTCCTGCATTAAGCCCCCTTTAAATTTCAGGTTGCTGGTGCGGCCCATGCATGCCCCGTTCCTTTTCTTGTTTTTAGTCAACTGTTGGTGTGGTGCGTGTTTCTGTATTTTTTTTTTTGTGACCAGCTGGCTACGGTGTAGATCTGATTCTGCACCGTCCTCCCCTTTTCCTCGGGTAACAACTAGACGAGCTCGTCCGGCGCATTCCGTATAGAATCTCCGGATGCTGCGGTGTATGTCTGGACTGCGCGTCTTGTGTTGCTTGTCTCCTTCCGCGCATACTCTCTTCTACGTTATCCGTATCCTTGTGCCATTTTGTAAGTGTCCCTTCCGCCTGGCGTTATCGCGGATGACTCTGGCAACTGCCCGACGCTGAATCCTGTTGCCTTGCGGTCGGGATCACCGTCCATCCCTATCCACGTCCTTGTGCCCTACCCTTATGGTTGACCTTTCTGCGTGGCGTGTGGATGACTCTCGCTTCGGCCTGACGCCTCATCCTGTGGCCTCGCAGTCTGGATCAACGTGTGATCCTTATCCATGTCCTTGTTCTATCCTGATTGTCCTTTCCGTGTGGCGTATGGATGACTCTCGCTTCGGCCTGACGCCTAATCCTGCCGCCTCGTACCCGTTGTTAGACATCTGATGTTTCTGCTGTCTGCTCGTTTACTTGTTGCTTGAGCTCGCCAACGTGAACTGTCTTTTCTTTCTTCGACTGTGTGTGGCGAGTTTTGCAGCGAATCCTTCGGCCGCTTTGGACAGGTGATGTTCCTTGGCCCACACTATGTCGCCCACCGCTGGTGACCATTGCCTCCTTCTCAGATTGTAGTGTCTGGCTTGGTCCTGGGACGCCTTTTCCATATTTCGCCGCACGATCTCGAATACCTCTTTTAGTTTGTTGGTATTTTCCTCAGGGGTCTCCGTAGCTCGTCCAGTGCCTAGGGTTTCCTTATCATATAGGCTGCTGGGTAGACGTGGTTCCCTTCCCTGGGTAAGAAACGCCGGTGTATGGCCAGTGGATTCCGATGTGCTTGTGTTCACTGCTAGCATAATCTCCGGCCACTTCTCGTCCCAGTTTCTCTGGTCCTGCCCTACGAACTGCGCAATCATGGTCTTGACCGTTCTGTTCGCTCGCTCGGTCGGATTTTCTTGTGGTGTGTATGGTGCAGTGAACTGTTGTCTGATACCCATCTCGGCCAGAAAACTCTTGAAGATACGGCTTGTAAACTGCACTCCGTTGTCCGTTATGACCACCTTCGGGACCCCGTACCTTGCGATTATGCGGTCCCTAAACGCCTTCTTGAGCGACTCTGCCGTCGCACTGCGTAGGGGCACCAGTTCCGTCCCTTTCGAAAACCTGTCTATCATGACCAGCAGCATTTGGTTCCCGTGCTTAGATCTTGGTAGGGGTCCAACGAAGTCTGCACATACCGTGGCCCATGGTTCCTCCGGCACTTGGGTCAACATCTTCCCAGCCGCCTGCATCTGATTGGGCTTAAACCGCATGCAAATCTCGCATTTTCGTACGTGGGCTCGGACGTCTCTATGCATGCCTGGCCAGTAGTATCGGGCTGCCAACCGTGCAATTGTCCTTCGGCTTCCTACGTGTCCCGCGGACGGTGCGTCGTGGTTTTCCCTCAACACTGTTTCTCGTAGTGACTTCGGGACGCACATCTTCCATGACGCGACGTCTTCGCTGCCTGTTCGGTGAGGTATGTTTCTGTACAGTGTCTCACCATCCATAACATAGTCCGGGTACTTCTGCGGTTGGGTCCTTATCTTTTCGCCCATGTCCTTGATCCAGCTGCACTCTCCTGAGGTTATTGTTGCCGATGCCTCTTTTACTCCTCGTAGCGTCTCTGGTAGTGGTTGTCTGGATAATGCGTCGGCCACCACGTTTAGCTGGCCCTTTCTGTACGCTATCTCAAAGTCGTACTGTTGTAGCTCCAGGGCCCATCTGGCGATCCTTCCTGAAGGGCTTTCGATGCTGTTGAGCCACTTCAGGGCCATGTGGTCGGTTACTACCTTAAAGTGGTAACCTTCCAGATATGGCCTGAGCTTCCGGATCGCCCAGACGATCGCCAAGCACTCCTTCTCCGTTGTCGAGTAGTTCTTTTCCGCGCCGTTCAGTGTTCGGCTCGAGTAGGAGATTACTCTTTCGCCCTTTTCGGTGTCCTGGGTCAGTATCGCTCCGATGCCGTAGTCGCTGGCGTCTGTTTGCAGGATGAAAGTTCTACTGAAGTCCGGGCATGCTAGCACTGGATCTGCCACGAGTCTTGCCTTAACCTCCTCAAACGCCATCTGGTGCTCTGGTGTCCACTCCCACTTACTGCCTTTGCGCAGCAGGTCGTTCAGGGGTTTGACGATTCTGGAAAAATCTGGTACAAACCGGCGGTACCACGACGCTACTCCTAGGTATTGCCGGAGCTCTTTGACAGTCGATGGCGGTTCTAGTTCGGCGATGGCGGCTACTTTTTCTGGATCTGTTCCTATTCCCTCGCTAGTCACTCGATGACCCAGGTACAGCAGCTCCTTTTTGAAGAATTGGCATTTTACTGGATTCAGCCTCAGATTTGCCTCCTTTAGACGCCGGAACACTTCCCTCAGGTTTCTTTTGTGTTCTTCCAGCGTGCGACCGATCACTATTATGTCATCCTGGTAAGCGAATGCGTGAGGTGACATCTCGAGTCCAAGACTCGCTGAAACGTTGCCGACGCCGAGTGAAGTCCGAACGGCATTACCCTCCACTGAAACAGACCTTTGCCTGGTACCGTAAATGCTGTATATTGCCTGCTACTTTCTTCCAGTGGGATCTGCCAGTATCCATCCTTCAGGTCCAAACTGCTGATGTACCGCGCTTCTCTTAGTTGATCTAGGATGTAGTTTATGCGGGGCATTGGGTAGGCATCCTTCACTGACTTCGCGTTGATCTGCCTGAAGTCGACACACAGTCTCCACTTGCCTGTCTTCTTTTTCACCATCACGATGGGGGAGCTGTATGGGCTCTTTGAATGCTCTATGAACCCCATTTGGAGAAGCTCGTCCACCTTTGCGTTGATTTCCCCTTGAATTTTTGGGTTCTTTGGGTAGTATCTCTGCTTGATTGGCTTGTCGTCCTTCATTTTGATCTGGTGTTCTGCCATATTCGATGTTCCCGACATTGTGCTAAAGTCTGCCAGCTCTGTTTCAAGGAACGCTGTAGTATCGTCCAACTCGTTTACTTGTTGAACGACTGCTACTGATAGCTTCTCCTCGAGCCATCCATTGTGTCGGTTCCTGGCTGGTATTATTATTTCGTGTACAGCACACCTTATCTCGGTTCCGACTTGTTTCAGGAAGTTCCATCCCAACACTAATGGATCCACTACCCCGGGTAAAATCAACAGGCTCATGGTCACTTGCTTGTTGCCGAATTTGACCTCCACCTCGAGCTGCGCATTAATTCCGCCGCACCTTCCATCTGCCAACCTAACTTGCCGTCTCGTCCTGGTAATCTTTCCTAGAGCAGCAATATTGTCCGCCAATTCTTCGCTAACGAAGCTTGCCGTTGCTCCGGTGTCGATTGTGGCTTTGTAGCTTTTCCCACCAATCATCACAGCTGCGGACAACTGCTGCTCCTCCTCGATTAGCTCGCCCGTTAGTTTGGAGAGGTGGCATTGTGCGATCCCCGCTCGCCTCTCTGCGGCTGAGATCGCTGGCCATTTCCCGATCGTTGGCAGCAATCGACGCTCCTAACACCCACCTTGCCGCATATCCAGCAAAACAGCAGCCGCTGGTTACGACATCCTCTAGCCCAGTGTCCGTTCCCACCGCATTTCCGACAGGCCTCCTGCGGGTCTGTGATATGGGTGGCATCTTGTGGCCTCTGTGTGTTGCTTGGCGGCCTCCACAAGGTATTGTTTGGCTGTCTCTGTTGCTGTGGGGGTGGTGTCCCATGACCTCCGCGTGGTGCGTCTGTTGCCTGCTGTCGTCTGGCTTGGTGTGGTGATGACCATTGGTCGTTTCCTCGTATGTCCTGGTTATCTGTCTCCTCGCATCTTCTGCATGTCACCTGTGTTGGTGGCGCCGACTTGGTCCTTGAGAACTTGTTCTCCTGTGCGAAAACTTCCTGTTCCTTTTCAAGTTCTTCGTACTCGTCTGCTAATATCATCAGCGTGTCCAGGTCCGACACTTTGTATGCCCTTAGGAAGATCCTTAGACTAGGGGTGCAGTTTTCCTTGATGATCCTTAGGGTCTCTTTAGCGGAGTAATTAAGTGGCCTCACCATCGTCTGCATGTCGATCATGTAGTCCTTGAACGACTCGCTGAAGCCTTGCTTCCTTTGCCGGACCTGGTCCGCCAGCCTGGTGAAGAAATCTCTTGGCAGGAAATATGTGTGGAAACTTTCAATGAATTCTGCCCAAGTTCTTCACTGCTTATTGTTGGCGATGAACCATTTCAAAGCCCTTCCTTTTAGCAACTCCGGCATCGCTCGAGGGATCATATCGAGCTCCAAACCGTACGTGTTGGCGGACCATTCTACTTGCTCCAGGAACTCGAATGGTTTTTCCGCCCCGTCGAACCTGAACGACCATTCACGGACCTGTTTAGCGACCTTTGCATAGTCCGACTGGCTTGGTCTCGGGGTTAGCGCTGCTGCTTTCTTTTCTTGGCTTGATTCTCTCCTGTGGGCCTCTTTTTGCATGTTGTCAATGCTCAGGCTTGCCACCAAGTTGTCCCCTTCAGCGTTCGTTAGCGTAATGCTTGGGCCGGCTCTGTCGTAGTATGTTGCCTCCAGCTCGGCCCAGATGTCGACGAGTTGTGGATCATTCTCTGTTTCGGAGTAGTATTCCGATAGTGCCTTCCTCATGTCGTCTAGCCTGCCCTCCAGGGCGACATTGAGCCTCTGTGCGACATGGGCGAAGTCTTCCTTCTTGAGGCGGTAAATCCACTTCTTTCCCATTTTTACTGTGCTGTTCTCACTGTTGGGACAATCACGTTGGGCGCCAGATGTAACGAACTGATTTTGTGTGTCTGCTCGCTACGAGATTCGTGCGGCTAGCTCAGAAGATTGTGCGTTCGTCCCACCAAATTTATATGACGTGATTGCCCGTAGATCAGTGAGAAAACAAAGTGTTCAAATGGTGACAGTGGGATTTATTCTCGTGGTATTAGTACAGCGGGTGTGTGGCTGGGCTGGCTTCGGTATCTCTTGGCTCTGGTTCCGCCGGCTGCTGGCGCTCCTCTTTCTGGCTCCTCGACGCGTTGACTCGTCCTCCTCTGGATCCCGGGTCTCGGGACGCTCGTAGTGGCCGCCTCTGCTTGCCTGCCGACGCGTTGCCTCGGGGTCGCTTGTTGCGCCTTAGACCCGCAGAGAGTTCGGCCTTGTGGGCTTAGGGAAGCGTCACCGTTCTCAGACTAGGGTGAACAAGCCTTGCTCTCCAGGCTGACGCCTTTCGAGGCAATACCTGTCCCTTGCTCTGTCCCGGACGGTCCCGCTAGGTTCTTGCTCAGTTCGCGCTGACAGTCAAGGCTGCCGCCCGGAGGCTGTCTAGCGGTTCACTTCGCTTTACGCCTAGCGCAGACGAACGTTCCACCCGGCTTCACCCTAATGCGTGACGTCCGCGACGCTCCTGCGCTCCCCAATGAGCTCCGCACGGTGATGGTAACGTGGCTGCCGGAAATGTCTGCTGGCGTCGCTGTCGATGTCCTCTGCGCTGTCTTCTGACCAGTATCTGGTTGTTCTGGCGCTCGGGGAGCTGGGCGGTCGCTGCTCGGAAACTTCGCCGGTAATCGCAGGGCTCTCCAGGCTGCCGCCTCTTGAAACCGCAAATCGATCTACCGCTCGTCCGTCACGCCATGTCCTGCTTGGTCGGGCAAGGTACGCTGGGTCGCAGACAACTTTCCTCTCCAAGCTGATGGCTCTTCGTCGTAGGACTCATTTGCTTGTCTCTGACAGACCCGCCGGGCGACTCGCCAGGGTGTGGTCGTGACAAAGTTAGAAAACAAACGCCTTGACTTAGCCGCGTGATGCCTTTCAGAACTCAGCCACCTGTGTCTCAATTCGGAGATTCCTGATGTCCTAATCCCGAACGTCTCGACGTGGCGATCTTGCTCCTTGTATGCTTCCCACGGCGCTGCTTCCGACGACTCGCTTGGTTGTAGCTCCCTCGTAGATTATTTGCTTGACTGTCTGTTTATTTGGTACTTTAATTGATCTTGAAGGTTTGACTCCTCGTGATCGACAGATCCAGCTGCCAGCGCTCTGCGGCCTTATATAGGGCTTCCAAGCACCGTTATTTCCCTTTTGCGCACGGCCCGCTGGATCTCTCCACTCTGGGTCCAAAGTCCGTGCCTCCTGGATGACCCACTTCTCCTTCACGTACCGCTTTCAATCGATGCTCCGCCCCCTGCTGCAGTCCCGCTGATTCCCGGGCCGCTTGTGGCAAGCGGTCCAAAGTTCACGGGAGAGTCCAAAGTCCGGTGGAGTTCCGTTATCCCCTTTTGCATACGGCACTCTTGCTCTGCCCGCGAAGTCTCCATTCTCTCTCGATCTCCATCCTTGGTCTCCAATCTCTCTCGCTCTCCTTCATTGGTCTCCAAACTCTCTCGCTCTCCTTCGTTGGTCTCCAAACTCTCTCGATCTCCACCCTTGGTCTCCAAACTCTCTCGTTCTCCTCACCGCGCCGTTACTACGCGAATTCGCCGCGTATCTGGTAAGCGGCCGGCCATCTGCTGCTGCTTCTATTTGTGGGGAGTTATTCAACTTCTCACATTCCCCCCTTACTTCGGGAAACATTTAAGACTGGTTCCTACTCTCCGGCGTTTCCTTGCTTATCCTAGCCTTTGAGTCCTTGTGATTCCCGCGGCGCTCCCTCGTTGCTCCCTCGATGCTCCCTCGACGCTCTTAACTCCCTTGAGTTTCTACAGCGGGGGTCATCCTCCTCGTAGCAACTTTAAATCTCCCGCGCCGATATTTCCTGTGTTCCCACTGGGACATCGATACTCCTGGGCTATCGATCTCCAGCTCGCTGCTCATTGCTGCGTCTCACTCCTTTCCATGTTTCCTCCGCCTGGTCACACCATTCGTGCGTGATCGATATTTATTCGCATATCGATACCGACGGTGCGGCGTTGCACCTGCTCGTTTGCGATATTTCCACCTTGGCCGATATTTCCATTGTCGTGTGCCCATCGATCGCACTATCGTCCAGTGCCAATCGATCGCCTATCGAGGCGCCCCCTTCCCTGACTCGTGGTGATTTTGCAACTTTCATACTATGAAATTCATAGGTAAGTTTCTTTTGCATTTCCTTCACTCCCTTTTATCTCATCCTTTCGTCCTCTCTCGCCCTTCACTCGTCCTCTGTCGGCAGCATCTGACTCCACATTGGCAGCTTTTGAGAGCGGTTGCGGAGAGGACTTCGCATTCGCTTCGCAACCAGGACAGCCGGTAAGTATTTATGATGTCTTTCTGCTTCCTGCATTAAGCCCCCTTTAAATTTCAGGTTGCTGGTGCGGCCCATGCATGCCCCGTTCCTTTTCTTGTTTTTAGTCAACTGTTGGTGTGGTGCGTGTTTCTGTATTTTTTTTTTTTGTGACCAGCTGGCTACGGTGTAGATCTGATTCTGCACCGTCCTCCCCTTTTCCTCGGGTAACAACTAGACGAGCTCGTCCGGCGCATTCCGTATAGAATCTCCGGATGCTGCGGTGTATGTCTGGACTGCGCGTCTTGTGTTGCTTGTCTCCTTCCGCGCATACTCTCTTCTACGTTACCCGTATCCTTGTGCCGTTTTGTAAGTGTCCCTTCCGCCTGGCGTTATCGCGGATGACTCTGGCAACTGCCCGACGCTGAATCCTGTTGGCTTGCGGTCGGGATCACCGTCCATCCCTATCCACGTCCTTGTGCCCTACCCTTATGGTTGACCTTTCTGCGTGGCGTGTGGATGACTCTCGCTTCGGCCTGACGCCTCATCCTGTGGCCTCGCAGTCTGGATCAACGTGTGATCCTTATCCATGTCCTTGTTCTATCCTGATTGTCCTTTCCGTGTGGCGTATGGATGACTCTCGCTTCGGCCTGACGCCTAATCCTGCCGCCTCGTACCCGTTGTTAGACATCTGATGTTTCTGCTGTCTGCTCGTTTACTTGTTGCTTGAGCTCGCCAACGTGAACTGTCTTTTCTTTCTTCGACTGTGTGTGGCGAATTTTGCAGATCACTGGAGAGACGAAATCTACAACCTGGTAAGGGCCATCGTACCTCGGGGCTAGTTTTGCAGCGAATCCTTCGGCCGCTTTGGACAGTTGATGTTCCTTGGCCCACACTATGTCGCCCACCGCTGGTGACCATTGCCTCCTTCTCAGATTGTAGTGTCTGGCTTGGTCCTGGGACGCCTTTTCCATATTTCGCCGCACGATCTCGAATACCTCTTTTAGTTTGTTGGTATTTTCCTCAGGGGTCTCCGTAGCTCGTCCAGTGCCTAGGGTTTCCTTATCATATAGGCTGCTGGGTAGACGTGGTTCCCTTCCCTGGGTAAGAAACGCCGGTGTATGGCCAGTGGATTCCGATGTGCTTGTGTTCACTGCTAGCATAATCTCCGGCCACTTCTCGTCCCAGTTTCTCTGGTCCTGCCCTGCGAACTGCGCAATCATGGTCTTGACCGTTCTGTTCGCTCGCTCGGTCGGATTTTCTTGTGGTGTGTATGGTGCAGTGAACTGTTGTCTGATACCCATCTCGGCCAGAAAACTCTTGAAGATACGGCTTGTAAACTGCACTCCGTTGTCCGTTATGACCACCTTCGGGACCCCGTACCTTGCGATTATGCGGTCCCTAAACGCCTTCTTGAGCGACTCTGCCGTCGCACTGCGTAGGGGCACCAGTTCCGTCCATTTCGAAAACCTGTCTATCATGACCAGCAGCATTTGGTTCCCGTGCTTAGATCTTGGTAGGGGTCCAACGAAGTCTGCACATACCGTGGCCCATGGTTCCTCCGGCACTTGGGTCAACATCTTCCCAGCCGCCTGCATCTGATTGGGCTTAAACCGCATGCAAATCTCGCATTTTCGTACGTGGGCTCGGGCGTCTCTATGCATGCCTGGCCAGTAGTATCGGGCTGCCAACCGTGCAATTGTCCTTCGGCTTCCTACGTGTCCCGCGGACGGTGCGTCGTGGTTTTCCCTCAACACTGTTTCTCGTAGTGACTTCGGGACGCACATCTTCCATGACGCGACGTCTTCACTGCCTGCTCGGTGAGGTATGTTTCTGTACAGTGTCTCACCATCCATAACATAGTCCGGGTACTTCTGCGGTTGGGTCCTTATCTTTTCGCCCATGTCCTTGATCCAGCTGCACTCTCCTGAGGTTATTGTTGCCGATGCCTCTTTTACTCCTCGTAGCGTCTCTGGTAGTGGTTGTCTGGATAATGCGTCGGCCACCACGTTTAGCTGGCCCTTTCTGTACGCTATCTCAAAGTCGTACTGTTGTAGCTCCAGGGCCCATCTGGCGATCCTTCCTGAAGGGCTTTCGATGCTGTTGAGCCACTTCAGGGCCATGTGGTCGGTTACTACCTTAAAGTGGTAACCTTCCAGATATGGCCTGAGCTTCCGGATCGCCCAGACGATCGCCAAGCACTCCTTCTCCGTTGTCGAGTAGTTCTTTTCCGCGCCGTTCAGTGTTCGGCTCGAGTAGGAGATTACTCTTTCGCCCTTTTCGGTGTCCTGGGTCAGTATCGCTCCGATGCCGTAGTCGCTGGCGTCTGTTTGCAGGATGAAAGTTCTACTGAAGTCCGGGCATGCTAGCACTGGATCTGCCACGAGTCTTGCCTTAACCTCCTCAAACGCCATCTGGTGCTCTGGTGTCCACTCCCACTTACTGCCTTTGCGCAGCAGGTCGTTCAGGGGTTTGACGATTCTGGAAAAATCTGGTACAAACCGGCGGTACCACGACGCTACTCCTAGGTATTGCCGGAGCTCTTTGACAGTCGATGGCGGTTCTAGTTCGGCGATGGCGGCTACTTTTTCTGGATCTGTTCCTATTCCCTCGCTAGTCACTCGATGACCCAGGTACAGCAGCTCCTTTTTGAAGAATTGGCATTTTACTGGATTCAGCCTCAGATTTGCCTCCTTTAGACGCCGGAACACTTCCCTCAGGTTTCTTTTGTGTTCTTCCAGCGTGCGACCGATCACTATTATGTCATCCTGGTAAGCGAATGCGTGAGGTGACATCTCGAGTCCAAGACTCGCTGAAACGTTGCCGACGCCGAGTGAAGTCCGAACGGCATTACCCTCCACTGAAACAGACCTTTGCCTGGTACCGTAAATGCTGTATATTGCCTGCTACTTTCTTCCAGTGGGATCTGCCAGTATCCATCCTTCAGGTCCAAACTGCTGATGTACCGCGCTTCTCTTAGTTGATCTAGGATGTAGTTTATGCGGGGCATTGGGTAGGCATCCTTCACTGACTTCGCGTTGATCTGCCTGAAGTCGACACACAGTCTCCACTTGCCTGTCTTCTTTTTCACCATCACGATGGGGGAGCTGTATGGGCTCTTTGAATGCTCTATGAACCCCATTTGGAGAAGCTCGTCCACCTTTGCGTTGATTTCCCCTTGAATTTTTGGGTTCTTTGGGTAGTATCTCTGCTTGATTGGCTTGTCGTCCTTCATTTTGATCTGGTGTTCTGCCATATTCGATGTTCCCGACATTGTGCTAAAGTCTGCCAGCTCTGTTTCAAGGAACGCTGTAGTATCGTCCAACTCGTTTACTTGTTGAACGACTGCTACTGATAGCTTCTCCTCGAGCCATCCATTGTGTCGGTTCCTGGCTGGTATTATTATTTCGTGTACAGCACACCTTATCTCGGTTCCGACTTGTTTCAGGAAGTTCCATCCCAACACTAATGGATCCACTACCCCGGGTAAAATCAACAGGCTCATGGTCACTTGCTTGTTGCCGAATTTGACCTCCACCTCGAGCTGCGCATTAATTCCGCCGCACCTTCCATCTGCCAACCTAACTTGCCGTCTCGTCCTGGTAATCTTTCCTAGAGCAGCAATATTGTCCGCCAATTCTTCGCTAACGAAGCTTGCCGTTGCTCCGGTGTCGATTGTGGCTTTGTAGCTTTTCCCACCAATCATCACAGCTGCGGACAACTGCTGCTCCTCCTCGATTAGCTCGCCCGTTAGTTTGGAGAGGTGGCATTGTGCGATCCCCGCTCGCCTCTCTGCGGCTGAGATCGCTGGCCATTTCCCGATCGTTGGCAGCAATCGACGCTCCTAACACCCACCTTGCCGCATATCCAGCAAAACAGCAGCCGCTGGTTACGACATCCTCTAGCCCAGTGTCCGTTCCCACCGCATTTCCGACAGGCCTCCTGCGGGTCTGTGATATGGGTGGCATCTTGTGGCCTCTGTGTGTTGCTTGGCGGCCTCCACAAGGTATTGTTTGGCTGTCTCTGTTGCTGTGGGGGTGGTGTCCCATGACCTCCGCGTGGTGCGTCTGTTGCCTGCTGTCGTCTGGCTTGGTGTGGTGATGACCATTGGTCGTTTCCTCGTATGTCCTGGTTATCTGTCTCCTCGCATCTTCTGCATGTCACCTGTGTTGGTGGCGCCGACTTGGTCCTTGAGAACTTGTTCTCCTGTGCGAAAACTTCCTGTTCCTTTTCAAGTTCTTCGTACTCGTCTGCTAATATCATCAGCGTGTCCAGGTCCGACACTTTGTATGCCCTTAGGAAGATCCTTAGACTAGGGGTGCAGTTTTCCTTGATGATCCTTAGGGTCTCTTTAGCGGAGTAATTAAGTGGCCTCACCATCGTCTGCATGTCGATCATGTAGTCCTTGAACGACTCGCTGAAGCCTTGCTTCCTTTGCCGGACCTGGTCCGCCAGCCTGGTGAAGAAATCTCTTGGCAGGAAATATGTGTGGAAACTTTCAATGAATTCTGCCCAAGTTCTTCACTGCTTATTGTTGGCGATGAACCATTTCAAAGCCCTTCCTTTTAGCAACTCCGGCATCGCTCGAGGGATCATATCGAGCTCCAAACCGTACGTGTTGGCGGACCATTCTACTTGCTCCAGGAACTCGAATGGTTTTTCCGCCCCGTCGAACCTGAACGACCATTCACGGACCTGTTTAGCGACCTTTGCATAGTCCGACTGGCTTGGTCTCGGGGTTAGCGCTGCTGCTTTCTTTTCTTGGCTTGATTCTCTCCTGTGGGCCTCTTTTTGCATGTTGTCAATGCTCAGGCTTGCCACCAAGTTGTCCCCTTCAGCGTTCGTTAGCGTAATGCTTGGGCCGGCTCTGTCGTAGTATGTTGCCTCCAGCTCGGCCCAGATGTCGACGAGTTGTGGATCATTCTCTGTTTCGGAGTAGTATTCCGATAGTGCCTTCCTCATGTCGTCTAGCCTGCCCTCCAGGGCGACATTGAGCCTCTGTGCGACATGGGCGAAGTCTTCCTTCTTGAGGCGGTAAATCCACTTCTTTCCCATTTTTACTGTGCTGTTCTCACTGTTGGGACAATCACGTTGGGCGCCAGATGTAACGAACTGATTTTGTGTGTCTGCTCGCTACGAGATTCGTGCGGCTAGCTCAGAAGATTGTGCGTTCGTCCCACCAAATTTATATGACGTGATTGCCCGTAGATCAGTGAGAAAACAAAGTGTTCAAATGGTGACAGTGGGATTTATTCTCGTGGTATTAGTACAGCGGGTGTGTGGCTGGGCTGGCTTCGGTATCTCTTGGCTCTGGTTCCGCCGGCTGCTGGCGCTCCTCTTTCTGGCTCCTCGACGCGTTGACTCGTCCTCCTCTGGATCCCGGGTCTCGGGACGCTCGTAGTGGCCGCCTCTGCTTGCCTGCCGACGCGTTGCCTCGGGGTCGCTTGTTGCGCCTTAGACCCGCAGAGAGTTCGGCCTTGTGGGCTTAGGGAAGCGTCACCGTTCTCAGACTAGGGTGAACAAGCCTTGCTCTCCAGGCTGACGCCTTTCGAGGCAATACCTGTCCCTTGCTCTGTCCCGGACGGTCCCGCTAGGTTCTTGCTCAGTTCGCGCTGACAGTCAAGGCTGCCGCCCGGAGGCTGTCTAGCGGTTCACTTCGCTTTACGCCTAGCGCAGACGAACGTTCCACCCGGCTTCACCCTAATGCGTGACGTCCGCGACGCTCCTGCGCTCCCCAATGAGCTCCGCGCGGTGATGGTAACGTGGCTGCCGGAAATGTCTGCTGGCGTCGCTGTCGATGTCCTCTGCGCTGTCTTCTGACCAGTATCTGGTTGTTCTGGCGCTCGGGGAGCTGGGCGGTCGCTGCTCGGAAACTTCGCCGGTAATCGCAGGGCTCTCCAGGCTGCCGCCTCTTGAAACCGCAAATCGATCTACCGCTCGTCCGTCACGCCATGTCCTGCTTGGTCGGGCAAGGTACGCTGGGTCGCAGACAACTTTCCTCTCCAAGCTGACGGCTCTTCGTCGTAGGACTCTTTTGCTTGTCTCTGACAGACCCGCCGGGCGACTCGCCAGGGTGTGGTCGTGACAAAGTTAGAAAACAAACGCCTTGACTTAGCCGCGTGATGCCTTTGAGAACTCAGCCACCTGTGTCTCAATTCGGAGATTCCTGATGTCCTAATCCCGAACGTCTCGACGTGGCGATCTTGCTCCTTGTATGCTTCCCACGGCGCTGCTTCCGACGACTCACTTGGTTGTAGCTCCCTCGTAGATTATTTGCTTGACTGTCTGTTTATTTGGTACTTTAATTGATCTTGAAGGTTTGACTCCTCGTGATCGACTGATCCAGCTGCCAGTGCTCTGCGGCCTTATATAGGGCCTCCAAGCACCGTTATTTCCCTTTTGCGCACGGCCCGCTGGATCTCTCCACTCTGGGTCCAAAGTCCGTGCCTCCTGGATGACCCACTTCTCCTTCACGTACCGCTTTCAATCGATGCTCCGCCCCCTGCTGCAGTCCCGCTGATTCCCGGGCCGCTTGTGGCACGTCTGTGTGCCGCTCCACTGCCGAGATGTGGCACTTCCTCTCCCGGTCCAAAGTTCACGGGAGAGTCCAAAGTCCGGTGGAGTTCCGTTATCCCCTTTTGCATACGGCACTCTTGCTCTGCCCGCGAAGTCTCCATTCTCTCTCGATCTCCATCCTTGGTCTCCAATCTCTCTCGCTCTCCTTCATTGGTCTCCAAACTCTCTCGCTCTCCTTCGTTGGTCTCCAAACTCTCTCGATCTCCACCCTTGGTCTCCAAACTCTCTCGTTCTCCTCGCCGCGCCGTTACTACGCGAATTCGCCGCGTATCTGGTAAGCGGCCGGCCATCTGCTGCTGCTTCTATTTGTAGGGAGTTATTCAACTCCTCACAATATTCTACACTATAATTAATCCCTGATAAATTTAAAGTCAATCTTTGTATAATTAAACCCTGATAAATTTAAGGTCCATCTTTGTATTCGAGCTGACGCCATTACAGGCAATCCTTAACACTCGCCAAATAGAGTATGTAGAGGCTTGTGATCAGTACGCAACGTAAATCTGTTGCCCAGTAGATACTGGCGAAGTTTGTTAACGGAGAATACAATTGCTAACACCTTCTTTTCCACAGTGCTGTAATTTCGTTCACTCGACTGAAGGGCTCGCGAAACAAAAGCTATTGATTTCAAAGAACCATCTACGGACTTGTGTGAAAGAATACATGCTACTGCTCTATTACACGCATCTGTGGTTAAAACTATTTCCAATTCTGGATTGAAGTGTACCAACACATGATCAGATGCAACATCTTCTTTAATCTGTTGATTAAATCTATCTATGAACTGGGAATAGTAGTTTACCATTCCGGTGAATGCACGAACTTCAGAAATGTTTCTTGGATTTGCTGCGTTCAGCCCACACGAAACTCGTTCCTTGTTTTTGCTGAGACCGTCCTTGTCAATATTGAACCCAAAATATGTTATTTTGTTTTTTCTTTATTTAAGTGTAACCCTGCTGACTTAAGCTTTCCTAAAACCTTTCTTAATGTGGGTACATGAGATTTCAAATCGAAACCAGTGATGGTTATGTCATCTTGATAAACGACAACATAAGGAATGTTTCGAAGCAAAGATTCCATTGTCTTTTGGAATATGGATGCTGCAGTTTTAATTCCAAATGGCAATCTTTTGACCTTAAAGATTCCTACATGTGTGCTCCACGTGCATAATGACTGAGACTCCTGATCAAGTAATAACTGAATTGTATGCTTGAGATAAATCCAGCTTTGTAAAACGTTGGCCTCGTTGTAATGCAGCGAATATCTCGTCAATCCTTGGGAGCGGGTACCTAAACTCATTAAGATATTTATTAATGGTAACTTTGTAGTCTGCGCAAACCCCCAATTCACCATTAGGTTTCAGTATGGGAACAAGAGGGGTCCCCCAATCTGAACTATCTACTTGCTCAAGCATGCCCTGGTCTACCAGCTTTCTTATCATTTGCTCTACCTTTGACTTCCACATAAATGGTAAGGGTCTCGGCTTGTGAAAAATAGGTTTAGCTCCTTTCGAGAGTCGAAGCTTGAATGTTTCACCATGATACGCTTATAATTCATCTGAAAAAACTGAAGAAAACTTGTTTTGAATTTGATCTACTAGCGTTTTAGTGCTTTCACCGCTCTCTATGGCATTGACTTGACATAATTCGAAGTGGAATGCTCGTAAAAAGGATCCTCCTAATAGAGGCATATTTTTAGACTGGGTCACGAGTAAAATAGAATTGGCATAGGTGTCTTTGAATTTAATTTGTGCAACAAACTCACCCAGAATCCTTATCGGGTCACCATTATAATTTACATATGGTGATTCGCAAGATTTTAACTTGGGCGTTTTCATTTCTCGAAATAGATCTACAGGGATCAGGTTACAAGGTGACCCCGTGTCACATGCTGCATCAAATTTGATGCCATCCACTTCAACAGTAAGTGTGTACACTTCCTCTGGACCTTTACCTAAGATACTGTTTAGGTGATTTGGATCAGATACAAAGTTTACATTTCTGCCTTTAGTTGCTCTGCATACAGTTGCAAAATGTCCAATTTTGCCACATTTATGACAAGTACTGTCCTTGTATTTGCATCCCTGTGATTAATGATTTCGCCATCCGCATCTTGAACATGGCTTATGGTGCGTCTTGTTTACGAAATTGACCATTCCGTCTGACCTGGTCCTGCTTTCCTCCATCGTACACGCCTTAGTCGCCAACTTGGTCTCGTACAGTAACGCCTTCCTTAGTGCCGCATCCAGGGATATAGTCCCGTCTTCCTCGCAAAATCTTTCAAACAGCTCGTGGGACATTCCAACCATGAACTTGTTTAGAACAAATGCTTCTAGATGCTGTCCAAAAGTGCAGCTGAGCGCTAGGTTTTTACACTTGCAAACCATGCTGCCACCGATTCTTCAGCGAGTTTACGAGCCAGATGAAATTGTAGTGTAGTGTAGCATGGCGCATAATTCTATGTATGTTTTAATTCTGGACTTCAAAGACTGTGTAATACACAATAGGCTTCAGAGCCAACTGACTTTAGAAATGTCGCCTTTTTGGAGTCGTCCAACGTGATCGCCACTTCTACGAAATGCACCTCTAAACGCTCTAGCCACATCTGCCCCGTGGACTCGCTCGGTACGAATTCTGGAAAATTCACAGCCTGCATGATGGTGAGGTTAGACTGATCCATTGGCGGAAATTGAGCGTCAGCGAGCTTTTGCTTATTGTCATTTGGTTTTGGTGTTGTAAATACAACTTTTCCGTCTTTGTAATACAAGGATGTTATTCACTTTGTAAAATTTGCGTGGTTAACCTTAAAACATAAGGAATTCGTTTTTCTCTTCGCCAATATGTAATGTATTCAAGCATGGTTTTATTCAAAGTGTGGCCGTCACTGTTTAGTACCAAGATCTCTTATATCGATTACACAGGCAAAGATATCGATCGAATGCTTAACATACGATATATACTAAATATGTGCTATATAACATATATATTTATATCCGTGCACCATGATCACTACAGAAGCTTTAGCAAAACCTATAAACAATGATCCACAGTTTAACGTAAGAATTCTAAAATTGTTATCAAAAGCAACCCTACCAATAACAGTGAATGAACTTATATATTGAGACCATCCGTCTAAATTTCTCACCACTTGCACACTGTAACAAGACCGAACATGCAATCCTTATCTCTACCATTCCAACGGTCATTGTTCTCTCCCGTTTATATAGAAATGTATTTTTGGGCAATGTTAATACCTTTATAGTTAAGATCAAGAATTAATCTTTTAGAAATTCATATAATACCATCCATATAAAATAATTAATCATTTATAATCATTAAGATATACATTCCTCTTTTTATACATTTTTCATTTTTATATATAATAATTAAATGTTAATTTTTCAGCGGCGAGTATCAGCCTTGTAGTTGTATGAAAATTGCAAGAGCCCTCTGAGCGACGTTTGTAGTCGTGAATAGTCAGCATTTTGCTGATGTGTGCACCTTCACAGGTAGTTCACAAAGTATTGTCAATTAATTTAATTTCCATATGAATTAGCCAACATTATGTTACTCATCCACGGCGCACGCCGATATAAATATTACCCAATAAATTTACAATGTAAAAGAATATCAAAAACATGAAGGGGAGTGTGCTGACGCGAGAAGTGGAGTAGGTCAAGAAAAATGACATAGCTTATGCCGGCAAATGGTGTTTGAACATAGGACGCCGCCTCTCCCTCGGCCCAAGTCCCTACCGCCCAACGGTTTAGGATTTATCATATGCCTTAAGGAATATTATTAGGGTCAACCATCTCGATGCCTGCGGAATCGGAGTGGATGCACCTAAGTATGGCAAGGCTTTCATCTTTATTTGCCATGAGTAATTTGACTGTTTATAGAGCAGGGAGCTTAAATAATTTTAAATATGCGCATTCTTATTTATTTTGTCTTTCAACTAGTAACTTTAAAGTCCCCTACTTATGAGACTGTCAGTGTTGAGAGGCCTTTCAATCAGAACTGTGTCTCAGAATAGTGGCCTGACTTTGAAATGTTTTTAACCGTAAAAATTCCCTGTCTTGTTCATGGACAAATGTACCGAAATTTCCTTTAGCCAAGAAATATGAGTTATCCTTGTTATAATACTATACTTACACTTACGTGCTTGACGACTATTTGTTGAAATTAACGTAAATACAATTTATAGGTGCTTTCTGGCGGACGCCCCACGACGTACTAGGCATTTGTCAGGTCGTTTGATAGGTTCGAGTCCAGAAAGAGCAGGAGCGCAAGCATTGCGGTAACGCATTTAGCAATTGCGGTGCGGGCCTACTGAAACGCAAAGCTTACGCCCCACGACATACTAGGCATTTGTCCGGTCGTTTGATTGGTTCGAGTCTTTGTTGTTCACTTGACATATTTTGGCGGTGGACGATTTTTGGTTTCTCTGGCCGACGCCCCACAACGTATTAGGGTAGTTAGTCAGGTCGTTTGCTTGGTTCGAGTCCAGAGAAATAAGAAACGGTTGTGATTCCCGAGAATGATCGGTCAAACAACATGTTTTTCGACGACTGGTGGGAGGAGGTTTTTGGATCGATTCCTTATCTAAACACAGCCAGATTCCGTTTGGAACATTTGAGCTGGCTAGAAAAGGAAAGTAAGGTAAAGTAAAGTAAATGTTAGCTTAGCGGAACCCAGTTGTGTAGAGGCGGTTAACACTCCTAGTTAGGGATATTTGGTTTTTTTTTATTTTTAGGTCTTAAATATCGGACGGTTCTTGACTGAAGAGAAACTTGAGGAGCACCGGCTAAGAACCGATGCACCGGCTAAGAACGCCCAGGCGGATAGATACTCCGACACACAGGTAATCCAGAAGAAACGAGAGGGAGTCGAATCACCAACTGCATCCAGAGGTCGATCGGAACTCATCGTTTCAGGGACCGAGACCGAAAGACGTCAGATTAGACAGATGGAACCTAAAGTTCGATGGAAGCGGTATGACAGCTGAAAGTTTCCTGTTCCGCGTGGACCGGTTGCAAGAATTGTGTAACCTCAGCCGCCAACAAGTCTTTCGTGAATTCCATCTTCTGCTGGCAGGTGCGGCCACTAAATGGTATTGGCAGTTAATGGAGGACAAGGCAGAGGATTACGATTTTGACTACTACTCATTGACCCAACGAATGAGACGGGCATTTTCCACTACTGGGAGTGACCTTATGAAAGTCAAGGAGTTAATGGAACGCAAGCAAAGGCTGCACGAAACCTTAAGCGATTGTGTCTCGGATATGCACAACTTGCATTTCAAGCTCAAGCACAAAATCGCTGAAGATGAATTCGTCGAGCTCTTGAAGGACAATATGAACTCGCAGATGAAGGGATTGGTGTTAACATCCCCAATAACCTCATTAGCGGAGCTCAAAAGAGAGGCTCTCCGAGTTGATCGCTGGTTGAGAAACACAGGAAGAAACATGCGCAGCCGAGCGGCGGTCAACGAAATAGGGGAATTCCAAACACTGGAGGACTTGCCTGACGCGGTCACGGTGGAAGAATTTAACCGGCAGCGAAAAGATACTCGAGGGCGTTATGAGGATGGACAAGAACGCCGAGGCCCGTTACATGCGCTGGTGTGTTATAAGAGTGGCAAAGGAGCAAACTTCTACAGGAAGCATCCTTCGAAGGAAGAATCCTGCCCGATCAAATTCCACGATGACACTTGCAGGTTCTACGAGAAAGTCGGGACGGATGCAGTTGCTAACCTAGCGGCTTTTGCGCGGAGTCCGTCAGGCAAGACCGGGATAGCCGGTGGACCAGGACCAACCCTTTCCGGTAAAAACACCGAAGCCCAAACAAATCTCCCTCCATAAGAGCCTAGAACAACGAGAGAGGTAGTTCGAACTCGCTCGTGAACGTATCTTTGCCGGCTCGGAAGATGCAGATAGCGAGACACGAACAACACGGAAAATACTAAAATTATATGATGCCCGAGCACACCATCGCTGCGGAGTCCGTCAGGCAAGACCGGGTTAGCCGGCGGACCAGGACCAACCCTTTCCGGTAAAAGCACCGAAGCCCAAACAAATTTTGCTCCATAAGAGCCTAGAACAACGAGAGAGGTAGTTCGAACACGCTCGCGAACGTATCTTCGCCGGCTCGGAAGATGCAGATAGCGAGACACGAACAACATGGAAAATACTAAAATTATATGATGCCCGAGCACACCATCGCCGGCTCAAGCAGAAGGTGGTGGACACGGTGGTGAGCGTGCAAAAACGACAACCGTTTCTTTGCCAAAACGAAGGTCGATTGAGAAGAAACACTCGCATTACTGGACACAGGCGACAGTGCGAACTGTATTGGCAGAGGAGCGAATGCTTTCTTGAAAAACCGGACGCGGCCGATAAGGAAGCTAAGGTAGCTAAGTGAAGCATGTGTACGCACAGCCAGCGGTGGTGAGACCCAAGTAACGGGAGCAATAACGTTACCTGTTGAATGGGAAGGAGAGACCAAGGTCCTAGAGTTTTTGATAGTGCCAGGTCTGATACAACGATTTTTTTTGGGATTAATTTCTGGGATAAGTTCGGCCTCACATTCCTCGGCAAAGGTGGACGCGAGGTTGCCGCCGTTGAAACAACACCGGATTTCGACGTTATGACCGGAGACCTAGACATGAACAATACGCTCAAGCCCGAGACCGCCTTTACCTCACATCAGCTTACCCCAGAACAACATTTTAAGCTACAGCAAGTGATAGACACCTATCCCTCCTGTCTGGAAAAAGTATTAGGAAAGACCAACTTAGAGCAACAAAAATCGCCTTTGCCTCGATGCACGTAAAATAAATTCCCGGACGATCAAAGATGCGTATCCACTACCACATATCGAGGGTCTGTTGAGTCGACTGCAGGAAACGTATTAAATTTCCGCAATTGACTTAAAATACGCCTTTTGGCCAATACCTCTCGAAAAAATGAGAGAGAAAACCGCGTTTACAGTGCCCGGCAGGCCACTGTATCAGTTTACAGTCATGCCGTTTGGCTTGTGCAATGCCGCGCAGTGAATATGCCGACTAATGGATAAAGTTACACCAGCGGCGCTACGCGAAAATGTGTTTGTGTATCTGGATGACTTACTCTTCTGTTCATCTACATTTGAAGCCCACATTGATATGTTGAGCCAGGTCAGTGCCTGCTTACAGCGGGCAGAGCTTACAATAAATGTAGACAAGAGCAAGTTTTGCTACAGCCAGGCAAGATATTTAGGATATGTAGTTGGGGGAGCCTAGCTTAGGGGGCTAGCCTAGCCTAGCCCCAGCATAGCGCCGCCAAACAGATGTGGAGGTTCCTGGGAATGACAGACTGGTACAGAAGGTTCATCCAAAACTTCGCCCAGACAGCGGCACCGCTTCACGACTGTTTGAAGAAAGACCACATAAAGAAATTTGAGTTGTTAGAAGAGGCAATCAAGACGTTTGAACTTTTAAAAACCAGCATGGCAACAGCACCTGTACTCGTCACCCCAGATTTTAAAAAACCATTTACCATCAAATGTGGTGCCTCGACCACTGGAGTGGGGGGAGTTTTGTTCCAAACCGATGACGAGGGCGGAGAACATCCAATTGCCTATATGGAACAAAGCACAACGGAATTACAGCATAGCCGAGTTGGAATGCTATGCCGCTATTCTCAGCATTACGTAAATGGGATGCCCTTCAAAGTGATCACTGACCATGTTTGTCTAAAATGGCTGATGGGTCAGAAAGACTTATCAGGCAGACTTGCGCGATGGAGTCTGAAGCTACAAGCGTTTGACTTCACCATAGAACACAGAAAAGGGTCACTAAATGTAGTCCCAGATGCTCTCTCACGAGTTCATATGGACGAGCTACAGAAGGCTGGTGCGGAAGAACTGGACATACACATCAACCTCGATTCGACAGCGTTCCAGTCATCGGATTATGTCAACCTAGTGCAGGCGGTGGACGAGAATTTAGGTAAAAGTCCAGACCTTCAAACATCAGAAGGCTATGTATATAAACGGATGGGATTCTGCCTAAACGACGCCGTGGATGAAGCTCGAGCATGGAAGATCTGGGTTCCCGCCGAGCTGCGACCCCATTTAGTCTGGAGAGCACATCATGTCATAACCGCAGGGCATGGGGGGTTGCACAAATCCCTAGCCAAATATATGATGGACGTTGATGCACTACGAGCAGTACAAACAAGTGGCCCAACGACACCAAGCACGTGCTTGTTACGCGCGGGGCCCTTTTATCAATTTGGGCAAAAAATACGAGTTCGCGAGGAAGATACAAAAAACAAATAGAGACGGGACACAAATGAAAATAAAAGAAGCATCTAAGAATAAAGCAAATGAGTTAAAATATTAGTTTTTAATACCGGGATAGAAGTTGAAGTGCAAATTAAATGATAAAGGTTGTTATAATTATTACATAGAACGCGAAAGGGCTCGTGCAGACAAAAATTAGATGTACATCGTGGCAAATTTAGGGGATAATAATTTCGTGTTAGTCTAACAGGAACATTGAAAGTTAGGCGGTTTACAAGTTCTATAGAATCAATATCACCTCTAATAAGATTTTGCATAAAAATATAACCAAGCAAAGTTCTACGATTTGCAAGGGTAGGTAAATTAAGCAACAGTAATCTACTCTGATAGGAAGGTAGCCTTATGTTTTGATCCCAGTTCAAACTACGAAGGGCAAAAAGAAGAAATTTTTTTTGTACCGACTCAATACGGTCAATATGCACTTGATATTGTGGACTCCAAACCGAAGAACAATATTCCAAAATAGGACGGACAAGGGAGGTAAATAATAATTTGGTTGTATAAGGGTCATCAAATTCTTTTGACCAACGCTTTATAAACCCTAGAACACTCATGGCCTTGCTGACAGTGGACATTATGTGGCAGTCAAATTTAAGTTTTGGGTCCATGAGAACGCCTAAGTCATTAACTGAATATATACGGTCGAGTGGCGTATTTTGAAGAGAGTAACTAACAAAAGTAGGAGTACCCCTATGAAAAGTCATAACGTTGCATTTAAGGCAGTTCAAATTTAAGAGGTTATACTCACACCATCCCTGAAAACAATCAATATCTGACTGTAAGTTGAAACCCGACGCTATATCATTATGTGATAAACAAAGCTTAACATCATCAGCATACATTAGTACACGAGAGTGTGTTATGATAGAGGGAAGATCGTTAATAAACAAAGTAAACAGCAATGGGCCCAAATGACTACCCTGAGGCACTCCAGATGTCACATAGATCAGTTTTGAGGCAGCGTTCTTGAATATAACCCTCTGAGTCCTACCATTCAAATAACTTGTAATCCAAGTTAATAGATTACATGGAAACCCAAGCTGATTTAATTTGAAAAAGAGAAGAGAGTGGTTGACAGAGTCAAAGGCCTTACTAAAATCAGTGTATATAACGTCAGTCTGCATTTTATTCTTAAATCCATTTATTACAATAGATGACAATTCCAGAAGGTTGGTGGTGGTCGATCTTCGCTTAACAAAACCATGCTGACACGGTGATATTAGCGAGGAACATAAATGTTGCAAATGAGAAGTAATAATACGTTCAAATGCTTTAGGAATTGCCGACATTTTAGAAATACCTCTGTAATTCTGGGCATCAGTCTTCGCACCCTGTTTGTGAAGTGGAATGATAAAAGAGTCTTTCCAGATAGTAGGAATAACTGACGATGAAATAGACAAATTAAAAAGTTTAAGAATCGGTTTACATATGGTTGACGCACAAAACTTAAGCACACACCCGGGGAGTCCATCAGGACCGGGAGAATAAGTTGGCGTTGTTTTTTCTAAGTCTCTTACGAGAGAAATTTCCGTAATTTCAGGGGTAAAGATACAATTTGCCTTATTTAAGGGATTAGGGTAGTTAGAATTTGACCAAGCAGCCGAACTATAAGTAGTTTGGAAAAACTCGGCAAATAAATCAGCAATTTCAGAATCCGTCGATGCCTCCATTGAGTTAAAACGTACCGATGAAGGCAATACTGACGACTTACGCTTGGCATTGACAAAGTTATAAAACTGCTTCGAATCATTTGAAAATTCAAATTTACATCGACTTAAATACATAGAATAGCAATGACTATTGAGAACATTAAAATCCGATCGAGCCACCACATATTTCGAAAAATCAGATGGCTTACCCGATTTCTTATACTTTTTATAAGTGTTTGTCTTAAGGTTTTTAAGTCTTTGAAGCGCATTGGTAAACCAAGATGGCCTGTTTGTCATTGAAGGAAACCTATCAGGAACGCATTCATTAAAAAAGGTATTTAACACTATATAGAAGTGTTCAGTGGCACTTTCAATATCCACACAATAGTACAATTCTGTCCAATTATATTGAGAAATCATGTCGTTAAGTTTTTTATAGTTACATTTTCGGAAACATCTCACTTTAGTTTGAGAAACTAAAGGAGAGAGGGTATCAACGCATGGGAGGCAGATTGTCAATTCCATTGTTGGATGATATCGGTCTTCAGGTACAACAAGAGCGTCAATTCTAGATACCGTGACTTCAGACGGGTCTGAAACAAACACAAGATCTAGTTGTCTATTTAATGAATTTCGTATAAAGCTTACTTGCTGTAACGATAATTCTAGAAGACCATCAACAAAATCATGGGCGGATAGAGGTATAGCGACTAGTGAGTCAGTAGGAGGAGACCACGAAATATCAGGGAGATTAAAGTCACCCAAAACAATTAAAAGGTCACTGTTAGAAAGAAGGGATAGAACAGATTTTATCGCAGACAGGTGGTGCTCATAAATTATTAAATCAGAGCCAGGTGGAATATAGGAACATGTAACAAATATTGAGAATGATTGCAAGGAAACTTTCACACTAACAAATTCAATTTCACTAGGAGTATCAGAGTGAATTCTCTCGGATGTTAGGCTAGTGCTAACGGCAATCAGCACACCGCCTCCCCTACGTGAGGGGCGATCGGTCCTATAGGCATTAAAATTGTTTGACAGAACTTCATTGTCAGATATCTCTGGTTTCAGCCAAGTTTCCGTAAAAGCCAAAATATCAGCAGTAAATGCAGAGGAGTCAGCATAAAGCTTGGGTAGCTTCATATTTAGTCCCCTAACATTTTGATAAGCCAAAAATAAACTTTTTAGTTTTTTGGCGCAGTGGAAGGTCTGTTATTTGTTCTCGGTTTATTGGGAACAAATTCTTTTATTAAGACAGTTTTACTATTGGCCAGGGATGGCTGTAGATGTCCAAAAATTAGTAAAGAAATGCGAAGTTTGTAAGATCACCAAGACCGCCAACAAAAATGACCGACCACCCATGGGATTGTTCATCGACTTTATGGGTCCATACCCGAGGACCAAAGCTGGGAGTTCGGTAATTTTTGTATGCCTAGACCATTTCTCCAAGTTTGTCTGGCTGCAGCCGATGAGACATGCAGTAGCTGCAGAAGTTATCAAATTCTTGGAGACCAAAATTTTCAATCAATATGGGGTCCCCGAGTTCATAAACTTGGACAATGGCAAGCAGTTTGTGTCTGAAATTTTTGGCGAGCTAATGACCCGCTACGGTATTCGACACGTAAAGACTGGACTTTACTCCCCGCGAGCGAACGCGGCTGAGAGGGTAAACCGATCGGTACTCCAAATTTTGCGAGCGACAATTGCCACCGATCAGCGAAATTGGGATACCCAACTAAGTCGAATAGAGTGTGCCCTTAGGAATGGCCTACACGAGTCGATAGGTATGGAACCATATTACGCAATGTTCGGAACGCGGATGCCTACCCATGGAACAGCCTATCCGATTCTACGAAAACTGGGGGGAATAAAGGCACGAGATCCACAGATAAGTCTCCCAGACAATATGGAACTCATCCGACAAAAGGTGACCTAAGGATTGAACCGAACTTATGAACGCGCGGAAAAGGCATATAACACCCGTAGCAAGCTCGTAGAGTTTTCCGTAGGACAAAGTGTCTATAGGAAAAACTACAGGCAGAGTAACAAAGCTGACGGATATACTGCCAAGCTTGGCCCGAATGGAATTCGCTGTGTTGTACTCCAGCGTAAGGTCAAAGCGCTATATGAGCTGGGCAATGCAGTAGGGAAAAGTGTTGGGGTATTTCATGCTAAAGACCTGTATGTCGCCTGAACCTCTGAACGTAATCCGACGACTCCAGAAGGCGATACATTTAGAACTGTGGGATTGCACGAGTTGATAGGAGGTCCCGATCACATGATGAACACGTAATCAGAACTACCCTGATTCCGCTATAAAAGCCACAGCCGGGGACCGAAAATTAACCAGACATATCGCTCTGCCGGAGCATAACCATTGATGAGGAGTGTATCCAGCAGTGCTGGGTACAACTCCATTCGGTTCAGCAAGCTGATCGTCAAGGGAGAGAGACATTGAAGCAGGAGATCGGACAAAGAACCCGGAATCAAAAGGATGATAGAAGGCAGTTGCTTCAAGTCCGGGAGCAATTGATAAGGACACATAGGCAATTATTCCGGATCCAGGAGAATCAGCAAAGGTTGGGGCGGCGCATGAACCGCTTCACCAGGAAATTGGCAAGGAGAAGCCCGCGCCTGGGAATCCTAGCGCGGGAGGACATCATACTAATATTAAGAAAACCTTGAGTTAAGATTGTACCTAATTCTTAAATAAATATATAATAAATAAGTATAATATATAATATTCTTATTATACCCGTTACTCGTAGAGTAAAAGGGTATACCAGATTCGTAGGAAAGTATGTAACAGGCAGAAGGAAGCGTTTCCGACCCCATCAAGTATATATATTCTTGATCAGGATCACTAGCCGAGTCGATCTAGCCATGTCCGTCTGTCCGTCTGTCCGGATGAACGCTGAGATCTCGGAAACTATAAGAGCTAGGCGTGAAGATTCCTGTGCTTCTTACGCAGCGCAAGTTTGTTTCAGCAATGTGCCACGCCCACTCTTACGACCACAAACCGCCCAAAACTGTGGCTCCTACAGTTTTGATGCTAGAATACCTATCGAACCCAAACCTGTAACGCCCACAGTTTCCATGGTAGATAAAAAATTTTAACTGAAATGTATTGAAATGTATTAAATCTGTCTACCGCCGGTAGGTGGCGTATTTTAACCTCGCTTTGCTGCTTGCATATCTCCATTTCCCTTTGATCCCTTTAGCTGAGTAACGGGTATCTGATAGTCGAGGCACTTGACTATAGCGTTCTTCCTTGTTTTTCTTTGGGAAATGGGAAGTCTTTTTGTTCACTTTTCACAGTACAGCTGAGTAGCCCCCGGTCGAAAACCGTGGTTACGGCACACTCAGCAATTTTGTTCTTAACCTTTCTTAGCTTTTACACACTTCTACATTTTATTTATATTATTCTCACTTAACCATATTTTATTGTCATTATGAACCATATTTTTATTTACAGGTATAAATATGTATGTATGTTTCCGTGCGAGGCCGGAAAGCTTTTTCTTTTTCAGCAATTATAATAATAACATCACTGTGGACGGCAGTTCACGTAGTGGCGAAGCGCGCAAGAGAGCGTGCGAAGACAACTATCAACTTTATATCTTTTGCAGGTAGTATATAAGTCGGAACCAGCCGGATCGGACAACTATATCTTATAGCTCCCATAGGAATAATCGGAAAAAAAAATTTGAAAAATTATATCTTTGGTGTTTTTTAACATATAACCTCCTAAGCTTGGAAATAACATTTTTTAATTAGTTTTGAATTTTGAATTAAATTTTATCAAAATCGGACGACGAAATCATATAGCTGCCATAGGAAGGATCGGAAAATTGGTGCAAAAATAATATGAAACAAATTATAGCTTCGGTGTTTTTTAACATATAACCTTCTACTCTTGGAAATACAAATTTTAATTAGTTCTGAATTTCGAATTTAATTTTAACAAAATCGGACGACTATATAATATAGCTGACATAGGACAGATCGCAAAATTGGTTGAAAAATAATATGAAACAAATTATAGCTTCCGTGTTTTTTACCATATAACCTCCTACGCTTGGGAATATCATTTTTTAATTAGTTCTGAATTTCGAATTTAATTTTATCAAAATCGGACGACTATATCATATAGCTGCCATAGGAACGATCTGAAAATTGGTAGGAAAATAAGTAGGATGTATTTGGATGTTCTGGATCACTTTTTATTGTATGTTCTGGATCAGAATTGTTGTCGCTGGTGTGGGCGCTTATCGCGAGCGGAGGTTGTTGTTGTTGCCCCCCCCTCCAACTGCCCCCTCCCCGCTTGTCCGCGGAGTTCGCGACCGCGATCACTCCCCCTCCCACTTCCCCTCCCTCTTGTCCACGGACTTGTCCTCGTACTCTCACTCTCGATAGCGTCAACTCCCACTTGTCCTCTCACTCTCGTTTGAAGGTTGTGTCTGTGTGTGTATGTGTGTGTATATTCTTTTCTTTGGTTCGCAAAATATTCTACTATGCGAAAATTAAAGTAGCACAAAAATTTTACAAGCCATAGAAAACATTATACTTTTTTTTTATCTCACTTTATTTTCTCCACATTTTTGAAAGGCTTTAAATATATTTTTGACGTCATCGTGACGAAAGATCTATTAAACATATTAAATCTTTCCTCACAACAACCGTAAAACAATATACTTTTTTTTATCTCACTTCACTTTCTCCGCATTTTTGAAGGCTTTAGAAATATATTTTTTTTGTTATCACGGAAAGAGTTCTTCTATTAAATAAATAGCAAATCTATTTCCGCGACACAAAAAAAATCATACTCTTTTATCACACTTCACTTTTTTTTCTACACACTATTGTTGAAGGCTTTAGAAATATACTTTATTTTGCTGTCGTGGAAAGAGTTATTGTATTAAATAAATAGCAAATCTATTTCCGCGACACAAGAAAAAAAATACTCTTTTATCACACACTTCACGTTTTTTTTTTGTTTTCTACACACTATTGTTGAAGGCCTTAGAAATATACTTTTTTGTGCCACGAAAAGATATTTTTAATTAAATAAATAACAAATATTTTTTCGTGACGAAAAAAAATACTCTTTATCTCACGTCACTTTCTCCGCATTTTTGATGGCTTTTAAAAATATATTTCCTTCTGATCGCGTAAAAAGATCTATTAAATATTGCAGGTCTTCTTCCTCGCCACAGAAAAAAATATATTCTTCAACTCACGTCACACGATATTCGAAGGTAGTAGATATTGTTTCTGTCAAACGTTCTAGTGCCATATTATGTGAATATTAATATAGACCATAGATCGTTGCACAGAAACAATAAATTTTTTTTGTTTTGTTTTTTTTTTTTTTTTTTTAACAGTGTATAGTTCTCACATAAAGCTGAAATGAGAACGTTGTATAATAAGAGATTCTATTTTGAGGAGTATATTATAATTTTTTTTTATTGATATATATAAATATAGGTTATATATATATATATATATTTGTATATAATTATTATCGTCTATCAAGTCTCTCTCCTAAATCCTGATACCGTTGCATTTATATATATACTCCTACTTTAAATCGTTTTCTAATGTTACGTGATATCTTCATATCAGTATCTGATATATGTGCTCCTACTGTCATTAATTTTCTCATGTTTCTTAAGGTTTTTAGTTCAAAGTCTTCATATTCAATGCAAAATTCGTCAATTTCTTTTTTTAATTCGTCCACATCATCTGTATTGACACAGGTCTCTACCTCGTAACTGCTAATTTTTTTTAAATCTGTAAATCGCACCGTAAAAGTCGTCATCGTCTTCGATAATAATTTTAGGATTTTTTGTCAAGTTTTCGCGCAAAAAGCGATAGCGTTGCATTAGGTTGAAGGTTGCCCACATAAATTGCCTCCTGATGGGCCGTAAGGCTCTATAGTCTCCTGGCGTCAGTACTGTTCCTACTGTCAAAATTTTTTTAATGGTGCGTAAGGTTCTTAGGTCGCTGCTAGATATAACATCATTGTAGTCCCTACGAAATTCTTCAATTTCGTCCTTTAATTCTTGAATTTCATTATCGGCAACAGCAACTACGTTTTCAATGTTGTCAGATGCTCGTTTATATTGTTTACGTACTTAAGCAATGTAAGTCAATTATGAACTGCCTTTGAATTTGGCTGCCGAGCGCTATTTATTGAGAATTTTTTTCCTGATTGGTTGTATGAGGATGCTTTATTAGTTCTCTCTCACAATCACTTGCAATACAAAGTATGTGTTTTTTTGTTTGTTTGCTTGTTTGATATGCCTTTTGAACAACGGATGTGTGATAACTGCATCCAATGCAAAAAAAAAAAAAAATTATTTTGTTCTTCTACCCCCCCGCTAAATTTTTTTTTCACTTGAGTAGGTGGCTTGATGAATTTTTTTAAAGTTGTGTGTGTGATAACGAAGAAAAAAATGCGATTTAAATTTATTCCAGCTGTGTGTGTGTGGTGTGTGCGATAACAGTATGCTTTGAGGGAAAAAAATGTGATTTAAATTCCCAAGTGCGCAATAAGTGTGTTCACACACACACAATCACTTGCAATACAAAGTATGTGATTTTCTTTTTTTATTTATTTTTTGTTTGATATGCCTTTTTGAACACCGGATGTTGTGTGTGTGATAAGTTTTTAGATGTGTTATAAAAAAAATTTCGGACCATCACTTAGACAAAATCGTATGGTTACACCAGTTTACAAAAGAAAATTGATGAAATACGCCTTTCAGGAAACCTTTGTTTTCCGGTAAGATACATCTCCCTGATTAAGAAAAGGGCACTTAAAATTTTTTCTATGGTACCAATTTTTTTTAAAGTGTAAAAAACGTTTTTTGCACTTTTTTATTTTATAACTTGAGTTGTGATAAACCGAATTCGGTCATTAAGGACTCATTTTACAGGTAATAGAATGCCCTTTAACTTTCTTATACACATCATTAAGTTCCATTCATTAGTTCAAAAGCTACACTTCGTCAAAGTTGAAAAATTTGGAAAAAAATCAAAAACGCTGGCATAAATGGCTTCTTTAAAAATACACGCGTAAAAACCGAAATTAGTTTTATGTTTTTTTCTTGATGGCTGAACCATAACGGAGAATATGCGCCATAGATCACGACAATCCGTTGGTAAATCGATTTTTAACAGATTTTTAAACGTATATACCCAAGTTCATTATTCGGGAGCAGCGGCCGTTAAACGTTATTTTAAATTTTCAGTGTTGGGGAACGTAAGAATTTGGTGCAAGTTGTTATGCATAACGTCAGTTTCTTTGCTATAGCGCTGGGCAAGCTAAAGAGTATGCGATTGCAGTTACGAGGAAATCATTTTCATATATTTTTAGCAAGGAAACTGACGTTATGCATAGCAACTTGCACCAAATTCTTACGTTCCCCAACACTGAAAATTTAAAATAACGTTTAACGGCCGCTGCTCCCGAATAATGAACTTGGGTATATACGTTTAAAAATCTGTTAAAAATCGATTTACCAACGGATTGTCGTGATCTATGGCGCATATTCTCCGTTATGGTTCAGCCATCAAGAAAAAAACATAAAACTAATTTCGGTTTTTACGCGTGTATTTTTAAAGAAGCCATTTATGCCAGCGTTTTTGATTTTTTTCCAAATTTTTCAACTTTGACGAAGTGTAGCTTTTGAACTAATGAATGGAACTTAATGATGTGTATAAGAAAGTTAAAGGGCATTCTATTACCTGTAAAATGAGTCCTTAATGACCGAATTCGGTTTATCACAACTCAAGTTATAAAATAAAAAAGTGCAAAAAACGTTTTTTACACTTTAAAAAAAATTGGTACCATAGAAAAAATTTTAAGTGCCCTTTTCTTAATCAGGGAGATGTATCTTACCGGAAAACAAAGGTTTCCTGAAAGGCGTATTTCATCAATTTTTTTTTGTAAACTGGTGTTATTTATGTGATTTTGGGGTATAGTTTTGGTATTTCTTGTAACTCTTGTGAGTCTATTGTTGGGTCGTCACCTTTTGTGTTATTGTATTTTATAAGTATTCTTTTAGGTATTTCCTTAAATTTATAAAGTAGGTAGAGTGATATACTTCATATTAAGAGACCCAGTGTTACAATTACAATTATTTTGTAAATCTGGTTTTCTTAATTTTGTTCAAAAAATATTTCTTTTGCTTGTATGTATAATATTGGCTCTAATTTGGTGACATTATTTCTTGTGTATATGCTTTGTGTGTAGTCAGAATTATAATTGCTTTTGGATAAATCGTTAATTGCAATTGAGCAATTGTGTATTTTGATCATATTGTTTCCTTCAATTACAATTTCATTTTTAATACAATTTTGATTTAGTATAGTTTTTGACAAATTCCATGTAACTATGATATTTGGTTCGACATAATTAATTTGGGTAGTTAAGAGCGTTTTTGTGTACCTGCAACTAGTATCTGTTTGATTAACGAGACCTAAAAGACATGTGTTGGTAACAGGTTTTTTTGTTTCTTTGTTATACAAACTATTTCTGTATACGTAATATTTGTTTTGGGTGTTATCTTGTAATATTTTATTATTTTCATCTGGATAAGGTAATACTTCGTATACGGGAAGTTTCCTTATTTCTCTGGGTATGTGGGATATAATTAAAATTTCGTTGTATTCGAGATGCTTGTTTATTATATAGATGCCTTTGTTAACTGTATCGATTATATTATTTAGTTCGTTTACCTGTACACTGTTTCTTTAATTCTTCTTTATCATTATTATCTAATGTTCCAAAAAGATATTTGTAAGCTGTTCCTACAAAATTAGCTAGTCCTCTTTTGTTTCTCCTAACAATTTTTAACCCATTCATTTCTCTTTGTAGTTTTTCTGTTAAATATTTAATCTGTATTATTTCCTTAAAGCCAAACGCTTGTGATAGCAAATTTTTGTAAGTTTCTTCCGTTTTTGTAATATTATTTGTGAGACAATGGTATTCAAAACTATCTGGGATGTTGATTGTGACGGTCATAAATAACAAATAGCCATTGTATGATTTTATAGGGTTAATTTCTATAAATTGGTTGTTACCCATTGGCATCAATATTATTAACGTTGATGTCAGAAAGATGAAAGTCAAAGCGCTGGGTCTTGATCTGGGTCCTCCTGCAAATATTTACTTTTATTAACTTTCTTTTGTCTCTGGAAGTTTGTTTTGTAATGTTTTATTTTTCGACCTCTGTTAGTTTCCTCAAAATGATCATTATCTATTTGTTCTATATTTCCTGTCTTTTTATAAGGATTGTGTAATTTCCCGTGAATTATGGGAGCCTTTCTAAATTTGGCATTTACCTCAAAATGTTGTCGTTTTTTAATAAGTTGTTCTATTTTAGCTTCTTTTATAATTTGGCTATTATATGCAGGGGTACCTGCATAAATAAAAATATCAGCTGGGGTTCTACCTGTTGCATTGTGTTTTATTTTATGATTGTAAGTATACAGTATTACTTCCATTTTCATAAGTTTATTTTCCGGATTGTCGCCGGTCTCGATCACACGTATTTTTTCGTTAATTGTTTTGTGTAATCTTTCTACATCTGATACTCCATTTTTACTTGTTGTTATCTGAATATTTACGTTTTCTGTGTCCAGCCAATTTTTAAGCCCTATACTCATAAAAGCACTATCCCTATCTGTTTTCAAGGTTCTGGGTTTTCCCATTGAATTGAATATTCGAAAAAGTCCGCTTTTAACTTCCATCCAGCCTTAACTTCCATTCCTTCCTGAAAAGCCTTACCATTTTTTCAATTCCTGGGTGCAATAGTTTTTCGTGGTTGCTAACAATAATTTCTTTAAATTCAGCGTAAGTTTTTGTCCTGTAATTTAATTACTGCTCTTACAATTTTTGTAGTAGTGTTCATAACCTGTTTACAAGCTTCTTGAATGATTTCAAAATCAGAGTCGTGTTCGATGAAAAGTGCACTTGACTTGGTACAAAAATGTTTTATTAATATTTGCTTAGCTTTTTCGATGTTTAATTCATTAAACATTATTTTAATCTTGACTTTCTTAAAATAATTTTCACTTTCTTCACCTTCTGTATTGCTTCGAATCATTTCTACCTGTCTTGCGAAATGATTGATTGGTTGTTCAGTAATTGTTATTAAATTTTCATTATCTTCTTCAGCGCTATGTGCTGTTGCTTTGTTACTACCATAGTATACTTCGTTAATTTTGATTTTTGACAATGCATCGGCTACGTGATTTTGCTTTCCTTCTAAATATTTTATTTCGAAGTCATATTCTCCTAACCATATCTTCTATCTTTGCAGTTTCATATTAGGTTCTTTGATATTGTTTAGCCAGACTAACGGCTTATGGTCACTTAATATCTCAAATCTTCTTCCGAATAAATAGGGTCTTAAGGTTTTTGTTGCCCATACTATAGCTAATAATTCTTTTTCAATTGTACTATAGTTTTCTTCATGTGCATTTAGAGTCCTACTAATGTAACTGATTGGTTTGTTATCCTGAGAAAGAACTGCTCCTAATGCAAAGTTGCTAGCATCAGTAGTTAATTGAAACCTTTTTCCAAAGTCTGGACAAATCAGTATGGGATCGTTTATGATAAGTTGTTTTAATTTATTGAATGCTGCAATAAATGTATCATCTTTGAATGTCACTTTAAAACCAGCTTTTAAACATTTAGTTAAAGGTTTTGAAACGTCTGCGAAGTTTGGAATGAATTTTCTGTAATAACCGCAAAGACCAAGAAATGATTTTATTTCTTTTTGAGTTTTGGGAATTGGAAATTTATTGATTGCCTTAACCTTTTCTGGATTTTTCAAAAATTCACATTTGTCTAGTTGTAATTTTAGATTAGCGTTTTTAAGTTTTTCAAAAACAATTTTTAATGAAGTTAGGTGTTCGTCAAGGGACGTAGAGAAAACAATTATATCGTCCAAGTATACAAGGCAATGCTTGTTTATTAATTCATGCATCGCTGAAAAGTTGCAGGTGCATTTTTTAATCCAAATGGCATTCGTGTGTACTCGTAGTGTCCGTACTTTGTGGAAAACGCTGTTTTGTTTATGGAATTTTGGTCCATTTCGATCTGGTGGAAACCTTTAGCCAAATCAATGGTGGTAAAATATTGACACCGTCCTAGCTTGCCTAGTATTTCGTCCATATTGGGAATGGGAAATTTATCACTAATAGTGATCTCATTTAAGCCCCTATAGTCTACTACAAGTCTAAATTTTTGTTTACCTGAAGCATCTTTCTTTTTTGGTACTATCCACAATGGACTGCAATAAGGTGATTGGCTGTGCCTAATTATTCCTTGCTTTAACATATCCTGTATTTGAGACTCAACTTCTTTTTCAAATGAAAAAGGATACCCATACGGTCTTTTATAAATTGGATTTTCATGATGAGTTTTTATTTCATGCTTAACAACATTCGTAAAGGTCAAATTTTCACCATCACGATATTGAATGCATTTATATTGGTTAATTAATTTTAATAATTTAACTTTTTCTTTTTCATTTAAGTGTTCTAAGCGATAACTTTTTCCCTCTGCTAATTCATTTTGAACAGCATAATTTATTTCATCAGTATAATTTTTAGATTTTAGCAATGCCTCAAAATCATTTATATGTGTTGGATTTTTCAAACTAATGTTTTTGTGTAAAAAAATGCGCCCACTAATAGTAGTGCGATTATTTAAATAATCAATACTTGCCTGGTTTGCCTCTAGTAACTTTCGTCCTAGTAGTATGTCATAATTGGAAGAAAAGTCGTGAATATAAAATATTTGTTCTTGAGTAAATAAACTATTAGGTGCAACTTTTACAAATTCATTTAGTTCATAATGCCCTGTCATAGTCCGTATAATTGTCGGATCTTTATGTATGCTCCCGTGGAGAAAATTCTTTTTCATTAAGCTAATTGATGAACCGGTATCGACGAGGCAACGATAATTATGATTATTTATAGTTATTTCTATGTATGTAATTGGTCCGAGGCTTGCATTGGAAAATTTTCATTTTCATTATAAACATCTTCTTTGTACTCCTTATTTTGTTGATAATTTTCGTCTACTTGCATTCTTGATTGTCCATTATTACTTTCTCTGACTCTCTTTTGTGATTGGTTGGGTACTGAGCCCGATCGTCCACTTGGGTGTTGGCTTTGATTCATTGTATTATTTTGCTGTCCCTGAATTAAATTTCTTCGAAACTCTTGGTAACTTCCCCTATTTTGGTCAAAAGTATTATTTCTGTAATTCGATTGGAACCTATAATTTTGTGGAACCATTCTTTGGGGTTGGTTGGGGTGTGGTTGAATTGAAAGAGCTGGGCCAGGATTAAATTGTTGGGTGTTGTAAAAATTAGTGTAAGGGTAGGGGTTACGTGTATAATTTGTTTGTTGATGCTTTTGAATTTTATTAATATTGATGTTATAATGTTTTAAATTTTCATTTTCTTCGTATAGCCCTTCTTGCTGAGCCGCTTGTTTCAGTTTAAGTACTGTTGAAATATCGCTTCTTGCTAATGTCATAAAAATTCTGTCAGGTAATTTTCGTTGTATTAGGTTTTTTGTAGTCCTAAACATTGCTTCTGTGTACAATATTAATTCATTTGGATTTCCTTCAAGTTCTAATTTGTTGCTTATAACTAACTGCTTAGGCTCGATCTCGTTACAAAATTTTCTTAGATTACCTTGAAAATTAGTATTGTATAATCGCCTTAATAGTTCCTCCACAGGTGTTTGCGTTTTGTACTCGTCGATTAGGGCTGCTCTAAGATCTGGCCAGTTGTTGACTTGTAGAACTTGCAGAATCCTCTGGGCATCACCGGTGATTTGAAGTTCAATTGCTCCAAATATAACGCTTGTCTGTCGATCATGGGTTGTAGGATACAAACGCAAAAGGTAGTTAACTCTTCTGACAAAGGTTCCTAGGGTAGATGGATCTCCTTCAAACGTTGGAATATTCCGGATCTGGGACAAAAGTTGATTTAAGTTTTGCTCCGTCAATGGGTTGGGTGCCACACCAATTTGTGGTTGCCCTTGAGCTGGTGGTTCTTGGTCTATTTTGTTGTGTTTAATTGAACTCCACTCAACTTTATTACTGACCAAATTGGATTTATTCAGTAGTCGATTGAAGTTTAATTTATTATAATATTTGTTCAGTGCCTTTAATTTGCACTTAGGTTCTTTTGCGGATCTCTTAGTTGCACTTCCGAGCTAGTCGAATAAATTGCTTACTTGTGGGCAATTCCACGCGCTGATCTGGATATCCTAGTAGTAAAGAAATATCCTTTTAATTGATCAGTAAGCTCCCGACTTTGTTTTTTTTTCGCAAGGATATTTTTTAAAGAGATCCTACCGACTGCGCCATTTAAATGAGTCGTTCTTCGCCCGAATAAAAATTTTAGAAGATTTTTTATATTTGTTGGTTATTCTTTATTAGAACGTTGGAAAAAGACTAATTGTATGTTACAGAATCGGTTAGAATGAAACCTCGGTTTGCGTCTTAGAATTTACTGTTAGAGCATTAGGTGACGCAATCGCAGGTGGATGATGCGATCGCCACTTCTTTGTTTATGTTTACTTAATTCGGTCTTATTGGATTTTGCGATCTTATTGGATTTCTACGTTTATTGAATTACGTCATTGTTGACGTTCGGACTTAATCAATTTTCTTTGTTTGTTTGCAATGCGGGATCTCGAGCTTCTGTATCGTTATTAATCAAAGCCGAAATTGGTGATTCTGTTTATTTGTAAACGGTTTCGATCTTTCAACTGGTGGCTGTTGAGAAATCGCAGTGCAGACACGTCACTATATATATATACTTAGTATACTTACAAAATTTGATAGGAAGTCATAATTTGTAATGCGTTATGTTCATCAACCAATTTTTGTTGAAAGTACTTGGAATTTTGACCTTTTTCAAAATCTACTACATCATCAGCAGCATAAGTTGTATTCAACTCTTTATTCGTTTCCATTTGATTAAAGGAAATATTCAAATTTTTAATATGCTCTAATCGCATATGTATACTTTGGAGAGTTTCTTTATCCTCGGGCGACAGAATGTGTAGATATTTTTGAATGAAATCAATAATTTTCTTTGTAAACGTCATTTTTATTTTTTTAGTTTTTTGTGTGTGTGTTGTTTGTATATTATTGAATATTCATATGCAAAACCTGTTGATAATGATTGATGTTATACGTTCCGATGTGTCTCACTAACTGAAGGCTGGTGGGGGAAAATCATTTTTCTCTACCAGATTGGAATTGCTTACAGCATTATAGTGGTGGCAATAAATTCGTAATGTTTTATTTTTGAAATTGCTATGATAACTGCATCGAATATTGACAATACTTCTCAAGTACCTTAATTTGAAATATCTACAAACCACAGTGGGCGCATCAATTATTCCACCAATATCCTCTTCTTTTCTAATTAACTCTCGGCGGAAATTTTCAACTGCCTCATCGATCGTGGGGAAAGAATGAGGCATTCGCTCGTATAGTACCAAATCTCGTTTAAATTTATTATTATGTTTATTTTTGCTGTTCTCTCGAATCACTTCCACAAATGCGGTATTAAGTTCAAAAATTAAATTTACTTTGATAGGCAATTATTCGTTTACAACGAGATCAAATCTGGAGTATTTAATTTCCGTTTGATAGGGAATTTTTTCTTGCGTTATTCCGACGACGACGACCACAAAGTACAAAAATAATAATATCAAAACCATAATTATTTTCATTTTTTTTTGTATTTTATTAATTTTTATTATGCGATTATATACTTTCCCTCTGCGCGAATGCTTAGCGACTAGTTTTTACTGAATTGTGATTAAAGTAAAAATGCATGTATGTCTATATATATATATATTATATAGCTATAAAGATTATAAATTTGTTTTTCTTTTTGTCGTCTCTCTCTCTTGGGCTCTGGCTCTGGCTCTGGGTCTGGCTCTGGATCTCTCTCTCGCTCTACTGATTATCGGGTATTAGCTGCATCGGTTTTGGGCTGATAGCTTAGCAACACTAGTTTTAAATGCATGAGTAAAGTATGTATATATATATATATAAGTTGAAGTAAGATTCGGTTTTTGTTTTTAGTTGAAGAAAGTTGAATATTAAATAACTACAATCTAGCGCTGTTACCAACTGCACATCAACGGAAGTGTGGAATATGCCCGTGGGCGCTGCGACGAAGCTCTGAAATATTTTGAGGAATTGTTTGTAGTGACGGATCCCAGTGACAGGTCATTGTTTAAACTGAGTTTCCTGCGTCTCGGTCAATTGGCCTTTGAAAGGGAAAAATTCGATTTGTCCGAAAGGGCTTACGAAATCTGCTTGCCTTGTAGCCAAAGACGAAAGAACTTTACGGCAAACTATGGAAAGGGTCTGGCACTTTACCATGTGAGTTCTGATAGATAAGGTGCAACATAATACTAAAACACATGGGTATCCATAGCAAAATCGACTGGAGGAAGCGATTCCCTTTCTGTCTCGCTGCACTGAAATCGACATCTTTGTTCCCGATGTCTGGGGATATTTGGCCACCATTAACCTGAGACTAAACCGAAATAAAACTGCCTTGGAGTGCTGGAAGGTGGCTAAAATGGTTGGTAATAAAATGGGACAACAATAATATATATATATATATATATATATATATGAGTATAAAAAAGATTAAAAATTTTTTTTCTTGTTTTGTCTGCTCTCTCTCTCTCTCTGTCTCTCTCTCGGGCTCCGGCTCTCCACTGATTATCGATTATTGGCTGCGTCTGTTGTTGCCTCGCGACCAATAGCGCGTGCCCCCCCTCTCTCTCTCAAGTGATTGTCATCGTCTCAGTTTGCACATAGTTGTTGATGTCTTCGTTGAGGATAATATTCTTCTCGGTGTTGGGGTTTTTTTCGACAAATGTTTGTTCTATCTCGCCGTTTGCAAATAAACGTTCAATTATGGTTGTCTCAATATATTGCGTACATTTTATATTTAGAGTTTTCTTCTCATTATTGCTTTTATACAAACATCGAATTGATATAGCCGACTCTTTATATTGGAGATTAAAGTGCATATAGAATGGTACTGTTGCATTCAGTATTCCTCCAATATTTTTCTCCTTTTCTATTAGGTTTGCTTGATACAATGCGATTACTTCATCCACCGTAACTTTAATATTATCCTCGACATTGTCCTCATCGTTAGCTGTTCTAGTTGTTGTTGGTGGTGGTGATGTTGACGATACAGTTATCAATTCCACCCACTCACTGGTATTTATTGTTGCGGTTGGTGGTGGTGGTGGTAGTGCTGTTGCTGCTGACGTTGATGCTTGGCTCATAAATTCGAAAGAGAGGTTTACTTTTAACAACTCGTAGTTCGATAATGTTATATTAAATTCCACACTTTTTGTATTTGTATTGATATTATTGGTGATATTCAGAATAGAAGCAAATTCAGGATTCGGAATAGGATTACAGTTTCCTCACGAATTATAACCGAATAGTAAAATAATTGCAATGATTATTATTCGCAACATTTTTATTTATTTATTATATTTTTCCTCCCCCCGTTTTGATTGTAGTTTCTAGCTTGCAGTTCGACTTGCTACTAATGCTTGCTTGCTTGCTGGCATTCTCGCAGAGAACGAAATAGAAAAAATATTCGCATATATATATGTATGTATATATTTATAATATTTTTCTAACCTAGTTTGATAGCGGTGTATATTCGAATAATTTATCATGAATTATGAGACAGTATGCAGATGTTTTTGGAGGGATATTACTTTGTGTTTTAATCTCAATTCGTATATCAATCGGTCCGCTTTTTACTGCTTCATTTTGATGCGTTACATCTAAGACAATAATGGGAGCCTTGTTTTTATAAGTCTCTAGCGATAATAACGGTTGTGACTCACAGCCGTAGTAACTTTTTTGAAAATTGATATACATATCGTATAATAATCGCAAAAATTAAAGTTTCCTCTTTCAAGTTTTAAATTGTCTGCGATGGACCATACAGAATTTTCGAGCAAGTGTTCTTGATTTTGTTTAATTGATAAATAATTTTTTAAATCGCTTGTTACACCCAAATGTCGTGTTCGATCAATTTCAATACCATTCAATTCATATCGTATTTCACTAAATAGATACGCCATACAGTTATTCAATAGAACTATTGTGGTTTTGATTTTATCATCAACTTTTGTGATATGTCCTTGAATGTGAAGAAAACTTTCGCTTGGCAACACATACAAATCTTGATTTTGTATGGCAATCCGAATTTCGTCATTGTTCTTATACGACCGCAAGTAGGGTGAATAACTATGATAATCTTTCTTTATTAGTGAATTATCAATAGTCGGTTTCTCGAGCACGTTAATTATATGAGACATTTTTTATTATTAATTTTTTTTTTTAATTTGAATCCTAAACTCAATAAAAATTTTTTATTGCACTCCGTTAACGGGATTTGTTGTTGTTGTCGTCGTCGCCGTCGTCGTCGTCGTCGTTGTTGTTGTTGTTGTTGTTGTTGCAATGCAATCTTATTGTAATTCTTTCACCGCGAAAATTAATCAGATTACCGTCTTGATCACAGATTTTTAAAGTTATCGAATGTATTTCTTTTGTGTTTACTGGTAGATATATAACATTTTGTGGTACCTCAGTTATTTTATATCCCGGACTAACGAAAAGCGCAAGCTGATGTAGTGTGTGTGCTGCTTCGTTGTTTATATATGTTCCATTTATAATATTGCATTGTACACAAATGCTATTAATTTTTGTGATATCAATTGCCTTATCAGAAGTATGTAATATATTAGGACTTAATGTATTCGAAGTGAATCCCAATAAAGACCCGATTGACTTTTCCTTATTGAAATATATTTCATCAGTTGCAGAGAAAATTTACGATTGCAAAGTGTTATAGTTTGGAACTAGATAAAATTTGAGGCTTCCGTCGGGCTCATTCTTTGTTAATTTTGTATATTTTCGCGTCAATAGGTCATTAATATCGCTGATTTCATAGGAACCTACGGGGATCTTTATCGTATGTTTGCCAATATGAAATAAATTATTGCCTACGTCAACGTTTGGAATTGAATTATAAGTGTCCAGACTGATAAACGCACACTGATAGTTCTGATCAAGTTCAATTGGAGGAAAATAATCTGCAACAAGTACTGACGTATTGCCTGTTAGTGTTAATGTTATCGACATCTTAACGGTTCGGGAGGTAATGAAATGTTTATAGGCTTTACACAAACACATATATAGTATGCTGTGTGTGTGTGTTTTTTTTTTTTTTTTTTATTAAATAAGCTTAAATATATACAAAAATATAAGTGGTAGAAGAAGAGAAGAGGTAGAAAAAGTTCCGATCCCGCGGGACTGCCGCAAAGCTATACTTCGCGGGACGGATGGCGGTCAGGTTGCCGCTCGTCCTTATGACTCCATGCGTCGACTCCGTTCTCGACGCCTAAGATCCTTCAGGATGCCAGCGGCCATGTTGGCTATCGCGTCCCACTTGCTTTGATCTTCCAGCATGCAGCTGATCACGTTGTCCGCTGTCAGGTTACATACGGTTGTCGTTTCAGCTTCGGCTCGGTTCCTATCGTATAGGGGGCAGATGAATAGCGCGTGCTCCGCGTCTTCGATGCTTCTTGTGCCGCAGTGGTCGCAGTAGGGGTTTGGCTCGTGCTTAAACCTATGCAGGTATTCCTTAAAGCATCCGTGCCCGGAGATCATCTGCGTGAGGTAGAAGTCTACCTGTCCGTATCGTCTCTGCAGCCAGGGGGTTATACTGGGAATTAGCCTGTGCGTCCACCGCCCTGTGGTCGCATTGTTCCACCTTATTTGCCATGCCTCGATCGTGTTGCCGCGTTGGGTCCTGCTCCCTGTGCTCCCAGTTCTTCGTTCTGCCGCCAGCAGGTCTATCGGTATAGTACCGGCTACCACTAGCGCGGCTTCCTCAGATACCGTGCAGAAGCTGCTTGTGATGCGCAGTGCGCAGCGTCTGTAGACAGCTTTGCACTGGCGGCTGTATGATGCGGTCTTCATAGCCTCGGCCCATATGGGCGCGGCGTACATTATGATAGATGTCACCACTGTCGCTATAATCCTTCTGCTGTGCTGCTTTGGTCCTCGAGTATTGGCCATCATCCTTGAGATGGCTGCAGTCGATCTGGATGCTTTGGCTGCGGCATACGATAGGTGCGTCTTAAACGATAACCTGTGGTCGATCAGTACTCCAAGATACTTGATTGAGGCGCTTGTTTCTATTAGAGTTGATCCGACTCGTATTGTGGCCTTCTCCACAGTCTTCCTGCTGCTTATGAGCACTGCCTCCGTTTTGTGCTCGGCGACTGCTAACCCGTTGTCTGCGAGCCAGCACATAAGGGTGTCTATCGAGAGGCTGCATCTATCCGTGATCTCATCGAGGGTTTTCGCTACCGTTACCAGCGCTATGTCGTCCGCAAATCCCACAACTGTGCATCCTTCGGGTAGTACCTGCCTTAGGATCCCGTCGTACATGACGTTCCACAGCATCGGGCCCAGGACTGAGCCTTGAGGTACTCCTCCTGTCACCAGGTACTCGTGCTCTCCGGCATCAGAGGAATATGTGAGCACTCTGTCCTTGAAGTAGTCCGCTACGAGCTCGATCAGGTAGTTCGAGATTCCCATGCGCTGAAGTGCCTGCAGGACAAGGTTCCAGTTGGCAGAGTTGAAGGCATTCTTGACGTCCAGGGTGCAGACGAGGCAGTACTCTTTTGAGCCACCTAGCCACCTTTCTCATTCGATTGCGTTAGCAGCCAGTTGGGTGACCGTTTGGATCGCGTCAATAGTGCTTCTTTTTCTCCGGAAGCCAAACTGGTGGTCCGATAACGCTCTGAGTTGGTCGAGTTCTTTTTCGAGGTGGGTGCAGATTATGCGCTCGAATATTTTCCCCGTTGTATTCAGCATACATAAGGGTCTGTATGAGGATGCGTCGTCGTTCAACTGGCCCGGTTTTGGGATAAGCACCAACCTTTGTCGCTTCCAACCTATGGGGAAGGTTCGTTGGGTGAGACACATGTTGTACATCTTCGTGAATATACCAGGGAAGTTTGCCACCAATGTGTGCAGTGCAGCATTGGGAATGCCGTCGGGGCCAGGGGCTTTTTCGACTTTGGTTTTCGTTAGCGCAGCCAGGACTTCGGCTTCGCTGGTGAGAACAGTATCGCCTTCCCCGGTAGCTTGCCAGGTAAGGGGCGGCTGGGTGGGGAACAGGGTGGACACTTTTTGGCCAAGCTGTACGTGGCCGGTAGGGGTCGGCTGTCTGTTGAGCTTACCCATGACCATCCTGTATGCTGACCCGAATGGCTCTGCATCCGCCGCTTCGCACAGCTCTTGGAAGCATCTGGCCTTGCTAGCTTTAATCGCGTTCTTCAGCACCTTTCTCTTAGCTCTGTAGGTTGTTTCCCTTAGCTCCTGGCTTCCGCGTCCTCTGCTTCTCTGACACCTGCGCCGGGCCGCTAGGCAGTCTCTCCTCGCGCTCCCTATTTCGTCATTCCACCATGGTACTGGTCTTCGCCCGTTACCACCTTTCGTGGCCTTCTCCATAGATGCGTCGCACGCCTCCTTCACTCTCTCGGCTATGTTCCTCGCGCATGTGTTAGCGTCTCCTGTAACGCAGACGCCTTCCATGAGTGCTAGGAGGGACACTGTGTTCAGGGTATGCGCTTTGTATGTCGTTTGGCGGCTGCTTGGGGCGGTCAGCCTGGGGCTTGTCTGGGTGATGATCAGGGCGTGGTCGCTGTGGGTGTATATGTCTGACACCCTCCATACACAGTCGCGTGCCAGTTCAGGGCTAGCGAAGGTCAGGTCGATGATTGACTCCCGACCAGACTTGCTGAAGGTTGGTCTATTACCTTCATTGAGTAGGCATACGAAGCCACTGCCTCAAGGAGGATGGTTCCCCGCTGCGTCGTACTAGCGCTGCCCCATGTTGTGGACCATGCGTTGAAATCACCTGCGAGGAGGATAGGGGACCTACCGCGTGCGTCATCAGCGATCTCCTGCATTATTGTTCTGAATTCGCTAATGTGTGCGCTCGGGGCTATGTAGCAGCTGTAGAATATGATCCCTTTGATCTTCGCTCTGGTGTATCCCGTCCTGGAAGCCCTTTGCGATAGGTGTCCAGGGTGCTGCCCGCAGCTCCATATTGCTGCTCTGCCGTCCGAACTGCGTTGCCATACGCCTTCGTGCTTGTCCTTGTAGGGCTCGCTGAGTATTGCCACATCAGCCTGCTGCTCGATGACCGTCTGTGCTAGCAGGTCCTGCGCCGCTCTGCAGTGGTTAAGGTTCAGCTGTAGGACCTTAACCATTCAATTTATCGTGCATGGCTCTCCGGTATTCAGGGCACGCACTGCTGAGGGTCGAGTGTTCGGCCTCTCCTCCAGATTTTCCGCTTCTTGTGCAGATGATGCATTTTGGTTTGCCCTGGGTACAAGTTTTATACTTGTGGCCATCCTTGCCACATCTGAAGCAGGATTGCTGCGTGTTTTTATCTGTTGCCTCTGACGCTGGACATCTGGCTGACATGTGGCCTAATCCCATGCGTTTGTAGCATCGCCTAGGCTCCACTTTCTGTCTTATGCGGCAGACTACCCATCCAACCCTGATTTTCCCCTTGTCGAGGATCCGCTGCGCATGCTCAGGTCTGAGGTGGACCGTCGCCGTTTGGGTTCCGCCATACGCCTTCCGCATCCTAGGTGCAGCGCCCGCCGGGATGTCGCACTCCTCCTCAGCGTAGACTGCCTGTAGAACCTCCTCGCAGGTGGTCATTAGGTCTAGGTCGCGGATTTCCACTTGCACCGTGTCTTCCAGCATAGCCACTTCGGCTTTGCCGCTGAAGGCCAACTTGATGGCAGTATGCAGTTTCTGCGTGGCTGGGTCTGAGGGTTTCTGCATCTTGAGTAGCAGACTCCCATTGGCTGTCCTGCGTATGCCTTGCCCCCCATCCTTAAGCCCCTGAAGGGTAGGCTCGGTTTTGACCAGCTTGAGCATGTCTGCGTACGTTCCTTCTCTGCATTTGATTAGGATAGCGTCAGAGCGCTGATTCCTGCGCTTCTCGGTGCGGCTCACGTGGTCTTTGCCTTCCCCAATACTCGCTGCAGTCTCGTGGGGCTTTTTGGTTTTACGTATCACCTGCTGCCAGGGCGGGTTTCTTGGCGGGTCTCTGCCTGGGTTCCCTGCGCCAGTATGCGTTCGCTCTATGCCTTCTTGTCGTGGGGCAACGAGCGATGGTGTTGTCTGCTGGGTTGCGCTGGCGGTCTGACCCCTGGCTCGGGATTCATCCAGCGTCGCACTGATCTCGCTTTGCAGCTTCTTCATTGCATGCAATGAGTCGATCGTGGCCTGTGTGACATGGCGGACTACCTTCTTGTTGTTGCTTTTTGTGTCCGTGAACTTCGCGATCATCTCACCGAGCATCTTGCCCAGCTCATCGGTGAGAGATGCGGCGCTTTTCTGCACCCGCTGCCTCTTGTGGGCTCCATCGATCGCCTCTTCAGGGCTGGTTGGTTCCCGACTTCTCTTCGGGGTGGTTTGTTCATCCTCGTTACTGCCGGGGTTGGAAGTTGGCCGGTAACTTGGCTTTTTGCGCATCCACCTCTATAGGCAGTGGCGAAGGTGGTTTTATTTTATTTGAAATTCCCGGGCAACCGACTTCGTAGGAGCTCGCCGCTTAGCAGCTGTATAGCTCAGCGGGGAAAGCTCGCTGTTAAGCCCGCTGTTAAGCTCGCTGTTAAGCTCGCTGTTAGAGACGGCGCTGTCCAGCACTGCGATCAGCTGATCGATGTTGTTTGTTTGTGCCGGAAAAATCGCGCGTGTGCGGCTTGTGGAAGCTGTGAGCAGAACCAAGTATATGTGGCGCTCTGGAGTGGAGTGTTGCTGTGTGGGTGCGGGAGAGAGAGGATCCCCCCTTCTGTCCTCCAAGATTGGCCACCCTTTGCAACCGTGGCAGTGTGGTTTGTTGGCTGGGTAGAACCTTCCTGTCGCTTCTGTGGTACGTACCTGCAACCTGAGGTGTCCCGCACTAATCAAACGCACTTTTAGGTATTAAACCCGATTTGCAACGACCAAAAACTCGATATATTGGCGACCGATGTTCAGGTCAACTTGTCGGCGGTCAACTTCCAAGGGGGGTGGCTCCACATATATGTCTGTGTGTGTGTGTGTGTGTGTGTGTGTGCGTGTGTTTTACAAATCAATCCAGGAATTATGCTCTAATGAGAATCCTAACCATTTAACTAATGCTCTACCATTTCGACGTCTAATAACCTTCTCCACCAGATATGTATCGGGAAACTTAGTTTTCATCAACTCATATCCGTAAAATCCTCCCTTAATATCATTTCCTTGATAATCGTTCAATATATATATTTTGTATCCGTTTGATTTGGAATATCTCAGTTGTCCAGTGTGGAGTATAACCTTTTTCGAACACATGTTTATATTTACTTATTCGCACATAATCGTCAACCTTGAATTTTGGTTTATGAGTGATTTTTAGATGATTGTAAACGGTTTGGAGGAGTAATTCTTCACTTAGAAAACTTACATCGTTTGGCGCCATCAGAATTGTTTTATGGTATGTGTTATTATATTTAGCAATCAATGCCTTATAGATATTAATCCATTTGTAGCTACCTTGATAGCTGAACTCTTTCCACATCATGTTTTTGAGGGTTCTATTAAATCGTTCAACGATGCCGGCTTTTAAAATACTATACGTTGAATAATGATTAATATGATTTAATTTCATCAGATTTTGAAATGTCTTATTGAAAAATTCTTTGCCATCATCTGTTTGTAAGTTTTTTGGTTTTCTTTGTGCGTCATCGAAAACGCTTTTCATACTTTTTGTGACGCTGTCTCCTGTTTTGTTTTTAATAGCAACAGCCCATGCTTGCTTCGAAAAAGTGTCAATAACAGTTAGGAGATAACGATATCCCTTATTATATAATTGATAGGGTATCATTTCAACTAAATCGGCTTGCCATAAATCATCTATCCCCTTCATTATCACACGCCGTCTAATAAAATTTTTTCGTCCTTGTCTATGCAACTCTTTTGTGAGTTGCCTTTTATTCGCATTCAAGTTGCTCTTGTTGTTGTTGTCACTCATTTTGTTTTATTTTATTGTCAATATATTTAACAACAATGGGGAACTGTACTTTAATTTTTTTCACCTCATCCGTAGGTAGCTGTGTAGAGAGTAATTTAAAGAGAACGTCCTCAAGCCGTTGAATATTTTCTTCTAATCGCTCTATACTCGTATACTTAGTATAAATAACTTGTGAGTAGTCCTCTAAGGACAATTTTATAAAATTCGCACTTTCAGCGACATCTGATTTAATATTTGCTTCCAATGTAATTATTTTGCTTTTTATAATATTTATGCTCTGTCTCACGCTGTTTAAATCAATATCCGTTTTCTCTTGTCGATTTAAGATATATTTTTTTAGACTTGAACCGCTTCCTCCTCCTCGTCCTCCTCCTCCTCCGGACGATGAGGAATTCGAGCTTTCACCAAATTTATTAATCTGATTCATTTTATTATATTTGCTTCTCTAAGCTCTTCTATAATGGATATAATTTCGTTTTTGTGATATAGTAATATATATAAGATATAGTAATCGCAATCTCTCGATTAATTCATTCGGATCATCCCAATACTTGTATCCTCTATCCTCCTTGGAGTAAGAGTTTGTTGTTGGTGCTGCTGCTGCTGCTGCTGTTTGTGTTGTAAGCAAGAAACCTTTGCCAATAAGTTGTGTTTTCGGTTTGAATAGATTTTTTATAATATGCTGATATTTAAAGGATTTGGACCCCTTAACTTGAGAACTATTCTAGTATTTTCGTTTGTGTGCGTTTGTTCTCAACAGAATATCTCGATAATTTTTCAAGTCCAGATTTGAATAATGCTCGGGCCGCGTGTGAAATAGCAATTGAAATAGACCAGGAGTTCATTTCCATTTTTCCCTATCAATAGTAATTGTTCGGAGCAGATCGCCAGCGCCTAGTCATGCGCGCATAGGTGTACGACGGCACCTGCAGCGCTCTCTGCTTATCTTTTGCCTTCTTTCTTATACCACTAAAGCTGTCGCTTATCTATTCAGCAACTACTTTGTAAGCCTGCATTTGTCTATAAGAAGATCTTGGAGCCAAGCTTTTTACACATTCACAGTCCGTCTGCCACTCCGAATAAACGCTATACATTTTAATATAACCTATTCGTGCGTTATTAATTATAAATATAAGGGTGGCATATTTGTTGTCTTCCCCACAAACAGTAATTGTATTATTATTATTATATTTCAATTTACTATTAGCAAAATACCATTCACCATTTTCTTTTATATTCAGACCATACAGCTTGTCCAATTGTTTTTGACTTTTTAAAAGCTGAATATTACGCAAAAACGGTGATTTCATCGAAACTTTTCTTCTCTTGATTGTTGTTGTTGTGGTTTTGTTGTTGTTGTTGTTGTTGTTGTTGTTTTTGCTGTTGTTGTTGTTGTTGTTGTTTTGTCTTGTTATATCTGGGAGATCTGGGTCCATTTATCAAAACACTTTTCTCAAGCATAAAATCTCTTTTTTCGATTAATTTTAATCTCTTATTAGAGGAAGAAGAAGAAGAATAAGAAGAAGAAGACTGAGGCAGAAATACATTTTCTGTGTGAGTACTTCTTTTTTTTGTTTTTTTTTTTGGGAGTGTGAGTGTGAGTGTGTGTGGTCTTGGCGCAAAATTTACAGTGTTCAACGATGTGTTTTTTTTAAGTCTACGAAACTTGGGTCCATTGACCTTACGACTTTTTTCAAGCATAGAATCTCTTTGTAGCAGATTAAAAGGTAATTTGAATCTCTTGTTATTAGGCTGGACTGCTGCTGCTAAAGATAAATTCTCAATGTTAGCGTTACGTTTGAGATTTTTAAAAAGACTCAATTTTAAATCGTAATCATCATCATCAACAGCAGCAGCAGCAGGGTGAGCTGGGGGGGTGGGGGCAGGGGGAGCAGGAGGGAGAGGGAGAGCAGCAGATGTACTACTACTTACTACTGCGTTGTCGTCGTCATCGTCGTTGCCGTTGTGTGCAGGAGTGTTTTCTAATAAATTAGTGTATTTTGCTCTTTGACGATTTAAAAATGAAGTATAGTTTGATAGGATATCGTTGGAAGTATCTATCAAGTCGGGTGGTTTGGTGTTGTTGTTGTTGTTGGTTATTGGAAAACTCGTTATTTGCGGACGATTAAATTCCATATCAAACACATCAACATCATCATTGCCATTGTTAGCAGCAGCAGCAGCAGCAGCATGCTGGATGTTTCTTCGTTGATAAGGTCTTCTCTTCCTTCTGTTTGCATTATTCTTGGACGTTGATGCACTATGGTCAGTACAAACAAGTGGCCCTACGACACCAAGCAAAGCTTGTTACGCGCGGAGCCCATCACCGTTTTGGGCGAGTAAACATAATCGCGGACAAAGAAAAAGACAATGTAACAGTAGACAATTAAAATACAGGTCAATATACGAATACAAAATACATCAAGTAAATCTAATTAGTTACTAGGGAGGATAGTATTATTGATTTAAAGATAGGAAGTGAGTCAGTAGTAGATATTAGATGATATAGTCTATTATAATCATTGCAAAGTACTCTAAAAGGTTCATGCATTGCGTAATTAGAGATACAGTGATTTAATACTAAAGGAGTATAGTTTCTAGTGAATATATTTGGCACATTAAAATGCAGGCGACCCAGTAACTCGGGACTCTCTACATCACCATGAATAAGATTTCTAATAAACGTAATACCAAGCATAGTTCTACGGTTAGCTAACGATGTTAAGTTAATTAGAAGAAGTCTACTAGAGTAGGATGGTAGTATAAGGCTTGTATCCGAGTTAAGTCTCCGTAAGGCAAATATTAAGAAGTTTTTTTGCACAGACTCAATCCGGTCTATATGCACCCCATATTGGGGACTCCAAACAGGAGCGCAGTACTCAAGAATTGGTCGGACTAATGAAATAGGATTTCACTTTTCTTTTTTCCCCCACTTTTATCTCCAAATCGTCGTCGTGGTCGTCGGTGTCTAGTCTTCTTCGCATAACCCTCCTTGGAGAGTATCGTCTTTTGTGTTTAAGCATTTCAACATGTTGTTGCTGCTGCTGCTGCTGCTGTTGTTGTTGTTGTTGTTGTTGTCCTTCTCGACGACGACCTCGATGCTGATCATCATATTTTATCAGTTCACGCTTATTGTTGTTGTTGTTGTTGTTGTTCGGGTTAGTCGGATTCTCAACGTTGTATATAGAATCCGCCTTCTTGTTCTTTTTTAGACAATTTTCCGTAATCACATTCAAAGGTTTTGTAATCGGTTTAAAGGTATTTTCCAGCATATTAATTCGATCCATTTCATTCGACTTCATGCTCTTCAATTTCTGTGTCAACAACAATCTGGTTTGAACCAGATCATCCAACACTTTAGACTTATTTTTTGATTTCACCATTGCTGCTGTTGTTGTTGTTGTTGGTGTTGTGTTGTTGTTTGTTTAAAATACAATTATTTACGAGTAAAATATATGATATTATCGCATATTATATATATATATATATATATATAGCTGATACGGAGCTGATCCAAAGCTAATGCTGAGCTGATCCCAAGCTGATGCCGAGCTGATCCAGAGCTGATCGAGAGCTGTGTTTTTTTTTTTTTATATTCATTTATTTCTTACAACTATATACATTAAAAGTGAGTTTAAGAACAGAAGTAGGGGGCCGTGGTTGCGCGGTATCACCGCAAGGTATTGCTTCGCGCAATGGTAGCCACCTAGGCTGTTACTTCTCTCCTCTCGTTATCGGTGCGACGCAGCGTTCGCAGTACGCTCGCTGCGTAGGCTGCCGTCGCTTCCCAATTCGCCTCCTTCAGCAGCATGAGGGGCACAAAGGTTTCTGGCCGAACTCTTGCCCCGGTGGTCTCCGTGAGTATCTGGCGGTCATAGCCAAAGCGGCGACATTCAAAAAGGACATGCTGAGCGTCCTCGACAATGCCGCTGCCGCACTCTGGGCAGCCGTCCTCCGTGTCGTGCCCGAAGCGCTTAAGAAAGCTTCGGAAGCAGCCGTGTCCACTCAGCGCCTGCGTGAGGTAAAAATCCACCTGGCCGTGCTTCCTACTTAGCCATGGCTCTATGCTGGGAATGAGCTTGTGCGTCCAGCGACCCTTGCTGGAGATGTCCCAGGCTGCCTGCCAGTTGACGACGCTCTGCATCCTGGCTCTTCTCTTCACCTCGGTCTTGGTACTGCGGTCCGCCTGTTCGCCTGCTAGAGCCGCGCGAATCTCCTTGGCCTCCCGCACCAGTTCACACAGGGGAACTTGGCCTGCGATGACAAGGGCTGCGTCGTCCGAGATCGTCCTGAAGGCACTCGAAATTCTAACGGCGCACAGGCGGTACGTCGAGTTAACACCTCGCATGTAGCTACTCACAGCAGTGGCCTCAGCCCACACTGGAGCCGCGTACAGCAACTGCGACTTGACAACAGTCGCGAGGAGCCTGCGTCTGTCCTGCTTCGGTCCCCTGGTATTCAGCAGGATCCTGCAGAGCGATCCTGTGGTTTCGCTTGCCTTCTTGTTTACGAACTCCAGGTGTTCGCGGTAGGAGAGGCGGGTGTCCAGCATGACTCCCAGGTACCTTATGGCACGCTGAGAAGTTATCGTTGACCCTCCGATCTGTATGTGCGCCGACTCCACTGCTTTCCTGCTTGAAATCAGCACCGCCTCAGTTTTGTGAGAGGCCAGCTCAAGGCCCGCCACTGCGAGCCACTCCTCCACTGCTCGAATTGCGCAGTTTGCAGCTGCCTCCACGGCCGCAACTTCCTTGGCCACCACAACTAGCGCGACATCATCCGCGAAGCCCACAATGTCGGTGCTGCTCGGCAGTGGGAGCTTCAAAACACCGTCATACATCGTGTTCCAAAGCAGAGGGCCCAGTACCGAGCCTTGAGGAACACCGGCTGTCACCTCGTACGTCCTGGGGCCCACAGAGGTATCTAGGACCAACTCCCTTTTGCTGAGGTAGCTGTGCACTACATTCAGCAGGTAATCCGGGATGTTGAGGGACCGTAGTGCCTCGAGTGTCCTCCCCCAATCGGCTGTGTTGAACGCGTTCCGTATGTCCAGCGTGACCACTAGACAATACTTTTTCGTCCCACCTTTCCATCTGGTACCCGCGATGGCTTTAGCAGCAATATTGGTGACCCTCTCTATCGCGTCCAGTGTAGATTTCCCTTTACGGAAACCGTACTGGTTGGAAGACAGTCCACCGGCGTCCTCCATGGCAGCGTTAAGTCTTGTTGCGATGACCCTTTCGAAGACCTTTCCTATAGTGTCCAGCAGGCAGATGGGTCTATAGGAAGAAGCTTCGCCCGCTGGTTTCCCTGGCTTCGGCAGGAGCAGAAGTTTTTGGCGCTTCCACCTGTCGGGGAAGGTCCCTTCCAGCATGCACGTGTTGTAGAGCGATGCTACCACGCCCAGGTGGAGGGATAGCAGGGTCTTCACTGCCCTGTTCGGGACCAAATCCGGCCCGGGTGCCTTCTTGCTCTTCAGGTTCCTTGCCGCAGACAAAAGCTCCGTCTCCGTGACCGGACATATCTGGCTCCCAATTTGTCGCGTCCATCGGGGGATGCAATGGCGGCGACCCTCTGGAAACAGCACTTGGACAATGCCTTCCAGGACCGCTGGGTCAGTAGGCGACCTGTTGCCGGCACTCAAACGCTTGACCACCGTCTTGTAGGCTCTTCCCCATGGGTCGTTTTCCAGCTCGTCACAGAGCTTGAGGTAGCTCTCCCTCTTGCTGTCCCGAATCGCCAGTTTGAGTGCCTTCTTTGCGCTCTTAAAGCTAGAGTTGCAGGCAGAAAGGTTTGCGGTGCCTCTCGCCCTTTGGACTAACCTCCTGGCTCGAAGGCAGGTCCTGCGCAAGCTAGCGATTTCCTCGCTCCACCAGTACACTGGCGCGTGGTGCTTCCGAAAGGTCTTACGCTGCTGCATGCTTTGGTCACAGGCTTCCTCCAGTCTGGCTGCCAATTTGTTCGCTGCTACATCTGCCGAGTCCAGCTCAGATACAGCCAATCCCTCCAGTGCGCTGGCGAAGGTCTGTGTCCTAAAGGTGTCCTGGCGGTAGGCTTTTCTTGGCCCGGTCATCGGCTGGCTTTGGCACGGTGGACCGCCAACTGTCAGCAGGATGGCCTCATGGTCGCTGGCCGTGAACACCTCGCCTATCCTCCAGCGTGTGCTACGGGATAACGAGCTGCTCGCGAACGATAGATCGATGATTGAACCGGCCCCAGCTCTGTTGAAGGTGTGCTGGGAGCCCTCGTTCAACAGGACGATGTCCAGAGACGCAATTGCTTCAAGGATGGTGCGCCCCCTGGCGTTGGTATAGAGGGAGCCCCATTCCTCGGCCCAGGCGTTAAAGTCGCCTCCGATCACCACGTTGCTCCTTCCTCTTAGGTCGCTGATCAGCTCGTCCATGATCCTGCTAAAGGACGTCAGTGATAGACTGGGGGCCAGGTAGCAGCTGTAGATCCATGTGCCGCCTACGTTCGCTCGGACAAATCCCTCTACTGCCATCGTGTCCCGCATTGGTGGAACACTCACGCCGCAGAGCCACAGTGCAGCTTTGCCTGTGCGATCCGTGACCCAATCGCTGCTGCTTTCCACTCTGTATGGCTCACTGAGTATCGCCACCTCAGAACCCAGCTCACGCACCGTCTGCTTCAGGAGGTCCTGCGCGGCCCTACAATGGTTCAGATTTAGCTGAATCAATTGCATGACGGCCGAGGTCTCCCTGTCCCGCTGGTTGTGGCTGGGCAGAGTCTGCTTCCTGCCTGGTGCCTGGTCTCCTTTCTTCCTGCCGCAGAGCAGAATAAACATGAAGGCTCCTTGCTGCACTTGGCTGCCTTGTGCCCTTTTTCACCACATCTCATGCAGCAATCGCTCCTGTCCACTAGGCTCTTGCAGTTAACTGCAATATGCCCGGATTCCAAGCATTTAAAACATCTTGGGGGGCCTGTTCTTTCGCGGATCCTGCAGATGGTCCATCCAATCCGCACCTCGCCACGATGGAGGACGGTTTTCCCCAGGGAGTAGGGCAAGCTGATCACAGCTAGCTGCGACTCCGCGTAGCCTCGACGCAGACTCCGAACTCTGATGCGCTCCGCGTCGATACCAAACTGGCTCGCAATCGCAGCGCAGATTTCCTGCTCCGTCGCGATGGAGTCGATGTCTCGTATCTCCAGAACGAGCAGTTTGGTCTCATCCGACATGGCTCGCACTGACGCTGCGTCGCCTAGCACCCTCGCAATGCTCTCCTTCATGGCTTCTGCACTTTCTGCGCTGCCTTTGGCCACCTCGAGCAGTAGGTTGCCGTTAATGGTGCGGCGTACCTTGGATACACAGCTTCCCAAGTCCGACAGCTGTTTATCTTCCCTTCGAGTCACCATGGCTAACACCTCGCTGTACGATTTCCCGCTCGCCTGGACAACGACGGCGTCGGGTCTGGCGCGACGCGTGGCCCTCGGCTTTTTCTTGACCACCTCCCACTCAGCGACCGGAATTGCGGGGCTCACAGTCTTGCTGGCGCCAGCGTGCGTCGCATCTCCCTCTTGTGGCCCTTTTGGTGGGTTCTTTCGGGTGCTTCTGGAAGCTTTGGCACTTTTCTGCTGCATTGGGCGCGTGGATGGTGGGGCCACTTGAACCACGGTTCCTCCAGCCACAGTCGGCTGGCTTATCCTTCGCCAAGGCTCCGTTTGCGCTGCAGAATCTCTCCTCCAGACAGGCGTTGTCTGCTGTTCCTTGTCGGCGCTCTGCAGGCTTCGAGAGCATTTCGCGCACACAATTGCAGCATCTTGCCCATTCACCCTGGTACTGTCGTCCTTGCCGCCCTCTCTGTTCGCCTCTAGGATGTTCGTGTGAAGCGCCTTCATGCGCACGAACGTCTCCCTCGTGGCGACAGTTATGTGGCGCGCCGTCTTGTCCATCATCTTGGTGGATACCTCCTGCAGAAGCTTCCCCAGCTCCAAGAGATCCTCCAGACAGGTTGCCTCGTGGGAGGCCTTGCTCCTTTTGGCCGGCGTTGTCCTCTGCGAGTTAGCTGGGCTCGCAGGATCACGCGTCCTCTTAGGGGTATCCTTAGCTTCCTCGGTGTCTACGAAGAGCTCATCGACTTGGGTTGTCGAAGGTGCCGGCGAGCGGGCGAGCTTGCTGCCCTTCTTAAATGCCGCTGCAACTCCGTCGGTCCCATCTTCCCTCGGCTGGCGGGGAGATCTTGCCACCACTGGTCTGCCCGCGAAAGGGTTTTCAGCCTCCTCCATCTCGGGCTACCCGGTTTGTTCGAGGGAGGCTCCCGCGCTGGCCACAGATTTCCCCTAGGCTTACGATGGGGGATATACCGCCCCTTTTCGGTCCCCAGTGCCCCTTTTGATAGACACCGCCGCGGCGGAGGGGTTGGAATTTAGCCCGATCCTTGGCCTTCTGCCTTTTGCCGTCCCTGAATCCCGGTGCCAGAATTTGGAGAATTTCGAATATTGAAAATTCAAAAACTTTGGCTGGGCCCGCGTTTATGGCGCTTTCCAACACTATGTGCTGTTAGGCGCGGGGATCCGCGCTGTTAAGCTCCTACCCTCCTACCGACAGCAGCCTCACCAGTTTAAGACTTGGGGATACGTTCGGAGGCCCCGCCGGAACAGTGTCCTGGTACGTACCTCTAGTCCCGGAGTGTCTCGCACTATACACAGTACACTTTTTAGGTAACGACCGTCGCTACACTGACTTTAAAACGAGATAATCTCAGAGCGCACTCGACTATACAACCGTCTTGCCTCACGTCAGTCTGTTGTCTCCTCAGAGCTGTGTGTGTGTGTGTGTGTGTGTGTGTGTTTTTATAGATGTATAAAACTATCGACTCCTTTTCTATATCGTCCATTATCAATATCATTATCTTTACTTATGAGAGCAAATTCATATTTTTGCTTCCAGCATTCCTCACAAATTTTTATAAATTGCTTAAAAGTCATATCGCCTATAACATGATCATTGTAAATATGTTTAATATTCATTTCATACAGAAATAATCTCTTATTGCTGTTTGCTTATCACAGATTACGTCATCAAATATCATAATTAGGTGTGGTCTAGCTCTTTCTGGACTGACGACTTTCTCCTTGTCTGAAAACGTGAACATGTGTATCCCCTTAATTGGTTTAATTAATTTCATTAAATATGGATACTTGGGCTGATACAGCGATTTTGAATAAATGTATATATTTTGAAATTTAAGTCCATTGAGACTTTCGATTAAACTTATCATTACGTTTGTCTTTCCACAATTAGACGGTCCCACAATTAGAGCGCGTATCGAATTCGGTAATAATGGGCTATGTATAATTTTTCCGCTCCTATCCCCCTCACCACAAATTCGATCGACATTTCGAACTTTAATTTGTCTGGTTTGTTTTATAAATCGATTTTGTTGTTGCTATTATTGTAGCTGTTGTTGTTGTTATTGTTGTTGTTGTTGTTGTTTTATTGAACAAATTTTTGCAACTACTAATGAAAATACTATAAATATTTGAGTATATATTTCGTTTTTGTTTAATATACGATTGACATCGAAACAGAATAGTCATAAAACAAACAACATACACGAACACACACACACACACACACACACACACACATACACACACAAAGAGACCAACCACAGACAACCACAGTTGCACAGTTGAACAGTGAAGTTGACCTGAACATCGGTCGCCAATATATCGAGTTTTTGGTCGTTGCAAATCGGGTTTAATACCTAAAAGTGCGTTTGATTAGTGCGGGACACCTCAGGTTGCAGGTACGTACCACAGAAGCGACAGGAAGGTTCTACCCAGCCAAAAAACCACACTGCTACGGTTGCAAAGGGTGGCCAATCTTGGTGGACAGAAGGGGGGGATCCTCACTCTCCCGCACCCACACAGCAACACTCCACTCCAGAGCGCCACATATACTTGGTTCTGCTCACAGCTTCCACAAGCCGCACACGCGCGGTTTTTCCGGCACAAACAAACAACATCGATCAGCTGATCGCAGTGCTGGACAGCGCCGTCTCTAACAGCGAGCTTAACAGCGAGCTTAACAGCGGGCTTAACAGCGAGCTTAACAGCGGGCTTAACAGCGAGCTTAACAGCGAGCTTTCCCCGCTGAGCTATACAGCTGCTAAGCGGCGAGCTCCTACGATGCCGGTTGCCCGGGAATTTCAAATAAAATAAAATCACCTTCGCCACTGCCTATAGGGGTGGATGCGCAAAAAGCCAAGTTACCGGCCAACTTCCAACCCCACCGCGACAGCGGCGCCAGCGCAAACGGGGCTCTGGGGACCGAGTCGGAGCGGTATAGCTCCCATCAGGCAGCAACCGGGGGAAATCCCGGCTCACCGAGGGACCTCCGACTAGTGCAGGCGATGGATAGGGAGAAATCGTCCGGACATGACGAGACCCAGGCTCTTGCAGTTGCCAGGGCAGAAGAAGAGCTGCTAAAGAAGTTTCAGATGATGAAACAGAAGGTGCAGCGGTCGCCAACGGGGATGGAGCAGGCTCCCGATGCCCACCCAGTGTCAGCGCCTCCCAAAGTGACCGGGCCTGTGTTCAACTTCGGCAGTAACGAGGATGAACAAACCACCCCGAAGAGAAGTCGGGAACCAACCAGCCCTGAAGAGGCGAGCGATGGAGCCCACAAGAGGCAGCGGGTGCAGAAAAGCGCCGCAGCTCTCACCGATGAGCTGGGCAAGATGCTCGATGAGATGATCGCGAAGTTCACGGACACAAAAAGCAACAACAAGAAGGTAGTCCGCCATGTCACACAGGCCACGATCGACTCATTGCATGCAATGAAGAAGCTGCAAAGCGAGATCAGTGCGACGCTGGATGAACCCAGAGCCAGGGGTCAGACCGCCAGCGCAACCCAGCAGACAACACCATCGCTCGTTGCCCCACGACAAGAAGGCATAGAGCGAACGCATACTGGCGCGGGGAACCCAGGCAGGGACCCGCCAAGAAACCCGCCCTGGCAGCAGGTGATACGTAAAACCAAAAAGCCCCACGAGACTGCAGCGAGTATTGGGGAAGGCAAAGACCACGTGAGCCGCACCGAGAAGCGCAGGAATCAGCGATCTGACGCAGCGAAGGAACGTACGCAGACATGCTCAAGCTGGTCAAAACCGAGCCTACCCTTCAGGGGCTCAAGGATGGGGTGCAAGGCATACGCAGGACAGCCAATGGGAGTCTGCTACTCAAGATGCAGAAACCCTCAGACCCAGCCACGCAGAAACTGCATACTGCCATCAAGTCGGCCTTCAGCGGCAAAGCCGAAGTGGCTATGCTGCAAGACACGGTGCAAGTGGAAATCCGCGACCTAGACCTAATGACCACCTGCGAGGAGGTTCTACAGGCAGTCTACGCTGAGGAGGAGTGCGACATCCCGGCGGGCGCTGCACCTAGGATGCGGAAGGCGTATGGCGGAACCCAAACGGCGACGGTCCACCTCAGACCTGAGCATGCGCAGCGGATCCTCGACAAGGGGAAAATCAGGGTTGGATGGGTAGTCTGCCGCATAAGACAGAAAGTGGAGCCTAGGCGATGCTACAAATGCATGGGATTAGGCCACATGTCAGCCAGATGTCCAGCGTCAGAGGCAACAGCCAAAAACACGCAGCAATCCTGCTTCAGATGTGGCAAGGATGGCCACAAGTATAAAACTTGTACCCAGGGCAAACCAAAATGCATCATCTGCACAAGAAGCGGAAAATCTGGAGGAGAGGCCGAACACTCGACCCTCAGCAGTGCGTGCCCTGAATACCGGAGAGCCATGCACGATAAATTGAACGGTTAAGGTCCTACAGCTGAACCTTAACCACTGCAGAGCGGCGCAGGACCTGCTAGCACAGACGGTCATCGAGCAGCAGGCTGATGTGGCAATACTCAGCGAGCCCTACAAGGACAAGCACGAAGGCGTATGGCAACGCAGTTCGGACGGCAGAGCAGCAATATGGAGCTGCGGGCAGCACCCTGGACACCTATCGCAAAGGGCTTCCAGGACGGGATACACCAGAGCGAAGATCAAAGGGATCACATTCTACAGCTGCTACATAGCCCCGAGCGCACACATTAGCGAATTCAGAACAATAATGCAGGAGATCGCTGATGACGCACGCGGTAGGTCCCCTATCCTCCTCGCAGGTGATTTCAACGCATGGTCCACAACATGGGGCAGCGCTAGTACGACGCAGCGGGGAACCATCCTCCTTGAGGCAGTGGCTTCGTTAAACGTATGCCTACTCAATGAAGGTAATAGACCAACCTTCAGCAAGTCTGGTCGGGAGTCAATCATCGACCTGACCTTCGCTAGCCCTGAACTGGCACGCGACTGTGTATGGAGGGTGTCAGACATATACACCCACAGCGACCACGCCCTGATCATCACCCAGACAAGCCCCAGACTGACCGCCCCAAGCAGCCGCCAAACGACATACAAAGCGCATACCCTGAACACAGTGTCCCTCCTAGCACACATGGAAGGCGTCTGCGTTACAGGAGACGCTAACACATGCGCGAGGAACATAGCCGAGAGAGTGAAGGAGGCGTGCGACGCATCTATGGAGAAGGCCACGAAAGGTGGTAACGGGCGAAGACCAGTACCATGGTGGAATGACGAAATAGGGAGCGCGAGGAGAGACTGCCTAGCGGCCCGGCGCAGGTGTCAGAGAAGCAGAGGACGCGGAAGCCAGGAGCTAAGGGAAACAACCTACAGAGCTAAGAGAAAGGTGCTGAAGAACGCGATTAAAGTTAGCAAGGCCAGATGCTTCCAGGAGCTGTGCGAAGCGGCGGATACAGAGCCATTCGGGTCAGCATACAGGATGGTCATGGGTAAGCTCAACAGACAGCCGACCCCTACCGGCCACGTACAGCTTGGCCAAATAGTGTCCACCCTGTTCCCCATCCAGCCGCCCCTTACCTGGCAAGCTACCGGGGAAGGCGATACTGTTCTCACCAGCGAAGCCGAAGTCCTGGCTGCGCTAACGAAAACCAAAGTCGAAAAAGCCCCTGGCCCCGACGGCATTCCCAATGCTGCACTGCACACATTGGTGGCAAACTTCCCTGGTATATTCACGGAGATGTACAACATGTGTCTCACCCAACGAACCTTCCCCATAGGTTGGAAGCGACAAAGGTTGGTGCTTATCCCAAAACCGGGCAAGTTGAACGACGACGCATCCTCGTACAGACCCCTATGTATGCTGAATACAACGGGGAAAATATTCGAGCGCATAATCTGCACCCACCTCGAAAAAGAACTCGACCAACTCAGAGCTTTATCGGACCACCAGTTTGGCTTCCGGAGAAAAAGAAGCACTATTGACGCGATCCAAACGGTCACCCAACTGGCTGCTAACGCAATCGAAGGAGAAAGGTGGCTAGGTGGCTCAAAAGAGTACTGCTTCGTCTGCACCCTGGACGTCAAGAATGCCTTCAACTCTGCCAACTGGAACCTTGTCCTGCAGGCACTTCAGCGCATGGGAATCTCGAACTACCTGATCGAGCTCGTAGCGGACTACTTCAAGGACAGAGTGCTCACATATTCCTCTGATGCCGGAGAGCACGAGTACCTGGTGACAGGAGGAGTACCTCAAGGCTCAGTCCTGGGCCCGATACTGTGGAACGTCATGTACGACGGGATCCTAAGGCAGGTACTACCCGAAGGATGCACAGTTGTGGGATTTGCGGACGACATAGCGCTGGTAACGGTAGCGAAAACCCTTGATGAGATCACGGATAGATGCAGCCTCTCGATAGACACCCTTATGTGCTGGCTCACAGACAACGGGTTAGCAGTCACCGAGCACAAAACGGAGGCAGTGCTCATAAGCAGCAGGAAAACTGTGGAGAAGGCCACAATACGAGTCGGATCAACTCTAATAGAAACGAGCGCCTCAATCAATTATCTTGGAGTACTGATCGACCACAGGTTATCGTTTAAGACGCACCTATCGTATGCCGCAGCCAAAGCATCCAGATCGACTGCAGCCATCTCAAGGATGATGGCCAATACTCGAGGACCAAAGCAGCACAGCAGAAGGATTATAGCGACAGTGGTGACATCTATCATAATGTACGCCGCGCCCATATGGGCCGAGGCTATGAAGACCGCATCATACAGCCGCCAGTGCAAAGCTGTCTACAGACGCTGCGCACTGCGCATCACAAGCAGCTTCTGCACGGTATCTGAGGAAGCCGCGCTAGTGGTAGCTGGGAGCAGAGGAAGCAGGACCCAACGCGGTAACACGATCGAGGCATGGCAAATGAGGTGGAACAATGCGACCACAGGGCGGTGGACGCACAGGCTAATTCCCAGTCCAACACCCTGGCTGCAGAGACGACACGGACAGGTAGACTTCTACCTCACGCAGATGATCTCCGGGCACGGATGCTTTAAGGAATACCTGCATAGGTTTAAGCACGAGCCAAACCCCTACTGCGACCACTGCGGCACAGGAAGCATCGAAGACGCGGAGCACGCGCTATTCATCTGCCCCCTATACGATAGGAACCGAGCCGAAGCTGAAACGACAACCGTATGTAACCTGACAGCGGACAACGTGATCAGCTGCATGCTGGAAGATCAAAGCAAGTGGGACGCGATAGCCAACATGGCCGCTGGCATCCTGAAGGATCTTAGGCGTCGAGAACGGAGTCGACGCATGGAGTCATAAGGACGAGCGGCAACCTGACCGCCATCCGTCCCGCGAAGTATAGCTTTGCGGCAGTCCCGCGGGATCGGAACTTTTTCTACCTCTTCTCTTCTTCTACCACTTATATTCTTGTATATATTTAAGCGTATTTAATAAAAAAAAAAAAAAAAAAAAACACAGAGAGACCCAGTTGAACACTCACCCAGTTAAGTTGACCTTAACATCGATCGCCAATATATCGAGTTTTTGGTCGTTATAAACCGTGTTTAATACCTAAAAGTGCGTTTGATTAGTGCGGGACACCTCAGGTTGCAGGTACGTACCACAGACGCGACAGGAAGATTCTACCCAGCCAACAAACCACACTGCTACGCTTTCAAAGCCTGGCCAAGCTTGGTGGACAGAAGGGGGGGATCCTCACTCTCCCGCACCCACACAGCAACGCTCCACTCCAGAGCGCCACATATATCTGGTGCCGCTCACAGCCTCCACAAGCCGCACACGCGCGGTTTTTCCGGCACAAGCAAACAACATCAATCAGCTGATCGCAGTGCTGGACAGCGCCGCTTCTAACAGCGAGCTTAACAGCGAGCTTACCAGCGAGTTTAACAGCAAGCTTTCCCCGTCGAGCTATACAGCGGCTAAGCGGGAGCTTCTACGAAGTCGGTTGCCCGGGAATTCAAACTAAAATAAAAACACACAAATCCAGAATCCTTAAATCCAACCTAACAACCTCCGCCACTACACACAGGAGTAGATGAGCAAAAAGCCAAGTTACCGGCCAATTTCCAACCCCACCGCGATAGCGGCGCCAGCTCAAACGGGGCTCTGGGGACCGAGCCGGAGCAGTATAGCTCCCATCAGGCAGTAACCGGGGGAAATCCCGGCTCACCGAGGGACCTCCGACTAGTGCAGGCGATGGATAAGGAGAAATTGTCCGGACATGACGAGACCCAGGCTCTTGCAGTTGTCAGAGCAGAAGAAGAGCTGCTAAAGAAGTTTCAGATGATGAAACAGAAGGTGCAGCGGTCGCCAACGGGGATGGAGCCGGCTCCCGATGCCCACCCAGTGTCAGCGCCTCCCAAAGTGACTGGGCCAATGTTCAACTTCGGCAGTAACGAGAATGAGCAAACCACCCCGAAGAGAAGTCGGGAACCAACCAGCCCTGAAGAGGCGATCGATGGAGCCAAAAAGAAGCAGCGGGTGCAGAAAAGCGCCGCAGCTCTCACCGATGAGCTGGGCAAGATGCTCGACGAAATGATCGCGAAGTTCACGGACACGAAGAGCAACAACAAGAAGGTAGTCCGCCATGTCACGCAGGCCACGATCGACTCATTGCATGCAATGAAGAAGCTGCAAAGCGAGATCAGTGCGACGCTGGATGAATCCCGAGCCAGGGGCCGGACCTCCAGCGCAACCCAGCAGACAACACTATTGCTCTCTGCCCCACGGCAAGAAGGCACCGGCATAAAGAGAACGCATACTGGCGCGGGGAACCCAGGCAGGGTCGCGCCGAGAAACCCGCCCTGGCAACAGGTGGGACTCAAAACCAAGAAGCCCCACGTGACTGCAGCGAGTAATGGGGAAAGCGAAGGCCACGCGAACCGCACCGCGAAGCGCAGGAATCAGCGCTCTGACGCTATCCTAATCAAATGCAGCGAAGGATCGTACGCAGACATGCTCAAGCTGGTCAAAACCGAGCCTACCCTTCAGGGGCTTAAGGATGGAGTGCAAGGCATACGCAGGACAGCCAATGGGAGTCTGCTGCTCAAGATGCAGAAACCCTCAGACCCAGCCACGCAAAAATTGCACACAGCCATCAAGTCTGCCTTCAGCGGCAAAGCCGAAGTGGCTATGCTGGAGGACACGGTGCAAGTGGAAATCCGCGACCTGGACGAAATGACCACCTGCGAGGAGGTATTACAGGCAGTTTACGCTGAGGAGGAGTGCGACATCCCGGCGGGCGCTGCACCTAGGATGCGGAAGGCGTATGGCGGAACCCAAAGGGCGACGGTCCACCTCAGACCTGAGCATGCGCAGCGGATCCTCGACAAGGGGAAAATCAGGGTTGGATGGGTCGTCTGCCGCATAAGACAGAAAACGGAGCCCAGGCGATGCTACAAATGCATGGGCTTAATCCACATGTCTGCCAGATGCCCAGCGTCAGAGGCAATAGCCAAAAACACGCAGCAATCCTGCTTCAGATGTGGCAAGGATGGCCACAAGTATAAAACTTGTACCCAGGGCAAACCAAAATGCATCATCTGCACAAGAAGCGGAAAATCTGGAGGAGAGGCCGAACACTCGACCCTCAGCAGTGCGTGCCCTGAGTACCGGAGAGCCATGCACGATAAACAGAATGGTTAAGGTCCTACAGCTAAACCTTAACCACTGCAGAGCGGCCAGGACCTGCTAGCACAGACGGTCATCGAGCAGCAGGCTGAGGTGGCAATACTCAGCGAGCCCTACAAGGACAAGCACGAAGGCGTTTGGTAACGTAGTTCGGACGGCAGAGCAGCAATATGGAGCTGCGGGCAGCCCCCTGGACACCTATCGCAAAGGGCTTTCAGGACGGGATACACCAGAGCGCAGATCAAAGGGATAACATTCTACAGCTGCTACATAGCCCCGAGCGTACACATTAGCGAGTTCAGAACAATAATGCAGGAGATCGCTGACGACGCACGCGGCAGGTCCCTGTCCTCATCGCAGGTGATTTCAACGCATGGTCCACAACATGGGGCAGCACTAGTACGACGCAGCGGGGAACCGTCCTCCTTGAGGCAGTGGCTTCGCTAAACGTATGCCTACTCAACGAAGGTAATAGACCGACCTTCAGCAAGTCAGGTAGGGAGTCAACTATCGACCTGACCTTCGCTAGCCCTGAACTGGCACGCAACTGCGTATGGAGGGTGTCAGATATATACACCCACAGCGACCACGCCCTGATCATCACCCAGACAAGCCCCAGACTGCCCGCTCCAAGCAGCTGCCAAACAACCTACAAAGCGCATACCCTTAACACAGTGTCCCTCCTAGCACACATGGAAGGCGTCTGCGTTACAGGAGACGCTAACACATGCGCGAGGAACATAGCCAATAGAGTGAAGGAGGCGTGCGATGCAGCTATGGAAAAGGCCACGAAAGGTGGTAACGGGCGAAGACCAGTACCATGGTGGAACGAGGAGATAGCCTGCGCGAGGAGAGACTGCCTAGCGGCCCGGCGCAGGTGTCAGAGAAGCAGAGGACGCGGAAACCAGGAGCTAAGGGAAACAACCTACAGAGCCAAGAGAAAGGCCCTGAAGAACATGATCAAAGCTAGCAAGGCCAGATGCTTCCAGAAGCTGTGCGAAGCGGCGGATGCAGAACCATTCGGGTCAGCATACAGGATGGTCATGGGTAAGCTCAACAGACAGCCGACCCCTACTGGTCACTTACAGCTTGGCCAAATAGTGTCCACCCCGTTCCCCACCCAGCCGCCCCTTACCTGGCAAGCTACCGGAGAAGGCGATACTGTTCTCACCAGCAAAGCCGAAGTCCTGGCTGCGCTAACGAAAACCAAAGTCGAAAAAGCCCCTGGCCCCGACGGCATTCCCAATGCTGCACTGCACACATTGGTGGCAAACTTCCCTGGTATATTCACGAAGATGTACAACATGTGTCTCACCCAACGAACCTTCCCCATAGGTTGGAAGCGACAAAGGTTGGTGCTTATCCCAAAACCGGGCAAGCTGAACGACGACGCAGCGTCATACAGACCCCTATGTATGCTGAATACAACGGGGAAGATATTCGAGCGCGTAATCTGCACCCACCTCGAAAAAGAACTCGATCAACTTAGAGCGCTTTCGGACCACCAGTTTGGCTTCCGGAGGAAAAGAAGCACCATCGACGCGATCCAAACGGTCACCCAACTGGCTGCTAACGCAATCGAAGGAGAAAGGTGGCTAGGTGGCTCAAAAGAGTACTGCCTCGTCTGCACCCTGGACATCAAGAATGCCTTGAACGCTTCCAACTGGATCCTTGTCCTGCAGGCACTCCATCGCATGGGAATCTCGAATTACCTGATCGACCTCGTAGCGGACTACTTCAAGGACAGAGTGCTAACATATTCCTCTGATGTCGGAGAGCACGAGTACCTGGTGACAGGAGGAGTACCTCAAGGCTCAGTCCTGGGCCCGATACTGTGGAACGTCATGTACGACGGGATCCTAAGGCTGGTACTACCCGCAGGATGCACTGTGGTGGGATTTGCGGACGACATAGCGCTGGTAACGGTAGCGGAAACCCTCGACGAGATCACGGATAGGTGCAGCCTCGCGATAGACACCCTCATGTGCTGGCTCGCAGACAACGGGTTAGCAGTCGTCGAGCACAAAACGGAGGCAGTGCTCATAAGCAACAGGAAGACTGTGGAAAAGGCCACAATACGAGTCGGATCAACTCCAATAGTAACAAGCGCCTCAATCAAGTATCTTGGAGTACTGATCGACCACAGGCTATCGTTTAAGACGCACCTATCGTATGCAGCAGCCAAAGCATCCAGATCGACTGCAGCCATCTCAATGATGATGGCCAATCTGGCTCGCAGACAACGGGTTAGCAGTCGTCGAGCACAAAACGGAGGCAGTGCTCATAAGCAACAGGAAGACTGTGGAAAAGGCCACAATACGAGTCGGATCAACTCCAATAGTAACAAGCGCCTCAATCAAGTATCTTGGAGTACTGATCGACCACAGGCTATCGTTTAAGACGCACCTATCGTATGCAGCAGCAAAAGCATCCAGATCGAAGGATAATAGCCACAGTGGTGACATCTACCATATTGTACGCCGCGCCATTATGGGCCGAAGCCATGAAGACCGGATCATACAGCCGCCAGTGCAAAGCTGCGCACTGCGCATCACAAGCAGCTTCTGCACGGTATCCGAGGAAGCCGCTCTAGTGGTAGCTGGTACTATACCGATAGACCTGCTGGCGGCAGAACGAAGAACTGGGAGCACAGGAAGCAGGACTCAGCGCAGCAACACGGTCGAGGCATGGCAAAGGAGGTGGAACAATGCGACCACAGGGCGGTGGGCTCACAGGCTAATTCCCAGTCTAACCCCCTGTCTGCAGAGGCGACACGGACAGGTAGACTTCTACCTCACGCAGATGATCTCCGGGCACGGTTGTTTCAAGGAATACCTGCATAGGTTTAATCACGAGCCAATCGACCAAAGGCTATCGTTTAAGACGCACCTATCGTATGCAGCAGCCAAAGCATCCAGATCGACTGCAGCCATCTCAATGATGATGGCCAATACTCGAGGACAGAAACAGCACAGCAGAAGGATAATAGCCACAGTGGTGACATCTACCATATTGTACGCCGCGCCATTATGGGCCGAAGCCATGAAGACCGGATCATACAGCCGCCAGTGCAAAGCTGCGCACTGCGCATCACAAGCAGCTTCTGCACGGTATCCGAGGAAGCCGCTCTAGTGGTAGCTGGTACTATACCGATAGACCTGCTGGCGGCAGAACGAAGAACTGGGAGCACAGGAAGCAGGACTCAGCGCAGCAACACGGTCGAGGCATGGCAAAGGAGGTGGAACAATGCGACCACAGGGCGGTGGACGCACAGGCTAATTCCCAGTCTAACCCCCTGGCTGCAGAGGCGACACGGACAGGTAGACTTCTACCTCACGCAGATGATCTCCGGGCACGGTTGTTTCAAGGAATACCTGCATAGGTTTAATCACGAGCCAAACCCTTACTGCGACCACTGCGGCACAGGAAGCATCGAAGACGCGGAGCACGCGCTATTCATCTGCCCCCTATTCGTTAGGTACCGAGCCGAAGCTGAAACGACAACCGTTTGTAACCTGACAGCGGACAACGTGATCAGCTGCATGTTGGAAAGCCAAAGCAAGTGGGACGCGATAGCCAACATGGCCGCTGGCATCCTGAAGGAGCTAAGGCGTCGAGAACGGAGTCGACGCATCCAGTCATAAGGACGAGCGGCAACCTGACCGCCATCCGACCCGCGAAGTATAGCTTTGCGGCAGTCCCGCGGGATCGGAACATTTTTACCTCTTTTTTTTACCTTCTTCTTCTACCACTTATATTCATGTATATACTCAAGCTTCATTTAATAAAAAAAAAAAAAAAAAACATACACACACAGAAATGCAAATGCATAAATGTAATAATTCAAATAACAAAATATCAATAATGCCTATAAATTATAAACATAAATTATATTCTTATCAGTATCGAATTGGTAGTGGATTCGTTAACAACTTGATTACCAATCTACCAATTGAACTTCATTTGCCAGGATATCAATTTTGTGGGCCAGGCACAAAACTTGCGGAGCGCTTGAAACGTGGAGACAAAGGGATGAATCCGCTAGATGCAGCGTGTCGAGAGCAGGATATTACATATTCACAATTCAAGGACTTGAAAAATCGTCATCAGGCCGATAATATATTAGCTGAAAGAGCGTGGGAACGTTTTAAAGCAAAAGATATCGGTCTAAAAGAACGTTCTGCTGCTTGGTTTGTGACAAACGCTATGAAAACAAAAGTTAAATTCGGCCTAGGTATGACTAAGAACAAATCTCGTCGACGTCAACGTAAGAGGATCTGCTGTTGCTAAAGCAATAAACGCTGTCAAAAATGGTAAAGAACAATTATCCGAAGCGACACGTCATAACCGCTATATGGAATCAATTGCGATGGGAAAAGGACTTTTCCTGAAACCATATAAGAAAGGCTATGGACTATTTTATAAGCCATATTCAGCAAAAAACTAATAGATATGCTACCCAAACAAGCACTTACCGATATTGATTTAATTGATTTTGGTAAACAGCATTTTAGACACTTTCGTAGTGTTTTTATGCGTGATCGTCTCCCCAAGAAACCATGGACCAACGAATGTGGGATAATAAATTTAGATAACGAAAGCGGTAGTGGCACGCATTGGGTAGCATATTTCAAGATTAATAATTATAATTATATAAATGAGCAAAACTTCAATACATATAACTGTGGTCATTTATGCTTAAAATTTTTATTTCAAAAAAATAAAATGTAATATATTTGCATACCAACAACAACAAAAAAAAATACACTTTTTTTTTATTTTAAGCTTAACTTAGTAGGCTATGTCTCTATGACCCCATGCAAGGGTGTCTATATTATTCTCTTTTATATAGCGCTTATCATCTAAAAAGTTTTGGGTGACTTTTGTATACTCTTGCGTATAAATTTGATGTAATTTCGATTTAATTAGGTACATTGTTCCAACTGGCTTTATTTTTTTATACAAGCAATCTCGAAAATCGTTAATAGTTAATTTTGTCGTCACACTCGCCTTTACTCCTTTAATTTTGTTGATCTCCGTTGTTTCAGCGTTATTCATATTAGAGATTTGTATTGAATACATTTTAGCTCTGAGCACAATAAATTCTTTTATTATATTCCCCCTGCATTCATCTTTCATCATACCTAATTTTTTTTGTTTATCAATAGTAATTTAAAAACATTATCTTTATCATATTCTGAAGTATCGAAATGCTGATCAATTTCAAAACGAATGTCATCATAAAAATCTATAGTCTTAATATCATAGATAAAAGAATCAGTATCCATATACATTAAATTTATATTTTCTTCATATTTCGGCTTCATATAGTCATAGTGAAAATTGTACATTTTAAATTTTGATAATTCTAGAACGGTGAAGCCAATATAGACAGGCTTATCATAGAGAACATGCACTTTTTTCATTTGAAGTGCAAAGAAATCATCGGCTAATTGTAATATATTCTTAAAATTAAGTTTTGAGATAAGTGCCCTAGCTCCCAATTTTTTACCATCACTCTCCCACCTAGACACTAATTTAATTGATTTCCTCTTGTCAACGTTCTCCATTGTCTTGCCATAGACTGCATTGTTTAGCAGTTTGAAAAAATTATTTTCAAAATCATTAACAGCCAATGTTCTGTGATGATTGTTGCAATCAATATATTTTTTAAGCCAATCAGATTGATCAAATTGTAATATTCGATGAATTTTCTTTAAAATCAGTCCATGCCGAAGACATTGCTGTAGATTTTTATAGTGAATTATATAATTAAGACTGAAACACTTAGGAAGCCCCTTCATCGACGATCTTGCCGAAATATCGGAGATTAATCTCAAAAGCATAAGTGCCTTTATTAAATCTTCCGGGTGGAAGACATGCTGATCAGCTTAACACAAGCTGAAACTACTAGAAACGGGACCCTAGAGAAGGAAGAAACGAGATCATGCGGTATCACAACGGACCCACTGAGGTCTAAGTGTGTCGGACTATAGTCCGACAGCCGCCCTAACCTAACCTAACCTATATAATTATATTTGTTTGACGAGTCTGCAATCAATTTTGATTGTTGCATATTTTCATTTTTCTTGTTTTGCGAACAAAATGGTAAATCATTGTGCTGGCTGTGTAAGTTTTCAGTGTATTCCAAATCTACCTCTAAAATAAAACCAGTTGATTGATCATCTACGCACGTGTTTAAATAAAAATTTTCAAAATTTCCCTCTTCTGTTTCTTCTAGCCATTTGAAATTTTTATAGGGAATAGCTTGTGGCATAGCATACCCATATAAATTATTAACATCTAAGTATACAATATAATTTGATTCTTTCTCACAGTCGTAATCGTTATTTAGATATTTGTTATTTGCAATAGAATGGCGTTTACTACACGACCGCCTCTAATACCTTTCATTATAAAATTATACATATCAGTATCTGTGAGTAGTTCTAGTTCAATTTTAGTTGTCTTCAACATAGCATCCCATGATAGACCAGGAGTTGTATAATATTGACAAGGATCTAAATTATAGATTTTTTTACATACTTTTCTAAAATTCTCAAAGACATCGCATAGCAACAGCACATCTACCTTCAAATATAACAATAAATAATCTAATAAATTTGCACACTCGAAGGCATTCCAAACGTTTTGAGCGTGCTGATAACTCTCTTCAGAACAGTGTCTATAAGTTAAATGATTATAAACATTTTCGCGCGACGGTAATTGTGTATCTGACAAGCGTTCAACTGAATTTAATTAGCTATACGGAAATATACCTTTACGTTTAACCATTTGAAATTTGTTCGAGTCCGTGAAAAATGACTTTAATGTGGTTAGACTTTCTTCTTTTAAATAACTGGCTGGGCTGTCTAAACTGGAAGACATAAATCTAAATGAATCTAAAAATCGAAGTTCTAACATTTCGTTGGGATTTATATAAATTTTCTTTGAGATCGAAATGTAAAACTCTTTGTTTAGCGGAATTATAGAAATTTCACCAGGAATTTTAATTAATTCTTTCACAAATAAATGAGCATCGTATGCCGAGAGATTATGGAAAAATATTGGGAAAAATTTTGCTAATTTATAGTTTAAATTGCAATTATTATGAGCTACACCTCTATATTTGCCTGTTAAGTGACAATGATCTAGAACTCTTTTAGATTGATCAGTGAATAAATTACCGCATATACTACAATTTTGTTCTAAGTCAATTATTTTTTGTTGCTCCATTGATAGCGGATATAACGGTATCGTTACATTTAAGTGATTTTGATATAACATTAAACAATCGTTATATATGCTGTCAACAAAATGTGCTGCACAATCTTCACCATAATATATTCGATATATATCCAAACTATTGTCAATAGAACACTTTATATAATAACTATATGCATACGGTATATGCTTTTGAATTAACTTTACGTTATCCGAAGTTTTCAGATCCATCCCTTCTAAAATACACTCAAAATCAGTATATGCTACAAAAGGAACATCTCAGTTACAATTCTATTACACTCCATAATATGTCGTTTCAGTTTGTCGCTATCGTAAAAATGTTGAAAACAGCCATTGCATAGAAGAATCTTCCTCGTACTTTTCGTTATTTGTTTGCAAAGTAATCTAAAGGAGAAGCAAATAAATATACATATATATAATTTTTTTTTTTTTTTTAAATTTTCTAATTTAATACTTACTTGGAAATATTTTTAAACCAAGCATAGTGACATTTGTCATCCTTCTCGAGAAGTAGTAGATATATAGTGTGTAAGACGTTGCTAGTTTTATTATTAGTTAAATAATATGGGCCGATAATTGTCTTTTCATCGCTGTCTACACCCAACACAGTTACACTAATTTCAGGATTATTTTCTTCAAATATTTTTATGCTGTCGACCGGTGTGGGAAATTTTAACCCACTAAAATTTAACGATTATATTTATTATATCCGATCGAATGTTGTAAATGCCTTTACGTTTATATTGATTGGGTCGATTCTTATTACAATGTAATTTCACAAAAGCCGATATTAATGCCCATTTAAAACAATATTCGTCTCTGTTTTGCACGTTGATGCAGGCTTTTCTGTTTACTATTTCTCTTGGTAAACCAATTAAATTCGAGCCCTTTATTGGCTGATATTTATTTATATTAACTTCTAAATGAACTATTTCAATTAGGGACCAACCACTGTCTTGTTCTTGAAACTCGCTCATTTCACTTTTTATATAGTCATTTAAATTTTTGATTATTTCATTTAGATTTTCAGTCTGACTCATTGTTGGACTTAAGACTTGCATTTTTGTTTGACATGACTTTAGATTTATTTCACAATGATCTTCACTCTCTTTACTCAAAAAATAAGTACAGAATTGTTCAAAACTAAATTTGATGTTGACGTGTTTTTTTTGAGCTTCTTGGAGTAGAGTGATCACTTGTTCTTTGATTGATTGTTGAAATAATTTTATATCCAAGCATTCTTTATTGTCATTTGTAATTATATAAGTTTCAATACGATTGCGAAATGCACTTCTTATACACCGCAAGTTATCACTTATTTCCGTACCAGATAATTGTTTATGCAAGTTCGTGCGTAAGTGATGCGACCAACTAATTTTAGCAACATTTAGATTACAGACATCACAATATCGTATTTCACTAGACCCAGGATTGTTATTGTTATGTAAAACACCAGCCATTTTTGTTTTTAAATATTAATTGAAAAAGTTTATTGATTTTTCGTTTTATTATTGTTATTCGTTACAAAAGTTTAAAGTGTAATAGTCGCCTTCGGATTTTAGTTTGACAAGCTTATAGCCCCCGGTCGCAATATGCTCGACAGCTTTCGGTTGCAGAGTACTAAAACGTTCTGGTAAAAATACCACAAACTCTTCGCATGTAAGCATTATTTTGTCGCCGGAGCGTGTCCGCTTTACTTCGGCATTCTGGATGGGGATCGGTGTGTTAAAGGAGAGAGCTTTAACACTCTTAATCGGTAGTAGAGATACGGCACCAAGCTCGTTGCATTGGTCTGCGAAGTTGGACGACATGTTGCTGCTGCTGCCGACGATGTTGATGACGGATTTCTTCATTTGAAGAAACTACTACTACTATTTGTAGTACTAGTGACTTCTTGCTGTGAATTTGACTTCTGCCTTCTGAATTGGTGTAGTACTCTACATCTCATATTTATACTAGTTTGCGAGACGAAAAAATCTGAGAAAGTTTGCGATAAAATGTATTAGTAATTACTCTCAGAAAGTTTGCGATAAATACTTATGCATATTTAAATAAAATAAATACGTGGGGGTAAGTGATAACAATATATACAATAATGTTGCACGATAACACGGGAGGACAAGCGGGGAGGGGGCAGTTGGCATTTTTTGTATTTTTAAATTGAATAAATATAACTGCATGGGTATACAAGCTTCGGCTTGCCGAAGTTAACTTCCTTTCTTTTTGTATTTTTAAATTTTATAAATATATAATTAATTCCTTTCTTGTTATATATAATAATTAAATGTTCATGTTTCAGCGGCGAGTATCAGCCTTGTAGTTGTATGAAAATTGCAAGAGCCCTCTGAGCGACGTTTGTAGTCGTGAATAGTCAGCATTTTGCAGGTGGTAAATTCGATACTCTCCGCGAACAAAATATTGTCAATTAATTTAATTTCCAAATGAATTAGCCAACATTATGTTACTCATCCACGGCGCACGCCGATATAAATATTACCCAATAAATTTATAATGTAAAAGAAAATCAAAACATGAAGTGCTAGAGCTTTAATAAGGTGGGTGTGCTGACGCGAGAAGTGGAGTAGGTAAAGAACAATGACATAACTTTCGACGGACAACCTTGACAATAGGGGATCGTATTGCGCGGCCCGCGACGACCCATTGGCACACGAATGTGTGAAGGGGAGGGAGTATGGCCAAAACAAAGCCCGATCGTATTGAGATCAAGCAAGAGCTAAGCTGGGGGGCAGTGTGGACTGATGCATGACGAACTTTGTCTACTAATATTATTTTTCCAGGCACTTTTAATATTTATTCTCGTCATGTTGGAGAGGAGAGAGGCCTACCAAGATCCCACGACCCGAATACGACGTAGCTTATGCCGGCAAATGGTGCCATAGGACTGTCAGGACTCGGGCACTAATATGCCCACGTAACAAAATGAAATAAATAAATGATATTCAATTTAATGGATTTAAATGGCTCTTAGTGTAAGCATACACACTGAGTAAGAGATAATTGAATTAATTTGACCCAAGACTAAAGGTTGCTAGTCACATTGCGTCCATGATGAATAGGGCTAGGGGTGCTCTTGGCCTTAGTGGTCAATGGAATATGAGGGTCCTTATATTACTAAAATGTTACTTAGACAGTCCCCAGTACGGTATGATCGTATCGAATCTGTACAGAAGAACTTTTTGCTATTTGCTTTCAATAAATATTTTTGTTAACAAATCGCCAAGTAGAGCGTTGAATATTATAAATAAAACACCATTTGAGATGGGGATTTATAAAAACACAATATGCATATATCTTAAGAAATTTTGATCGACAGTATATGTACTTAATAAAGTAAGAAAGTGAATGAATACCCGTTACTCAGATTACATTTTTAAAATTCCACTCTTAACCAGGATCACTTGCTGAGTCCATCCAGCCATGTCCTTCTGTCCATATAATCTCGGAAACTATAAGAGCTAGAAAGTTGGAATCTGGCATGTTAGTTCTTGATCTCCTTGCGCAGCACAAGTTTGTTTTAGCAGGGTGTCACGCCACTTTAACGCCCACAAACGATCACACTAAAATCCTTATACCGCCGAAATTTTTTAATATTTTTTAAAATGTAAATAAGATTTTGTTCTTACTATCAATACCCATATACCTGCCAAAAATGATTTAAATCGGGCCATTCATTAAAAAGTTATATCCAAACGAAAGTAAATGGAACTAGCTTATAGCCAAAAAAGCTCCCCTTTAAAACAACTTTTTCAAGACTAATATGTTTATCCTGTACACGCTAGTGTCACTCAAAAAGTTTTCCAAAGAATCGTTCTTCGGATATTCGCGACAGCATGTTTTTTTGGTGTTGCTTGATTAAAGAGCTTTTATCACAGATTCCGTTTGACAGTGGACACAATCTGAAAGCAGTTAGATGTACCTTTCCGAGGACATATCAACTGTTGGATCGGACTCCAAATAACGGAGTTATTAAGCAAAAAAATTAACAAAATTTAAAATTTCTAGCCTTTTTTTTTGAGTTTTACTACCTTAAAATAAATTGTATAAATTATTTTGAGCAAGTGGTACACTAAATAACTTTAAATGTTAAGATAAATTTTGAAAAAATTTGTGGAAAATCGAAAGCGCTATGGCTGGTTTAGTAAAAGTATTCAATTTAATTACTTCACATATTTCATCGAAAAAAAAATTGTAATTATTGCTGACGTCTATTTTTACACATTAACTAAGTTGTTACAAGACTAAAATGTGCAAGCACTCGATTAATAAATTTTGTTATGTAAGTTATGTATTCAGCGAATATAACTGAATTTTTATTATGCTCTTTTAAAATTTTTTTTGTTTTGAAGCGAAAAATGTATATAATCCATGTATGCGGCACATTTGCTTCTCAGCTAACCTCTTTTCGAAATGGAAAGAAATGCCATTTCACATTTGAAAGACCAGTTAAATGGAGAAATCCGATTTTTCTTATAACTGATTGTTGTTTTTGCTAAGACACGCAAGAAGATATCGTTGTTGTTTTTTTTTGTTGAAAATATATATTTTTTTAATTATTCCTATGGGAGTTACAGGATTTTGTTGTCCAAGCCGCCTCGTTGCGTCATATATACTACCTGAAATAGAAACACAACTTTTGGGAAGGTTTCATCCCGATAGCTTTAAAACTGAGAGACTAGTTTGCGTAGAAGCGGAGAGACGTACGGACGAACGTACATGGATAGATCGATTCGTCTAGTGATGCTGATCAAAAATATATATAATTTGTGTGGTCGGAAACGTTTTCTTCACTGCATTACAAAGTCCTGACTGAAATCTTTATACCCTCTGCAAGATGTACAAAATAACGAAGCTTTAATTATTTTCCAATGAATAATCCGTTCGTTTTTAGGGGTGCTATATAATAAAGTCGTCCGATTTGCCAACAATTTAATTAGTAATTCGGAAATTTAAAAAATACCTATATACCGGAGAAAAATAGATAACTATGCTTGCTATATGATATAGTCGTCCGATACCCACTGCAAGGGTATAATGAGGAACAAATCAGACACACTGGAAAGGTAAACAAAAATTATCATATTGAATTTTAGAGAAGTGCCTTCTGCTTAAATTATATTTCTAATAGCTTTGACGAAATAAGTTTCGTTGTGATAGATCTTTCGGGAGAAAACCATACAAGATGATCTCAACAGCCATTTTTAAAACAATGTTAGTAGATGGGAAACACGGATTCTGGGACAATTTGTATACTAATGGCCTTTGCCCCCTTACTAATTTGAATATTAATGGCTGCGGGAGCCACTCCCTCATTAATTAGTATTTTAAAGACCCCCGCCCCTCATTAACGTATGCGGGTTCTAGGACAATTAGCCATTAACCATTTGAAATTTGTTCGAGTCCGTGAAAAATGACTTTAATGTGGTTAGACTTTCTTCTTTTAAATAACTGGCTGGGCTGTCTAAACTGGAAGACATAAATCTAAATGAATCTAAAAATCGAAGTTCTAACATTTCGTTGGGATTTATATAAATTTTCTTTGAGATCGAAATGTAAAACTCTTTGTTTAGCGGAATTATAGAAATTTCACCAGGAATTTTAATTAATTCTTTCACAAATAAATGAGCATCGTATGCCGAGAGATTATGGAAAAATATTGGGAAAAATTTTGCTAATTTATAGTTTAAATTGCAATTATTATGAGCTACACCTCTATATTTGCCTGTTAAGTGACAATGATCTAGAACTCTTTTAGATTGATCAGTGAATAAATTACCGCATATACTACAATTTTGTTCTAAGTCAATTATTTTTTGTTGCTCCATTGATAGCGGATATAACGGTATCGTTACATTTAAGTGATTTTGATATAACATTAAACAATCGTTATATATGCTGTCAACAAAATGTGCTGCACAATCTTCACCATAATATATTCGATATATATCCAAACTATTGTCAATAGAACACTTTATATAATAACTATATGCATACGGTATATGCTTTTGAATTAACTTTACGTTATCCGAAGTTTTCAGATCCATCCCTTCTAAAATACACTCAAAATCAGTATATGCTACAAAAGGAACATCTCAGTTACAATTCTATTACACTCCATAATATGTCGTTTCAGTTTGTCGCTATCGTAAAAATGTTGAAAACAGCCATTGCATAGAAGAATCTTCCTCGTACTTTTCGTTATTTGTTTACAAAGTAATCTAAAGGAGAAGCAAATAAATATACATATATACAATTTTTTTTTTTTTTTAAATTTTCTAATTTAATACTTACTTGGAAATATTTTTAAACCAAGCATAGTGACATTTGTCATCCTTCTCGAGAAGTAGTAGATATATAGTGTGTAAGACGTTGCTAGTTTTATTATTAGTTAAATAATATGGGCCGATAATTGTCTTTTCATCGCTGTCTACACCCAACACAGTTACACTAATTTCAGGATTATTTTCTTCAAATATTTTTATGCTGTCGACCGGTGTGGGAAATTTTAACCCACTAAAATTTAACGATTATATTTATTATATCCGATCCAATGTTGTAAATGCCTTTACGTTTATATTGATTGGGTCGATTCTTATTACAATGTAATTTCACAAAAGCCGATATTAATGCCCATTTAAAACAATATTCGTCTCTGTTTTGCACGTTGATGCAGGCTTTTCTGTTTACTATTTCTCTTGGTAAACCAATTAAATTCGAGCCCTTTATTGGCTGATATTTATTTATATTAACTTCTAAATGAACTATTTCAATTAGGGACCAACCACTGTCTTGTTCTTGAAACTCGCTCATTTCACTTTTTATATAGTCATTTAAATTTTTGATTATTTCATTTAGATTTTCAGTCTGACTCATTGTTGGACTTAAGACTTGGATTTTTGTTTGACATGACTTTAGATTTATTTCACAATGATCTTCACTCTCTTTACTCAAAAAATAAGTACAGAATTGTTCAAAATTAAATTTGATGTTGACGTGTTTTTTTTGAGCTTCTTGGAGTAGAGTGATCACTTGTTCTTTGATTGATTGTTGAAATAATTTTATATCCAAGCATTCTTTATTGTCATTTGTAATTATATAAGTTTCAATACGATTGCGAAATGCACTTCTTATACACCGCAAGTTATCACTTATTTGCGTACCAGATAATTGTTTATGCAAGTTCGTGCGTAAGTGATGCGACCAACTAATTTTAGCAACATTTAGATTACAGACATCACAATATCGTATTTCACTAGACCCAGGATTGTTATTGTTATGTAAAACACCAGCCATTTTTGTTTTCAAATATTAATTGAAAAAGTTTATTGATTTTTCGTTTTATTATTGTTATTCGTTACAAAAGTTTAAAGTGTAATAGTCGCCTTCGGATTTTAGTTTGACAAGCTTATAGCCCCAGGTCGCAATATGCTCGACAGCTTTCGGTTGCAGAGTACTAAAACGTTCTGGTAAAAATACCACAAACTCTTCGCATGTAAGCATTATTTTGTCGCCGGAGCGTGTCCGCTTTACTTCGGCATTCTGGATGGGGATCGGTGTGTTAAAGGAGAGAGCTTTAACACTCTTAATCGGTAGTAGAGATACGGCACCAAGCTCGTTGCATTGGTCTGCGAAGTTGGACGACATGTTGCTGCTGCTGCCGACGATGTTGATGACGGATTTCTTCAAATAGTAGTACTAGTGACTTCTTGCTGTGAATTTGACTTCTGCCTTCTGAATTGGTGTAGTACTCTACATCTCATATTTATACTAGTTTGCGAGACGAAAAAATCTGAGAAAGTTTGCGATAAAATGTATTAGTAATTACTCTCAGAAAGTTTGCGATAAATACTTATGCATATTTAAATAAAATAAATACGTGGGGGTAAGTGATAACAATATATACAATAATGTTGCACGATAACACGGGAGGACAAGCGGGGAGGGGGCAGTTGGCATTTTTTGTATTTTTAAATTGAATAAATATAACTGCATGGGTATACAAGCTTCGGCTTGCCGAAGTTAACTTCCTTTCTTTTTGTATTTTTAAATTTAATAAATATATAATTAATTCCTTTCTTGTTATATATAATAATTAAATGTTCATGTTTCAGCGGCGAGTATCAGCCTTGTAGTTGTATGAAAATTGCAAGAGCCCTCTGAGCGACGTTTGTAGTCGTGAATAGTCAGCATTTTGCAGGTGGTAAATTCGATACTCTCCGCGAACAAAATATTGTCAATTAATTTAATTTCCAAATGAATTAGCCAACATTATGTTAGTCATCCACGGCGCACGCCGATATAAATATTACCCAATAAATTTATAATGTAAAAGAAAATCAAAACATGAAGTGCTAGAGCTTTAATAAGGTGGGTGTGCTGACGCGAGAAGTGGAGTAGGTAAAGAACAATGACATAACTTTCGACGGACAACCTTGACAATAGGGGATCGTATTGCGCGGCCCGCGACGACCCATTGGCACAAAGCCCGATCGTATTGAGATCAAGCAAGAGCTAAGCTGGGGGGCAGTGTGGACTGATGCATGACGAACTTTGTCTACTAATATTATTTTTCCAGGCACTTTTAATATTTATTCTCGTCATGTTGGAGAGGAGAGAGGCCTACCAAGATCCCACGACCCGAATACGACGTAGCTTATGCCGGCAAATGGTGCCATAGGACTGTCAGGACTCGGGCACTAATATGCCCACGTAACAAAATGAAATAAATAAATGATATTCAATTTAATGGATTTAAATGGCTCTTAGTGTAAGCATACACACTGAGTAAGAGATAATTGAATTAATTTGACCCAAGACTAAAGGTTGCTAGTCACATTGCGTCCATGATGAATAGGGCTAGGGGTGCTCTTGGCCTTAGTGGTCAATGGAATATGAGGGTCCTTATATTACTAAAATGTTACTTAGACAGTCCCCAGTACGGTATGATCGTATCGAATCTGTACAGAAGAACTTTTTGCTATTTGCTTTCAATAAATATTTTTGTTAACAAATCGCCAAGTAGAGCGTTGAATATTATAAATAAAACACCATTTGAGATGGGGATTTATAAAAACACAATATGCATATATCTTAAGAAATTTTGATCGACAGTATATGTACTTAATAAAGTAAGAAAGTGAATGAATACCCGTTACTCAGATTACATTTTTAAAATTCCACTCTTAACCAGGATCACTTGCTGAGTCCATCCAGCCATGTCCTTCTGTCCATATAATCTCGGAAACTATAAGAGCTAGAAAGTTGGAATCTGGCATGTTAGTTCTTGATCTCCTTGCGCAGCACAAGTTTGTTTTAGCAGGGTGTCACGCCACTTTAACGCCCACAAACGATCACACTAAAATCCTTATACCGCCGAAATTTTTTAATATTTTTTAAAATGTAAATAAGATTTTGTTCTTACTATCAATACCCATATACCTGCCAAAAATGATTTAAATCGGGCCATTCATTAAAAAGTTATATCCAAACGAAAGTAAATGGAACTAGCTTATAGCCAAAAAAGCTCCCCTTTAAAACAACTTTTTCAAGACTAATATGTTTATCATGTACACGCTAGTGTCACTCAAAAAGTTTTCCAAAGAATCGTTCTTCGGATATTCGCGACAGCATGTTTTTTTGGTGTTGCTTGATTAAAGAGCTTTTATCACAGATTCCGTTTGACAGTGGACACAATCTGAAAGCAGTTAGATGTACCTTTCCGAGGACATATCAACTGTTGGATCGGACTCCAAATAACGGAGTTATTAAGCAAAGAAATTAACAAAATTTAAAATTTCTAGCCTTTTTTTTTGAGTTTTACTACCTTAAAATAAATTGTATAAATTATTTTGAGCAAGTGGTACACTAAATAACTTTAAATGTTAAGATAAATTTTGAAAAAATTTGTGGAAAATCGAAAGCGTTATGGCTGGTTTAGTAAAAGTATTCAATTTAATTACTTCACATATTTCATCGAAAAAAAAATTGTAATTATTGCTGACGTCTATTTTTACACATTAACTAAGTTGTTACAAGACTAAAATGTGCAAGCACACGATTAATAAATTTTGTTATGTAAGTTATGTATTCAGCGAATATAACTGAATTTTTATTATGCTCTTTTAAAATTTTTTTTGTTTTGAAGCGAAAAATGTATATAATCCATGTATGCGGCACATTTGCTTCTCAGCTAACCTCTTTTCGAAATGGAAAGAAATGCCATTTCACATTTGAAAGACCAGTTAAATGGAGAAATCCGATTTTTCTTATAACTGATTGTTGTTTTTGCTAAGACACGCAAGAAGATTTCGTTGTTGTTTTTTTTGTTGAAAATATATATTTTTTTAATTATTCCTATGGGAGTTACAGGATTTTGTTGTCCAAGCCGCCTCGTTGCGTCATATATACTACCTGAAATAGAAACACAACTTTTGGGAAGGTTTCATCCCGATAGCTTTAAAACTGAGAGACTAGTTTGCGTAGAAGCGGAGAGACGTACGGACGAACGTACATGGATAGATCGATTCGTCTAGTGATGCTGATCAAAAATATATATAATTTGTGTGGTCGGAAACGTTTTCTTCACTGCATTACAAAGTCCTGACTGAAATCTTTATACCCTCTGCAAGATGTACAAAATAACGAAGCTTTAATTATTTTCCAATTAATAATCCGTTCGTTTTTAGGGGTGCTATATAATAAAGTCGTCCGATTTGCCAAAAATTTAATTAGTAATTCGGAAATTTAAAAAATACCTATATACCGGAGAAAAATAGATAACTATACTTGCTATATGATATAGTCGTCCGATACCCACTGCAATGGTATAATGAGGAACAAATCAGACACACTGGAAAGGTAAACAAAAATTATCATATTGAATTTTAGAGAAGTGCCTTCTGCTTAAATTATATTTCTAATAGCTTTGACGAAATAAGTTTCGTTGTGATAGATCTTTCGGGAGAAAACCATACAAGATGATCTCAACAGCCATTTTTAAAACAATGTTAGTAGATGGGAAACACGGATTCTGGGACAATTTGTATACTAATGGCCTTTGCCCCCTTACTAATTTGAATATTAATGGCTGCGGGAGCCACTCCCTCATTAATTAGTATTTTAAAGACCCCCGCCCCTCATTAACGTATGCGGGTTCTAGGACAATTAGCCATTAACCATTTGAAATTTGTTCGAGTCCGTGAAAAATGACTTTAATGTGGTTAGACTTTCTTCTTTTAAATAACTGGCTGGGCTGTCTAAACTGGAAGACATAAATCTAAATGAATCTAAAAATCGAAGTTCTAACATTTCGTTGGGATTTATATAAATTTTCTTTGAGATCGAAATGTAAAACTCTTTGTTTAGCGGAATTATAGAAATTTCACCAGGAATTTTAATTAATTCTTTCACAAATAAATGAGCATCGTATGCCGAGAGATTATGGAAAAATATTGGGAAAAATTTTGCTAATTTATAGTTTAAATTGCAATTATTATGAGCTACACCTCTATATTTGCCTGTTAAGTGACAATGATCTAGAACTCTTTTAGATTGATCAGTGAATAAATTACCGCATATACTACAATTTTGTTCTAAGTCAATTATTTTTTGTTGCTCCATTGATAGCGGATATAACGGTATCGTTACATTTAAGTGATTTTGATATAACATTAAACAATCGTTATATATGCTGTCAACAAAATGTGCTGCACAATCTTCACCATAATATATTCGATATATATCCAAACTATTGTCAATAGAACACTTTATATAATAACTATATGCATACGGTATATGCTTTTGAATTAACTTTACGTTATCCGAAGTTTTCAGATCCATCCCTTCTAAAATACACTCAAAATCAGTATATGCTACAAAAGGAACATCTCAGTTACAATTCTATTACACTCCATAATATGTCGTTTCAGTTTGTCGCTATCGTAAAAATGTTGAAAACAGCCATTGCATAGAAGAATCTTCCTCGTACTTTTCGTTATTTGTTTACAAAGTAATCTAAAGGAGAAGCAAATAAATATACATATATACAATTTTTTTTTTTTTTTTTAAATTTTCTAATTTAATACTTACTTGGAAATATTTTTAAACCAAGCATAGTGACATTTGTCATCCTTCTCGAGAAGTAGTAGATATATAGTGTGTAAGACGTTGCTAGTTTTATTATTAGTTAAATAATATGGGCCGATAATTGTCTTTTCATCGCTGTCTACACCCAACACAGTTACACTAATTTCAGGATTATTTTCTTCAAATATTTTTATGCTGTCGACCGGTGTGGGAAATTTTAACCCACTAAAATTTAACGATTATATTTATTATATCCGATCGAATGTTGTAAATGCCTTTACGTTTATATTGATTGGGTCGATTCTTATTACAATGTAATTTCACAAAAGCCGATATTAATGCCCATTTAAAACAATATTCGTCTCTGTTTTGCACGTTGATGCAGGCTTTTCTGTTTACTATTTCTCTTGGTAAACCAATTAAATTCGAGCCCTTTATTGGCTGATATTTATTTATATTAACTTCTAAATGAACTATTTCAATTAGGGACCAACCACTGTCTTGTTCTTGAAACTCGCTCATTTCACTTTTTATATAGTCATTTAAATTTTTGATTATTTCATTTAGATTTTCAGTCTGACTCATTGTTGGACTTAAGACTTGCATTTTTGTTTGACATGACTTTAGATTTATTTCACAATGATCTTCACTCTCTTTACTCAAAAAATAAGTACAGAATTGTTCAAAATTAAATTTGATGTTGACGTGTTTTTTTTGAGCTTCTTGGAGTAGAGTGATCACTTGTTCTTTGATTGATTGTTGAAATAATTTTATATCCAAGCATTCTTTATTGTCATTTGTAATTATATAAGTTTCAATACGATTGCGAAATGCACTTCTTATACACCGCAAGTTATCACTTATTTGCGTACCAGATAATTGTTTATGCAAGTTCGTGCGTAAGTGATGCGACCAACTAATTTTAGCAACATTTAGATTACAGACATCACAATATCGTATTTCACTAGACCCAGGATTGTTATTGTTATGTAAAACACCAGCCATTTTTGTTTTCAAATATTAATTGAAAAAGTTTATTGATTTTTCGTTTTATTATTGTTATTCGTTACAAAAGTTTAAAGTGTAATAGTCGCCTTCGGATTTTAGTTTGACAAGCTTATAGCCCCAGGTCGCAATATGCTCGACAGCTTTCGGTTGCAGAGTACTAAAACGTTCTGGTAAAAATACCACAAACTCTTCGCATGTAAGCATTATTTTGTCGCCGGAGCGTGTCCGCTTTACTTCGGCATTCTGGATGGGGATCGGTGTGTTAAAGGAGAGAGCTTTAACACTCTTAATCGGTAGTAGAGATACGGCACCAAGCTCGTTGCATTGGTCTGCGAAGTTGGACGACATGTTGCTGCTGCTGCCGACGATGTTGATGACGGATTTCTTCAAATAGTAGTACTAGTGACTTCTTGCTGTGAATTTGACTTCTGCCTTCTGAATTGGTGTAGTACTCTACATCTCATATTTATACTAGTTTGCGAGACGAAAAAATCTGAGAAAGTTTGCGATAAAATGTATTAGTAATTACTCTCAGAAAGTTTGCGATAAAAACTTATGCATATTTAAATAAAATAAATACGTGGGGGTAAGTGATAACAATATATACAATAATGTTGCACGATAACACGGGAGGACAAGCGGGGAGGGGGCAGTTGGCATTTTTTGTATTTTTAAATTGAATAAATATAACTGCATGGGTATACAAGCTTCGGCTTGCCGAAGTTAACTTCCTTTCTTTTTGTATTTTTAAATTTAATAAATATATAATTAATTCCTTTCTTGTTATATATAATAATTAAATGTTCATGTTTCAGCGGCGAGTATCAGCCTTGTAGTTGTATGAAAATTGCAAGAGCCCTCTGAGCGACGTTTGTAGTCGTGAATAGTCAGCATTTTGCAGGTGGTAAATTCGATACTCTCCGCGAACAAAATATTGTCAATTAATTTAATTTCCAAATGAATTAGCCAACATTATGTTACTCATCCACGGCGCACGCCGATATAAATATTACCCAATAAATTTATAATGTAAAAGAAAATCAAAACATGAAGTGCTAGAGCTTTAATAAGGTGGGTGTGCTGACGCGAGAAGTGGAGTAGGTAAAGAACAATGACATAACTTTCGACGGACAACCTTGACAATAGGGGATCGTATTGCGCGGCCCGCGACGACCCATTGGCACACGAATGTGTGAAGGGGAGGGAGTATGGCCAAAACAAAGCCCGATCGTATTGAGATCAAGCAAGAGCTAAGCTGGGGGGCAGTGTGGACTGATGCATGACGAACTTTGTCTACTAATATTATTTTTCCAGGCACTTTTAATATTTATTCTCGTCATGTTGGAGAGGAGAGAGGCCTACCAAGATCCCACGACCCGAATACGACGTAGCTTATGCCGGCAAATGGTGCCATAGGACTGTCAGGACTCGGGCACTAATATGCCCACGTAACAAAATGAAATAAATAAATGATATTCAATTTAATGGATTTAAATGGCTCTTAGTGTAAGCATACACACTGAGTAAGAGATAATTGAATTAATTTGACCCAAGACTAAAGGTTGCTAGTCACATTGCGTCCATGATGAATAGGGCTAGGGGTGCTCTTGGCCTTAGTGGTCAATGGAATATGAGGGTCCTTATATTACTAAAATGTTACTTAGACAGTCCCCAGTACGGTATGATCGTATCGAATCTGTACAGAAGAACTTTTTGCTATTTGCTTTCAATAAATATTTTTGTTAACAAATCGCCAAGTAGAGCGTTGAATATTATAAATAAAACACCATTTGAGATGGGGATTTATAAAAACACAATATGCATATATCTTAAGAAATTTTGATCGACAGTATATGTACTTAATAAAGTAAGAAAGTGAATGAATACCCGTTACTCAGATTACATTTTTAAAATTCCACTCTTAACCAGGATCACTTGCTGAGTCCATCCAGCCATGTCCTTCTGTCCATATAATCTCGGAAACTATAAGAGCTAGAAAGTTGGAATCTGGCATGTTAGTTCTTGATCTCCTTGCGCAGCACAAGTTTGTTTTAGCAGGGTGTCACGCCACTTTAACGCCCACAAACGATCACACTAAAATCCTTATACCGCCGAAATTTTTTAATATTTTTTAAAATGTAAATAAGATTTTGTTCTTACTATCAATACCCATATACCTGCCAAAAATGATTTAAATCGGGCCATTCATTAAAAAGTTATATCCAAACGAAAGTAAATGGAACTAGCTTATAGCCAAAAAAGCTCCCCTTTAAAACAACTTTTTCAAGACTAATATGTTTATCCTGTACACGCTAGTGTCACTCAAAAAGTTTTCCAAAGAATCGTTCTTCGGATATTCGCGACAGCATGTTTTTTTGGTGTTGCTTGATTAAAGAGCTTTTATCACAGATTCCGTTTGACAGTGGACACAATCTGAAAGCAGTTAGATGTACCTTTCCGAGGACATATCAACTGTTGGATCGGACTCCAAATAACGGAGTTATTAAGCAAAAAAATTAACAAAATTTAAAATTTCTAGCCTTTTTTTTTGAGTTTTACTACCTTAAAATAAATTGTATAAATTATTTTGAGCAAGTGGTACACTAAATAACTTTAAATGTTAAGATAAATTTTGAAAAAATTTGTGGAAAATCGAAAGCGCTATGGCTGGTTTAGTAAAAGTATTCAATTTAATTACTTCACATATTTCATCGAAAAAAAAATTGTAATTATTGCTGACGTCTATTTTTACACATTAACTAAGTTGTTACAAGACTAAAATGTGCAAGCACTCGATTAATAAATTTTGTTATGTAAGTTATGTATTCAGCGAATATAACTGAATTTTTATTATGCTCTTTTAAAATTTTTTTTGTTTTGAAGCGAAAAATGTATATAATCCATGTATGCGGCACATTTGCTTCTCAGCTAACCTCTTTTCGAAATGGAAAGAAATGCCATTTCACATTTGAAAGACCAGTTAAATGGAGAAATCCGATTTTTCTTATAACTGATTGTTGTTTTTGCTAAGACACGCAAGAAGATATCGTTGTTGTTTTTTTTTGTTGAAAATATATATTTTTTTAATTATTCCTATGGGAGTTACAGGATTTTGTTGTCCAAGCCGCCTCGTTGCGTCATATATACTACCTGAAATAGAAACACAACTTTTGGGAAGGTTTCATCCCGATAGCTTTAAAACTGAGAGACTAGTTTGCGTAGAAGCGGAGAGACGTACGGACGAACGTACATGGATAGATCGATTCGTCTAGTGATGCTGATCAAAAATATATATAATTTGTGTGGTCGGAAACGTTTTCTTCACTGCATTACAAAGTCCTGACTGAAATCTTTATACCCTCTGCAAGATGTACAAAATAACGAAGCTTTAATTATTTTCCAATGAATAATCCGTTCGTTTTTAGGGGTGCTATATAATAAAGTCGTCCGATTTGCCAACAATTTAATTAGTAATTCGGAAATTTAAAAAATACCTATATACCGGAGAAAAATAGATAACTATGCTTGCTATATGATATAGTCGTCCGATACCCACTGCAAGGGTATAATGAGGAACAAATCAGACACACTGGAAAGGTAAACAAAAATTATCATATTGAATTTTAGAGAAGTGCCTTCTGCTTAAATTATATTTCTAATAGCTTTGACGAAATAAGTTTCGTTGTGGTAGATCTTTCGGGAGAAAACCATACAAGATGATCTCAACAGCCATTTTTAAAACAATGTTAGTAGATGGGAAACACGGATTCTGGGACAATTTGTATACTAATGGCCTTTGCCCCCTTACTAATTTGAATATTAATGGCTGCGGGAGCCACTCCCTCATTAATTAGTATTTTAAAGACCCCCGCCCCTCATTAACGTATGCGGGTTCTAGGACAATTAGCATAATCTATAAATTAAATGATTTTAATGGGTTAAGATTTCATAAAAATGTCACCACCCCACACCACCATGTGGCAATACTGATCTCGTGACCTTTTTCCTCATTATGAGAAATTAATATTCAACAGGTGTTGCTATGCACGTGAGAAAGTTCAAGCACCCAACGTATACAAAGGTTGTTATGTTAGAGGAACATTTCCGATCATGTTGGGAAAGATGTGATCATGTATCCTTTTTGCTGATTATCACAGGTGTTGCTATGTACGTGAGAAAGGTCGCAAACCCAAAATATCTTAAGATGGTTATCATAGAGAAACACATCCGATCATGCTTTGGAAACATGTTTCTTATGATTGTAAAACTTATTTAAAAATCAATGATCACATTTTTTTCCGCCACAGAACATTAAACTGGTAAATTGTCTAAGATTCTTTCCTTTCCACAAATGGAACATAAACATATCATAAAAGGGTTTCAAACAAGAGCTACCCGAACATGGGCTCCTGTCCGTTACCTCACCGCTCAGGCCTGAAGGCGCACGCTCGTTGATAAGATCATGGACCTGAAGCTAACGACTTCACGGCTGACTGCTAGCTCTAGCACGTCCCATAATAGGGCTTGAAATCACGTAGTCGACATATCTCAGTCAAGGAAATATTTTCCATTTTCCGTACCTGTAATTTTAACTCGAAATAAAAAGTCAACAGTTTATTTCGTAGCATTATAATATATTCATTCATTTATTTTGGTATGGCGAACATGTTTTATTATAAATTGAAATTAATTTTCTGGCTACATTCCGGCGATTTTCATAGAAGTGGCAGGAGCATGTTCCCGATGTCAAGTCAGGATTACAAAATGTTACATGTTTACCATAGTAAGTAGCTTTGAGATCATGTCCACCTTGATTCATGAAGATAGTTTTTGTGTTTAGACGGTTTTGAAAGTGCGAACCAATTAAATTGTTCAATAACATGGTAAATTTCCTCATGAAATTTCATTTCGTTAAATGCTTTGCTATTTATTTATTGAGTCTTCTCCCTTTGGATACTAACAATAAGTGTATCAAATCTTAGACTAATTAATCTAACTCACAGTCATATGACTAATGTTGTGATAAAGGGGCCCGAAAGTTAAAGCTGGCTTGGCAGGTCGTTGCGTTGTAGACGGGATCGGCTGGAAACCCAAGTCAAGCCTCTTGCGAGGCGATTGGGGTGCACAGAGAGTTTTTCGTTGTAGGACGCTTTTTGTTTGTCTATTTCATCTTTTACGGTAAGAATGCTTAGGTCCCTGTGGATGTTTTGGTTGCGAATATACCATGGTGCCCCAGTGATAGTTCGCAGGATTTTCGACTGAACTCGCTGTATAATGTCTATGTTGCTTCTGCTGGCGTTCCCCCATAGCTGGGAGCCATATGTCCAGATGGGCTTGAGAGTGGAGTTGTAGAGCAAGGCCTTGTAGTCCAGACGCAGGGGCGAAAGAGCGTTAAGAATCCAGTGGAAGCTGCTGGCCTTTAGTTTTAGATATACTTTCTTGCGTTCGATGTGTCTTCTCCAGGTTATTCGTCTGTCAAGGTGGACGCCGAGATACGTTACATCGTTGACTTGGGGAATCTGCGTATTATTCAATAATAGTGGAGGGCATGTTTGTCTGTTGAGAGTAAACGTTATGTGTTTATATTTTTGTTCATTTATTTTAATCCGCCAATCAGATAGCCACCTCTCTACTACGAGGAGGTTGTTTGCTAGCTGTGTTGTGGCTCGGCCTGGGCACCTCGAGAGACTTCAAATTGCGGTGTCGTCAGCGAACGTAGATGTTGTTAGCTGCTCGTTCGTGGGAATATCCGCTTTGTATAGGAGGAACAGAGTAGGCCCTAGCGCGCTTTCTCCAGCTTTGATAATGTAGTCGTCGGATGTTGTTGTATTGCACCTTACTGCGAAGGTCCTGTTGTATAGATACGACTCAAGAAGCTTGTGAGTGTAGTCAGGTAAGCGTGTTTTGATTTTGTGCATGAGGCCATCTAGCCATACTCGATCGAAGACTTGAGATACATCGAGGAATATTGCGCTGCAGTATTCCCGATGCTCAAGTGCTGTGCGTATTTCTGATGTTATTCTGTTAACTTGTTCGATTGTTCCATGGTTTTGACGAAATCCAAATTGATGAGCAGGGATAACATTGTGTGCTCCTATGATAGATATGGTGTTATGTGATTTTGATACTGGATTGACTCATCTATCTCCATGGGTTCAGGAGTAGACTGTACCTGATTGTTATTGGACTTCCAATTATTATTTTCTCCCCACTGATTGTTGTTACTCTGTCCCTGATTCCACTGATTATTTTTTTTACCTGTTGCGGAGATCTTTGATTGTATCTTAAATAATTTGAATAATTGTTATTGGTCTATTGATTAAAGAATTACTATTTTGTCCTTGACCATTACTATAATTTGAGTTATAATTCCTATAACTCGTTCCAACAAAATTGTGAACGAATTTTGCTCTCATATTATTACTTTCCATCTCCTGTACAAACGCCATTGCATTAGGCAAGTCTGTTGGGTTCATGGAATACAGAGTCGATGATATTGGGTCGTTAAGGTAACGAAAAGTCTTAGTGCACTCTGTCTACGTCTATTATTCATTTCTGAAGTGATTGGCTTATTACGGCCATACGTCATTATAGTTTTGTTAGTTAACAATGTTAGTTTCCTGTACACCTGGATATAGTATTCCATTACACTTAGTTTTCCTTGTGTAAGTATACTTAATTCTTGTTCGATAACGTGTAGCGGTCTTCTATCACTAAAAACGAAATCTAATCTGGCCAGAATTGCATCAAAATTTAGGACTCTTCCGTGGATGGTTAGAGCATCATTGGCTTTCCCGGCTATCTTGTTCCTTAATATCGATAGGGCTGCGAAATATCGTTTACTTTTTCGAATATAATGACTCATAGCGTTTTCTGCTGCTTCCCTCCAACTCACATATTTTTCCAGTTCCCCCTTAAATTCTGGAACTGATTTAATGATTTCATAGGATTCTTCACATTTTATTGAATTGTCAACTTCTTCAAATGTGCGGGTGCGGGTTAGTTAAAAATCCACGATTGTCCACGAGGGAGGTCAAAAAGTGCTTAAAATTTGTCCACGTGGTTTATGGACGGCCCCTAATCTTCTACTTTGTTGACATTCGTTTGAAGTTTTAGGTGTTTCTATTTCTTGTTTTAAAGAATTTACCTCCGATGAAACAATCTGTTTTAATAATTCTTTGGTCAAAAAAGCTTGCCTTTCTAATTCTTGATTAGCCATTTTGCTTGTGCTTGGCGTATCGGTCATTTCCAAAATATTAAATAAATTTAACAAAGCGTCTAGACCTTTCAGGATGTATTATATAATTTATCTTTCAAATTAAATTTTTACTTAAAATATAATTGTTCTTATTTCTTGCGATCTTTCGACTATTAAGCCGTGTCTTCTTTGATGATGGCGAGGGAATGCCATTCAGCCCTTCCTTCCTTCCTTCTTCGTTATTTTGGTTGTAGTCGTGTTGAATTTTTGGCGAGGGATTGCCCTTCAGCCCTTCCTTCCTTCTATCTGTGAATTATTGAAACATTTCCGTTTTATTCTTTTTGGTTTTCCCAGTTGATATGTTTATGTTTTTCAAATTATTGTTTCTATATAATTTTCTTTATTAAATTGTTTTTTGTTTATAATGCTTTAATTATTATTTTTGGTTTTCACTGCATTTATTATTTTGTTTTTGTTGTGTGTTCTTGCACTGTGAATTAATTTATTCGGTCCACCTTTATTATATTTTACCAGTTATTTAAATTGATTATTACATTAATTGATTTAAATTTTTAAATCACGATCATTGTCACAATGTTGGGTGTCGTCGATTTGTGGTGGATGTTTTACTTTTTTCCACTAAAAATTGTTGGGTTTTTTGCGGCGCGAGTTCCGTATTTAAATTAACTTGTTGTAATTAATATTTTTTAAGAACTTTTTTATGGCACCGCCCCACGTTGGGCGCAAATTAAAATTGTCGCTGGTAATTTATTTAAAAAAATATATTTTATTATTTATTCAAACTTGGTGTTAAGCCTTTTATTTTATTTCACTAATACAAGACACCTTATTTCTTATATTCGAATTCCGAACTTCCGATCTCTATCTCGGTCCAAAATGGGCTACCCGCTTAATTCTAAAACCTTCTCCAACGAACTTCGGCCAGAAGCTTTTCTTTGAGCTTCAAGAACTTTTCTTTTGTTTAGAACAAAAGCTTGGGATGAAATCATTTATTAAATTTAAATATGCTGACCGATGCAATTTGTTTCGGCTTGGAACGCAAAAGTTTGAACTTCCAACGCAATTGATTGGGCTTCGAGCGGAAGCTGATGTTTACTTTAAGTTTGGTTTGTTTATCTTGGCTGGGCCACCAAGAGCGGACCCCAAAGCCAAAGGCAAGGGCAAAGACAAAGGTAAATGCAAAGGCATAGGCAAAGATCGCTTAGACTGAATTTTGAAAATTGTTTTTTAATTCCATATGTGGCCCGGTTTCACTGGTTGGATAATTTGTACGTATTGTGTGTTGTGAAGTGTGTGAGAGATTTGTCGTTAAGAATAATTAGTTGAGTATAATCAATGAATTTTTGTATTATTTTCCCTCGTGAGTTTGTTGTAGGTGATCCCCAGGATGGGGGCCAACTGTTAAAATCCTTCGTGAGTAGTGAGGGTGTTTGTTGAGTAATAAGTTTTTTGGAGTTATTGACTTGTAACGGTTATGTTTAGAGAGATATATGTTGAAAATACGTTTAGATTTAGTTTGGACTGAATGTGTATTGCTAGTGCTTCATTTTCGTCTGGGATGTTAGGTGTAAAATTGTTTTTTTTTTGCTTTGCTATTTATTTATTGAATCTTCTCCCTTTGGATACTAACAATAAGTGTATCAAATCTTAAACTAATTAATGTAACTAGCAGTCATAAAATTGATATTGTGCTAAGGGGGGCCCGAAAGTTATTGCTGGCTTGGCAGGTCGTTGCGTTGTAGACGGGATCGGCTGGAAACCCAAGTCAAGCCTCTTACGAGGCGATTGGGGTGCACAGAGAGTTTTTCATGGTAGGACGCTTTTTGTTTGTCTATTTTATCTTTTACGGTAAGAATGCCTAGATCCCTGTGGATGTTTTGGTTGCGAATATACCATGGTGCCCCAGTGATAGTTTGCAGGATTTTCGATTGAACGCGATGTATAATGTCTATGTTGCTGCTGCTGGCGTTCTCCCATAGCTGGGAGCCATATGTCCAGATGGGCTTGAGAGTGGAGTTGTAGAGCAAAACCTTGTAGTCCAGGCGCAGGGGCGAACGAGCGTTAAGAATCTAGTGGAAGATGCTGGCTTTTAGTTTTAGATGTACTTTCTTGTGTTCGATGTGTCTTCTCCAGGTTAGTCGTCTGTCAAGGTGGACGCCGAGATACGTTACATCGTTGATTTGGGGAATCTGCGTTTTATTCAATGATAGTGAAGGACATGTTTGCCTCTTGAGAGTAATCGTTATGTGTTTACATTTTTGTTCATTTATTTTAATCCGCCAATCAGATAGCCACCACTCTACTACGGGTAGGTGGTTTGCTAGCTGTGTTGTGGCTCGGCCTGGCCACCTCAAGGGACTTAAAATTGCAGTGTCGTCAGCGAACGTAGATGTTGTTAGCTGCTCGTTCGTGGGAATACCCGCTGTGTATAGGAGGAACAGAGTAGGCCCTAGTGCGCTTCCTTGCGGGACTCAAGCTTTGATAATGCTATCGTCGGATGTTGTTGTGTTGCACCTTACTGCGAAGGTTCTGTTGTGTAGATACGACTCAAGAAACTTGTGAGTATAATCAGGTAAGTGTGTTTTGATTTTGTGCATGAGGCCTAGCCATACTCGATCAAAGGCTTGAGATACATCGAGGAATATTGCGCTGCAGTATTCCCGATGCTCAAAGGCTGTGCGTATTTCTGATGTTATTCTGTTAACTTTTTCGATTGTTCCATGGTTTTGACGAAAGCCAAATGGATGAACAACATTGTGTGCTCCTAGATATGGTATTATGCGAGTTAAAAGCATTTTTCGAACAGCTTAGACAGACACGATAATAAACTAATTGGTCTGTAGGATGACGGAATTGTGTGGTCTTTTCCGGGCTTCGGTATCATAGTGATAATAGATTTTTTCCAATTTTTCGGATAGTAGCCGAGAGTTATAATCCCATTAAAGAGCTTACAAATAACCTCAATGGCAGAGTTTGGAAGTTCAATTAACATATTTGGGGTTATTTGGTCACCGCCAGGGGCCTTTTTCGGTTTCAGTTCCCCAATGACTTTCGCGATCTCCTTTGGCTGAAACAATGACGGTAGGGAAATAGATTCAGATTCGATTTGTGGTAGGAAAAATTAACCAGTGGCAGGGTTCAGCTGGAAGACGTTTCTTAAATGTAAAGCAAAAGTTTCGGCTCTATCTTCGTCGCTGCGGGCCCAGATGCCAGATGAGTTTCTTATCGGAGTGACTGTTTCGATTGGAGAGCTCAGATTTGGGTGAGCCCTCCACAGAGGATGTTTTGTACTAGTTGGCGATAGTTTTTTAATGTACTGCAGCTGTGCATTTAGAGCTCGATTTAGTGAGCGAGCGGCTTCCTTAAGATGTTGTTTTGATGACGGCAATCTGTTGGCTTGCCAGGCATGTCGCAGGCGCCTCTTTTCTAGGACTAACCGTTCAATTTGCAGATTAGTTTTGAAGTGGTTGGTTTGCGCGTCCCTGCCTTGTGGTGTTGAGATAGTGGCTGCCTCCACGAATACTTCTTGAAGAGCATCGGTAGAGCAGTCGATGTCCGCTTCGATGTTGAAGTGAGGGGTTAATTTGATGTGTGAGCTTACATACTTTTTATAGCTGCTTTGAAGAAGAGTTATTAGCACTGGCGAATGGTCTAACGACAGGTCCGAAAGCGCTTTGGCGCTTATTATATTGCGGGAAATGTTTTTTGTCACCGCAAAGTCTATTAGGTCTGGAACTTTCCTGGGGTCTGTTGGCCAGTATGTGGGGCTGCCAGGGGAAACATAGTCTAATTTGTTGTTCGGTTTTATGATTGCATTGTATAATTGCCTTCCTTTGGGAGTCACAAGGCGTGATCCCCAGTGCGTGTGTTTGGCATTATAGTCCCCTGCAGCTATAAAGCGGTCTCCAAGCAAGTTGTAGAAGTCCATGAATTGTCCTTCAGAAATTGTAAAGCGAGGCGGGCAGTAGACAGCGGCTATGGTGAGGTTTCCGTTGCCTGACTGCACTTTGATAGACGTGGCTTGCAAGTAATTAGTTGAAAACCTTTGGTGAAAGTGGTGCTTGATGCGTTCCCTGATTAGGATGCCGGTTCCGCCGTGGGCCTTACCATCTGGATGGTCTGTGCGGTAGAAAGTGTAGCCTCTTATTTGGAAGTTGTATTTGTTTGTGAGGTGCGTCTCTACCAGTAGCATAATGTCGATATGATTTTCATACAGGAACTGTGTTACTTCAAGGTTGTGCCGTGAAACGCCATTGGCGTTCCACATTGTTATTCGTAGATTTGCCATCTGATTATTTGGACTGCTTGGCTGCAAGTAGCTGTAACACCATGTTTTGGTTTTGAACCAGTGTTTGCATGGTCGTTTTCATGAATGACATGAGTTCCACCATACTTTGTTGCATGGTGACCATCATAGTTTCCAGAGTGCTTTGCGACTGTTCTTGGATCTGCTGAGCGTTTCCTAGATTAGACTGGAGTGGGTTTTCCGTCCCCGATCGAAGGGCATCGGCGTATGAGAATCCCTTCTGGGTATTTATTTGACCAAAGGAGGATCTTGCAGCCGTGCCGAAAAATACTTCCGGCGTCGTACGCGAGTAAGTGTATTTTGGGTATTCTGATGATGATGCTATCACTTTTCGCATGCGGTCCTTCATCTCCTTGTAGACCGGACAGCCCCTGTAGTTTGCCGTGTGGTTACCTTGGCAGTTAACGCATTTTATCTTTTTGGGGTCTTCTTTGTTGGCAGGGCAGTTAGCCGAATTGTGGAAGTCTCCACAAGCTACACAGACTGTTCGAAGCGAACAGTATGCCCTGGTGTGTCCATACTCCTGACAATTTGTGCATTGCACTGGGCCGTTCCTTTTATGTGGCTCTTCCACGTTAATTCTTCGGTGCAATAAGTATTGCAGGTCATAAATAGGGTGCACTTCATTTTTCTTCAAGACTCTGCTGTTTGGCTCCAGCTCGACCCTGAAGAGTGGTTGCGGCTCTTTTTTCCTGTTTATAATGTTACTGACGTTCTTTGCAGAAAACCCTTTTTCTTTGAGAGCATCGATAACTTCCTTGGCGGTTACGTCGGGCTGGATTCCTTTTATTACCACTTGCAGGCCCTTGCTGCTTTTTAGTTGGTACGTGTAGTAGCTTTTCCTAGCTTCCTCCAGGTATTTGGGTACTGCTCGGAAATGTTCTTCAGATTTGGTCTTAAGCTTGGTTTCATGAATATCCCATTTTGTGACCGGAACAACATGAAAGTTTCCGTCCCCGGTCAGCGCAAAAATTTTGTTGACCAGGGCGTTCGAGATTTTCTCCCTATTGTAAATTGGTGGGGGCTTAGGTTTCGGTTGGGTCTCCTGAGCCCGTCCTGATTCATTTTCTGCTAGAAGCGCAAATCGATTGCTGTCGGATCTCCCGGGTAATATATCTTCTACTTTGACACGGTTTATTATACCCGTTACTAGTAGAGTAAAAGGGTATACTACCCCATAAAGTATATATATTCTTGATCAGGATCACTAGCCGAGTCGATCTAGCCATGTCCGTCTGTCCGTCTGTCCGTCTGTCCGTCTGTCCGTATGAACGCTGAGATCTCGGAAACTATACAAGCTTGGATAAGGCACGCAGATTCCTGAGATTCCTGCGCAGCGAAAGTTTGATTCAGCAGAGTGCCACGCCCACTTTAACGCCCACAATCCGCCCACAAACCGCCCACAAGCCTCAGAAATCGTAAATATGAACGTGGATATCTCGGAAACTATCAAAGATAGAGAAATGGGATCTCAGATTTAGATTCCGTAGCCTTGCACGCAGCGCAAGTTTGTTACGCGAATATGCCTCGCCAACTCTAACGCCCACAAGCCGCCCTAGCCTGTGGCGCCCACAATTTTCATGCTAGATCAGAGCTCGCAAATAACTGTCGATCGTTTCTCGTTGTCTGCAAATAAGTGTCTTTTCCTGACTCTTTACGAAAAGACTCAGAGAGCAACCGATATATTTGTTCTTGAACGAGCTCGCTCGCGCTCAGTGCGAAACCGTTTTGTCCTGTTTAGTGAAGCAAACGGTCTTTTGCATATGTATTGGAATACATTCACAAGCATAGGCAAGCAAATCGTTAATCGTCGGCTTTGCAGCCAAAATATATTAATTGCAATCGTGAATTGAGTGTGTGAAGTTGTGGAATTATTTTGTTATGCAAAATGAGAAGAGAATTGAATAAAAAAGAGCACCAATTCTTTAAATTTAATTTGGAAGAGAAGAAGTCAATATGTAGTGTTTGTGGTATTAAATTGTCCGGCAATCATTCAACAAACCTTAGACGGCATTTAACAACGAAATATAGGGACATTTTCAGTGAGTGGAACAATTCTGGACATTCACAATTAACCCAATGTGAAGAAAAACGAAGAATATCGTATCAAACGAGCGAAGAAGCAATTGTTTTTTCTTTGATTAAAATAGTAACCACATGTGGAAAACCATTTATATTTCTAGACATTGAAGGGTTCAAAGAAATAATGGATCCAATATATAATGCACTTGGCATAAACCCTTTAACGTCTCGAAATATTATGAAAGAGCAGTTTGTCAAAGAAAACATAAGGGCTCTTGTGACGGGAAAGCTGGTGTCCTTGAAAGTCGTTGTTGCTACCAGAATGGATAAAGCGATTCTAGGAATAAATTTGCAAATGATCCACGCAAGTCTGGCTAAAGCCGAGATTATTGTAAAGGCTTTAGGCATGATTGAGCTCGGGGAATCTCACACTGGAATATACATGAAGAACAAAATTCTAGATATCTTAGATGATTATGGAATATCACTAGATCAAATCTACAGGTAACAAGAAAGAACGCTATAGTCGAGTACCTCGACTATCAGATACCCGTTACTCAGATAATGGGACCAAAGGGAAATGGAGATATGCAAGCAGCAAAGCGAGATTGAAATGCGCCACCTACCGGCGGTAGACAGATTTAAGCGTTATGGGCGTTAGAGTGGGCGTGGAATTTTTTTTTGGATCAATCGATAGGTATTGACGAGACCAATACATTTAAAATAAAATTTTTGATCTAGCATGAAAATTGTGGGCGCCACCGGCTTGTGGGCGTTAGAAAGGGCGTGGCAAACTTTTTTTTTGATTAATCGATAGGTATTGACGAGACCAATACATTTCAGTTAAAATTTTTTATCTAGCATGAAAATTGTGGGCGCCACAGGCTTGGGCGGTTTGTGGGCGTTAGAGTGGGCGTGGCAAACTATCAATCGATAGGTATTGAAAAGAACAATACATTTCAGTTAAAATTTTTATTCTAGCATCAAAACTGTAGGAGCCACAGATTTGGGCCGTTTGTGTTGATGTCAAAGTTAACAAGAAAGTTATAAGTACATTAAACTTTTGTTTTGTGAAAATACTTTTGACCTCCCCTGTATATGGGCATTTCCATGGGTCGCAAACGTACGTTCAAACGCGTTTAATGCAAAAAAATTTAAAAACAACATATTCTGAAACTTTTTTTTGCTTTTTGATATCAATTTTTTATATGTAATATGGAATCGAAATGGAACTTGTTAACCAAAATATTTGAAAATAAATTTAAAATGTTGTATTAAACAAATTATTTTATTTCTTTTTCACAACAACGAAAGTAAATGTGAAGACCTTTTGCGTTGAGTTTTTCGGTCAATCGGTCTTTTGTTGCTCATTAAAGAGCGACATACAAAGAGCTCAACTAAAAGCGCTCAACAGGAAACATAAATGAAGACAGAAAGAGTCTCTTGCTCAAAGCGAGAGCTAGACCGTAGGAACATTTTCGGTTGTGCTCGCAACGAGAGCGCAAGAAGAAAAACGGTCAACAGTTATTTGCCCCCAGTAGCCCCAGTACTAGTTTATGTTTACAATTTAACAATACTTTTTTTTGATACTCAGGAAATCCCAGCTAATGTTTCAATGGTACAGAAGTTGTTTTCTTGTAGGTTTTTACACATCTAGTCTGAACTTTAAAATGATGAATAAAAATTATTTTATTGTTTTGGAGCTACTTTTAAAAAATGTCAAAATTATGTATGCAGAAGACAGTAAGCTTGGGTATTTTCATGACTTGGTGTCTTCAGTTCTATTGAAAATCTCACATCAATGGGACCAGTTTTCACTGATTCGTTTTGATATGAAAGATCAACCACAATAATAGGGGCCTTCAATTTAAATTCATTTGGGGTCAAAAACGGTTGTGACTCACGATTTTAGTAACTAGATTGAAATCTTGTATACATTTCATATAGGTGAGCATACTGATTCTTACTAAAATCAAAATTCAGATTATCATATGGATATGACTCAGAATTCAAGTGAACTTTCAAGTTTGATAAGTTATTTGTGATAAGTTCTCCATTTAGTGTAAATAAAATTATGGCACATCTTGGTTTTTCGCGGTTAGCCGACAATTTCACATTCCAGCTGTGTTGACTTCCATACCGCAATTTGGGGTTAACATATGAATCCCAACTCCGGAATGCGATTGGTAGGTTTACACCACTTTTAATAATATCGTACATCTTAATTTTTGCAAAATCGTCGGAGTTACATGGGGAATTTTCCAGGTTATATTCGTCATTTCCAACTTAAAAGATTGTTCATTTCTGGTTTGTTCAAACACATCACCAAGATTCTTAGTTAGCATCAACACTAGTTCGTGTTTACAATTTAACAAAACTTTTTTAAAATCCTCAGCAAACCCCAAAAATTTTTTTAATGTAACAGAAAAGTTAAAGTGGGGTCCCGTAGAAATTTCGTCTGCACTGCTCCATCCAGAGTTTAATAGATTTTGACTTTGTAGATTATCCAGAGATATACAATTTTTTGGGGTGGTAGTCATACCGACAAATCCATTTCTATCAATCTCACACTCTTTTATTTCGTACTTAATTATATCCAAAATTAAGCTATACACTTATTTAAAAAAAAAAGTGGGAACATTATCAGTTGAAGGTCCATTCGGTTAGTCTTTTCTAATAATTCCTTGAAAGTTAAGCTAACTAAAGCACGCAAAATTCTTGATTTGGATAGAAATTCGAATTTCATCGTTTGGTTTAAGTGTTTGATTATGCGATGAATAAGTCGAAAACACTTTCTTTGAAATACTCTCATCTGAGTAAACCTTTTCTCAAACATTTAAACTTACTTTCCTTGTTTTCCTTTCGTTGTTTTCCTTATAGTATACTCGAAGCTTCAATCCTAACGACCTTAAAAATATTTTATTTTTCAAAGTAGGAGAGCTTCTTTTTACTGTTTATCCTCTTTCTAAAGCTTTATAAGTAGTGTGGCTTGGCTAAGGACTTAAGCTAGGTCAATAATCATTCTATTAACTGAATGTGCATGCGAATCGATACGTTTAAACCACGTTTATTCACCAAATCACTGTTTTGATCAACTATGCGTATAGAATCTATACTATAGATAGTGTGCGTATTTCGTCACAGTTGATTGGTAAATAAATTAGGTTATGTGGTGTCACTGTCATTTCATACCCAGGCGGAACATTAATGCCAAACTCATGTAGCGTGTAATTCGGGTAATTATCTACATATGAACCGCCAATTATTTTACATTTTTAAAATGTTCACAGTCTGATCTGATCGATAGGTTTTTGTAGGATGTTGTTCTAGCACTTTTTGATGGAAAGCAAACAGTTGTCCAACCGGTTTTTCCTTAATAAAGTTAACTAATTCTCGCATGGTAGTTATTTCAACTTCAAGTGTGTTGTTGATACTTTGAAATTTAAATGTTTTTTCAAGGGTATAGTCTTTAAGTTTATTGTAAATGAAATCGGTGGTATTATTTAACTCGTATGATCCAGTAGGAATTGTAATAACATTATCAGTGATGTGAAAGAGATTATATTTTTCATCAATATTTGGAGTTGAATTAAAAATGATTAAAGTCGACAAGGAAGTACGCAATTGTCGATTACCTCGACTATCAGATACCCGTTACTCAGCTAAAGAGACAAAAGGGAAATGGAGATATGCAAGCAGCAAAGCGAGACTGAAATGCCCCACCTACCCCTGATCTCAATATATGGTTATGTGGGCGGTAGACAGATTTAAGCGTTATGGGCGTTAGAGCGAGCGTGGCAAACTTTTTTTTGGGTCAATCGATATGTTTTCACGAGACTAATACATTTCAGTTAAAATTTTTTTCTAGCATGAAAATTGTGGGCGCCACAGGTTTGTGCGGCTTGTGGGCGTTAGAGTGGGCGTGGGCTTTTCACGTTACAAACTTGCGCCCCGTACAAGGCTATGGAGTCTAAATCTGAGATACCAATTCTCTATCTTTGATAGCTTCCGAGATATTCGCGTTCATATCTAAGATTTTTTGAAGTTTGTGGGCGGCTTGTGGGCGTTAAAGTGGGCGTGGCAAACTTTTCTTTGGGTCAGCCTATAGGTATTGATGAGAAAAATACATTTCAGAAGTCGCAATTTTAAGCGGTTTGTGGGAAACAAACTTGCGCTGCGAAAGAATGTCTACTAACCAAATTCCAACTATCTAGCTTCTGTAGTTTCCGAGATTTCAGCGTTCATCCGGACGGACAGACGGACATGGCTAGATCGACTCGGCTAGTGATCCTGATCAAGAATATATATACTTTTTGGGGTCGGAAACGCTTCCTTCTGCCTGTTACATACTTTTCGACGAATCTAGTATACCCTTTTACTCTACGAGTAACAGGTATAATAATTGCGCACTCATATCGACCATTCAATGCGATATGTCGAAAAAAGTTTGTATTTCTAGTGGAACTATTTACATAATGTAAGTGATCTAGACATATTGAAATCTCTTGATAACTATAGGATTGTAATAAATAATCTCACTCCTTAAATCGTAACAAGTTGATCAAATCCTCTCCTGTGTTTTCCGTTATCCATTTCATTATCCTTGCTAATTAATAACAATCCGTCCTTATCCTCCCAACATTTTTGACAAACTTTCACAAATGTTTGATCCTGATATATATGTCGCATATTAAAATTATCCTGCTTAAACATTATAATAAAGTGGGCATTGTCACAAATCAAATTTTTCGGTATATGACTTTGAGTTTGACTTAAATAAAAATACTCAATATTTTTATGTCGACCCATAAAAAAAACACGATCTTATGTTATCTTCTTCTTCACATCATCGAATATCATAATGGAATTGTTTTTGGCTTTACTGGGGTCTAGTACACCATCTTTATAGGAGAATGTATGATATGCCATTCCTTTAACCGGTTTAAATTTATTCTCCGAGTGCTCATATTTAGGTTGGTATATACTTTTTGAAAATATACAAACATTTTTTCTGTTAAACTTAGCATAATATTAGTTTTACCACAAAGAATTATACCCCTTATTGTGCTCGGTAAGAGAGCACTATGTCGTTGCGGTAGATTTTTCTCGTTTTCATCATTAATATTTCTAAATATAAAATTTCATTTTTGGCTTATTGAACGCATCTTTCAATCTAATGTACTTCATTCAATGAGAAATCTTTGATGATTAAACATCAATAAAATAGAGAAACGTTTTTATTATCGCTTCAGTCGTATTTTTAAATGTAAACACGATGGTGGTACATTACCGATACATTTCCGTTTGAAGCTCATATTCCGGGTACAAAGTTACAGAAATACTTGGATGGCGGTGATCATTAAATGAAGCTTGCAAAGAATATTGCATATTCTCAAAACAAAGCATTGAGTTAGCGACATAAGGCAGACTCCATATTGATTTACAAGGCCTGGTCACATGTCAAGGCACCAGTAGCAGTCTCGGTGAAAAAGCAGCAGCATACTTTGTAAAACAGAAACGAAAGGGAGGAAAAAGATAACGAAGAATAAAGTTAGGAAGACACACCTTTCTACTATTATCAACGTTGCTTCTAAGACATTAAAAAAACAAATACCATTAAACATTATGAGTGCAATTAAAATTGCATATAAAAAATGTTAAAATAAATCGTGTATTTAATATTCCCAAAATTGGAGGTTTTCTACCAATCGTGCCGATCTTGACTGCACTCAGCGCTCTTGGTAGTTTAGCTAGTGGTAGTGCAGCAATTGCAAAAACCATTAATAATGCGAGAATGGCTAAAGAAGATATGGAGGACAAGAAAAGTCACTACAGGAAAGTTGAAAATGGAGAAGGACCATGTTATGGTTTCTACCTTAAGCCCTATACTAAGGGGAAAGGAATTAAAATGCGAAAAAACAAATTTCTCTGCTACTTACTTACTTACTCTTTCTCTGCTTTAGACCACTTTAAATTTGTAAGAAATATATCCCATAATAAATAGTGGTATTTATGAGAGTTCTACTTTCAGAAGCATCAAAAAGTCGGCAGTGTGTTATAGTAAACATGACATGCTTATAATAAAACAAGGAAGAACGCTATAGTCGAGTACCTCGACTATCAGATACCCGATACTCAGCTAAAGGGACCAAAGGGAAATGGAGATATGCAAGCAGCAAAGCGAGTTTAAAATGCGCCACCTTCCGGCGGTAGACAGACTTAAGCGTTATGGGCGTGGCAAACTTTTTGTTGGGTCCATCGATAGGTATTGATGAGAACAATACATTTCAGTTAAAATTTTTATTCTAGCATCAAAACTGTAGGAAACACAGTTTTGGGCGGTTTGTGGACGTGGCACTCTGCTGAAACAAACTTGCGCTGCGTAAGAAACTCAGGAACCTGCACGCCAAATCTCAATAGCCTAGCTCTTATAGTTTCCGAGATCTCAGCGTTCATCCGGACAGACAGACTGACTTACAGACGGACAGACGGACATGGCTAGATCGACTCGGCTAGTGATCCTGATCAAGAATATATATACTTTATGGGGTCGGAAACGTCTCCTTCACTGCATTGCAAACTTCTGACTGAAATCATAATACCCTCGGCTAGGGTATAAAAAACGGAGCTATAATAGGTATGTTAACACTGTTAAGGAGTAATTATAAGTCGATACAGATCTTGGGTGATTTTTGGATCACCCTAGTGTTTAGTTGCAAAATCAGCATAAACATCTTTAGGGGCCGTGCCTGGTTCTTATTGGTGCACTGTATGGTGAGTTATGTTGATTTTGCTAGTGTCAGCACTTTGCTGCACGAGCGGTCGGCTTGCCGGCCGCGCATAGCTTACGTAAAGTCAAATATGTTTTTAGTTTTTACTTGGACATTCATTAAAGAGCATTGGCTTGAATATAAAACTCCGGCATTGGCCGTCAACATTTACTTTATTAATTGAAATTGGTTATCGAGCCTTAAGGGCCATTAGCAACGGAGTTAGTTACTCCCGACGTAATCTTCATAAGAAGAGAGCCAGTGGCAACCGCCCAGCTCATCCATAATAGCAGCCAGCCACGGCGGCAACTGTATCATCACCCCTTCCCCCGGACCAGCCACGGTGGCAATTGGATCGCAACCCCTCACCCTCACGGACAGCGGCGAGGGATAGATCGTGGCCCCAGAACTAAAACATAATTGGCACCCAACTTTAACACGAATTCACGACACAAAAATATGTAAGTGGGCTGATCAAAATTAATACAGTCAAACTTCAAATACATACAGGGAAAAAATAAATAAGAATCCCTACAAATTATTTACACAAAATTAAAAAATTTTACAGTTTAAATAAAGCAATTGTAAAGGTGACTTATAGATAAAGTGAATTAATATCAGCCGTCCCTAAATAAAATTTTCTTTCGGACGCCAAGCACCCGGTTATTAATATAAAATTTTAATAAACAAAATTCATTATGTCGAATTAAAACATTCGGCCTTCCAATAACTTGTGTTTAGTGTCAACTAATTAGTGGCCTTATGAGTTTTCCAGGCCCATATAGGGAAACTAAAAAAAGACTTGACAGTGACAGTGAAGAAGAATTAATCCGTAGTTATCAACCAGCACGGGCACAACAAGAAAATAACGCAGAAACCATGAACGCGGCACAAATAGAGGCGGTAATTCAGGCCGCATTAGCTAACCAAGAACAGAGGCTCAGAGCCGAATTCGCGGGTCAGATCAATGCCGTTAATCAACAGCTTCAGAGCTTGCGTATAGAAGCGCCAGTGGTAGAATCTTACCAGAGGGTAAAGGTAGTACCGGGAGCACCACAGTGCGATGTACCATTACATATAGTGAAGTCAATTCCAAATTTTACTGGCGTACAAGATGAGTACGTGGCATGGAGGCAATCCGCCACCGATGCCTATGAATTATTCGAGTCTTACGAGGGCAGTTCCGCGCAATACCAAGCCGTTACTATTATTAGAAACAAAATTAAGGGACCTGCGCGCGCGCTGCTAGTTTCTTATAATACAGTGCTTAATTTTAAAGCCATACTAGCTAGATTAGACTGCTCCTACGCAGATAAAACATCTTTGCGCCTATTACGGCAGGGACTTGAGTCGGTCCGCCAGGGCGACCAAACACTCATGCAGTATTACGATGAGGTCGAAAGAAAATTTACCCTCGTTACAAACAAAATTGTCATGACACATGACGACGAAAGGGCTTCATTACTCAATACAGAGGTTAGGGCTGACGCCCTACACGTATTCATTTCCGGTCTAAAAAAATCACTAAGGTCTGTTGTATTTCCAGCACAGCCAAAAGACCTGCCAGCAGCACTGGCGTTAGCTAGAGAGGCAGTGGCCAGTATCGAACGAAGTATGTTCGCGGCCACATATGCCAAAGTAGCTGAGCAAAGAAGTCAGAATGCAGATTATCACAAGGGCCAGCACAAAGCTCCCGAGAAACAAGGGAAAAATTCTAGTGCCGACCACGGACCAGAAAAAAATCCCCATTTTTTCAAAAAGCCAAACAAGTATCAGAACAACGATTCATGGCGTAAACAGGACAACTGGGTAGATCAGGGTAAACAAAATCAATCCCAGGAACCTATGGATATTGATCCATCATATTCTAAATTCCGAAATCCTACGAATTTTAGACAGGGAAACAACACTCAATACCAAAATTTGCAGGCCCCAAAAAGACCAAACTCTTCGGAGAGAATGACTGGCCAAAGGCGCCAGCGGGTTAACCACGTTGAGCAAACTGCAAACGCGGAAGAAACTCAAGATTATGAAAACGCGGCCACAGCCGCATTAAGTGCAATTGATGATGACAGTGTCTCATTTGACGGTAACGACCTTGTCAATTTTTTAGAGGAAGGTCTCGCTTGCCCTTCATTGAGCGAGGGCTGGCGGGGAAAACTATAAAAATCCTCATAGACACTGGAGCGGCAAAGAGTTATGTAAAGCCCCTAAAGGAGCTGAAGAACATAATGCCTGTCGACTCCTCATTCACTGTGAGTTCCATTCATGGCTCCAGTAATATAAAAGAAAAATGCTTCATGCACATATTCGGCCTAAAGGCTCAATTTTTTCTACTCGATACTATCAACACTTTTGATGCCATAATAGGTTTCGACTTGCTAACGCAGGCCGGATCGGCATTAGATTTACAAAACAGCGTGATCAGGTATGGAAACATATCTGAACAGCTCAAATACCACGAATACGATAACGAGAACTTCACAAATATCGATGACTTAATAGTCCCAAATTCAGTGAAAGCTGCATTTAAAAAAATGATCCTTAAGAGGAAACAAGCGTTTTCTCACTCTAACGAGGCGCTACCTTTTAACACCTCGATCATTGCCACAATTCGTACGGAGACTAACGAACCCGTATATTCCAAGCTATATCCCTACCCCATGGGAGCAGCAGATTTCGTTAACACAGAAATCATACAGCTGCTAAAGGATGGCATTATCCGACCTTCTAGGTCGCCATTTAACAGCCCAACATGGGTTGTTGACAAAAAGGGACTTGATGCAGATGGCAACAAGAAAAAACGGCTGGTGATCGATTTCAGGAAACTGAATGAGCGAACTATCGCCGACCGTTACCCTATGCCAAGTATTCCTATGATTCTAGCGAATCTGGGAAAGGCAAAATTTTTTAGTACCCTCGACCTAAAATCGGGGTACCACCAGATTTATCTGGCTGAAAAAGACCGCGAAAAAACTGCTTTCTCCATAAACGGAGGAAAGTATGAATTTTGTCGTCTACCCTTTGGACTGAAAAATGCGGGAAGCATCTTTCAAAGGGCGATCGATGACGTACTACGTGAGCAGATTGGGAAGATTTGTTACGTCTACGTAGACGACGTGATAATTTTCTCCGAAAACGCTGCCGACCACGTTATACACATTGACACAGTCCTTAAATGCCTGTGCGAAGCCAACATGAGAGTGGCACCAGAGAAAACAAAATTTTTCAAAGAAAGTGTTGAATTTTTAGGTTTTATTGTTACTTCAAACGGAGCCAAAACAGACCCGGAAAAGGTAAAAACCATTCAGGAGTACACTGAACCAAAAAATTTGTTCAGCCTCAGGTCTTTTCTAGGGTTGGCTAGTTACTACAGAAGTTTTGTCAGGGACTTCGCTACCATAGCCAGACCACTTACCTCCATACTTAAGGGAGAGAATGGCACGGTTAATAAACACATGTCGAAAAAGGTGGCTATCGAATTTGATGAGTCCCAACGCAGAGCGTTCGAGCACCTGCGAGACATTTTGTCATCAGAAGATGTGATACCAACGTATCCAGATTTCAAACTCCCTTTCGATTTGACCACCGATGCCTCAGCAAGCGGTATCGGTGCGGTACTTTCCCAAAAAGGCAGGCCAATCACAATGATATCTCGTACGTTGAAAGACTGTGAACTCAATTACGCAACCAACGAAAGAGAATTATTGGCGATTGTTTGGGCTATAGGAAAGCTACAAAACTACCTATATGGCACAAAACAGATCAGGATTTTTACGGACCATCAACCTCTTACTTTCGCTGTATCCGAGCGAAATACGAATTCTAAAATTAAACGATGGAAAGCATTCATCGAAGAACATAACGCCAAGGTGTTCTACAAGCCCGGAAAAGAAAATTTTGTGGCCGATGCTTTGTCACGTCAAAACATAAACGCTATACAAAACGAACCCCAATCTGACGTAGCCACTATTCACAGTGAACTTTCCTTAACCTACACGGTCGAATCTACCGATAAACCCCTGAACTGCTACAGGAATCAAATAATCCTGGAGGAAGCAGAGCAGCCTTTACGGCGACACTTCATAGTTTTCGGGACCAAAAACCGACACATAATCCAATTCAATAACAGGGACTCGCTGTACGGATTGGTCAAAGAGGTAGTAAACGTAGACGTTGTTAACGCCATTTACTGCGACCACTCCACACTAGCATGCATACAACATTCCTTGGTGACCGAATTCCCAGCAACCAAGTTCTGGCATTGCAAAGAATTCGTGAATGACATCACGGATGCAAATGAACAAAAAGAAATAATTATCTGCGAACACAACCGCGCTCACAGGGCAGCCCAGGAAAATGTTAAACAAGTCCTTCAGGATTACTACTTTCCAAATATGTCCAAAATCGCCAACGAAGTGGTTGTAAACTGCAAGACATGCACCAAGGGGAAGTACAACAGACACCCCAAGAAGCAAGAGTTAGGTATCACACCAACCCCCTCATATGCTGGCGAAATGCTGCATATTGACATATACTCTACGGATAAGAGATTTTTTTTAACCTGCATAGATAAATTTTCAAAGTTCGCTGTAGTACAGCCATTACTTTCTAGGGCCATAGTCGATGTGCGCAGCCCCATATTACAACTAATAAATTTTTTCCCAAACATTAAAACAATATATTGTGATAATGAGGCGTCTTTCAACTCTGAGACTATAACCTCATTATTGAAAAATCAATATGACATTGACATTGTTAATGCACGCCCTCTACACAGCAGCTCAAACGGGCAAGTGGAGCGATTCCACAGTACCCTAACTGAGATAGCTAGGTGCATGAAAATCGACCAAAAGGTTGACGACACCGTTGAGCTTATCATGAGAGCCACGGTAGAATATAACAAGACAATACATTCAGTGACAAGACTGTCACCTAAGCAGGCCTTGCACTCAGCTAATGCCGAACAAAAATTGGCAATAATAGGTAATATTGAAAAGGCACAACAGGCCAATCTAGACAGGATCAACCCTACTAGGCAAAACAGAATTTTTGAGGTAGGAGAAAAAGTATACCTCAAAAATAACAAAAGGTTAGGAAATAAACTAACCGCACTGTACACAGAAGAGCGTGTACAAGCAGACATGGGAACGTCTGTCCTTATTAGAGGGAGGGTGGTCCACAAGGACAACCTTAGATAAAAATACCCCTCATCCTTTTTTACCTTTTTTACTTTATTTTCATATATACTTACACCTTAGCATAGTTACTCCATTTTATACACAGTAGATTAACATTTGCCTTCTTACAGGATCGCGGGAATTTTATTGATAACGTTAACTGTAGTTAACGCTAGAGTAACGGATTATTCGCATGCTCAGTATATCCCAATTTCGGACGGAATCGCGTTGGTATGGGAGCAAAGAAACTTGCTTCGACATTCAAGTAACTTGTCCGAATTTTCAATTATAGTAGAAGAAACTACTAGGTTGTCCGATTTATTCCCACAGTCTCATATGAAAAAATTGTTAGACGTCGATACCGAACATGTTAGAAGTTTATTGTCTGTCTTAAAAATACACCATAGGATGGCCAGGAGCCTAGACTTCCTAGGCACCGCACTCAAAGTAATTGCGGGCACACCTGATGCGGCCGACTTCGATATGCTAAAAGTGTCCGAGGCACGTTTAATTGAGTCAAATAACCGGCAGAATAAAATTAATGAATTAACAGAGGCCGTTAATAAAATTATCAAGGCAAAACAAAATAATATAGTTGACACTTCCCACCTATACGAAGTACTTTTGGCCAGAAATAGAATACTAATAACCGAGATTCAAAACGTAATGCTTACAGTCACACTTGCAAAAGCCAACATCATAAACTCAGCAATTTTTAATCAAAATGATTTGAAGTCTGTATTTGTTGATCACCCCACAGAAGTCCCCATCATTAGCCTACTAGAGGCGTCTAACATTAGAGTCCTTCAGTCCGATAGTATAATCCATGTGCTAATCGCATACCCTAAGATTAAAACTATTTGTAAAAAAGTCACGATCTTCCCTGTATCACACCAACATACCATCCTGCAATTGAAGGAGAACACAGTAGCCGAATGCAATAGCGACGTCTTAGCAGTCACCGATTGCGTAACAACAACTTACGCGTCGTTTTGCAAGCTGGCGACCCATGATACTTGCGCTCGAGGCCTACACGCGGGGAGTACCGCACTATGCGAGACGCAAGCCAGCCACCTAGACCCCATCACGTTAATAGATGACGGAGTAATAATAATAAACGAGTGTCCAGCTAAAGTCAGCACTGACGACGGCCCTGAAATAGCCACCGACGGCACACACCTCATTACGTTCGAGCGAGTGGCTTTCATCAATGGCACCAAATACTCAAACCAACGTGAAGCCATAAGAAAAACTCCGGGCATGGCGGCATCCCCGTTACTCAACATCATCGGCCACGATTCCACACTAAGCATGCCACTTCTCCAAAGAATTAACACCCAAAACTTGGAGGTTATCCAAGGGCTTAAGGAAGAAGTGAAATCCGCTGGAACTATTGACACCTGGTTCGCGGTTTGCTTGGGAGCCAGTCTTCTCATCAGCTGCTCCTTCCTACTCATCAAGATGCTGAGGAGGAGACGAGACGCACGGGAGATCCAACAAGTCGTTGACAAATTCCAGATGACCGAGGACGGTCATATTCCTAAGGGGGGAGTTGTTAACACTGTTAAGGAGTAATTATAAGTCGATACAGATCTTGGGTGATTTTTGGATCACCCTAGTGTTTAGTTGCAAAATCAGCATAAACATCTTTAGGGGCCGTGCCTGGTTCTTATTGGTGCACTGTATGGTGAGTTATGTTGATTTTGCTAGTGTCAGCACTTTGCTGCACGAGCGGTCGGCTTGCCGGCCGCGCATAGCTTACGTAAAGTCAAATATGTTTTTAGTTTTTACTTGGACATTCATTAAAGAGCATTGGCTTGAATATAAAACTCCGGCATTGGCCGTCAACATTTACTTTATTAATTGAAATTGGTTATCGAGCCTTAAGGGCCATTAGCAACGGAGTTAGTTACTCCCGACGTAATCTTCATAAGAAGAGAGCCAGTGGCAACCGCCCAGCTCATCCATAATAGCAGCCAGCCACGGCGGCAACTGTATCATCACCCCTTTCCCCGGACCAGCCACGGTGGCAATTGGATCGCAACCCCTCACCCTCACGGACAGCGGCGAGGGATAGATCGTGGCCCCAGAACTAAAACATAATTGGTACAGAAAAGGGAGTGTTGGAGTATAAAGGGAAGACAGAATAGTTAATATATTATGATAGTGAGGAAAAAATCGAAGCAGGTTTAATTGAAGTCAATAATACACTTTCATTAAAAGAGTTTATTTTAAAAAAATATTTTGATGGTAAAAGTTTCGAAACACTGATTCTATATTTGTAGAAAGTTGCGAGAAAAGTTTGGTATAAAAAAATACTGAGCTCGCCGACGATGAAATTTCAGTCAACAAAAAATTAAATAGTTTGGGATCAATAAGTCCTGAGCACGTCGACGATGAAATTTCCGTCAACAAAAAAGTTAATTGTGTTGAAACTTAAGAGTCCAAGCGAAACAAAATCAACAATATTAATGTTTCAAGTACAAACCGAATAGAAGTACTGGAGAAAAAAAATAATTAACATAATCGAAGAAGAACATTCAAAAATAAATTTACAAATTCCATTAACTCCGAAAATGAAAGAGCAATTTATAGTAAACAATATCCTTATTCCTTATCAGCTTCAGATTTCGTTAATACTGAAATCAATAGAATGCTTAAGGAAAATATTATATGACCTTTATAATTCACCAGTGTTAGTGGTACCAAAGAAAAGAATGAAGGAAGAGTGCAGTCCCAAACATAGACTAGTAAAAGAAAAAGAAAAACTAAACAAAAACATTACACGACAGATACCCGATGCAAGACCCGTCTGCAATATTAGCTAATTTAGAAATGGCTAAATACTTCTCAACAATTGATTTAGAATCTTGATTACACCAAATTTTAATGAAGTATTCAGATATTAAAAAACAGCTCATTCTATTAATTACGAAAAATTTGTATTTTTACGAATGCCTTTTGGGTTAGTGGATGATATCTTAAGGGAACAAGTAGGAAAAACTTGACATGTTTATATGGATGATATTATTTTTTTTAAACACTAATAAACAACATTATGCTGATTTAATTAAAATAATTTATATATTATATAATATGCTCTTTGAATCAAATATGAAAATTTCTCTCGGAAAGTCTAAATTTTTTAAATTAGAAACCGATGTTCTTGGTTACATTGTTTCTCATAACTTAATTAAAACGGATCCTGAAAAAATTGCCACAAGTACAAAATATCCGATTCCAAGCAATATTAGAAAACTCTGAAGTTTTCTATGCCTAACCTGGTATTACAGAAAATTCGTCCGTAACTATGCAAAAATTGCTAAACCATTAACAAAATATGTAGAAGGGGAAAATGGAAAGGTTTCTAAAAGAATGTCTACAAAAATTTCAATACAGTTTGACGAATCAGCTGCACTTGCTTTTATCGAGCTAAAAGAGATTTAATAGAACAAGTTGAATTAGTTCAGCCAGATTATAGTAAGAATTTCGTTTTAAGAACAGACGCATCAAACGTTGCTATCGAATCTCCATATCGTATCTCCGAAATTATTTATATGGAGTAATTGGCATAGTAATAAAAACGAACCATCGTTCACAATTTTGGGTAAAAATCCAAACGTAGAAATGAAAAGGTGGTATTCTTTCATTGAAAGTATTACCCCAAAAATAATATACAAGCCTGGAACAACAAATGTTGTAGCCGATGGATTATCATGAAAACAAGTAAATAATATTGCAAACAGCGATATAGACGTTTCTGAACAGTCAAACTCAGATCAAGACACACAGCATTCTGCTGAGAAGTATGGAACGTGGATTCTGGAATAATTGGCATATTATTCCTTCTCCTCATTATGTGCAATTAATAGTCACGTGAGAAAGGTGCATGTGAGAAAGGATGTACATCCATAGTATACAAAGGTTGTTATCTTAGAGGAGATTGCCCCCATCGACCCCACATCCCCATGTAACAGTATTGATCATGTATCATTCCCCTCATTGTCCCGTGAGAAAGGTGCACGTGAGAAAGGTCGCACAACCATAGTATCCAAATGTTGTTATCTCAGAGGAACATATCCGATCACGTTGGGGAAACGTGTGATCACGTACCCTTTTGCCTCATTACCACAGGTGTTGCTGTGCACGTGAGAAAGCACACCCAAAGTATTCAAAGATGGTTATCTTAGAGGAACATGTCCGATCATGTTGGGGAATAATGTTTTCTATGATTGTAAAACTAATTTAGAAATCAAAAGAACCCCAATAAAATAAATCTCACAAGTTAATGATTCTCAGATGTGGAATATTTTCCAGCACACATTTTTGTTTCCGCCCCAGAAGGTTTAACTGCACAGAAAAAAAACGAGCCAGGATCAATTTGATATGCGCATGGTAAATTTGTGATTTTTAGACGCATATCACTTTTACCATTAAATAATGTCAAATTGATACCAAAAAATGTCAAGTTGTCGATTTCTCTCTTTTCCGAAATGCTTTGACATCGAAAAAGAGAGGATATAGCAATATGGCGACATCAATCCAATCAATCGATGGCCTACTTCGATCATGTTGTCTCGCTTGCCCTTACATACGTTTTAGTGGATTTTTCGACACTTGAGTTTTATCGTGAAGCCGGTCAGACGTAAATTTTCAGTGTTTCCCTAAGTGCGCAGAACAAGGAAAAGGTGAGTAAGCTTCATACATAATGTGTATATGTGTGAAGTGCTATAATAACATAGTAACATAATAAGCGGAAAAAACTAAAATCGTGTGCGATTTTCTTAGTGCCTTTTTTTATATAACTGCCCTTCAGTTCTGCAGTAGGGACGCGGTGACATGGCTCAAGGCAAAAAGCTTTTTTGTTTTTTTTTTTGTGCCTTAAACGCTGTGCCGCTGTCGACGTCAGCAGAGAAGTCGGCGCAGCGTAGAAGACTGCCTATGAAAACGATCGTGCAACAAAGAGAGGCAGATATTCGGAGCTTCCCTCTCTTTCTTTGTCTTATAATTTGCCTGCACTCGGCGCTCTCAGAGACAAATTTCGGCAGGTCCGTTATTTCTTTTGAGTCTCTCCGTTATGTTCGGCTCGCGACTAATGTTTCGGCGGAAAAATTTTCGTGGTGCAGCGACATGTGAGTGCCCTAATATTTTAGGAGCATTATTGTACATCGAAAAAAAACAACTAATATTGTTTTATAATAGTAAATTATTTGATTATAGTAAAATTAAGTTAATTGAATTTACTTTTAATGTTATGCTTACGTATTATACATTAATATTACAATATAATTTTTTAGTTAAGTTATAGAAATTAAGTTCGTTAAAATTTATTTAAATATTTAAAACATTTTAATAGTACCATTTTTAAAGAATTCATTTTGTATTTTTTACTTAAAAAAGTTAAAATTATGTTGTCGGATATTTTTTGCTTTTGAAAGGGTATAGGTGCAGTGGCAACCGCATACAGCGAAGAGAAATTAAAAGAAATCATGTAAAGGGGTGAGAGGAATACTTGGTTCATTCTGTTTGAGTTATTGAAAGGGAAGCAAGCCATTTAAATTGTGCGCAGCAGATTTATTTCTTTCGTTTTTTAAAGTGAAAATAATAAAGTCAGGTAAGTGTTACATTAAGTTGAAGATGTTGTGCATTGATCTTAGTTTAAAGTATTGAGGTATTCAATGGGTTCCGTTAGCCGAAAGTGGATGATGAAATGTTTTGCGCCAATAAAAATCCTGCAAAGGGTGAAACACAGCTCTAAAAGGTAAATATGCAAATAAACAAATAAAACGCATTTTTTAAGCATATGACCATAATTTTTATCAGGAGCGTTGGCCAAGGATTCGGAGGACCCGGACAAAGGTTTAAGGAAGGCGATGGCCAATGTAAAAAGCAAATTAACGTAACATAAAATTAGGCTTACTAACAATAATTGTCCTTTAACAGAACACCTAAATAACATTATTTAATTAAAATATTTTTAAAAGTATATACAAATTTATGTATTTTAAATTCTATAAGTAAAAACTCATAGGAAAAATGATGATTTTCACAAGTGATTTCACTTGGGACGTGTCACTTGCAAGTGATTTCATAAGTGAAAACTCATGGAAAAAATTTTATTTTCACAAGTGATTTCACTTGGGACATGTCACCGGCACGTGACAGGCCATACGAAAAATGAGTATAAGGAACAAGTGAAATCCCGTGGGACTTCGAAAAATTTTCATTTGAATTTTCACTTGTGAAAATGCGGACATCCCATACAATTTTCTATATGGAGCGTCACTTGTTCTTCACTTGTGCAAGAGGACATGTCCCACGGGATTCACAAGGTGATTCACAAGTGAAACTTTTTTTTGGAACTAAAGGGTGCTCTACTGCAACAAAAGCACGTGCAACTATGTATGTACATACATACGTATGCGTAAGCGTGTGTATGTGTAGATGCTGTTTCAACGTTTCTAACAATAAACATGATTGCATTTAAACAAAAACATGTTTTAAAATGCGCTTAAATTTATGTTTAGATGTATGTATGTACATGCCTGTTAAATATTTTTTCTACGCCGCCCTGCAAAGTCGCTTCTCATGTTCATATGTACATATGTATGTATAGACAGATGCATGCGATTTTCATTTCTTTTCATAAAATGTTGCTTATTCTTGAAAGTCTTTCACAAATTTTCTGTTATTTAACAATTAATTAAGGTTTAATATTTTAGCGAGCACTTTCAAGCTTATGTGGTGGATGCCGAACTGGAATCTTATACTATTGTATAAAAACTATAATTATAAGTTAATCACAATTAAGAAATTTTATTAAATAAGAATACATTAGTAAAAAAAATGACCCAATGTAAATATCTAAAATAATATGTCAATAAGAAATACAGTAAATACTGTTTTGTACAAACTGTAAGTAGGTAAGAAAACGTATTTCAGAACAAAATAAAATAAATAATAAAAAAATTTGGTATAATATTTTTTAATTTAATTAATATCAAATCTACAACAATATCAAATTTACAACAAAAATAGTTCAAAAAATTGATACCGCTTAATGTAAAAATGATATTACCGAAATATCGTTTTTACCATTTCGAACATATCAAATTGATATGTGCCGTATCAAGGCCGAATTGATACTGGATTTCAGCAAATCGACCATCACAGCATATCAATTTTTTTTTCTGTGTGGTAAATTGTCTAAGATTCTCTCCTTTCCACAAATGGGTCATAAGCATGTCATAAAGGAGATTCAAGAAAGAGCTACCCGAACATGAGCACCTTTGTATTACCTGACCACAATAAGAGGGACATATTCAAGGCGCACGCTCATTGGCAAGCACAATAAAAGGGACACATGCACAAGCCTGAAGACGCACGCTCATTGCCCTCACGCCAACGACCTCACGGCTGACAGCTAGCTAATAGGGGTTAAAATCACGACCGCGCAACAACTCGCAAGTAGCCGACATATCTCAGTCCCAATTTTAACTCGAAATAAAAAGTCAGTTGTTTATTTTGTGGAATAATAATTTTGGTATTGCGATATTTTTCATTCTTTTTTCAAGATTATATCTATAATCATAATGTTGAGTGCTTCCTTTTTGTAATCCGAAATTCGATGGCATACACAAGTGTCAACTCCCTCAGTGGCTGCATAATTGCTCCACACGCAGGTTTCCATATGATTTCCATGAATAGTTGATTTCATACTACCTCCATCACATTCAAAGAGTTTTGTATTGAACAAAAGGTCATCAAATATATTCAGAAAGTTATTTATTTTAATTGAATGCATGTTGTCTATCTAAGTCAACAATCTCGTCTAACACTTTTAAAAGTGTATATAAATTTTATATAGGTTTTCATCTTCATCTTTTAGCGCAATAAAAGGGACACATGCACAAGTCTGAGGGCGCACGCCCATTGACAAGATCATGGGCCTCACGCCAACGACCACACGGCTGACTGCTAGCTCCCTATTATGGGTTGAAGTCACGACCGCGCAACAACTCGCTAGTGTCCGACATATCTCACTCAAGGAAATATTTTCAATTTTTCGTACCTGTAATTTTAACTCGAAATAAAAGTCCAGAAGTTTATTTTGTAGCAAAATAATACATTTATTCATTTATTTTGGTATTGCGAACATGTATTATAATATATTGAAATTAATTTTCTGGCTTCGTTCGGGCGATTTGCATAGAAGAGGCAGGTGCCCGTTTCCGACGTCAATTCAGGATTACAAAATGTAAAATGTTCACCATAAATCGTAGTTTTGCGATCATGTCCACCTCGATTCATGAACATAGTTTTTGTGTTTAGATGGTATTGAAAATGCTGACCAATTATCTGTCCTTTAAATTGTTCAATAAATCGGTCAATTGCCTCATAAAATTTCATTTTATTAATTTTGTTTTCTTGTAGGTTTTTACAAATCTAGTCTGAACTTTAAAATGATGAATAAAAATTATTTTATTGTTTTGGAGCTACTTTTAAAAAATGTCAAAATGATGTATGCATTGTTAAGAGTACAAGCCCCGCCCTTAAGGTGTTTGTAACAATAGGGAAACCGGTTTCCTTTAAATCTGTTTAATGACGGACAGCCCTTTTCCTCGATACTAATGAGCTGAAGACTTCCAAAAAACGTCTGTAGAAATCGTTTCTTTTCCACACCTTTACAAATAATTTGTTTTCCGCTTGTAATTGTCCTTAGATACTTTCGAGTTTGTGGAAAACTGTTTTATCCATCGTTCCAAAATATTTTGTGATGTGTATTGGCTAACCAAATTGCAGTCTTTCGAGATTTTGTATTTAGCAAAGTAAAATCATATGGTGGCTCTATTTAAAAACTATTATTCAAGTTTGGATCTTTTTCAAAGAAACCTTGAACATCAATCGAAACAGTATTTTTCTACATTTTTCTAACGTTAAACAACTCGTTGTGCTAGTCCGTTTAATGGGTCATATTCAATAAGAGACAGTAAGCTTGCGTATTTTCATAACTTGGTGTCTTCAGTTCTATTGAAATTCTCACATCAATAGGAGCAGTTTTCACTGATTCGTTTTGATATGAAAGATCAACCAAAATAATAGGGGCCTTCAATTGAAATTCAAAAGTCAAAAATGGTTGTGATTCACGATTGTAATAACTTGATTGAAATCTTGTATACATTTCATATAGGAGAGTATACTGATTCTTACTAAAATTAACATTCAGCATTCTGTAACTTGTACTTGGTTTTAGATGGTAACTAACTGGTAATTGTTGTAGTCTCTTATTAAGAATTATCAAAGCACACAAGCTTATGTTTCTCAGATTTGTTAGCCAAACAGACTTGCCGTGTACTATCATTACCTGACCGTCATCAAAGTCACATGCCCATGACCGAAGGCGCAAGACAACTGATAAGATCATACATCTCAACACTATTGATAAGGGAAGAAGTAGACCGTGCAACATCGCAAGTAGCCGACGTACCTCATTGAATAAAATACTTTCACTTCTTTTGTACCTGTAGTTTTAATTACAGTCAGAAACAAATTTTGTAGGATCCTTTAATATTTTTGTATTTACTTTATTATTGTAAACATGCTTCATTAAATTCATAATTATTTATATATTATATATATTTGTATATAATTAATTTTCTGACTCCACCCTCTCTAAGAAATATATCGGTTATTAATCTTCGTTTCAAACGCAGATTTTCGCTTGGTTCCCATAAATAGATGTATAATAGTTCTAACAATTTAATGTTTCTCATATGTTGGATTATTTACAAAGCAATCATTTGTTCTATCCCATATTAACATTATAACATATTTCGAAGGCATCAATACCTAACATAGGAGCGTCTTTTAATATAATTTATGATTTCAGTTTATGATAGAGGTGTTGGGACCTGGTAAAATCTGTTTTTTGTTGCCAACTATTTTTCTAGTTCTTGTTTTCTAATTCTATTCTATTTGTACACTATTTGTAAGAGTTAGGCCTCATTTTCTAAGATTTTGAATAAGTTTAATAGACTCTTTAATTACAATACTAATCTGGTTTTCGTGATTCATGAGGGCGGTTGAGCTGCTTGGGCTTTGATTACTAGCTGTTGTTAACTGTTATGATCTATTATTAGATGGTTACTATCTGTTAAGTAGATGTCAACTAGTTGCTTACTAGTTGTTATAAGCTGGTTACTATATGTTTAGTGGATCTATACAAGTTGTTTACTAGATGTTATTAGCTGGTTACTAGCTGTTTAGTACCTGGTTTCTATGCGTTTAGTAAATGTATAGAAGTTGTGTACTAGATGTTATTAGCTGGTTACTAGCTGTTTAGTATCTATTTACTTGATGTTAATGTTTGTTAGGAATGGTCAAAAATTTTTGATCACGACGACTTTTGGTGTAAAGTAAAAACTTACACTCTGATTTTCAATGTGTTTGCTGTGTACGTGAGGAAGATCGCACAACCAAAATATCTGAAGATTGATATATAAATCTTAGAGGAACATGTCCAATTATGTTGGGGAAAGATGTATTCTGTGATTGTAAAACTAATTAAGAAATTAGTTGTTCACAAGCTTTCTAAAAGTTGTTTAGAAGCTGTTTTGATATTAAGAACATATAATAATATCATCCACTTTAACTAGTATACTGTAAAAATAAAACATTTCCTTTTTTCATATTCCTTCATCTTATGTAGGTATAATAAGCTAATAGCTAGCCTTACACCCCATAACTATAGTTAGGTTAGGTTAGGTTAGGGCGGCTGTCGGACTATAGTCCGACACACTCAGACCTCAATGGGTCCGTTGTGATACCGCATGATCTCGTTTCTTCCTTCTCTAGGGTCCCGTTTCTAGTAGTTTCAGCTTGTGTTAAGCTGATCAGCATGTCTTCCACCCGGAAGATTTAATAAAGGCACTTATGCTTTTGAGATTAATCTCCGACATTTCGGTAAGATCGTCGATGAAGGGGCTTCCTAAGTGTTTCAGTCTGAGTCTTCATAGGGCTGGGCAAAAGCAGAGGTGTTCTACCGTTTCCACTTCTTCCTCATCCCTACAGCTTCTGCAGAAATCATTTTGCGGGGCTTTTAACCTGCCGGCATGCGCGCTAACAAGCCAGTGGCCTGTTAGAGCTCGGATCAGCATGCCACACTCTGTGCGGCTGAGCTTAAGTAACTCCGAGGTTTTTTTGTTGTTTATCACAGGCCATGTCTGGTGAGAGATGCGACACTGTGGTGCGTTTTGCCAATGGGTGTTGGCTAGTGTGTTGAAGTGGTTTATTATGTTTAGCTTGCAAGTAGCCATGGGCATACCGACATTTTCCTCTGCTGGTAGGAGAGGCTTGGTGGTGCCCTGCCTGGCTAATTCGTCCGCTATGCAGTTGCCTACGATGTCCCGGTGACCCGGAACCCATATTAGGCTGATAGTAAACTGATTTGCCATCTCGTGGAGAGCTCTGCGACAGTCTGCTATTGTACGAGAGTTGGTGTTTGTCGAGTAGATCGACTTAATAGCCGCTTGGCTGTCACTATATATGTTTAGGTGTCCTCTCTGGAGGCTTAGGTTCCTTAAACAGGTTAGTGCTTCTTTTATAGCGTGGACCTCCGCCTGAAAGACGCTACAGTGGTCCGGGAGCCTGAATGACTTCCTGATATCTAATTGTTCGGAGTATACACCTCCGCCGACGTGTCCTTCCAATTTGGAGCCATCTGTATAGAAACAGATTGCGCCCTCAAAGGGTGTGTGACTATATTCAATAGATTTGCATAGATCCGTGATTTTCGGAATCGATTTATCATGCTGGAGAATTTTAGCATGGCCATATAATTGGGCTTTCCATTGCCCTGTGTCCCTTAGTCGAATAGCTGCCGATTTGGCCCTTTCCATGCCTGCTAAGTCCAGGCTAGGGAGGTTGAAGATCGCATTCAGCGCTTCATTCGGGGTGGTTCGAAGGGCTCCACTAATACACAAAGCCGCCATTCGCTGTACTTTGTTTAAAGGAGTCAGTATGCATTGTTTGTGTAAGGCGGTCCACCACAGAGCCACTCCGTACAGTAGGATTGGCTTGACTACCGCTGTGTATATCCAGTTAACTATTCTTGGGGACATGCCTCATCTTAGCCCGATTGCTTTTTTACAGGAGTAAAGTGCAATGGTCGCTTTTTTGGTTCTCTCTTCGTTGTTTAAGCCCCATTTGAGGCGTTTATCTAGTACTAACCCCAAGTACCTGGCGTGATCGCTAAAGGAGAGATTACAGTTGTTTAAAATGGGTGGGTTAAGTTGTGGAATTTTGTACCTATTCGTAAATAGAACAAGTTCTGTTTTCGAGGGATTTACCCCGAGTCCGTTCGCTATCGTCCATTCCGATAGTATTTTAAGTTTAGCGGTCATAAGATCGCAAAGTGTTTGTGGATATTTTCCAATAAAGATGATGGCGATGTCGTCTGCGTATGCCACGACCTTACAACCTCCTCCCTCCAGAATCCGCAGTAGTTTATTTACTGCGATATTCTACAAGAGGGGTGATAGTACACCTCCTTGCGGGGTGCCTCTGTTCACTAGTCTAGTCTGGGTTGAGGTCCTTAGTGTGGCTGTGACCATTCTGCTTATCAGCAATTTATGAATTAGCCTCACCATTGGCGGCTCAACCCCTAGTTCTGTGAGAGATTCTGTTATAGCGGTGGGAAGCACGTTATTGAAGGCTCCCTCTATATCCAGGAAGGCGATCAGTGTGTATTCCTTGATGTTGAGTGATTTCTCGAAGCTGTTTACCACCAAGTGTAGCGCCGATTCGGTTGACTTACCTTTGGTGTAAGCGTGTTGTGCTTCTGATATTTGTGTCGGGTCTACGGTGGCCCTTATGTGTAGGCTTATCATTCTTTCAAAGCTCCTAAGCAGGAATGATGTTAGGCTTATTGGCCTAAAATCCTTTGCTGTGGTGTGAGTGGCCTTCCCTGCATTAGGAATGAAAACCACCTTTGTTTCTTGCCATGCTGTTGGTAGTTCTCCTACCGCCAGGATGGATTGGAAGATTTTTTTCAACCAGTTTATGGCTATTTGTCCTGCTTGCTGGATGTGAGCCGGTGTTATTCCGTCCGGTCCCGGCGATTTGTATGGTTTGAAACTATGAATGGACCATTTCATGTTGCGGTCTGATAGGAGTGGATCTATTTCGATTCCCTCTCCTGCTCCTCTTTCAGGTGGATGACCTGCTTGTTGGCTCCCCGGGAAGTGAGCGTCTAGGAGCAGGTCCAAGGACTCTTTACTGGAGTCTGACCATGATCCATCTGCTTTTTGAAGGTAGCCCAAAGGCGCGGCTGTCTTAGAGAGTATTTTCCTGAGCCTTGCGGCATCAGTTGTTTTTTCTATGTCAGAGCAGAAGGTCTGCCATGCCGTTCGTTTTGCTCTTCTAATGGCCTTTTTGTAGGAGGCTAGTTCAAACTTGTAGTTCAGCCAATTGGTGTCATCATTTCCCGCCTTTGCTCTGTTAAACAGGCATCTGCAGTTGGTTCTGAGGATAGATAGTTGTTGGGTCCACCAGGGGGGTTTTTTCCTTCCTCTTGGTTTCTCTGTGGGGCATGCCACTTTGAAGGCAGTGTTGCATGCCTCTGTGAATTTGTATACTGTTTCGTCCAGCTCATGTGGGTTTGTGATGCTTACTGACGGTTCCATGGGGAGGATATTGGTCAGAACTTCTTTGTACCTGTGCCAGTCCGCTCGTCTGGGGTTGGCGAAGCTGACCGGCAAGGGCGAATCAAGGGACAATACGGTTTCTATGAATCTATGGTCCGAAAAGGAGTGCTCGTCAGAGACTGCCCAGTTTTTGACTGCGCCTACGAGTGAATCTGATACCAAAGTTAGATCTATGATCGTTTGGCAAGCTTTAGTTATGAAAGTAGGGACATTGCCCCTATTGCACAAGAATAGGTTCGAATTTAGAATAAAATCAAAAAGAGACTCACCTCTGTCGTTGTTGTTTGGGCAACCCCACTGGGTGTGATGGGCGTTGGCGTCACAGCCTATTACCAATCCGTTCTTGAGCTTTTCGCATTCCTCTGCTAGTCCTCTGACCAGCGCATCTGGGGGGTTTTCCTTCTCAAAGGCCAAATAGGCCGATAGAACCCTCTGCAGCTCCAGGCTTACTGCGGTGTTGTCTCCGTTGCTGTAATTGCGAAGTAGAAATATACTAAGATGCCTTTTGGCTAATATGCAGGTTCGAATTTTACCTTCTTTGGGGTCAAGCATAAGCTTGTATTCCTTTGTTCCTAGTCCAGCAACCTTGCCTCCTACAACCCAAGGTTCCTGTACGAGGACTAGGTCGGCTCCACCTTCTGTCAGGCGAAGCAGAAGTGCAGCAGATGCTGCTTTACTGTGGTGAAGGTTTATTTGTAGAGGTCTTAATTACATCTACAGCTTCAACCTCCACCACAGTGACGTCGGCCTCCTCTGTGTCGCTGAGGTCCACGTCCTCGATTGCCGGTCCGAGCGCACGCATCTCTCTGCTTAGCGACGAATCGGTAGAGTAGCCGTCCTCCGGCCCACCAGGTGCCTCCAACTCCTCAGCAAGCACCTGCTGGGCTGGGTTGCCGGCAGAGCTGCTAGCGGCGTTGGAGTCGCCCTTATACACTTTGATGTGTATCGCACTGAACCCGAAGTTCAGCACTCCACGAGCAGTCTCGATCGGAGCTACTGACTCCTTGTTCAGGACCAAAACCGCCTGGTTGACATCCCCTTCATGCTCCTCCACCTTACCGACTTTCCAGTCCTTCGTGGGGAGGTGCGGGTTGCATTCTTGCAACATGAAGAGGATGTCCTCCGGCGTCTTGATCGCTGCTGGAAGCCAGATCCTGGCTCGGGGTCTACTGGGGACATCGCACCAGTCAAGTGCAACGATGGTCGCCCCTTCGTAAACCTCGCCGAGCTTGCTTGTCGCCTCTTTGTACATATCAGCCGACCGCTGACTGTCGCATGCTACCACCTTGACGCTGCCCTGGTACCAGCCCGCGCCCATGCAGCAAGGCGAGGTGCCTGGCTTCTCTCGTACCATGCGCAGGCAAATGAGGGAAAGGTGGGACTCCACTGCCTTCCACTTGTTTCTGGGGATCCTGCCTTCCGGATTTCCCCTGTCAATCAGGCCAAGTAATACACGATTCTTCGTGATTTCGGCGAAAGGGACCGATGGCTGGATCTTAGATCTCTTTGCCGATGGCCCGGGTAGTTCGAGGGATCGCTGCCTTTTCGCCTGAGTCGCCTCTTGAGTGGGCTTTTCCTGCCCGTAGTTTGGGAGCACCTTCCTTGCCCACTCTACCTTCTTTAGCCATTCAGGCGAAGGCGTGGCAACGGTGCTCCTGGTGTGTGAGCGCAGAGTCTGGGCGGCAGTCCGCCTTTCTGCGTATGTATATTTAGCACCAGCGGGTGGCCCGAGCGCCTTGGCAGTGCCTACCGTTGCTTTCGGCGCAGATGCGCACGTAGCGGAGGCGTTTGCGGTTGGCTTTCTGCCACCCATCATCCCCAGTTTGGGATGCGGCCCTTTCTGGGCCGTGCTGGTATGGAAGGTGGAACCAGTGTTCGTCTTATCCATGGATTTTTTAAGAGTACCCGTCTCTATGTTTTTTGTTTTTTTGTCTTCTGTTTTTGATCCATAATTTGGTACCACGAGTTGCGGAGAAGGGGAAAAGTCCGCCCGGGCAGAGATCCGCGAAGCCCGGGTAAGGCGATAGTTAGAACAGGGGATCGCCATGTCCCTGAGCACACCGTTTGAGACTGGGCTATTTTTGATCCGGGCCCCCAGCCAGGCTGACTCTTGGCACGGTCCGTATTACACCGTAGTCCGGCCCGGAGTGAGATGTTGTTTGGGAGGGGAGTTGGGTAGGTGTTGTGTTGGGAGTGGGTTTGTGTAAAGCAACTATTTAGATGCGGCTGAACAACTCGCATCGTCGGTATTGCTTCGTTGCAAAATACCCGCTGGCTGTCCGGGACTGTTTATTTACTGGGGTTTCCGTCCACGGTACCGTGTTTGACTTATCCCACCAGCTTATTCACAGTTGACCTCGAGAGAGGTCGTCCGCTATCCGCAACCTGCGACTCGCTCGGTTGCCCCAGCTAGGCGACTTTGGAACCATCTCACAAGTTCCTCAGCCGAGGTAACTATAGTTATAAGCTACAATAAAATGTCTAGAAAGATTAAAGTATATGAGTGTCAAAAAACGATTTCAAACCAACTATAATTGGGAAAGTAATTGATTTGTAATAAATGTGTATACCCACACCTAAATGACCAATTGTATCCTTTGTCCAAAATGTCTGTGACTTTCACTTATAAATTTGTCACCGATAATTTAAGTCCCATAAAACAATCCCCCCATTGCTAACCGTACCATAACCCCAGAGTCAAGTTGGTTACCTACAATAAACACAGGTGGTGGTGTAAAGGATTGCTAAAGTGCCTCAACGCAGGCGCAAAGGTCAAGGTAATGGGAAAAATTCATGGAATATTATCCCTTCATAAAAAAAGGTAATACAAAATATAATTAGGAAAGTATTTTTTATTTGCGAACCATTTATAACTGTTACCAACAACACAAATAGTTATGTTACAAAGTGTTGGGGCGGTGCGGTTTGATCGATGAAATAATTGAAGCCCCAATATCGAGTGGTACGCATAAAAATACGCGGGTACTTTTGGGGTTTTTACGCGACATGCGTAGATGTTTATTGTATCACTTTGAAACAAGAACTGCTTAAGCCTAACTTAACTTAAGCGCTCCAGAGCAGAGCGGAGACTTAGGGGAGAGATGGAGAGGGAGAGCGGACGGCAGTGCGAGCGCGCGAGATATAGAAATCTGGATAAAACTGCCGCTCGACACTATCTCCTGAAATTAAACGCCCTTTTGGCGTGAACATTCTCCCCCCCCCCTTGCGAGGACACCCGTAGCAAGAACCTCAGGATAGTAGGCTCAGGAATATGTTGGAAGTGTAGATCGGTCGTCCGTATGTAGGAGAGTGTGGTGGGCCTTTCCACACTTGTGGCAGTGATGACCACTGCGCCAGGAGTCCTTGGAATGATTGTGAGCCAAGCAATTGGAGCATGGATATGTACTTCCTGAAGCCGATTCTGGGGGCTTAGCCGTAGAAAGTGGTGGCACTTCCGTAGAGGATGGATCTTTTGGCAGACTCGGCATTGGTAGGATTTAATACCTCGAGTACGTCTGCCATCCAAGGCGGGGTATGGAACCCAATATTCGGATGGAGTATTCTTAGGAGGAACTTTTGGTACGGAAACTTGCGTTGAATAGGACGAAATGATGTGTGGAACTGAGGCGGATACTGGCCTTGGAGGGTCGGATGGAATCGTCGGAGTAGTAGGACCGCTGTTTCGATGCAGCAATGTGTGATGCCGATCTTGGCAAGTGAGACAGTTGTGAGCGCTTGTGCAATCCCGGAATTGATGGCTACTTGCAAAGCAATTGGAGCACAACTGCTTCCTTTGGATATAGGCTAAGCGATCTTCTACCGTCATCTGTAGGAAGCGTGGACATATACGAACGGGGTGGTTCTTCTTCGAACACAGATCGCAGCCTTTGGTTATCGGAACTAACCTTGTGTTGAAGGAATTTATTTTTGGAAATTCTGCCTCTCGATTTGTGTCTTTGGACTGGACGTGGAAATTGGCAGATCGGAAGCTATCGACGGCCTCAAGAGTTAGATGGCGCTCCGTCAAATATGCATCAAGCTCAAGCCACGTAGGAATTTCGGCTTTATTTTGGATGGATTGCTCCCATAAGGAGAGAGTGAGCTTTGGTAGTTTTGTCGAGCACATATAAACCAGGATCGGGTCCCAATTCTCAATATTAACACCGGAAAATTTTAAGGAAGTTAAGCAACCCTGAAAAGTGCGTTGAAGTTCCTTTAAGGCTGCTCCCGACTCCTGTGCTATGGATTGCACATTGAAAAGTGTTTTCAGGTGACTGTTCACCTGCAATCGCTTATTTTCGAAATGGAATCGTCGGAGTAGTAGGACCGCTGTTTCGATGCAGCAATGTGTGATGCCGATCTTGGCAAGTGAGACAGTTGTGAGCGCTTGTGCAATCCCGGAATTGATGGCTACTTGCAAAGCAATTGGAGCACAACTGCTTCCTTTGGATATAGGCTAAGCGATCTTCTACCGTCATCTGTAGGAAGCGTGGACATATACGAACGGGGTGGTTCTTCTTCGAACACAGATCGCAGCCTTTGGTTATCGGAACTAACCTTGTGTTGAAGGAATTTATTTTTGGAAATTCTGCCTCTCGATTTGTGTCTTTGGACTGGACGTGGAAATTGGCAGATCGGAAGCTATCGACGGCCTCAAGAGTTAGATGGCGCTCCGTCAAATATGCATCAAGCTCAAGCCACGTAGGAATTTCGGCTTTATTTTGGATGGATTGCTCCCATAAGGAGAGAGTGAGCTTTGGTAGTTTTGTCGAGCACATATAAACCAGGATCGGGTCCCAATTCTCAATATTAACACCGGAAAATTTTAAGGAAGTTAAGCAACCTTGAAAAGTGCGTTGAAGTTCCTTTAAGGCTGCTCCCGACTCCTGTGCTATGGATTGCACATTGAAAAGTGTTTTCAGGTGACTGTTCACCTGCAATCGCTTATTTTCGAAACGCTCAGTTAGGTTATTCCAGGCTGAGCGAAAGCCATCATTGGTGAGTGGGGATCTTGAAACTATGGAATGAGCTTCGCCACTTGTTTTTGAATTTAAGTGGAATAATTTTTCAACGGGCGTTAGACTCGGATTGTCTATGTATATTGCCGTGAAAAGGTCCCGGAAAGTCGGCCAGCGAAGATAATCGCCAGAGAAAACCTCTGTGTCGATAGGAGGGAGCCGACAGCCATAAGACGTGGAATTTTGGGACGGAGATACTGGAGCTTGAGGTATTTGGGAGGAGCCTTTTTGGATTTGTTCCATCAGCTGCGCGGCAAATATTTCGTAAGTGGAGTACGTTTGGTAATACTTGGACTTTAGTATGGATTTTGTGTCTGCAGCGCTCTCGCCTGCAGCTATAATGCAGTCGGAGCATATGTCGTATGCTGCCTTTACCGTTTGCCACAAGGAATTGAGATGATCGCGACGGATTTTATAGGCGGATAACGTTGGTGTAGGAGCACCTGGAGCGTTCACAGTGGCCTCAAAGTGGATCAGACAGTCAGCTGTGGCCATAAATCGGGTTAAAGCGGATTTTACTGATGTTGCCATAACGTTAAATAATTTAGAATTTTAATTCTGATGTAAGGAAACGGATTGGAATCAAATTGGAATTTAGGAACCAATTAAGATTGTAAATATATACGGTCACACTGTCGGATAGGCAATAAATATTTAATATATCGGATGGTCGGACTTATGTAAGGAATTAAGGACTTTAATATTGTTTGTTTGAAAGGAACACTTTTTGTGAGCTCTTGACCCACTGTGCACTGGCGATATACGTATGTATGTACACTGTACATATGTACATATGTGGGGTGCGAATAGCGGAATAACGTTGCGGGAATTGGAAAGACTTCGCTTATGTTTGTATGTCGGTGCGTTTGTTTGTCACCTGCACAACTAAATTGCAAACGATTTGCTGGAGTAAATTTGTGGATATTGTCACTTTGTTTTTAATTTTAGAAATAGTTTAGCCGTATTTGTAGGTCGAGAAAAGTAGTTGGAGTGGACTGTATTAGAAAAAAGTAGTTCGAGTGGACTGTATTAGATTGTTTTTGTAAATACACACATGCAGCTGGAACACAGTAAAAAACAAGGAAGAACGCTATTGTCGAGTACCTCGACTATCAGATACCCGTTACTCAGTTAAATAGAGATATGCAAGCAGCAAAGCGAGATTAAAATGCGCCACCTACTGGCGGTATACAGATTTAAGCGTTATGGGCGTTAGATGTTTTTTTGGACCAATCGATAGGTATTGTCGAGGCCAATACATTTCAGTTAAAATTTTTTATCTAGCATAAAAATTGTGGGCGTCACAGGTTTTCGCGGTTTGTGGGCGTTAGAGTGGGCGTGGCATATTCGCGTAACAAACTTGCGCTGCGTATAAGGCTACGGAATCTAAATCTGAAATCCCAATTCTTTATTTTTGATAGTTTCCGAGATATCCACGGCGTTAGGGTGGGCGTGGCAAACTTTTTTTTGGGTCAATCGATAGGTATTGATGAGAACATTACATTTCAGTTATTTGTTTCTATCTTTATTCTAGCATCAAAATTGTAGGAGCCACAGTTTTGGGCGGTTTGTGGGCGTTAGAGTGGGCGTGGCACTCTACTGAAACAAACTTGCGCTGCGTAAGAAGCTCAGGAATCTGCACGCCAAATCTCAATATCCTAGCTCCCATAGTTTCCGAGATCTCAGCGTTCATCCGGACAGACAGACGGACAGACGGACATGGCTAGATCGACTCGGCTAGTGATCCTGATCAAGAATATATATACTTTATGGGGTCGGAAACGCTTACTTCCGCCTGTTACATACTTTCCGACGAATCTAGTGTACCCTTTTACTCTACGAGTAACGGGTATAATTAACCAGAATGAGACTTGACTTAGAGGAATACGATTTTACTGTTGAATATCTTATGGAAAAGGCAATCATATCGCAGATGCATTATCCCGATCACCAATAAAGGACATACAAAATATCCAAAAACATAATAAGATTCTGAAAGTCACTACCCGAAGTCACAAAAATTCTGCTCAGAAAAGGTTAGGTTAACCCGGACGGCCCTCACGAGGCCACGCAAAGGCCAGTATGGACCTTAGTTGTCGGGTTGATGTGTATGAACCTTGAGATTAGTTAAGAGGTTTTTATGTCGAGGTGTTTATGGCGACGGCATGAAGTTCGACTGGTTCCCTGCTGGAGGCGTCTCCTAGTGATGCCAGTACTGGGCCACCGAGGTATCTTCTTCTTGATCGTGAGAGAGCCGGAAAATTGCAGATAAGATGTACCAGGGTTTCGATAGCCCCCGATTCATCGCATTTTCTGTAGGTGCGGCTGTTAGGTATTCCGAGTGTGGTTGCGTGTAATGCTGCCAGACAGTGGCCTGTGAGGATTGCCACTAACAGTCTGCAGTCTTTCCGTGGTAGATGCAGTACATAGTGGCTGAGTTTAGCACTCTTTGCACATAGTTCTTGAAATTCTGCAAGTTTTGGTATTCCTCAACCTGCTTTTTGCTTGCGTGTCCACCTGTTTCTCCAGGTCGCTTTGTAGCGTTCGGAGGGAGATAGGCACGTTCACCGTTCTGTCGTTCGTCCGCTCTTCGCTCTTGTTGGAGCCACAGTTTTGGGCGGTTTGTGGGCGTTAGAGTAGGCGTGGCACTCTACTGAAACAAACTTGC